>NC_089271.1:31725177-32998676 GCF_963930625.1 Muntiacus reevesi | reverse complement strand
ATGTATAGCCTGCCAGGCTCCTCTGTACATGGGATTTTCCAGGCAAGAATACTGGAATGGGTTGCGTTTTCTTCCTCCAGGGGATCTTGCTGACACAAGAACTGAACCCATGTCTCCTGCTTGGAAGGCAGATTCTTGACCACTGAACCACCAGTGAAGCCCAATAGAAAAACAAGTAGTTGAATGGAAATAACAGAGGGAAGAATCAGTGGACACAAAGCACTTAGTAATTTCATCAAAATTTTAAAAGTCTAAATCCTCCAATGTAAAGACCAAATTTGCCAGACTAAATAAAATCCCAACTGTATGCTGTTTAAAGGGACTTGACATTAAATAAAATAAATATGTTAAATTAATTAAATAAAAGGAAGGCAAAATTTTAAATAATAAAGGTATGCAATGAAAGCATTAAACAATAAACTTACATAGTTATACAAATTTCAAAAAAATTCTTTCAAATCAAGAATCATTATTAATTGTAAAGAAAGGTATCCCATAATGATAACATAATTAATCAACTAGAAACACATAACTATCCTTAATTTGTATGATCTTAATTACATATTCTAGGAATATCTGAAAGAGAAAATGATGCATGAGACAAGTGCTCGGGCCTGGTGCACTGGGAAGACCCAAAGGAATCGGGTGGAGAGGGAGGTGGGAGGGGGGATCGGGATGGGGAATACATGTAACTCCATGGCTGATTCATGTCAATGTATGAGACAAAAACCACTACAATATTGTAAAGTAATTAGCCTCCAACTAATAAAAATAAATGAAAAAAAAAAAAAAGAAAATGACAAAACTAAAAAGATAGAGAACTTCACAGAGTGGGGATTTTAACAAGCCTTTTAGTACCTGCAAGGCAAAAAAATAAGTAAGGATATTAAGAAACAGAAGAGAATTATCAAACTTTATCTAATTTGCTTGTATAACATACTGCATGGAATGTTTGTAGAAATAGCATCCTAATAAAGTTCATATTTCTAAAATTATAGCATTCATAAATTTTCTAAAATTAATTATATACTCATCTTAAGCAATTTCCAACACAATTTATAGGATTGGAATCAAACCTGGGTCTCCTGCGCTGCAGGTGGATTCCTTACTGCCTGAGTCAACAGGAAAGCATATATTATCTATGCTCGGTGGAATTAAGAAAAAATTTTGAAACAAAATAATAAAACCTCCAACAATTTCAAAATTAAGCACTACATCTCTATATAATCGAAGATTCATAAAGGGGACAAAATATAAATAGGACATAGGATGAACCAAATGGTACTGAAAATATATGTTAATGAAACTTGTAGAATGCAGCTACAGTGTAACGAGACATATGTTAATGAAACTTGTAGAATGCAGCTACAGTGTAACGAGACGAGGCCAGTACCAAACCCAAGTTCAGCTGTTTGAAAGGCCAATACAAGAGAGACAAATGTTAGTGGAAAAGGAAGAGCTGTTTTATTCACAAGGCCAACCACCTAGGAAGATGGGGAACTAGTGTCCTAAGACCATCTCTAAGTTGCCAGTTAAGAGAGAAAGATTTTAAAGGTAGTCTGAGCGAGAGGGCTGCAGGGTACATGAGGAACTTGTGTGCAATTCTTGGATTGGTTAGCATCAAGAATGTATTTTAAGTATCAGGCATCTTCTGCAGTTTGTGTGTTTGAGGTTATCAGTTTTCATCTAGTTGGGGTCTGCGTCCTGTAAAAACAGCTTAGGGGTGTGTGTCAAATCTTTATCTTTCAGGGAACTGGGAGTTCAGTGACTGCTAGGTATCTGGCTTATAGTCTAAATTGTTACCAGTTTCCTGGCTCAAGAGCTATTCTTTATTTCTGTATCTTCACATTTCCTAATCAGTACCTCTTGAGCCAGCCTTTTCAGACTCTGGTGAGGCCTGGGAGCCTAAGGTTTTTCTGCAAACATGAGGACATAGTGGGGATTCTGTCCTAAGCAGGCCCCATAAGTTCCTGTTGGTTATAATCCCCCCTTTTCTTTGATACTTCTCAATCCTGAGGAGGGACAGGTACAAGACGAGAAAGGGAATTTCTTGTTTCTAAATTTTAGATATTGGAGGTTGATATGAATTTAGAAAAGGAACTCAGTCTTAGGGGACTTAGTTTTAATCCTCAGTCCTATTTCAATAGTAGTGTGTAGAGGAAATTAATAGCTTTAAAATATATATATTAGAAAAGCATAAAAAGTTAAAAATTATTTCTCTGCATAGCAGAGAAAGTAGGACATAAGTTATACATGAACAAAATTAATAACAGAAAACAATAGAAAGCTTTGTATTGTATTTTTGTTGAAAAAGTCAACAAAGCTAAAAATAGGCTTTTGGAAATTTTTAGTCCATTTTATAACACCTTGGCATAACTGATCAAGAAACAGTGGAAGAAGGTTTAGTTCAGTTCAGTTCAGTCGCTCAGCCATGGCCGACTCTCTGCGACCCCATGGACTGCAGCACACCAGGCCTCTCCATCCATCGCCAACTCCCGGAGTTTACACAAACTCAAGACTATTGAGTTGGTGATGCCATCCAACCATCATCCTCTGTCCTCCCCTTCTCCTCCTGCCTTCAATCTTTCCCAGTATCAGGGTCTTTTCCAATGAGTTGGTTCTTCCCATCAGGTGGCCAAAGTGTTGGAGTTTCAGCTTCAAAATCAATCCTTCCAATGAATATTCAGGACTGATTTCCCTTAAGATGGACTGGTTGGATCTCCTTGCAGTCCAAGGGACTCTCAAGAGTCTTCTCCAACACCACAGTTCAAAAGCATCAATTCTTCAGCACTCAGCTTTCTTTATAGTTCAACTCTCACATCTATATATGACTGCTGGAAAAACCACAGCTTTGACTACATGGACCTTTGTTAGCAAAGTAATGTCTCTGCTTTTTTTTTTTTTTGTCTCTGCTTTTTAATATGCTGTCTAGGTTGGTTATAACTTTCCTTCCAAGGAGTAAGCATCTTTTAATTTCATGGCTGCAGTCACCATCTGCAGTGATTTTGGAGCCCAGAAAAATAAAGTCTGACACTGTTTCCATTTTTTCCCCATATATTTGCCGTGAAGTGATGGGACCAGATGCCATGATCTTAGTTTTCTGAATGTTGAGCTTTAAGTCAACTTTTTCACTCTCCTCTTTCACTTTCATCAAGAGGCTCTTTAGTTCTTCTTCGCTTTCTGCCATAAGGGTGGTGTCATCTGCATGTCTGAGGTTATTGATATTTCTCCCAGCAATCTTGATTCCAGCTTGTGCTTCATCCAGCCCAGTGTTCCTTATGATGTACGCTGCATATAAGTTAAATAAGCAGGGTGACAATATACAGCCTTAACATACTCTTTTTCCTATTTGGAACCAGTCTGTTGTTCCATGTCCAGTTCTAACTGTTGCTTCCTGACCTGCATACAGATTTCTCAGGAGGCAGGTCAGGTGGTCTGGTATTCCCATCTCTTGAAGAATTTCCCACAATTTGTGGTCATCCACATAGTCAAAGGCTTTGGCATAGTCAATATCAAGAATAAAAAAGGATATTACATGCCATTTTCAACACAAAACAATATAAATAAATTTATGATATTTATTTTGAACATTTGGCATAATAGAACAGAAATATAGAAAAAATTAATGGCATAATATTTATAGTTAGCCTTCTCACACAGAAAATTTAGGATTAGATAACTTGCTTTAAAAATTCTATCAATGAATTAGGAGAGAAAATTTTGCACCAAAGAGATTGTTTGAATATTTCCTTTGAATGTTTGAGCAGAAATATTTCCCAACTCAACTGATGATGCTAGCAAAATTCTAATTCCCAAATCTGGCAAACTTATTTTAATAAACGGAAAAAAATCCTGCTCCATCTCTTTTACAAACATAGATACAAAACCCTAAGTAAAGTCTCGCCACATTAATTAATGGTATATGAAAAGGGAAAAATCACTCAGTTTATATTTATTGCCAGAACATATGTTCAGTTTAACATTTATATATCTGACAACAAAATTTGCTATTTTAATATTTGGTTCTTCCTCCCATATTTGGTTCATCCCATCTTCTAAAATAGTAGTTTTAAATTTCCATGCCTATATTCCATGATGAATTTCACGATCAAAATACTTTTGATTATCTTGTTAAAAATCCCAGAATCATATGGCCGTCCTGATCAATTCTTTCCTGAAAACTACTTCAGCTGCAACAAATATAGAAAAAAAAAGCTACTAATTCTTTTTCTCATTTGGAGTTTTTAAGTAATATAAAACCAATTATACACTCAGTTTTAAGTGGGCATAAACTCCCAATCAGCAGTTACATTTCCCACAAGTCTTTGAAGATGCCTGAGGCAATTTGATTAACTTTTGGCTGTTGGAAGATGAGTAGAAGTGATGTATGCAACATTCTGCTCACATTATTTAAAAAATAAAGTTTGTTTCTCTTCGCTTTTTCTTTTGCCTTCCTTACAGGCTAGATTAATGATTGATAGGGCCATAGCATCAAAGCTGACCATGCTGAAGAGGACAATACCAATGGTGGGGGGCAGGAGAAGGAACAGAACAAAATAGAATTAACCTAGTTACTTTCATGGCATTGTAGATCTGAGTAGCCCGCTCACCCTGGACAGTCTATGTATCGATAGACTATTACATATAGAGAAATAAAGCTTCATGTGGTCTAAACTATTATATTTGTGATTTTCTTTTTTACAGCAGAGTGATTTATACCCAAACTAGTAAGTAATGAAAGTAAAAATCTACAATAAGAACATTTAATTATTTTGTAACAAGAAATTTAGATGTTTCCAGATTTGGCAAAATGCCTCAGTAACGGCAGCAAAGAGCTAGGCTTTTTTCTTATGTATCCCTTATGCCAAACTCAGCATATTATTCTTATTTTTATACTCCCATGGTCCAAAAGTGACTGGAGTATCTCCAAGTATCCTCTCATAAAATAAATTTTAACTGAAGTTAAAAGAAATATATATTTTCTCTCAAGTCTCTAGTATTCTTTACCTTATGGCTCTGACTGTGCATTAGTGGGTTACTTTTCCACCATCACAAAATTGTAATGATATTATTTTGCTTGGATAAGGTAAACCACAGTTTCTCTAATGCTTGGAGAATGACACACATATTGCTACTTGAACAAATTGGATTTCCATAGACTAAGAAATGGAAGCTGGCTGGCTCTTGGGAAGGCTACCAACAGTGACATTCCATTTATTTCCTAGTTCAATACTCATATGGGTGGTTTTCCCCAATGCATCATACATACTATATTTTTCTTAATATTTTTCAATGAATTTATACCTTTTCAAATTGAGAAATACCACAGACTCATCATCTAGTTACCAAATCTAAAGTTTGGAACTTAAAGTGAATGATGTCTAGTTTTTACACTTGTTCAATAAGTCCAGATATGGCTCCTCTATATAAAAAAATAAATTACCTACTCCCAATATATTCATTATACAATGAGGGAAAAGGAATAGACAACTTCACTTGAGTGGGGGAAGGAGGAAGAAATTCACAGTTGTTATTGGTCCATGATATGTATAATAACTTACTAGAGAGGATTAGTATTGATTTTCTGCCTTCAGTAGGATAAGCTCCTTGTTGATGTGATGGATTAAATATATTAATTGATTTTTGAATATTGAACCAGCCTTGTTCATCTGAAATAAATCCCACTTGGTCATGGTGTATTATTCATTTTATTTGTTGTTGGAATCAATTTGCTTATGTTATGTTGAGAATTTTGCATCTGTGTTCATTAAAGATATTGACCTGTCTGCAATTTTCCCTTGTAGTTTTATTTGCTTTTTAAATTAAGGCAATGCTGGCTTTATAGAATGAGTTAGAAAGTATTCTTTCCGCTTTTATTAGGTGTAAGTGTTTTTAAGGAATTGATATAATGTCTTCCTTAAATGTATGATAGAATTCACCAGTGAAAACATGTAGGCCTGTTACTTTCTCTTTTGGCAGGTAATTAATTAATAATTCCATTTTTTAATATATATGTCTTTCAGGTGGTATATTCCTCTTTGTGCTAATTGTCGTAGCTGTATCTTTTAAGGAATTGGTCCATTTCATCTAGGTTATCAAACTTGTGGGCATAGAGTTGTTCAGAATATTCTTTTGTTATCCTTTAGTGACTTGGGAACAATAGTGATATTCTTGCTTTCCTTTCTAATATCAGGAATTTTTTTTTCTTTGTTTTCTTTCTAGGTTAGCCTGGCTAGAATTTTATCAGTTGTATGGATCTTTCCAAAGTACCAGCTTTTGATTTCATTGCCTTTCTCTATTGATTTCCTATTTTCAATTTCAATCATCTGTTCAGTTTTTCCCCCTTTATTCCTTTTGTTTTAGGTTTATAATGCTCTTTTCCCTCTAGTTTTCTAAGGTGGAAGCTTAGGTTATTGTACTAGATATTCATTCTTTTCTAATTTATGTATTTAATGGTATATTTTCCCTTAAGCACTCTGTTTACCAAATCACAGAAATTTTGATAAGTAGTATTTTCACTTTCATTTAGTTCAAAATATTTTAAAATTTTTCTCTTGGATTTTCTTAGATTCACATACTGTTTACAAGTGTGTTATTTACTTTCCAATCATTTTGGGATTTTTCCAGCTATCTTTTTGTTATTTTTTAGGTTAATTCCATTATGATCTTATAGCAGATTTTGTATGGTTTCTGTTTTTTAAAAACGTGTTAAAGTGTGTTTTATAATACAGAAAGTCATCTGTTTTGTTGGTTGTTTCATGTGAGCTTGAGAAGAATGTGTATTCTCTGTTGTTGGATGAAGTGTTTTATAAATGTCAATTAGATCCAGTTGATTGATGGTGCTGTTCTGTTCAACCATAACCTCACTATTTTCTGCCTGCTGGTTCTGTCAATTACTGATAGAGAGGTGTTGAAGTCTCCAACTATAATAGTGGATTCATCTATTTTTTCCTTGCAGTTCTATCAGTTTTGCTTCATTCATTTTGACATTCTTCTGTTAAACACATGCATGTTAAGGACTGTTATGTCATTTTGGAGAAATGACCAGTTTATCATTATAAAATTTTCCTTTTTATCCCTAATAATTTGCCAAGGGAATTGTCTGAAGTAGCTGGCAAGCTTTTTTGGGTTAGTATTATCAGCTATATATTTCTCCATTTGTTCACTTTTAATATATAGGTGTATTTTTAAAGGTAATTTTCTTATACACGACATGTAACTGGGTCTTGTCTTTTTATTTACTCTGTCAGCCTCTCTTTCAGTTGGTGTGTAGAACACTGCCATTTAAAATAATTATTGATATAGTTGAGTTAATATACACCATCTGTGTAATTTCTATTTCCATTGGGTTTTATTTGCACTTTGTTTGTTTGTTTTTGTTTTTTAGGGGGATCTACTTTGCTTCTCTGATTTTAACTGAACATCCTCACTTAGCATGCCATTTGTGTTTCTTTTGAAGACTTTTTTGTGGTTTCCCTAGAGTTTACAATATATGTACCACTTTAAGACCATTTTCAAATAGCAATCCATTGCTTCAGGGGTAGTGCAGGTAGCCTATGACAGAGTATTTACAATTCTTCCCTCTCATCTCTTAAAAAATTGTATAATTCATTTAATTTATCCATAAATTATAATTACTTAATACATTATTGGTATAATTATTTTGAAAGTTATCTGTTAAATAAAATAAGGATAAGAAAAGTGAACATTTTATTTTACCCTCATATATTCCTCCTTTAATACTTTTGTTTTTTTACATGAATTTTAAATTTTGGCTTGCGTCCTATTACTCCTATTTGAAGAATATATTTTAATCTTTCTTGCAGGTCAGGTCTACTGGTGACAAAATCCTCCAGTTTTTCCTTGTATAAGAAAGATTTATTTCTTCTTCACTTTACATTTTTTAAAAATCTAGGTGAAATTTGTTTAACATGAAAATAACCATTTAAACTATGCGATTCAGTGGTATTTTAGACAATTATATTTTGCAATGACCTCCTCTATTAAAATTTTAAATATTTTCATCACTTTAAAAGGAATTTCCATAGCCATTAAACAATCACTCATCATTCTCCCCATTCCCTGGCCCCTGACAACCACTAATCTGCTTTTTATCTCTATGGAGTTACTTAATTCTGGACATTTCATATAGCTAGAATCATACAACATGCAAATTTTATGTCTTGATTCTTTCACTTAGCATGATATTTTCAAGTATCCTTCATTGTATTAATTCAGTGTCTTGCTACTTTGCTAAATTCATTTGCTATTTCTAACAATTTTTGATGGACTCTTTAGTGTTTTCTATGTATAACATCACATCATCTGCAGACAGATACAACTTTAAGTTTTGTTACATGCAATACTTGAAGAAATCATCTCATCCTGAAAATATGGGTAGTCTCCAAAGTTTTTTATCCTAATGAACTAGGTTAATCCTAGTCAAGACACTTAGAAGTAACTGTCTTTCTCTTATGTTAATAAAAAAAAAAAGTTAGGTGGTGCACCTAAACTAAGATGAAAGAAACAAAATCAATTAAATCAGTTGTCACAATATTTGAATAGGCTGTGTGTACATGCTGAGTCGGTTCAGTTGTGTCCGACTCCTTGCTTCTGCATGGACTGTAGCCTGTCAGGCTCTTCTGCCCATGGGATTTTCCAGGAAAAAATACTCGAAAGGGTTACCATGGCCTCCTTCAGGGGATGGTGTCAACCCAGGGTTCAAACCTGAGTCTCTTAGGTCTCCTGCATTGGCAGGCAGGTTCTTTACGACTAGTGTCACCTGGAAAGCCCTTGAAGAGGCTAATTCATCCTAACTGTCAGAAATTAAAATGAAAAAAAAATTGGGGCAAATATTTATTACCCTAAAAGTGACTTTAGAAAGGTAGTACAGATATGCTGAACAAAGAAGGGATGAGAAATGATTTGCTAAACAAATAGGAACAAAAATCGATCACAGGAAGCAATATTCATATCATAAAAGGCAACAATGAATACTAGTGCCAAAAGCATTAATTATGACAAAAAGGGAGAATGTTCCCCTACACCAAGATGTGGATGCTATAATTCCTGTAATTTTGTGAATGTTACCTTAAACTAGAAAAGAGACTTTGCAAATGTGTCTAGGGTTAAGAATCTGGAGAAGGGGAGCTCATCTTGAATCATCTGGCATGGCTCAGCATAATTACAGGAGTCCTTGAAAGCAGACAACCTTTCCCGCCTCTAGAAGTAGGGAGATTTGACCACAGAAAGATGAAAGACTTATGATGTTACTGGCTTTGAAGATGGAGGAAGAGGGCCAAGAACCAAGGAATGTGGGTGGCCTCTGGAAGTTGTCAATGAAACTGATTCTCCCTTAGAGCCTCCAGGAAGGAGTGAAGCTGATTTAAATCCAGAAAAACTTGTGTCAGATTTCTAATCTATAGAACTGTAAGATAATAAATGTGCATCATTTTAAGCCACTGAGTTTGTAGTAATTTTTTACAGCAGCACTTAAAACTAATACAGATTTCTGCAATAACACAATTAATAATCAACAGAGAATATAAAACTGTCACAATTTTTATGCACCAAACAAAAAAGCAATAAAATACATAAAGCAAAACTTCCTAGACAATACCAAAATACCAGAAACATCATAGTGAAGTATTTTAATACACTTGTTTAGGCCAAAAAAAAGTATGGCTGCTTGAGATTTAAACAGTAGAATATAAATATTTTTTTTTAATGGTAGAAGGAATGAAATGGATGGATTACCCTCTATCAGAAGATAAGTTTTTACCCTCAGTAAGAGAGTATACACTGGCCATCTGATGAGAAGAGCTGCCTCATTTGAAAAGACCCTGATGCTGGGAAAGATTGAGAGCAGGAGAAGGGGACGAAAGAGGATGAGATGGTTGGATGGCATCACCGACTCAATGGACATGGGTTTGGGTGGACTCCAGGAGTTGGTGATGGACAGGGAGGCCTGGCGTGCTGCAGTTCATGGGGTCGCAAAGAGTTGGACATGACTGAGCAACTGAACTGAACTGAACTAAAGAGTATATATTAATCCATTCAATTTGTATACAAATCGAATACAAATTTGTTTACAAATATTGGTTTTGAGCTTGGCTACAAAGAAAAAGTTAAATATATTCTCCCAAACAGATTTTTATAGGCCATATTCTCAGACCATAAAAAAGTCAGATGTCAAAACAAAAGCAATGATTCAAAAAATGGCATGATACCCTGAAAACATTTTTTTTCTACCAGAATATGTTGAATAGTCATCTAAATACCTTATGGATTAAGGCATAAATATATAAATTTTGAAACAAAATAGCATCATATAAAATTCCATTGTGTTTAAATGGAGTTCCATTTGGGCTTTTTAAGGCTGCATATTTCAGCTATGTAAGTGTACAGCTCATGTGTGATTAATCCTGTCCTTTCTGGGTGATTGCTATTCTTATTTTATTGAATAGTCCTTGCTTCTTTAAGATAGATATTAGTAATCTTTCACATAGCATAGGAAATGTACCTCTTATTTATTTTGATAATCTTATTTATATAAGGTAGGCATGTAAAACACTATTTAGAAATTGCAGCTTTAAAATTATCACTTTAGGAGAGATAATTTCACTTTTTGAACAATCCAAATGTATAAAAAGTTCAAATAAAAAGCAGACATGTTTAGATAAATTGGAAATTGCTTATATTTTGTACATATATATTTTTGCCACAAACTAATTTTTAACTGCCAAGAAACCAGTGATAGTTTAAATTTTAAACTTCAAAGAGACTGAAATGGTAATAAAACATCCTCCTCTCCCATTTCCCAAGTATCCGATAACTGTTGGAAGGTATGTGATGATCTGCACAATGAGATACATTTGCACAATCGTTTTAAAAATGATTCTGGCTTACTTCACTCTGTATAATGGGCTCCAGTTTCATCCATCTCATTAGAACTGATTCAAATGAATTCTTTTTAACGGCTGAGTAATATTCCATGGTGTATATGCAAAACAGAAAAAGAGACACAGAAGTACAGAACAGACTTTTGAACTCTGGGGGAGAACGTGAGGGTGGGATGTTTTGAAAGAACAGCATGTATATTATCTATGGTGAAATGGACCACCAGCCCAGGTGGGATGCATGAGTCAGGTGCTCGGGCCTGGTGCACTGGGAGGACCCTGAGGAGACGAGTGGGGAGGGAGGTGGGAGGGGGGATCGGGATGGGGAATACGTGTAACTATATGGCTGATTCATGTCAATGTATGACAAAACCCACTGAAATGTTGTAAAGTGATTGGCCTCCAACTAATAAAATAATATTAAAAAAAAAAAAAAAAAAAGAAAAAAGAAAAAAAAAAAAAGGGAAAAAAAAAAATAAAAATGATTCTGTATATTCCCTCAATTCACTCACAAATCACTCATCTTATGGAATAAAATGAAAGTGTCAAAATGGGATTGCTTCTGTTATGGGCTTTTAGAGTAATTTATTTACTATGTAAAACATTCTTATCCAAACAACAGGAAAAATCATCAATTAGAGGTTTGAAATCATCCACCATGATGCTATTTTCAGTAAAGAAACTAGGAACTAGCCTTGACCCTTGTTAAAAATCTGCATTCTTAAAACGTACATGCTTGGCCTTCTGAGACTTCCAGATGTGGTTGTGTTAACAACAAAGAATAAAATAGCTGGCAAGGTACATCTTACCATCTAGAGAAAGCTGAAAGCAGAGTGAATGGTATAAACTAGTAGCAATAACTTTTAAGATTTAAATATCATTTTAAATCAAAAATGCATTAGATGTATAACCTGTAAACAACATATCCAGTTAATGTCTGTAATTACTTCACATTTAAAAAAATATTTTCTGGAAGAAAATATGAGCAGTTACCTCACTGACATCACTTTTCTTTTAGTGATGTTTTGTGGATCTGACTCCAAAGATAAGGAAAACAAATGTAAAAAATAAACAAGTGAAACTGCACCAAACTAGAAAGCTTCTGCACACTTAAGCATATTATCATCAAAACAAAAGCTCAGCCTACTGAAAGGGGGAAGATATTTGCAAATCATATATTCAATAAGTGGTTAATATCCAAAATATATAAAATACTAATACAACTCAGCAGCAAAAAATAAACAAATGGGCAAAAAATAATCTGAATGTGCATTTTTCCAAAGAAGACATACAGATGGCCAACAAGTACATTGAAAGGTTGTTGCTGAGCTGTGAAAGACACCAGGATTCTTGACCTCCAGAGAAGAGGAATTCAATCTGGGGCCAGTGACAAGGCTTGATCACTCAGAGCTTTTGTGTAATAAAGTTTTATTTAAGTATAGGAAGAAGAAAGGCAAAATCTAAGGTAAACACATAGTTCATAAACATGGCTTAAGAAAAACATTTCCATAAGAAAACCACACTGGTTAGCTCAAGGTTTGAGAAAAGTTAAGTTCAGCTGGAACCAGGTTTCGTCATGGCAATAGAATTTTAAAAGAAACCTCCTTTTAATTTTGTATAGAGAAGGGAAAAAAATCTGATACTTGTAGGTTGTTTCCTTCTGCCACTTAAGAGAGAGATAAAAAGCATCTCACACTTGCAGCATATTTCCTCCGTTTGGAGACCCCTCGCCTTCCTGCCTGTTACCCTCTCAACATGAAAAGTTGTTCAACATCACTAATTATTAGAGAAATACAAAACAAATCTATAATGAAATATCACCTCACACTTATGAGAATGGCTATTATTGAAAAGACAAGAAATAACAAACAGAGAAAATGTAGGGAAAAGGAAACTTTTATACACTGTTGGTAGGACTATAAACTGGTGCAACCACTATGGAAAACATGGTGGAAATTCCTCAAAAGAATTAAGAATAAAACAGCCATATAACCCACTTATCACACTTCTGGATATTTATCTGAAGAGCACAAAGACACTAATTGCGGGGGGGAGTGTGTGTGAAGATACATGCACCCCTCTATTCATTGTAGCATTATTTATAATAGTAAAGTATGGAAACAACCTTAGTGTCGTTTGATGAATTATGTAGAAAACATGATTAACCATAGACTGACCACTTCAGTCTTCTTAAGACCTTGTATTTAGGTTTCTGGTAAGGATAGCCATAAGCTAGTCTTATCTATGACACAGTATAATCTAAGTTGCATTAAATCGAAATAACCATTAATAGGAATATGGTTTAAATAAATTATGTCACATGAATACTATATATTTTGGCCAGAAGATTCAGGAAAATGATTTTGCCTGGGGAAACTTTCTCTGCTTTCTTGAGTGTGATCTGTACCCTCAACTCCTACCTAATCCCATTTCCACAAAAATATATGTCATATATACTTTGACTGAAATTATGCAGAATATCTATGTACATGGAAATAACTTAAAGCTTATGTGCAAAGATTTGTATTTAGCTGGTGGGACCATCATTGATTTTCATTTTCATTCTTCAAAGCTATTTTTGTGGTTTTGAAATTAAGCATTTAAAGTTTTTATAAAGAAGTACTTGATTGTGATTGACTGAGATTTGGGAATGGGAGGCTGTAGAGGTGATGAAGGATGATTTTTCAACGTATATATTTACTTTATGCTATTTAATACTGAAATTTTAGCTAAATTATCAGGAGTCAAAAGTGTGGTTAGAGTTAGATTATAAAACAAATACTTGAAAAGCAAAAATATAGCATAAATCTATAAATTTAGTAAGTTGAATACAAATGTTTTTTCTTCTTCAGTTTTGACACTCTGGTAATGATTTCCTCACCAATTCATTTAAAAATAGATACTGTCTTCAGTGATATCAGTCTAAAAATGTTGTGTTACATGCATGTCAATATTATGCTTGCTTCAAAAGTAATAAAATTAGTGAGGTTGAGGTCTCTAACATTGTAAGAGCTCCATTTAGGATTTTCATGCCATGCCTGTGCCTGTATTAATTAATTAGTCATGTCCAACTCTTTGCAACCCAATGGACTGTAACCCACCAGGCTTCTCTGTCCGTTGAATTCTCCAGGCAAGAATACTGGAGTGCATAGTCATTCCCTTCTCCAGAGGATCTTCCTGACCCAGGGATATAACCCTGGTCTCCTGCACAGTACATGGATTCTTTATTGTCTGAGCCACGAGGGAAGCCCTTTCAAGCTATATACATCATTTATCTAGTAATATCCCACTCCTTTAACCTTGAATTATTTGTTTAAGCAGAAACACAACCCCCATTGAATACAAGCCTTGTGAGCATTTTCATTCTCTGTGCATGTTAGGTTAATAGCCAGGTGCCACAAAAAAACATTCTACACAACACACTAGATTAATAGGGCCTATTATAGAAATATTAAAGTAAAATCCAGCACTAGTCAGGGTCCTCCACAGAAACAGAACCAGTATATGTGTGTGTGTGTGTGTGTGTGTGTGTGTGTGTGTGTGGAGAGAGAGAGAGAGAGACAGAGAAAGAGAGAGAGATTTCAAGAAATTGAAATGTATGATTTTAAGGACTAGCTAGTCTGAAATACCTAGGGCAGACTAACAGTCTTGAAACTCTCAGGTGCGAGTTGATGCTATAGTTTTGAGGTAGACTTTCTTTTTCCTTAGGGGAAACTTTGTTTTGCTTCTAAGGACTCCCAACTAATTGAATGAGACCCTTCCACATTATCATGAATAATATCCTTTGCTTAATGTTGATTGATTATAAATCACAACTGCAAGATACCTTCATAGCAACACAGTAGATTAGTGTTTGAAGTTAGTAGGGTACCATAACCTAGCCAAGCTGATGCATTAAACCAACCATCACATTCTATCTCCTGTCAACTTGGCACTCTTTAACCATGTACATATACATCTCCCTAACCATACTTAATCTTCAAATAAAGACAATAACAATATTATACTTACACCTAGCTTCCCTGATGGCTCAGTGGTAAAGAATCCACCTGCAGTGCAGGAGAAGCAGGACACTTGAGGAGGGCATGCAACTCGCTCCGGTATTCTTGCCTGAAGAATCCCATGGACAGAGGTGTATGGGGGGGGGGGGCTATATTATAGGCCACTGCCACCCGTCTGGCCCTGTAGTAAAATTTTTGAAAAGCAGTTCCACCATTCTATCAAGTCAGCTGCTTTGGGATTATGGGGAACATAGTAAGACTAGTGAATTCTTTGATCATGGATCCCATTACTACACTTCTTTTATTGTGAAGTAACTTCCTTGATCAAAAACAATTCTGTGTGGAACAGGATAATGATAGACAAGGCATTTGGTAAGCTCACAGCTGATAGTTGGCTGAAGCTTGTGTGGAAGGAAGGCAGATCTATATCCAGTGTAAATTTGTATTCCAGTAAGAACAAAAGGTCATCCCTTCCACGATGGATGTAACCATTGTAATCAACCTGCTACCAGGAATCTGGCTGATCCCCCTGAGGAATGCTACCACATTAGGTGCCTGGTATTGGTCTCCACTGCTGGCATACTGGGCACCCAGCATTCTGTCATTTGGTGAGTGTGTCTATTCTAGTTATGCACTCCTGAAGTATAGAAATGACCACAAGATAGTGTAGGAACCCACTGGACCGACAGTGGGGATAGGTCTGAAGTAAAACTCCATTGATCACTTGGCCTCCATTAGCCACTACTCTGAATGGTAGTATACCACAGTGACATTTTGGGTCACATTTTCATTCTCCTGGGAATAACATCAGTTCAGAACCAGTGTCCAGTAATCACTAAAGAAATTGTGTCTCCTTTTCCTCCAAGCAGAGTTACTCTGGTAAAAGGTCATTTGGGGGTAGTCTGACAGAAAAATTAAAAGTATCAATTTGGGGACAGCATAACAGGGTCTTTCTATGAGGGGACCCAGAATCCTGTTCATTCAAAGAGCTTTGGGTCTATAAATTGGCTCACCTTTGGGGAATGATTGAAGGATCATCATTCTCTGTTTTAATCGTTGAAGTTAGACTTCTTTTCATTCCACCTAGAACTCTCCCACGTGTACAGATAAAGTAAGAAGTTTGTAGATTGCCCTTTTTTTTTCTCTTTTAGGGATGCCGTGGTTAAATAGCCAATGCCAAAGGTAGGTCTTTGTGAGTTAGACTATTCTGACTATTTCTTTGACTCTGCTTTCCATCATGGTAACCATTCTATCTTATCTTTGGTGAATAAGTGCTGCCACTTTGGTGTCTGCCACTTTGGGATTCAATTACCATCATTGTATGTAGGGATATCAGTTAACCTAGAGCAGTTTTTGCTATAATTGCTAACATTTAGAAAAAAGTAACCACAGAACTCTTCAAGGATTACATGGCTTCCCGCGCAAGTTTATTTCTTAAATTTGTAGCGAAATATTTATTTTCTGGACCCTCCTCAAGTGGGTAAGCATTTCTTACAGGATAAAACCAGGCTAACATTCCAACTTCCCTTAGCCTTTAGATTCCTTCTTCTATAGTATACTAGTGCAGTTCTGGCACTTCTGATGCAGGCATCTTTTGGTATATGTTTCAGCCAACCAACTAAACAAACTGTTACAGACCTTTCTAACCCTTGAGCTACAACACTGAATCCAACATCTCTTTAATGGGCCTGTATCAATAAATTCAGGCTGACCCAGCTTTGTGTTCCTTTTACCTGATACCTTTATTCTCCGCTCTTACACGTATTCCCCAAATTTCTGTCCATATAAATTGGAAAGATCATTTAATTCTTTTAAAACACACTTCCTCGTGGATCAGTCATTTTACCTCACCTTTATCTTTCAAGTCCGGCTGGAAATTAGGTCTATTTCTGGAAAACAGGTCTAGAAGCAAAGATAGTTAATAGGCTGGATCCAGAGGAGAATCAGTACTGTCTTACAAAACAATAACCTCATGAGCTAATTGTTCTTCATAACTGTTAATGGTTTCTCAGCCAAAGCAGTGTTAACCTCTTCAGATGGGAGTAGATAGGGTAACTTTTCTGCAATGGAGGCTTTAGCCAAACCTGGAGATTTGATTTCTGCAGCTTTATTTGCAATCTTCTCATATATACCCATTCCAATATTCAGTATCCCACTCTTTCCTAATATATAACCTCATTTTAACAGAAGGCCCTCCCTGCCAAAGGATGGATAATTCAATTTGTGTTGAATTTAGCCCCTCATAGGATGAGGTTCTGGGTTCAGTTTTCAGCAACATGAGTCCTGTGGCTGTAGGAGTTAAAGATTTCTTTCAGGGCAGACGTAGAAACTGATATGGACTGAGCTGTGTCCTCCCGAAAATCCACATGCTGACTCTCTAACTCCCAGTGTGAATGTACTTTGAGATTTGGCTTTTAGGAGGCAACTAGGATTAAACAAGGTCATAAGGTTGTGGTTTTGAACCAGTAGGATTGGCAACCTTATAAGAGGAAAAGGGAGACCTGTCTCTCTCTCCATGAACACATATCAAGGAAAGGCTATGTGAGGACACAGTGAGAAGGTCGCTCCTGTGCTAGTCAATAAGAATGCATTTACCAGAAGTCATATCCTCCTGGACCTTGATCTTGGACTTCCCAGCCTCAAGAACTCTGAGAATAAAGGCCTGTTGTTTAAGCCAAACAGTCTATGATATATATATATTTTTAAATAGCAACCTGAATGGAGTAAGACACAGCCCGAACTGACTAATACAGAAAGCTTCAGGTCATTTACAAGGTGCTTGAGCTGGGAATTTGAAGGCCTGTACTCATCCTTTTCTTTCCACACTTTCTTCAGTGCAGTTAGTGTTAGAATAGGCAGATAGCCAGATACTAACAGAGAAAGGGGACACAGATCAAATGACAGGAAAGCATACAACTTGTGAACAGCAGGGGTCCTTGCTTAAAGAAAAGCAAGAACCTCCAGACTGACAGGAAACCACACATTTTGGGTGACAAAGGTCCTGCATGCAGACCAAGAAAGGTGGAGAAAGATGGGAATCTTTGGTGTCCAAAGATAACTTGTTGCTCATTATTCTCTCATTATAATAAAATTAGCCTTGCAGATCTTATCTGCAAGTATCCATCAGGTACTGATACCATGACAGTTCCATCAAGACTGAATAAGGGCAAAAATTCTTCCTTCCCTTGAGAAGGTGAAGTTGGGATGAAAATTAGGAAATATTACTTAAAGCCCCACCCTCCCCAATGAAAATTTCACCCATTCATTTCTACGCTCCCCATAACCAACTTCCCAAAGAATCTCAGGGCAGCTGCTCACCTGAGTCTGTCCAATCTCCCCTTGAGAGTGTGCTATAGCTCAATAAATCATTGTTTGGCTTTCTTGACCCCCCCTATCTCATTACTGAATTCTTTCTGTGACAAAAACCTACTCTCATTAGTAACATGAGGAGTAAACAACCTATCTCGTTATACTTGTTGTTTGACCAAAATATTCTAAGGTTTCAAATTCAGGTTAGCCAGAAACTTGCCTTTTATAAATATTGACCTGAAGTATTCAATAATGATGTTTTATATGTCTCTATTGCACATTTTATCGTAGACTTTTACCATATCTTTACCACTGGAAATAGCCATTAGTTAGGTTTAACCAACTAAGTATCAAAAATATTCCCCCAAAAAGTTTCAAAAAGTTCCGAAAAGCAAAACTTGAATTTTACAGCTTCTGGCAATTATTTACATAACATCTACATTATATTTACAATCATTTACATAGTATTTACATTATATTAGGTAATAAGTAAAATATAAGGGATGATATGCATAAACTATGTGCAAATACTATACCATTGTATATAAGGGACTTGAGCATCCATGGATTTTGTTATCCAAGGGATGGGAGAAGGGGTAAAAGGGTTTGTGGTCCTTGAACCAATCCTTCATGGTTACCAAGGAAGGACTGTAACTAGATCATTTTTTTTTTTTTGCAAGGAATTGGCCGATAGTTGGGTAGGCTGACAAGTTTGAAAAGCCTAGGGCAGAACTATAGGAAAAGGAAATGGTAACTCACTCCAGTATTCTTGCCTAGAGAATCTTGTGGACAGAGGAGCCTGGTGGGCTGCTGTCTATGGGGTCACACATAGTCAGACACGACTGAAGCGACTTAGCAGCAGCAGCAGCAGCAAGGCAGAACCATAGACTGGAAACTCTTAGGCAGGAGTTGATGCATCAGTTTGAGGCAAAATTTCTTCTTCTTCAAGGAAACTTCATATTTGCTTTTATAGTTTTCCCAAGGATTGCAAGAGGCCCATTTACTTTTGAGAATACTCCGCTTTTTAAAGTCTACTGATTTTGGATCACATACCATCCACCTGCAAAATACTGTCACAAAAATATCTAGATTACTATTTGATTGAACTTTGCACTATAGCTTACCAACTTGACACATAAAACTAACCATCCCAAGTAGTATATGAAAACTTATTGGATCTACACTACCCCGTTGCCTGATTCAAACAGAATTCTCTTTCTATACCTTAATTATATACTTTCTATGTCTTAACTTATTTGTGAAAATTTATTTAACAATCTTGTATTTAATTTTTTTTTAACCCTAGTCAAAACTGTTTTTACAACATACTCTGCACATTGCTTAATGTAGGCATAGCAGAATCTTTGTTTTCTGAGCATATGTTATAAAATCCCTCTCCTTAATATAGTTTTGTGTGGGGAAACATTTTAAAAAATGCAAAAATATCTATGAACAAAGATATTCATACTAATTTATAAAATTACTCCCTACCCAGGTAATCTTTCTGTCTTAATACAAACATCCCTTCTTTCTCACTATATGTACATTATTAGAAGTCCCTCAAAAATGTTCTCACTTGTAAAGTTCATTTGCATTACCTATTAGTATTTCAATATATGAATAATCATTATTTATTTACCCATTCTATTCTTGAAGGACACTTAGAATGGTGTCAGTATGGGGCTATGACATTATTGTACATGCCTTTTGGTCAACACATACATGAATTTCTTTTGTGTATATGTGTAGGAATGAAATTGCTAGAATAAATGGTATATTAAACCTTCATAGGTAGCAGATTCCTCAAATGATTCTATTTATCTATTTAAACTTCTACAAACAGTATATGAGAATTTCATTTGCACTGCAAACTTGTCAGAATTTAGGACTATAAGTTTTGTTTTCTTTTTTTTTTTAACTTTTACGCTATTCTGGTGGGTGTGTTGTCATGTCACAGGTTTAATTAGCATTTCTCTGGTTGATTGAATAAGGTTGATTTCCAATATTTAGTTTTATTAGCCGTTTCAAAGATGAATATTTAATATATATGAATATGTACATCTGTATATATACACATAGATAACTGTACCATATCTATCTCTAAATCAATTGTTATTCAGTTGCTAAATCACATCCGATTCTTTGTGACCCCATGTTAATGGAATTCTTCAGACAAGTATACTTGTGGGAGTGATTAGCCATTCCCTTCTGCAGGGGATCTTCCCCACCCAGCAATCAAACCCTAGTCTCCTACATTGCAGGAAGATTCTTTACTGAGCCACCAGGAACGCCCAGTGCATGTGCATATATGCAAATCAAAAGCATGTTATAAAATATGTATACACAAAAGTGCAAAGTGAAAAAAGTAGCTAAGAAAAATTTAAATAATGAAGCTAAACTTAACACATTAACACTATAAAATATAAAGATGTAATATATAGTTGCAGTAATAAAGGTAGTCTTATTTATATAATAATAGAAAAATAGTAGAATATAATAGAAAGTCCAGAAAGAGACCCACCTGTGTATAGTTGCTTGAATTACGACAAATTGGCATTTTAATATAGTTGTAAAATACACTAATTTCAAAAATTATGATGACCCTCATATCACAGATTTGGCATACTTGTTTCTAACTTTTATTAAATGGAATTGTTGTATATGTATAACTTTGTAGCAAGTGTATTTGCCTCCATATAGGAATCATTTTTTATTCCCAGAAATTAAAATCATTACACATGTGGACATAGCATCTTCATTGTCATTACTGTATATCAATGCATTGTTTGAAATTATCACACTTAATTGCAGTAGTGATAAGATAGAATTACTAAGGACATTAGATCCTGTGGTAATGTTAAATTTGTCAATCTGGGTGCTGGTTACATAGCTCCTTCACTTTTATAAAAAATTAATGGTCACATAATCTGTGTAGTTTTATGAATGTTTTTGCTTCAATAAAAATTTTATTTTAAAATATCACTATACTGTTCACCAGAATTTCTACCTGGAAATCAGGTAGAGACCTTTCACTAGACACACTTGAACTGACAAAGATTAATCTCTGGTCGATGCCATTCCACAAGGTACATTCCTACATCTGATTATGGAATATTTATCTGACATTCTCAGGGAAATATAAACTCTATGGCAAAATACTTCAGATCCTCTACATATAGTTTGAAAGACAAAAATAAGTGATCAGCCTATAGCATAATTATTATAACTAACAGTTAAATATGTTAAAACAACCACAATCACAGAAAACTAACCAAAATGATCACATATATCACAGCCTTGTCTAATTCAATGAGACTATGAGCCATGCCGTGTAAGGCCACTCAAGACAGACGGGTCATGGTGGAAAGTTCTGACAAAAAGTGATCCACTGGAAAAAGGAATGGCAAACCACTTCAGTTTCTTGCCTTGAGAACCCCATGAACAGTATGAAAAGGCAAAAAGATATGACAATGAAAGATAAACTCCCCAGGTCGGTAGGTGACCAATATGATACTGGAGAAGAGTGGAGAAATAATCCCAGAAAAAATGAAGAGATGGAGCCAAAGTGAAAACAACACCCAGTTGTGGATGTTGACTGGTGATGGAAGCAAAGTATGATGCTGTAAAGAGCAATATTGCATAGGAACCTGTAATGTTAGGTCCACGAATCAAGGCAAACTGGAAGGGGTCAAACAGGAGATGGCAAGAGTGAACACTGGCATTTTAGGAACCAGTGAACTAAAATGAACAGGAATGGGTGAATTCAATTTAGTTGACCATTATATATACTAACGTGAGCAAGAATCTCTCAAAAAAAGGAATACCCCTGATAGTCAACAAAAGTGTCCAAAATACAGTACTTGGAAGCAATCTCAAAACGACAGAATGCTCTCTGTTCATTTCCAAGGCAAACTATTCAATGTCACAATAATCCAAGTCTATGCCATGACCACTAATGCTGAAGAAGCAAAAATTGAACAGTTCTATGAAGACCTACAAGACCTTCTAGAACTAACACCAAAAAAGGTGTCCTTTTCATCATAGGGGACTGGAATGCAAAAGTAGGAAGTCAAGACATACCTGGAGTAATAGGCAAGTTTGGCCTTGGAGTACAAAACAAAGCAGGCCAAAGGCTAACAGATTCTGCCAAGAGAATGCACTGGTCATAGCAAACACCCACTTCCAACAACACAAGAGATGACTCTACACATGGACATCACCAAATGGTCGATACCAAATATAGATTGATTATATTCTTTGCAGCTGAAGATGGAGAAGATCAATACAGTCAGCAAAAACAAGACCGGGAGCTGACTGTGGCTCAAATCATGAAATCCTTACTGGAAAATTCAGACTTAAATTGAAGAAAGTAGAAAAAACTACAAGACCATTCAGGTATGACCTAAATCAAATCCCTAATGATTATACAGTAGAAGTGACAAATAGATTCAAGGGATTGGATCTGATAGACAGAGTGCCTGAAGAACTATGACGGAGGTTCGTAACATTGGACAGGAGGTGGTGATCAAAACTATCCCTAAGAGAAGAAACGTGGAAAGGCAAAATGGTTGTCTGAGAAGGGCTTACAAATAGCTTAGAAAGGAAGACAAGCTAAAGGCAAAAGAGAAAAGGAAACATATACCCATCTGGATGCAGAGTTCCAAAGAATAGCAAAAAGAGACAAGAAAGCCTTAGAGGAAAACAATAGAGTGGGAAAAACTGGAGATCTTTTTGTGAAAATTAGAGATACAAAGATGGGCACAATAAAGGACAGAAATGGTATGGACCTAACAGAAGCAGAAGATATTAAGAAGAGGTGGCAAGAATACACAGAAAAACTATATAGAAAAGATCTTCATGACCCAGATAATCACTATGGTGTGATCACTCACCTAGAGTCAGACATTCTAGAGTGTGAAGTCAAGTGGATCTTAGGAAACATCACTACTAACAAAGCTAGTGGAGGTGATGGAATTCCAGTTGAGCTATTTCAAATCCTAAAACATAATGCTGTGAAGGTGTTGCAAATTTGGAAAACTTGGCAGTGGCCACAGGACTGGAAAAGGTCAGTTTTCATTCCAATCCCAAAGAAAGGCAATGCCAAAGAATGCTCAAACTATTGAACAATTGCACTCATCTCACATGCTAGTAAAGTAATGCTCAAAATTCTCCAAGCCAGGCTTCAACAGTACACGAATGGATAGCTTCCAGATATTCAAGCTGGATTTAGAGAAGGCAGAGGAACCAGAGATCAAATTCCAGATAGACATCTACTTCTCTTTCATTGACTATGCTAAAGCCTTTGACTGTGTAGATCACAACAAACTGTGGAAAATTCTTAAAGAAATGGGAATACCAGACCACCTTACCTGCCTTCTGCGAAATCTGTATGCAAGTCAAAATGCAATGTTAGAACCGGATATGGAACAATGGAACGGTTCCAAATTGTGACAGGAGTATGTCAAGGCTGTATATTGTCACCCTGCTTATTTGATTTATAGGTGGACTACATCATGTGAAATGCTGGGCTGGATGAAGCACAAGCTGGTAGCACAATTGCTGG
Organism: Muntiacus reevesi; assembly: GCF_963930625.1. Classification (NCBI taxonomy): domain Eukaryota; kingdom Metazoa; phylum Chordata; class Mammalia; order Artiodactyla; family Cervidae; genus Muntiacus; species Muntiacus reevesi. The sequence goes on along the minus strand of NC_089271.1, from coordinate 32,974,905 downwards.
GAGAAATATCAATAACCTCAGATATGCAGGTAACACCACCCTTATGGCAGAAAGTGAGGAAGAACTAAAGAGTCTCTTGATGAAAGTGAAAGAGGAGGGTGAAAAAGTTGGCTTAAAGCTCAACATTCAGAAAACTAAGATCATGGCATCTGACCCCATCACTTCAAGGCAAATAGATGGGGAAACAGTGGGAACTGTGACAGACTTTATTTAATTGGGCTTCAAAATCACTGCAGATGGTGACTGAAGCCATGAAATTAAAAGATGCTTGCTTCTTGGAAGAAAAGCTATGACCAAACTAGAAAGCATATTAAAAAGCAGAGACATTACTTTGCCAACAAAGGTCCATCTAGTCAAAGCTATGGTTTTTCCAGTAGTCGTGTATGGATGTGAGAGTTGGACCATAAAGAAAGCTGAGCACTGAAGAACAGATGCTTTTGAACCGTGGTGCTGAAGAAGACTCTCGAGAGTCCCTTGGACTACAAGGAGATCCAAACAGTCCATCCTAAAGGAAATCTGTCCTGAATATTCAGTGGAAGGGCTGATGCTGGAGCCTCAATATTTTGACCACCTGATGCGAAAAACTGACTCATTGGAAAAGACCCTGATTCTGGGAAAGATAAAAGGCAGAAGGAGAAGGCAATGACAGAGGATGATATGGTTGGATGGCATCACCAACTCGATGGACATGAGTTTTAGCAAGCTCCTGGGGTTGGGGATGGACAGGGAAGCCTGGCATGCTTCAGTCCATGGGGTCTCATAGAGTTGGACACGACTGAGTGACTGAACTGAACTGAAGATTTTAACACACCCTGGCCAAGAGTTCTTTGTGTTTAGGTGTCAATATAAGCCATCAAAAAATGGCACATTGCTTTCCCTTGCCATTTCCTCTACTTCTCTCAGGAATGATGGAGGAGTAAGGCTGAGTGAGTAATGATAGTAATAATATCAATAATTTACCATGATCTTTATTTCATCAAGATTAATCAAGGATGTCTTTTGAAACCCTTTCAAACTCTGTGTCATTAAATCTTCTATTCCTCTTCTTTTCCAAAACCAAAATTTAAGCACATTTAGCCTGCTGAATATACTTATGTTGGCACTGGTGACCGGAATATTTACAAAGCACATAATATTTTCTTTCCATTCCCTCATGTTGACTTTACATATATTGTTGCACTTAAACTCTAGGCACTTACAAATCCGTAACAGTGTATTTTCTTCCCCGTCAGAGTTATGAGAGATTATAATGTACATAAATCAAATTTATGTTTCACCCTATGTGAGAAATTTCAGGTTTCTTCTCATTCAGGAGGCTAAAAAATTGACATCTCAGGAAAAATATTAGGTATAATTTTTGTTTGTCTTTTAGGCTCTCAGACTCAAGGAAAAATGACAATAACTCTTAACCAAGGAAATATTTTTAAAATGTACAAGTTATAATTGTTTTTCCCTTCTAGAAAGCTGACACCTTGAATTTTTTTTAATTACATAAGTCAAAACATCCAAGTTGGATTAATCCAATATAGTAGATTGTTTAATCATTCTATGCTATGTTTCAGATTAAAAAAAAATAGAGTTTGAATCTAGAAACCAAGGGATAATATAAAAGAAATAAGTGCATATTCCTCAGAACATAAGTACCTATAAATGGTAAAAACCTAATATAAGATTTATAAAGAAAAATATTTAGCAGAAAATAAAATAGTAATGCAATATAATTTTTAAGAACACAGAATAGTGGGTTCTAAGATCAGGCATAGTCCTAAACACAAGAGATATGAGAAATATGCATTAAATAAGTACATAGTTAAGGTAAGTGCTATAATAGAGATAAAACCCTTTATGCCCATTTATAAAACACACAAATATTGTAGTAGAAATACAGAAAACATTATAGTACATAAAAATCTCTTGATTTTATAGGATATAAAACTTCATAAATTAGTTTATTGATTTTTGTTTCCTACAAATTAATATCTAATCATGGGTAACAGGTATTTTTCATACTTGCAAGAAAAGGTGAAGAAAAATTCAGACCAAAAAGCAATATTCCCAGCCTCATGGAAATGTCAGTAAAAAAGTGAAATAACTTCTGTCCTGTTTTTCTTTTAAAACTCTTTGTTTTATAAAAGTCAGGTGACTAGTCTAAATGTCAATGTATATAGACATAAAGTAATGAAACATCAAAATGAATATGTAAACACATACATGTGGGAAATAATTGCAAATGGGCAGTTGAGGGAGTAGGATTTCTTGTGCAACAGTGATTTTTGATTTGTTGTATAAGAGGTAAGCAATTGTATCTTCCCCACTGCTATCTTGTCTTTCTGTCAAGAACTAAAATGAAAGAAATACCATCCTATTCTCAGGATAAAAAAGAAATTCAGGGAAAAATGACAAGATCTGAGTATACTGCTTTATCAGATTTAGCCAACCATTTTCTATGCATCATAGCAAGGATTCTGTCTGGAGTGTTATAAGTGAGTGCTTCTGAATAATGACAACACTAATGAAACTTCTATAGGTTGTAACTCCGTCTGCTCCTTTGTTCAATTTGCTATGTGAGTTAAATGGTGGAACAAGAGTTAAGGAGTGATGAGGGAAAACTGCTTCAAACCAGCATAGACAGTTCTATCAAATTTTTAAGAGCCTCGATTTAGACAATTTTGTGTAATATGACATTTTTAAACAGGAGAGAAAATTGATATTGCATCTTCATAAGGTTTCCAAAAGAAATCAGTAGCAAGAATTGTATTTCTTGTTAATAAAGCATTAATGACATACAAATCCTAGACTCATCCAATAGCAAATATAAAAGAAAGGAAGCAAAACATGAGTTGGTAATCTCCCATTTCCAATCAATTTCACTGGACCCTTTTCCAAGACTTTCACAGCAATCATGACAGTGGTAACAGAAAAACCTTGCTCAAGATTGAGCTAATTCATCAATTGCCTCAAGAAATATCTAGCAATTAAGGTACAGGGCTACAACAATGAACAAAACAAATCTGTGAGAAGCTGGCAGTACAGACATATAGACTGTAAAAATATTTAAATAAAACACATAATGTGTTATATAATAAGGGCTACAGTGAAAAAGAAAATGGGAAGAAATGGAGGAAGCATTCATATTTAGAGTAATCAGGGAAGCCTCCCTGAGAAAGTGCTATTTTATCAAACCTCAAAAGAAATAAGGGAGCAAACCATTTTATAACTAAGGAAAAAGTGTTCTTTACTGGGGAAACTAAAAGTACAAAAAGTCTGGAGGTGAAAACTTCTCTAGTTGATGGAGTTCCGTAAAGAGACCAGTGTGGTTGGAGAAAGGGAAGTAAGGTGAAGAGCTATTGAAAATGAGATCAAGTACATAAAGGATATAAACTCTGAGAGTCCTAAAAAATCCTGGTGAAGATTTAGTCTTTTATTCTGAGTGAGATGACCACCTACATGTGGGGCTTTACTAGAGGAGTAACTTATTTTAAGGTTTCAACAGCATAACTATGTATTGAAAGTAAGAATAGATTGTAGAAGAAAAAGATTGGAAGCAGAAGTAACCACTTAAATCCTTATTGTTAAATTTTTATGCTGCATTATACAATTTGAATACTGTATGTAATAGACCCTAGAATCAATGTGGTTACATAAAATTTGAATATTAGGTGAAATAGAACAGATAATCTTCTTAGGGAGTAGCATATATTTTGAACATTGTATGAAGTAGACAACCAGCTGGTGGTTTAAACTGTTTATAATACAGAAAATATGTATTATCAATGGCATTGGTAGAAGGATTTGAACCCACACATATGTATTTATACTACTGGGAGGCAACTGGAATAATCTAAGAGGATGATAATGGTGGCTCAGTTCAGGAGTGGTTGTCATGGTTTTCTGACAGATTTGAAACAATGGTGCAAGAGAAAAGGTGACTCCAAGATTTTAGGGTTGAATAACTAGTATGAAGGTGCTATTAGCTGATATAAGGAGATCTGTAAGAGGAGCTCTTTTGAAGAGGGAAGATCGAGTTCCAATTTGGACTTGTTGACTGCGCAAGAAGTCTGTTAGATACCAAAGTGTTGATGTTGAAGGGTTGAATATATAGCTGTTATTCAAAGCAGTAATCCCAAATCCAAGCTGAAGGGACCATCAGGGTACAGATTGCTTTTAAAATGAGAAAGCTACCTAAGATCACAAAGATCATGGGAAGAGGATTGGATAGAAAAGAAGTTGTAAGGAACCTGAGAATACTGCCCAGCACAGAGCAGGCAAACAAATATTTCAGAGAATGAATGACAGAATGGATGGATGGAAGAATGAATGAATATGAGGAGGCTGTGTTTTCGATCACCTCATTACTTTGACTTGCTCTGCCTGGCTAAGTATTTTTCTCTTCTCTGCTCAATTATTTTTATGTCCTCCCTGAGCTGTTTTTTTTTTTTTTAAAGTATCTCTCTGAAACACAGGATATTCTCTTATATTTTCTTTCAATGATATGTGGGGAAGGCCCCTGTCAACATTTCAATAGAAGTAGATAATGTACACTTCTGGTTTGGAAAAAAAGATCCAGTATTTGAACTTAAGTCAGTTACTCTTGCACTTAGCGTTGATCTGGATTTTCACCTCCCAAATTTGGAAGCTGTTGTTATGTCACCAATGGTCAAGTTGAGGGAATGTAAGATTGTATGTATATAATGGTCCCAAGAGCCCAAGAGTCAAATGCATTTCCTAAAAGTTCAAATTTCACTTCATTATGGGATTGATAAGAACCTAAACCGAAGTTGTGGCATTTTCATTATGCTTTCCTACACAACTTATCTCTTACCTCACTGATTAGCATTACTCCAAGTCACTACAAATTTATGCCTATTCGCCTGACTTCTCTAGCCCTCAAGAATCACAGGTCTATAGAATGCCCAAATAGCAGTGTAAACCTTCATGACACTTGACTTTGGAATTTCAGACTTTTACCAGATTCTCTTTGCAGTGTTTTTCTAGGAATTCCAAATGTATTCTTGTATGTTTCACAAGGAAGTCCAAATTTTGAATTATTACCTTTTGGACCCCTACTTTGTATTGCAGATCACCTCTTGCCTTGATACTGGTTTTCCCAATTGGTTGTTGCTCTTCTTCTACTGCTTTTCCCCATCCATTGACACATTTTCAAACTTTCCTTTCCCAAAGCAGAGCTATAAAATTTAGTAGTCTGTGGAACCTTACTGACAGCTTTCTCATATTACTACTTTTGATTCTTAGTTCAGCCTTCAGCTTTGTTTCACTGAGTCTATAAGGTAGTCATAAAGTAGAGTCTTCAACATAATTAGTAAGATTTATCTGACAACTCTTGTCATCACATACAAAACAGCATCTCTTATTTACTTATGCATAATCAAAACATTTATTAAAACATTTGTTTTTATATCCTTTAACAAAATTAAAGAATAGTTGAACCTCTAGAAAAAAATTTAAAATAGCAGCATTTAAGTCAACATGAATTCACTGCTATATCCAAAATAGATAATCAACAAGGACCTCTTGTATAGCACATGGTACTCTGCTCAATGTTGTGTGGCAGCCTGGGTGGGAGCAGGGTTTGGGGGAGAATGGATACATGTATATGTGTGGCCGAGTCCCATTGTTGTTCACCTGAAACTATTACATGGCAAACATTGTTAGTTTGCTATATCCCAATACAAAATAAAAAGTTTAAACTTTGCAAAAAATGAGAAAAGAAATGTAAACCAACATTACTTTTGGTATCCACCCCAATATCACCATGCCAACTAGATACATATCTTTTTATTTGTCAAAACCTGAGTGATCTTTTTCATAGACATTAATGATATTGATTTTGCTTTGTCTATGAGTAAAATGCCTTCATCCCTGTTTCTCTGACAGTTGAAATCATTCTCATCTGATGAAGGCAAAATATATCTCAAACATGATCTTCATTCCTGAAACTGTAAGTACTCTTCCCATAACCTATGGTTTACAATACTATTGAGAATATTAAACAAAATTATCCTCATTCTCATAATTTTCCATTATAATTTCAAATCTATAGTAAATACAAGGATTGTCATATTAGTAAAGACTTAGTTCTAGCAAAGACTCCGAAGACTAGAGTGTGGGAATGAATGTTTTATTTCACAACCATAGTAAAAGGTAGAGAAATTTTTAAATCTTTCATACTAATTATGTTGGACATGTACATCAATTTTACTTGGTATTATCAACTCTGTGTTTGCCTTAAATGAATGTCTATCTTTGTGGTTCCAACTCTATTTCTACTTGTTCTGAAATTTGGTGGCTAACGTCAGTTTTGATTCTAACCATGACTCTGTGATTTTCTCAATCAAATCCTTCTCAGATTTCAGGTTTCTAGAATTGCTTTTTGCCTTTTTTCTTTAGGAAAATCCCTCCATTCCATTTTTAATGTTTGTTGCCCTTTTTGAAAAATTTCAACCTCTGTTTTGACTTATAAGACTACAGTGTATAATTGCACAAGTTAAGTCCTATGAAAATCCATATATCATTCACATGGACGCGAGTGTATAGCCAACACATGTAATTGTGCAACATGCAAGTTACACAACCAGGATGGTGGCCCTCAAGACTTTTTGACTATTTTAAGCTGCTAAATTTGTGGTAGCTTTTTATGCAGCATACATTACTAATTTACCAATGAACTAAGTTCACCTAGCATTACACTGTTATTTATCATGATAAATGCATAGTCTTTCTTTTCTTTTCTCATTTTTGTTCTTTTCTGTTTTTATTATAGCAGAGTTTCTTTACCCTGTTCTCTGCTTTAAATATACCTATATATTTTATACCAAGTGTTACAGCAAAATAGGCTACATTTAAAATTTGTAATGCAATATTTTTGTACTGTTTCTGAATGTCTGGTATGTGTAAGAAACAAAAATGAATTTTAAAAGAGAAGATAAAACAATTTGCTGTCTTCCAAATAAACATGTTAATTTGTTTAAATCTCTCTGTAGATCAACAGTTTAGCATAGGAATCAAGGCCTACGAATTATTTAGTAGTGGTAGTGTTAGTTGCTCAGCCGTGTCTGACTCTGCGATCCCATGGGCTGTAGCCCACCAGGCTCCTCTGTCCATGGGATTCTCCAGGCTAGATAGAATACTGGAGTGGATTGTCATTCCCTTCTCCAGGGGATCTTCCTGACCCAGGGATCGAACCTGGGTCTCCTGCACTGCAGGCAGATGCTTTACCATTTGAGCTACAGGGAAGACCAATGAATTATTTATTATGTGATAATTCAGAATGTGTGTTTGGAAAACAACATAAATTGGTTAATTAGCATAATCCCAGCACTCAGACCTAAAGCTGCAGCAGGACTGAGGGTAAATATTGTCTCATATTTACAAATTAAAATTTCTAAAAGTTATTTATTCTTGATTTTATGCCTCAAAGATAACTTGATGAAACATTCAATAAGCAGTTATTTTTACCATTCTATAACAAAATACTGCCACATCCTAGACATCTGCTTTCTTTGCAGAAGAGCTATGTCTGTTATTACCTTTGGCCTGATTTTCAGTGAGAGAAACAACTGGCCAAAATTATATTGTTATATGATTCAATGATCTGAAAAAAAAAATATACTTATTGTTGAAAATCAAATATAATAAAAAGTAATATTCAAATACAAATGTGGATAGAAGGATCATGAATTACAAGACACTTTGGTGAATTTAGAAAGTTAAATAATGAATTATCTTTCTAGGTTTTTCTTCCTCATCTATAAAATAAGAGGCTAGCTTTTTTTTTTTTAATTTGTTTTTCTTTTTATTGAAGGATAATTGCTTTATAGAATTTTGTTGTTTTCTGCCAAACCTCAACATAATCAGCCATAGGTATACATATATCCCCTCTCTTTTGAACCTTCCTCCCACCTCTCTCCCCATCCCACCCTTCTAGGTTGATACAGAGCCCCTGTTTGAGTTTCCTGAGCCATACAGCAAATTCCATTGGCTATCTATTTTACATATGGTGATGTAAGTTTCCATGTTACTCTTTCCGTACATCTCACCCTCTCCTCCCCTCTCTCCATGTCCATTAGTCTATTCTCTATGTCTATTTCTCCATTGCTGCCCTGTAAATAAATTCTTCACTACCATTTTTATAGATTCTGTATATATGCATTAGAACATGATATTTATCTTTCTCTTTCTGACTTACATCACTCTATATAATAGGTTCTAGGTTCATCCACCTCATTAGAACTGATAAAATGTGTTCCTTTTTATGGCTGAGCAATATTCCATTGTGTATACCACACTGTATATACCATAGTGTGTACCACAACTTCTTTATCCATTCATCTGTCGATGGACATCTAAGTTACTTCCATGTTCTAGCTATTGCAAATAGTCTGCAATCAACAATGGGGTACATGTATCTTTTTGACTTTTGATTTCCTCAGGGTATATGCCTAGGAGTGGGATTGCTGGGTCATATGGTGGTTTTATTCCTAGATTTTTAAGGAATCTCCATACTATCTTCCATAGTGACTGTATCAATTTACATTCCCACCAGCAGTGCAAGAGCATTCCCTTTTCTCCACACCCTCTCCAGCATTTATTGTTTGTAGGCTTTTTGATGATAGCCATTCTGACTAGTGTGAGGTGATACCTCATTGTAGTTTTTTTTTTCATTTATTTTTATTAGCTGGAAGCTAATTACTTTACAATATTGTAGTGCCCATCAGCAGACGAATGGATAAAGAAGCTGTGGTACATATACACCATGGAATATTACTCAGCCATTAAAAAGGATTCATTTGAATCAGTTCTAATGAGATGGATGAAACTGGAGCCCATTATACAGAGTGAAGTAAGCCAGAAAGATAAAGAACATTACAGCATACTAACACATATATACGGAATTTAGAAAGATGGTAATGATAACCCTATATGCAAAACAGAAAAAGAGACACAGATGTTCATTGTAGTTTTGATTTGTATTTCTCTAATAATGAGCGATGTTGAGCATCTTTTCATGTGGTTATTAGCCATTTATATGTCTTCTTTGGAGAAATGTCTCTTTAGGTCTTTTCCCCACTTTTTGATTGGGTTATTTGTTTTTCTGGTATTGAGTTGTATGAGCTGAGAGGGTAGCTTTTGATGACCATTTAAGTCCCTTCAAATTAAAAAATTCAATGATTCTAAAATAATCTTAATAAAAATAAAGAAAAAATAAAAATTAATAAGACAATATAAATATCTTACATATGGTGCTTTGAATCTACTAATGTGATCAAATACTCATAAATTTACAACTTTGTTATAATTTATTTAAAATGTTTTCAGTTTTATTAATAATTAATATTTATAATATTAATCATAATATTTATCATAGTTCCCCAATCCACTACTGAAGAATAAAGCATGCTATCCCCTTACTCTACACTAATTAAATAGAGCTCAATTTCCTAGACACTCGCAATTTTGTCATTCAACTTCTTGCCTTCTTTAAATAAGACTAAAATATCTTTACACTTTTCCTGAGGATATTACCTAATGAAATTGTTCCAACTTGCATTTTTATAGAGCTAAAAAGAAAACAGTTTCTTCTCCATATCTACATTCCTTTTGTTTCCTTTTACATATTTTTAGTGGTATGTCAAGTAAATTCACTCATTCATTCAATCATGTATTTTGCCAATCACACAAACCAAAAGACAAAAATATTAAATGCCTATCAGAGATCATGGTCTTAGTTCATGTTTCTCAGAGACAGACTTGGCAATTTTTAGGTCCATGGTTTTACTGAGGATGTGCTCTTGAGGATAAACTTGTAAAAAGAATTACAAAGTCTGGATAATGTAAACAATACAGCTAATTGAGGATGCAGTCTCATCTAAAATCTAGGGCTCACCAGTATGGAAGTTTCTCAAAAACTAAAAACAGAAACACCATATGACCCTGTAATTCCACATCTGGGGATGTATCTGAAAAAAATGAAAATATTTATTTGAAATGATATATATACTTCAGTGTTCATAGCAAACTTATTTACAATTGCCAAGGTATGGAAGCAACCTACATGTCTATCAACAGGTGAATGGATAAGAAAGTGTGGTGTGTATACACACACACACACACACACACACACACACAATAGAATGCTATTTGGCCATATAAAGAATGAAAATTTCCATTTGCAGCAACGTAGATGAACTTGGAGAGCATTATGCTGAGTGATATGTCAGACAGAGAAAGACAAATACTGTATGATATCACTTATATTTTGAATCTGAAAAATACAGCAAACTAGTGAATGAAACAAAAAAAGAAGCAGATTCACAGGTATAGAGAACAAACCAGTGGTTACCAGTGGGGAGAGGGGAGGTAGGAGGGGCAATATAGAGGTAAGGGGGAAAAGGCTTATTATGGGATTATATGAAATTATGTGTGTGAAACTTTTGAAAATTATAAAGCACTATAGAATTTAAGGAGTCTTTCAATCAATAAAAGTTAAAATTGAAAAAAATAATAAAGGCATTTACCCAAGGGGAAAAAAGTGGGTCCTCCAGATCTAGTTATGACTGCATTGCCAATGGACTTCTTAACTGAAACTTGATGGGAAACATTGAGCCAAATCACTCATCGAAAAGCTACTTGAGAATTTATAATCCAGAGAAACCTTGAGACAGCAAATAATTATTGCTGTTTTAATAAGTTTTTGAGTGATTCCATAGGCAGCAATAGACAACTAGCAATAGATAACTAACAGAGTTCAGTGATAAAACTTTGGGTTCCTGGATATCACCCCATTTCCAGCCACCCTTGGTATCTTCCCTTCTGTAATGAACTACTTATTGTATGGTCATAGGGAGCATTAAGCAACAACTGGGGAAATTGCAAAATGAATACATGTATTAGGGTAGCGTGGGATCAGTTTACTCTGGGACACCACCACTCCCTCAGCAGTGCACACCAAATTTGTGAATTAGTTCAGCTTCAGCAAGTGCAGACTCTAGAAGTACAGCTACCCTCAGCCTCCTGATAATCCGTCTTGGATTTCATTTGATTGTGTATCTGTATGTCTTCACCCTAGGCGTGTCATATCCTTTTAAACATTTTTGTAGCTTTCTTGGAAGCCACTTTCATGTGCTATTCATTGCAATAACTGTGCTCACTTGTGAGAGGTAAGGACTTCAATGTGGCCTCTGATAGCTGGGATCCCTGTCTTCATCATTGCTATAAGACAGCCTAATTCTACAACAAAAGTTTCTACCATCATCACTGCTCTAGAGGACAGCCAACACTGGATTTCTCAGAGATGATCTTGCCTCTCCTACAAGTTTATTAGTTGTCACTTTGGTAAATGGAGGCTTTCCCGTGAAGCTTAATCATCTGGTGGGTTTTCCAGCATTAGGATATTCACTTAGTATGTCTGTTTCTCTGAGTCTTTGGATCCCTTGTCCCTCTCTCTGTCACAGAACTTCAGGCATTTTTATTTTGATTAGTATGGCCCTTTGCTTTTCCCAAGATTCCAAGAGGCAACTTTGCAGCATGTAAATCCTTCACTGAACACCCTTGCTAGGGTGTTAAATCCCTATATCATGAGAGAGAGTTTACATATCTACAAATTGCACATTAACTGACTTTATGTTCTGTTCCTTTGATCACTAACCCTCCACATCTAGTCCACATCTAGCTTATACCCATTTTCCTTGCTCCTTCCAGCATCCATGAGCCAGCTCATTCAACATAAATGTCTTCTCTTCAAAATCCCAGTACCTTTCTGGACAAGTTATGTTGACATTTGACTCGTCATCTCCAGGAAAGGAGATGGCAGGTGAAGTACCTTAGGGAGGCAAATATTTAAGATCTTTGCATGGTCTGAATAGAGGGCTGTGCACTCATTTCTAACAAGGGGGAGTGGAACCTAATAATAGGACTCTGACATTGACATAGGAAATCTGCTGAAGCTGAGAATTCAACCTCTGAAGCTCCACCGCTCATATAATTAAATTCAAAACCTCATCATCTGTTCTATCTGTTCTTCGGCTACGATAAATTAAAATCACTTTAAACACTGTGAAAGATACCCTCTGGTGTTCACAGTTTTTCTTGAGTTGATGATTAGTCTCTCTAAGCTTGTTTTTACCTCTCTTCTAGGAAACATTAGTGCACAGTAGCAGCCACTCAATTCCGTAATATTTATGGAAATTTCTCCTCACACCTCTTAAGCAGCAGAGATAGCTCACCTGCCAGGGCATTCTTTCCTACTAGTGCCACATTTACATCCTGCACTGGTGAAAATTTTAACAATTGTGCCTCTACAGCATGTCAAGAAATAGCCATAATAGCGATTTTCAACCTACTAGTAGTGTTTTAACCTGTTTGCCTGTTGGCCAGCAAGTAACATGCCTTACAATCCCCATATAGAGTTTGCTTCCTTAGACCACGCTTGGTACAAATTGTTTTAGATAATTCCCAGGAAACAGACTATGGTAATAATGATTATGGGTAGAAGATTGCTAGAGCATGCTTTAGGGAGCTAATCCTTTTAGGAAGATGCTCCTTCAAGGAAGCAGGGAAGGAAGGACTGGAGAGAGGAATAAAGTGACTCACGGCGCCAGTGCAGCTGAAGCCTCGTTTGATCTTACAAAGAACTCTGGAGCTGGATGGGCCTTCAGAATTAAGTTGAGGGAGGGAGGCCATACCACTTTAATCACCACAGTAATCAGTCACTGGCCAAGGGATGCTTCTTGAGAGGGAGTCTAATCTTGGACAAGGCACTTCCCTGATGCGAAGCATGATTCCCATTCAATTGCACAGCTGCAGAGTTGGCAGCTTTTATCCTCGGCAGCTGGAAGAAGGATGCCTTGACCCTCAAGACAGGGCCTGGGTGAAATACCATACTGTTCACTACATATACTACTAATATTACTATTATATATAATAGTAGCAATAATGCAATAAGGTTATTATTATTGCTGTTTGTGATGGTTAATTTTATGTCAATTTGACTAAGCCAAGGAGTGTCCAGATTAAACATTATTTCTGAGCATGTCTGTGACGGTGTTTCAAGATGAATTTTACATTTGAATTGGTGGACTCAGTAAATTATATTGCTCGCTCCAATATGAGTGGACATCATCCCATCCATTGAAGGTTTGAATAGAACAAAAAGGAAGAGAAAAAAGGAATTTACTCCTTTTTGCTTCCTGTCTGAATGTTTGAGGATTTCCCTGGTGGTTCAGTCTATAAAGAATCTATCTGTAATGTAGGAAACCTGGATTTGATCCCTGGGTTGGAAAGATCTCCTGGAGAAGGAAATGGCAACCCACCCCAGTTTTATTACCTGGGAAATCCCGAGGATGGAGGAGCCTGGAGGGCTACAGTCCATTGGGTCACAAGAGTAGGACACAACTTAGAGGCTAAACCACCACCAATGGATACTGCCTGTTTGATCTGGGACATCAGTTTTCTCCTGCCCTTGGATTGGGATTTACATTACCATCTTCTTTGATTCATGGGCTTTCAGACTTAGGCTATAATTAGACTACTGGCTTGCCTGGTCTCCAGGTTGCAGATGGCAGACTGTGGGACTTCTCAGCCTCCATAATGATATGATGGTGTGAGCCAATTCTTAAACTTCTTTATATATAGTTCTCTGGAGAAATCTGACTAGTAAATCACTTGAGAGTATGTTGCAAATAGCATGATTCTTTATGCCTAAATACTTTAGTGTGCCTCTCCTAAATTCTAGGAGGTTCTATTATATAACATACTACAGTAAACAGTGTCATAAAACCTCAAGTTGATATAACATTATTAAGAAATTTCAACAAATTGTCCCAATAACATAATTTATGTGATTGCTTTGCAATCTAGGATTAAATCCAGGATCAGCCATTACATTCAATTTTCATGCCTCTATCCATTCTAGGTTGCTAATTATGTCCTTCTCAGCTTTCTTGAAATTAAATGCCAGAATTTCCTGGATTGGAGCATCATGATTTTTCTTATAACTGATATGGAATCTAGAAATGGAAACATATCACATTACCTGGTGTGAAAGCACTGATTTTAAGGCCCAAGAAATTTTTATAGATTCTTATGTATCCCCTATGGTACTTTAAAATGGATGTAAGGACAGGGATGTTTCACAATGATTAGTGAATTATTTAGAACGTGATGCATGTGTGTGTGTACTTGCTCAGAGAATTTTTACTACTCGAACTACATTACCTGTCTCTTGGTATGAAAAACAGCAGACATATCGTCGAGTAGATGTCAACATAAATGCTAACTGCATGCTATTACAGCCATAAGAAATTAGTGAAGATTCAAAATAAATTAAGTATGGGACTTGGGAATTGACTATTATAATATGTGCATTTGCAATTAGCAGAGAATGCTTATATATCTGAGTAAGCTAAATTGAAAGAAGTTCCAGGAAGGTAATCTTCTTCACATAAGCATGTCTAAGCAATTTTCCAATTTATGCTTGCTGTTCTCTTATTTATTTTAAACTTGACCAACTTTGTTTTTACAGTTAAGCATCATATGAACATTTTTATAACCCCAGAAAAAGGCTGCTATAGTTTTTTCTCTTTGCATCTCCAGTTGGAAAGTTTGTGTTACCCTGATCTCCTCACTAAAAAACAACCTGTGGATAGAAATTTAGTCCTACTTCACACCAATGAGAAAACTCTAGTCTGGATATTTAAATTGAGGGTAAATTCTTTGTTTTATATGTTATTTTGGACAATTAATCATCATTTAAATGTGTTCAAAAAAAGGATAACTTTGTAGCATTCTTATCACCAACATAAACAGGGATTTCAGCATTATTTTCAAATCTTTTCATAGGTACTTGGTTAAGAAATTTAATTAATTTCCCTTCTTAAATATTTTATGTGTCTTTATTTGTTTAGTGCTATCTCTTATCAATCCTTATTTTTCCTCACCTGATTTATTACAATTTCTTGTTTGCTAACTCTCTTATAGCCTGAGAACTACTTATATATATTTTGTAATGCTTCCTTTGTTGTTGTTGTTCTGTCACTCAGTTGTGTCTGACTCTTTGGAACCCCATGGACTGCAGCAAGCCAGACTTCCCTGCCCTTTACTATCTCCCGGAGTTTGCTCAAACTCATGTCCATGGAGTCAGTGATGCTATCTAAACATCTCATCCTCTGTTGCCCATTTTCTTTCTGCATCAGGGTATTTTCCAATGAGTTGACTCTTTGCATCAGGTGGCCAAAGTATTGGAGTTTCAGCTTCAGCATCAGTCCTTCCAATGAACATTCAGGATTGATTTTCTTTAGGATTGACTGGTTTGATCTCTTTGCTGTACAAGGGACTCTCAAGGGTCTTCTCCAACACCACAGTTCAAAAGCATCAATTCTTCTGTGCTCAGCTTTCTTTATGGTCCAACTCTCACATCCATACATGACTACTGGGAAAACCATAGCTTTTACTATACAGACCTTTGTTAGCAACATGATATCTATATTTTTAATACACTGTCTAGGTTTGTCATAGCTTTCCTTCCAAGGAGAAAGCGTCTTTTAATTTCATGGCTGCAGTCACTGTCTGCAGTAATTTTGGAGCCCCCCAAAAGAAAAACTGTGACTGTTTCTGCTTTTTTCTCCTATTTGCCATAAAGTGATGGGATCAGATGCTGTGATCTTAGTTCTGTGAATGTGGAGTTTTAAGCCATCTTTTTCACTTTTCTCTTTCACCTTCATTAAGAGACTCTTTAATTCCTCTTCACTTTCTGCCATTAGAGTGGTGTCATCTGCAAATCTGAGGTTGTTGATATGAAGGCTATTCCATTTCTTCTAAGGGATTCTTACCCACAGTAGTAGATATAATGGTGGTTTGAATTGAATTCACCCATTCCTGTCCATTGTAGTCCACTGGTTCCTGAGACGTCGATGCTCACTCTTGCTATCTCCTCCTTGACCACGTCCACTTTACCTTGGTTTATAGACCTAACATTCCAGGTTACTATGCAATATGGTTTTTATAGCATGAGACTTTAAAGTGTCGCTTCTGCTTTGGGTGAGCTTCTTCATTCTTTCTGGAGCTACTTCTCTACTCTTCCCCAGTAGCATATTGGATACCTTCTGAACTGGAGGGCTCATCTTCTGGTGTCATATCTTTTTGACTTTTCATACTGTTTGTCAGGTTCTCAAGGCAAAAAAGACTGGAGTGGTTTGCCACTATTCCAGTGGACCACGTTTTGTCAGAACACTATACTATGACCCAACTGTCTTGGGAGGCCCTAATGTCATGGCTCATAGCCTTGTTGAATTACGAAGCCCCTTCACCACAACAAGGGTGTGATCCATGAAGTTAAATGCTTCCTTATCTCTCCCTAAATGTAAAAAATAAAAATACCACAGGAAGAGATAGAAGTTATAAAATACTACAGGATTTTTTTATCTTTTTCTTAAGCCTTCTCAAGATTCAGTTTATTTCAGTCACTCAGTCATGTTTAACTCCTTGCGACCCCATGGACTGCAGCATGCCAGGATTCCCTGTCCATCGCCAACTCCCAGAGCCAACTCAAACTCATGTCTGTTTAGTCGGTGATGCCATTCCACCATCTTATCCTCTGTTGTCCCCTTCTCCTCCTGCCTTCAATCTTTCCCAGCATCAGGGTCTTTTCCAATGAGTCAGTTCTTTGCATCAGGTGGTCAAAGTATTGGAGTTTCAGCTTCAACATCAGTCCTTCTAATGAATATTTAGGACTGATTTCCTTTAGGTTGGACTGGTTGGATATCCTTGCAGTCCAAGGGACTCTCAAGAGTCTTCTTCAACACCACAGTTCGAAAGCATCAATTCTTCTGCACTCAGCTTTCTTTATAGTCCAACTCTTCCATCCATACATGACTACTGGAAAAACCATAGCTTTGACTAGATGAACCTTTGTTGGTAAAGTAATGTCTCTGCTTTGTAATATGCTGTCGAGTTTTGTCATAGCTTTTCTTCCAAGGAGCAATCGTCTTTTAATTATATGGCTGCAATCACAATCTGCAGTGGTTTTGGAGCGCCCAAAAATAAAGTCTGTCACTGATTCCATTGTTTCCCCATTTATTTGTCATGAAGTGATCGGACCAAATGCCATGACCTTAGTTTTCTGAATGTTGAGTTTTAAGCCAACTTTTTCACTCTCTTCTTTCACTTTCATCAAGAGGCTCTTTAGGTCTTCTTCGCTGTCTGCCATACAGGTGATGTCATCTGCATACCTGAGGTTACTGATATTTTTCCTGGATATCTTGATTCCAGCTTGTGCTTCATCCAGCCCAGCATTTTGCATGATTTACTCTGCATATAAGTTAAACAAGCAGGGTGACAATATACAGCCTTGATGTACTCCTTTCCCAATTTGGAACCAGTCTTTTGTTCCATGTCCAGTTCTAGCTGTTGCTTCCTGAACTGCATATAGGTTTCTCAAGAGGCAGGTCATTTGGTTTGGTATTTCCATCTTTCTAAGAATTTTCCAGTTTGTTGTGTTCCACACAGTCAAAGGCTTTGGCATTGTCGATAAAGCAAAAGTAGATGTTTTTCTGGAACTCTTTTGCTTTATTGATGATCCAACAGATGTTGGCTCTGGTTCCTCTGCCTTTTCTAAATCCAGCTTGAACATCTGGAAATTCACAGTTCATGTACTCTTGAAGCCTGATTTGGAGAATTTTAAGCATTACTTTGCTAGTGTGGTGAGATGAGTGCAGTTGTGCGGTAGTCTGAACATTCTTTGGCATTGCCTTTCTTTGGGACTGGAATGAAAACTGACCTTTTCCAGTCCTGTGGCTACTGCTGAGTTTACCAGATTTGCTAGCATATTGAGTGCATCACTTTCACAGTGTCATCTTTTAGGATTTGAAATAGCTCAACTGGAATTC
The DNA here is from genome assembly GCF_963930625.1 of Muntiacus reevesi. Lineage (NCBI taxonomy): Eukaryota > Metazoa > Chordata > Mammalia > Artiodactyla > Cervidae > Muntiacus > Muntiacus reevesi. Next base: position 32,957,005 of record NC_089271.1, on the reverse strand, counting down.
CATCACCTCCACTAGCTTTGTTCATAGTCATGCTTTCTAAGGCCCACTTGATTTCACTTTTCAGGATGTCTGGCTCTAGGTGAGTGATCACACCATCATGGTTATCTGGGTCATGAAGATCTTTTTTGTATAGTTCTTCTGTGTATTCTTGCAACCTCTTCTTAATATCTTCTGCTTCTATTAGGTCCATAGCATTTTTGTCCTTAATTGTGTTCATCTTTGCATGAAACTTTCCCTTGGTATCTCTAATCTACCTGAAGAGATCTCTAGTCTTTCCCATTCTATTGTTTTCCTCTATTTCTTTGCATTGATTGCTGAGGAAGGCTTTCTTATCTCCTTTTTATTCTTTGGAACTCTGCATTCAAACGGGTGTATCTTTCCTTTTCTCCTTTGCCTATAGCTTCTATTCTTTTCTCGGCTATTTGTAAGGCCTCTTCAGACAACCATTTTGCCTTTTACATTTCTTTTTCTTGGAGATGATCTTGATCACTGCCTCCTGTATGATGTCACGAACCTCTGTCCATAGTTCTTCAGGCATTACATCTATCAGATCTAATGCCTTGAAATATTTGTCACTTCCACTGTGTAATCATAAGGGATTTGATTTAGGTCATACCCAAATGGTCTGTTGGTTTTCCCTACTTTCTTCAATGTAAGTCTGAATTTGGCAGTAAGGAGTTCATGATCTGAGTAGCAGTCTGCTCCCGGTCTTGTTTTTGCTGACTGTATAGAGCTTCTCCATCTTTGGCTGCAAAGAATAAAATCAATCTGATTTCGGTATTGACCATCTGGTGATGTCCATGTGTGGAGTCTTTTCTTGTGTTGTTGGAAGAGGGTGTTTGCTATGACCAGTGCATTTTCTTGGCAAAACTCTGTTTGCCCTTGGCCTGCTTCATTTTGTACTCCAAGGCCTTATTTGCCTGTACTCCAGGTAGCTCTTGACTTCCTACTTTTGCATTCCAGTCCCCTATAATGAAATGGACATCTTTTTTGGGTGTTAGCTCTAGAAGGTCTTGTAGGTCTTCATAGAACCGTTCAACTTCAGCTTCCTCAACATTACTGTTTGGGGCACAGACTTGAATTACCGTGATATTGAATGGTTTGCCTTGGAAATGAACAGAGATCATTCTGTCTTTTTTGAGATTGCATCCAAGTACTGCATTTCGGACTCTTGTTGACTATGATGGTTACTCCTTTTCTCTAAGGGATTCCTGCCCACAGTAGTAGATATAATGGTCATCTGAGTTAAATTCACCCATTCCAGTCCATCTTAGTTCACTGATTCCTAGAATGTCGATGCTCACTCTTGCCATCTCCAGTTTGACCACTTCCAATTTGCCTTGATTCATGGACCTAACATTCCAGGTTCCTATGCAATATTGCTCTTTATAGCAATGAACCTTGCTTCTATCACCAGTCTATCACCAGGGGCTCAGACCATGAACCCCTTATTGCCAAATACAGACTGAAATTGAAGAAAGTGGAGAAAACCACTAGACCATTCAGGTATGACCTAAATCAAATCCCTTATGACTATGCAGTGGAAGTAAGAAATAGGTTTAAGGGACTAGATCTGACAGACAGAGTGTCTGATGAACTATGGATGGAGGTTTGTGACATTGTACAGGAGACAGGGATCAAGATCATCCCCAAGAAAAATAAATGCAAAAAAGCAAAATGGTTGTCTGAGGAGGCCTTAAAAATAGCTGTGAAAAGAAGAGAAGCGACAAGCAAAGGAAAAAAGGAAAGATATACCCGTTTGAATGCAGAGTTCAAAAGAATAGCAAGGAGACATAAGAAAGCCTTCCTCAGCAATCGATGCAAAGAAATAGAGGAAAACAATAGAATGGGAAAGACTAGAGATCTCTTCAGGTAAATTGGAGATACCAGGGAACATTTCATGCAACGATGGGCTCAATAAAGGACAGAAATGGTATGGACCTAACAGAAGCAGAAGATATTAAGAAGAGGTGGCAAGAATACACAGAAGATCTGTACAAAACAGATCTTCAAGACCCAGATAATCACTAGGATGTGATCATTCACCTAGAGCCAGACATCCTGAAATGTGAAGTCAAGGGGGCCTTAGGAAGCATGACTATGAACAAAGCTAGTGGAGGTGATGGAATTCCAGTTGAACTATTTCAAATCCTAAAAGATGACACTGTGAAAGTGATGCACTCAATATGCCAGCAAATTTGGATAACTTAACAGTGGCCACAGGACTAGAAAAGGTCAGTTTTCATTCCAATCCCTAAGAAAGGCAATCCCAAAGAATGTTCAAACTACCGCACAATTGCACTCAACTCACACTCTAGTAAGGTAATGCTCAAAATTCTCCAAGCCAGGCTTCAGCAATATGTGAACCATGAACTTCCAGATGTTCAAGCTGGTTTTAGAAAAGGCATAGGAACCAGAGGTCAAATTGCCAACATACACTGGATCATCGAAAAAGCAAAAAGTTCTAGATAAACATCTATTTCTGCTTTATTGACTATGCCAAAGCCTTCTACTGTGTGGATCACAATAAATTGTGGAAAATTCTGAAAGAGATGGAAATACCAGACCACCTGACCTGCCTCTTGAGAAACCTGTATGCAGGTCAGGAAGCAACATTTAGAACTGGACATGTAACAACAGACTGGTTCCAAATAGGAAAAAGAGTACATCAAGGCTGGATATTGTCACCCTGCTTATTTAATGTATATGCAGAGTAAGTCATGAGAAACGCTGGTCTAGAAGAAGCACAAGCTAGAATCAAGATTGCTGGGAGAAACATCAATAAGTTCAGATATGCAGATAACACCACCTTTATGGCAGAAAGTGAAGAAGAACTAAAGAGCCTCTTGATGAAAGTGAAAGAGGAGAGTGAAAAATTTGGCTTAAAGCTCAGCATTCAGAAAACTAAGATCATGGCATCTGCTCCCAGTACTTCATGGCAAATAGATGGAGAAACCATGGAAACAGTGGCTGACTTTATTTTTGGGGAGTTCCAAATTCACTGCAGATCGTGATTGCAGCCATATAATTAAAAGATGTTTACTCCTTGGAAGGAAAGTTATGATCAACCTAGACAGAATATTAAAAAGCAGAAACATTACTTTGTCAACAAGTCTATCTAGTCAAGGCTGTGGTTTTTCCGGTGGCCATGTATGAATGTGAGATTTGGACTATTAAGAAATTGAACAGTGAAGAATTGATGCTTTTGAACTATGGTGTTGGAGAAGACTCTTGAGAGTCGCTTGGACTGCAAGGTGATCCAACCAGTCCATCCTAAAAGAGATCAGTCCTGGGTTTTCATTGGTAGGACTGATGTTGAAGCTGAAACTCCAATACTTTGGCCATCTGATGCGAAGAGCTGACTCCTTTGAAAAGACCCTGATGCTGGGAAAGATTGACGGCAGTTGGCGAAGGGGTTGACAGAGGATGAGATGGTTGGATGGCATCACTGGCTCAATGTACATGGGTTTGGGTGGACTACAGGAGTTGGTGATAGAGAGGGAGGCCTGGCGTACTGCGGTTCATGGGGTCGCAAAGAGTCCGACATGACTGAATGACTGGACTATCTGACTGCATTTTGGACTCTTTTGTTGACTATGATGGCTGCTCCATTTCTCCTAAGGGATTCTTGCCCACAGTAGTAGATATAAGGTCATCTGAGTTAAATTCACCCATTCCAGTCCATTTTAGTTCACTGATTCCTAAACTGTCAATGTTCATTTTTGCCATCTCCTATTTGACCACTTCCAGTTTGTCTTGGTTCATGGACCTAACATTCTAGGTTCCTATGCAATATTGCTCTTTACATTATTGGACTTTACTTCCATTATCCATCAAATCCACACCTGGGTGTTTTTTTTTTGCTTTGGATCCATCTGTTCATTCTTTCTGGAGTTACCTCTCCACTCTTCTTCAGTAGCATATTGGGCACCTATTGACCTGGGGAGTTCATCTTTCAGTGTCATACCTTTTTGCCTTTTCATACTGTTCATGGGGTTCTCAAGGCAAGAATACTGAAGTGGTTTGCCATTCCCTTCTCCAGTGGACCATGTTTTGTCAGAACTCTCCGCCATGACCCGTTTGTTTTGGGTGGCCCTAAATGGCATGGCTCATCGTTTTATTGAGCTAGACAAGGCTATGTTCTTGATCAGTTTGATTAGTTGTCTGTGATTGTGGTTTTAATTCTGTCTGCCCTCTAATGGATAAGGATAAGAGGCTCATGGAAGCTTTCTGATGGGAGAGATTGACTAAGGTGGAAACTGGGTCTAGTTCTGATGAGTGGGACCAATTTCAATAAATCTTTAATCCAATTTTCTGTTGATGGGTGGGGCTGTGTTCCCTCTCTTCTAAAGGTCCCATGCATGCACTTCTGTACTCAGTACTCCCAACCCTGTAGCAGGACTACTCAGGTCATCTCAGGACTGGTTACTTTAAATTATATAAAAGTAAAACCTTTCCAATAAGTTATGAATAGGCTTCTATCAAATTTAGTTCAATCCTTCATTAAGGGAAGAGGCCTCAGAGTGGACCATTTCAGAAACTCACCTTTGGGGTAACGTATTATGGAAAAAGAGAGTGGTTAACACAGGACTTTTCAATTTCTGCATTATTGACATATTGGGCTGGATAATTCTTTATTTTGGGTGCCATCTTGTGCATTGTAGAATGTTAGCAGCAACCCTGGCCTCCACCCACACGATTCCAGTAGCACCTCCTTGTGACACATGGAACATTTCTCCAGATACTGTCAATTTTCTCTTGAGAGGAAAATTACCCCTGATTGAAAACCACTGGGTTAGATACAAGTAAAACAAATAAGGAGGCTAGTCTCACAGTTAGATGGGTAACTTAGGTTCCAGAAGTTCTTAATGTCATTTAGTGACAGAAGAAAGCTGCTCAAGCATTTTATCAGAAATTACAAGTCCTCCTTAGAGGGATGCTGTTGTCAACCACAAATTGGCACTCACCAAGAGCACTGCCAATGACAAGGCGCTTGCCATCTGCCTCTACTGAGACTGAACCCCATCCTGCTATAGCTGGTGACCTTCAACAACCCCTGAGGGAGTTCAGGGTGGAGTGAAGCACTCTGTGCTCCAGGGAACCTGGTGGGACAGGTCTTTAGATAGTTGGATGTTTTTAGGAACAGATTTTATTATCTCAATCCTTGCAGCTCATATCTAGAGAAGCACTAAATTCCTTCGTGGTGACATCAGACCCTCATGACTAACAAAAAACCTTTTGTAAATTGAGTGCTTCATGGTATTGAACTCCCCCTTCACCAAAACCTTATATATTGAATTTCCCCCATTGCCACTTTGGAGCAGTCCCTCAGAGCTGTCTGAGATGCTGCCTCCCAGGCAGCAGTCCTCATTTTGCTCCAAATAAAACTTAACTCACAACTCTTGAGTTGTACATCTTTCTTAGTCGACACTGTGAAACTCATCTTGCAAAAAAAAAAAAAAAATTCTGAACTGTTTGGGGCAATTGTTTCTCAATATTCCTCTTTATCAAATCAATATAACCTTTTTTGGGAAAGCATCTTATATGTTCTCTCATTTTAAATTAACAATTATAACTTAAGCTTTAGCTATAATCCTCATGATGAATAAGAGGAAAGTAACTTAATGATGTATGTTTCAGTATGTCGATGCTCAGGCCTGATTACAGAAGAAGAGATAAGGAAGCAGTTAGGTGGTTTCACCTGCAAAGGGAATCACCATACATGTTATAATTAAGAATGCAAGCTGAGAACTGTGCTGTACTGGCAACTCAAATACATGAGCGGCATCACCAAGAGGGACGTGATTTTTCGAAATAGCAAACTAATAGAATTCTAAACAAAACAAGAAAATTGCACAGCCCTCTTTCCACTTCTAAAGTAGTGATTCTAGGAAACTTCAGTGTATTAAGTTCATGTAAAATTTTTGTTTATATATGAAAAACAAAATTAGGTTTTTTGATCAGATGCCTATTAACATATTTTTCGCTTTCATAACTTTGTTAAGTACAATACTCCAAATTCAGGCAGGATGCGGGTCAGCGATGCATTGTGAAGGACTGTTCACATTGCAGGGCATGTAGCATCTCTGGACCTAGTGACTCAATGCCAGCAGTGCGCCCCAATCATTATGCCAATCAAAACCTAACTGAAAAACTTCCAAACTCTCTCTAGAAGGCAGAACCAAGCTCTCAATAAGTCTCCTCAGGATTCTAATTCTGTTCTTTGGTAAAATCCACAGTTTGTAGAATTCTGTGAAGAAATTTAAATGCAGAAGAGTATAATAATGGGATTCCCAGCACTAACCTTCACAGAATTTTATATAGTTGGATGTAAGTGGAGCTTAACAAATGCTGCAGATGAACCTGGTGTAGATGGTTTGTTGACAATACTCTAGGGAACTGTAGAAAATATGTAAAATTCCTTTGTGAAAAGTTGAAACTGTTATGGGAAAATTATTGTAGTTGAGAATGTTCTGCATCTAGCAAAGAGTAGTGGTTTGCATTTCTTCCTTCTTTACCTTAAATCTTTAAATCTTGTCTTTAAGTAGTTCATTGAATTCTTCAATTCAATGTGTCTCCTAATGAGGGTTCATGTTTTTATTTTTTAATTCAAAGCATGGAATAAGGTGATGCTATTTTTAAACTACAGAAATAAATGGAGTCTATTGTGAGAGTTATTTTCAATGAATGCTGTCGTTACACAGAAAACTCAAAAAAAATCTTCATCTGAAAGTTTTTACACTGGTATAGGATATATTGATACTAAAATGGATATTAAATTTATTATTTACAGATGTATTTCATATTATATCTTTCTTGTGTATATCATACATAGAACATAGACAGACTTCAAAGGGAACTTCCTACAAAGATACGGTATGAAATGAGGCAAGTGTAAAGACGAGGAAAGCTGATAAGAACCCATGATTAAACACTTAAAGTTTTGCATGCAAAAGAATTGCAACGATCAGTCACTTAAAAGAAAACCTTCTATATATGTGTGTTTATGTGTGTATAACATAAAATCTTATTGTATTAGTAGTTGTGATTATGAAATTATAATTTTGAACAGTATCATTATAACCTGTTTGGGGGGCATCAAAGATTTTTAAGGTCTCTATATTTTTTCACCCTAAAGAAATTGGTATCCATTCCTCCCTCAAGCTTATTTGTATAAATGTAAAACATTTCATTAAATTTTAACTTCTGAATCCACTTGTGATTTCTTGTTATTGTAAATCAGTTTAGGAATGAAAAGAATTTGTCTCACTTTTGACATACATTCAATATGAGTGAAACTATTTAAATACATCTAAAATACAATTACTTGTCAAAATAATTTTGAATACAGGGATTAATATTATATCATTTTTCAAACACACTACATTAATTCTATGAGACTCAAAAAGATAATTAATATGTGGAATTTTTGAAATTTTAAAATTTCATTGGTAACATTTGCCTATGCTGTATAGAATAAAAAAAGCTTTTGAAAGATAAATATAATTTAAAAAATCAGTGAATGCCATGAACTGTTACCTAGACTACTTTACATGCAGGATATGATAATGAAAATTATAAGTATGCACACAAATTCCCAAATAATTGAAATGATACTATCAATACTATCAACAAGTTTAGTCTGTTCAGAGAAATTAAAAATTAAACTTTTAACTTTATTAATTCTCCAGGCAAGAATACTGGGGTGGGTAGCCATTCTCTTTTCCAGGGGACATTCCTGACCCAGGGATCGAATCCAGGGCTCATGCATTGCAGGCAGATTCTTTACAGCCTGAGCCACAAGGGAAGCACGCTATCAATAAGTTTAGTCTGCTCAAAGAAATTAAAGATTAAACTTTTAACCTTATATAGAAAATTGTTTTAAATTAAGATATATAAATAGTAATATCATTCTTAGGGTCAAATCATGTTGCTCAGTTTATACTAGGATTTTAATGTGTAAAAATTTTTGTCTAGATAATAGCATTTTGCATTTTTATAGTGTCTTACATTTTTTGTTTCATTTACCCTTTATTTTTGGGCTTCCCAAGTACTGCTAGTGGTGAAGAACCCACCTGCCAATGCAATAAGGGACAAGGGTGGGTGGATCCCCTGGTGAAGGGAATGGCAACCCACTCCAATATTTTTGCCTGGAATACCCCATAGACAGAGGAGCCTGGTGGACAACAGTCCATGGAGTTGCATAGAATTGGACACAATTGAAGTGACTTAGCGTGCACACATCCTTTAGTTTTATAAATTAGATCCTCCACTTGGGAAAGCAACCTGGTTTCCAATCTTGATCCCATCAACTTTTAATTTTATCCCTGGCAGATTATCTAAGTCATATGTAAAATGTGTATAGTTTCTATTCTTAGAGAATTAAATAAGTTACTCTATGGAAAGGATTTAACAGAGTAGGCACAAGCATATTATTTGCTGTTATTTTTATTTCCAATTTATAGATGAGAAATGTGAGGCTCTGAGAGAGAAAATAAATAGTTCAAATCAGTGTTTCTCACGTTGTTTTTAAACTTCTGGCTGTGATGTTGAGTGTAATGCATTTTATTTAACCCCAAATGCATATGCACTCATATACATACATACACAAACACACAAATATATATGAAATGAAGGTTTCATGAAGAAAATTTGCTTTTGCTATATGCAGTGCACTTGGATTTTTTCATGTTTTATCTTGCTCTGTTTCTGCCCATTTATCTTTAGGTTGATTGTGCCACACTAACTTGATTTCTCCATGTATAACTGAGTAACAGCCTATAGTTTACAAAAAAACATACCTATGGTCACATAGCTAGGAAATGACAGAGTTTGCATTTGAACCCATAGCTATTGTAGACTATATAAGTACCTTGAAGGTAACAGCTATGTCTCACTCAACCTCGATTCATCATAACACCAAGTACAATGTTTTGAACAGAAGAGATATTTATCATGCTTTCTGAGAAATTTATGACTCTAAAACTGACTCATTGGAAATTTTCTATGGGAGAATACAATCACTTTTGCACATAGAATCTTAATTTCATATCAGGCAAAGAGGACAGGCATGTTTCATGAAAAGAAATCAAAACACTAGATTCGAGAACCATTAACAAATCTTGTAAAAGCAGTAATTCTGAACAAAAGTGATGAATGGTATATCACAAACCAGACAAGAATTGGAGATGTGACATGGCAAGAAATCAATTTTGTGTGTGTTTCAAAACCTCACAAATCAAAGATGTAGTAAGTGATAAAGAATACATTAGTGATAATATGCATTCAGTTGAATCAATTGGGATGAATGTATGAATTAATAAATTGCCCAATAGCCCTAAAATAGTATTTGTATCCATATTTTCCCATATCAAACTTTAAGTAAATTTCTTATTAAGAATTTATATTGGCCCACTATAAGCTGACTCCACTTCTCTTCTTAAACCCCAATAACTAAGTTTGTCATTCTCCTTAAGGCAAGGAAGGACACAAAATGAAGCAAGAGTCTAAATGATACAGAAGTTGTACAGGAAGATTTTCAATTGAAATTTGTATAAAATTCCTAACAATGTGAAGTACGTCTAACATGTTTTGTAAACATTGAAATTTTGTACTGTGAATTAAATCTGGATTAATGGATAGATATAAAATAATGTAGTAATCTGTAAGAGGTGCAGATGCAGTCAAAATATAAGTATTCTTTAACAATTACATTCTGCTTATGGCCTTTTCTGAAATATTGAGTATACAAGTTTTTCTCTAAATCTTGACCCAACTACTAACTCACGTATATTATTCCTAGACACAGAATCCCATGATCTCATATATAGAAAAATTTGAAACCCTCATCAGACTAAATTGTTGTGAAATTTTCTTATTAGTGACATTAGGTAACATAAACAGAGTTGTGATAGAAGTTACTTCTGTATCTACTTGCTTTCCTTGAAAATCACAGAGAAATTGAGTCCATTTTAATGAAATATCTATTTCTGACCATATTTCACTATAGCATGGATATGGTAGTCAACAGCATTTGTCCATAAATAAAGAAGGTGGAATTTTATGAATGATTTAATTTGTGAAAGTGTGTAGAATTTCCTCTATCAAAGGTAAAAAAATATTTGCCCAAATAAATTTCACTTTCTAGTTACTTTAATTAATCCAGCCTGTTTTGAAAAGTATCTGTAAAATGAGTTTTTCAACTGTAGGACCCACTAACGTATTCTGTGTGAAATCTAGTGGGTTGTAGCAAGCATATTTAAAAATACAGTATGGAATGGAAAATTAAGAAGTAGAGTAGAATAGAAGGCAGTATCAAATTTCTTTGTCCATAGTAAGGGTATCACTTTATAAAACTTTTTTTTTTATTTTCAGAATGTGTATGTGAGTGTGTATAAACTATTTCTTACTGTACATCATGCTCAAAATGTGTAAAATAAATATTCTGTGTGGATATAGTAAAGAATGACAATCATACATTGAAATTTTTACCTTGAAATTTATTTTAAAAATATAAGAGGGTTGTATTTTAGAATATTTTATATGTATAAAATTGTATATATGTATACATAAATATATATATGCCTTAAAATTTAATGTTTTGAGAGGAAAATCCAGTGTATAAATCAACTATAGGTTATATTTATTCTTTTTAAGTTTGTTTCTTACTGAATTCTAAATGGATGCCCTAGTTTAAACCAATGTTTTATTAAATAGAATAAGAAGAAAGCTGAAAGCTTCAACATAGATTTCATAGTGGTTCACATTTAAACCTCTGAGCTATGAAACGGGCAAAAGAGAGAAGACTTGTTAGCATCTGAATTGATATATGATGACACACAAATAGGATGCAATGAATTATCAACAATATTCAACAGATAAACTAACAAAGAATGCAAATAGTGCATAAAAATATAGCACTGTGAAGAAACTTCAGTTATCCAATATTCTTCACTAGCACTAAGATATACACTTCAACATCTTTCAATATAGTTGTCATAACTGCTCTTATCAATGCATTACTATAGTTGAGATGTCATTGTCTTAATACAGTTCCAGTAACAATCTCATAGCATTCTTATTTTCATTCAACCTCTGTTTCATATGCCAATTACTACAACATCTAAGCTTAGAACTATATATTATTTCTTGTAAGAGATGAAGATTTCTAACTCTTATTCTTCCTATAATTGCCACTTAAAAGTAATTAAATCCATTTAGGGCTTCCCAGGTAGCTCAGTAGTAAAGAATCCACCTGTCAATGCAGGAGACATGGGTTCGATCCCTGAAGTGGGAAATGGCAACCCACCATAGTATTTTTGCCTGGGAAATCCCGTGGACAGAGGAGCCTGGCCGGTACAGTCTATGGGGTCGCAAAAGTGTCAGACATGACTTTGCGACTAAACAACAAAACCAATTAGTAACGGTCTTCATTTCACAAGTGTTCATGGTGATTACAGCATAACTAATATATAAAATATTCCCTTGGCTGAAAACTGACTAAACCTCTAAGTAGATATTTATTAATACTATAAATATACCTCTCTATTATTACCAGAAAGCAAAAGCATTTATGATCAAGCACATAGACAATAAATGAAAGATTTCTGGAAATCAATCATTTGTCACATCTTTAAAGCTGTTAAGACTGAATTAGAAAACAGAATCAATAAATGGTATTAATCTTTCCGGAATGACAGTTAAGTATAGGTACTTAAGCATATTTCTATTGCCTCTCTGACTTTAATTTTGAAAGTAAATAGAAATCTAACAGAAGAGGTAGGCCAGACCAACCAATAATAATAATAATAAAAAAGGCTCAGAAATAGACTAGTGAGCACAGGCAAAAAGTGATACTCTAATTTGACACATAAGTTTCTATTTTGGGGCAGGATTTCAAAGCATTGTTGTGCCTTTAGGCCTATAAAGGAAATGTGTTGTATAGTAGTGTAAAATGGAAGTGAAAGGTATACTGAAAATAATGCGTTTTTGCATTCCTTGTTCTGCCATTCCAGTGTCAGAAACATTCAGTGTGTGCTGTAAAAAAAAAAAAAAAAAGATAGATTAGAAGCAGAAATGTATGAATAGCCTTATGAAGAGCAATAATAGCTGTCACAACTTCCCCTGGTATTAACCAAACCATTCTGTCACTAAAAAGTAATTTGCTTGAATAAAAGGCAATGCTTCCTGAGTTAAATCACATGAAATTCTACTGTTTTAGTGGGTGAATTCAGTTATTGCCTTTTCTCCCTAAACATTGTGGACCAAATCTGGCCATTAAGAAACAAATTTTTTTTTCATTGATTGATTAGTCATAGACAATGGGATGGGAAATTGTTCTTTAGAGTCCCTCCATTAAGGCAGAGGAGAAGCTAAACTATAGTTTCTATTGATTGCCTAGTTAGAAATGTGGCAACAGGGGAATTGTAGATCACAGTTAAACAGAGAGAAAAATTTGATGTTAAGGGAGATATGATGGCTCTGAAGCTAAAGTTAATTCTAATACTGGAAAAGAAACAGTGGAAAGAAAACAGGTTGATACTCGTATCACGTGGATTTAGGTGAGCTTCGCCATTTATTATATCTTTAATTGTCAGAGTCTACATTAATGTGATAATATGTACTTTATCTACAGCAGCCATTTCTTTCCTATTAACCTTTCTGCTATTATTACTATATGTGTTAACTATAGGTATATTATAAACCTCACAATATACTGTTAGCAATTGTATTTAAAAAGTAAAGTATCTTTAAGGGATATAAATAAAAGAAAAATTATATATACATGTATGTGTGCATATATATACATATATATATATATATACCATATCATCACCATTTTTGGTGTTCTTCATTCCCTTATTTATATCCATATTTTTATCTGGCATCATTTTCCTTCTGCCAGAATGTCTGACTTTAAAATCTCTTATCATGTAAGTATGCCTATGACAAATTCTTTAGTTTTTGTATGCCTGGAAAGTTTTTATTCACCTCTATTTTTGAAATATTGTTCATGCAAATAGACTTTTAGGTTAAAAGAGTCCTCAGTCACTTCTTTAAAGATAATGCTCCACTGTCTTCTCACTTGCATTGTTTCTAACAGGAAATCTGATGTCATCCTTACTTTTGTTCTTCTATTCATAACAAGCCTTTCTTTTCTTTCAGCTTTTATGATTTCCTCTTTATCACTGGGTTTGAACAATTTAATTATGAAATGCCATTGTGTATTTTCTTGTACTTGTGATTCATACAGCTTCCTGAATTTGGAGAATTTTCATTCATCAGTTATATGGCTATTTTTTCTGCACCCCTTCTTTTCCTTCAGGGACTCTGATTATGTATAATGACTACATGGTATTGTCCCACAGTTCACTAATTCCTCTGTTCATATATTTGATTCTTTTTTCTCTTTGGGTCACACTTCAGATATTTTCTGTTGCTAAGGTTGCCAGGTTAGCAATCATATTTTCATTTGCAATATCTAATTAGTTGATCACATACAAAATATCTAATACATTTTTTTCATCTCTATTAGTATGATTTGGTACATTTTTGTGTCTTGTAGAATTCTTATCTATTTGGGCATCCTGAATGTTGTGATTATAAATATTTTAATGCCTTTGTCTGCTAAACCTGACATCTATGACAGTAATTTATTTTTATTGAGGTGAAATTCACATAACTTAAAATTAGTCATGTTAAAGTGTACATTTCAATGGTATTTAATAAGTACACAATATTGTGCAACTGACACCTGTATTTGGTTCCAACATATTTTAATCAAACCCCCAAACCATTTATTTATTAGGTAATCACTACTCATTCCCCCTACCCCAAGCACCTGGCACAACTCATCTTCTATGTCTCTATAGATTTGCGTATTCTGGATAATCTATAGAAGTGGAATCATATAATACATGACAATTTCGTCTCGCTTCAGTCACTTAGCATAAGGATTTCTAGATTCACCCATATTGCTGTATGTATAAGTACTTCATTGCTATTTATGTTTAAATGATATTTCATTGTATGAGTATATCAGTTTGCTCTTTTTCTTAATTGAAGTATAATTGATGTACAATATTTAGACAGTTTCAGGCATACAACATATTGGCTCGACAATCAAATCCATTATGAAATGATCACAACTATAAGTCTAGTAACCATCTGTCACCATGCAAAATGATTTCAGTATTATCAACTATATTTCTTATACTGTATATTACAGCCCCTGACTTATTTATTTTACAACTAGAAGTTTGTACCTCGATCTCCTTCAGCTGTTTTTCAAACACTTCACCTGTCTCCCCTTTGGTTCCCGCCAGTTAACTCTCCATATCTATAACCCTGTTTTTATTTTGATTGTTTTGATTTTTAAGATTCCACATATGTGACATCATGTGGTATTTGTTTTTCTTTATCTGACTTATTTCACTTAGTGAAATACTCTCTTTCATCCATGTAATCATAAATGGCAAGATTTCATTCTTTTTTATGACTGGGTAATATTCCTCTGTGTGTGTGTGTGTGTGTGTGTGTGTGTGTGTGTATTCTTTATCCATTCATCTGTTGATGGACATTTTGGTTCCTTCCATATCTTGCCTTCTGTGAATAACATTTCAGTGAACATAAGGTGGTATATATCTTTTAAAGTAGTGTTTTTTATTTTCTTCAGGAAAATACCTAGGAGTGAAATTGTTGGATCTTATGGTAGTTCTATGTCTTTTTTAATTTTTCTTTAAATAAATCTCTATACCGTTTTCCATAGTGGCTGCACCAATATACATTTCCTTCAACAGTACACAAGGGTTCACTTTTCTCCACACCCTCCCCAACACTTGTTGTTTGCTATCTTTTTGAGGATAGCCATTTAACAGGTGTGAGGTAATATCTCATTGTGATTTGATTTGCATTTCCATATAATTAGAGATGTTGAACATCTTTTCATATGTCTTTTGGCCATTATATGTCTTTTTCTGGAGAAATGTCTATTCAAATCTTTCCCATTTGCTAATAGGATTGTTTGGTTTTTTTGATATTGAGTTCTATATACTTTTGATATCAACCCCTTATTGAATATATCATTGCAAATTTCTTCTACCATTCCATAGGTTGTCTTTTCATTTTGTTGATAGTTTCCTTTGTTGTGCAAAATATTTTTAATCTGATGTAGTCCCATTTGTTTATTTTTGCTTTTGTTGCCCTTGCATGAGGAGACAAGTTCAAAAAAGTTATTGTTAAGACTGATATAAAAGAACATACTATTTGTGTTTTCTTCCAGTTGTTTTGTGGTTTTAGTATTACATTTAAGTATTTGATCCATTTTGAGGGATTTTTTTGTGCATAAAGTATAAGAACATGGTCCAGTTTCATTATTTTGCATTAGCCATCCATTTATATTTTAGGTTATTTTTTCCCTTTTGTATATTATTAACAAATTTGTCATAGATTAATTGCCAACTTAAGCACACATTTGTTTCTGGGCTCTCTCTTCCACCTACTGATTTTGCGCCAGCAACAAACTATTTCAATTACTATAGTGCTGTAGCATAGTTTGAAATCAGAGAGCATGCTACCTCCATCTTTGTTCTTTCTCAAGATTGCTTTGGATATTTAGGGTCTTTGTTGTTTCATACAAATTTAAAAATTATTTGTTCTAGTTCTGTGAAAAATGCCAAATTTGTTGATTACTTTGGGTAGTAGGGACATTTTAAAAATATTATCTTAGAGAAATATTTACTCATGTATCTCAGAGAAATATCTATTCAATTCTTTAAGCTTTTTAAAATTAGATTGTTTGCCTTTTTGTTGTTGAGTTTTAAATTTCTTTTTAACTGGAAAGCTTTTTTTTTTTTAAACTTTTCATCAAGTTCAGTTTACCTGTTTTTGTTCCTTGTGCTTCTGGTGGCATTCTAAGAATCCATTGCCAAATCAAAAATTATACCTGTGGTTTCTTCTAACAGTATTACAATTTTTAGTTACAGTTCAGTGTTATTCCATTTGAGTACATTTTTTAATATGGTAAGAGATTGTTGTCTCACACATTTGCATGCGAATTTTTAGTTGTCGCAGGAACATTGTTGAAAAGACCGTTTTTCTCCATTGAATTCTTTTGATATCCTTGCCACAAATCAGTTAACTATAGATATGAATTAATTTGGAGACTCTTAATTTTATTTCTTTAATTCCTATTCTTTTCCTCCCTGAGCTTACTGACATATTATTGTTTAATAACATATGTAAGTTTAAGGTATACAGTATGATAATTTAAGACGTATATATTACAAACTGATTAACACAATAATACCCTTACGTAATGGCAATTTGTGTGTGTGTGTGTGTGTGTGTATGTGTGTGTGGTGATAATATTTAAGATCTACTCTCTTGAAAATTTTCAAGTATATAATACAGTACTATAGTCTTTGCTGTATATTAGATCTCCAAAACTTACTTATTTTATAGGGGGTAGTTTATACAGTTTCACCAACATCTTCCTGTTTCTTCCACACCACTCCCCCAGCCCCTTGAAACCACAATTGTATTATTTATTTCTGTAAGTTTGACTTTTTAAATACTGCATATAATTAAGAATATATAGTATTTGCCTTTCTCATTCTGATTTATTTCACTTAGCATCATGCCTTCAAGATACATGCATGTTGTTTCAAAAAAACAGACTTTTCTTCTTTGTTTGACTGAATACTATTCCATAGTGTGTGTATATGTGTGTATCACATTGTGTTTATCCATTTATCTGTCCATGTGCATCTCTTGTGGACAGCAAATAGTTGGATCATGTATTTTAGCCATTTGCTTCTCCCCCCCATACACACACACACGCGCACACACAAACATGCATTTTACATTGAGAATTTAATTCATTTTCTTTTAAGGATTAGAAAGAATTTACTTCTATCATTTTCTATTTGTTTTTTATGCATCATTTATTTATTTTTCCTCAATTTCTCTATTACTACCTTCTTTTGTGTTTTATACTTTTCCTAATGTTACATTCACATTACCTTCTCATATCTTTTTACTGTGTATTTTTTTTTTCTTAGTCATCAGGTAGCACTGAAGTTTATAAAATCAGTGTGTGTGCACTTAGTCGCTCAGTCATGTCTGACTTTTTGTGGCCCCATGGGCTTTTAGCCTGCCAAATTCCTCTGTCCATGAGGTTTTCCCAGCAAGCATACTGGAGTGGGTTGCTATTTCCTCTTCTTGGGGATCTTCCCTATCCAGGGATTGAAACTGCATCTCTTATGTCTCCTTCATTGGCAGGTGGATTCTTTACCTCTGTGCCACCTGGGAATTGTATAATAATCTAAGTTTAATTAATACCAAATTGCCTTCAATAGTATTCAAAACTTTACTCCTAAACAGTTCTTTCCCTACCTCTTTTTGAATAATTTATAATTATTGTTAGACTTTTGTCTTTTGCATAAAACAGGAAAAAAGAGTACCTAATCAAAAATAAAATATTTAATGTTTTTTTAGTCTATATATTTATCTTTACCAGTGTTATATTTTCTGTTACATATTTGAGTTCCTGTTCAGTGTCTTTTTATTCCAACCTGAAAGGCACTCATTATTGTTTCTTGTAGGGCAGGATTACTAGTGCTGAACTCCCTCATTTTTAAAAAATATGGGGATGTCTTACTTTCACCTTTATTTTTGAAAAGTGGCTTTGCCAAAAATAGAATTCTTGGTTAACAGGTTTATTTCCTGCGGTGCTTTAAATTTACTTTCCCACTGCCTTCTTGCTTCCATGATTTCTGATGGGAAATTAGTTATTTATCTGAGTGAAGATGCCTTATATGTGACAAATGATTTCTCTCTTTCTACTGTCAAGATTCCCTCTTTTTTTGTTCCTTTGACTTTCAGTGGTTTAATGATGATGCGTATAATGCGTCTCAGTGTGAATATCTTTGTGCTTTTTGTACTTGGATATATTGAAGTTCTTGGATGTTTATATTTCAATCTATCCAATTTGGGGAGCTTTGACCATTCTTTCTTCTAAAATTCTCTTTGCCTCTTTTTCCTCTCCCTCTGAAACTCCCACAACCTGATCCTCAGACTAGTTGTTTTTCATTAACTTATATTTACGTTCACTGAGTCTTTTGTCTGCTCAGTCTGCTGTCGAAAATCTCTAGTGAAGATATCATTTCAGTTATTGTACTTGCAACTTCAGAATTTCTATTTGGTTCATTTAAAAAAAATAATTTCTGGCTCTTTATTGATATTCTATATTTGTTGAGACTTTGTCCCCTCATTTCCTCAATTTATATTTTTCATGGTCTCCTTTATGTCTTTGATCATATGTAAGGCAGTTGTTTCTAACTCTTTGTGTATTAAGTCAAATTGTCCTCAGAGGCAATTCCTATTGATTTATTTATTTTTCTCTGTGTTTATTCCAAATTTTCTTGTTTATTTTCAGCCTTTTTTTTTTTTTTGGTTAAAATCTGGAATGTCTGGTATTATAACATGATAATTCTGGAGATCAGATTCTTTCCCTCTCAGTATTTTTGTTGTTGCCTTCTTTTGTATGTTTTAGTTATCTTTCATTTACTGACTTATCCAAACTATTTTTGTTAGGAATGTCTTCCCTTTGTGTATGGTCTCTGAAATCTCTTTTTCTTTTAGCTTAATGTCATCAAGTGGTTTGGTGAATTTCCATAAATACCTGGAGCAAGAAGGTAAAATAAAATACTTTCTGGAATTTGCTGACTGTCTCTGTGTTGAGGCACTCCTTGATTGCTTAACCAGGCCATTTGTAACAGTAGCTTAACCTTCACTTCCTGTTTTTACTGAGCCTAATGATCAAGCAGAGATGAAATCTTAAAGTTTTCTCAGATCTTTTTGAACATGCATCTTATCCTGGGCATATATACCCATATATATATATATATATCTAGTGTCCATGATAAATATAAGAACTTTTCAAACTCTTACTTTCCAAAGCATTTCACTCTCCAGCTTGTCCTCCTAGCTTTTCATTATGTCTGCTGTTTGACACAAACAATCTTTTGTCCTAGATGGCAGTGGCTTGTTCATCTTCCACTCAACACCATTTTTACATCATGAGAAATCTCCCAAGTCAGGTTAATAAGGGCAAGTCTCTTCAGTACCGCAGGGAGCTCCCAGAGAGATCAAACAGACAAATGTAATTCTTTGACATCTAGTTTTATACTGCTGCCTGTAGAATTCAGGACCATAAACTGTCATCATCAAGAATGTCACCAAGCTGGGTCAGGTCATGGTATAAGAGCAAGTTGAAATACCATACAACTCTTCTGTCATATCCAATCACCTATTTCTTGACTGAGAATTTGCTTGGTTGCTATAGAGTTTTGATTATATTGCAGAATTCCAACTACATTGATTCTGACGAATTTTAGTTCATTTTTGGTGTTTCTGAGTAGGAACGATTACTTCTAGATTCCTACTGTATGCTTTTCACTGATGCCCTCTGCAGTGAATTGCTTTTGATTGGTTATTTTATCTCTTCATTGTGAGTTTTGTTTCCCTGTTCTTTGTATGCCTAATGGATGCCAGATTTTGTGAATTTTATCTTAATGTACCCTGGGCTTTTTGTATCTCTAGACATATATTTGAATTTTCTTTCGGGGCTCAGTTAAGCTATTTGGGAACATTTTGGTCATTTCAGATTTCTCTTTAAGATGTCTAATCAGATCCAGAGCATCAATAAGTTTATGGTTAAGGATTCCCCGCCTGTTATGGACTGAATTGTGTCCTCCATTCTACTCATATGCTGAATTCCTAACCCGCATGTGATGATATTTGGAGATGGGGCCTTTAAGGAGATAATTAAGGTCAAATAAGGCCATAAGGATGGGGTCCTAATTTGATAGGGTTGGTGTCTTTATAAGAAGAGGAAAAATCATCATCATCTCTCTCTTTCTCTCTGTGTTGTGTGTTTCTCTTCCTCTATTTCTCTCTCTTGCTAGAGAAAAGGCCATATTAGGTCACAGTGAGTAGTGCCAATCTACAAGCATGGAAATGAGCTTTCACCAAGAACTGAATTTGCTATCATTTTTTGTTTGTTTGTTTCTTGATATTTGTCTTTTTTAAAATTAATTTATTTTTTATCGAAGGATAATTGCTTTACAGACTTTTGCTGTTTTCTGTCAAACCTCAATATGAATCAGCCATAGGTATACATATATCCCCTCCCTTTTGAAACTATCATTTTGATCATGGAGTTCTTGCCTCCAGAACCATGAGAAAATAAATATCTGTTTTATTTTGTTTGTTTGGTTTTTAAAATTTTTTATTGGAGTATGGTTGATTTACAATGTTGTGTTAATTTAAGGTGTACAGCAAAGTGAATCAGTTTTACATGGACATAT
The DNA here is from genome assembly GCF_963930625.1 of Muntiacus reevesi. Taxonomy (NCBI): domain Eukaryota; kingdom Metazoa; phylum Chordata; class Mammalia; order Artiodactyla; family Cervidae; genus Muntiacus; species Muntiacus reevesi. The sequence continues at coordinate 32,936,636 of NC_089271.1, read as the reverse complement.
ATCCACCTTTTTTGATTCTTTTCCCATTTAGGCCACTACAGAGTATTGTATAGAGTTCCCTGTGTTATACAGTAGGGCCTTATTAGTTATCTGTGTTATTTATAGTAGTGTGTAAACATCTGTTGGTTAACCCACCAAGTGTGTGGTATTTTTTATGGGAGCCCTAGCAGACTAACATGCTAACACTGAGACAAGACCTTTCTTTGCACCTAGTATTCATGAATTGTGAGATTCTCTTATGTTGACTTGTAGGAAGAAGCAACACCCCCTGTTCTGTGTGTACCAGGTCCTATTATTCCAGTACTTTGGGTGTTACTTTCCCTATTGTCTAAGAATTTCCTCACGTGCATATGCTAATCAGTCCTCGAGTGAATATTTGATTATCCATTTGAGAATTTTTGACTCAACTGAATCCATGCACATCTCCGGAATTTACTCTTTGTGAATCTCTTGCTTGTCTCTTACTCTGTCCTATGACCTGTAACTGCCTTGTTCTCATCCTGTCATCTCCATCTGCTCTTCTTGGGTAGGTTACTGAGCTCTGTCTGTGTTCTGCCTTTGCACAGTACCGAGAAAACTTAAAGAAGTAATCTGGGGCAATCTTAGGACTCACTGTGTTAGATTTCCATCTCAGTGAGATCATTGTCCTTCCTTGCCTAATGAGCAGTACCTTGAAAATTGGTGACTCTTGTCTTTTACAGATTTTGTGTATGTGTCAGGCAGCAAATAAAATTAGTCTTTGCTAATCCTTCTTCATCAGAAGTGAAAGTTCTTTCCATTTATCAATTTGATCTTAATCTTAAGCAGTCATTCTCTTACTGTTTCTACTTAAATAAATTAGGACTAATGATGTCACAGTATTATTGCAACCATTAAGTAATATACCATGATTTTCAATAGAGGACTATAGTGTGAAAATCATTTTTATTATTTACCACATAGATCAAAGCACTAAGGATTCTAGAAATTTTGATAAGCAAAGAACTAGAGATTAGTCTGGCTATAGAAAATTTTAAATGTAATATAGTGTCCTCAGAATGCTATATTGGAACACTGGAATCCAAAACATCAGAAATGTCAATGTTTACCAAATATGTAACATGTACTTTTATCTCATGATAGTTTGAAAAAGAAGTCTAATCTTATTTGATGAGTGAGTATTCTTTATCAAAACCCTTAGTGCTGTAATGAACAGATTTACTGCTAGATCTCTTTCGGCAGGAAGTATTTGAGTGTTAGACTGACTATCTAAGTGGTGTTGTTTATTGCAAGTTGATTTCTTACCCAGTTATGTTTTAGGTCTATCTACATCTGCAATTTGGGAGTGACAGCTTATATAATGTTCATTTCAGGCAGTGGTAAGGTTCCTTTCTATTTAAGTCCAAAGCTGAAGTCCTTCCATCTGATGAATAAATATATCAACAAGAATCGGACAGTTATAGTGTTCAAACTTTAGTTTTCTTTTAGAATTAATTTTCTGTATGAGGGGAAAAAAGCACTGTTCAACCAGACCCAACAGAGTAATCTATATGTAGGGGAAAATTCCCTACTGCCTTCACTGCCATTGTTCTAATATTGCTTTTAACTTTATTTCTCAGCAGCATCTTGGATATCTTGCTGCTGACAAAGAATGTAAAAATAATGTTAGTCTCTGGGGCAAGTTATCTAATTTTTGTCACCTTTGTGACAGTTACATTTCTATCTTTGTCACACAACTCTATTTCTTCTCTCTCATTTCCCATATTTTAAACTTAGTGTAGGACTAACTTGATGAAACTCTCAGCATAAGAATCACTGCTTTGGAACCTGCAGTCTTGTTCCTGAATTTTGTAACTAGGCCTCTAAAACCCATATGTTGACCGGTATACCTCATGATTGTGGTGACTGTATGAAAACGTGTACAAGCTTGCCTCTTGCCATTTTCATCTCCTTATAGGATTGCCTTCTACAAATTTGCTCATTCACTGTTACTGACTCATTTTGTTAGTTGTCTATTCTTTTATTTAAAATTCTTTAATTTAAAAATATTTTTGGACCTCAGTAGTAGGCAGTATGCAGGGTGATAGAGATAAAACAGAGTGAAATGGGTTGTGATTCAACTTCCGTTTGAAGATGTCCAGTGATGGTTAGTCACCATGCCAAACAGCAATACACTTCTTTTAATTCAAATTAATTAATTACTTGTAGGTAGAATGAGATATAATCTATCTCCCTCTAATTTCTACCATCATCTTATACCACCTTGCCTAGTGCTAACCTCTGGAGAATAATTCTCCTTATTTCCACAAGACACAATTTTTTTCCCATTTATTTTTATTAGATGGAGGCTAATTACTTTACAATATTGCAGTGGTTTTTGTCATACATTGACATGAATCAGCCATGGAATTACATGTATTCCCCATCCCGATCCCCCCTCCCACCTCCCTCTCCACCTGATCCCTCTGGGTCTTCCCAGTGCACCAGGCCCGAGCACTTTTCTCATGCATCCAACCTGGGCTGGTGATCTGTTTCACCCTAGATAATATACATGTTTCGATGCTGTTCTCTCGAAACATCCCACCCTCACCTTCTCCCACAGAGTCCAAAAGTCTGTTCTGTACATCTGTGTCTCTTTTTTCTGTTTTGCATATAGGGTTATCATTACCATCTTTCTAAATTCCATATATATGTGTTAGTATACTGTATTGGTCTTTATCTTTCTGGCTTACTTCACTCTGTATAATGGGCTCCAGTTTCATCCATCTCATTAGAACTGATTCAAATGAATTCTTTTTAATGGCTGAGTAATATTCCATGGTGTATATGTACCACAGTTTCCTTATCCATTCGTCTGCTGATGGGCATCTAGGTTGCTTCCATGTCCTGGCTATTATAAACAGCACAAGACACAATTTTATTTAACTATAATTATACCTCTCTGTATCAGCATGGAAACTTGACTCCTCTCTAAAAATAATCCTAGAGGCCCAGCTAGAATCATGCAGCTATAGTCAGAACTGGTAGAAGATAGAAATAAATGTATACTAGCATCATTTCCCAATGCATGGGAAGACTTTATCAGTACAAATTAAGCTACATTAAAAAATGTATGTGAATCTAGCCACTGCCTGCTTCATGTCATCGAGAGTGGTTTTTCTTTATATAAAACCACCCTACTGATACTTATAATTTCCAATCCTAGAAATTAAATGGCTATTTTATGTTAATTTCCACATATTAATGCTTGTCATTAGGTCACCTTAGAATGATGTAACATTGAGATGACTTTAGAAAGTGGCACTAGAAAATTTATAGTGATTCATGAGCTCCGGAAACATTTCATCATAGTGGCAGAGTAGACATACTGGTTAAAAATTGAAAGGCCAATATATGTTCATTTTCTGTAGGTAGTAAAAACAATAATAGTTGATTGACAGAATGCACAAGTCAGACACTCCAGAGAATTGATGTAGTTACAAAATATCCAAAAGACATTCTCATCATTCATTAGTGTTCTATGAGCATATGGGGAATTGGATAAATGTAGAGCAATTAGCACATCAGGGCATTCATCCTACCAGAAATGTGATACTGTTTCATATATGCAATGGAAATTTCTCTCTTCACGCTCAGTGATAGTTTTGTTTCATTTATCTATTGTTTCAACATCTAATTTTAAAATCCCTTATGTGCAGTCTCATCTTTGAACAATTAATATCTTTTTTCAAATAATGAGGCCAATAGTTTTGACATATTTTAGGAGTTAATTAATTTCATGAATTCAAGGTTGATCAAGCAATTAGAAGCATAACATTTCGTTCAATATCTTTAGAAGTAAGAAACACATTAGTGAAAAAATAACAATTTAGAATTACTAACTTGCAGCCCCCTAATTCAGTTTCAGAAACACAAACATTACATGTATAGATGGTCTAAGAATCTATTTATCAGGTATTTATTTGAAAGATAACCCATGGTTCTATTTACTTGATATAGAACTGCGTGATCTATTTGCCAAAAGATGCAAAATAGACTATGTAAATATTTATAGCATCAAAAAATGTGAGTAAACACTACATAGCTTGTCAAACTACACCTTCTATAAGGTAATCAGTTTCTTGAACTCTAGATATATATCTCCCTTTGCTGTGACTCTTGTCCAAGTAGAAATTTATTTGAACCTTCAAAAGTTGCTGACTTGTAATAAGATATATCACTACCTCTTTTTTCCTCAAATTGACATTACTTTCATGTATTTGTATTACTTAAAAATTACTCTTATTAATGAGCCCTCTGTCTCTAGATAGGAATTAACTTCTTCCCCATAACCTCCAGTGATTAAACATGATAATTTTACTTTTATAGTGCTTATTATATCTAACCAACAATTTCCAATGACACATCTCTTGGCATAGGGGAAGATCACTAAATTAAGAATCAGAATATTTGAATTTATTACTACTTTTTGTTTAAAATGTATCTCCAAACAGAAACTCAACTTTTAGAACATCTTGAAAATGTTTATTATATCTCATAGTACTTAGCACAATATTTTGCATTTGTTGTCCAGTCACTCAGTTGTGTCTGACTCTTTGTGACCCCATGGACTGTAGCATGTCAGGCTTCACTGTCCATCACCAATTCCCGGAGCTTGCTCAAAATCATGTTCATTGAGTTGATGATACCATCCAACCATTTCATCTTCTGTCACTTCCTCTCTTCCTGCCCTCCATCTTCCCCAGCATCAGGGTCTTTTCCAATGAGTTAACTCTTTGCATCAGGTGGTCAGGGTATTGGAGCTTTAGCTTCAGCATCAGTCCTTCCAATGAATATTCAGGGTTGATTTCCTTTAGCATTGACTGGTTTGGTCTCCTTCCTGTCCAAGGGACTCTCAAGAGTCTTCTCCAGGATCACAGTCAGAAAGCATCAATTCTTTAGCACTCAGCCTTCTTTATGGTCCGACTCTCACATCTGTACATGACTACTAAAAAAACCCATAGCTTTGACAATATGGACCTTTGTTGGCAATGTGATGTCTCTGCTTTTTAATATGCCATCTAGATTTGTCATAGCTTTTCTTCCAAGGAGAAAGAGTCTTTTTTAATTTCATGGCTGCAACCACTGTCTGAAGTGATTTTGGAGCACAAGAAAATAAAGTCTGTCACTGTTTCCATTATTTCCCCATCTATTTGTCATGAAGTGATGGACCAGATTCCATAATCTTAGCTTTTTGAATGTTGAGTTTTAAGCCAGCATTTTCACTTTCCTCTTTCACCTTCACTAAGAGGCTCTTTAGTTCCTTTTTGCTTTCTGACATAAGAGTGGTGTCATCTGCATATCTGAGGTTATTGATATTTCTCTTGGCAATCTTGATTCCAGTTTATACTTCATCCAGTCCAGCATCTCACATGATGTACTTTGCATATAAGTTAAAGAAGCCAGGTGACAATATACAGCGTTGATGTACTCCTTTCCCAATTTTGAACCAGTTCATTGTTCCATGTCCAGCTCTATTTGTTACTTCTTGACCTGCATACAGGTTTCTCAGGAGGCAGGTAAGATGCTCTGTTATTCCCATCTCTTTAAGAATTTTCCACAGTTTGTTGTGATCCAAACAGTCAAAGGCTTTTGCATAGTCAATGAAACAGAAGTAGATGTTTTTCTGGAATTCCCTTGCTTTTTCTATGATCCAACAGATGTTGGCAATTTGATCTCTGGTTCCTCTGCCTTTTCTAAATCCAGCTTTTACATCTGGAAGTTCTTGGTTCAGGTACTATTGAAGCCTAACTTGAAGAATTTTGAGCATTACCTAGTTAAGTATGTGAAATGAGTGCAATTTTAAGGTAGTTTGAATATTCTTTGGTATTGCCCTTCTTTGGGATTTGAATTAAAACTGAACTTTTCCAGTCCTGTGGCCACTGTTGAGTTTCCCAAATTTGCTGTCATATTGACTGCAACACTGTAACACCATCATCTTTTCAGATTTGAAATAACTGAAATTCCATCACCTCCACTTTGTTTGTAGTAATGCTTCCAGAGGCCCACTTGACTTCACACTCCAGGATGTCTGACTCTAGGTGAGTGATCACACCATTGGGGTTATCTGGGTCATTAAGGCTTTTTTTATATAGTTCTTCTGTGTATTCTTGTCACATCTTCATATCTTCTGCTTCTGTTAGTTCAATACTTTTACTGTCCTTTTATTTCTGCCAATTTATTTTTATTTAATTGAAGGATATTTGCCTTGCAGAATTTTACGGTTTTCTGTCATACATCAACTAGAATCAGCCATAGGTACACACATGTCCTGTCCTTCCCAAACCCTCCTTTCATCTCCCTCCCCATCCCACCCTTCTAGATTGTCACAAAGCCTCTATTTGAGTTCCCTGAGCGTACAGCAAATACACATTGGCTATCTATTTTACATATGGTATTATAAATTTCCATGTTACTCTCTTCATACATCTCACCCTCTCCCTCCTCACCTCCCACCATTCTTTAAGTCTGTTTTCTATGTTTCTCCATTGCTTCCCTGAAAATAAATTTATCAGTACCATCTTTCTAGATTTCATATATATGCATCAGTATACAATATTTATGTTTCTTTTTCTGACTTATTCACTCTGTATACTAGGCTCTAGGTTTGTTCACCTCATTAGAACTGACTCAAGTCTTCCTTTTTATGACTGAGTAGTATTCCATTGTATGTATATACCACAGCTTCTTTATCCATTCATCTGTTGATGGGCATCTAAGTTTCTGTTCTTTATTGTGCCCATCTTTGCATGAAATGTTCCCTTGGTATCTCTAATTTTCTTGAAGAGATCTCTAGTCTTCCCCATTCTTTTGTTTTCCTCTATTTCTTTGCATTGTTCACTTAAGAAGGCTTTCTTATCTCTCCTTGCCATTCCTTGGAACTCTGCTTTCAGTTGGGTATGTCTTTTCTTTTCTCCTTTGCCTTTCATGTCTCTTCTTTTCTCAGCTGTTTGTAAGGCCTCCTCAGATACCATTTTGCCTTTGGCACTTCTTTTGCTTGGGTATGTTTTGATCACCACCGCCTGTGCAATGTTATGAACCTTCGTCCATAGTCATTCAGGCACTCTGTCTATCAGATCTAATCCCTTGAATCTGTTTGTCAATTTCACTGTATAATAATAAAGGATTTGATTTAGGTTGTACCTGAATGACCTAGTGGTTTTCCCTACTTTTTTCAATTTAAGTCTGAATTTTTCAATAAGGAGTTCATGATCTGAGCCACAGTCAACCCCCTGTCTTGTTTTTGCTGACTGTATAGAGCTTCTCCATTTTCAGCTGCAAAGAATATAATCAATCTGATTTCAGTATTGACCATCTGAATGTCCATGTATAGAGTTGTCTCTTGTGTTGTTGGAGGAGGGTGTTTGTTATGACCAGTCCAATTCCCTATGATGAAAAAGACATCTTGTACTGGTGCTAATTGTAGAAAGTCTTGTAGGTTCTCATAGTAGCAGTCAACATCAGATTCTTCAGCATTATTGGTTGGGCATAGACTTAATAACATCATTACTGTGATGTTGAATTGTTTGGCTTGGAAACAAACCAAGATCATTTGTCTTTTTGAGATTGCAACGAAGTACTGCATTTCAGACTCTTGGTTGACCATGAGGGCAACTCCATTTATTTTAAGGGATTCTTGCCCACAGTAGTAGATATAATGGTCCTCTGAATTATTTCTACCCATTGCTGTCCATTTTAGTTCACCTGTTCCTAAAATGTCAATGCTCACTCTTGCTATTTCCTGTTTGATCACTTCCAATTTCTCTTGATTCATGGACCTAACATTCCATGTTTCTATACAATATTGTGTTTTACAACACTGAACTTCACTCTCACCAACAGACACATCCGCAGCTGGTCATTGTTTCCACTTTGTCTCAGCCTCGTCATTTCTTCTGGAGTTATTTCTTCTCTCTTCTCCAGTAGCATATTGGACACCTACTCCCATGGGAGTATTCATCTTTCAGTGTCATATCTTTTTGCTTTTTCATATTTTGCATGCAGGTGATTATGTTGCATATAGCTTAATAACTGCTTTTGGCATTACACTGAACTTCAATTGGAAATGAATCATTAGAAAATTGGACCCGGAGCTATCGTGACACCTTATGAACTTCTCTTCCTACTCTAAATTTCTCCACTTTTCATAAGATTCTATTAACTTCAAAGTCAACAAGCTCAAAGTCAAACACATCATCTTCCCTGAAAAGGACTATTTTCAACTCAAGTGCCATAATGGCAGTCAGATAGAACTTGGGTTATGAATGAATATTCACAATACTTTAAACTAGTCAAGTGAAAATTAAAGTAAAAATATATAATTCTATTTTGAACACTAAATATTATTGTCCAAAAGCCTTTTAAAAATATAGCTTCTAATGAATTAACTGTTATTGATAAATAAGGGCATACAATTATACTAATTCACATGAATCTTAATATTTTGCTAGTTTACTTTTGTTTCCTGATAATTTTTTAATTCCTGGGTTTCCCCTTTGCAAATTTTCTGTGTTACTGATAATGAACTTAAGACATCAATACAGCTACAGATTTCTAGGGAAATAGTCATCGTATAATAAGACAGAAATCAATGGCAGTTAGTCATACACAAATTCCTTATTTCTTATATAATTAGTGTGAAAGAACCTTGATTTCATTAGACATAACCGTTATAAGAAAAAGAGATATTTACAATCCTCATTGGCAATAAAATAATAAAGATGTAAACTTTTCTTTTTCTTTTTAATCAACTGACAAGCAATAGGTTTTTGAGAAAGCAGTCATATCTGTGTTTAAAGAAAGTTATATAGCTATTGAAAATAAAGTAACTTTAAAGATTCTTAAGCATGTCTTTTTGTTGACATATGTTTTCATTTCTCTTGGGTAAATCTCTAAGAATGGAATTGCTTGATCATAGTGTAGGTGTATGGTTAACCTTATGACAAACTGACAGACTGACTTTTAAATTGGTTTACCATTTTATACTCCCATCAACAATATATGGGAGTCGAGGTGCTCTAAATCCTTGTCAGAATTTGGAACTGACAGTCTTATTTTAGCTCTTTTAGATTATACATGACAGAAAATTCTATTGGACAGTATTGGCCTCAATGCTTTTTTTTAAAATAGATGTCCCTATTGATTGAAAATGGCTGTGTTTGAGACTTTAAAGAAATATAGATATATTTGTTTTATAGCTGAAATTTAAGGGCTTTTAAACAAGAAAATTAATGAAAATACACATTTGAGGTAATGTTTTATATATATGTGTGTGTGTGTGTGTGTGCATATATATACATATATGTACTTACCTAGAAAGTACTTCTTACTAGAATTTTCTCGCATTTCAAACATGTATGTTATTTTAGACAGGAGCTTCCTTTAATCACATTCTTTTTGTGTGTCAATATCCTTGAACAAAAAAAAGAATATTTGAAGATGTTCTGGACTTTCTCTCACAGGCAGAATGTTCTGGATCTATCTCTGTTTCTGTTCCAGGTCTTCTGTGATACTTCAAATACTGTTTCATTTCTGGCCATTGTAAATCTAGATAGCTTTTCTCCCCATTTAGGCCCATTTGTATACGATAATTTTATGAATTGATAAACAATCTTACAGATTGAGAGCACCATATCATTTAACAAAATGATAAAAAGACATAATAATCTACTACAAAATCATTGCAAATAAAAGAAAATAGATTTTAATATTGAAAGATTACTACATAGTTTATATGTATAATGTATATGTAATGTATACATTATACAAATGTATAATGACCTATATCCACCACTATAATATTATACAGAATATATACACTGCCCTTAAAATGTTCTATGCCCTACCTATTCATCTTTCCCTGCAACCACTGGCAACCACTGATCTTATTGTCTCCTTGGTTTCAACTTTTACAGACTATCATATAGTTGAAATCATGTAATATGTAGCCCTTTATATTGGCTTCTTCTATTTAATTGTATGAATTTAAGGTTTTTCAATGCCTTTTCTTGACTTGATAGCTCACTTCTTTTTAGTGTGGAATAATACTCCATGATCTGATTGTGTACAATTTATTTATCCATTCACCTACCGACATACACCTTGATTGCTTGCAAGTTTTGGCTATTCTGAATAAATCTGCTCTAAACATCCATGTGCAGTTTTTTTCTCTTTTGGGTAAATACCAAGGGATGCAATTGCTGAGTCATATGGCAAGAGTATGTTTAGTTTTGTAGAAAAGGAACCTTCAAACTGTCTTCCAAAATTGCTATACCATTTGACCTTACTACCAGCAATGAATGAGAGTTTCTATTGCTCCATATCCTCATTATTTTTCATAGTTTTGGAATTATTTTCATATATAATTTTTGTTGCTTTCAAAGGCTGCCACCTTCTTTATAAATCTATACTACCTGTTACCTAGGGGATAAATATGCATCATGTTATTTTTTTTTTTGAAATTTTAATTTTGTAACAGTCTTCCCAGAAAAATTAGGAAAGAGGAAAGAAGTGAGAATGTTTTGCCCTGGAAGAAAATTTTTAAAATCATGCTTTTGCCCATAACAAAATATTTTTTATATTTAAGAAGTGAGAAAATTGGGACTTGACTTCATTATCAGAAACGCTGAAGAAAATTTTAAAAACTTTTTTTCACACCTCAATCTTTCAAAGTTACCATTTAGTGTTTCTATAAGTTGGAAAGATCCTAAGTTATATGATCTCCTACATATGTATCTTAAATATTAAGTAAACATAAAATGTTCAAAACGGAGATCAAAGTAAATTGATGATCAAAGTAAATCATTTCAATAAATAGATGAAAAGTAAATTAACTATAAGTTTACATACTTGCTTACCATTCTTATCTCAAAGACATGCATGTTAATTGATAAATAGATTCAGTATTATCAATATACACATTGTATATGCATAGTATATATTTATACATAATTATGTGTAATTATGTGTATATGAGGGAATGCATATGATCATGAATAAAATATCACTCATCCAGACTTATGTGATTTTATATATTACACCTTCATATTGTAAATAAGAGTCCTTCTGAATATTGGATTTAAAAGTGACTTCCTTTTGTGATTGATAGAACACATTTGTTTCATTACTAAGAAATGTGCTGTGCTTAGTCGCTCAGTTGTGTTCAGCTCTTTGTGACCTATCCATAGGATTATCCACACAATAACACTGGAGTGGGCTGCCATTTCCTACTAAGAAATGAGAAGCCCTCAAAACAAATGGTGATTAAAATTCCTAAATGTGCCTAAGAAAGTTTTAAAATACTCAGATCTGCATTAGATAAACCAAAGTATTCATGTAATTCCCAAGCAGACCCACTTCTAAGGGCAAGAGACCCTTTACAGAAAATGTGGTACATTCTAGTTTGTCTTGTAAACTACAGTAAATTAAAATCGACTTACCAAGCGATTATTACTTGTTATAAGTCATTTTTTTTTATAGCTTTGACCTCTGGAATCTTGGCCTTGGGAAATAAAAATTCTTAGCATTGTGATTTTACAGAAGGGGAAGTAGGAAAAGTTCTTTGGGTCAATATCAATGTTCTGCAAGCATATTTGAATTTAGCTCTGGCTGGTGTAATATACTGTACTATAAATGAATCCTTATTGAAACCCTCTTAGACCTTCTTCCTCAGGTCCCCAGAACTAATAGCAAAGAACAACACTGCTAATTCCCCTTTTGCATTTAACTAACATTTTATGAAAATTGCAAGCAAAAATAATAAAATCCTTAATTAATTTATCAATTTATAATATTGGGAAATCTTATTTGCCGAGCTTTTTTTCTTTGACATCATGTTGATTGTATTAGCTCCAACTGATTTATAATAAGCAAAATGTTTAAGTGATCAACTCTAGCTTTATATTTGATATTATTGTTTCCATCCTAATTCAAGAATGAAAATAACTAAATAACTTGAATATCTAGTAGGTTCTTCATTTTAGAATTTTAACTGTAATTTTCATGAAAGAATTGAAGAACTTAACATATAGAGCATAAATGTAGCATTTTAGCTATTGTAAAGCTTAAAGTTATTGCAACTATATTGTAAACATAAAGGCTTTCTCTGCTGAATTCTTGGCATACATTTTGTAAAATATTATTTCCCTATGGTTTACAAGGTAGAGCGTTTCCTCCCGTTACATCCATAGCCACTTCCTGGTTGGATAATTTCTTGATAGTCCCACTCTGACTATGAAAAAAAATCACATGCCTTGTGAAGTGTGGAATTAACAAAAAGCAAGGGAAAAGGAAAGTAAAATGCCAGTTCCTTCTGTTGTTGACCATTTTGTTTTGCTTTCATTATATGGTTCTATTTTATATGTTTGAATGGAATCCACTCCAAATATCATAATAGAAGAATGAAAAATGGCATCTGTATTTTCTTTTTCAAAAAGACATATGAAGAACTTGCATTATTTTTTACCAATGCCAAAATCACTTTCATCCAGACATCTGCATTTCTTTAAAAAATTATAGCTAGTAGAATCATTATACAGACTAAAAACTACAGGGAGTTAATTTCTTAATGGCTCAAGTTGCTTAATTTTTCACAAATGGAGTATAAGAACTTCCTTAATCTTTTATTTAAAAATAAGATTTTTCCTTTTTTGACTAGTAAGTCTATTAAATTACTCTGTCTTAATTGCTTTTGATGTTCTAGGCAGTAGAGAAGGAAGACAATGTATGGTTAATTCTCTTATTACATATCTGACTACTAAATATTTGTGGTTTCTGTGATTCCACAAGCAGGGAGAGTTGGGTATTTTTTACCCGATTATTTTGATTCTTTTTTTAATCTATGGTTATTCTGAGGTAAATATCAATTCCACAGGACAGAAGCAGAATCATAGTGGACTTTAATTTTACTTTCCTAAATTTAAAGATGTCATCATTACACACTTCTGCTAATTCACCATAAAGGAAATGTTAAGAAAAACTTCAAAAGAATAGGGGCAACATTCCACCAGGCCATGGTTTTGAAATGGAATCAACTTGATATCAATTTGCTGGTAAATTTTTAAAATTCTAACAAAATTAAAAATTTTAAATATATCTTTTGAAGGATAATTGCTTTACAGAATTTTGTTTTCTGTCAAACCGCAACATGAATCAGCCATAGGTATACATATATCCCCTCCCTTTTGAACTTCCCTCCCATCTCCTTCCCCATCCCACCCCTCTAGGTTGATACAGAGCCCTGTTTGAGTTTCCTGAGCCATACAGCAAATTCCCATTGGCTATCTATTTTACATATGGTAATGAAAGTTTCCATGTTACTCTTTCCATACATCTCACCCTCTCCTCCCCTCTCCCCATGTCCATAAGTCTATTCTCTGTGTCTGTTTCTCAATTGCTGCCCTGTAATTAATTCTTCAGTACCATTTTTCTAGATTCCACATATATGCATTAGAATATGATATTTATCTTTCTCTTTCTGACTTACATCACTCTGTATAATAGGTTCTAGGTTCATCCACCTCATTAGAACTGACTCAAAGTTATCCGTTTTTATGGCTGAGTAATATTTCATTGTGTCTATGTGCCGTGATTTCTTTATCTATTCATCTGTTGATGGACATCTAGGTTGCTTCCATGTTCTAGCTATTGTAAACAGTGCTGTAATCAACAATGGGATACATGTATCTTTTTCAATTTTGATTTCCTCAGGGTATATGCCTAAGAGTGGGATTGCTGGGTCATATGGTGGTTTTATTCCTAGATTTTTAAGGAATCTCCATACCATCTTCCATAGTGTCTGTATCAATTTACATTCCCACTGACAGTGGAAGAGTGTTCCCTTTTCTCCACACCCTCTCCAGCATTTATTGTTTGTAGACTCCTTGATGATAGCCATTCTGACTGGTGTGAGGTGATATCTCATTGTAGTTTTGATTTGCATTTCTCTAATAACGAGTGATGTTGAGCATCTTTTCACGTGTTTGCTAGCCATCTGTATGCCTTGCTTGGAGAAATGTCTGTTTAGGTCTCCCCCCGCCCCTTTTGATTGGGTTGTTTGTTTTTCTGGTATTGAGTTGTATGAGCTGCTTGAATATTTTGGAAATTAATCCTTTGTCAGTTGTTTCATTTGTTATCATTTTCTCCCATTATGAGGGTTGTCTTTTCTCCTTTCTTATACTTTCCTTTGCTGTGCAGGAGCCTTTAAGTTCAATCAGGTCCCACTTGTTTACTTTTGTTTTTATTTCCATTATTCTAGGAGGTGGGTCATAGAGGATCTTGCTTTGATTTATCTCATTAAATGTTCTGCCTATGTTTTCCTCTAAGAATTTTATAGTTTCTGGCCTTACAGTTAGGTCTTTAACCCATTTTGTGTTTACCTTTGTGTGTAGTGCTAGAAAGTGTTCTAATTTCATTCTTTTACATGTAGTCATACAGTTTTCCCAGCACCAATTATTGAAGAGGCTGTCTATGCCCCATTGTATATTCTTGCCTCTTTTATAAAAAATAATGTACCCATAGGTGCATGGGTTTTTTTCTGGGCTTTCTATCTTTTTCCATTGTTCTATATTTCTGTTTTTGTGTCAGTGCCATACTGTCTTGATGACTGTAGCTTTGTAGTATAATCTGAAATTAGGGAAGTTGATTCCTACAGTTCCAGTCTTCTTTCTCAAGACTACTTTGGCTATTTGGGGTCTTTTGTGTTTCCAAATGAATTGTGAAATTTTTTGTTCTAGTTCTGTGAAAAATGTCATTGATAATTTGATAGGGATCACATTGAATCTGTAGATTGCATTTGGTAATAGTCATTTTCACAATATTGATTCTTCCTACCCAGGAACATGGAATATCTATCTGTTTATGTCATCTTTGATTTCTTTCATTAGTGTCTTATAATTTTCTGTGTACAGTTCTTTTGTCTCCTTAGGTAAGTTTATTCCTAGATATTTAATTCTTTTTGTTGCAGTGGTGAATGGATTGATTCCTTAATTGCTCTTTGTGATTTTTCATTGTTAATATATAGAAATGCAAGTGATTTCTGTGTATTCATTTTGTATCCTGCAACTTTGCTAAATTCACTGATTAACTCTAGTAATTTTCTGATACTATCTTTAGGATTTTCTATGTACAATATCATGTCATCTGCAAACAGTGAAATCTTTGCTTCTTCTTTTCTGATCTGGATTTTTTATTTCTTTTTCTTCTCTGATTGCTGTAGTTAGGACTTCCAGAACTATGCTGAATAATAGTGGGGAAAATGAACACCCTTGTCTTGTTCCAGATCTTAGGGGAATGCTTTCAGTTTTTCACCATTGAGAATGTTTGCTGTAGTCTTATCATATATGGACTTTACTCTGTTGAGGTAGGTTCCTTCTATGCCCATTTTTTGAAGAGTTTTAATCATAAACTGGTGCTGAATTTTGTCAAAGGCTTTTTCTGTATCTTTTGAGATTATCATATGGTTTTTATCTTTCAATTTGCTAATATGGTGTATCACACTGATTGATTTGTGTATATTGAAGAATCCTTGCATCCCTGGAATAAAACCAACTTGATCATGGTGTATGAGCTTTTTAATGTGTTGCTGAATTCTGTTTGCTAAAATTTTGTTGAGGAGTTTTGCATCTATGTTCATCAGTGATATTAGCCTGTAGTTTTCTTTTTTTGTTATCTTTGTTTGGTTTTGGTATCAGGGTGATGGTGGCTGCATAGAAAGAGTTTGGAAGTGTTCCTTCCTCTGCAATTTTTTGAAAGTGTTTTAGAAGGATAGGCTTCTGCTTTTCTCTAAATGTTTCATAGAATTCTCCTGTGAAGCCATCTGGTCCTGAGCTTTTGTTTTCTGGGAGATTTTTGATCACAGCTTCAATTTCAGTGCTTGTTCATAATTTCTATTTCTTCCTGGTTTAGTTTTAGAAGATTGAACTTTTCTAAGAATCTCCATTTCTTCCAGGGTGTCCATTTCTTCCAGGTTATCTATTTTATTGCCATGTAGTTGTTCATAATAGTCTCATATAATCCTTTGTATTCTGCATTGTCTGTTGTAACCTCTCCTTTTTCATCCCTAATTTTGTTGATTTGACTCGTCTTTCTTTTCTTCTTGATGAGTCTGGCCAAAGGTTTGTCAATTTTGTTCATTTTCTCAAAGAACCAGCTTTTAGTTTTATTAATCTTTACTATTGTTTTTTTTTTTTTCATTTATTTCTTCTCAGATCTTTATCATTTATTTCCTTCTACTAATTTTGGGGGTTTTTTGTTCTTCTTTTTCCAGCTGTCTTAGGTGTAAAATTAGGTTGTCTATTCATTGTTTTTCTTGTTGCTTGAGGTAGGATTGTATTGCTATAAACTTCCCTCTTAGAACTGCTTTTGTTGCATCTTATAGGTTTTGAGTTGTCATATTTCCATTGTCATTTGTTTCTAGAAATTTTTAGATTTGCCTTTTGATTTCTTCAGTAACCTGTTGGTTATTTAGAAATGTATTGTTTAATCTCCATGTGTTTGTGTTTCTTACCATTACTTTTTTTTTTTTTTTTTTTTTTTGTAATTCATATCTAGTCTCATTGTGTTGTGGTCAAAGAAGATGCTTGATACGATTTCAATTTTCTTAAATTTACTGAGGTTTGATTTGTGACCCAAGATGTGGTCTATCCTGGAGAATGTTTCATGTCCACTTGAGAAGAAGGTATATTCTTCTGAATTTGGATGGAATGTCCTGAAGATATCAATGAGATCCATCTCATCTAATGTGTCATTTAAGATTTGGGTTCCTTATTAATTTTCTATTTTGTTGATCTGTCCATTGATGTGAGTGGGGTGTTAAAGTCTCCTACTATTATTGTGTTACTGTCAATTTCTCCGTTTATGCCTGTTAGTGCTTATCTTATGTATTGAGGTGCTCCTATGTTGAGTGCATAGATATTTACAATTGTTGTGTCTTCCTATTGGATTGATCCCTTGATCATTATGTAGTATCCTTTCTTATCTCTTGTAATCTTCTTTATTTTAAGGTCTATTTTGTCTGATATGAGGATTGCTACTCCAGTTTTATTTTGCTTCCTATTTGCATGGAATATATTTTTCCATCCTCTCACTTTCAGTCTATATGTGTCTTTAGGTCTGAAGTAGATTTCTTGTAGACAGCATTTGTATGGGTCTTGTTTTTTGCATCCATTCAGCCAGTCTGTGTCTTTTGGTTGGAGCATTTAATCCATCTACATTTAAAGTTATTATTGATATATATGTTCCTATTGCCATTTTCTTAATTGTTTGGGGTTGATTTTGTAGATCCTTTTTCTTCTCTTGTATTTCTTGACTATGTAAGTCCAATTAGCATTTGTTGTAAACCTGGTTTTATAGTACTGAGTTCTCTTAACTTTTGCTTATCTGAAAAGATTTTTATTTCTCCGTGAATTGTGAATGAGATCCTTGTTGGATACAGTAATCTTTGTTGTAGATTTTTCCCTTTTAGTACTTTAAATATATCCTGCCGTTCCCATCTGTCCTGAAGAGTTTCTGTTGAAAGATCAGCTGTTAAGCATGTGGGGTTTCCCTTGTATGTTACTTGTTGCTTCTCCCTTGCTGCTTTTAATATTCTTTCTTTGTGTTTAGTCTTTGTTAGTTTGATTAGTATGTATCTTGCTGTGTTTCTCCTTGGGTTTATCCTGTATGGGGCTCTTTGTGCCTCTTGGACTTGAGTGACTATTTCCTTTTCCGTGTTGGGGAAATTTTCAACTATAATTTCTTCAAAAATTTTCTCATACCCTTTCTTTTTCTCTTCTTCTTCTGGGACCCCTATAATTCAAATATTGATGCATTTGATATGGTCCCAGAGGTCTCTTTTTGTTTTTTTTTACTTTATTCTACTCTTCAGACGTTATTTCCACCATTTTATCTTCCAGCTCACTGATTCATTCTTCTGTTTCAGATATTCTGCTATTTATTCCTTCCAGAGTATTTTTAATTTCAATAATTGTGTTGTTCATCCCTGTATGTTTATTTCTTTAATTCTTCTAGGTCTTTATTAATTTATTCTTGCATTTTCTCCATTTTGTTTCAAGATTTTTGATCATCTTTACTATCATTATTCTGAATTCTTTTTCAGGTACTTTTCCTATTTCCTCATCATTTATTTGGCCTTCTGTTTTTCTAGTTTGTTCATTCATTTGTGTAGTATTTCTCTGCCTTTTCATTTTTTTAAAACTTACTGTGTTTGAGGTCTCCTTTTTCCAGGCTTAAAGGTTATATTTTTTCTTCCTTTTGATTTCTGTCCTCTTACAGTTAGTCCAGTGGTTTGTGTAAGCTTCTTATAGAGTGAGATCTGTGCTGAGTTTTTGGTTGGTTTGTCTGTTTTTCCTCTGATGGACAAGGCTGAGTGAAGTGGTAATCCTGTCTGCTGATGATTGGGTTTGTACTTTTGTTTTGTTTAGATGAAGTGTCCTGCACAGGGTGCTAGTGGTGGTTGGATGATGCCCAGTCTTATATTCAAGTGGTTTCCTTTGAGTGAGTTCTCACTATTTGATACTCTCAGGGTTGGTTCTCTGGTAGTCTAGGGTCTTAGAGTCAGTGCTCCCACTCCAAAGGATCAGGGCTGGATCTCTGGTCAGGAATGAAGGTTCCACAAGTGGTTTCTTATGGCTTTAAGTGAGGTTAAAATAAATACCCCAAAATGAGAACCCAAAAATGAACCCCAGACAAATGGCAGTTAGAAATCAGGAAAATAATAGTTAAAATAATGGAATATACACATATACCTATACACCCATAAGCAAAGTCAAAGCAGTCCAGTAAAAATACAGTAGATTGAACTGATGAACAAAGGAAATAAAAAATTATACTTACCAATTAAGAACAAAACTAACTTACCAATTAAGCACAAACTGGAAAACAAAACTAAAGAAGGTGCCAAGTGGAGAATAAATCTATGAAAACAAAACTAACAAATATGTTGAGAGGAAAGGAAAGAAAAAAAAGAAAGCAAGAATTGATATGCAAAGTTAAACAGAGGTAGATGGAGAAGATTTATATACATTAAATATTAACTACAAGGGGAAAAGAACAGTAGGAAAGGCAAACAAAGGAATAAATGTAGCAAAGTGTAATAGGGCTAAAAAATAAAAATTAAAATTATAAAAAATAGAAAAGAAAAAAATGAAGAAGAAATTAAAAACAGAAAAAAAGGAAAAAAGGTAACTCCACAGAACTGCAAAAGCCCAACATAGAGGCAGAGGTTTATAACAACAATAAAAATTGTGACTGAATATACACATATACATATACACCCATAAGCAAAATCAAAACAGTCCAACAAAAATAAAGTATGGCATATTGACCTGGCAAACAAAGGAAATAAAAAATTATATCTATCAGTTAAGAACAAAACTAACTAAAGCACAAAATGGAAAACAAAACTAAAGCAAGGTGCCAACTGGAGAATAAAGCAATGAAAATAAAAGTAACAAATATGTTGAGAGGAAAGGAAAGAAAGAAAGAATAGATATGCAAAGTTAAATAGAGGTAGATAAAGAATATTTATATACATTAAATATTAACTGCAAGGTGAAAAGATTAGTAGGAAAAGCAAACAAAGGAATAAATGTAGGAAAAATAATAATAAGTGTAAAAAATTTAAAAAAGAGAAAAGGAAAAAAAAAAAAAAAGGAAAGCTCCACAAAATGGCAAAAGCCTGACGAAGAGGCAGAGGTTTATAACAATAAAAAATGTTTTTGAGGGGGAAAAAAAGCTCAAAAGCTTAATTAGATTTCATAGTGCCAATAAAATCGACAATTACAACAGGGTGGGGGGGGGAGAAGAAAAAATAATCCGAAAGAATCTACAGAACAAGTCAAATCATAAGAATAATCAATTTTTTCCTTGAGTCACTGCTGTCAGAATCCTTTTCCTCACCGGATGTCACAGTCCACCTCACCTCCCTAAGATGCTCTCCAACACTGTGCTGGTCTCTGGGCCTGCTGTGGGGGCAGCTCAGATTCTAATCTGGTCCTACTCCTGTGTGTTCTTGCCTCCAATGTTCACAGCTATCAGAACTAGTGCGTTTTCTTTTGTGGGAGCTCTCAATGTCCTTTTATATATCCCTTAGACTCAGAGTCTGCCTTGTTGATTGTGTGGATTTAATCTGCAGCTTGTACCTCTGGTGGGAAGGTTTTGGGTCTTCTTCCTTAGCCACACTGCCCCTGGGTTTCCATTGTGATTTTATTTCCACCTCTGCATGTGGTTCATCCCCTGGGGTTTGCTCCTGAGGTTACCTTAGAGGACCTGGGTTTGCCCCTGTTAGGGCCAGGTGTAGAGGTGGTTCGGTTGCTTGGCTCGCAGGGGTTCTTGCAGTTCCAGGTATTTAGGGGAGTTGGTGGCTAGGGCAGCAGGAAATATAGTGCTCTAGATGGGTATGACTACCAGTATTGGCCAATATGCTCCAGTATTCTTGTCTGGAGAGCTCCTCCCCTGACAGAGAAGCCTGGCAGACCACAGTCTACAGGGTCGCAAAGAGTTGGGCATCACTGAAGGGACCCTATGTGCATAGATGCAAGATTTTTTTTTTCTTTCTTTCTTTTTTTTTTTTTTTTGCCTGTGGCAATTCTGCCCCAGTGAGAGTTGAGTATGAAGGTGGCGCAGCCGCTTGGCTTGCAGGGACCCCGGCAGTGCAAAGTGTGCAGGGACGCAGACTGCCTCTGCCCCAGGAGTTATGGGTCTTTTCTTGAGCCTCTTGTAGCCCGCAGTCAGAAGGTCTCTTTGGTCAGTCTTTCTCCATAGCTCCGCCCGTTCAGGCACTTAGAGGGCTCCCTTGCCTGGGGTCCTTCTCTGTTGTTCGTTGCATCAGGCACATAGAGGGGCCCCCCTGGGTGGAGTTCTACTCTGTAGATTGGCACATCAGGCACTTAAAGGGGCCCCCTGGCTGGGGTCCTACTCTGTAGTTCAGTGCATCAGGCGTTTGATGGGCCAGTCTCTCTGTTGTTCAACTCCGTATGCTGGCATGTGGGGAGAGAGAGGCTATGGTGATGGGTCCACCCCCTATGCATGACTCAGCAGTATCGCCTTGCTTCCATGGCTGCCCGGCTTTCCTCCACAGGCATTTGCCACCGCAGTCTCTTCCCTCATATCCCCTCAATCCGTCTCTCCACAATCAACAGTGGTCCTCGCCCTGGGATTGCTCCACAATCCCTAAACTCCAGCTCCCAGCCACTGCACCTTCCAGGGGACCTGCGTCCCTGTCCAGGGTTTGTGTGGCTGCGGCAAGGACTGTCTGATTCTCATTCCATTTAGGCTGCCACAGATCAGCTCTTTCACTCCCAGCCTTAAATTATTCTCCTCTGACTCAGACAGTTGCCCTGATGTGGGAATCAGACCTCTGCTTCAGTTCTCCAACCTGCTGAGGGCAGGTCCAGTCCTACTAACCTTCCTGTTTTACCCTCTAGTTCCTTCATCCTACTGAGTTTTGCATGGTTCTGTATATTCTTTTCCACTGGTCAGGTACTCCTGTCTGCTCTCAGCGGGTGTTCTGCATGCACTTCTGTTTCTGAAGGTGTATTCCTGATGTATCCATGGAGAAAGATGTATTCCATATCCACCTATTCCTCTGCCATCTTGTTCTCTCCAAAATTAAACTTTTATAGTCTGGAGAAAAGCACATTTTTCTTCTTTGTATGAAAAATAACTAGAAATAATGGGACCTGTGTCATCCATATATCTTTTATTCTAATTGAAACACTTCACTGAAAGTATGATTACTGTTTTAATCTATCTTAATGTGCTGAGAAACATATGGATTAAATAAAATTTTTAAAATTCAGGCATCAGTTGTCTGAAGTGGAGTGAAGTGAAGTGAAGTCGCTAGGCCGTGTCCAACTCTTTGCGACCCCGTGGACTGTAGCCTACTAGGGTCCTCAGTCCGCGGGATTTTTGAGGCAAGAATGCTGGAGTGGGTTGCCATTTACTATGTTTTATATTGTTTGCAAGATTTCAAATGGAAAAATATAAACAGTGTCCTATAATAAATTTCATAGAAAGTGAGTGGATAGAGGGAGACAAAAGTAGGAGCATAGAAATATGAGGCAGTGGAAATAGAAGCATATATAAATTTGACTATAATGTTCATTAGAATTAGAATCAGTTCAGTTCAGTTGCTCAGTCATATCTGACTCTTTGCGACCATATAAAATGCAAAGTATTATGTGAGGAAATCCTCAAGAATTACATCATTCGCTAGTGATAGAAAACCAACTAAAATGAATAAAGAGAATACAAATTTTAATGATATTCATATCTGAAAATTTAGAGATATCATGGACTTTAGGGAAGGCTGAAACCTGACTGATATCTTTGATACTTGTTCTCATGTGTTC
The DNA here is from genome assembly GCF_963930625.1 of Muntiacus reevesi. NCBI lineage: Eukaryota > Metazoa > Chordata > Mammalia > Artiodactyla > Cervidae > Muntiacus > Muntiacus reevesi. The sequence goes on along the minus strand of NC_089271.1, from coordinate 32,914,269 downwards.
TCCATCCCTAAGATCTGTTTTCTTCTGTCCTGGCTTCCTTTGGAATCATCTTAGGCTCTCTCCTTCTTCAAGTAAAATATGGCCACTAGTAGGACCAAGTTAATGTTCTCTTTTCTCAGAAATGAGAGCAGAAAAACAGAATCTCTCTAATACTTTATTCCCAAACTTAATCTTATTAAGACAGATTCATTTCTGTACCTATGTGTGTGTGTGTGTGTGTGTGTGAGTCACTCAGTTGTGTCTGACTCTGAAACTCCATGCACTATAGCCCGCCAGGCTCCCCTGCCCATGGAATTCTCCAGGCAAGAATACTGGAGTGGGTTGCCATTCCCTTCTCCAGGGATCTTCCTGACCCAGGGATCGAACCCAGGTCTCCTGCATTGCAGGCAGATTCTTTACTGTCTAAGCCACTGAGAAAGCCCATTCCTATCTAAGGGATAGCTACTATAATTGGGGTTGTATCATGCCTTTATTGACCAGGTCTAGGCATTTATAGTGTAAAGTTGTGTGAAGTCAGAGGTGGAGAAATTACTTCTCATGCTAAATTAGAGTTCTCTAAGCAGAAGAAAACATGGATAGGGAAACAGTAGACATCCACTAGAGGGGGTCTGAAGAAGAGAATATGTTCAATTTGGAAAGGAAAGAAATTAGAAAAAAATTTAAAGAGTTCATGACATTTGAGATATGCCTTAAATGACACATCTAAAAACACTTAAAAGTAACAAGCAAAGTGCATCAGAGAGAAAGGTATTTCAATCAAAATATACAGCAAGAGTGAAAACATGGATACAATGGGGGAAAGAAAAAACACAGAAACACTTTTCAGCAAACAAGAGATAGTCAACAGCTAAGAATTCGGGAACTCACTTTTTGAAAATCTTTGATGAGACTTGAGAATTCTGTGTTCAGTTTTATAAGACTATTGAATGAGTAAGAGAAGGGATCAATATTTGCCATCTGTGAAGATTAGTCTGTAAAACTTTGCAAGGTAAATGGAATGAGATACTGGTGTCAGGGAATAATGTTAAAGGTCTATTATGAAGATGATGATGTTAAAAATAATTTGAAAGTAATGAAATTATCTAAATTGGAAGATTTCAATGGTTTTGGGTGAGGATGGAGTGAAAGGCTGGGAAATAAGATCAACATCCCCCCCCACCCCCTTCTCAAATTGTAAGACAGTATTTCTCCATTTATTTGTATTACTTATTGGGATTTTATATAATATTTCATCCAGAAAAATATTTTCCACTGCTTCTATTTTTTTAAATCACTGATCTGGGTGATTTAAAATATAAATAATATAAACATTTTATGTACTCCTCTTGGTTGGTCTCAGTTTTTCTCTGCTTATTAATGCAGATGTGAACTAAGGAATAAGACATCTGGGTGGGTTTCTATAATGGCAGTACTTTATTAGCACTCAAATATTGCAGGGAATGTAAAGATATGGAAAAATTTTTGATGTATCTGAACACCTGATATGCAGAATATTCTGATAGGATTTAGGGTAGTTTGAAAAATAATAAGCACTCTTCTAGCTACAAGCCCAATGAGTAATTTTTAGTTGACAAACTGCTTCCTGGGGATGCTGATTCCAGTTCATTTTATAGGGCTTTTGTTTGGATGAACCAACCATAAAAATTTGGGGATAGGAAGGAATTATTGAGGATAATAAAGGAGAAGCTGAATTATGCCTTGAGAGTCCTCCTCTCATTTCTTCCACAGTACTCAGACTTGCCTCTATATACATGTTGAAAATATATTTATATTATATACATATGAAAATATATGTGGAAGGTAATCAAATGCCAAGATCTATCTTAGCTATAACTTTGTTAAATTATTTTAAAAGTATAACAGCCATATATTAGGAAGACTACAATATCCAAGAGAGGTTCAGCAAAGCATTACAGAATAGGACATTACTGTGGGAAGCGTGTTTGCTAGTAAATGGGATTGATATGAATTTTTTTTTATTATTGTTAATTTTAAAAAACAATAGAGGAGGAAGTATTTATCATAATGGATTTTTATCCTGGGAGATACAATTCCCACAAGTAAAGCACTAGAGAAAAAAGAAAAGACAGACAGATTTCTGATTACAGGGCATCCAGATGATTTTATTTTTACACATTCCGTCTCTCAGAGATGCAGTGAACCAACTATCTGCCTGAGAAAACTATCCCACCACTATCCCACAGAACTGCTTTAGTTATATAAATAATCAATACTGGAAACACGTTTCTCAGTTTTAGGTCTGGGAGTAAGATTCTACAATCAAAATATGACAGTGTATATTAACACTATATAAACCCCTATTTGAACAAGGATGGGTAATACAAGGGAAAATGTCTAACAAGGGGTACTGAAAAGAGAGATTTTTTTCCCACAGAGATTTAAAGTAAGAACAAATCTTTAAAACTGATTTTCTATAATGAATGGAGTAAACTTTTAAAAAGCATTGGATTTGCATCTCTCTTTAGAAAACACACTCTATAAAATAATAACTGGAAGCACAGATAGAAATAGTAAAATTAAAAGACTGCTGAAGCAGAAATGTTATTATATCTATGTTTAAGATCATTTGTAATCAGAAAAATGAAAAGTTAAACAGCAAAGCTATATTCATTTTGTCCAGTAGATAGGTATAATTTTAAGAGATTAAATATGTGCAGTGCTTGCAAATATATGGAGAACCATATGCTCCTTTACATTATTGATAGAAATATAAATAGATGCAGCATTTGGGGAAGGTAAATTGACAGAGTATATCAAAATTTGAAATGTGAAAATTACTTATCAACATTTTGTCTTCAAGAAATCACTTTAACCATTTTACAAAAAACTCTGCTGATCAACTGTTTTGAACTTGTGGCTATCAACAATCTATTCTTGATGAAAACCCTACTTCCCTAGTCTATGTGGTTCTAGTAGAGATGTTGTGATTGTGACCCAAATCTCCTAACACAAAATTTCATATATCCAACCTAAAGACCTGGCAGTGAAAGCACTGAGTCTTAACCATTGTACCGCCAGGAAATTCCCAAGAAATTCTACATATTTTTGTTAAGAGAAAGTGATAAGAGGGTGTAAACTTGGGACTTTGAAGAGCTGACAAAAGTGCACTTTTAAGATAAGTAAATACTAGACATGTTATGTACAATGTAGTAAATATAATTAACACTACTGTACGTTCATGTTAAATGTGAAAGTTGTAAAGAGGATAAATTCTGAAAATTCTCATCACAGAGAAAAATACTTTTCCCTTTTTCTCTTACATGAGATGCTCAATTGTGGTAACCTTCTCACCGTATGTGTGTGTGAGGCAAATCATTATTCTGTACACCTCAAATTGACACAATTGTGTATGTAAATTTTATCTCAATAAAAATGAAAGCAAAAACAGAAGTTTCAGGAAAAGATAATGTAAGCTATAAAAAAAAGAAAAAAAACAGAACTTCCAGTGTACAATGGCATAAGCAGTAAGTAGTTAACTCACAAATGGAAAATCCTAAAAGGCTTAAAAGTAAATAAATACAAGTGCAATCAAATCTCAGTGGCAATTAGAAAAGAAAAGTAAGTTAAAATAGAAAGAGAGACCACTTATAGCTATCAGCATTGCAAAAATCTGAAAGTCAGCTAATGCTAAATCTTGAAGTAATGTGTTGAAATAGGAACCCATGTGTTCTGAAGGAAGGAGTACAAAATGTTAGAGATGATGTGGAGAGATTTTTTAAAAAGTACTCAGTTAAGTATTCACATACTGTATGTCTAGGATGATTTTGTAATTGTCATACAAACTATGACACTTCAAAACTATTTTAGGATACTTTGCATAAACTGGAATTATTCTGACTAACTGGAATACATGGTCATTCAACATATTACCTCAACCCCTTCATATATATATATGTATATATGTATATATCTCCAAGAAATTAAAGCATCAATCAATATAGGGGCATATATATTTTTTCATTACTGTATTCACGGTAGCAATAGAACATTAGGAAAATGAAGCATCCATCTATGGGTAAAATAAAGAGAATATATAATATTCACTGGTCAAGTGCAATTAAATGGATATTTTGCAACATTAAAAATTATTGTAAAGAGAAGTGATAAACTCTATATTTCATTTAAGGTACATGACTATCCAAATATATGTACATATGGTGTCTATGGGTAGTTTGTAGACTAGAAAGGTGAAACAACATTATAGATTAAATGAGAGGAGGGAAAATAGTAAATTAAAAAATTAATAAAGAGAAAAGTCTGAAGTTGAACTGTTGAGTATTATTAATTCAATAACCTTTAAATATTTTTTTTTCTTTTTCTTCATAGTAGTAACATAATTAAAATTGAACATGTCCATCTACTCCTTACACTGATCTATGTATAACAATACATAATGTTGAGATAGAGTATCTACGTTTACAATGCTTTGTTAAGAATCGTAACAGATGCCTCAGTGTTTGAGAATTCCTAGCTGAAACATTACTGTGGTTATCTTTTGACTTCAACATCACCTCTGTGTTTTTATTGATAAATTGATTGTAAAGCACTTTTATTTTCTCAGCTGCATCAGGGAGAAAAGAGAGTGATGACAAATAAAATAATCTTAAAAGCATAGAAGGTTTTGACTCATAAGGATTTTTAAAACTTCTCTCATCGATAGAGGCAAAAAGTGAACAAGCTCTTCTCAAATTGATGCTTCTGACACAAACCTAGTCGGAGAAGACTGCAAGTTAAAGCAACAATTAACAAAGGTTAGACAAATTAATGTAACATTATATTCACAGATGTTGCAAATTGTCAATGAGATTTTTTTTTGTGGTATCCCATGGCATCAAATGCAAATTTAAAGTATACTGGGTTTTGAAGGTCAAGTTCAAAGTTCTGGTGGAAATTACATTCGAATGAATACACATTTATACCTTCAAGGAGAAGACCATATAATCTTCATGGTCTTCATTTGATTGTAGTGATTGTTTTTCAAAGAGTAGGGTTTTGTTGTCATGAAGACAAAGCCTTTATAAAGATGAAACTAGCATGTTTGCATTTAAATGTAGACAATGAACAGAGCAATAGAACTGAGTTTGTTAAAAGGGAACCTGATGGAACATTTTCTTCCCCATGCTTTATTGACACAAAAAGCATTAGAATTGCTGACTGATTGTAACAATTCCTCTGTGTTCCTAAACATTTTTTTAATTTTGAGATAATTGTAAAGTAACAAGAAGTTGCAAAAATAGTACAGAGAGATCTCATTTCCTTCTCCAGTTTTCTGTAGTGATGACATTTTACACAATATAATATGAAATCAAAACCAGGAAGTTGACATTGGCACATGAGTGTAGAGTTCTGTGTCATTTTTGCACATATGTAAATATGTCCATCTACTAAAACAGTCAAGTTACCTAATAAAGTCATCACCCCCAGGAATCTCCCTCAGTCTATCCCCTTATAGTCACACCTATCATGCTCCCTTCCACCATTCCTAACCCCAGACAACCACTAATCTCTTTTCCATCTCTATAATTTTGTCACTTCTAGAATGCTATGTATGAATCAAACAGTATGTGACCTTTTGAGGTTGTCTTCGTTTTTTTTTTTTACTCAGCATAACACCCTTGAGATACATCCAACTTATGTATCAATAGTTCATTTACTTTTCAAGCTGAGTAGTATCTCATGATATGGATATATCATAGCTTGTAAACCATTCACCTATTGCAGAACATTTTTGTCATTTCTATTAATAACTTTTGTCCATTTATAAATAAATTGATATAAATAATCATGTACAGTTTTATAGATGCAAATTTTCATTTCTGAGTGATAAATGCTCAGGAGTGAAATTGTTGAGTCATATGGTAAATTTATACCCCAAATTTTAATGTTTATTTTCCTTAGGTTAATCTCATTTCTTTATATGTAAGACTATAAAAGTAAGTCCCTTCTTACTCAAGGATGAGCTATGTATGGGAAATAATTTAACCTGGGCCCATAAATAATTATAAAATATAAAACAAAAAGAGATTGGCCCATTACAGTATACTAACACATTTATACGGAATTTAGAAAGATGGTAATGATAACCCTATATGCAAAACAGAAAAAGAGACACAGAGGTACAGAACAGACTTTTGGACTCTGTGGGAGAAGGTGAGGGTGGGATGTTTCGAAAGAACAGCATGTATATTATCTATGGTGAAACAGATCACCAGCCCAGGTGGGATGCATGAGTCAAGTGCTCGGGCCTGGTGCACTGGGAAGACCCAGAGGAATCGGGTGGAGAGGGAGGTGGGAGGGGGGATCGGGATGGGGAATACATGTAACTCCACGGCTGATTCATGTCAGTGAATGACAAAACCCACTGCAATACTGTAAAGTAATTAGCCTCCAACTAATAAAAATAAATGAAAAAAATAATAAATAAAATAATAAAAAAAAAGAGATTGGTCAAAAATATTTGCAAACAAAAATCCACACTCATCATCTTGGGTTTTAACAGCCTTCATAATAATCTCTGAGCAACTAAGTGCATAATAATTTCTTGTAGTTTAGGAAAGCTGGATTCCAGCCTCAGCTCTCCTAGTTATTTTTGTTGTTGTTGACTGTCTTGATAGCTTATCTTTCAGCTAAAAGATATACCACAGTAGTACATATTTATCTATATAAGAGTATCCATGAATTTATAGTATTACCCTCTTCTCTGGATTGTCCCTTGCTTTTACTCCAATTTCTGAATTTTTGTTTAGTTGGCTTAGTCTTTCATGAATTATTTTCTCCCTTATTTTCAGATTTGGCATTGCATTTATTGCTTTGGCTTCTAAAGTTACATTCACACTCAAAACTTTGGCTTGACTTGCTCCTTAACCCTTAGTCCCAATTTGAGCTAACCTGGAAAGGCAACACACTAAATTAGTTTCTCAAAGATAGTTCTGGAGCTTTGAGACAGGACGCAGAATGGTAAGGTCAGGTCAGATTCTGCATCACTTCAAGTAATTTAGTTAATATCTCTAGACTTCAATTTTCTCATCTGTATATGGTCCCCTCAGTTAATGTTATCCTATTATTTTGTATTATAAATTACCAAGAGACACAAGCCTTTATGGTTCTTTCTTTTTTTATTAGTCTTGTAAAAATTGCTTTTTATTGGAGTATACCTGTTTTACAGTGCTCTGCTAATTTCTGCTATAGAGCAAAGTGAATCTGTTATACATATACATATGTCTATTCTTTTTTCGATTCTTTTCCCTTATAGGTCATAACGGACTAATGAGTAGAGTTCCCTGTGCTACATAGTAGGTCCTTATTAGTTAACTATTTTATGCATCAGTTCAGTTCAGTTGCTCAGTCGTGTCCGACTCTTTGCGACCATATGAATCGCAGCACGCCAGGCCTCCCTGTCCATCACCAACTCCCGGAGTTTACTCAAACTCATGTCCATTGAGTCGGTGATGCCATCCAGCCATCTCATCCTCTGTCGTCCCCTTCTCCTCCTGTCCCCAATCCCTCCGAGCATCAGGGTCTTTTCCAATGAGTCAACTCTTCGCATGAGGTGGCCAAAGTACTGGAGTTTCAGATTCAGCATCAGTCCTTCCAATGAACACCCAGGACTGATCTCCTTTAGGATGGACTGGTTGGATCTCCTTGCAGTCCAAGGGACTCTCAAGAGTCTTCCCCAACACCACAGTTCAAAAGCATCAATTCTTCGGTGCTCAGCTTTCTTCACGGTCCAACTTTCACATCCATACATGACTACTGGAAAAACCATAGCCTTGACTAGACGGACCTTTGTTGGCAAAGTAATATCTCTGCTTTTTATTTATTTTTTTTTATGTCTCTGCTTTTTAATGCGCTATCTAGGTTGGTCATAACTTTCCTTCCAAGGAGTAAGCGTAGTAGTATGTAAATACCAATCCCAATCATTATTCAGGATAATGAAGGAATGAATAGAGAGATGAGAGGGGAAGGGAGGAATGGAGGGAAGAAGGGAGGAGGAGAGAGAGGGAGAGAAAGAAAGGAAGAAAAGAAGGAAGGAAGTGAGGACGAGAGAGAGAGAAAGAGAGAGAGAGAGAGAAGGGAAAGAAAGGAGGAAAGAAGGAAAAGAGAGAGAGAAAGGGAGAAGACGATGAAAAAGAGTAACCAAAGAACCAGAGAGAAGAAGCATATCATTCTATGTCTTAGCTTTGCAAGTCATGCATCACCACTCCTGTCAAATTAGATTCATCAAGGTAGTTACAATAGTCAACCAAGGTTCACGGGAGAAACTCATATTCCACTTCTTGATGGAGGAGTGTCACCTTTAAATTTTAAGGAGAGCATATAAGTTAATTTATTTGTCATTGAAGCTATCTTGAAAATTGCAATTTATGAATAAGGTATCCTTTGAGTTAGGTTTTATTTTATTTTGAGTTAGGTTTTATAGGATAATGTAGAGGTGATTCCTTAAAGTTCTTTCTGGATTAAGGTCACATTTCACTCTGAGGAAAGGAACAGAGTATCTGGAAGAATCTACCACATGACATTGATGATAGATAAAATGACAGAGTATGTTTATATGTACAGGTTGGATATAAAATGTATAACTAGATTCCCTTTGAAAGAAGTCCCTTACTTGAAATTCATAGGTGCTGAGGCCAGTCTGTGTGGGTAAAAACCTCAGTTGAAATTCTTCTTTACAGTAAACACTGTATGAACTCTTCATACTGGTTTCTTCATGAGCATATATGACTGCTTTGAAAATCAGATAAGATAGTGTAGAAAAATGTTTAGTACCATGACTAGCCCATAGAAATAAATCAGTAAACATCAGCTATTATTACTGTTATTCATTTTTTGAGATTTGTCTGAGGTAAATAAATGACCTCAGTCTCTAGGAGCTTTCTGTTTATGAATTTATAACAATAAAGCTATAAACAAATCAATCCACAAACTGAGAACTTCATGAAGAGCACAAAAGTTTAAGTATAGGATCCATATACTGGTGTAAATCCTTTAAAAATAGTTGTCTGCAATGAGACAAAAAAAATACCTTCATTTTAGCCTCACCTCATGATTTTTGAGAAGTAGAAATTCAGTATGGTTAATGTGATATATATTTCCATTTTTATTCCCCAATTTAAAAATATTCTATAAATATTCTATAAAAAATATTTTTTATAAAAAAAAAAGTTATTTTTCTTTGGAAAATGAGTTCATCGAATAGCGAGTTGGATAGGAATAATCTCCTGGTCACGTTTTGTCCAGAGGTGGATTAATATGTTTGAAGCTATAAGCACTAAAATACTATCATTTGCCAACTGCTCTCATTCACTCTGCCAACATGCCACTATTAAGTATTAAACAATTAAACCATAAAATAAATTTACAAGTATCCAAATGTGTCTAACTTTTAAATTGATGACTAAAGTAGAACTTTAAAATATGGCAAATGCCATATAATATCTGAATATTATATTAGGTGCCTCTGCTTTGCAGGTTCCCTCAACACATGCTTAGTGAGCCCATTGGTTAGCTGACAAAAGTCTATTTTATTGGGCATAGATAGCATACTCAATGTTATTCATAAGTCATCTATACTATTAATGTTTCAAACATAGAGGTTGTTAAAGTTTCACTACAAAGCTTTCCAGTTTTATAGAAACCAAAAGAAGTAGAATCTGCTTCCTTATTCTAGAGATTTAAGGTAAAAATACACATATATTTATATTTATGTGCTATATATATTTAATACATATTAAATATACATGTAATAAATATATATATTCATGTGTAAGTATATTTATTACCCATTACTTCTATTAGTTATTTCTTTGATTTTTTAATAATAATAGCAATGTATGCAGAGAATAATAAAGAAATAAGTGAGAGGTTTTTTGTTTGTTTTTTGTTTCTACTTTCTTTTAATTTCACAAAAGAGTAGAGAAAATGAATTGTAGGAAGGCAGGAATGCTAATCTCTGAGGTCAAGCAGGCTACATGGAGAGTAACCTGTAATAAATAGTGAACAGACTCCATTTCCTCTTTTTATATTCTAGGGATTAAAAAAAGTGAATGCCCTAAAAAATATAAGTTGATTGTCTACATTATGGCTAAAGTTTAACTGGAGTGCCCAAAACATTAATCCAGCACTCAGAATCAAAGAAATTGAGCTACACAAGTCCTTCTGGAGTTAGAATAGTAGGGGGAAAAAAGTCAAAATTTGCTGATATACTAGAGTGTCTTAGTAATAATAAAAAAGGAAGAAGGTTGGGAGACGTCAAGATGAAATGACTATACCAAGAAAGCTGAGCACCGAAGAATTGACGCTCTGAACTATGGTGTTGGAGAAGACTCTTGAGAGTCCCTTGGACTGCAAGAAGATCCAACCAGTCCATCCTAAGGGAAATCAGTCCTGAATACTCATTGGAAGGACTGATGCTGAAGCTGAAACTCCAGTACTTTGGCCACCTGATGTGAAGAACTGACTCACTGGAAAAGACCCTGATGCTGGGAAAGACTGAAGACGGGAGAAGGGAACGACAGAGGTTGAAATGGTTGGGTGGCCTCACCGACTCAATGGACATGAGTTTGGGTAAACTCCGGGAGTTGCTGATGGACAGGGAGGCCTGGCGTGCTGCAGTCAATGGGGTCGCAAAGAGTCAGACATGACTGAGCAACTCAACTGAACTGAAGATGTAATGATTAACAGAGACCTGCCAAAAGTCAACCTTCAGGTTTTCTGAAGAACCTTCTCTCTGAAGGACTTTATTTTTTACAATAGGGAACCAGTAATTTCTAAAGTGTCTTTCATTAGGATAGGAAACCAGGGGTAAGAATGAATCACATATTTTGTTCTTTTTGCAATGACATGCAAATAGAATTACCATAGGCAGATTATTTTTTTTTACTCTGATATTTGTGGTGTATGGTGTGTTCCTTGTGTGTTATTCTTTTGTCCAACCATACTTCCAATAAGCTGCCATATTAATTTTGGAAAAATAATAAAAAATGATTTTGGCAAATTTCTTTAAAATGTTGAAAGAAGTATGTGGACACTTCTGGAAAAAATGGAGACAAAGAGATGGCTAGTTTTATTATAAATACATATTGTACATGCAATTGGAATGTTGTATTACTATCTAAAGATAATAGTAAGAAAATAATAATGTATTAATGTATATGCTTCTTTATCAGAGAATTTTGTGTGCATGATTTCTGTAGTACTATGACAAGTATTTAGTTACCTCCACCCATGTCAGGTTAAATATATAGGTAAAGAAAAAAAATAAAGAGGAAGAAGGGAAAAATGAATGGAGATCTCTGATGCCAACCATCATTCTCAAGCTGGCTCCCCATAAGTAGTAATTATAAGTTTGAGAATTACTCCAAGTTCTAGTTAGGTGGAGATGAATTACTTAAACCTGTATTTTATATAGTATAAAATCTAGAATACAACCTTGGTCACTATATAGCCAAGAATTGTTATTTGAGAATTATGTTGACAACAATTTGCACAGTTAACCCAGAGGTTTACTTATACACTCAGAGGGTGCACTCTTTTTCCCTGGCTTTATTGAGATGTAATACATTGATTACAATGTATAATTGATGTATAACATTGTATAAGGTTAAAGGTACAACATAATGGTTTGATACATATATGTTTTGCATTATGATTACCACAATAAGTTAACCCATTCATCACTTCACATAGTTACATTTTTGTGTGTGCCTTGGAAAATTTTAAGATTTAATCTCTTAGCAACTTTCAATATACAGTAGCAGTATTATTAGCATTATGCTACATAAAATAAGTCAGACAGAGAAAGGCATGCTGTTTGATCTCACTTATATGTGGAATCTAAAAAAAAACCAAAAAACTGAACTAATATAAATAGCAGCTCAGTGGTTGCCAGAGGTTGGGGTGTAGTCTGGGGAAATGGATGAAGGTGATCAAAAGATGACTTATTCTTTTGTGGGTGAGGTTAATTTCATCACTACTTATACAGTGTGTAGATTTTGGAATAATCTGGAAACTATCATAAACAGGTTGATACCTCAAGTTTAAAAACCCTTGTTTTGATATTATTAGCTTATTGTGCCTCAGATCCCTGAAAAGCTAAACTCTTATGAAGCATTATTTGTTCACCTTAACAGAGTTTCTGAAACTTGAGCAAACCTGGAGGGCTTCTTAGAACAGGAGGCCTCACCCTCAGACATTCTTCTTCTGCAGGTGTGTGGCCAAAGAGAATTTACTATTCTGACAAGTTCCTAAGTGATACTGCTGCTGCTGATCCAGGAACAAGTTTATGGAATCACTGCCTTAGTTTAAGAGCATCTCACAAATAATTTTCTGAGGTCCTCAAATTGAAAAGAGAAATCATCAAAATTATCAACCTCCTACTCTGTCCATTTTAAACTTTTGTATTTCTTTTATTATAAATAAAAAATATATGGTTCTATATTCTCACATCAAATCCTCCAGTTGTGTAATACCTCACTGCCTATTCTCCTTAAAACACCTCATGAGCAGCAAGCAAATGATAAGTGAGATAAGAATATACACTTATCTCCTGGTTTATTGTCTGATTTTTGTTCAGCGCCTATAGATAATGGTAAGATTTGGTTGCATATGCTGATTACAGTAGCAGTATTCTAATACTCACATTTCTCTTTTTCTTCTCTTCATGGGCCCATGATTCATTCTTGCACTTTTGTATTAATTACAGACATATGCTATTTATTTGTTTATTTTATTTATTTATTTTGGGTTGTGCTGGGTCTTTGTTGCTGCATGGACTTTCTCTAGTTGCTGTGAGTAGGGGCTACTCTCTAGTTGTGATATGTGGGCTTCTCGTTGCTGTGGCTTCTCTTGTTGTGGAGCATGGGCTCTAGAGCACGGGCTTCAGTAGTTGTGGTGCAAGGGCTCAGTAGTTGTGACTCGTGTGTTCTAGAGTAGCTCTTTAGTAGTCGTGGTACATGGGCTTAGTTGCCCATGACCTGTGGGATCTTTCCCAGACAAGGGATTGAACCTGTGTTTCCTGCACTGGACTACCAGGGAAATCCCTATATTCCTTTTCCATAGACAATCTCTGCCTTAAGTATTGGAGATTATGATACACTTTTTTTTGGTCAATTACAAATGTGCTATTTAAATCAAAATTAAAAAATGTATTCAACTTATTATAGAGAAAAGGTAAACCACACACAAAAATCAAGCTATGGATAAAATTAAGTATATATTATAAAAGGCAATAAGTATATCACTCATTGTTCTTTCTTAATTATCAGTTCATGTCTGGGCTCCAACAGCTGCTCACTATCGTTGATTTTTGCCTTTAATTTGTCACTATTTTTATCTGCTCAAATATAGTGGCCAAAATTTTCTGGCTCAAATAATGTTTTAACGCGTGGCTGCCATATTTAGGGGCCTCAAGTAGATCTCTTTTGTTTATCTTTTCAAACCTGGACACCTCTAACACGTATTTTTTTCTTTACAGGGAAAAATAACTAGCAAAACACTCCTGAGTAAAGAAATGACCTAGTCTAAGGATCAACACTCATCTTAATAAAAACTCTCTCAAAAGGCATGCGGATCATGGAGAAAAAAGGACAGGAAGATATGGGTGGTGGTTCATATTACCAGAAGAGAAACCTGCAAGAAATAAGAATGGATATCTTTTTCAAGTAAACCCTTTTGATTTTTTTTGATAGATGAGATAAGCTGCGGAAGTCAGTAGAGAGAAGTTCTTTCCCAAAATAGGGACAATAATAGTGACTCTGGTGTGCCTATTTACCACTATAATGCAGACTAGTACCTATTTTAATGCTCAGGATATATATTTTAATCCAAGAAAGTAAGTCCTGTTTATAATCTGCCTTACTATATAATTATATAATCATATAATTGCAATGATAGCATTTACTAGCCAATCAGTGGATCCCTGGTGGACAAACATTCAGGTTGTGCTTGAATACAAGTGACAAGGTGATTACTGTTTTGTTATCTCCCCCCAAAACATGTTTCATTATTAAACAGCTTTGACTGTTTGACTGTCAGTATAGAAATTTTATATATTTTCTGACAACTGACCAGTTTAATTATCTATAATATTTTAAATAATTTGCAGAGATTGTTCTGCAGATTTAAATTTATATATCGGTTAAATAACATTTCCCAATGATCAAATGCACTTATGTAAAAGTATGTGAAATTTATGTAGGAATGTCTGATAACGGTGCCAGCTTCAGAGACATTAGTGATTGGAAAGTCTTTGGGAGAATTCTTTTGATTTCTCAAAGGAAAATCCTTTGGGTGCCTTTAAAATGCAATTCTGAGAAGCCAAGGAAACTTTTCTGTATGCTGATGGGTACAATAATTAGTTTTGCATCTTATCCCATGCACCAGCATTTACCTACTCCTGAGAGTGCTACAGAGAACAAATTTTCTCAAAGAGGTACCTTGCACAAATTGAATTCCAACTGTTCTGTGTGGCCTAAATTGCTCTAGCAAAGTCACAAAGTAAATATGAGATGAGTTTGATGAAATAATTGCTAGTTTAATCAGTAGCTATGGTTTTAATACAATTGATCATATTAAGGTATTTATTTAGCCAATGTGTTATATGAGTAAGACCATATTTAGTTATATACATATGCTTATATATATTAAAATACTATATACACATTTGTATGTATTACATACATTTGTATGTATTTTATTTATATATTCCATATAAATAAATGCATTCAAAATGGACTATTATTGGCTATAAATTCCATGCTTATTTTTGAAAAATATTTTGTGCTGATCAAGTGATATATAAATTTACATGTAAATTTATGCAAATGAACATCATTTCTTACTTGTACAACTAAAAATTTAGAGAACAATTATGAAGAAACATTGATAAATACATTCATAATTTCACTTAAATATATTTTAAAATTAATTTTTCATCCTTTATGGATATATCACGGTCCCTTCCAAATCAATAAATTTAAATTAATAAAAGGGAAAATGACAAGAAGAAAATATTATAAAGCAAATATTTTGTATAGAGTACATTGTAAGTCACCACAAACATCTACTTTTTCCTTTAATGCCATTTATATATATGAAAAATGAATTGTTTTAGATTATTTGAACATTTCCCAGCTGTACTCATTCGAGTCATTTATTTCTAAAACTCTTCTTAAAATATAAACAGTAGTAATGAAATATTGGTTTATTGACACTTCATAGAAACCGATTTATTTCCACTTTTCTATGTGATTATTTACATAAATATAAATTTGCTTTTGATGTTAGAGAGAATGTAAAATGTTTAGACCTAGCTTGCAGGGGCTAAGTTTATCTGTCACATTGTTAATGCTTCATACATTTAATATATTTTGTAGGTACCTCAAAATTTGTTTATGCAAAATATTTAAAAATAATTGCCCCTCATCAACAATGAATAAAATTTTATCACAATATTTTCATTGGTCAGCTTGATGGATTGCTTAGTATAAAACTTGCTTGTTTCCCAACAGAAAAGCACAATGAGATTATCTCAACTTACCAAGAGAAATGAATCTCTAGAGAATTGGTATTAAAATTAAGTCCTGTGGTTTGGCTTGTCTCTATTTTGATGGATGTCCTGTTGCCTATCTTCCCGTAAGTAGAAGAATTAAAATAAAATGGCTACACTGGATGTTTTAAGGTTATCATGACATTAAATACCCACTGCTGGCATTAAAAGATAATTAAATTACATTTAAAATAGAATGACATGAGTTGACAATGAATGAAATAATTAGACTAAGAAAATCTGTTATAACACATCACTTCTAATATTCCTCAAGGTATTTTAAGGTTTGTTTTAAAGTCAAAGAGGGAAGATTCTGAAAAACCTGTCTTTTGAACAATTTGTGTCTTATTGTCTATGTTTGATGACAGAATATTAGCTGTGTTTAAGAAAAAAAACAGTTCATTAATACTTAGGAAATAAAAAGACCTCTGGAGAAATTATCACTCTATGTGTTCAGGGTTCTGCCCTCCGACATGTAAAACAATCTGTAAAGGAAAGACAGGCCCACCCATTTTAGAAGAGATTTGATAAAGCAATTCATCAAAAATTTGTATTATCACGTGAAAAACTATACTAAAGTAAAAGAAAACACATGTTTTTGTTAAAATTTTGTTTTCCTTAGAATTCATACCTGGTGTGTGTGTGTGTGTATGTGATTTAGGAACTTCAAGGTTTTGAAGGAGTAGGGGATAAGTTTATTTTATTGTTTTAATGATTTGTACTAGAATAAAGCATGATTTAGGATTTCCTAGGTGGCTCAGTGGCAAAGAAACCACCTACCAATGCAGGAGATGCAAGAGATATATGGGTTCGATCCCTGGGATGAGAAGATCCCCTGGAAAAGGAAATGGCAACCCACTCCAGTATGCTTGTCTGGGAAATCACATGCACAGAAGAGTCTGGCAGGCTATAGTCCATGGAATCACAAAGAATTGGACACAAATGAGTCACTAAGCACATACACACGAAGCATGATTCATCATTTTTCAATAATTATTGCCACTCTGCTTTTTTCAATACTCCTATTTTAAGATGTATTTTTTCACATTTAAAATTGCTTATAATTTATTTTAAAGTAAAATAATAGAGGTTATTAAATTAAGAGCAAAATATTAAATATAATGTTTTTCATATTTATAAAATAATTTGAATTAATATAAAATATTTCCTATACAGAAAATAAAATATTTCATGGAAATAAAATGTTCCTCCTATAAAAAATAAGCTATCCTGTATGCTATAATACTGTGTGTTTGAAAGTGAAAGTGAAGTCGCTCAATCGTGTCCGACTCTTTGCGACCCCATGGACTGTAGCCTACCAGGTTCCTCTGTCTAGGGGATTTTCCAGGCAAGAACTCTGGAGAGAACAGCATCGAAACATGTATATTATCTAGGGTAAAACAGATCATCAGCCCAGGTTGGATGCATAAGACAAGTGCTCGGGCCTGGTGCACTGGGAAGACCCAGAGGGATCTGGTGGAGAGGGAGGTGGGAGGGGGGATCGGGATGGGGAACACATGTAAGTCCATGGCTGATTCATGTCAATGTATGACAAAAACCACTACAATATTGTAAAGTAATTAACCTTCAACTAATAAAATTAAATGGGGAAAAAAAAAAGAATACTGGAGTGGGTTGCCATTTCCTTCTCCAGGAGATCTTCCCAAGCCAGGGATTGAACCTGGGTCTCCCGCATTGTAGGCAGATGTTTTACCGTCTGAGCCACGAGAGAAGTCCCATTTTGCATTTAGTAATAGAGATATCAAGGGAACATTTCAGGCAAAGATGGGTTCGATAAAGGACAGAAATGGTATGGACCTAACAGAAGCAAAAGATATTAAGAAGAGGTGGCAAGAATACACAGAAGAACTGTACAAAAAAATCTTCACAACCCAGATAATCATGATGGTGTGATCACTCACCTAGAGTCAGACATCCTGAAATGTGAAGTCAAGTGGGCCTTAGAAAGCATCAGTACGAACAAAGCTAGTGAAAGTGATGGAATTCCAGTTGAACTATTTCAAATCCTGAAAGATGATGCTGTTAAAGTGCTGCACTCAATATGTCAGCAAATTTGGAAAATTCAGCAGTGGCCACAGGACTGGAAAAGGTCAGTTTTCATTCCAATCCCTAAGAAAGGCAATGCCAAAGAATGCTCAAACTACCGCACAATTGCACTCATCTCACACGCTAGCAAAGTAATGCTCAAAATTCTCCAAGCCAGGCTTCAGCAATACGTGAACCGAGAACTTCCAGATATTCAAGCTGATTTTAGAAAAGGCAGAGGAACCAGAGATCAAATTGCCAATATCCGCTGGATCATCGAAAGAGTAAGAGAGTTCCAGAAAAACATATATTTCTGCTTTATTGACTACGTGAAAGCCTTCGACTGTGTGGATTACAATAAACTGGAAAATTCTGAAAGAGATGGGAATACCAGACCACCTGACCTGCCTCTTGAGAAACCTGTATTCAGGTCAGGAAGCAACAGTTAGAAGTGGACATGGAACAACAGACTGGTTCCAAATAGGAAATGGAGTACATCAAGGCTGTATGTTGTCACCCTGCTTATTTAACTTATATGCAGAGTACATCATGAGAAATGCTGGGCTGGAAGAAGCACAAGCTGGAATCAAGATTGCCGGGAGAAATATCAATAACCTCAGATATGCAGATGACACCACCCTTATGGCAGAGAGTGAAGAGGAACTAAAAAACCTCTTGATGAAAGTGAAAGAGGAGAGTGAAAAGTTGGCTTAAAGCTTAGCATTCAGAAAACTAAGATCATGGCTTCTGGTCCCATTACCTCATGGGAAATAGATGGGGAGACAGTGGAAACAGTGTCAGAGTTTATTTTTTTGGACTCCAAAATCACTGCGGATGGTGATTGCAGCCATGAAATTAAAAGACGCTTACTTCTTGGAAGGAAAGTTATGACCAACCTAGATAGCATATTAAAAAGCAGAGACATTACTTTGCCAGCAAAGGTCCATCTGGTCAAGGCTATGGTTTTACCAGTGGTCATGTATGGATGTGAGAGTTGGACTGTGAAGAAAGCTGAGCACCGAAGAACTTATGCCTTTGAACTGTGGTGTTGGAGAAGACTCTTGAAAGTCCCTTGCACTGCAAGGAGATCCAACCAGTCCATTATAAAGGAGATCAGTCCTGGGTGTTCATTGGAAGGACTGATGCTGAAGCTGAAACTCCAGTACTTTGGCCACCTCATGCGAAGAGTCGACTCATTGGAAAAGACCCTGATGCTGGGAGGGATTGGGGGCAGGAGGAGAAGGGGGCAACAGAGGATGAGATGGCTGGATGGCATCACCAACTCGATGGGCATGAGTTTGAGTGAATTCTGTGAGTTGGCGATGGACAGGGAGGTCTGGCGTGCTGTGATTCATGGGGTCTCAGAGTCGGACACAACTGAGCGACTGAACTGAACTGAACTGAGCTGACATAAATGTCTGCCAGAAAACAATAAAAGCATTATCATTCTAATTCTGGTAGACTTGGCAGAGACCAAAGAGTTAATTTTTTTTAAGTTGTAGTATAGGTGTAAAAAATTGTACTTTAATCTTTCACACCCAAGCAGTAGAAATAATTCATTAGCTAAAACTGCAGGATCTGTTTGTCACTTGAGACACTGAGCAGAATTCTGTGAGAAAAATTACCCAGGAAATGGGCTGGTCCTAATTGAACAGAAGGGGAAATATCACAAGAAACGCACTTCATCATTATGTATTTTTCCTGGAGTGAATGGGATCTACTTAAAAGTGTTTGATTTCAAACTGATCTGCATGGAACATTAAGAATGTATAGATTTCATTCAAGAGTTGTGATAGTTGTCAAGCCTTGAAAGCTAATTCTCATTCTCTTTACTTCAATAAGTAAAGTGTCCAGTTTATTGGCTTTTAAAGTTGATGAGACCAAAGGAAAAATGGCTAAAATAAACTTAAAAAACAAAGAGCAAAATACAAATGTAACAAATGGCAAATGGATATACAAATATACATGAGTATAACTTTGCTCTCCAATTTTCCAGAACTATACACACACACACACACACACACACACACACACACACACACACACACACACACACACACACATACACACACATACGTTTTTCTGAATCAGGTTAATCCTGAACCCACTAGTGTCACACACAAGTCCTGCCAGGCTTGAAGGATATGTAAAATAATACAAGTTCAAAATTTAGAAAGAGAACTGTGTCTCATGTTTAAACTATTGCAGTCTTCCCAGACTATTTGTCCAAGCTTTTATTAGCTATCTGTTTAACGGCATAAGCTCCACTGTATTGTTGTCACTTTTGACCATGGGAATCTTTTTCCTTTGAATCTACCAGGCATTAACGCATTAGATAATGTGGATTGTTGTGGGTAAATTAGGCACAAATCCCCTTCAACCACAATCCTCTTCCCATGTGTATTATGGAAGCCACACCCAAGCTTGAGCCCTTCACCCTCTTTAACTCAAAACTGTAGTCTTCTCTATCTCTGGACTAAAACAGTTTGTATTCACTTAATGCTTCTAAACACAAATTCTATTCACTGGTTGTCAAAAAGAGTGGGAGTAGGGTGCTGTAGGGAAAGTTCAGATTTCTAAAGTCGTCTATTCTTTTCCTCAATCTGTAGGTAGAAAATGGGTCTGCTTTGTTTCCTGCTGTTGAGTTCATAGAAACTGATATGAAGACAAGGTGCTTGTCCTCTTTTTGCTGCATATACACACAGTCACTTCTCATTATTCATGTTAGTTATATTCTATAAGGTGTATGCAAACATTGAATTAGCGAATACTAAACCATTATTCCTAGGTGAAATGTAGACTTAGGTTCCTGCAAACCTCTGGTCACAGCATTTTTTGTTAATCAATTTATAAGTAAACCTTTTCTTATGTGTTTCTGTGTGTTATATTAAATAACTTATCTAATATCTGTTGTTGATTCATTAACATTGAACTCACAACAAACAGCTTGGTGACTCATGCTTAAACAAACATTATTTCACATACATATTTTATCCACAAGGAACATCACAGCCTCTTGCTCTTAATAACATTAGAAAGCACTTCACCACTATGCTTGGGGGCCATTTTAAACAATAAGACAACCAACCAGAAAATAAAAAGCACAAAATAAGAAAGAGGTGATTCTAAATACATCACAGAGAGGACACCTGTTTACAGTATCAGAGCTGAAATAAGAAGGCAGAGTGTGGGTCTTGTTAGATCTTGGCTGGGAATGTGCACTTTGGTTGATTCAATTTTTTTTTCTTTTTTCTTTTTTACTGCTCTAAACATGTCCACAGATGATCGTGAAATCCCTGCAGGCATTGATTTTGGGTTTACACATAAATTTTAGTGAGTGCATAAATTTGCAAATGTGAATCTATGAATAATGAGAGTTGACTGTATATATGTACACATTAATAATTATACATGATATATAATAAATGATGTATGCAACATATAATTGCTACATATAGATATATAAATAGATAATCGGAGCTGTATAAATGGTTTTGACCTTATCACCAGACTAAGCAGGAATAATTAAATTAGGGAGAACTGAATTATATATATTAAAATAATATTTGGCAACTATAGTTATGTGATTTTGACTTCCAAAGTATATAACTAAACCTCAAAAAGGACATATAGAACTGAGAGAGAAATTAAAGACTTGAGTAGAGATGTTGAATGTAATTTCGTAGACCATTGTGAAAAGCTGATTAAATAAACTCCAAATGGAATGAAATATCACTTAAAGGAGTAATCACTGTGGAAAAGCCAAGGTGCATAAATACTGACAAAACTATAGAAAACTATGAGACTATCTCTGTCATTGATAACAAAGGTGCTAGTTGAACTTTGGGTCACATGGAAGGTAGAAATATTCATCTGAAGATCCAGCAAATATAAGTTCTAAATTATTAAGTAGTTCGTGATGTATTATGACATAAGCCTAAACTATTTATTTATCCATTCATTTGTATATTTATTTATTTCAGTGATACAAAATGTCCATTTCTAGGAGCTGCTGACTATAACTGAGATAGAATTCTGTGGAAAGCAATTTTTAAAGTTTAATGAGGAAGTACAAATAAAGGGAAGTCTTTTCTAGAATGTTTGCATTTTATAGTTTTTAGGACAGTCATGAGTTAGATAATAGTTTAATAATTTAATATAACCATGCTTTCACTCTGACAAAATTAGGCATTATGTCCCATAGCAGAATGAGACAGGCCCATCCTGTTAGACCTATTCTGTAAAATAGGATAGGTACTGGATCAGGTGCTGCATGCTAAGTCGCTTCAGTCGTGTCCGACTCTGTGACCCTATATCAATCACAGCTCACCGGGTTCCTCTGTCCATGGGATTCTACAGGCAAGAATACTGAGGTGGGTTGCCATTTCCTCTTCCAGGAGATCTTCCCAACCCAGGAATCGAACCTGTGTCTCTTATGTCTCCTCCATTGGCAGGCAGATTACTACTAGAGCCTCCTGGGGTCAGGTAGTTCCGTGCAAATCTTGGCAAGGATGCACAGAGTAGTGGTGAATTCTGTTGTGTTAACACGTAGACGCAGACAAGCCATTGGCTTTGTATGGTCTTCTAGGACCCTGAAAGAGTGTGGCATGTTTTTAGCATACTAAGGCAACCAAGATAATAGGTAATTTCATAACCCACACTTGTAGCATATACTAAAGCAGATTGACAAGTGAAAGTCATCAGAAACAGGTAATGAGGATCAGTCCAAAGGAAAACTCTGTGTGTGTGTGTGTGTGTGTGTGTGTGTGTGTGTGTGTGTGTGGCTCAGTTGTGTCTAACTTGTGACCATATGGCCTGTAAGCTGCCTGGCTCCTCTGTTCATGGAATCCTCCAGGCAAGAACACTGGAGTGGGTTGCCACTTCCTTCTCCAGGGATCGAACCCAGATCTCCTGCATTGCAGGTGGATTTTTTACCGTCTGAGCCAGAAAAATTTGCTGATATTAAAGCAAATCAAAATTGCCTCCTGATTCAGACTCCATTTTATCAGGAAGCTTGAGGATATTTTAACATACAAATGACAGGTGTACAATTTCTCTGATGAGAATGAAAGGAGGGGATTTTCAAAAAAGTTCCAGTAGATAATTTCTGTGCCAATCATCAGCCTTATATGTGGTGTAGGAGAGGGAGAAGTGATAAGCTAGCCTTGGGTATGTGTAGTCATTTGGATATCAGGTCTTCCTAGTTCAGAGAGACGCTGAAATGTGTTTGACTCATTCTCCTTTCCTCTGAAGTTTTCTGTATACACTGATCTATACAATGAAAATGGATCATTATTCTATTAAATGCTGGGCAATCTAAAATCTTGGTAAGTTAATATTTCTGAAATTAACTTCTAATCCTATATCTTGGTAAAAAACAAACAAACAGAAAGACAACGCATGTGTGTAATCCCAGCAGGCTAAGTTCCTATAGAGTTCATAGATATAAACATATTTCTACCATTTAAAGTATTTATTATTGAGGATTTTTAAAAATAGTACTCTGTTTATGATCTGGGTAAGAAATATATGATATTTGCTTTTATACATTTTTGCCATAATAATAGTTCAAGCACTTCTATACAAAACTAAATCCTCCAACACAATATGAGAGTGATCATAATTTCTGATAAACATCCAACTCCATCGTGAAGACATCCTATTTAAAGAATTAAACACATATTACTCAAAATTTAGTATTTTACTATAATTTCAAAGCATCCTCATATAAAACTTTCTTGCCACTCTGCTGAACATTTTACATTTTTGAGATAGCTGTCCTTCAGCAGACATTAAGCTATTTCATTTGTAATTTGTAAATCCCCTTTGGACTGAGAAGATGAAAGCACTTTCTAATGCTATAAATGTGAGCTTGGGTTTCCAAAGAGAGAGGAATATATATGAAGCTATTTAATCAATCTATTCTACTAATTTATTTTTTCCTCAAAAGATTAGTCATAACAGTGAAGATGATGAAAGCATAAGAGTGAATTTCACTATTATTTCCTAAAAGTTATTTCTTTATATTAAACATATGTTAATCAAGTGTAATTAACCTAAAATCCCCCAATAAGTTGTCAACTTAAAAAAATATGGAACATCTATCAACTTATTTAAGATTCAAAAAAATTTGCAATTTTTTTTTGCTTTGTTGCATTTGGTCTCTTTGTTTCAAATAATAAAAAAAGAAAGGTATCCTTAATTATTGAAATTTACAGAAAATGTAAATTTGTTGTTCAGTGACTACTCCATGGCCTGTAGCACTCCAGGTTTCCCTATCTTTCACTATCTCCTGGAGTTTGCTCAAAATCATGTCCATTATGTCAATGATGCCATCAAACCATCTTATGCTCTGTTACCTGCTTCTCTTGCCCTCAATCTGTCCCAGCATCACGGTCTTTTCCAACGAGGTGACTCTTCATGTCAGGTGGCCAAAGTATTGGAGCTTCAGCTTTAACATCAGTCCTTCCAATGAATATTCAGGACTGATTTCCTTTAAGGTTTCCTGGTTTGATCTCCTTGCTGTCCAAGGGACTCTCAAGAGTCTTCTCCAGGACCACTATTTGAAAGTATCAATTCTTTGGCACTCAGCCTTCTTTATGGTCCAACTCTCACATCTATGCATGACTACTGGAAAACCATAGCTTTGACTATATGGACCTTTGTCAGCAAAGTGATATCTCTGCTTGTTAACACTCTGTTTAGGTTTGTCATAGCTTTCCTTCTAAGGAGCAAGCATCTTTTGATTTCATTGCTGCAGTGATTTTGGAGTCCAAGAAAATAAAGTCTGTCACTGTTTCCAGTTTTTCCCCCATTTGCCTTGAAGTGATGGGACCAGATACCATGATCTTAGTTTTTTGAGTGTTGAGTTTTAAGCCAGCTTTTTTCACTCTTCTCCTTCACCCTCATCAAGAGGCTCTTTAGTTCCTCTTCACTTTCTGCCATTAGAGTGGTTTCATTTGCATATCTGAGGTTATTGATATTTCTCCTGGCAATCTTGATTCCAGCTTGTGCTTCATCTGGCCTGGAATTTCCTGTGATATACTCCGCATATAAGTTAAATAAGCAGGGTGACAATATACAAATTTGATGAACTCCTTTCTCAGATTTGAACCAGTCAATTGTTTCATGTCCGGTTTTCACTGTAAATTCTTGTCTTGATTACAAGTTTTTCAGGAGACAGGTAAGGTGATCTGATATTCCCATCTCTTTAAGAATTGCCCACAGTTTGTTGTGATCCACACAATCAGAGGCTTTTGAGTAGTCAATGAAGAAGAAGTAGATGTTTTTCTTGAATTCCCTTGCTTTTTCTATGATCCAGTGAATGTTGGCAGTTTGATCTCTGGTTCCTCTGCCTTTTCTAAATCGAGATTGTACATCTGGAAGTTCTTGGTTCATGCATTGCCAAAGCCTAGCCTGGAGGATTTTGAACATAACATTCCTAGCATGTGAAATGAGTGCAGCTGTAGAGTAGTTTTAACAATCTTTGGTATTTCCCTTCTTAAGGATTGGAATGAAAATTGACCTTTTCCAGTCCTGTGGACACTGCTGTTTTCCAAATTTGTTGACATATTGAGTACAGCACTTTAACAGCATCATCTTTTAGGATTTGAAATAGATCATCTAGAATTTCATCACCTCCACTAGTTTTGTGTGTAATAATGCTGCCTAAGACACATTTGATTTCACACTCCAGGATTTCTGGCTCTAGATGAGTGACCACATCATCGTGGTTATCTGGATCTTTCCTATTCTATTGTTTTCCTCTATTTCTTTGCATTGTTCACTTAAGAAAGCTTTCTTATCTCTCCTTAGTATTCTCTAGAACTCTGCACTCATGGGTATATCTTTCCCTTTTTCCCTTGCCTTTTGCTTCACTTCTTTCCTCAGCTATTTGTAAAGTCTCCTCAGAGAACCATTTTGCCTTCTTCCATTGCTTGTTCTTGGGGGTGGTTTTAATCACTCCTTCCTGTCCAGTGTTATGAATCTCCATCCATATTTCTTCAGGCTCTCTGTCTACCAGATCTCATCCCTTGGATCTATTTGTCATCTCCACATATAATCATAAGGCATTTGATTTAGGTCATACCTGAAAGGCCTAGTGGTTTTCCCTACTTCAATTTAAGCCTGAATTTTGCAATAAGGAGTGCAGTGCTATTCCCTAAATCACTCTGTGCTAGAAGGCAAAGAAGTTATGTCATGCTTGATTTTCGAGACCTCAGTGATACTGGTAGCATTCAATGATCACCCTAGAAAACACTTTAGGAGTTGGATTGCTAAAACCATAGAGAAGCAGATTCACTAGACCTCCTCTAATAAAGATTAAAATGAATCCTCAAAAAAACTTTTCCATACTGATCCACAAGTATATTGACTGATTGCCAGAATAAATCCCAGTAGTCTCTTAAGGAAGAAACCCAAATTCAGACTCTCAACATACAAATTCTAAAATAGGCAGAATACTATACAAAATTAATAGGTGTGTGAAGAAGTGACACATTTACAAAATAATAGTCAAAATAAAATTCGAGATGAGGCGGGAATTTAAATAATCACACTTAATATAGCTATTATAAATATGTACACAGATTTTTAAAATAAGATCATTTTGAATGTTCAGATGAAGAAATATAGACATGGAAACTAAAAAGTGGCCTAAATGGGAAGTATAAAACTGAAAATTCTAGTATCTATAATTAAACTTATCCTGGATGAATTGGATGGAGTAGAAGAAGAGGGTATCAGTGTACTTTTATACATATAAATGGAAATTATCCAATATATTTTTTTAAATGTTGAGAAAAAATATACTTTAATAAAACATGGGGATATTTTAAGTGGTGTAATATATATATATATTATACCACTTAAATTATATATATATATAAGTCTTTATGAGAAAAGAGAGAGAGAAAATGGTCAGAGTAGGTGTTTGATGATGTAACGGATACAAATTCCCCAAATATAGTGGAAATATGAACTTACAGATCCATGAAGCTCAGCAAAATACAAGCAGAATAAGAAATATGATTAAATAAATAGACACTTCATCACCAAACTACAGAAGACCAAATGTAAAGAAAAAGTTATGAAAGGAGCCAGAGTAAGTTGGAGTAGTATACACAAGAAAATAATGATATGAATCGTTTTCGTTCACATGAGAAAAAATGGAATACAAAAAATGATCAACTAATATATTTTATTTGTTTTTTTTATTTTGTTAATTGGAACATAGTTGTTTGCTGTGTCAGTTTCTATTTTATAGCAAAGTGAATCAACCATATATACATATATCCCCTCTTTTTTGTATTTCCTTTCCATTTAGGTCACCACAGAGCACTGACTAGAGTTCCCTGTGCCACACAGTAGGTTCTAATTAGTTATCTATATTATACATAGTAGTGTATATATGTCAATCCCAATCTCCTACTTCATCCCACCCTCTTTCCCCCCATGTTATTCATACATTTGTTCTCTACATCAGTGTCTCTATTTCTGCTTTGCAAATAAGATCATCTATACCATTCTAGATTCTGCATATATGCATTAATATATATTTGTTTTTCTCTTTCTGACTTACTTCACTCTGTATGACAGTCTTTAGCTTCGGCCATATCTCTGCAAATGACACACTTTTATTACTTTTGATGGCTGGGTAATAGTCCATTCTACATAAGTACCACATCTTCTTTATCCATTCCTCTGTTGCTAGACATTTAGGTTGCTTCCATATCCTGGCTATTGTAAATAGTGCTGCAGTGAACATTTGGGTACATGTATCTTCTTGAATTATGGCTTTCTTTGAGTATATGTCCAGGAGTGGAATTTCTGGATCATATGGTAGTTATATTTTTAGTTTTTTAAGGAACCTCCATACTGTTCTCCATAGTGGCTGTATCAATTTACATTCCCATCAACAGTATAAGAGGGTTCCCTTTTCTTCACACCCTCTCCAAAATTTATTGTTTATAGAATTTTTCATAATGGCCATTCCGACCAGTATGAGGTAATATATCATTGTAGTTTTGATTTACATTTCTCTAATAATGAGTGATGCTGCATCTTTTCACATGCTTTTTAACCATTTGTATCTTCTTTGGAGAAAAGTCTATTTTGATCTTCTGCTGATCACTCTATGAGGGCAACAAAATTAACTGTAGGCCAAGAAATCTATCAGTAAAACTCAGGGGGGAAAAAAACCTTAAGGAAAGTCTTCGTGTAGTCAATAAAATTTTTAACAATTGACCACAAAAACTAGCTTTGCAAAGGGACTCAATTTCAATTGTATTGAATTATTTAACATTTTATGCCCCAGGCATTGTTGAAAATAATAGTGAAGTGTTGGTCAGGAATTTTCAGAGAAACAAACCATAGAGTGTATATATGTAAAAGATATTTATTATGAAAAACTAGCTCACACTATTATGCAGGCTGACAAGTCCCAAGAACTGCAAGGTTAAATTGGCAAGTTGGAGAGCTGATGGTGTAGTTCCAGTTCAAACACAGCAAGTATGAGATCCAGGAAGTGCTTATATTTTAGTTCAAGTTCAAAGTTTGGAAAAAGCTGATATCCTAGTTCGGCTACAGTCAGTCAGAAAGAATTCTCTTTAACTTGAGGGAGAATCAGCCTTTTAGTTCTATTCAGATCTTCAACTGATTGGGTGAGGTCCACTCACATTAGGGAAGGCCACTTACTTTACTCAGTGTATCAATTTAAATGTTAATCTTATTTTAAAAAATCCTTATAGAAACACCCATGATATTGTTTGACCAAAATATCTGGGTATCCTATGACCTAGTCAAGCTGATACATAAAATTAACTCTTGTAGAACAATCAACTGACAATTAGTAGAGTCTAAGAGTTGAGTGTGATAGGACAAATTAATATGGTGAGCAAGAAAGAGATAGTCTAAGAAAGCCCTACAAAAAAACACTGTCATGTTCAGATGGCTTGGACATGCCCAAGGCTGAACCCTCTAAGGAACAACATTAGAAACTCCACAACACAGGGGAAATAGATGTCACTTTAAAAAATGAAATTAACAAGATCCAGGGAGGGGATGAATATTCAAAATTTCTACAATATTTAATATGTCCTGTTTTCCAAAAATGACATAGCATGCAAAGTAACATGAAAATGTAAGCCATAGGTAAGGGGAAAAAGCAGCAACAAAAAGTTCTTATGACAGGGATCAGATGATGAAATGAATAGACAGTGACTTCAAAGCAGCCATTATAAATACATTCAAAGGACTAAAGGAAATCGCAGGTAAAGAACTAAAGGAAGTTTGGATGACAACACCTCATCAAATAGAGAATATCAATAAAAAAATAAAGATTATTTTTGAAAAACCAACTGCAGTTTTATGTGTTGTAAATAAAAAACTGAAATGAAAAATTCACTAGGATCATAACAGTCAGTTTGAACTGGCAAAAGAAAAAGTCAGTGACTCTAACCTTTGATAGAAATTATCAACCTCTTCAAAGGACAGAGAGAGAAAAAGGATGTAAAATGAATAGAAATTCAGCAAATTTGGGACACTATTAATCATACCAGCTTATGCATAATAGAAGTATCAGAATTAAAAGATGTAGAGGAACAAGCAGAGAAGAAGTATTAGAACACATAAAAACAATAAATTTGATGAAAAACCTTAAGCTGCACATTGAAAACATATATAAAATGCAAGCATCTTCTATTTTTGTGGGTTAGCATTTCATTTTGTTAATACGGTACACTGAACAGCAAAATGTTTAATATAGAAAAAGTATAATTCACTTATCCTCTCTGTGATTGCTTGTGCTTTTTGTGTCACTTCTAAAATAGTTTTGCCTTAATGAGATCACAAAGGTTTACTTGTTTATATATGATGCTAGCTATGGGTTCTTCATACACGCGCTTTAACAGATTAAGAATGCTACCTTCTATTCATACTTTACTGAGTGTATTTTAAAATTTATTTCTTACTGAGGTAGCATTCATTTATATTATACTAATTTCATGTGACCAACATTATATTTCTACTTCTGTGTACCCTAAAGAATGCTCACCATTAGAAATTTCGTTTCCATCTGTTACCATATAATTGATCCACTTTACCCATTTTGTGCTTCCCTCTACCTGCTCCCCTCTCAAAACCAGTACTCTGCTATCTGTATCTACATGTTTGGTTAAGTTTGGTTTGTTCATTTATTTTGTATTTTTTCTTGTTTTTTTATATTCTACATATTAGTGAAATCATATGGTATTCCTGCCTCCTAAGAAATCTATAGGCAGGTCAGGAAGCAACACTTAGAAGTGGACATGAACCAACAGACTGGTTCCAAATAGGAAAAGGAGTACGTCAAGGCTGTATATTGTCACCCTGCTTATTTAATGTGTATGCAGAGTAAATCATGCGAAATGCTGGACTGGAGGAAACACAAGCTGGAATCCAGATTGCCAGGAGAAATATCAATAACCTCAGATATGCAGATGACACCACCCTTATGGCAGAAAGTGAAGAAGAACTAAAGAGCCTCTTGATGAAAGTGAAAGAGGAGAGTGAAAAAGTTGGCTTAAAACTCAGCATTCAGAAAACTAAGATCATGGCATCTGTTCCCATCACTTCATGGCAAATAGATGTGAAAACAGTGGAAACAGTGACAGACTTTATTTTTGGGGTTCCAACATCACTGCAGATGATGACTGCAGCCATGAAATTAAAAGACACTTGCTTCTTGGAAGAAAAGCTATGACCAACCTAGAGAGTGAAGTCACTCAGTCGTGTCCAACTCTTTGCAACCCTATGGACTGTAGCCCGCCAGGTTCCTCTGTCCATGGGGATTCTCCAGGCAAGAATACTGGAATGGGTGGCCATTTCCTTCTCCAGGGGATCTTCCCAACCCAGGGGTCGAACCTGGATCTCCCACATTGCAGGCAGACTCTTTACCCTCTGAGCTACCAGGGAAGCCCATCAACCTAGACAGCATATTAAAAAGTAGAGACATTACTTTACCAACAAAGGTCCATCTATTCAAAGCTATGGTTTTTCCAAGTAGCCTTGTATAGATGTGAGAGTTGGACTATAAGAAAGCTGAGTGCTGAGGAATTAATGCTTTTGAACTATGGTGTTAGGAGAAGACTCATGAGAGTCCCTTGAACAGCAAGGAGATCCAACCAATCCGTCCTAAAGGAAATCAGTCCTGAATATTCATTGGAAGGACTGATGTTGAAGCTGAAACTCCAATAC
The DNA here is from genome assembly GCF_963930625.1 of Muntiacus reevesi. NCBI lineage: Eukaryota > Metazoa > Chordata > Mammalia > Artiodactyla > Cervidae > Muntiacus > Muntiacus reevesi. The sequence goes on along the minus strand of NC_089271.1, from coordinate 32,883,422 downwards.
TTTGGCCACCTTATGCAAAGAACTGACTCATTGGAAAAGACCCTGATGCTGGGAAAGATTGACGGTGGAAGGAGAAGGGGACGACAGAGGATGAGATGGTTGGATGACATCACTGATACAATGGATATGAGTATGCTCTGGGAGTTGGTGATGGACAGGGAATCCTGGCGTGCTGCAGTCCATGTGGTCACAAAGTGTCAGACATGACTGAGCGACTGAACTGAACTGATGGTATTTATCTTTCTCTGACTTATTTCTTCTATAATAATACACTCAAGGTCCATCCATGTTGTTGCAAATGGAAAGATTTCATCTTTTCTGTGGTTGAGCAGTATTCCATTGTGTGTGTGTGTTTCACACACACATACAAATGGTAAAATATGAGCTGATTAATGGCACTCCCAAAGTGGGCACTGAGGCACACCTTTAGCAGGTTTTCACCCCAGTGGCTTTGTAAGGGATGATCAAGCCAGTTACCAGCACCCCTACAGATGAGGCAGTCCTGAGGCTAGCACCAGAAACAGTGATCTTTGTGGGCATGAACACCATGTAGCAGGTGGCATATCAGAGTCACACATCTTGGTGGGAAGTTCCTGGGGAAAAGCATGCAACAGCTCATATCCCAGAAGGAGCACTCCAGTCCTGCTTACCTCTCACTGCAGCATGGAACTCCAACAAATGGGGAACAGACTCTGCCTTTGAAAGAGCTGTGAAAACCACAGAGGAAAGAGTAGTTCTCACTCAACATCCAGGGAAGGCTCTAGTCACCATAACAGCAAACATATTCCTATCAAGGGGATAGAGGCAAGGACATCCTAAGGAAAGAGCCTGGCAAGCATCCATCCCCCAAACGGCCTTTGCACCAAAAGTATGGGACTCACACAATCTATACAGGGTCAACCTCATATAAAAGCAGCCCTTCAAGATTACAGTAAATAACAGTTTTTCCTAAATCCATAGAGTCCAACTACAATGTAGGAGACACCAGTTGGATTCCTGGGTTGGGAAGATCCCCTGGAGAAGGGATAGGCTACCTCTCAGTATTATTGGGTTTCCCTGATGACTCAGCTGGTAAATAATCTGCCTGCAATGTGGGAGACTTGGGTTCGACCCCTGGGTTGGGAAGATCCCCTGGAGAAGGGAAAGGCTATCCACTCCAGTATTCTGGCCTGGAGAATTCCATGGACTGTATAGTCCAAGGGGTCGCAAAGAGTCGGACACGACTGAAACTTTCACTTTCTCTTTCATAGAGTCAGAGGAATATGAACAAAGTGGAAAAGTAGAGGAACTACTCACAATTAAAAGAACAGAAGAAATCCTCTGAAAGAACAAGCAATGTAAGAGACCTTCCCATTCTACCAGATCTTGAGTTCAAAAAGGAGGTATTAAGAATGCTGAAGGAAATAACGAGTATCAAGAGAAATGCAGGTCGTAACAAAGAACTAGAATCTATAAAGAGAAGCCAATCAAAATTAGACGACTCATTTGCCAGGATGGAAACTGAGCAAAAGCAATAAATAGAAAACTAAATAATGCAGAAGAATGAATAAGTAATCTGGAAGATAGAATCACAGAAATCACCCATTCAGAATAGCAGACAGACAAATGAAAAAAGAAAAAATATGAAGGCAATATATGAGACCCATGGCATAATATGTAAATGTGTGTTAGTCATTCAGTTGTGTCTGACTCTTTGCAAATCCATGGACTGTAACCCACCAGGCTTCTCTGTCCATGGGATTTTCCAGGCAAGCATACTGGAGTGGGTTGCCATTCCCTTTTTGGGGATCTTCCCTGATCCAAGGATCTAATAAACATAGGTTTCCTGCATTGCAGGCAGATTCTTTACCATTGTAAAGCACACCAATCTACACATAAAAGAGACTCCAGAAGAAGATAGAGAAAAGGGGATTGAAAATAAATTTGAAGAAATTATGACTGAAAACTTCCCAAACATAAAGAAGGAAATAAATATCCAGGTAAGGGAGCACAAAGGGTCCCAAAGAGGATGAACTCAAATGGACCTACACAGAGACATAACATAATTAAAACGTCAAAAGTTAAAGACAAAGAGAGAATTATAAAGGCAGCAAGAGAAAAACAGAGTAAGTTACAAGGGAATATCCATCAGCACAGAAGGGAGGTCAGAAGGGAGTGACAAGATATATTCAAAGTCGTTAATGGAAAAAAAAAACCCCTGCAACCTAGGACACTCTATCTAGCAAGATTATAATTTAGAATAAGAGAAATAAAGAATTTCTCAGACAAGCAAAAACTAAAAGAATACAGCAATACTAAACCTATCCTAAAGAAATAGTGAAAGGTCTTTTCTAAATAGAAAAGAAACAAGAATCTACAGGAAAGGAAAAATCACAGTATGAAAGGATCAAAGATCACTTAATAAGTCAGTGTATGCACAATCCAAAAAAATTCTGTGAAAGCAATTACAACTGCAATTAACAGTGAAAGGGTAAACATGAAGGTGTAAAGTAGGACATCAAATTACATAATGTGGGGAGGGCAGTAAGAAAATGCATATTTTTTAGAATGCATTTGACCTCACATCACTGTCAGTTGATAGCATGGAGATATCGTTATGGGTTAACATACTTGAAAACCAAAGTAACCACAAATAAAAAACCTACAATAGATTCACAAAATCCAAGATGACAGGAACTCAAACACAAGAGAAAATCATCAGACCACAACAGGAAAAACAAAAAGGAGAACTAAGGTATAAAGAAGAAGTAGAAAATCAGTGGAAAAACCAGGTTTAAAATGACAACAAACACATTGGTAAGTTACCAATAATTACTTTATTTTTTCCCCTTTTTTTCCCTTTATTAATATTAGTTGGAGGCTAATTACTTTACAATATTGTAGTGATTTTTGCCATACATTGATAGGAATCAGCTATGATTACTTTAAATGTCACTGGACCACATGCTCCAATCAGAAAATATGGAGTAGCAGATTGGATAATGAAACAAAAACCAAATTATGCTGCCTACATAATATCCACTTTAAGATGAATGACTGACAGACTGAAAGTAAAGGAACAGATAAAGGTATATCTTGCAAATGGAAATAATGAGAAAGCAGGAAAGCTTACAAAATATCAGACAAAAATGGACTTTAAAAGGCCACAAAGAAAGACAAAAAAGAACACTATAAAGTGATAAAAGGATCAATACTAGAGGCGGATATCACACTTATTAACATATATGCTCCCAATAAAGTAGCACCTTATACATAAAGCAGATATTAACAGACATGGGGGAGAAACTGATGGGAATACAACAATAATAGAAAACTTTAACCCTTCATTGAAATCAATGGACAGATCTTCTAGACAGAAAATCAACAAGGCAACAGTGATCCCAAATGACAAAATAGAAAAGTTAGACTTAATTAATATCTATATCTCAATTGATATCTATATTTACATCCAAAAACAAAGAAAAAAAAGATACATATTTTCAAGTGCACATGGAACATTAACAGAACACAAAACAACCCTCAACAAATTTAAAAGGATAGACATTATTTCAAGCATCTTTTTCTGACCATAAAAGCATGAAACTTGCACTCAACCACAGTAAGAAAAACAAGGTGGATAAAAAGCGATTAAATGTAGATTAAACAACATGCTACTTAAAGACCAGAGAGTCAGTCATGAAATCAAAGAGGAAAAAAAAAAAAAAAAAAAACTGGAGACAAATGACAATGAAAACACAACCATAAGAAATCTATGGGATGTAGCAAAAACAGTCATAAGAGTGAAGTCCATGGCAATGTAAGCCTTCATTAAAAACACGATAAATCTCAAACAAACAACCTTAAAAAATCACCTAAAAGAATTAGAAAAAGAATAACAAATAAAACCTAAAGTCAGAAGGAGAAAGGAAATAATAATGATCAGAGAGGAAATAAATAAAATAGAGATTTTTTTAAAAAATTGAAAAAATCAATAAAATCAAAAGTTGGGATTTTGAAAGGATAAACAGAATAGACAAATCCCTGGGAAGACCCAGAGGAATCGGGTGGAGAGGGAGGTGGGATGGGGGACCGGGATGGGGAATACGTGTAACTCTATGGCTGATTCATATCAATGTATGACAAAATCCACTGGAAAAAAAAAAAAAGAATAAAAGAGAAAGGACCCAAGTGAACAAGATAAAAAATTAAAGAGGAGAAATAACAACTGATATCACAGAAATACAAAAAATATCATAACATATTATGAACAGTTCTATGGCAACAAAATGGAAAACATAAAAGAAGTACACAAGTGTCTAGAAACCTACAACCTGCAAAACTGAATCAAGAATAAACAGATAATTTGAACAGAGTGAACACCAGAACTGAAACAGAATCTGTAATAATAATAATAAATCTCCCTGAAAGCATAAGTCCAGTACTCAGTAGCTTCACTGGGGAATTTAATTAAACATACAAAGAACTTATACCTGTCCTTTTCGAACTTCTCCAAAAGTCTGAAGAGAAATGAACACTCCCAAAGTCATTCTATGAAGTCACCATCACCCGAATAACAAAATCAGACAAAGATCCTACTAAAAAAGAAACTTACAGAACTCAACAACAAATAAAAAGGATCATACACTATGATCAAGTTGGATTCATCCCAAGATCAAAAGGATTGTTCAGGTTATGTAAATAAATCAATGTGATACAACACCTCAACAAAAGAAAATACAAAAATGACATGATGGGCTACTCTCTAGTTGCAGTGCAATGGCTTTTCATTGTGGTGGCTTCTCTTGTTGTGGAGCACAGGCTCTAGGGTGTGCAGTCTTCAGTAGTTGCAGCACATGTGCTCAGTAGATGCAGTTCCCAAGCTTTAGAGCACAGGCTCAGTAGTTATGGCACATGGGCTTTGTTGCTCCGTGACATGCGGGATCTTCCTGGACCAGTGATCAAATCCATGTCTCCAGCATTGTCAGGTGGATTCTTTACCACTGAGTCACCAGGAAAGTCTCCCATGCTCTTAAATTGGAAGAATTAATACAGTTAAAATGGTCATGCTACCTAAAGCAATCTACAGATTTATTGCAATCCCTATTAAATTACTCATGACAAATTTTCCACAAAAATAGAACAAATAATCCTAAAATTTACATGGAAACACAAAATACCCAGAATTCCCAAAGCAATCCTGAGGAAAAAGAACAAAGTTGGAGGTGTAATCCTTCCAGTCATCTGGCAATACTATAAGGTACAGTAATCAAAATAGAGTGATATTGGCAGAAAAACCGATATGTGGGTCAATGGAACGTAATAGAGAGACCATAAATAAACCCACACCCCTACAGTAAATTAACCTTTAACAAAGGAGGCAAGAATACACTCTAGAGAAAAAAAGTCTCTTCACCAAGTGGTTTTGGGAAAACTGGACAACTGTATGTAAATCAAAGAAGTTATAATACTCTCTAACACCATTCATAAAAATAAATTCAAAATGGCTTAAGGACCTAAATATAACATGACACCATAATACTCTTAAAGAGAACATAGGCAAAACATTCTCTGACATCAATCATAGTAATGCTTTCTTTGGTCAGTCTCTAAAGGCAAAAGAAATAGAAAGAAAAATAAACAAACAGGACCTAATCAAACTTATAAACTTCTGCAAAACAAAGGAAACCATAAGCAAAACAAATGATAGCCTACAGACTGGGGAAAAATATTTGCAAAGGATGCAACCAAAAGTGATTTAATTTCCAGAATACACAAACAGCTCATGCAACTCAATATCAAAAAACCCCAAACATCACCATCAAAAAATGGGCATAAGACCTACATAGATATTTCTCCAAAGAAGACATGCAGATGGCTAGCAGGGACATGAAAAGATGCTCAACACTGCTACTTACTAGAGAAATGCAAAACTACAATGAGGTATCACATCACACTGGTCAGAATGGTAATCATCAAAACGTCTACAAATAACAAATGCTGGAGAGGGTGTGGAGGAAATGAAACCCTCCTACACTGTTGATGGGGATGTCAATTGGTAAAACCATTGTGGACAGCAGTGTGGAGGTTCCATAAAAGCTAAAAATAGAGTTAACTCATGATCCAACAATCCCACTCTTGAGTGTAAATCCAGAAAAGACAAATGATACATGCATCTCATTGTTTATAGCAGCACTGTTTATAATACCCAGAACATGGAAGCAACCTAAGTGTCTATCAACAGATGAATGGATAAAGAAGATGTGATACACACACAAACACACACACACGGCTTCTCTGGTAGCTCAGATGGTAAACAACCATCTGCAATGCTAGAGACTCAGGTTCGATCCCTGGTACTTTTTCATACATACATACATATCTATCTATCTATCTATCTATCTATCTATCTATCTATCTATATATATATCTCCCCAGGTGACACTAGTGGTAAAGAACCGCCTGCCTGCCAAAGCAAGAAACATAAGAGACAAGAGATGTGGGTTCGATCCCTGGGTCAGGATGACCCCCTGGAGGAGGACATGGCAACCCACTCCAGTATTCTTACCTGGATAATCCCATGAGCAGAGGAGCCTGGCAGGCTATAGTCCACAGGGTCACAAACAGTTGGACATGGCTGAAATGACTTAGCACACACATATATACATATATTTACATATATATATGATGGAATATTAGTCAGCCATGTAAACAAAAGAGATCAATGTTATTTGCAGTAACATTGATGGACCTAGAGATTATCATACTAAGTGAAGTCAGAAAAATAAATATATGATATCACTTATATATGTGGAATCTAAAAAAAAATAGTACAAATGAACTTATTTACAAAACTAAAAACAGACTCATATGACATAGAAAACAAGCTTATGGTGACGAAAGGGGAAGGGGAAGGAGAGGTAAATTAGGAGAATAAGATTAACAGATATATAATTCTATACATAAAAAAAAGCATTTACTGTAGAGCACATGGAACTATGTTTAATATCTTGTAATAACCTATAATGGAAAATAATCAAAAAAATCTCCAAATCACTTTGCTGTACACTTGAAACTAACACAATATTATAAATCCACTATACTTCAATACAAAAATTAAAAGATGAACTGTTAAAACATTATCCTAAATGAATTAAACCAGTAACAAAAATCACATATATTGTGATCTATTTTATATAAAATATCTAAAATATGAAAATCTACAGAGACATAAAGTAGATTAGTGGTCATCTAGGTCTGGGAGGGTCAGTGAGAAGGAAAAGGAGAATAACTGCTAATGGGGAACTGGCTTCTCTTAGAAGATGATAACGTTCTAAATTGACTGAGGTGCTTTTTAATCACTGTGAACAAACTGAAACCTGGTAAATTGTGCAGTTTAAATGGGTGAATTAGATGTATATGGCAAAGACAAAAGTAAGAGAAATAAACTTCAAAATTCAATTCTTCCTGGTACAAAAAGGAAAAGAAACTCTAGCCCCTCCCTTTTTTAAAGAACATTTATTTTAATAAAAATTTGTGAATTCTTTCTCTGCTACTTAGATATGTAAATCTTTTTAAAAGCTAAATAAACTTCTCACTAGCTTTAACCCTGAAATATTTTTTTCTCAAAACTTGGCAGCCATGGTTTTGAAATTTAATCATTGCAGCAGATAGCACACATATCTCCTATTTTCTGTGGGAAGATAAGAGCTTAACTTTGCCTGGTGCCTGGCTCCAAGATACTAATCTAGCTCCTATTATAAAGATATTAGTAGTTTATTTTCATTTAAGAGTAATGAATAAATGCAAGTGGCCACCCTAATAACAAGGTGAACATAGAATAAATCATGTAACAAATGGAGATGTAGTGTTCTTTTACTTGAGGAGTAGTTATCATTTATCTTGAGAAAATATATGCAATGGGACATATCTTCAGAGATACATAGAAGAATGCTAGTTTAATGCTTATCCAATAATAAAACAGTTTTCTCTCTCTTATACTTTTGTGGAGAAGTTTTTTGCGTTGGCAGATTTTATTTTTAATTATATTTCCACAACATATGGTATGTGAATCATATCTTAATAAAGATGTTATTTTAAAAATGAAGGCTACAATACCTCACTTATTCTCTTCTATTTATAATTGTCAACTATTTCCTCTACATACAGTGAGTGCCACATTAGACCCTTATTATTTTTCTTTACCCAAAACTGTAATTTAGAAAACTCAACAGAAAAGGGAAAGTCTATTTAATTTAATCTCACCATGTATTTTCTCTTTTTGTTCTTCCTTCCAATGTTCCAAGGCTCCTTTCATCACATCGTTAGTTAGGCCCTGTATTAGTTGTTTCAAGCTGCCATAAAAAAATACTGTAGCCTGGATGATGTTAACAACAGAAATTCATTTTCTCACAGTTATGAAGGCTGGGAGTCAGTCTGAGGTTAGGGTGCCAGCATGGCCAGGCTCTTGTGAGAGATTTTCTGGCTTACAAATGGCTGCCACCGTGCTATGTCTTTACACAGCAGACAGAGAGAAGGAGAGAGAGATATTGACAGTGAGGTATTGAGAGAGAGAGAGAGAGAGATCTTTGTTTTATAAAGCCACAGTCCTATCAGATTAGAACCCCACCTTTATGACTTCGTTTAATCTTAATAACCCCCATAAACTTTTTTCACCAAAGTCTTATTGGGGGTTAGGTATTAAAAGGGGCTTCCCAAGTGGAGCTAGTGGTAAAGAATCTGCCTGCCAATGCAGGAGGACGCAATAGATGAGAGTTCATCCCTGGGTCAGGAAGATCCCCTGGGGCAGGGAATGACAAACCACTATATTAAACATACATTTTTGGGACAGACAAAATTTAGTCTATAGCAGATTACAAGGTCCCTGGCCAATCAGCCTGCTTCTCTCCAACTATCAGTGTCTTCTTATTTTTTTAATATGTAATGTCCAGGAGTTTTACTTGTCCTTAATGAGAAGAAAAGGGAATAGTGTATTTACCACATCTCTCCAGAAGTCTACCCAGGAGTAATTTTGAGTTCTACCTTACACTTGAACTAGGAAAATGTCAACACCAGGAGATTGAGAAAGAATGTATTAATTATGTAAAACTTATAGCAATAACACACACAAAACTCTATATATGCACTAAAATTTAAAAAATGGATAAATAAAAATAGAATTCTAAAACAATGTTCAGTAAATCTACAGGAAGGCAGGAGAGAGAAAACAAACAGAAAATGAAAAATAAAGCGGCAAATTTAAACCCTACATGTCAATAATTAGAGCAAATGTAAAAAAATTGAATACACATTTACAAGACAGAGATTGTCAAAGTGAATCTAAAAGATGACCCAACTGTTTCTTGACTACAACTATCTTATTTTATATACATATATATAAAGATATATTAAAGATCGAGGTGGAGTATTACATAATGACAAAAAGATCAATCCATCAAGAAGATATAGCAATTCTGAATGCATATATAACAAACAGAAGAAGCACCAAATATATGAATCAAAAACTAACAGAAAAGAAAGGCCAAATATACAAATCGAAAATTATAATTAGAGACTTCAGTATTCCTGAATCAACAATGAGTCGGTTGACAAGACAAAATCAACAATGGTATAGAACAAAACGGTACTATCAACTAAAAAGATCTAATTAACATTTATAGAGTATTTCACCCTGCAACATTAAAGTACACATTATTTTCAAGCATTCATGAAATATATACTAAAGTAGAAGTTTTTAGCACAAACATTAATAAAACTAATCTAATTGAAATTATACAGAATGTGTTCTCTGGCCACAATGGTATCAAAATGGACATCAAATACAAATATAACAGGAAAAATTCCAAATACTTGGAAAATATACATCATGCTTCTATGAGGAAGTCTTTTTTTTAAACTGAATAATAATTGACTTGCAATTTATATTATTTTGGACTTCCCTGATAGCTCAGTTGGTAAAGAATCTGCCTTCAATGCAGGAGACCCCCATTAAATTCCTGGGTTGGGAAGATCCTCTGGAGAAGGGATAGGCTACCCAGTATTCTGGGCTTCCTTTGTGGCTCAGCTGGTAAAGAATCCACCTCCAATTTGATCCCTGGGTTGGGAAGATCCCCTGAGAAGGGAAAGGCTCCATTCCCACTCCAGTATTCTGGCCTGGAAAAAGAGTCGCAAAGAGTTATATATGACTGAGCAATTTTCAGTTTCACTTTATATTAAGTTGTAAAGCATAGTGATTCAATATTTTCATAGATTATACTTCATTTAAAGTTATTTAAAAAATTGGATATTTTCCCTGTGCTGTATAATAAGTATATCCTTATAAATTATATATTTTATGCAAAGTAGTTTGTACCTCCTAACCCCTATTGATATATTGCTCCACACACCCTTTCATTTCCCCATGGTAACCAGTACTTTGTTCTCTATATCCAAGAGTCTGTCCTTGTCTTGTTATATTCATTCATTTACTCTACTTTTTAGATTCTACATATAAGTGAAAACATACAGTATTTGTCTTTCTCTGTCTGACTTACTTCAAGAAGCATGATACCCTCCAGTTCAGTTCAGTTCAGTCACGCAGTCATGTATGACTCTTTGCAAACCCATGGACTGCAGCACACCAGGCCTCCCTGTCCATCACCAAATTCCAGAGTTTCCCAAACTCATGTCCATTGAGTCACTGATGCCATTTAACCATCTCATCCTCTGTCGTCCCCTTCTCCTCCTGCCTTCAATCTTTCCCGACATCAGGGTCTTTTCAAATGAGTCAGCTCTTCACATCAGGTGGCCAAAGTATTGAAGTTTCAGCTTCAACAACAGTCCTTCCAATGAACATCCAGGACTGATCTCCTTTATAATGGACTGGTTGGATCTCCTTGCAGTCCAAGGGACTCTCAAGAGTCTTCTCCAACACCACAGTTCAAAAGCATCAATTCTTTGGCACTCAGCTTTCTTTCTAGTCCAACTCTCATATCCATACATGACCACTGGAAAAACCATAGCCTTGACTAGACGGACCTTTGTTGACAAAGTAATGTCTCTGCTTTATAATATGCTGTCTAGGTTGGTCATAACTTTCCTGCCAAGGAGTAAGCATCTTTTAATTTCATGGCTGCAATCACCATCTGCAGTGATTTTAGAGCCAAGGAAAATAAAGTCAGCCACTGTTTCCACTGTTTCCCCATCTATTTGCCATGAAGTGATGGGACCAGATGCCATGATCTTAGTTTTCTGAATGTTGAGCTTTAAGCCAAGTTTTTCACTCTCCTCCTTCACTTTCATCAAGAGGCTTTTTAGTTCCTCTTCACTTTTTGCCATAAGAGTGGTGTCATCTGCATATCTGAGGTTATTGATATTTAACCCGGCAATCTTGATTCCAGCTTGTGTTTTTCCAGCACAGCATTTATCATAATGTACTCTGCATATAAGTTAAATAAGCAGGGTGACAATATACAGCCTTGACATACTCCTTTCCCAATTTGGAGCCAGTCTGTTGTTCCATGTCCAGTTCCTCTTTTTTTTTTTTTTTCATTTATTTTTCTTAATTGGAGGCTAATTACTTTACAATATTGTAGTGATTTTTACCATACATTGACATGAATCAGCCATGGATTTACATGTGTTCCGCATCCCGATTCCCTGTCCCACCTCCCTCCCCATCCCATCCCTCTGGGTCTTCCCAGTGCACCAGCCCTGAGCACTTGTCTCATGTATCCAACCTGGGCTGGTGATCTGTTTCACCCTTGATAGTATTCTTGTTTCAATGCTATTCTCTCAGAACATCCCACCCTTGCCTTCTCCCACAGAGTCCAAAAGTCTGTTCTCTCTCATCTGTGTCATTTTCTGTTTTGCATATAAGGTTATCATTACCATCTTTTAAAATTCCATATATATGTGTTGGTATGCTGTATTGGTGTTTATCTTTCTGGCTTACTTCACTCTGTATAATGGGCTCCATTTTAATCCATCTCCATGTCTAGTTCTAACTATTGCTTCCTGACCTGCATAGAGATTTCTCAGGAGCAGGTCAGGTGGTCTGGTATTCCCATCTCTTGAAGAATTTTCCACAGTTTGCTGTGTTCCACACAGTCAAAAGCTTTGGCATAGTCAATAAAACAGAAATAGATGTTTTTCTGGAACTCTCTTGCTTTTTTGATGAGCCAACAGATGTTGGCAATTGGATGTCTGGTTCCTCTGCCTTTTCTAAATCCAACGTGAATATCTGGAAGTTTATGGTTCATGTATTGTTGAAGCCTGGCTTGGAGAATTTTGAGCACCACTGTGCTAGTGTGTGATGGTATTGATCACTGCCTCCTGTACAATGTCATGAACCTCTGTCCTTAGTTCTTCAGGTACTCTGTCTATCATATCTAATCCCTTGAATATATTTGTCACATCCACATCTAGTCTGCTGCTAATTCTTTCTAGTGTGTTTACCCTTTCAATTATTTTTTTTTTCAGCTCTGACTGGTTCTTCTTTACATTTTCTAGCTCCTTGTTAAAATTCTCACTTTGCCCATGTATTATTTTCTCTAATTTAGTTAGCATTCTTATTATTACTGCTTGAACTCTTTATCTGGTAAATTATTTACCACTATTTTATTAGTTATTTTTCTCAAGATTTTTTTTCTTGTTGTTTTTTAATTTTAAACAAATTCCTCTGTCTTCTCACTTTACTTAACTTTCTCTGTCTCTATGAAATCAGATGAAACAGTTACATATTCAGATCTTGAATGAGTGTGGTGAGCTTGTATGGGAATATCCATATGCAGTCTGTGTGTGTCCAGTGGTTTTAGTGGGACAGCTGGATCTGAAGTAGCATAGGTTATGTCGTCTCTCAGGATATGTTGGCAGTTATCACTTGGGAGGGAGGTGGGGCTGGAGATGGAAAGGCTAGATCCAGAGCCAGGTGTGAGCAGGGTTTCTCCTGTGCTCCAATTAAGAGTGGGGTCAAGTCCCAAGGTGCTGAGCCAGAAGCCATGAGGGTTGGGTCCAAGCTGGTTTCTTTCCCCCTAAGTCTGAGCTCTCTTCCCTCCCATCAATGGCACTTTTGCTCCAGAGGGGAACAACATCAGAGTAAGAGGAGCTAGAGTGAATGTCCAGTGCAACTGGGACACTCACTGGTGTGATCCCTCCACTTCAGTCAGAGTTCAAGACAGTTCCCAATCTGGTAGCTTCCATGAGCACCAATGGCCTTCCTTGCCCCATTCAGGTGCAGTAACAGGTCTGAACTGACTGTACCTCACCCCCAACTGTTCACCCTAGTTAGCAAAGGCAGCCTTTATCCCAGTGGGGAGCTGCATCAAGGTTCAAGCTACCTGAGGAGGCTCTCAGTGTAGTTTGGGGAGAATTTTGGGAACCAGTAAGATTCCCAGAAAGTTTCAATCAGCTTCCTCCATATTCTTCCCAGGACTAAACCAGTATTTGCACACTCTTGTATGAGCCTAGGTTTCTTACAGTCCTCCTGTGTTAGTCCCACTGGTTTTCAGACCAGTTAAGGACACTCACCTTCTTGATTTTGGACTCCAGGGCTGTCGTTCAAACCACTTACTCCCCAAGGAAGATCTCCAAGCTTGTATCTCCTCCGTCTCTTCTGTGTCCTCTCCTAGAGGCATAGATTCTGACCCGATCACTTCTCTCCCCTTCCTACTGAACTCTGTATTGATCTTTCTTTACAGTTTTGGTTGCAAAGAGTCTATCTGCCAATCTCTAATTTGTTTTCAGTGAGAATTGCTCCACATGTAGATGTATTTTTGATGTGATTTAAGGGGAGATGGCCTCAGTGTTCTCCTACTCTGGCACCTTCTAAGCACCTCCCCTTAGAAGATGTCTTAAGGGGAATTAAAAAGAAATGCATTGAACTGAATGAAAATTAAAAATACAACATACCAAAATCTGTTGGACACACTTAATGCTGTGCAGAGAGGGAAATTTATTTATAACACTAAATGCTTATTTTGGAAAATATAAAAATCACAAATTACCACGATTCAATCAGTATGAACTAGATAATTGGAATGAATGCATAGGTTTTTTTTTTTAATGTGTTGTTATTAATAAATTGAATTATTTAAAAAAATCATAAATAAAAACCAAACATATTCAAGCCAAGATGTTTTTATTTAAGAATTCTACAAACATCAAAAAATTATCATCACTGAGGGGGCTATGCTGAGATAAGTCAGATTGACAGATGCAAATACTGTATGATATTACTTATATGTGGAATCTAAAGAAGCCAATCTCATAAAAACAGAAAGTAGAATGGCAGTTACCAGGGGTAAGGCAAGGGGATTAGGGAGTTTTTATTTAAGGGTAGAAACTTGCAATCAGTAGATAAATAAGTTCTGGAGACCTAATGCACAGTGTACTGATTATAGTCAATATTATTGTATTATAACTAAGAAATTGGATATTACTTGTTCTCACTGTTCTCACTATAAGAAAGAAATAATTTTGTTCAATGATATAGATGTTAGTCTACACTACAATAGTAATTATATTGCAATATATAAATGTGTCAAACCAACACATTGTACCCCTTAAATTTACACAACATTATATGCCAGTTATATCTTTATTTAGAAAAAATTTAAAAACAACCACAAAATGCCATGCAATTATGTCCACAAAATACAAAAGAGTTCTCAACACATTTTACGTTTCTGGTATTACCCTGATACCAAAACCTGGCACATATATATGCTGTGCTGTGCTAAGACACTACAGTCGTGTCCGACTCTGCAATCCTGTGAATTGGAGCCCAACAGGCTTCTCTGTCCATGGGATTTCCCAGGCAAGAACACTGGAGTGGGTTGGCATTTCCTTCTCCATATATATCATGAATATCAATGCAAGAAAAAACTAACAAAAATTATCAAATATAAATCAGAAATATTTTTAAAAATGATACTTCATGAGTAAGAATATTTTGTTCCAGAGATGCTGAGTGGTTCACTATTTGAAAATCAACCAATGTAATTCATCATATCAGTAGGCAAAAGAAGAAAAATTATATGATAATATCAATTGATGCAGAAAAAATCTTTGACAAATTCAACAATATTCATAAGTTAAAAAAAATAGGAATACAGTGTATGTTCCTCAACTTCATGAAGAACATCTATGAGAACACTATAACTAATACCATAGGTAAGGGTGAAAGATTGACTGCATTTCCCCTGAGGCTGGGAACAAGACAAGTATACTGTACTTGTCACTACTTTTCAAGCAGGTTTGAAAATGTTAGATAGGAAATAAAAGGCATACAAATTGAATAGAAAGAAATAAAATTGCCCTATTTGCAAGTGAGATGATATTCTACGTAGAAAATCCCAACTAATCAACACACAAAATAAAACTCAAGAACTCATTCTTAAGTGAATTGAGCACTGTTGCAGGATACAAAATCAACATAGAAATCAATTTTATTTCTATTTACTAATAAAGAACAAGTGAACACTAAAATTAAAGTAGTATAATTCATAATCTCTAAAATACATTATTGTTGTTGTTCAGTTGCTAAGTCTTGTCCAATTCTTTGTGACCACATGGACTGTAACCCACCAGGTTCCTCTGTTCTCCACTATCTTCAGGAGTTTGGCAAATTCATGTCCACGGTGATGCTATCTTAACAGCTCATCCTCTGCCATCACCTCCTTTCCCTTCAATCTTCTCCATTATAAGGGCCCTTTCCAGTGAGCCAGCTCTTTGCATCATGTGGCCAAAGTATTGGAGCTTCAGCTTCAGCATTAATCCTTCCAATGAATATTTAGGGTTGATTTCCTTTAGGACTGACAGGTTGACCTCCTTGCAGTCCAAGGGTCTCTCAAGAGTCTTCTCCAGCACCACAGTTCAAAAGCATCAATTCTTCGGCACTCAGCCTTTCTTATGGTTCAGCTCTCACATCTGTATAAGACTATGGAAAAAACATAGCTTTGACTATACAGACTTTCTCAGCAAAATTATATCTCTGCTTTTTAATATGCTATCTCAGTTTGTCATAGCTTTCTTTCCAAGTAGCAAACATCTTTTAATTTCATGGCTGCCGTCACTGTCTGCAGTGATTTTGGAGCCCAAGAAAATGAGGTCTGTCACTGTTTCCAATTTTTACCCTTCTGTTTGCCATGAATTGATGGGTCCAGATGCCATGATCTTAGGTTTTTGAATGCTGAGTTTTAAGCCAGCTTTTCTACTCTCATCTTTCACCCTCATCAAGAGGCCTTATAGTTCCTCTTTACTTTCTGCCATTAGAATGGTATCATTTGCATATCTGAGGTTGTTGATATTTTCCCCAGGAATCTCGATTCCAGATTGTGATTCATCCAGCCTGGCATTTCACATGATGTACTCTGCATATAAGTTAAATATACAGGGTGACAATATACAGCCTTGATGTACTCCTTTCCAATATTGAATCAGTTCCCTGTTCCATATCCAGTCCTAACTGTTGCTTCTTGACCCGCATACAGGTTTCTCAGGAAACAAGTAAAATGGTAAATTACGCCCATCTCTTTAAGAATTTTCCACAGATTGTTGTGATCCACATAGTCATAGGCTTTAGCATAGACAATGAAGCAGAGGTAGATGTTTTTTGGAACTCCCTTGCTTTCTCCACAATCCAATGAATGTTGGTGGTTTGATCTCTGACTTCTCTGCCTTTTCTAAACCCAGCTTGTACATCTGGAAGTTCTCGGTTCACGTACCGTTAAAGTCCAGCTTGAAGGATTTTGAGCATTACCTTGCTATCATGTAAAATGAGCACAATTGTACTGTAGTTTGAACATTCTTCGGGTTTCCTGTGCTTTGGAATTGTAATGAAACTCGACCTTTTCCAGTCCTGTGGCCACTGCAGAGTTTTCCAAATTTGCTCACATATTGAGTGCAGCACTTGAACAGAAGCATCTGTAAGGTTTTTAAAATAAGGCTCAACTGGAATTCTGTCACCTCCACTAGCTTTGCTTGTAATAATGTTTCCTAAGACCAACTTGACTTCTTACTCCAGGATGTCCAGCTCTACGTGAGTGACTACATCATGGTTATCTGGGTCATTAAGACCTTTCTTATAATAGTTCTTTTGTGTATTCTTGCCAACTTTGCTTAATTTCTTCTGTTTCTGTTATGTCCTTACCATTTCTGTCCTTTATTGTGCCCATCCTTGCATGAAATGTTCCCTTGATATCTCCAATATTATTGAAGAGATCTCTAGTCTTTCCCATTCTATTACTTTCCTCTACTTCTTAACATTTTTCATTTAAGAAAACCTTCTTATCTCTCCGTGCTATACTCTGGAGCTCTGCATTCAGTTGAATATATCTTTCCCTTTCTGCCTTGCCTTTCACTTCTCTTCTTTCCTCAGCTATTTGTAAATCCTCCTTAGATAATCACTTTGCCTTCTGACATTTCTTTTTCTTTGGGATGGTTTTGGTCACTGCCTCCTAGGTGTAAATTTCATGTAACATATTTAGAACCTGTATATTGAAAACTACAAAACACCAACAAATCTAAGAATTACTTAGAGAGATATACTGTGTAGATGGATTGGAAGACTCAACACAGTAAAAATGTTAATTCTCTGAAAAAATGTATCCATGTCAAATGGATTTCTATCAAGCTCCTAGCAAGACATTTTTGATATGATGTAATTATTCTACTATTTCTATGTAAAGGGAAAGAAACTAGATTGGACAAATAATTTTGTAAAAGAATTAAATGGGAACAATAAACTCACATGATTTCAAAATTTATTTTATAGCTACAGTAATCATGACTGTGACATTGGCAGAGGGGCAGACATAGAAATCAGTTGAAAAGATCAGAAAAAACAAAAGCTAGTGCCCCAAAGTATAGCTTATTTGTTTTTGACAATGACACAAAATCAATTCAATTGAGGATGAATAATCTTTTCAACAAGTGGTGCCGGAGAATTTTGGATAACTACAGTGGGAAAAATTAATCTTATCCTAAACCTCACATCTTATATAAAAGTAAGCTCAAAATAAATAGTAAATTTCTATGTAAAGTATAAAAGTATAGATAGTTTCAAACACAACCTAAAAACAATTTGCAAGCTCTGGACTTGGTGACGAGTTCTTAAACATGACAACAGAAACACAATGCATTAAATAATCGCTAAACTGGAATTCATTAACATTTAAAACTTTCCCTCTGTGAAAGTAATATTTAAGAGAATTAAAAAAAAAAAGATAGACTAGTAGAAAATGCTTTCAAACCACATACCTGATAAAGAACTCACATTTGGAACATAAAAAGTCCTGAAAACTCAATGGTAAAATGATCAAAGAGTGTAATTGTGTGGTAGTTTGAGCATTCTTTGGCATTGCCTTTCTTTGGGATTGGCAGTCCTGTGGCCTTTTCCAGTCTTTTCCAGTCCTGTGGCCACTGATGAGTATTCCTAATTTGCTGGCATATTGAGTGCAACACTTTCACAGCATCATCTTTTAGGATTTGAAATAGCTCAATTGGAATTCCATCATCTCCATTAGCTTTATTCATAGTGATGTTTCCTAAGGTCCACTTGACTTCACATTCCAGGATGTCTGGCTCTAGGTGAGTGATCACACCATCATGGTTATTTGCATTGTGAAGAACTTTTTGTATAGTTCATCTGTGTATTCTTACCACCTCTTCTTAATATTTTCTGCTTCTGTTAGGCCTATGCCATTTCTGTCCTTTATTGAGCCCATATTTGCATGAAATTCCTTTGGTATCTCTAATACTCTTGAAGAGAACTCTAGTCTTTCCCATTCTATTGTTTTCTCTATTTCTTTGCACTAATCACTGAGGAAGGCTTTCTTATCTCTCCTTCTATTCTTTGGAACTTACCTCACATGCTAGTAAAGTAATGCTCAAAATTCTCCAAGTCAGGTTTCAAAAGTATATGGACAGTGAACTTCCAGATGTTTAAGTTGGATTTAGAAAAGGCAGAAGAACCAGAGATCCAATTGACAACATCTGTTGGATCATTGAAAAAGTGAGAGAGTTTCAGAAAAACATCAACTTCTGCTATATTTTCTATGCCAAAGCCTTTGACTGTGTGGATCACCACAAACTATGGAAAATTCTTCAGGAGATGGGAGTACCAAACCACCTGACCTGCTCTTGAGAAATCTGTATGCAAGTCAGGAAGCAACAGTTAGAATTGGTCATGGAACAAGAGACTGGTTCCAAATTGGGAAAGGAGTATGTCAAGGCTGTATATTGTCACCCTGCTTATTTAGCTTATATGCAGAGTACATCATGAGAAACGCTGGGCTGGATGAAGCACAAGCTGGAAACAAGGTTACCAGGAGAAATATCAATAACCTCCAATATGCAGATGACACCACCCTTATGACAGAAAGCGAATAACTAAGAGCCTCTTGATGAAAGTGAAAGAGGAGAGTGAAAAAGTTGGCTTAAAATTCAACATTTAGAAAACTAAGATCATGGCACCTGGTCCCATCACTTCATGGGAAATAGATGGGGGACACAGTGGAAACAGTGGCAGACTTTATTTTTGGGGGCTCCAAAATCACTGCAGATGGTGACTGCAGCCATGAAATTAAAAGATACTTACTCCTTGGAAGAAAAGTTATGACCAACCTAGATAGCATATTAAAAAGCAGAGACATTATTTTGCCAACAAGTGTCCATCTAGTCAAAGCTATCATTTTTCCAGTAGTCATGTATGGATGTGAGAGTTGGACTATAAAGAAAGCTGAGTGCTGAAGAACTGATGCTTTTGAACTGTGGTGTTGGAGAAGACTCTTGAGAGTCCCTTGGACTGCAAGGAGATCCTACCAGTCCATCCCAAAGGAAATCAGTCCTGAATATTCATTGGAAGGAGCTGGTGATGGACAGGGAGGCCTGGTGTGCTGCAGTCCATGGGGTCACAAAGAGTCGGACATGACTGAGCGACTGAATTGAACTGAACCGATGATCAAAGAAAATAAAGAAAGTAATCTTGTTAACTGATTAAGGTATACAACTAACAAATAAACTCATGAAGAATAGCCAACATTACTCACCAGTGAGGCAATGCAAATTAAGACCATAACAAGATAACAACATTCCCTATTAGAATCATTACGAAACAAATATTTAGTGATAAATAAAAGCCTTCAAGAATGTATGGGAAGTAAGTCTCTTCTTCATTGCTGGAGTGAATTTAAAACTGAAATGTTGTGAAGTAATTAGCCTCCAACTAATAATAAATAAATAAATAAATAAATAATACTAAACCAAAAAAAAAAAAAAAGTGGTTGAGTAATTTCATTTAAAAAAAGAGAAAAAAACTAGAGGCATAATGATCATGTAGGTCAGCAAGTGTACATGAAGCCATTTATCCCAGAGAAGTAGAAGTAAAAGCTATGTACACAAATACCAGCACACAATTGAATTGTTTATGGAAGATTTATTATCATGGCCAAAAAATGAAAAAAAAGAACTCAAATATCCTTCAATTGATTAATGGTTAAACAAAGAGTGGTATATACATACTGTGGAATACTACTAAGCAATAAAAGTAACAACTATTAGTGTATGCAACAACTTGGATGTATTGTGTGAAAATTATGCTAAATGAAAAATGCAAATACCAATACCTGCATACTGTATGATTCCATTTGAGAATTTTTCAGAAGAAAATATAATAGACAAATTACTGGTTGTCAAGGGTCAATGAGAGAGTGCCAGTGAATCTTCCTGACCCAGGGATCAAACCTGTGTCTCCTGCATCTCCTGCATTGCAAGTGGATTCTTTATTCATGGAACCCCAGTGAAAGAGAGGCTGTGATAAATACATATAGAGAGACTTATTTTTAAATTTATATGAAAATTTAAAGAACTTTTAATAGACAAAATCATATTTTAAAAGGGTTAAAGTGATACACGTACTTTGCAATGTGTGACATCAAAGCTATAATAATTAAGACAGTGCAATTAGCATAAAGGCATATTAAGGGCTTAACTGAAACAGAAGGGTACAGAAATAAACCCACTGTCAAACTGACAATTCATTTTCAAGACAGGAATCAAAACAACAGAATGGGGAATGTCTGCATTCCCCATTGACAATGCATGGCTTGACAATGAATGGTTCTGGCACTACTAGACAGTCACGGGGGCAAAAATGAAACCTCAAGTACTACTACCCAGAAAAATTATTTTGAGATGAATCACAACACCTAGCTGTTAAAGGTAAAACGTTAAAAGAATTAATAAGAGAATGTCTTTGCTACCTTGAGAGATAAATGTTTCTCAGACAGGACAGAGAATATAATAATCATAAAAGGAAAAAGAAATTAGCTTCATTAATTTTTTTCTACTCAAAAGACTTAAAAATGATTAGACAAGCCACATATGAGAAAATACTAGCAAAACATATATTTGAAAAAGTTCTTATATCAATAATATATAAAAATGGTTTAAACCACACAATAAAAAACAAAGCAATAAAAATGTTCACAAGATCTATACACACATTACAAAGAAAGCTATTCAAATGGTAATTATGAAGTGTATGAGAAAACCTGCTCAAGATGCTTACATGTTTCACAAAAATTAATTTGAAATAAATTATAGGTCTAAACATAAGTGCTTTACACTAGAAAGTTTCTAGAAGATATCAAAAGAGAAAATATAGGTGACCTTTCATTTGGTGATTATTTTTAAGGTACAACACAAAGGTACAATCCATAAAAGAAAAGATTGATTAGTTGAACTTCATTAAAATTAACATCTTATGCTTTATAAAAGACACTGTCAAGGAGAAGATAGGCACAGATATGGGAAAGATGTTTGTGAATCACATATTTGACAAAGTACCTGTATCTAGAATATAAGATTAACACAAAGAGCTCAACATATAACACCACACTTTCCAATTTACACATAGGCAAAAGATCTGAACAGACACTTTACTAATGGAGTTAAACAGATGAAAATTAAGCTGATGAAAAATGCTGTACATGATATGCCATGAAGGAAACACACCTCAAGACAACAATGGAATACCACAGCACATCTAAAATGGCTGATATTCAGAAAGCTGACAATGCAAAGTTCTGATGAGGATATAGAACAAGAGGCACTCTCATTTATTGTTGATAAAAATGAAAATGACACAACCACTTTGGAATGTTTTATCAGTTTCTTACAAAACTAAACATATTCTTCTGTTATGATCCAGGAATCATACTCCAGTGTATCTACTCATATCAACTGAAAACTTACGTCCACACAAAAACCTGCACATGAATGTTTATAGCATCTTTATTCATGATTTCCAAAACTTGGAAGCAACTATTTCCTTCAATAGATGAAATGAATAAATGAAATATTATGCATTCATACAAAGTAATGTTATTCAATGATAAAAAGAAATAAGCTCTCAAGTCATGAAAAGACAAGTAGAAACCTTACATGCATGTTGCCAAGTGGAAGAAGCAAATACCAAAAGGCTACATACTGTGCAATTCCAACATTACATTCTGGAAAAGGTCAAACTATGAAGACAGTGTAAACATCAGTGGTTTCCAGGGATGGAAGCATGGGAGAAAAAGAGGGATAAATAGTTAAATCACAGGGGAATTTTATATCAGAGAAATTACTCTGTACAATATGTTAAAGGTGAATACATGTCATCACATTATACATTTGTTAAAACCCATAGAAAATAACTCCCAGTGAAGAAAACCTCAGGACAAGATGGCTTCACCAGAGAATTCTGTCAAACATTTAAAGAAGTAGCACCAATCCTCCTGAGACACTTTGAGACAATTGAATGGGAGAGAACAACTCAAGCACATTCTATGAGGTCAGCATTACCCTGATACCAAAGTCAAAAACACTGCTAGAAAAGAGAACTACAGAACTACAATATTCCTGATGAACAACATTGCAAAAATCCTCAACAAAACAATAGTAAATTGATTTCAACAACATATTAAAATAATTATACACCCTTACTAAGTGGATTTATTTCTGGAATGAAAGTATGGTTCAGCATACAAAAATCAATAAATGGAATACACTGTATTAACAGAATGAAGGCCAAAAACACTGTAATTTCAATGCAGAAAAAAATTGATAAAATTCAACAAACTTTCATGATAGAAAACACTCAAAAATCTAGGAAAAGAGGGAAACTTCCTCAAAATAATAGTGACTATTCATGAAAAGCACACAACTAACATTGTGTCTTCAAAAATTAATCATACACTTAATATTACAACTCCACAATTCTACACCCTCGTATTCATCCAAGAGAACCCAAAAATACATGTCCATAAAAAGAATTATACATAAATGCTCATAGAAACTGTATTGAAAATGACCAGAAACTGAAAGTAAGCTATATGGCTATTAACAGGAAAATCTATAAACTCTACTCAACATTTAAAACTGAATGAAATATATATATATGTATATATATATACATATATATATATGTAAAACTGTACATGGAGTTAGCAGATATCATGCTGAGAAAATAAAAAGTTGGCCACAGAAAGTTATAATGTATTTTTCAAATTATGTGAAATTTTAGAATAATTTAACCTATTATGACAAAAATCAGAAGACTCTCTGGAGGTGATCACTAGAAGATGTATGGAGAAAGCTTTTGGGGATGATAAATAACTGCACAAATTTGTCAAAACCCATCTGTTTGTTTATTGAATGTATGTGCATTAGCACATACATTTTGTATGTAAATTTTACCTCAAAATTGCTAAAATTTATCATTGTGTAATTAGTACTTGTAGGTGTACTTTTTGCAGTTGTGTGAGTTACTTATTTTTAAAATAATTTATATATATTTTATCCTTGAAGTCATAAATATATAGAACATAACAAAAGCAAGTTTTCTCATTATTGGGAAAGTGATATATATATACGGAAAGAGGGAAGACTAGACTATACTCAGAACTGTGAGATTAGAGTTGGAGAGATCAGTATGTACTCATTTAATTATAAGTAATTGTGTGTGTGTGTGTGTGTGTGTGTGTGTGTGTATACACATTGAGAATAGATGTGAATAATACTTAGAAAAATATAAATTTGTATTTCTTATCTATTTACTGAAAGAACATAGAATCCATGACATACTATTAGCAATGAATATATTCAGCTACCAGAACTTAATTTCTAAAAACCATGCTCCCAAAGTTACCAGGGCTACAGAGAGATATGCCTGATACTATAGTTGAGAGAGGTAAAGTACAAAATGAGTCTGGAATTTGTTTCTGTTTCAGAAAGTAAGGAATTGCTCAAATCTTAATAGGAGCCACCTTAAGGGGATTCCAGTACCCAAATCTGAAAAAAAAATACCTCAAAATTAATTATGATTTCAAAAGTAATAACATATATGTGTTAGTCAGGTGCTCGGGCCTGGTGCACTGGGAGGACCCAGAGGAGTCGGGTGGGGAGGGAGGTGGGAGGGGGGATCGGGATGGGGAATACGTGTAACTATATGGCTGATTCATGACAATGTATGACAAAACCCACTGAAATGTTGTGAAGTAATTAGCTTCCAACTAATAAAATAATATTAAAAAAAAAAAGTAATAACATGAATAGAATAAAAATTATACTCATATATACACACATTACTGGATTAATGAATAAGTGAATAAATAAATGAATTAATGAGTGAATAAATGACTGATAATAGGGAAAGTTTCTTTTTCCATTTATTTTTATTAGTTGGAGGCTAATTACTTTACAATATTGTAGTGGGTTATGTCATACATTGACATGAACCAGCCATGGAGTTACATGTATTTCCCATCCCAATACCCCCTCCCACCTCCCTCTCCACCTGATTCCTCTGGGTCTTCCCAGTTCACCAGGCCAGAGCACTTGTCTCATGCATCCAACCTGGGCTGGTGATCTGTTTCACCCTAGATAATATACATGTTTCGATGCTGTTCTCTCGAAACATCCCACCCTCACCTTCTCCCACAGAGTCCAAAAGTCTGTTCTGTACATCTGTGTCTCTTTTTTCTGTTTTGCATATAGGGTTATCGTTACCATCTTTCTAAATTCCATATATATGCGTTAGTATACTGTAATGGTCTTTATCTTTCTGGCTTACTTCACTCTGTATATTGGGCTCCAGTTTTATCCATCTCATTAAAACTGATTCAAATGAATTCTTTTTAATGGCTGAGTAATATTCCATGGTGTATATGTACCACAGTTTCCTTATCCATTCGTCTGCTGATGAGCATCTAGGTTGCTTCCATTGCCTGGCCATTATAAACAGTGCTGCAATGAACATTGGGGTGCACGTGTCTCTTTCAGATCTGGTTTCCTCATGTGTATGCCCAGCAGTGGGATTGCTGGGTCATATGGCAGTCCTATTTCCAGTTTTTTAAAGAAATCTCCACACTGTTTTCCATAGTGGCTGTACTAGTTTGCATTCCCACCAACAGTGTAAGAGGGTTCCCTTTTCTCCACACCCTCTCCAGCATTTATTGCTTGCAGACTTTTGGATAGCAGCCATTCTGACTGGCGTGTAATGGTACCTCATTGTGGTTTTGATTTGCATCTCTCTGATAATGAGTGATGTTGAGCATCCTTTCATGTATTTGTTAGCCATCTGTATGTCTTCTTTAGAGAAATGTCTGTTTAGTTCTTTGGCCCATTTTTTGACTGGGTCATTTATCAACTCTAAATATGGGGGGGGGGGGAATGAAATTGGAAAATCCTTAAGGAATGCTAAAAGTCATAGGTAAAAGGATGACGAGCAGGGAGATGTTTATGTAGCCTTACAGTAGCTCCAAATAAATATTTTATTAATTATAAAAAAGAAATGGTAAATTTTCAGGTGAAAATCCCAGCAGACATCACATTAACCATATGTTCTAAGCTACCGTTATCAAATTTGGGGACAAACCATTCTCATGTGTATCTTATAAATGATGTTCTCAAAAAGCTAAAACATCCCATTTGTGGTATTCTTGCAAAAAGTGCACAACCTAGCCTAATCATGAGATATTTGACAAACCCTGAGCATATTCTACAAAATAACTACCCTTTCCAAAATGGCAAGTTCAAGAAACACAAAGAAAGATTGAGGAAATGTTCCAGATTAAAACAGGCCAAAGAAGTATAGCAATAAATGTAGTGTGTGATCCTAAATCAAACTTAAGACTGAGAAAAATAAATAACTCTTAAAGTACAATAACAACAAAATTTGAATATGGGTTCGAGGCTAGATAATATTAACAGTAAGCTATTAAATAGAGACTCCAAAATAAAGGCTCTAAATTTTAGTGTCCATCAATTTCCATGGACTATATACTCCCACCATGGCTTATTTCAAACAGTTTAACAAAGGGATTGAAAAACTCCTAAATATGTAAAATCATCCAGCTGCATCACATCATTAGAATACTATTTTATCAATTTAAAGTTTATTCAATACAGGCTTACCTCAAGAAACAACAATACAGGCTTACCTCAAGAAACAACAATACAGGCTTACCTCAAGAAACAAGAAAAAGTCAAATAAATTACCTAACTCTACACCTAAAGCAACTAGAGAAGGAAGAAATGAAGAACCCCAGGGTTAGTAGAAGGAAAGAAATCTTAAAAATTAGGGCAGAAATAAATGCAAAAGAAACAAAAGAGACCATAGCAGAAATCAACAAAGCTAAAAGCTGGCTTTTTGAAAAGATAAACAAAACTGACAAACCGTTAGCCAGACTCATCAAGAAACAAAAGGAGAAGAACCAAATTAACAAAATTAGAAATGAAAATGGAGAGATCACAACAGACAACACTGAAATACAAAGGATCATAAGAGATTATTACCAGAAGCTCTATGCCAATAAAATGGACAACTTGGAATAAATGGACACATTCTTAGAAAAGTATAACTTTCCAAAACTGAACCAGGAAGAAATAGAAGATCTTAACAGACCCATCACAAGCAAGGAAATCGAAACTGTAATCAGAAATCTTCCAGCAAGCAAAAGCCCAGGACCAGATGGTTTCACAGCTGAATTCTATCAAAAATTTAGAGAAGAGTTAACACCTTTCTTACTCAAACTCTTCCAGAAAATTGCAGAAGGTAAACTTCCAAACTCATTCTATGAGGCCACCATCACCCTAATTCCAAAACCAAACAAATATGCCACAAAAAAAGAAAACTACATGCCAATATCACTGATGAACATAGATGCAAAAATCGTTAACAAAATTCTAGCAAACAGAATCCAACAACATATTAAAAAGGTCATATATCATGACCAAGTGGGTTTTATCCCAGGAATGCAAGGATTCTTTAATATCTGCAAACCAATCATTGTAATACACCATATTAACAAATTGAAAGATAAAAACCATATGATTATCTCAATAGATGCAGATAAAGGCTTTGACAAAATTCAACATCCAGTTATGATAAAAAAAAAAACTCTCCAGAAAGCAGGCATAGAAGGAACATAACTCAACATAATAAAAGCTACATATGACAAACCCACAGCAAACATTATCCTCAATGGTGAAAAATTGAAAGCATTTCCCTTAAAATCAGGAACAAGACAAGGGTGCCCACTCACCACTACTATTCAACATAGTTTTGCCAGTGTTGGCCACAGCAATCAGAGCAGAAAAAGAAATAAAAGGAATCCAGATAGAAAAAGAAGTGAAACTCTCACTGTTTGCAGATGACATGATCCTCTACATAGAAAACCCTAAAGACTCTACCAGAAAATTACTAGAGCTAATCAATAAATATACTAAATTTGCAGGATATAAAATTAACACACAGAAATCCCTTGCATTCCTATACACTAACAATGAGAAAACAGAAAGAGAAATTAAGGAAACAATTCCATTCACCATTGCAACAACAACAACCAAAAATACCCAGGAATAAATCTACCTAAATAAACAAAAGACCTATATATAGAAAATTATAAAACACTGATGAAAGGGATTGAAGATGACTCAAATAGATGAAGAAATATACCATGTTTATGGATTGGAAGAATCAGTATAGTGAAAATGACTATACTACCCAAAGCAATCTATAGATTCAATGCAATCCTTATCAAGCTACCAACGGTACTTTTCAGAGAACTAGAAAAAATAATTTCACAATTTGTATGGAATTACAAAAAAACCTCGAATAGCCAAAGCAATCTTGAGAAAGAAGAATGGAACTGGAGATATCAACCTGCCTGACTTCATACTATTCTACACAGCTACAGTCATCAAGACAGTATGGTACTAGCACAAAGACAAAAATATAGATCAATGGAAAAAAAAAAAAAAAAGCCCAGAGATAAATCCATGTGCCTATGGACACCTTATGTTTGACAAAGGAGGCAAGTATATACAATAGAGAAAAGACAATCTCTTTAACAAGTGGTGCTGGGAAAATTGGTCAACCACTTGCAAAAGAATGAAACTAGAACACTTTCTAACACCATACATAAAAGTAAACTCAAAATGGATTAAAGATATAAATGTAAGACAAGAAACTCTAAAACTTCTAGAGGAAAACATAGGCAAAACCCTCTCTGACATAAATCACAGCGGGATCCTCTATGAACCACGTCCCAGAGTAATGGAAATAAAAGCAAAACTAAACAAATGGGACCTAATGAAACTTAAAAGCTTTTGCACAATGAAGGAAACTATAAGCAAGGTGAAAAGACAGCCTTCAGAATTGGAGAAAATAATAGCAAATGAAGCAACTGACAAAGAATTAATCTCAAAAATATACAAGCAGCTCATGCAGCTCAATTCCAGAAAATTAAACTACCCAATCAAAAAATGAGCCAAAGAACTAAACAGACATTTCTCCAAAGAAGACATACAGGTGGCTAACAAACACATGAAAAGATGTTCAACATCACTCATTATCAGAGAAATGCAAATCAAAGCTTCAATGAGGTACCATCTCACCCTGGTCAGAATGGCGGCCATCAAAAAATCTACAAACAATAAATGCTGGAGAGGGTGTGGAAAAAAGGGAACTCTCTTACACTGTTGGTGGGAATGCAAACTAGTACAGCCGCTATGGAGAACAGTGTGGAGATTCCTTAAAAAACTGGAAATAGAACTGCCATACAACCCAGCAATCCCACTGCTGGACATACACATGAGGAAACCAGAATTGAAAGAGACACGTGTACCCCAATGTTCATTGCAGAAGTGTTTACAATAGCTAGGACATGGAAGCAGCCTAGATGTCCACTGACAGACAAATGGATAAGAAAGTGTGATACATATACACAATGGAATATTACTCAGCTATCAAATATAACACATTTGAATCACTTCTAATGAGGTGGATGAAACTGGAGCCTCTCTGACTGAACTGAACTGAACTGATACAGAGTAAAGTAAGCAGAAATAAAAACACCAATATAGTATATTAACACATATATATGGAATTTAGAAAGATGGTAATGATGACCCTATATGCGAGACAGCAAAATAGACACAGATGTAAAGAACAGACTTTTGGACTCTGTGGGAGAAGGCGAGGGTGAGATGATTTGAGAGAATAGCATTGAAACATGTATATTATCATATGTGAAATAGATCGCCAGTCCAGGTTTGATGCATGAGACAGGGTGCTCAGAGCCGGTGCACTGGGATGACCCTGAGGGATGGGATGGGGAGGGAGGTGAGAGGGGAGTTCAGAACGGGGAATGCATGTACACCCATGGCTGATTCATTTGAATGTATGGCAAAAACCACTACAATATTGTAAAGTATTTAGCCTCCAATTAAAATAAATAAATTATTATTTTTTTAAGTCATTAGAACTAAACAAAATGGAAATGACTGGAGGAACACAGTTTTGTGTATTAGGGAGGGAATCTCTTTATATGGTAGCTCTGATAAAAGTTAATGAGGAGATAGACGTTTTATATGTTTTCATGCATTTCAGATTTTTTTTTCATTTTGTGTATCGATTGTAAGCACATTAACAACATGGATTGAGAATAAATATGTTTATCACCTATCTCAATCCCATGCTGAGAAAAGTAGATTTAATACACAGCTCCTGGCTCATTCCTTGATGTTTTTAATTTC
Source organism: Muntiacus reevesi (assembly GCF_963930625.1). Lineage (NCBI taxonomy): Eukaryota > Metazoa > Chordata > Mammalia > Artiodactyla > Cervidae > Muntiacus > Muntiacus reevesi. The sequence goes on along the minus strand of NC_089271.1, from coordinate 32,853,362 downwards.
AATTTAAATTGGGTCACCCATCCATGAAAATGTTACATTTCTCAGAATATGGTTAAATAGTTCAAGTTTCAGTTAGACTAATACTGTTTTTCAGCATTTCTTAATTCTGATTAGTATAAATGGTATATCTTCTGAGGTAAATATGGCATGAGTAAACTTAATTGCATTACTACACCATCGGGTGCTAGTTTATAGCCGAGTAGTCATTAGGTCAGAATAATGATGTTATCATGCACCGTCACAGGATATTTGCTCTTTATTTATAGTGAAAGGGAAATAGAGTAGACTTTAAAGCATCATTGTTGGATTGAAGAAACATTTAGCTTGAATTTTACTTATGTATGTTTTAGTTACTTTGCAAAATAATTTTTTTCCTTTGTAATTACTGGTATATGTTTCTTGCTTTAAAGTTTTCAATATATTTGCTTCAAAAAGAAAGAGTGGATAAATGAACTAACAAGAAATATAATCTAATACTTATAATAAGCCAGACTTAAGAGATGAGCATGAGCTCTCATTTTGAGGGGACAATCTTGGTGAAATGGTGCAGTGTAGAACAGGTTCCTGCTAGTCATGAAAGAAGAAGTGAAAAAAAAAATCTATAATATGATTGGACACTGGTCACTGACTAGAGCAGCAGAGGTGGGCACCTTATTTTTCCTATGATATTTTGAAACATGACTGCTCTCCAGAATGTCTTTCTATATTAAATTCTTAAATCAGGATTCAGATAGTTGAGCCATGCCCTAGGGGCATTCAAAAATGTTGCAACCAACTATAACTATTCTAAGGACGGATTCCTAGACTTTACAAAGAATGCCTCAAAAGCAATTTGAAGTACTCTGAGGAATGGGCAGTTTCTAATGCTATATTTTTTGTCACTCATTGTGTCCTAAAAAGTACAACTTTTTTTTGAGCATTATATTAAGATTGTTTAAGTTAGTATCTCTTTTGGAGTGGAGTGTGAAGAAATCCTCAACCTTTGTCTGTGAGCATATTCACTGGCCATTTGAAACAAGTGTTATAATACTTTTTCACATGTAAACTAACAGACAGAGGTTGTATAATTGATTTTATTTGTAGAATGTTTCCTTCATTCGGTCAATATATCATTACCTAATAAAGTGGTGGATATTCAAGTCACAAATTTAATTACTCAAATCATATTATATTAATATCCTCGATAAATGAAGTAAAAATATTTTCCCATTACTAAAGTGAGACTATGGGTTGAATAATTTCATAAGATTTCATAGTTGCTAACTGCAGTTTACTAATAGGCTAAAGGCTATTTAACCTATCAGCAAAGGCTAAAACTCTGTTGCTAAAGGCTAATAGAGTTTTGCCAAGAGAATGCACTGGTCATAGCAAACACCCTCTTTCAACAACACAAGAGGACTCTACACATGGACAGCACCAGATGGTCAACACCAAAATCAGATTGATTATATTCTTTGCAGCCAAAGATGGAGAAGCTCTATACAGTCAGCAAAAACAAGACCAGGAGCTGACTGTGGCTCAGATCATGAACTCCTTATTGCCAAATACAGACTTAAATTGAAGGAAGTAGGGAAAACCACTAGAACATTCAGGTATGACCTAAATTAAATCCTTTATGATTATACAGTGGAAGTGATAAACAGATTTAAGGGACTAGACCTGATAGACAGAGTGCCTGATGAACTATGGACGGAGGTTCGTGACACTGTACAGGAGACAGGGATCAAGACCATCCCCATGGAAAAGAAATGCAAAAAAAGCAAAATGTCTGTCTGAAGAGGACTTGCAAATAGCTGTGAAAAGAAGAGAAGCGACAAGCAAAGGAGAAAACAAAAGATATTCCCATTTGAATGCAGAGTTCCAAAGAATAGGAAGGAGAGCTAAGAAAGCCTTCCTCAGCGATCAATGCAAAGAAATAGAGGAAAACAACAGAATGGGAAAGACTAGAGATCTCTTCAGGTAAATTAGAGATACCAAGGGAACATTTCATGCAAAGATGGGCTCAATAAAGGACAGAAATGGTAGGGACCTAATAGAAGCAGAAGATACTAAGAAGAGGTGGTAGGAATACACAGAAGAACTGTACAAAAAAGATCTTCATGACCCAGATAATCACAATAGTGTCTAGAACCACACATCCTGGAATGTGAAGTCAAGGGGGCCTTAGAAAGCATCACTGTGAACAAAGCTAATGGAGATGATGGACTTCCAGTTGAGCTATTTTAAATTCTGAAAGATGATGCTGTGAACGTGCTTCACTCAATATGCCAGCAAATTTGGAAAACTCAGTGGCCACAGGACTGGAAAAGGTCAGTTTTCATTCCAATCCCAAAGAAAGGCAATGCCAAAGAATGCTCAGACTACCGCACAATTGCACGCATCTCACATGCTGGTAAAGTAATGCTTAAAATTCTCCAAGCCAGGCTTCAGCAATGCATGAACCATGAACTTCCAGATGTTCAAGCTGGTTTTAGAAAAGGCAGGGGAACCAGAGATCAAATTGCCAACCATCTGCTGGATCATGGAAAAAGCAAGAGAGTTCCAGAAAAACATATATTTCTGCTTTATTGACTATGCCAAAACCTTTGACTATGTGGATCACAATAAACTCTGGAAAATTCTGAAAGAGATGGGAATACCAGACCACCTAACCCACCTCTTGAGAAATCTGTATGCAGGTCAGGAAGCAACAGGTAGAACTGGAAATGGAACAACAGACTGGTTCCAAATAGGAAAAGGAGTATGTCAAGACTGTATATTGACACCCTGCTTATTTAACTTATATGCAGAGTACATCATGAGAAACACTGGGCTGGAAGAAGCACAATCTGGAATCAAGATTGCTGGGAGAAATACCAATAACCTCAGATATGCAGATGACACCACCCTTATAGCAGAAAGTGAAGAGGAACTAAATAGACTCTTGATGAAAATGAAGGAGAGTGAAAAAGTTCATTTAAAGCTCAACATTCAGAAAACTAAGATCATGGCATCTGGTCCCATCACTTCATGGGAAATAGATGGGGAAATAGTAGAAGCAGTGTCAGACTTTATTTTTTTGGGCTCCAAAATCACTGCAGATGGTGACTGCATCCATGAAATTAAAAGACACGTACTCCTTGGAAGGAAAGTTATGACCAAACTAGACAGCATATTTAAAAGCAGAGACATTACTTTGCCAACAAAGGTCCATCTAGTCAAAGCTATGGTTTATCCAGTAGTCATTTATGGATGTGAGATTTGGACTGTGAAGAATGCTGAGCACTGAAGAATTGATGCTTTTGATCCGTAGTGTTGGAGAAGACTCTTGAGCATCCCTTGGACTGCAAGGAGATCCAACCAGTCCATCTTAAAGGCGATCAGTCCTGGGTGTTCATTGGAAGGACTGATGCTGAGATGAAACTCTAATACTTTGGCCACCTCATATGAAGAGTCGACTCACTTGAAAAGACCCTGATGCTGGGAGGGATTGGGGGCAGGAGGAGAAGGGGACGACAGAGGATGAGATGGCTGGGTGGCATCATCGACTTGATGGACATGAGTTTGAGTAAACTCTGGGAGTTGGTGATGGACAGTGAGGCCTGGCGTGCTGCAATTCATGGGGTCACAAAGAGTCAGACACGACTGAGTGACGGAACTGAACTGAACTGCAATTTCCACTGTCTCAAGTATTTTGATATTTCGTGTTGTGTGCTTTTCAATAATTGAAAAATTGAGTTTTTCCTCTTTAAGTCTTTAATACTTCTGAAATTTTTTCTTATGTGTCATGTCAGTGTTAGTCTCTCAGTCATATCCGACTGTTTGTATCCCCATGGACTGTAGTCCAGCAGGCTCCTCTGTCCATGGAATTCTCCAGGCAAGAATACTGGAGTGGGTTACCATTTCCTTTTCCAGGGGACCTTCCCAACCCAATAATCAAACCTGGGTCTCCTGTATTTTAGGCAGATTCTTTACTGTCTGAGCCACCAGGGAAGCCCTGTGTAGTGTAAACAAGTACAGTTATGTTTTACCACCATCATTGTTTGAAATAGCCTTAATTTTCCAGTGGATTTTCATATGACTTTTGACATATTTTGAGTTCCCATGTTGTGGTTGGATCTGCTTCTAGGTCATTTTTACTTTATCCTTTTGACAAAGTGTTACAACCACTGTGCTAATGACACATGGTTTTAATTACTGTGGATTTATAATAATATTAATATTAGGATAGTCTTTGTCCTTATTCATCAACAAATTGTGGTAAAATAAATATTATGTTTATGCAATTTAGAATCCATTAGACAAATTTTGTAAACCAGGGCTTCCCTGGTGGCTCAGACAGTAAAGTATCTGCCTGCAGTGCAGGAGACCTGGGTTTGATCCCTGGGTCAGGAAGATCCCCTGGAGAAGGAAATGGCAACCCACTCCAGTATTCTTGCCTAGAGAATTCCATGGACAGAGGAGCCTGGTGGGCTACAGTCCATGGGGTCTCAAGGCGTTGGACATGATTGAGAGACTTACACTTTCTTTCACTTTCAGACAAGTTCCATAAACTTCTGGTTGAGTTTTTAATGAAATTACATTGAATTTAGAGATTAACTTGGAAATAGTTGGTTTTCTTACATTGGTGGCACAATGAACATGACATAGCATTTTCATTTAATAAGCACCGTCACTTTCCGAGTAAGTGTTCCATGATATGTGAGGCTGAATTTTCATTTCTACATCAGTAATGGTAATGGTAGTAATAAATACATAGAAATTTTCTAGAAATAAATACAATGGCAAAAATGTGACTTTTTAAGAGAATATACAATTTCCTTTCTCAAATTAATGAGACTCAATTGCTGTACTCCTGGTTATTTGAACTTAGTTCTCCAATCCTTCTAAAACTTAGTGATAATGCTTATTGAAATAAGGCATAGTTTTCCCTAAATATCTGGAATTTTCCAAATTAAAATATATTTTATGATATTGATATTAATACTTTAACTTTAAAGTAGCCCACAGTTTTTGTACACAAAGTATGTGTGTACATACATATACGCTTGCAATTGAACATTTAAGAACACTTATTACTAGGAAAATACAAGTTCTTGAAAAAAAAGAAAAGTAGGACTCTACTTTCAGAGAGAGTCCTTTGACATTAAAGTGATTGTCTTTTATGCTCTATTCCATATTTTCTATAGATTTGTCTTGTAGATTGCATCACTATAGTATTACCAACTTGAGACACCTGGAGATAATTCTACTTCCAACCATTGCAAAATAAAACAAACCATCCTTCAATTACACTACATTCTTTTTTGTAAGGGATGCTCATTAGTGTTTTTGAATTACTTTTTGGATGCTTTTAATGTTTAGATTGCTATTATATTTATTATCTTCATCAATACAAATGATATGAGGCATTATTTCAATTATACAAATAAAAAATTAGAAGCTTAAAGATTGAGTAATTAGCCCAAGGCAATACAGCTAATAAATGGAAGAGACTAGAAAACTCTGTTATATCTGACACCAAAATCAATATTACTAAGTACTTTTGTATACCATTCCAAGAATAATGAGAAAAATAATATTAACAAATTTATGGTTATATGCTGATTATGAACTTACTGATTTGAGAGTCTATTTGAAGTTTAAATTGACATTTTTGTTTTTTGCATGAGCACATGTTCATTGACACTGAAAGACCTTGACAAAGCATGAGGCTCTCAGGGCCATCCATCACTATCCATGCATTTCTTAAGCTAATGTTCACATGTGTGGGAGTGAGCAACTGTCCCAGCAGACAAATAAAAACTTATTAAACCAGAAATATTTAAAACTAATTACCTCAATGTGAGTAATATTCTTGAGTGTCTTTGAATTAAGTGTGCTTTGGAGCATTTTGATTATTATGTTTTTCTATAGAGAAGGAAGACTTGATAAAATTATATTTCATTATTTATGGAACATAGTGAGAGTAGGTAGACTTAAAGGTCATAAGTTCTCACACAAGAAGAATCCATCAATTTAATTCTAGAGTGAAGTAAAGATAGAATTATTCCTGAAGAACTAGAAGTAATTACCAAAACTAATTATATTGGTCTGGCCTGAGGTTAACAGCTGGCAAAGATTGACACTTGGCTGTTTATAAAACGCAAGCAATTATAAATGTTTGCTTGACCTCATTGTGAAAGGGTTTTATGAAAATCAAATTTAAGTTAACATGCACAAAGTTCTGAGTGAACACTTCAATGGATAATATGTGAAATTTTAGGATCAGGGTATTGGATGTGTTATGGATTGGTGGCAAGCAAAATCATACACTCACAGAGTAAAAGGTTAATTTTCCAATATAATTTTTCCAAGGTACAAGTTCTTATCAGATGTGAAGTGGCAGCTTAGGGTAGAAGTGGATGCAGCAATTTTCAGCATAACTTATCTTGGTCCCCAGAGTCCTTAACAAAAGGAATACTGATGCTGATGACGTGGATTGTGCAAGGTAAGATCAATTCTTGCTATCAAACTGCCCCTTTTGATTCAGGTCTTGAGTCACCAACAGAAATAATTTCCACCAACAAGTGAAACACTTCTGTTTAAAGAAATTTGTATTAACCTTGTGCTTTCTCTGTTCTTGGGTCAAATGCAGCATCGGAAAAGGAATACACTTTCCTAAAGGAAGAAAGTAGACTTTCCTTGAACAATATTTCTAATCTCAGGCTTCTGGTGTTCAAAAGAAGTCTATTCCCCACTCTCCTGGCTGATTTAATGGTGTTTTATCTGGAGATTGTCTGAAAGACAAATAGATGACACATAGCACTGTTAGCTAAACGAATCAGAAAAATTAAACTTCTTTTTTAATTTCAAAAAGGCCTTATATTTTAAATTGATGTCTATACTTAGAAGTTTTGTTGTGTTCTAACATGAAAGCTTTTTAGTCTAATTATTTGAGTGCCAGTTTTCTCTTTATCTACTAACTTTGATGGACCACATAGTTTCTGTGATAGATTTTGATGAAAAGTTCAAAGAATACAGGTACAGTGCTGTGAACTGGCTGCTTCTTACTGTAATGAAGACCTTAAAGAAAGAAAATTATGTAAGTTCAGCACTTTAAATTCCCAGTTCATGGTACCATTATCATTAGTCAAAAGATTTTAACTCAAAGACTTCAGATTAGCACAGGAAAAAATCATGTATAATGTCTATTTCTGTGCATTATTGAATTACAATACAGATTGATTGCATAACCTCACCAGTTTCTTAAGTGAAAGATATAAGGATAAAAATACAACTCTGAAAAAGAAGATGGTGCTATTTGGAAGGATTTGGAGGTACTCTTAGTACCTTGCTTAGCCTCTCTTGCTGGTAGCATCATCCTCTTTGCCGCATGTAAGATGAAAATGTTCCAGTCAAAATATATAATTTGATGTGAATATTCAACAATGATGTGTGCAAAAATCACCACAGTCAGTTTTAGAACATTTCCATCTCTTGAAAAATAAACCATTTATGAGATATCTAAAGTAATCAAACTCTTAGAAAAAAAAAATCAGATAGACAAAATATTTAAATGTTAAAAATAAAACAAAAATACTAGAAAAAAATAAAGTCTATTTTGTCTGATATGAAAAAAAAAAAAAAAGAAAATAGACTGGCTTTTCTCTGAGGTAGAGGAAGGGGGAAAAGACAGTTGCTTCTTGATGCATATCAATGGATATAGAGTTTCAGTCTTGCAAGATCAAAAAGGTTTAGAGATCTGTTGCACAACCTTCTGCATATAGTTAGCACCACTATACTGTACATTTAAAATGATTAAGATGGTAAATTTTTTATGTTTCTTAGCACAGTAAAAAAAAAAATGTACCTTTTAACTATTGGCCCTCTAATCACCCATCTCCCCAAGCCTTGAGCAACCACGCCATGCACTTTCTGTGTATATTTAGGTTTGACTATTTCAGACATTTAGTATAGGAGGAATAATATAATGGGTGATATTTTGTAACTTCTTTCAGTTACCATAACATTTTGAAGGTTCATCTATGTGGTAGCATATATCAGTACTTCATTCCTTTTAATGATCAAGTAATATTTCATTGTCTAGATGAACCAAATTTTGTTTATCCATTCATTAGTTTATGGATATTTGAGTTGTTTCCACCTCTTTCAGCAAGACAGATGACACTGCCATGAATGTTAATTTTTCTTGAATCTATGGTTAGGAGTGGAATTGCTGGATCATATCTAACTCCATATTTGACTGTTTGAGAAATCGTCAGATTTGTTACATTCTCACTTGTGGTAGATGATGGTTACTGCTTTTTTGACTGTTTGAGAAATCATCAGATTTGTTACATTCTCACTTGCAGTAGATGATGGTTACTGGTTTTTTACATCCTAACCAACACATATTACTTTCCCCTTTTTGGACTACACCATCACAGTGGGTAGGAGGTGGTCTCACATTGTGTTTTCAATTTGCATTTCTCTGGCAACTAATTATGTTAAGCACCTTTCTATATATTTATTGACCTTTTTTATATCCCCTTTGGATAAATATTCATTCAGACTGTTTGCAATTATTTATTTACTTGTATATATTTATTTTAACATACTTTTATTGAATGCAAGATTCTGTAAAATGCTATAGTGCCTTAACATTTTCGTTTCACACATGTAATTTCACGTAATCCCACAATAACCCTTTTCCCCCCTCTACCCTTATATTGCCCCTCCCCACCTTCCCTCTCTCCACTGGTAATGAGTAATTTGCTCTCTGTATTTGTGAGTCTGTTTCTTTTTGTTTTATTCACAAGTTTGTTGTATTTTTTAGATTCTACATATATGTGATATCATACAGTTTTGTCTTTGTCTGCCTTATTTCACCCAGCATAATGTCCCCTAAGACCATCCGTGTTGCTGCAAGTAGCAAAATTTCATTCTTTTTATGGCTGAGTAGTCCATTGTCTATTTTGCTGAAGGATTAATCCTTTTATCATTATGAAACAATCTACTTTAATATTTTTAATGTCTATTTTATTTATTATTTGTATTACTACTACAATTCGCTTTTGGGTGCTTTAATTACATGCGTGCTCAGTCTTGTTCAACTCTTTGCAACCCCATGGACGTAACTTGCCAGGTTCCTCTGTCCATGGAATTATCCACACAAGAATACTGGAGTGGGTTGCCATTTCCTCCTCCAGGAGGTCTTCCTGACCCAGGGATCGAACCCACATCTCTTGCATCTTCTGCATTGGCAGGTGGATTCTTTTCCACTGTGCCACCTGGGAAGCAACTTAGGTGTATATATATATAGGTATACATAGGTATATTGGTATATATATATATATATATATATATATATATATATGTATATATATACACACAGGTGGTGCTTATCACTTGCATACGCCCTGGTCGTTTTATATATGCACTTATATGGGTATAAATCTGTGTCTATATCTATCTAATTTACTATCTCAGCTGGCTGGATGGGGGAAGCTGGTGGAGGAAGTTTCAGAGACCCCCTCAGTCTAATATGTCTTACTCTTGAGGGAAACAAAAAAAATTAATATGGGATTTATGCCAATGCCCAAGTATATCTATTTAAATTATATATTTAGGAAGTAAGAAAATGCCCGATTAGGTGGGTCCTTGAACTTAGTGAACATTCTAAGCCTGACTAGAACAGAGCCCCATTTATTACCTGGTCCCTATATACTCCTTCTCCAACAGAGGTTGTATGATGATATACCAGGTCTCCAAGTATCAATGAAGACTCAGTCGTCATATCCAGGAGTACTTGAATTATTTGAATGTTTCTCTTTTCCCAGTACAAAATTACCTAAGAAAATGGACGTAGGCCTTTTGGGGGATGGGCTAGGAGAATAATTCTGTATTCTCTTGTTACAGAAGCCTTTATTTTGGCAACCAGATTCTATTTCAGACAAGAGTTTTCTGTTTTAAAAACTAGTTCTGCTTCTGCTTCAGGAAGTAGGCAAAGGATCATGACCTTTAGTGGGCTATTTTATGTTCATCTTTGTTGCCTCTAAGGATGTCACAGGCCAGTAACTATCTCTATAAATCTGTGTATGTCAGGCCACCCTTGCTCTCACTCTGACTTTGTTGTTTATTCAAATAATCGCACCAACCTTACCTCTGATGTTTAAGCACCATCACATGGTCTCTCATTTTGGAAGCTTTCATCCTCATTGTTTCAGGTAGATCATTTCAGTAATAGAAAATCCTGGCATCAGCCTTGGCTGAAGAGGATAGCCACCACTGAGCTTCACAGTGATACGGTTGCCTGTCTTACTAGAGAATTCCTTTCTGCTTGGATCAACAGAGTATTATATGAATTCCTCAAATAACAAGATTACCTGCTGATATTCCCATCCTTATATGGTACACCATTCTGGCATGTTCTCTTCGTAGAGACTTTTCATACCTTCTGCCTGTCTCTATCATGGCAGTTGTGGCATTTCTAGTTCACTTCAAGTGACCCAAGGGAACTTCTCCTAACTTCTAAGAGCTATGTTAGCAGCAAATTAATACCTTTTCTAAGGTCCTCCATAGGGTGTTAAATCCTGTATTCTGGGAAATAAACTTTCTTATTTAAGTTTATGTCCGGCACTCCTATACCCTTCATCCAGCACATTCAGGATACGGTTCAAGAAGCCCTCTTCTGGTTCTTTCTGGTATATATTTCCTAGACCATGCAGTCAAGCAGCTCCTTTAGGATATGGCCTTTCTTCTGCAAGAGGCCTAACATTTCTCTGGCAGCTCATAATATTAAAACTTAACTCCAGTTTTTGGCCTAATGGCCAGCCTGAGCAGTAGAGATAAATTCTGAACGGGGAAATCTGTTGTTTGCAAGGCAGAGGCTTCTATGTAATTGTCAAGGAAAAGTGGGAGTGATAGGCTTTAGTAGAAAAAAGTGGGTCTCTTCTGCACACCCAAAGGATTCAGGGGAATATAGAGATTCAAGATTTTAAAGTGCATTAGTTTAGATGTCTCCCATACCATACTCAGCATCCAACACTTGTCAGTAAGGGGCTTGACTCTGGCTCAACAGACTTGCTTGGGTTTGAAGTCAATATCTCAAGTTCTGCTATTCTTGGCCAAAGGCTCAGGTCTCAACTTGTTTTCTCCTCTTCCAGCAGAAAAAAAATACCTTTTTTTTTTTTTTTTTTTGCTGCTAATAAGGCCTTTTTAGCTTCACACTTATCCTCAATTCTGTTCATTACTCATAGCCTTTTATGTATCTCTTTCAAGAATTCCTTGCCCCACAGAAATAGCCTTTTAATCCCACTATCCTTGTAACTATTATTTTGTCTATAATTGTCATATGCCTGATACATTACCCTAGTTAGGGCATGCACTCCTTTGGTACACCATTCTAGTTCACCATGGATGAAAGTTGCAAACATTGGCATGCTTCCTGGTGCCAGGTCCTATCATTGTTCCATCTTCCACCAGTGATGTTATCCTTGCTAGATGAGCCGCAAGAGACTCATTCCCAAATACCATCTTAGTATCTACTTTCTGGTAACAATCCAGGCACCGAATGTTGCAATTCAGGTGCCCTAGAAAGGAAGCTGTGAGATGGAGATTACCACTCAGGAATTGCTTTCACTGTCTGTGGAGCTTGGAAGCAGGGTGTATTTAGCAGAGGGAGAATGTGGGCTGTGATGCGGTCAAAAGAAAGGATGAAGTCAATCCCAAAAGGAGCTCTGAGGGATGAGCCTGAAGGGTAGTCCCAAACTGGGAAGGAAAAACTGGCCTTTGTATTCTTGCCTTGATTGGTCTTTGGACGTGTCTTCAGACATGGGAGCACTCCTCAGTTGAGGGTGATAATAAGGTGATGAACTCACCTGAAAGCTGTCAGCTACTAAGAGTTCCAAGAGCTGGGGAATAAGTGCTTCGATATGGAAGAAGTGGCGTCATCTCGTATGCACTGCAATACACATTCAGAATTGTTATACTTTTTGGCAATTTTTATTATTAAAGGCAATTGTATCTGTGTACCCATGGCAGCTTTTGAGGTTGTAATACCTAATTACAGCTTTCAGTTCAGTCTCTCAGTTGTATTCAGCTCTTTGCGACCCCATGGAGTGCAGCACACCAGGATTCCCTGTCCATCACCAACTCCTGGAGCTTGCTTAAACCCATGTACATTAAGGCGGTGATGCCATCCAACCACCTCATCCTCTGTCATCCCCTTCTCCTCCTGCCTTCAATATTTCACAGCATCAGGGTCTTTTCCAATGTGTTAGTTCTTTGCATCAGGTGGCCAAAGTATTGGAACTTCAGCATCAGTCCTTCCAATGAATATTCAGGGTTGATTTCCTTTAGGAAATTGAATTGACTGGTTTGCTCTCCTTCCAGTCCAGGGGACTCTCAAGAGTCTTTTCCAACACCGCAGTTCAAAGGCATCAGTTCTTTGGTGCTCACCTTCTTTATGGTCCAAATATCATGTCCGTACATTACTACTGGAAAAAACATAGCTTTGACTATACAAACCTCTGTTGACAAAGTGATGCCTCTGTTTTTTAATACTGTCTAGGTTTGTCATATCTTTCCTTCCAAGGAGCAAGTGTCTTTTAACTTCATGGCTGCAGTCACCATCTGCAGTGATTTTGAAGCCCAAGAAAATAAAATCTGTCACTGTTGCTATTTTTTCCCCATCTTTTTGCCATACAGTTGATGGGACTGGATGTCATGATCTTAGGTTTTTGAATGTCGAGTTTTAAGCCAGTTTTTTCACTCCCCTTTTTCACCCTCATTGAGAGGCTCTTTAGTTCCTCTTTCTGCCATTAGAGTAGTATCATCTGCATATCTGTAGTTGTTGATACTTGATACTTCACCCAGTAATCTTGTTTCCAGGTTGTGATTCATCCATTTAGCTTGATGTACTCTGTATAAAAGTGAAATAAGTAGGGTGACAATATACAGCCTTGATGTACTCATTTCCCAGTTTTGAACCAGTCTATGGTTCCATGTTTGGTTCTAACTGTTCCTTCTTTACCAGTATACAGTTTTCTCAGGATAAAGGTAAGGTAGTCATTCCCATCTCTTTAAGAATTTTCCACAGTTTATTGTGATCCACATAGTCAAAGGCTTTAGCAGTCAATGAAGCAGAAGTAGATGTTTTTCTGGAACTCCCTTACCTTCTCCATGATCCAACAAATGTTGGCAATTTGATCTCTGGTTCCTCTGGCTTTACCAAACCCAGCTTGTACATCTGAAAGTTCTCAGTTCACATACTATTGAAACCTAGCTTGAAGAATTTTGTGCATAACCTTACTAGCATGTGAAATGAATGCAACTGTACAGTAGTTTGGACATTCTTTGGCATTTCCCTTCTTTGAGATTGGAATGAAAACTGACCTTTTCCAGTCCTTTGGCCACTGCTCAAATAACAAGATTACCTAGTGATATTACTATCTTTATATGGTACACCACTCTAGCATATTTTCTTTTCAGAGACTTTTCATGCCTTCTTCCTCTCTCTATCATGGTAATTTGGTCATTTCTAGTTCACTTCAAGTGGCCCAAGTGAACTTCTCCTAACTTCTAAGAGTCATGTTAGCAGCAAATTAATACCTTTCCCAGGGTCCTCCACAGAGTGTTATATCCTGTTTTCTAGGAAATAAACTCTTATTTCCTGATTTTCTGACATATTAAGTGCAGCACTTTGACAGCATCATCTTTTAGGTTTTAAAATAGCTCAACTGAAATTCCATCACCTCCACTTCGTTTGTAGTAATGCTTCCTTAGGCCCACTTGACCTCACACTCCAGGATGTCTGGGTCTAGGTGAGTGATGACACCATCATGGTCATCTGGGTTATTAAGACCTTTTTGTATAGTTCTTGTGTATTCTTGCCGCCTCTTCTTAATATCTTCTGCTTCTGGTAGATCCTTATCGTTTGTGTCCTTTATGGTGCCCATCCTTGCATGAAATGTTCCCCTTTGAATCTCCAATTTTCTTGAAAAGATCTCTAGTCTTTCCCATTCTATTGTTTTCCTCTATTTCTTTGCATCTCATAATGGCACTATGTTAATATTTTATAAATTTTCAGACTGATTTATTATGAATATGCTATCTTTCCTCTTAGATATGTATATGTATTTTTATTTCTTTATTCTTAAGTAGCCAAGTTAATAAAGGTGTTTGTTCAAAATTACTGCCATATGTCTTGCTGTAATACCTGGAGATTTTTTCTCTTCTTATTTAAATCATTTGCTGAAAATTTGTTTAGTTTTCTGTGGGTTTTATGTGGCAAATTTTCTTTGGTCTTGTGATACCTCAAACTATTTTAATTATGATCTTACTTTTTGATGATAATTTCATTGAGAATGACAAATTTCATATTCAAATATTCTAGCCTTTGAATCATAAAAATCATCCTTTATTTCATCTTGAAAAGAGGTTTCTAATGCTATGTATGACACCTATTCCTTCTCACTGAAAGATCTTCACAGATGTTTTTTGTCTTGGGTATCCATCAGTTTTACTAAATTTTAGCAGAAAATTTTGTGTTTGTTTATTAATCTCTGCATGTCACTCAATGGAATTTTCAATCTGGCATTGTTTATTGCTCCATTTAAATCTATAGATCTATTTCAGAACTATATTTTAAAAACATATCCAATATTTCTCAAAATTGTTTATAATTTTTATTTTTCTTTATCTGGAATTCCCATTATTTGGACTTTGAAATTTTCTACATCTTTCTTCCATATGTTTTTATCTTTCCTTTTATAATTTTAATTCTTTTCTCTTTCCTGTTGGGAGAGTTTCTCAATGTGGTTTTCAAGTTCACAAATGTTCTTTAGTTGTGTATATCCTCTTTCTTCTTTTATTACTAGTTTTTATTCTTGTCTTGTATTGCTAATATATTCTCTTATGCCTTTCACTACATTTATCGTGCTCATTTAGAAAGTTTAGTCCATCTATACCCATTTTGCAGTTTTTTTCAACATAATTTTACTCCCTTGGGTGTTTCATTGTTTGGATTGTGAACTAATATTTCTATAGGATATATCAGCTACTGTTTCTGATGAGTAGTATAGGTGAAATGCTTAAGAATCTACAGGTGCAGAGAATTCAAGAGGAACAGAAAGATGGAGAAGTCTGAGGCACCAGAAAATTCTACTTAATCACTCCTTACACTGCCAAGAAATTCATCATATCTGAACTTCACCTCAATCCTTTAAGAAGTAACATTGGGAAGATGCTGTTTTCCTATAGGATGATCTGCTGAACACTTAGAGTAGAAAACTGTAGATTGGCATGAAAATTACAGATGCTCTAAAACATTACCATGAATTTCTGATTTATTTTACCAAGGGATTCAAATTTCTCTGGAAATATGATGGCCACAGATGCAGGATACTTAGCAAAGCCACTTTTGGCTTCCAGTAGACTTTTGAAGGAACACATGGTTTCCAGTGATATAAGTGTGCAAAATATAATCTCAGCACATCTGGTAAGTTGAATTATTACTTTCATATTGCCATTTTATATTCAGCATGTGGATCTCTATTCAGGGGACATTCGCATGAATAATACAGAATGTATGCAGATAATATTAATGCTAAGATATTCCAGTTTGGGGTGAAAATTGGCATCAACAAAGGAATATCCTTAAATGGGAAAACAGAGTCTATACTAACATGTCTCTGAACAATATTTTGCATTCAGAATGCCATCACCATTGAATGGTCTGCACCCCTCAGTAGAGTTAAAAATTTAAGATGTTTCAGATATTCTTAAAGTAATAAGGTATTTTTAAATTGATCTTTAAGAGTTTATATTTAAAAATGGTAAATTGAATGCCATTATTGTTAGGAAAATACTTAAATTGCCTGATTCTCTTACTTATTTACTGAAAAAAAATTAAAGTCTTTAAAAGCTGCCTTAATCATCAGAAATCATGTTTCTCATGGGGAATAATAATCACTGATGGAAATGAAAATATTTGCTATTCAACATTAAAATATAAAGTGTGGTTCACTGCAAAAATAATCAGCTTCAAATGCATTTTTAGTATAGTAGGTATTATTTTGTATTTTGTTAGTTTCTTTGTTAGGTTTTTTTTTTTTTTTTGTAATGAATCTGTGAAAGCTTTAAATTGGAAGGCTTTAAAATGATAGTGTAGCAGAATTATCCAGTTTGTTCAACAAAGATTCTGGTCTCAAAGAAATTTGAGAGATTTCTCTTTTGTACATGTGGAGGGGGTGCAGTGCAGAGGAAGCCAGCAATATATTCTTTGTAAGGTATTCAGTGGTCTTCAACTCTCATTTCTTGAAATGAATCTGATTCATAGAAATAACCTAAGTTCATGCAAAACTTTGCCTCCTGAAAATATTAGTGACAAAACCAGCATACATCACTGATTTAGAGCTTATTTCCAAGGAGCTAAAAAAGTATTTTTTAACAAAGAAATTTTCTTTAGATGGAGTACAGAACTTTCAAAGATGAACTCTTTGAAGTAAAGAACTTAGTATATATATATATATATATATATATATACACACACACATATATATATATAAACATTGGTATATATTTAAATATATGTCTCATGTCATTAAGATTATACTTTGTATAGAATCAGAATAAAACAAAAAAGAGTTAAGGAAAAGTGTGAGCATATCATACATTTCACTGAAGATAAATCAGTTATTTTCAAAAATTTAAAATTGAAGCATTTAAATTACTTGACATTCAGAAAGAGGCTATTTATTTAAATAAAATAGAATTTCCTAAGTGACCCTTTTAAAAAATAGTCTTAACAACATTGATTATTTAGAAAGCAACACATTCCTTCTACAGTTTTTTTTAAATAAAATACTGATTACTTATATAAAAAAAAGATATGTTATTTATCTTTAATTACAAAAAATATCTGATACTTCCAAAGCAATAAGGAATGCAACTCTTCAATGAACAAATTAAATAACTTTATATGGTGGAGATTGAGACCAGATGCCTTTTTATGATCTTAAATTATACAATTACGATCCTGTGTTGCTATATTTTGTGAGCAACAGACCTAAGGATTTCCTGAATTGAATGAATTTATTACCATATTAACATGGTAAAATCTCATTCTCAATTACATGTTGTTGACTGTATTATTCAGACTGCTTATACTGATGTTTGATAAGGTATTAAACATGTTTCAAAACAAGGAAAAGTTAAAGGCAATCCCCCAAAATTGAAAATTCCTTGATTTTCCTTTGTTTGAGATTCAGAAATCATCTATCCTCTATTTTATCACTGTCTTTCACAAACCAAAATCCTACACGACAGTGTTGTGTTATATACTACCCTAGAATTTATGATGTAAATGTTGTTTTCACTATTCTTAATTTTGCTTTCATTTTCTTCATTTTTCTTTCTAATTCAGTGCATTGATTTTTCAAGTTCATTAGTTGTTTTAGCCCTCCTACTGTGTAATACTGTAGACCTTGAAGAATTGATAGTGTTTTGCATAGCAATTGTTCTAAGGAATAACACCATAAGGCCAGTAAAAAAAAAAAAAAATCAACTGCCAAATAAATGCAGAAAGTATTACTTTAATTTTGAATGACTTGCTGAAACTATATGCAGATTAAAATTTTCTTACAATAAAAATTTCAGTAAGACATTTTATTAGAATAGAGTATACAATAGAAGCAACATTTCTTAAAAAGTAAAGTTTGTAGCAAAATTAATCAGCTCTGAAACTTTTTAAAAAATACGCTAAAGAAACTTTATAACTTTGTTATTGTTAGTTAAGACCAATAGAAGTAACAAAGACCATAAACAAGTTTTTTTTTCAAGATTTATGTTATCATCAATGCAAACTTCACTTTTGTATAAATCAACCTCATATCAAATTTAGTTCTGTCATTTAGATACACTTGTAGAAACAGAATAAACTGCTCTCTTGTGACTTTCAAGTATGCCAAGACCCCACAAATATAGTGCCCTTTATGCAACACTGAACTTACTACACAAACCCATGTTTCAGTTGATGAAATATAAAAAAAAGAAATTAAGAACCAGTGTCCCCTTGAAACATTCGTTAGAATAATCACATTTCACCATATAAAAATAGATAAGCAGATAAATAAAAACATTGAGCTTATTCTGTTTAACCACAAACTAAATATATATGATAATAAATAGTAGTCTATTACAGAATAATTCTTGCTTTTGAACCCTGACAAAAGATGAAGTGAAAGTGAAAGACAAAAGATAAATCTCAACAATTTGAATAAATATTCACCTTTATACTCAGATGGATTAATCATTTTTTAAAAATGTTAACTTATTATCAAAGAAACACAATAGGGCATTTGACACAGAACTCCTCTTAATAATCAAATTGTTGAGTTTCTTTACTTTTTAAATGTTTTACTTTTTTGTAGAATACCAATAGTCTTGGTAAAAAGATAGGGAGAAATAAGATAAATAGGTAGCTTAAAAAAAAAACCTTGTCTATCACTACTTGGCTAAGTGACAAGAGGCAAGGTGTCTTCCAAATGTCCTGGTTGGAGGTATTAACTTATTTTGTCACATTCAGAAAATTATAGGAAGAGTCTTCAGAGGAAATCTCCCCAAGCAAGCCACAGTGTCCAGGAAAGGTTTTATATAATCAGAAAGTTGAACATCCAGGATGAATTTAGAAGATTTGAGCTTTATACAGTTTGTTTTCACAAGAAACTGTGGAAAATTCTTCAAGAGATGGGAATACCAGACCACCTTACCTGCCTTCTGAGAAATTTGTATGCAGGTCAAGAAGTAACAGTTAGAATTGTACATGGAACAAGAGACTGGTTCCAAATTGGGAAAGGAGTATGTCAAGGCTGTATATTGTCACCCTGCGTATTTAACTTATATGCAGAGTTCAGTCCAGTTCAGTCACTCAGTTGTGTCCGATTCTTTGCGATCCCATGAATCGCAACACGCCAGGCCTCCCTGTCCATCACCAACTCCTGGAGTTTACTCAAACTCATGTCCATAGAGTCGGTGATGCCATCCAGCCAACTCATCCTCTGTCATCCCCTTCTCCTCCTGCCTCCAATCCCTCCCAGCATCAGGGTCTTTTCCAATGAGTCAACTCTTTGCATCAGGTGGCCAAAGTATTGGAGTTTCATCTCAGCATCAGTCCTTCCAATGAACACCCAAGGACTGATCTCTTTTAAGATGAACTGGTAGGATCTCTTTGCAGTCCAAGGGATGCTCAAGAGACTTCTCCAACACCATGGTTCAAAAGCATCAATTTTTTGGTGCTCAGCTTTCTTCACAGTCCAACTCTCACATCCATACATGACCACTGGAAAAACCATAGCCTTGACTAAATGGACCTTTGTTGGCAAAGTAATGTCTCTGCTTTTTAATATGCTATCTAGGTTGGTCATAAGTTTCCTTCC
Organism: Muntiacus reevesi; assembly: GCF_963930625.1. Classification (NCBI taxonomy): domain Eukaryota; kingdom Metazoa; phylum Chordata; class Mammalia; order Artiodactyla; family Cervidae; genus Muntiacus; species Muntiacus reevesi. The sequence continues at coordinate 32,833,965 of NC_089271.1, read as the reverse complement.
AAGGAGTAAGCATCTTTTAATTTCATGGCTGCAATCACCATCTGCAGTGATTTTGGAGCCCCCCAAAATAAAGTCCGACACTGTTTCCACTGTTTCCCCATCAATTTCTCATGAAGTTATGAGACCAGATGCCATGACCTTAGTTTTTTGAATGTTGAGCTTTAAGCCAACTTTTTCACTCTCTTTTTTCACTTTCATCAAGAGGCTTTTTAGTTCCTCTTCACTCTCTGCCATAAGGGTGGTGTCATCTGCATATCTGAGGTTATTGATATTTCTACCGGCAATCTTGATTCCAGCTTGTGCTTCTTCCAGTCCAGCGTTTCTCATGATGTACTCTGCATATAGGTTAAATAAGCAAGGCGACAACATACAGCCTTGACGTACTCCTTTTCCTATTTGGAACCAGTCTGTTGTTCCATGTCCAGTTTTAACTGTTGCTTCCTGACTTGAATATAGGTTTCTCAAGAGGTGGGTCACGTGGTCTGGTATGCCAACCAGTTTATTGTGATCCACACAGTCAAAGACTTTGGCATAGTCAATAAAGCAGAAATATATGTTTTCTGGAACTCTCTTGCTTTTTCAATGAGCCAGCAGATGTTGGCAATTTGATCTATGGTTCCTCTGCCTTTTTTAAAACCAGCATGAGCATCTGGAAATTCACAGTTCACGTATTGCTGGAGCTTGGGTTGGAGAATTTTGAGCATTACTTTACTAGCGTGTGAGATGAGTGCAATTGTGTAGTAGTTTGAGCATTCTTTGGCATTGCCTTTCTTTGGGATTGAATGAAGCTGACATTTTCCAGTCCTGTGGCCACTGCTGAATTTTCCAAATTTGCTGGTATATTGCATGCACCACTTTCACAGCATCATCTTTCAGAATTTGAAATATCTCAACTGGAATTCCATCACCTCCACTAGCTTTGTTTGCAGTGATGTTTCTTAAGGCCCACTTGACTTCACACTCCAGGATGTCTGGCTCTAGGTGAGTGATCACACCATCGTGATTGTCTGGGTCGTGAAGACCTTATTTGTACAGTTCTTCATGTATTCTTGTCAACTCTTCTTAATATCTTCTGTTTCTGTTTGGTCCATACCATTTCTGTCCTTTATCGAACCCATCTTTGCATGAAATGTTCCCTTGGTATCTCTAATGTTCATGAACAGATCTCTAATCTTTCCCATTCTGTTGTTTTCCTCTAGTTCTTTGCATTGTTCACTGAGGAAGGCTTTCTTATCTCTCCTTGCTATTCTTTGGAACTCTGCATTCAAATGGGAATATCTTTCCTTTTCTTCTTTGTTTTTCACTTCTCTTCTTTTCACAGCTATTTGTAAGGCCTCCTCAGACAACCATTTTGCCTTTTTGCATTTCTTTTCCATGGGGATGGTCTTGATCTCTGTCTCCTGTACAATGTCACGAACCTCCGTCCATATGCCGAGTACATCATGTGAAATGCTGGGCTGGATGAAGCACAAACTAGGATCAAGAATGCCAGGAGAAATATCAATAACTTTAGATATGCAGATGATACCACCCTTATGGCAGAAAGTGCAGGACTAAAGAGCCTCTTGAGGAGAGTTAGAAAACTGGCTTAAAACTCAGCATTCAGAAAACTAAGATCATGGCATCTGGTCCCATCCCTTCATGGCAAATAGATGGAGAAACAATGGAAACAGTGACAGACTTTATTTTTGGGGGCTCCAAAATCACTGCAGATGGTGACTGCAGCCATGAAATTAAAAGACACTTGCTCCTTGGAAGAAAAGCTACAACCAACCTATACAGCATATTAAAAAGCAGAAGCATTACTTTGCCAACAAAGGTCTGTCTAGTCAAAGCTATGGTTTTTCCAGTAGTCATGTATGGATGTGAGAGTTGGAATATAAAGAAAGCTAAGAACCAAAGAATTGATGCTTTTGAACTGTGGTGTTGGAGAAGACTCTTTAGAGTCCCTTGGACTGCAAGGAGATCAAATGAGTCCACCCTAAAGGAAATCAGTCCTGAATATTCATTGGAAGGTCTGATGCTGAAGCTGAAACTCCAATACTCTGGTCACCTGATGGGAAGAACTGACTCATTGGAGAAGACTCTGATGCTGGGAAAGATTGAAGGCAGGAGCAGAAGGGGATGACATGATGAGATGGATGGATGACATCACCAACTCAATGGATATGAGTCTGAGTAAGCTCCAGGAGTTGGTGATGGACGGGGAAGCCTGGCGTGCCTCCATCCATGGCTTCACAAAGAGTTGGACACAACTGAGTGAACTGAACTGAGCTTTATCTAGAGGCCATACCAATTCTAGGATTGCTACCTAGCAGAGAAGACACTTACAAAATTTAAATTATAAAGTAAGTTAATATCTCTTGTCTGGCATAAATGAGATTTCAAGTTGACAGTGATTTTCCAAAATTGAAGCGTACTGATATACAGTATTTTATAATTTTCATGCGTGCAGTATTGTGAGACATACAGATGGCTAACAAACACATGAAAAGATTCACAATTTTTAGAGTTTATATTTCACTTATAAAATACCAGTCATGTTCCCTGTGTTATACAATATATCCTTGTATCTTATTCTATACATACATAGAAATTTGTATATATTAATGCCTACCCCTATATAGCCCTTAGCTCCTCCTTTTACTAAGTGGTAACCACTAGTTTGAAGAATAAAATTTTTAAAGTTTCAAAATTAGTCTTGTTTACAGACTCTTGGAGGGCACAAACAAATCGTTGTGTGCACCAGGAGCCAGGAGAAAGAGCAGTATCCCCACAAGAGACTGAACCAGACTTGCCTGTGAGTGTCCAGGAGTCTCTGGTGGAGGTGTGGTGGGTCAACAGTTTGGCCTCATGCCAAACAGGGAGTGAACACAGACCAACTTATCAACAGAAAATTGGATGAAAGATTTACTGAATATGGCCTCGCCCATCAGAACAAGACCCAGTTTGCCCCACAGTCAGTCTCTCCCATCAGGAAACTTCCATAAGCCTCTTATCCTTATCTGTCAGAGTGCAGACAGAATGAAAACCACAGTCACAGAAAACTAACCAAACTGATCACATGGACCACAGCCTTGTCTAACTCAATGAAACTATGAGCCATGCCTTGTAGGGCCATCCAAGATGGACGGGTCATGGTGGAGACAACATGTGGTCTGCTGGAGAAGGGAATGGCAAACCACTTCAGTTTTCTTGCTGTGAGAACCCCATGAACAGTATGAGAAGATAAAAAAATAGAACACTGAAAGGTGAACTCTCCAGGTCGGTAGGTGCCCAATATGTTACTAGAGAAGAGTGGAGAAATAACTCCAGAAAGAATGAAGAGATGGAGCCAAAGCGAAAACAATGCCCAGTTGTGGATGTGACTGGTGATGAAAGTAAAGTCTGATGCTATAAAGAATAATATTGCATAGGAACTTGGAAGGTCCATGAATCAAGGGAAATTTTAAGTGGTCAAACAGGAGATGGCAAGAGGGAACATCGACATTTTAGAAATCAGTGAACTAAAATGGACTGGAATGGGCAAATTTAACTCAGATGGCCATTATATCTACTACTGTGGCAAGAATCCCTATGAGGGCAAGTAGCCCTCATAGTCAACGAAAGAGTCCGAAATGGAGTACTTGGATGCAATCTCAAAAATGACAGAATGATCTCTGTTTGTTTCCAAGGCAAACAAATCAGTATCACAGTAATCTAAGTCTATGCCAAGTCTATCAGTGCCACAAAGATGATAAGGTTTGTTTTCAATAATTTATTATCCTTAGAGCTTCAAGATATGAACTCCTGTCTGGTACATGCATTGAAAACTCCTAAAATTTAAGAATAAATTTGCATGTTTACAAATAATGTCAACAATCATTGCAGGTAGGATACTTAACTCTATGGTAATTTGTGACAGCACATTAGGAAACTAATATAGATCTTGGTACTAAAAATGCAGTGCTGCTGTAACAAGTATCTAAAGTGGCTTTGGAGCTGAGAGTAAGTAGAGGTTAGAAGAATATTGAGGAGCATGTAGAAAAATTCTGATTGCCTTCAACAGACTATTAGTAGAAACCTGCACTTCAAGGACATCCCCCATGGAGGCTCACAAACTGTAGAAATGTGTATTTGGAGAGTGCTGTCAGAAAAGTTCTGAAGGAAGTGAGGAATTCATTACTATAAACTGAAGGAAAGAGGATCCTTGCTATATGTGGAGCAGAAATCTTAGCAGAATTTGTCCTGAAGTTGTGTGGAAAGCAGAAATAGTTAAAACTGATTTGGGATATATAATGAGATTTCCAAGCAAAGTTTTAAAGGTGCAGCTGGTTTCTTTTTGGTGCTTCTAGTAAAATACTAAAATAGATAAAGTGAGAAAACTATGAAACAAAATGGAAACATGTCTTGAAGTTTGGGGAATTCTCAGCCTGTCCTGACTGCAAGAAACACTAAAATTAGGAGACTGTCTATCAAGAAAGCTGGTTCTGGAAAGAAGGACAAAGGTGTGGTAGGACAACCTTTAGCTGTAATCATATCTTTAAAAGATCTTATAAAGTATTTTCACTAAAAAAACACTTTTATGAGATTCAGTATGTGACTCACAGAGCTGCCAATCAAGAAGAGAGTAATAAGAAAATATGAGGGTATTGAACACTCAGACATTCCAGAAAAAGCTAAAGTAGAGATTGGCTTTTCCAGGAAAAATCAGTAACCAAGCCAGAGGATGGAGCTTTAGTTGCCAAGAACAGAGCTGAGAAATACAGAGGATTATTCCTAGGCTTTGAAAACTGATGAGATTGGCCTGATTAAATTTTGAAATTGTTAGAACTGGATAAAATGGCTTAATGATTTGGTTTTACAAGTCCACAGATGAAGGAAAATTGTGTCTCAGGTTGGAGTCCTGTATCTGATTGAGATAATTTAGATGACAAGATGTGGAACTTCTGAGTTGATAAAATTTCAGTAAAATGTTGGTCTTTAAATTGATGTTTTAATGGAGTAAGGCCTTTGGGGACCTTGGTATGGGATAAATATATTTTACATGTATCAGACATGAATCCTTGAGGGCCAGAGGGTGGAATGTGATACACTATCCACCAGAATACTTAAAAAATGACAATTTTTAAAAAATAATTTATGTTATTGAGATATAGTCATCACATAACATTTTGTAAGTTTAAGGAGCCTAATGTGTTAGTTTGATGTATTTATATATTGCAATATGCTTATCACCATAGGTTTAACTAATACTTTTATCAGATCATGTATCATTTCATTTTTTTGTGGTGAAAGCAATTATGATAGTCTTTTAGCAACTTTGAAGTTTATAATACAGTATTGCTAAAGGTAATCATTTTGCTGTTCATTAAATCTCTAGAACTTGCTAATCAACTAGCTACAGTCTCATGCCATTAAGTATCTTGCCAATTTCCCCACCATCCAGTCACTCAAAACAACCACTCTTCTCTCTGTTTTTAAAGGTTCAGCTTTTTAGATTTCATATATGTGATATCATCAATATCATATAGTATTTTTCTTTCTCTGTTGGACTTATCTCGCTTAGCATAATGCCCTCAAGGTCAGTGATAATATTCATTTCTCTGATGACCATTGACATTGAACACTTTATCATACATTTATTGACAATTTGAATATCCTTATTCCAGATGTACCTTTCCAAATCTCTTAACGATTTTTATATTAGGTTCTGTGCCTTTTTAAGGACTTCCCAGGTGGTGCAGTGGTAAAGAATTTGCCTGCCAATGCAGGAGATGCAGGAGATGTGAGTTCCATCCCTGGGTTGGGAAGATCCCCTGGAGGAGGAAATGGCAACCCACTCTAGTATTCTTGCCTTAAAAAATCACACGGGCAGTGGAGACTGGTGGGCCATAATCCATGAGGTCACAAAAAGCCAAACATGACTGAATGACTGAGCATGCACATATGTGTCTTTTAAATTAATTTCTAGGAACATTCATATATTTTAAGTAGAGGTTCTTTGTTGTTTGAGTGCACTAAAATATCTTCTTTTCCATTCTATCACTTTATCACAATGTTTTTCAGAAGAACAGCTATTCTTACTTTTAATGTAATCTGATTTCTTAATCCATTTGTGTCCTATATAGGAAACCTTTCTATGACCAAATAATGAGTACATCCTTACTCAGTTTTCTCCTAGAAAACCATCTTTCATATTTACCCTTTATATTTAGACTTGCAATTCATTTGACATGCAATTTTGTGAATGATGTGATGTAAGGGTCAAGTTTATTATATTTTCTACTTGGCTGTTCAATTCACGAGTGCCATTTATTTACAAGCAAGCAGAAAACACAAACAGCATTTTACCCACGATCTGCTTAAATATCTGTCTTGGCATTTTCCTGATGTGAAGTTCCTTTCATGTATCAGTTGACCATATGTATATCTTCTTTGGAAAGATGACTCTTCTGGTCCATTGTTTATTTTTAATGAGGCTGTTTATTTGTTTATGCTTCCTATTGGGTTGTATAAGTTCTTTATGTGTTTTGGATATTAACCCTTTATCAGATATATAATTTGGAAATATTTTCTCTTTCTTTGTAACTTTCCTTTTCATTTTGCTGTAAAGAAACTTTGTGGTTTGATGCAGTCTCATTTATTTTGCTGTGATTCTTGTGCTTTTGATGTTACATCCAGAAAATGGTTGCCAAGACCAACCTCAAGGAGATTTTCCCTTATGTTTGCTTCTAAGAGTTTTATTGTTTCAGGTTTTATGTTTAAATCTTTAATCTGATTTGAGTTAATTTTTCAGTGGTATAAAATAAGGGTCCAGCTTCATTCATCTGCATGTGCTATCGATTTTCATAGTACCATTTGATGAAAACATTATTTACCCAATGGTATTCTTGGTTCCATTGTCACATACTAGCTGACTGTATATGTCAGGGTTTATTTCTGAGCTCTTGTTCCTGTTCCATTGTTCTATGTGTCTATTTTTTATTTTGTTTTATTGAGGTATAGTTGATTTACAGCATTATGTCAGTTTCTGAATATGCATATATATATATATACTGTATATATATACAGTATATATATGTATATATACATATACATATATATGTATATGTATATCAGATTTTTTTCCATTATATTATAGTTTATTACATGATACTGAATGTAGTTACCAGTGCTATGCAGTAGGACCTTGTTGTTTATCTCTTTTATATATAGCAATTTGTACCTAGTAATTCCAAGTTCCTAATTTATTCCTCCCCTGCCTTTGGAAACCATAAGTACATTTTCTATACCTGTGAGTTGGTTTCCATTTGTAAATAAATTTATTTGGGTCATTTTTTAGATTCTACATATGTGATAGCATAGATATTTACCTTCCTCTGACTTTCTTCAGTTAGTATGATAATCTATAGGCCCATGAATGTTGCTGCAAATGGCATTATTTCATTCTTTTTTATGACTGAGTAATATCCCATTGTGTACATATCCATTCATCTGTCAGTGAAACCCTTAGGTCCATGTCTTTGGTATTATAAGTAGTGCTGTTATGAATATTGGGGTGCATGTACCTTTTCAAATTATGGTTTTCTCTGGTTATATACCCAGTTCTCCGTAGTAATGGCATCAATTTTCATTGTCAGCAACATTGTATGAGTGTCCCCCTTTCTCCACACCTTATCCAGCATTTATTATTTGTAGACTTTTTGATGATGGCCATTCAGACCAAGGTGATACTACCATGCTATTGCACTCATTTCACATACCAGTATAGCAGTGCTCAAAATCCTTCAAACTAGGCTTCAGTAATATGAAAAACCAAGAACTTCCAGGTGTACAAGCTGGGTTTGGAAAAAGCAGAGGAATCAGATTGCATACATTTTTTGGATCATAGAGAAAGCAAGGGAATTCCGGGAAAACATTTGATTCTGCTTCATTGACTACACTAAAGCCTTTGACAGTGTGGATCACAACAAACTGTGAAAAATTCTTCCAGAGATGGGAATACACGTCCACCATACTTGCCTTCTGAGAAACCTATATGCAGGTCAAGAAGCAACAGTTAGAGTTGGACATAGAGCAATGAACTGGTTCAAAATTGGGAAAGGAGTACATCAAGGCCGAATAGTGTCACCCTGCTTATTTACCTTCTATTCAGAGTACATCATACATAGAAGGTAAATAAGCAGGGTGACAATATACAGCCTTGGGCTGGATAAAACTCAAGCTGGAATCCAGGTTGCCAGGAGAAATATCAGCAAACTCAGATATGCATATGATACAACTCTCATGGCAGAAAGTGAAGAAGAACTTAAGAGCCTCTTGGTGAGGGTGAAAAAGGAGAGTGAAAAATCTGGCTTAACACTCAACATTAAAAAAACTAAGTTCATGGCATCTGGTCCCATCACTTCATGTCAAATAGAAGGGGAAACAGTGGAAACAGTGACAGATTTTATTTTCTTGGGCTCTAAAATCGCTATGGATGGTGACAGCAGCCATGAAATTAAAAGATGTTTGCTCCTTGGAAGGAAAGCTATGAGAAAACTAGACAGCATATTAAAAAGCAGAGACAATGCCAACAAATTTTTTTATAGTCAAAACTATAGTTTTTCCAGTAGTCATGTACGAATCTGAGATTTGGACTATAAAGAAGGCAGAGTCCTGTAGAACTGATTCTTTTGAACTGTGGTACTGGAGAAGACGCATGAGAATTCCTTGGTCAGCAAGGACCAAGGACATTAAACCCGTCAATCCTAAAGGAAGTTCAGTTCAGTTCAGTCGATCAGTCATGTCTGTCTCTTTGCAACCCCATGGACTGCAGCATGCCAGGCTTCCCTGTCCATCACCAACTCTCAGAGCTGGCACAAACTCATGTCCATCAAGTCAGTGATGCCATCTAACCATCTCATCCTAGGTCGTCCCCTTCTCCTCCTCCCTTCAATCTTTCCCAGCATCAGGATCTTTTCCAGTGAGTCAGTTCTTTGCATCAGGTGGTCAAAGTATTAGAGTTTCAGCTTCAGCATCCGTCTTTCCAATGAATATTCAGCACTGATTTCCTTTAGGATGAACTGGTTAGATCTCCTTGCAGTCCAAGGACTCTCAAGAGTCTTCTCCAATACCACAGTTCAAAAGCATCAATTCTTCAGTACTCAGCTTTCTTTATAATTCAATTCCCACATTCATACATGGCTACTGGAAAAACCATAGCTTTGACTAGATGGACCTTTGTTGGCAAAGTAATGTCTCTGATTTTTAATATGCTGTTTAATATGCTGTCTAGGTTGGTCATAGTTTTTCTTCCAAGAAGCAAGTGTGTTTTAATTTCATGGCTGCAGTCACCATCTGCAGTGATTTTAGAGCCCAAATAAATAGTCTGTCACTGTTCCTATTGTTTCTCCATCTATTTGCCAAGAAGTGATGGGACCAAATGCCATGATCTTAGTTTTCTGAATGTTGAGTATTAAGCCAACTTTTTCACTCTCCGCTTTCACTTTCTCAAGAGGCTCTTTAGTCCTTCACTTTCTACCATAAGTGTGGTATCTTCTGAGTATCTAACGTTATTGATATTTCTCCTGGCAATCTTGCTTCCAGCTTGTGCTTCACTCAGCCTGGTGTTTCACTTGATGTACTCTGCATATAAGTTAAATAAGGAGGGTGACAATATACAGCCTTGATGTACCCCTTTCCCAATTTGGAACCAGTCTGTCATTCCATGTCCAGTTCTAGCTGTTGCTTTGGAAATCATCCCTGAATATTTTTTGGAAGGACTGATGATGAAACTGAAGCTCCAATACTTTGGCCAGCTGATGCAAAGAGCCAACTCATTGAAAAAGACCCTGATGCTGGGAAAGACTGAAGGCAAAAGGAGGAATGGGCAGCAGAGAATTAGATGTTTAGGTAGCATCCCCAACTCAATGAACATAAATCTGAGCAAACTCCTGAAGGACAGGGGAAATACTGAAGGACAGGGGAGCCTGGTGTGCTATAGTCTATTAGATGGTAAAGAGTCAGACAGGAGTTAGAGACTGAACAACAACCCTTAATATGTTTCATACATGTCACCTGTTTTTACTTATTCTAACAGCTTTATACCTATCAAGGCTTTCTAAAGTGTCCGTCCCTTTGCCTGACTTCTTCCCTTCCCTTATTTCCTACCTGCGTTTAATTCCTACTACTTGTAATTGTTTTTGCCTATTATTTTTATAGTAAAGGTTTTTGTTCCCTTGTATCCTTTTTACCCTAATATCATAATTTTAGTTTTCTCTGCTATTTTCCTTCATAGCACACTTTACCACTTAAATAATTATTTTTGTGAAATGAATTTTTCTTGCTGAAGTGCCATGAAAATAATGGTTATTTCTGCCCTGTTCATTGGTGTTAGTTTTCTGGATTTATACTGTATTTTATATATCATAGAAATCAATAAATAAATGTCAATTGAATGAAAATAATAATGGATCTCAAATGAATATATAAATGAATGCAAAGCAGTATCAGGACAAAACTATCATGGAAATTCAGGCAGAAAGTCCACTTGAGACATCAACATGAAGAATCAATTTCAATGTATAGAAAGCAGGCCTAACAATAAGTTGGAAATGGGAATGGCATTACAATAGGTAAGTCTGAGTTTGGAAATATTTTCTCATCCCCTAAGAGAGATCTGCAAATACGTTTTATAAGATACTTGGATCCCTAATAGGAAGAGGGAATGTAACTGAAAGCTAAATATAGAACAAAAAGAACATTCAAAGAAACTAACCATTAAAGAGTAAATAGTTTAAAAAGTATTCTAAAGAGAGTTTCTCAAACTCATGAACTTCCACACACTTGACTAATTATTGTGTCTCGCAGTCAAATATAATTGTGATATATCAAAGAGGAAAAACATAATATACAGGTACATATACTGCTAAAATTCTTCTACTTCTAAATTTGCTAAGTCTTTGTTGTAATTTTCTACAATCACTAGTGGTGGTTCCACACCTCATTCATTATCATTAGCAAATGTAATTAGGGTGCTTTTTACTAGGGATTCTAGCTCATTAATAGAAATGTGCTGAACTCTTAATGACACGACAGACCATACAGTCTATTTTGGAACAATTAGTATCCATCAAATTTATGGTTTGACAAATAAAGAGTATTAACCAATTGAAACAATGAGCCATAATGATAACAATTGAGTTTCTCTTTCTGGAATTTCAAATAAAAATTGCCTGTTTGTGATCTCCTTAATTATATTTTTAGTAAAAATTTGAAATAGGAAACAATAGGATATGTTAGTGTATATTTATTTCTTAAAAAACCTGTAATTTACTCATCACCATAGACTTTGATGAAGAGAAAAACCTTAACAGAATATAATATAATACAATATATTATACAGTATATTTCTAATATATGTAGAATATATATATAGTAATATATATGTATGTATGTGTGTGTGTGTATATATATATATATATAAAATCTTCTTTGGACCAAAGGATCCAAAAACTGCCATTAATAAAGAAGAGTATCAGAATTTGCATATACAAGGTTTAATACTTTCATAGTAATGACTTATATTATATATACTGTTAAATATTATAATATATATATAAGTATTATATATATATATATATAGGCTTTCCTGGTGGCTCATCCAGTAAAGAATCTACCTGCAATGTAGGAGACAAATGTATCTCCAAATATATATCTGTATTAGAAGCTGTTATATCTGCTATATATAGTGAATATGGCAATAATTTAAGAATGAGTAGCCCACAAAAGTTTCCAAGATTATTATTTTCTTACAAATCAGTAATTCAGCCTGAAAACATAAATTTAAATGTAATTCTATCTTGGGTTTTTGTCTATCTGTTCATCAGTAAGAATCCTTGAGAGGTCTTCTTAATGCAGAGCTGCAAAAGCAGAGAAACAACAGGTAAAACTTCACAAACATTAAAGAATAAGGAAATTGTAGCAGTTTGGCCTTTTTATGCTTGTTTTTCAATTATAATTTTACTGAAATGTACACACTTATTGTATAATCAAGCTTATTCTGTTGAAATTATAGTAAATGTGTTTCAGGTGATTCTTATTCTATGTAGACAAAATACTGGTGTTTATACTATAATACAAACCTACCTTTGTTAAGATATAAAATACTAAATGGCAAGAATTTTGGTTGAATCTTACATTCCGTGTATTTGTAGGTATTTTGCTTAATATGGAAATTTGCTTGATTTCTATTTACAGGTTAATATAAAAATAGTGTAAAAGTGTGTTTTCAGCAAATTTAAGAGAGATGTTACATAGTCCAAATTTAGGCAAGCAGTGAACTGCTTAGAGGAGAAATCATCAATGCTTCTTAATATCTTCACCTAATTAAAAAAAAAATGAGTGGATGGAACTATATGCTTTTTAAAGTTGAAAGCATTATAACTATGTTAATTTTACATTTTCCATCTGGATATTTTAGATACAAAACATCTTTTATTGCTCACCATATGTAATCATTTTATTTCCAAATTTTTCATTTGTCATTAGGGATATTTAAGTAGGAGGCACTCTATTTTTACAATCATTTCTGATCTACTGGATTAAAACAGAGATAGGTACTATTACATATTATATTTTAGAATTCTCCTTGTCCAGTATCACATTTTATTTGCAACAAATAATCCTATCTGTCTTTCTATCTCATTTGTTTCTTTCTATCCTTCTCTTTCCTCCTTCCTTTCTATATATATATGGGCATACCTCAGAGACATTGCAGGTTCAGTTCCAGACCACAGCAGTTAGCAAATACTGCAATAAAGCAAGTTGCGCACATTTTTTTTGTTTGCCAGTGCATATGAATGCTATGTTTACACTCTATTGTAGCCTATTAAGTGTGCAATAGCATTTTATTTAAAAAATGTGCATATCATACTAACACATACATATGGAATTTAGAAAGATGGTAAAGATAACCCTATATGCAAAAAAGAAAAAGAGACTCAGAAGTACAGAACAGACTTTTGAACTCTGTGGGAGAAGGTGAGGGTGGGATGTTTTGAAAGAACAGCATGTATATTATCTATGGTGAAACAGATCACCAGCCCAGGTGGGATGCATGAGACAAGTGCTCAAGCCTGGTGCACTGGGAGGACCCAGAGGAATCGGGTGGAGAGGGAGGTGGGAGGGGGGATCGGGATGGGGAATACGTGTAACTCTATGGCTGATTCATGTCAATGTATCACAAAACCCACTGAAATGTTGTGAAATAATTAGCCTCCAACTAATAAAAAAAAATTTTAAAAATGTGCATATCTTAATTAAAAAGTACTTTATTGCAAAAAGATGCTAACCATCATCTGACAGTGCAGGGTTGCCACAGGCCTCCAATTTGTAAACAACAACAAAAGTACAGTATCAGCAAACTGCAATAAAGAAAACTACAATAAAGTGAGGTATGACTGTATATACAAACACACACACACATGCTAGTTACTGTTGCATAACAACTTATCTCAAAATTTAGCACCTTGAAACAATTGATATTGATTATCTCACACACTTCTACTGGTTTAGCTAGGTATTTCTGGCTCTTGGCCTCTTACAAGGTTGTAGTCAAGTTGTTGGCCAGGTTGTAGCTGTCTCAGGGTTTGATTCCACTTCCAAGCTCACTTGTGTGGCTGCTGGAAGGTCTGAACTCCTCACTGGCAGTTGACATGAGGCCTCCTTTCCTTGGCACATGGCCCCTCCATAGGGCTGCTCATAAATAGCAGCTTGTTTCTTTTCAGGCAAGTGATGAGAAATAGACGGATACTGCATGTGTGTGTAGGTGTGTGTGTGTGTAGGTTTGTGTATGAGAAAGAGACAGAGGGAGCCTAAAATGGAGGTAGAACTGCATCTTAGGGATATTGGGATCCTGAAGATGTATTGTTTGGGGACTTCTGGACAGTGTCTCCTGACACTTCACTGGACAAGATGATGAGCCATCTGACCATTTTGCTGTCTTCCTGCTTCCTGGGGAATGTAGTCTTGCTGAAGCCAAGTTCAGCTAGAGAATAGGAAAAGATCCTAAGTCCAAAAAGTCTGTTAATATTTCATATTAGGAGTATTTCTTCATTTACCTCTGAAGGAGACAGCAAGATATAGTGACCCTAAGTAGGGCATAGCCCTCAGTGGGCAATATCCCACGCAATCAAATGCCTTTTTAGGGATTCTGAGAAGGGAAACTCAGAAGGGAATCTGAGAAAGGGAGAAGCTTCCCCTTCACTAACGGAAGCTGCAGTGAGGTACTGCAGTGAGGTACCTGCTCTGTGTCTCTTTCTCAGTTCTGGAAAATGTGGTGTCCTTAGCTAACATGCTATCTGTGTACATGTGAGTGTGTATCTGTATGTGCATCCATGCAAGTGTAAATGAGTGTATGTGTGTGTGTGTTTATGGTAGGCTTTGCAATTAGTGAATAGCTTATCAGAGACATTGAAATTTTTTTCTGAAGGGATTAATAAATCTATTAATAAAATCTAATTATCTGCAATGGTGATAATTCCAAGGACTAGACATCTTGAAAATCCTCTCATAAATGGTGATGTTGGGGAAGGAAAAAAGAAATAGACTCTCAAACTCTTTCAATGTTTCTCACTTCTCACTAGTGAAGAAATAAGCAATCAACCTTTCCAAATATACAGAAAAAATAGTTATGATCAACTCATCTACGTTCAAGTGTTTAAAACTCAATGATATCTGGATTATTAAAAAATAGCTGAGTAAATTATGTTGGCAACTAGATACACTGAGTGAAATTCATGACCCCTCCCCCCCAAATGAGTTCACTTTTAACTCCATTTAAAGCACTGAAAAATTTAAAGCTCATTGTTTATATTTGCTAGATTTTTTTTAAACAGATCCTAAGACATGGGTGGAATTTAAGTTCTTGTGAAATTCTGTCATTAACATATCGTAGATAGAATGAATGTTCTTTTTTTTTATTGTGTTACCATAAATCAGTGTTATCATTTAGCTTCTACATTTTCATGCACTATTTTCCAAATATTCTTTTTTTTTTCATTTATTTTTGTTAGTTGGATGCTAATTACTTTACAATATTGTAGTGGTTTTTGCCATACACTGACATGAATCAGCCATGGATTTACGTGTGTTCCCCATCCTGATCCCCCCTCCCACCTCCCCAAATATTCTATAGTATTGTTTTAAACTTATTTTTCTAAGAACACAGTAGATTGGAAACCAAAATAAATTAACTGATATTGTAAACCACAAAGGAACCAGGCTGAATTGACATATAAGAAAACAGACTTATGGACACAGTGGGGGAAGGAGTTATGTTGGATGCTTTGTTGATGATTAATTTTTAAAAATAAGGACGGACTTTAAAAGAAAAATTTAAGCAAAAGTCAGAGAGTAAAACAGAAATGAAATTCACAGTGAGGAATATCATTCTCAATAAAGTCAAAAGTGACACTTGTGAAATTTGGGATTAAAATCAAGGTAGATTGGAAGTGGTCAAACAGAACATGGCAAGAGTGAACATTGACATTTTAGGAATCAGTGAACTGAAATGGGGTTAATGGCCACCTCCTCCAAGAGGGCTTATGCAATATCCAGGTCTGTTGCACCCAGAGCCCCAGCCCCTGCGGCAGTCCACTGCTGACCCCTGCCTCCTCAGGAGACACTCAAACACAGTTCTGTCTCAGTCTCCGTGGGGTCTCTGGGTGCTGGTTCACAGAAGGAATGTTTGAGCCCTCTGAGAGTCTCTGGCAGGTATGGGGTTTGATTCTAAAAGTCTTTTGCTCTGATTGCTGTGGCCAAAACTTCCAACACTATGTTGAATAGTAGTGGTGAGAGTGGGCATCCTTGTCTTGTTCCTGATTTCAGAGGAAATGCTTTCAATTTTTCACCATTGAGGGTGATGCTTGCTGTGGGTTTGTCATATATAGCTTTTATTATGTTGAGGTATGTTCCTTCTATTCCTGCTTTCTGGAGAGTTTTAATCATAAATGAGTGTTGAATTTTGTCAAAGGCTTTCTCTGCATCTATTGAGATAATCATATGGTTTTTATCTTTCAATTTTGTTAATGTGGTGTATTATGTTGATTGATTTGCGGATATTAAAGAATCCTTGCATTCCTGGGATAAAGCCCACTTGGTCATGGTGTATGATTTTTTTAATATGTTGTTGGATTCTGTTTGCTAGAATTTTGTTAAGGATTTTTGCATCTATGTTCATCAGTGATATTGGCCTGTAGTTTTCTTTTTTTGTGGCATCTTTGGTTTTGGAATTAGGGTGATGGTGGCCTCATAGAATGAGTTTGGAAGTTTACCTTCTTCTGCAATTTTCTGGAAGAGTTTGAGTAAGATAGGTGTTAGCTCTTCTCTAAATTTTTGGTAGAATTCAGCTGTGAAGCCATCTGGTCCTGGGCTTTTGTTTGCTGTAAGATTTCTGATTACAGTTTCGATTTCCTTGCTTGTGATGGCTCTGTTAAGATCTTCTATTTCTTCCTGGTTGAGTTTTGGAAAGTTATACTTTTCTAAGAATTTGTCCATTTCATCCAAGTTGTCCATTTTATTGGCATAGAGCTGCTGGTAGTAGTCCCTTATGATCCTTTGTATTTCAGTGTTGTCTGTTGTGATCTCACCCTTTTCATTTCTTATTTTGTTAATTTGGTTCTTCTCTCTTTGTTTCTTAATGAGTCTTGCTAATGGTTTGTCAATTTTGTTTATTTTTTCAAAAAACCAGCTTTTAGCTTTGTTGATTTTTCCTATGGTCTCTTTAGTTTCTTTTGCATTTATTTCTGCCCTAATTTTTAAGATTTCTTTCCTTCTGTTAACCCTGGGGTTCTTCATTTCTTCCTTCTCTAATTGCTTTAGGTGTAGAGTTAGGTTATTTATTTGGTTTTTTTCTTGTTTCTTGATGTGCGCCTGTAATGCTATGAACATAAAAGGAATCCAGATAGGAAAAGAAGAAGTGAAACTCTCGCTGTTTGCAGATGACATGATCCTCTACATAGAAAACCCTAAAGACTCTTCCAGAAAATTACTAGAGCTAATTAATGAATATAGTAAAGTTGCAGGATATAGAATTAACACACAGAAATTCCTTGCATTCCTATACACTAACAATGAAAAAACAGAAAGAGAAATTAAGGAAACAATACCATTCACCAATGCAACAAAAAGAATAAAATACTTAGGAGTATATCTACCTAAAGAAACAAAAGACCTATACATAGAAAACTATAAAACACTGATGAAAGAAATCAAAGAGGACACAAACAGATGGAGAAACATACCGTATTCATGGATTGGAAGAATCAATATTGTCAAAATGGCTATTCTACCCAAAGCAATCTATAGATTCAATGCAATCCCTATCAAGCTACCAACGGTATTTTTCACAGAACTAGAACAAATAATTTCACAATTTGTATGGAAATACAAAAAACCTCGAATAGCCAAAGTAATCTTGAGAAAGAAGAATGGAACTGGAGGAATCAACCTGCCTGACTTCAGACTCTACTACAAAGCCACAGTCATCAAGACAGTATGGTACTGGCACAAAGACAGAAATATAGATCAATGGAACAGAATAGAAAGCCCAGAGATAAATCCACGAACCTATGGACACCTCATCTTTGACAAAGGAGGCAAGGACATACAATGGAAAAAAGACAATCTCTTTAACAAGTGGTGCTGGGAAAACTGGTCAACCACTTGTAAAAGAATGAAACTAGAACACTTTCTAACACCATACACAAAAATAAACTCAAAATGGATTAAAGATCTAAATGTAAGACCAGAAACTATAAAACTCCTAGAGGAGAACATAGGCAAAACACTCTCCGACATAAATCTCAGCAAGATCTTCTATGACCCACCTCCCAGAATATTGGAAATAAAAGCAAAAATAAACAAATGGGACCTAATGAAAATTAAAAGCTTTTGCACAACAAAGGAAAGTATAAGCAAGGTGAAAAGACAGCCCTCAGATTGGGAGAAAATAATAACAAATGAGGAAACAGACAAAGGATTAATCTCAAAAATATACAAGCAACTCCTGAAGCTCAATTCCAGAAAAATAAACGAACCAATCAAAAAATGGGCCAAAGAACTAAACAGACATTTCTCCAAAGAAGACATACAGATGGCTAACAAACACATGAAAAGATGCTCAACATCACTCATCATCAGAGAAATGCAAATCAAAACCACAATGAGGTACCATTACACGCCAGTTAGGATGGCTGCTATCCAAAAGTCTACAAGCAATAAATGCTGGAGAGGGTGTGGAGAAAAGGGAACCCTCTTACACTGTTGGTGGGAATGCAAACTAGTACAGCCACTATGGAAAACAGTGTGGAGATTTCTTAAAAAACTGGAAATAGAACTGCCATATGACCCAGCAATACCACTTCTGGGCATACACACTGAGGAATCCAGAACTGAAAGAGACACATGCACCCCAATGTTCATCTCAGCACTGTTTATAATAGCCAGGACATGGAAGCAACCTAGATGCCCATCAGCAGATGAATGGATAAGGAAGCTGTGGTACATATACACCATGGAATATTACTCAGCTGTTAAAAAGAATTCATTTGAATCAGTTCTAATGAGATGGATGAAACTGGAGCCCATTATACAGAGTGAAGTAAGCCAGAAAGATAAAGAACATTACAGTATACTAACACATATATACGGAATTTAGATAGATGGTAGCGATAACCCTATATGCAAAAAAGAAAAAGAGACACAGAAGTACAGAACAGACTTTTGAACTCTGGGGGAGAACGTGAGGGTGGGATGTTTTGAAAGAACAGCGTGTATATTATCTATGGTAAAACAGACCACCAGCCCAGGTGGGATGCATGAGTCAAGTGCTCGGGCCTGGTACACTGGGAGGACCCTGAGGAGTCGGGTGGAGAGAGAGGTGGGAGGGGGGATCGGGATGGGGAATACGTGTAACTATATGGCTGATTCATGTCAATGTATGACAAAACCCACTGAAATGTTGTGAAGTGATTGGCCTCCAACTAATAAAATAATATTAAAAAAAATAATAAATAAAAGTCTTTTGCGACTCCAGCCATCCTTCTGTGGCTCCTCCTTTGCCCTTGGACATGGGGTATTTCCTAAAAGTCACTCCAGCGCCTACCGTCTTCCTGGGGCTTCTCTGCCCTTGGATGGAGAGATAAGAAAGCCTTCCTCAGTGACCAATGCAAAGAAATAGAGGAAAACAATAGAATGGGAAAGACTAGAGATCGCTTCAAGAAAATTAGAGATACCAAGGGAACATTTCACACAAAGATGGGAACAATAAAGGACAGAAATAGTAGGAACCTAACAGAAGCAGAAGATATTAAGAAGAGGTGGCAAGAATGCACAGAAGAACTGTACAAAAAAGATCTTCATGACCCCAGATGATCACAATGGTGTGATCACTCACCTAGAGCTAGACATCCTGGAATGTGAAGTCAAGTGGGCCTTAGGAAGCATCACTATGAACAAAGCTCGTGGAGGTGATGGAATTCCAGTTGAGCTATTTCAAATCCTGAAAGATGATGTTGTGAGTGTTGCACTCAATATGGCAGCAAATTTGAAAAACTCAGCAGTGGCCATAGGAGTGGAAAAGGTCAGTTTTCATTTCAATCCCAAAGAAAGTTCAGATGCCAAAGAACGATCAAACCTCTGCACAACTGCACTCGTCTTACACGCTAGTAAAGTAATGCTCAAAATTTTCCAAGCCAGGCTTCAACAGTATGTGACCCATGAAATTCGAGATGCTCAAGCTGAATTTAGAAAAACTTCTACATCTGTTTTATTGACTGTGCCAAAGCCTTTGACTGTGTGGATCATAATAAACTGTGGAAAATTCTTCACAGATTCTCAAGATGGAATACCAGACCACCTGACCTGCCTCCTGAGAAATCTGTATGCAGGTCAAGATGTAACAGTTAGAACTGGAAATGGAACAGCAAACTATTTCCAAATCGGGAAAGGAATATGTCAAAGCTGTATATTGTCACCCAGATGATTTAACTTATATGCATACTATATCATGAGAAATTCTGGGCTGGATGAAGCACAAGCTGGAATCAAGATTGCTGGGAGAAATATCAATAACCTCAGATATGCAGATGATACCTTTATGGCAGAAAACAAAGAAGTACTAAAGAGCCTCTTGATGAAAGTGAAAGAAGAGAGTAAAAATGTTGACTTAAAACTCATCATTCAGAAAAGTAAGATCATGACATCTGGTCACACCACTTCATGGCAAATAGATGGGGAAACAGTGGAAACAGTGACAGACTTTATTTTCTTGGGCTCCAAAGTCACTGCAGATGGTGACTGCAGCCATGAAATTAAAAGATGCTTGTTCTTTGGAAGAAAAGTTATGACCAGACTAGACACAATATTACCAAGCAAAGACATTACTTTGCCAACAAAGGTCCATCTAGTCAAATTTATGGTTTTTCCAGTAGTCATTGATGTGGATGTGAGTATGGATGTGAGAGTTGGAAAGCTGAGCAAAGAAGGATTGATGCTTTTGAACTGTGGTGTTGGAGAAGACTCTTGAAAGTCCCTTGGACAACAAAGAGATCCAACCAGTCCATCCTAAAGGAAATCAGGCCTGAATTTTCATTGGAAGGGCTGATGCTGAAACTGAAACTCCAATACTTTGGCTACCTGATGTGAAGAACTGACTCATTTGAAAAGATCCTGATGCTGGGAAAGATTGAAGGTGGGAGGAGAAGGAGGCAACAGAGGATGAGATGGTTGGTGGAATCACTGACTCAATGGACATAAACCTGAGTAAAGTCTGGATGATGGACAGGGAAGCCTGGCGTGCTGCTGTTAATGCGGTTGCAATGAGTCGAACATGACTGAAGGACTAAACTGAACTGAACCGAACTAAAATGGACAGAAATGGGTAGATTTAATTCAGATGACCATTATATCTACTGCTGTGGGCAAGAATGCCTTAGAAGAAATGGAATCATCCTCATAGTCAACAAAAGAATCTGAAGTGTAATACTTGGGTGAAATCTCAAAAATGACAGAAAGATCTCTGTTTGTTTCCAAGGCAAAAAATTAATATCAGAGTAATCCAAGTCTATGCCCCAACCACTAATGCTGAAGAAGCTGAAGCTGAATGGTTCTATGATGACTTAAAAGACCTTCTAGAACTAACACCCCCAAAAGATGTCCTTTTTATCTTATGGACTGGAATGAATAAGTAGGAAGTCAAGAGATACCTGGAGTAACAGGCAAGTTTGGTCTTGAAGTACAAAAGGAAGCAGGGAAAAGGCTAATACAGGAGAACACACTGGTCATAGGAACCACTCTCTTCCAACAACACAAGAGACGACTCTACACCTGGACATCACCAGATGGTCAATACTGAAATCAGACTGATTATATTTTTGCATCTGAAGATGGAGAAGCTCTATACAGTTAGCAGAAACAAGACTGGGAGCTGACTGTGGCTCAGATCATGAACTTATTGCAAAATTCAGACTTAAATTGAAGAAAATAGAGAAAACCACTGGACCATTCAGGTATGACCTACAGCAAACCCCTTACAATAATACAGTGGAAGTAACAAATAGATTCAAGGGATTCGATCTGATAAATAGAGTGCCTGAAGATGTATGGACAGAGCTTCATAACATTGTACAACAGGGGGTGATCAAAAACATCCCCAAGAAGAAAAACTGCAAAAAGGCAAAATGGTTGCCTGAGGAGGCCTTACAAACAGCTATGAAAAGAAAAGAAGCAGAAGGCAAAGGAGAAAAGAAAAGATATATCCATGTGAATGCAGAATTCCAAAGAATAGCAAGGAGAGATAAGACAGCCTTCCTCAGTGATCAGTGCAAAGAAACAGAGCAAAACAATAGAATGGGAAAGACTAGAGATCTCTTCAAGAAATTAGAGATACCAAGGGAATATTTCATGCAAAAATGGGCACAAGAGGGGACAGAAATGGCATGGACCTAATAGAAGCAGAAGATATTAAGAAGAGGTGGCAAGAACACACAGAAGAACTATGCAAAAAAGATCTTCATTAACCAGATAACCATGATGGTGTGATTACTCACCTAGAGCCAGACATCCTGAAGTGTGAATTCAAGGTGACTTAGAAAGCATAGCAAGAACAAAGAAGTAGAGGCGATGGAATTCCAGCTGAGTTATTTCAAATCCTCAAAGATGATGCTGTGAAAGTGTTGCACTCAATATATCAGCAAATTTGGAAAACAGCAGTGGCCACAGGACTGGAAAAGGTCAGTTATCATTGTAATCCCAAAGAAAGTCAATGCCAAAGAATGTTCAAATTACCACACATTTGCACTCACCTCACACACTAGCAAAGGAACGCTAAAAATTCTCCAAGCTAGGCTTCAACAGTACATGAACTGAGAACTTCCAGATGTTCAAGTTGGATTTAGAAAAGGCAGTGGAACCAGAGATCAAATTGCCAATATCTCTTGAGTCATAAAAGCTTAGAGAATTCTAGATATATAACTACTTTTGCTTTCATGAACATGCTAAAGCCTTTGACTGTGTGGATCACAACAAACTGTGGAAAATTATTCAAGAGATGGGAATTCCAGACCACCTGACCTGCCTCCTGAGAAATCTGTATGCAGGTCAAGAAGTAACAGTTAGAAACGGACATGGAGCAAAGACTGGTTAAAAATCGGGAAAGGAGTACGTCAAGGCGGTATATTGTCACTCTGCTTATTTAACTTATATGCAGAGTACATCATGAGAAATGCCAGGCCTGGATGAAGCACAAGGTGGAATCAAGATTGCTGGGAGAAATATCAATAACCTCAAATATGCAGATGACACCACCCTTATGGAAGAAAGTGAAGAGAAACTAAAGAGCCTTTTGATGAAAGTGAAAGAAGAGAGTGAACAAACTGGCATAAAACTCAACATTCAAGAAACGAAGATCATGACATCCAGTCCCATCTCTTCATGGCAAATAGATGGGGAAGCAATGGAAACAGTGACAGACTTTATTTTCTCTCACTTCAAAATCGCTACAATGGTGAATACAGCCATGAAATTTAAAGACGCTTGCTCATTGGAAGAAAAGCTATGACAAACCTGGTGGTGGTTTAGTTGCTAAGTCATGTCTGACTCTTGTGACCTGATGGACTGTAGCCTACCAGGCTCCTTTGTCCATGGGATTTTTCAGGCAAGCATACTGGAGTGGGTTGCCATTTCCTTCTCCAGGAAGAGCCGAGGAATCGAACCCAGGTCTCCCACATTGCAGGCAAATTCTTTTCTGACTGAGCTATGAGGGAAGCCCATGACAACTAGACAGTGTATTAAAAAGCAGAGACATTATTTTGCCGACAAAGGTCCATGTAGTCAAAGCTATGGTTTGTCCAGTAGTCATGTATGAATGTGAGAGTTGGACCATGAAGAAAGCTGAGCACTGAAGAATTGATCCTTTTGAGCTGTGGTATTGGAGAAGACTCTTGAGAGTCCCTTGGACTGCAAGGAGATCCAACCAGTCCATCCTAAAGGAAATCAGTACATTCATTGGAAGGACTGAGGCCGAAGCTGAAACTCCAATACTTTGGCCACCTGATGCAAAGAACTGTCTCCTTAAAAAAGACCCTGATTCTGGGACAGATTGAAGACAGGAAGAGAAAGGTATGTCAGAGGATGAGATGGTTGGATGGCATTACCGACTCCATAGACACGAGTTTGAGCAAGCTCCAGGATTTGGTGATGGACAGAGAATCCTGGTGTGCCACAGTCCATGGGATCACAAAGATTTGGACATAGTTGAGCGACTGAACTGAACTGAACTGAACTGATAAATAAAATCACCAGGTAAATAAAAGCACCAAATTTTCGACTTAGATTATTTTTTGAACAGCAGAAATGTATTGCTTCACAGTCTGGAGGGTGCAAGTGTGAAGTCACGGTGTAAGCCTAGACATGTTCTCACTGAGAGCTCTAAGGGAAAATCCTTTCTTGACGCTTCAAGCTTCTGGTGTTTCCTGTCAATCTTTGATGTTCCTAGACTCTTAGACGCATGATTCCAATCACAAAGCCTTCTTCTCCTTCTTTGTTTCCATATCACCTTCTACTTGTGTATGCTTCTGTTCCTAACAGGTTCTCCTCTCTTATAAGGACCCTGCTTCCATGTAAGGTCACAGTCTAGGTATTGGAAGTTACAGCTCCAACATACTTTTTGGAGGGGTGAGACACCATTCAACTCATAACAATGGTTTTCTCTTTTTTTGCTTCTATAAGCATTAAAATGATAAAAATACTTATGTGTACATATTTGTGTATTCCCATAGGTAAGTATTTAAATAAGGTATGAAAGAGAGATAGTTGGGTCAAATAATATTTACCTTAATATTTATCATACTGTTAAATTGTCTTCCCAAGAGGATTAATTCATTTACTATCCCTCAACAGTACATCGGAGAGCCTGTTTCCCTACATCCCTATGAACACTATTATATGATCTTCTGTAGGGCAAAACATCTTAATAAATAAGCAGGTAGAATAGTTTCTTCTTTTAGCCCTAAAGTAGCTTTGATTGTATCCTAAATCTTTCAAAATAAATTCTGCCAATTTCCTCCTGTAATCCCTTCCTCCAAAGGGGCAGAAAAGCCTATCCTTTGGGTCTCAGTGTGAGACAGACTCATCCCTTCTTTGCTCTCCTTTCAATTTGTCATCTTGGCTACTGTCCCAACCCCAAACTCTTTATTTCCTTCCTCAACTATAAAACAAATAAAGAAAAATTAAAAGACAACAGCAACAACAACACCCCTGGACACATTAGTGAATGTTTTTCTCAGGTCTTTAGGTTCCGTGATCTAAAATATGACATATAAAGAGTTACATTTCTTTAACAAAAAATCTTTAAAATGTTAATTACTGTCTTAAGTACTTCTAATAGTTTTGAACAATGGAGTTTAAAACTTGAAAACTTATCAGAGTATATGAAGTAATTGTAATAAAAACTTGCATAATTTACAGTACTTGATTTCAAAACATACTTCCTTAAAAAACTGGAAATAGAACAGCCATATGACCCAGCAATGCCACGGCTAGGCATACACACCAAGGAACCCAGAATTGAAAGAGACACATGTACTAATCACAGCACTGTTTATAATAGCCAGGACATGGATGCAACCTAGATGTCCATCAGCAGACGAATGGACAAGAAAGCTGTAGTACATATACACAATGGAATATTACTCAGCCATTAAAAATGCATTTAAATCAGTTCTAATGAGGTAGATGAAACTGGAGCCTATTATACAGAGTGAAGTAAGCCAGAAAGAAAAACATCAATACGGTATACTAACACATATATATGGAATTTAGAAAGATGGTAATGATGACCCTATATGTGAGACAGCAAAAGAGACACAGATGTATAGAACAGTCTTTTAGACTCTGTGGGAGAAGGCGAGGGTGGGATGATTTGAGAGAATAGCATTGAAACATGTATATTATCATATGTGAAACAGATCGCCAGTCCATGTTCGATGCATGAGACAGGGTGCTCAGGGCTGGTGCACTGGGATGACCCAGAGGGATGGGATGGGGAGGGAGGTGGGAGGGAGGGTCAGAATGGGGAACACATGTACACCCATGGCTGAGTCATGTCAATGTGTGGCAAAAACCACTACAATATTGTAAAGTAATCAGCCTCCAATTATATAAATTAAAAAAAGACATGCTATAAACTTCTGCAATCAAAACAGTGTAATATTGACATAAGATTAGAACTATATCAGTGTAACAGAATAGAGAGCCCAGAAAAAAAAACCCACATGGGTGTGGTTACTTGATTTCTTGACAAAAGCACCAAAGCAATCCAGTAGTGAAGTAAATAGTGAAAGAAAGCTTGCTGGAACAGCTGGATATCAATATGTTTAAAACATTCAAACTTGGCCCCTCCTAACATCATAAAATTAATTTCATGTGGATCACAGACCTAATTGTAAATGGTAAAATTATAAATTTTTATGAGAAACCACGTGTTAATTGACCACATATTATTTAATAAGTACCATGATAGGTACTTTTAATTTACAACTGCCTGAGTGATAGTAGGTGAGAAATAGATTAACAGGAGCAAAAGCTCAACCACTCTAGCCAGGGATAAACAGTTACTGGCTTTGTAGAAAATATATGAGGGTGTTTGCTTTTCAACCTGAAGGGGTTATATATTTCATTTTGAACCACGATAGCTTTCCCTATCAAAGGATTTTAAAAATTCCTTCAGATGACACAGCACGTGAAAACTGCTTTTTTTTTTTTTTTCTGGTTAACTAGAGAATGTAGCATGTGTACACGAGGCACCAAGTTCTTAAAACAGAAATGAAAAAAAAATTATAGATCCACATACAGAGAAACATATCAGGAACATATCATATATTAGTAGAGGGCTGGATAACATAGAATTAGAATATCTGAGTAGAAGAGTCATCAACACAACATAGTTGAAAAAGACAAGAACGAAGTAATCAAGAGTGTATGATAAAAGAGACACAACTTATAGTCAAGGATCTTCAGTTGCTCCTTAATGAGGGGTAACAGTAAAGGTAAGTGAACCCTTGGCTGGAAGGTATTTACTCTTGATGTTCCTAAGTAAGGCAAGATTAAGCTACTTCTCTTTAATGGAGATTTTATTAGTCCAAAAATATCCTTTGTTGTCTATAAATCTCTTAGTCAAACATGCCATTCAAATGTCATCCCACATGAATAAGTGAACTGGATGATCCTCCTCTTACTTTTAATCAAGATTTTTATTCCTGGATAGAAGCACGGTAAATCATATCCCTCCCAAATTTTTTCTTTAAAAAGTGGATTATTTCATATTCTACTTAACATACATGACCATTCTACAAGATGAATTTTTTTACCCACAATTTACAGGAAAAAACAAATTTCAGAAAGTATTGTGCACCTTCATCAAGGAAAGATATCCCATAAGTAGCAGAAATAGGAAACAAATATAAAACTGAGTCATTTTAAATGGCATAGGTCTCTTCCCACACTAATTTTATCTAGATAGGCATAGTATCTGTGAATGTTCTCTTAAACTCCTCATGCTCACTTGCATGGGAACATACAAAACAAGTAACTACAGTTAGAGTGCTGATGGAAACAAGAGTTATCAACAGTCTTTCTATACCCAAGCTCCCATCCCACCCCTCCTCTACCAAGCCTGATTCCATCCTTGCCATCTTCTGCAGTCTTACGTAGTCCTGCTGCGTCAACTAATCCCCTCCTTCCCAGCTCAGGGACCTTCCTCCAGTCTCCTCCTAAAGATTACTAAGCATTTGTTGATTCTTCTTCCAGTCTTTTGAAATGGCATAAACTCAAGTTGTGCTTGTTTTTTTTTTTAATACCAGGCTTTTGATTGTCAAATGTCTTTTATCTAAGCAGGTCCCTGTCTTAAAAATGAAAGTTCTGGCTTCCAAAATTATTTGTCCATGATCTAGGTTTGTAGTAAAGGATAAAAAAAATGGAAATATTTATGGAAATCTTACTTTAAAAAATTTTTAAGACAACATGATTTTTTTCAGATTAACTAGGAGAGAAGCTCACATATCTGGAAAAGTTGGAAAAATTGGTAAAAATATTATTATTTTGAGTTTCTAGGTAGCTTTGTTGTTTGACTTAGGTACATAGGGAAGAAACCAACCAAATAACAGCTTTCTCTTTATAAAAGCAAAGCTACAGTTTTTATCAGAAGATATAATAAAAATATATTGTATTTATCACTGATAAATGAAAATACCCAGTTTCATTCAGTTTTCCATAACTAGTGATTTAGTTTAACTTCCTTTCAGTGACACAGTACATTGATCGAGGACTGTTATATATAACTCTCACTTGAGGTATGTTTAAACCCTCCCCTGCTTTTCATGTCTAGACAAGTGTTACATGTAGGTGGGATCCATTTACATTTCTCCATTGGGGTTAGGGTTCAACTCTAGGGGTTAAGACAAACAATTATTATCAGTGAAAATTACCAAGTCCAACCACATAATTTATTTTAGATGGGCCTTTGTGGAATTAAATGATGGAAAAAAGTTTGATCATATTTATGCTTGAATCCAAATAATTAAACAATAACTGGACAACAAAATGCCATATCTTAAACCCATTAATATTTTT
Organism: Muntiacus reevesi; assembly: GCF_963930625.1. NCBI lineage: Eukaryota > Metazoa > Chordata > Mammalia > Artiodactyla > Cervidae > Muntiacus > Muntiacus reevesi. The sequence goes on along the minus strand of NC_089271.1, from coordinate 32,805,813 downwards.
ACAAACTTAATTCTATTAAAATTGATATTTAAACTGATGATTTAAACAAAAATACTAAATTCTTTAGGATATTTTCTTTACGGAATCTTAAAACTTGGATACGTTTCAAAATTTGCAGTTTGTGTCAAGTTTTATATACCAGTATTACACCAAATTTTCTTTAATGCATAATGATAACATCTCTTTATTATTTAATACTAATTTTTGCTTACAATTATATCTTTGCCAGAGGTGTGTTTTGAGAGAATGCTATCAGATTTCAGAAAATGACTGATAAAGGTATCAAAGTAATAAATTTGTATTGTTCAGCTACTTTTACATTTAATTTCCAGTGTTCAACAGGTGTTTCCAAATACAAAACTCTCATGTTTTAGGGTTTTTTTTTTTGGTTTTGTTTTGTTTTTGATCTGGCATTCAATATCAACTTCGTCACTTGATTAAGATTCTGAAACTAGCAAGTCAGAAGTTGCATTTTTTCCCCCATATTAGCAAAGGGAAGTTAGCAAATTCTTGAAAATTTAGAGAACATGTTTAGTACATTGTTTTTGTTTTATACTAACACTTTAAAGATAAGTATGGCAAAAGATAAATAAATAAATAAAAGATAAGTATGGCAAACAGAAATGTTTATAACAGTATAATTTTCATTCCCAAAATCATATTTGTGTCAGAGTGCTAAAGTACATTTGAGTTATCTAGTTTAATAAATTTATTTATTTTCCTTCAGTCCATTAACTCAATGAAATTGATATTAATTATCATGTAGGAGTTTCAATTAATATTTTTGGATTGTTATAAGAAAACCTTCAATACAGTGATCATAGCTCTGTGATGCCTGTTTCTTCATTCTGTTCATGATGTTATCCTGCACCTTATAAAAAAATTATTTTTGTCACCGATAGGCAAATCACATTTCTTTAGAAAGACTGAGAAGTGACAAAGACAAGTAAGTTGAAAGAACTAAAAAAGCCCCATACAAAGAGCTACTCTGTTTCTGAAACATACTGTACTCTTTTGATTCAAAATGTAGGTACAGGCTTCACACCAGCCCATGGTATGTTACCACTGTGGGCAAAATTTTAATTTATTCTGTGGATAAATTTTCAAACTAGCCCATAGGTTAACATTTTGAAATCCATCAGACTCTCTCAGTTTTATAAAATTTTAGTTCAGCAGTGGTGCTTCTATTATTTAGCTGTTTTCTTAACATGCTATAAAGCAAACTAACCCCAAACTCAGCAGATTATAACAATAAGCTTTTATGTCTCGCTTATGCAACTGAGGTTTTCTGGGGGGTCATCTGATCTAGACTGGTCATGATTGAGCTTGACTCCAACCAAGGTTAAGTTAAGGCCTACTCCACATATCTCCTCTTGATCCAGAGACATAGGAACTAAAAGACAACATCCATAATGTGCAACAGTGAAACAAGGATGTGCTCACATTCCAAAGTGGGTTAGTGGGAGACACATAACATTAGCTAGTCTAAGAATTCTGAAATCCTGCTGAGCAAATGCTGCTCAATTTTCCTACTTGAATATTGAGAATGCTTTTGATTACACCCTCATAATATTTCCTGGAAGTGGTTCCTCAGTCCATTGTTCTCTATAGGCCTTAGCTACAAGATTCCTCATCCACCATCATCTTTCCTGATCTGTGTTAAAGAGGACATTGAAAAATGTGCCCTTCTTGGTATAAAGACATTTTTTCAATCTGTTTCCTGCCAGTAGAAATTTAGATATTCAGCAGTCTTTTAAAAATCTCTGAGAGTATGCCTCGTTTGGATTTTCTATATATTAGCTTTTTAACATGGCAACCTAATGAGTGAGCTATACTCACTATAATTTTGATTAAGAATCCTTCCCATTCCATGGCTTCTAATAATGAGCATCATTTCTCATTTATGCAACTGTGACTTGTTTGGCATTTGGGTGGTGTCCTCTGAGTCTGGCTCCAGGACTCATTGGGGTGGGGTCTGCTACACATGCCCTTAAATTCTTCAGAGACAAGCAGACTATCTGGTCTGAGTCTTTTCATGGCAATGGCAGAAGATCAAGAAGACAAGACCAAATGTAAAAGAACATTTCAATCCTCTCCTTTCGTCGTGTCCGTTCACATTCCATTTGCCAAAGCATGACATACATCCAAGTCCACAAGGAGTTTGAGAGAAGCTAGATAAAGTTGGGGATCATAAAGGAAGCATTTACAAAAAAGTCACAATGCCCCAGTGTACTTGATTGATGCTTAATTATTTGTCTGAACAAACAGTTGAAAATTACTAAGATTCAATATTTGAAAAAGCTCCATGCAGAGTAAGAATTTGTCATGTGTTCATAGCAATTTATAATTTATAAAGAATATACATATGTAACATGTCATTTGATCTTTATTACAATTCACTAAGGTAGATTGGACTGGTACCATTATACATAATTTTACAAATGATTAACTTAGGTACAAAATGGCCAGAATGTGGCAGCTAGGATTCAAATCTTCTCGGCCACTGCTTGTCTGCTATAGCACGCTGAATTTTCAGTAGCAATTTCCAAAAAACCAATTTCCTAGGCAAACAGCAATAATGGTAAAGAATGGGGAAGTTTCCACAGAAAAGCTTGTTCCTTCCTTCTTTAGTTTGCATCACCATGTGTGGTTTTTTTTTTTTTTTTCTTCTAGTTTTATTCCATAGCAGTAGATACAGTCCTGGAATTTTCACACTCTCTCTTAAGGTTATCATCACATCTTGATTTCTGGTTACTGGTTTGTGTAGGTAGCTACCATTCCATTTTGGTTATATATGAATTAAATTTGTTTTCCTACTGGAATTATTCCAGTAGATCTTTAAAATGTTTTCTGCTTGTTAATAGCTAGAATGCATAGGTGGACACATCCAACTTTCTGGCTGCTGAATCTGAATAAATTTAGGACAGGATAATATTGTTGAATAATGTTGGCAAAGATAAAAGACTTTGTTTCAGATGTTTCTTGTCAGTTTTTTAAAAATAGACAAGATGACAAGGAACAGCCAAAAAAGTATATTTTTTAATAGTTCAAACCAATATCCAACATCTTCTAAAATAATTTGCTTCAGAGAAAAGTATTTTAGCTTGTTCATATTGTTTGGAAGGACACATTTTCACTGTTTCCTTGTCTTACACAGCTTATGGTTAGATTAGGAAATTCTTTAGAGTCATATTATCTGACCTTTTTGCCACTTGAATGACTAGCATCTTTTTCTACTAAGCACAAAGGAAAATAAAAGTTCATATTTTATTGTATTGAAATTTTTTGCTGCATATGCATTTCTTATATGCTTCATGTGGTGCTGACATTTTCATAAAATTATGCATTCAAGAATAAAATTATTAAAGCAATTTCTTCAACTCACTTATTAACCAGCTAAATTCTGATGGAGACATTCCTAAGAAATAGAGGAATTAGAACTAATGTATGTGAGTTGATAAAAATTCATGAGAGTTATGTATAGGCACATTTAAAGAGAAAACAAAGCTAAAGGTGAATGGAAGCCACATTCAGGTGATGAGTAATTTTACAAATGTGAATGTCATGAACAGTTTAGCAAGGTAAGCCCCAGGTTATCAACACATGAACGCTGAGGAAATGTGTCCCATTTGCTTGCCACTCTTATTTGTAATGGATTTTTCTAAGTGCATCCTGAAGGCTTCCACTGAAGAACAAACTCAAGGAAACTTAAAAATTGTGGTTGCTTGAGCAGAATAAAAAAAAATCCCATTGTAACTTCTGAAATTGAAGGTTAAGTAAATTTAAAGTGAGATCACTGCTTTATGCCATTGGTCTGAACATGATTTGGGGGGATTGGAGATAAGTGAAGCCTAAGGCTGATTTAGATGAATGAATCTTTGGAAGCTGAGCCTGAAGAAGTCGAATGAAATACCTAAGCAATAAAACTATAAAACGGCCCTGTGAAGTTATTTTGTTTTCCCTCCAAACTATCAAAGACTGAGAGGAAAAAAAATCTACTCAAGATACAAGGGATACCAATATGCCTATACTGGAAGTACACATAAATATATCATCTCAGCCTGCTGATCAGCTTACTTCCAAGTGTATGGGGCAGTAAGTTTTCAGAGCATTTTGAAGCTGCTATATGCTTTTTGGCTACAAATCTCAGCATTTTCCTTTTAATATACACTCTTCTATCATGCCATTTCAAGTATTTCTAGAAAATTTTGTTTCTTAGAATAAAAATCATTTGCATTTAAAAATATTCTCCTTTCAGAAGGCATTCATTTCTTAGACATAGCAAGTCACACGAAAATCTTTCTCACATTGATGGCATCAAAATTCAGTGCTCAGAGAAATAAATATTGAATATCTACCATATTCAAACCATTGTACTGTTTATTGCAAAGGATATGAAAAATGAAGTATACCTAATAACTATTAATTTGCTTACTATATATCAGGATAAATATAATACAAAATGCATTATCTATAATATTTCAATTAAATCTAGCAACATCCCTAATATCAGGCACTGTTATGCTTCTTTATTTTATAGTCAGAAACCTAAAGTCACATCTTTTTTAAGAGACTGAGTAAAAAGTAGAATCTAAGCCATCAAGGTCCAGAGTCAGCACTCTTAAATGATTTTAAGTTTTAGTTTACAACTAGTGAGGATGGTGGGTGAATAAGACAAAGATGCATAGCACAGGATGACTAGTGCCAACTACAGGTGTATTACTCAACAAATCAGACTCCTGAATAAGGTCACATTGGTATCAAATAGCCAGAATAAATTGGCCAAGTGCTGACATGCCAATTTAGCAGGAAATTCAGCTTTCTACAAAGGTTTCCATTTACAAATATTTCAAAGAATCAGCAGGTTTGCTTACACTTTCCCACACTCTTTCAGGCACCAGCTTCTACCTGCCAGAAGTGTGCCAATGTAAGAGCTGCATTCTGCATCAACTAAACCTTATCCTTCTATGTTCCAGTCATCTGTGCTCTGGCCTGAATATCAGTCTTGGACAGTTATACTTTCTGATCACAGTGTAGAAGTCCTGGCCACAACACCAAGATGAAATTCTGAACAAGCTGCTGAGCCACACACCCTCTTATTGCATTCATGTCCACCATTTGTCACTAGGGTGTATCTCCCCTGCTTTTTCAAAATGGAAGTGATTTGATAAGTTACAATAGAACATACTTAGTTATGCTTGGTCAGCAGGACTCCACAGAAAACCTGACAGGGCTTCAACTGATATAGTCCTTTAGTTTTAATATCATTTTGAATCTTCAAAAGGCATTTAGGCATTGTGTGTGTGTGTGTGTGTGTGTGTGTGTGTAATTCACATGATGTACAGAGGTATCTAGGTAGGAAACTGATGCAGCAAGATTTACCTAGTTGGCGTCCACATCAAAGGTAGCTCACATACTGAGCCCCCTGTTTCATAGTTTCTCTCTTCTTAAGAGTGATGCCTGCCTCTTTTCCCAATTGGGTTTTGAAGAGTATGACCTCAGCTTCTCAGACATATTTAAATATCTTCACTTATGATTTGTGGAAAAAGAGTTATGACATTTATTCAGTGGTTTTAGTGGGACGTGCCCAGTGGCTGAGTGGTAAAGTATCCACTTGCCAATGCAGGAGATGAGGGTTCATTCCCTGGTTCTGAAAGATTCCCTGGAGAAGGAAATGGCAACCCTCTCCAGTATTCTTGCCTGGAGAATTCCCTGGACAAAGGAGCCTGGTGGGCTACAGTCCATGGGGTCGCAAAGAGTCAGACACGACTTAGCAACTAAAGAACAACAGCCCAGATCACAGTCTAGATAAGTTAACTAAGAATGTTTGAGGGTTGGAGCCAGGCATCAGTATTATTTTTTAATTGAAATTTAGTTTATTTGCAATGTTAATTGCAGTAAAACTGTGTCTTATCCACTGGCACAGTTTCCAGTGTATGGCAAAGTGATTCATATATGTATATATAGACACACACACACACACACACACACATATATATATACACACATACACATGTATATATATACTCTCATTCTTTTTCATATTTTTCCATTTCTCTTTATGGTTTATTATAGGATATTTAATATAGTTCCTTGTGCTATGCAGGAGGACCTTGTTGTTTATCTATTTTAAGTGTAATAGTCTGTATCTGCTAATCTCAAACTCCTACTAATTTATCCCTCCCCCACCTCCTTTCTTTTACAGTAACCATAAATTTGTGTTCTATGTCTGTGAGTCTCTTTCTATTTTGCAAATAAGTTCATTTGTATCTTTTTTCTTTTTTAGATTCCACATATAAGCAATATCATATGATATGTTATTTGTCTCTGTCAGGCTTACTTCACTAAGTATGATATCTCTAGGACCAACCATGTTGCTGCAAATGGCATTATTTCACTCTGTTTTATGGCTGAGTAATATTCCATTGTATATATGTATCACATTTTCTTTATACATTCATCTGTTGATGATCCCTAGGTTGCTTCCATATCCTGGCTGTTATAAATAGCACTGCTATGAACATTGGGACGCACGTATCTTTTGAATTAGACTTTTCTCTAGATATATGCCAAGGAGTGGGATTGTAGGAGCATATGGTAGTTCTCTTTTTAGTTTTTTGAGGAACCTTCATACTGTTCTCTATAGTGGCTGCACCAATTTACATTCCCACCAACAGTGTGGGTGGCTTCCCTTTCCTCCACACCCTCTCCAGCATTTATTGTTTGCAGAATTTTTGATGATGGCCATTCTGACTGGTGTGAGCTGAAACCTCAGTGTAGTTTTGATTTGCAGTTCTGTAATAATTAGCCATGTTGTGCATCTTTTCATGCCAGGCATCAGTATTTTTAAAGATATGCAGGGGATAACATTGTGTAGATAAGTTTGAAAACCACAATACTTAGCCATGTTTCCCCAGAAAAATTAGTCTATGCCAATGTAAATGTGTAGGTGCAAATTTTGATCATATTTACTTATGGCATAAGGACTAAAATTCATCTTTCTCTCTATCATCTATGTTATAAGTAGGGTGGCATTTGATTTTAACTGTCAGCAGCGTAGGGCTTTCCTTGTGGCTCAGTTGGTAAAGAATCTACCTGCAATGCAGTTGACCTGGGTTTGATCCCTGGGTTGGGAAGATCTCCTGGAGAAGGGAAAGGCTACCCACTCCAGTATTCTGGCCTGGAGAATTCCATGGACTATTTGGGTCACAAAGAGTTGGACACGACTGAGTGACTTTCACTTTCATCAATAGCATAAAAACTTTAGGGTTTGTGAAAATACCCTGTTTAATTCATCAAGAACTAGAAGGATTCCAAGAAGGATATTTTACCCTATTTATGGACTCCTCAAAGACTTTCTGCAGAAGGAAATAATTGAATACATATTTGAACATGGCTAGGATTTCCATCTTCAGTCACCTAGTACAGTTTATTGGGTATTGTTTGCTTTTTATTTATAGCCTAATATTTATTTTAGCCCTTTATTTCAGATTTCAAAGGCTGAGAATTAGTGGAGGAGACCCTAACAAAACTTAATTACCATCCCATTTTTTAGAGTGTTAAGGGCTCTCTATTAGGCTAATGGATACACACAGACATTTTCAGCAAGCCAGCATAAAGGACTGTCTCCCTTAGGTGTTCCTCTGGGAGCAAGTGGCTGCAACAAATCAGGGGCAGGAGTATTTCCTTCAAGAGAAGCAGTCATAACAAGAGCAAAATCAAAATAGCTCAGCTTCCTCTAGAAACAGCAAACAGAAAACCCACTAGATGTATGAAAAGATTCTACAGGTCAGATGTAAGAAACCTCATGGAATTTTCAGAGTAAATACTTCTTTCTAAAAGTGGAAGACCAGTGTTAGGCTCTCAGCATGGAGGTCATTGCTTCCTAATACTTAAGATGCACTCAATAAATATTTGTTGAAGTGAATAGGATTTCTGATATAGATTTGCAGCAAGAGAGGAAAAGAGAGAGGAACAAAGGAAGGAATAGGGAGGGAAACAGGGAGAGAGAGAATTTTAGACAATATTTCTTTTTCATTCATTTTCCTAGGCAGTTGGGTCAAGGTGGCAATTTTTATCTCTTGATCCCCAGGCTCTAACCTATTGTCGGAAACATAAAAAAAAAAAAAAAAAAGTACTAAAAAATTCTTCTTGAATAAATTCCTAAATAAGAATCTATGAATTTCATGAAACTAGTACTCACTAACCCAAAGAAAAGAATACTTGTCGATCAAGAATGATAGCATGAATGTGAAAAGTTTAAGATATTTAAAAATATTGTGGAGGCAGTGGAGACCATTGTACACTATGGGGTCCTCAATTGTATTCTACTGGCAGTTCACCATCCAACCAAGCACCCACAGAGGATTTCATTTAAGTAAGCAAATATGGTATGTATTAATTTTTGGAAGTTTTTAAGGTATTCTTTATGGCCATATATGTACACATATATGATCAATATTGGTAAATATTTTATGAACATGTGAAAGTGTGCTTAAAAACCTCCTGTGAATTCTACTGAAGCACGAATAAAATCAAACTTGGTATAGTACCTAAGTAAGAACTATGTATGTACTATTTCCTGCCTGTGTCTCAGGTTGTATTTACTCTTTCTCTTTAATTAATGTTTTTATTGAATTGTAGTTGACTTATGCTTCAATTAAAAAAAAAATCAACCTACAAGAGCTTCCCAGGCGGCTCAGTGGTAAAGAATTCACCTATCAATGCAGTAGACGCAGGTGACAAGAGTTTGATCCCTGGATCAGGAAGATCACCTAGAGGAGGAAATGGCAACCCATTTCAATATTCTTACGGAGAAAATCCCACAGACAGAGGAGTCTGGTAGGCTACAGTCCATGGGGTCGCAAAGACTCAGACACACCTGAGCAATTCAGAATGCACACAATCAACCTACAATACAGTGTTAGTTCTAGATGCACAACATAGTGATTTTCAACAGTTACAGATTTTATTCTCTTGAATAAAGACTCTGAGACAGTTTAGTGTTCAATATGTTTATTAAGGAACACTATTGAGATTATCACCTGTAGAAAGGAAAAGAAAAAAAGCAAGGTTAAACAGAGGGAGAAACAGAGCTCTGATACAAGCCTGACACTCAGTGAATCCCATGGTATCCTCCAGACAATATATCCAGTCTTCACAGTTGTCTTGCATTGAGCTGAAATGGTTTGGCCTTTGCACCCATGTCTTGATATGACATAAGAGATGGGACCACCTTGAGAAAGGGGTGTGCTGAGCGGGGCAGCTATCTGCCTCTGAAGTGATCCCTGAAAGTGTTGAGAACCAAAGGTTTTTCTCCCCTGATTCCTTGCTTTCCCCAAACACTGCCTTTCCATCCAATTCTGCTAAGGGTCTAAGGGTCTGATTATGCTTTATTGCATTTATTGGGCTTCCTTGTGGCTCAAGAATCTGCCTGCAATGCTAGAAACCTGGGTTCGATCCCTAGATCAGGAAGATCCCCTGGAGAAGGGAATGGTAACCCACTGTAGTATTCTTGCCTAGAGAATTCCGTGGACAGAGGAGCCTGGCAGGCTACAGTCCATGGGAGTGCAAAGAGTAGGACATGACTGAGTGAGGAACACTTTCACTTTCACCTATGTCTAACATCATGCTTTATGTAGGTATTTTGGTTTTTGATTTTTTTGCTTTGTCTTCCCAGTTTGAAAATAAGCTACCTGAGGGCACTGACCTTGTCAATTTTGTCACCAAATTTTCCTCATTCCTTAGTGTAGGCACTTTTTACATTTTTATTGAATGAATTAATCTTTGGCTGACTTTGCTTATTGCATTCGTATATTTTTAATGTCTTTTCTTACATTTTCTATACTTGATAGGTCAAATTTTATAAGGAGTATGATAAAGGCCACAGCCATAATGGAGGTTCATCAAATTTTCCTTTTATTTCTAGGAGGATTGTTTCTTCTGTATTTCACAGTTATTTCCTTTGTCACATAAAACTCTATTACTGCTATATGTAACTCACACATCATTTTTTTATAGTATCAAAAGATCTTTTTGTCATATTTAATGCATTTGACTTTTAATTTCACTCTTCCTGATACTGAATTTGCTACATCCATGTTCCTGATGTATCTTTGTAAATGACCTACAACTATCTGAAAGTTTGTAAGATCTGGTCTCAATTTAGAACTCTGGAATATGTTCAATTAGAAAGATTAAATTTTCTTCAGCTCAGAGGCATTTCTCTATGTATATATTCAACATATATGCGCTAAAAGGTACATACATGATGGTAATACAGTCACACAGACTTGAAGACAAATATCGTGATCCAAAAAGTGAGAGCAAGAGTTGCTCAGTCATGTCCGACTCTTTGCAATCCCATGGACTATACAGTCCATGGAATTCTGCAGTGGGTAGCCTTTCTCTTCTCCAGGGGATCTTCCCAACCCAGGGATCAAACCCAGGTCTCCTGCATTGCAGGCAGATTCTTTTCCAGCTGAACCACAAGGGGAAGCCCAAGAATATTGGAGTGGGTAGTCTATCCCTTTTCCAGCAGATCTTCCTGACCCAGGAATTGAACTGGGGTCTCCTGCCTTGCAGGCAGATTCAATCCAAAAAAGTCTGTAGTTATTAGGTTGTCCTGTGAACAAGAAAGAAATTTTCATGGGCCAAAGAACTCAACAGACTTTTCTCCAAAGAAGACATACAGATGGCTAACAAACACATGAAAAGATGCTCAACATCACTCATTATCAGAGAAATGCAAATCAAAACCACAATGAGGTACCATCTCGTGCCTGTCAGAATGGCTGCTATCCAAAAGTCTACAAATGATAAATGCTGGAGAGAGTGCGGAGAAAAGGGAACCCTCTTACACTGTTGGTGGGAATGCAAACTAGTACAGTCACTATGGAGAACAGTGTGGAGATTTCTTAAAAAACTAGAAATAGAACTACCATGTGACCCAGCAACCCACTGCTGGGCACACACACTGAGGAAACCAGAATTGAAGGCAACCCATGTACCCCAATGTTGATCGCAGCACTGTTTACAATAGCTAGGATACGGAAGCAACCTAGATGTCCATCGGCAGACGAATCGATAAGAAAGTGTGGTACATATACACAATGAAATATTACTCAGCCATTAAAAAGAATGCATTCGAATCAGTTCTAATAAGGTGGATGAAACTGGAGCCTCTTATACAAAGTGAAGTAAGTCAGAAAGAAAAGTACCAATACAGTATATTAATGCATACATTTGGGGTTTAGAATGGCAGCAACAACAACCCTATACATGAGACAGCAAAAGAGACACAGATATAAAGAACAGACTTTTGGACTCTGTGGGAGAAGGTGAGGGTGGGATGATTTGATAGAATAGTATTGAAACACGTATATTACCACATGTGAAATAGATGACCAGCCCAAGTTTGATGCATGAAACAAGGCACTCAAAGCCGGTGCACTGGGTCAACCCAGAGAGATGGGATGGGGATGGGGGTGGGAGGGAGGTTTGAGACAGGGGACACATGTATGCCTGTGGCTGATTCCTGTCAATGTATAGCAAAAACCACCACAATATTGTAAAGTAATTAGCCTTCAATTAAAGTAAATTAATTATTTTTTAAAAAGAAAGATATTTTGAGATGTGGTGGTTCAGGGAAAAAAAACAACAACTCTTTCTTTCCTGGCATCGTTACTCAATTATATTCCAGCTAGCCAAAATAGGATTCACGTGAAGATTTTAAGAATGTGAAGGAAAGGTATGGAATTAAAGGAATGATTGTATTGTATACTTTGAACAACTAAAAAAATCAGGCGTTTATTACATTTTATGTAAGCATAAAAACAATATAAAAAGTCACAAGAGAAATGGCTGATGTATTTGAATAATAGCAGTGAATGTGTAAGCTTTTGTGTTATAAAATCATAAATCCATATGTAACACTAAGATCTGTTTGGAGCAAAGAGTTCAATATAAGTGTTGGAAGATAAAATTGAAGAAACCTTCTGAAAGGACAGAATAAATACTTTATGAAATTGAATAATAAAAGAAGTAGTAAAGATAATAATAGCTAACACAAATATAGCACTTCATATGTACAGGCCCATTCTAAGTGCTTTTCATTAACCTATCAATTCTCTTTATTCATTTAATTGAAGCTCCAGATTAGGGAAGCAAAGACAATTTTGAAGGAAATAACACAAGAAGTTTTCTATCACTGAAAGATTTATTTTCCATCAAGTACTTAAAACAATGAAATTAATAAGATCCAAAGCAAAGCACACCCATATTTTACTGTACTTGCTCCAGATTTTTTTAAAGAAATAAAACATGGCTTGAAATTCCTGATTATCCAGCTCCAAACTCATTTCTCTCCATCATTCTTCCTTTCTCAGAATAAACCACCATCTGGATTTAGTGGTACAAAATCAGAGTCATGATTTTATGCTACGATTAAGGAAATATTTATCCCCAAGCAATTGATTTCCTTTTTTCTATTTGGATGTAAATTCCTTATTTCTATAATTTTCTACAACTTCTGTATTTTGTTCAATATTGTATTCTTGAGTTTTATTGATGCTAAAAATTTTAATACTTGCTTGTAAATTTTAGATACTTAGGCTGAAAGCAAATTGCCCTGAAAAGATTTGTGTTTGTTTCTTCCTGGTGCTTCAGCAGTGGTACCAGCCTAAAATTATTTATTCTTTCTTTTGCTCTCTCTCTCTCATTGAGAGTTCTTGAATCACTTAAATAGTGAAAAAAATGAGCTCCAGACTCTTTAGAGGGCAGGTTTGTGATTTTAATTCAAATGGGAAAATGTCTAACCTCTTACCTACCTGTACTCTGAGCCCAAGCCAATACAGAGAAGCTTCTTTGCCATGTGCCTGTGACAGAATTTTTTGACCTACATTTTATTGAGTGAGTAGTCTTTGAAAATGTTGGCTTTATTTACTGCTTCCATTTGCCATTTCTATGGACTGTAGGATTATTTCCTTTCCTTTGGGATTAAAAAATCTGCAAAATCACATCATGAAGTCATTGGACTCAATCTTCTCTCTAGTTTTATTTGTTTGTTTGTTTAATCTTATTGAAGTATAATTCATTTACAATGTTGTCTTTAAGGTCTGCTATATAGCAAAATGCAAAATGACTCAGTTAGACGTGTGTGTGTGTGTGTGTGTGTGTGTGTGTGTGTGTGTGTATACATTCTTTTTAGTATTCATTTTCATTATGATTTATCACAGGGCATTGAATAGAGTTCCCTATAGGACCTTATAGGATTTCCCTGTAGCTTAAATGGTAAAGAATCTGCCTGCAAGGCAGGAGACCAGGGTTTGATCCCTGGGTTGGGAAGATCTCTGGAGAAGGGAATGGCAATCCACTCCAGTACTCTTGCCAGGAATATCCCATGGACAGAGGAGCCTGGTAGGCTGCAGTCCATGGTGTCGTGAAGAGTCGGACACGACTGAGCGACTTCACTTTCAGTTTTCACTTTTCATTTTCATGCATTGGAGAAGGAAATGGCAACCCACTCCAGTGTTCTTGCCTGGAGAATCCCAGGGATGGGGGAGCCTGGTGAGCTGCCGTCTGTGGGGTCGCACAGAGTCGAACATGGTTGAAGCGACTTAGCAGCAGCAGCAGCATAGAGTCTACATATAAGTGATATCATATGGTATTCGTCTTTCTCTTTGAGTTACTTCACTTAGTATGATAATCTCTAGATCCATCCATGTTGCTGCAAATGGCATTATCTCATTTTTTTAAATGGCTGAGTAATACTGCATTGTATATATATACTACATCTTCTTTATCCACTCATCTGTCAATGGAAATTAAGATTGTTTCCATGTCTTGGTTATTTGTATAGTGCTGCTATGAACATAGGGGTAAATGTATCTTTTGAACTTATAGGTTTTTGTCTGTTTATATGCCTAGTAGTGGGATTGCTGGATCATATGGCAATTCTATTTTTAGTTTTTTGAGTAAATGCCATACTGTTTTTCATAATAGCTGCACCGATTTACATTCTGACCAACGGTGTAGAAGTATTCCCTTTTCTCCACACCCCCTCCAGAATTTATTATCTGTAGACTTATTGATAACCATTTTGACTGGTGTGAAATGGTACCTCATTGTTGTTTTGATTTGCATATCTCTAATAATTAGTTATGATGAACATCTTTTCATGTGCCTATTGGACACCTGTATGTTTTCTTTGGAGAAATGTCTATTTAGGTCTGCTGCCCAGTTTTTGATTGGGTAGTTTGATTTTTTGTTCTTGAGTTATGCCACCTGTTTGTATTGAACACATTTTGGAAATTAAGCCCTTGTCATCACCTCATTTGCAAATATTTTCTCTCAGTCTGTAGGTTGTCCTTTTGTTTTGTTAATGGTTTCTTTTGCTATGCAAAGGCTTATAAATTTGTTTAGGTCCCATTTGTTAACTTTTGTTTTTATTTATATTGACTTGGAAGACTGACCTAAGAAAATATTAGTATGATTTGTGTCAGCGAATATTTTGCTATATTCTCTTCTACAGTATTATGGTGTCTTATCTTATATTTAAGTCTTTAAGTCATCTCGAGTTTTATTTTTGCATATTATATGAGGGTCTGTTCCAACTTCATTGATTTATATGCAGTTGACTTTCCCAACACCACATGCTGAAGACAGTCTTTTCTCCATTGTATATTCTTGCCTCCTTTGTCAAAGATTAATCATCCATATGTATGTGGTTTTGAGAAGGATCAGTATAAGTTCTTTATACATTTGGTAGAATTTGCCTGTGAAGCCATCTGATCCTGGACTTGTTTGTAGGGAGGTTTTGTTTTGTTTTATTACAGATTCTATTTCTCTTCTAATTATCAGTCTATTCAAGTATTCTCTTTTATTTTATTTTATTTTTTTTAAATTTTTTCACTGTCAGTTGTGATTTCTGCTTTTTATTTTTTATTTTATTTATTTAGATTTTCTCTTCTTGGTGAACCTGGCCAGAGGATTGTCAATTTTGTTTACCCTTTCAGAGAAGTAGCTCTTTGTTTTATTGATTTTTTTTCTATTTTTGAATTTCTTTTATTTATTTCCTCTCTGACCTTTATTATCTCTGTCGGCTGACTTCAAGGTTTTTTTTTTTTTCTTTATTCTGATTCTTATAGGTGGTGGACTAGATTGTTTATTTGAGATGTTTCTTGTATCTTAAGGAAGGCCTGAATCACTGTGAACTTCCTGCTATGAACTTTTTTTGCTGCATCCCATAGATTTTGTATTGCTGTGTTTTCATTATCATTTGCTTCAAAGTATTTTTTTAATGTTTTCTTTGAGCTTATTATTGACTCTGTTTTTGTTTTGTTTTTTTGTAACATGTTGTTTAACCTCCATGTAATTTTTTTCTTGCTTCTTTTTCTGTGATTGATTTCTAGTTTTATGCCACCATGGTTAGAAAATATGCTTGAGGTATTATCTTTACTCTTAAATCTGTTGAGGCTTGTTGTGTGCCTTAGTATGTGGTTAATCCTAGAGAATGTTCCATGTGCACTAGAAAAGAATGTATTCTGCTTTTTTGGGGATGTAACATCCTGTAAAATATCAATTAGGTCTCACTGTTCTAATTTATCAATTAGGATCGCTATTGTCTAATTGATTTTTTGTCTTAAAGATCTGTTCATTCATGTGAGTGGGATGTTAAAGTCTTCTATTATTGTATTCCCATCAATTTCTACCATTATGTCTGTTTTATGTATATGAGTGCTCTTATATTGGGTGCATATATGTGGATGAGCTCTCACCAGTTTTCATTTCCTTCAAACATGCCGAATTTCTGGATGATTTGGCTTAGAGGAGATTTCTATATTACTAAAAATGGAGTTAGAAGATACCCCCAGACTTGCATTTGTCTATTCATCCAGTTCCTTGTGACTTCTTCTTTTGTTATAGATATTGCTAGTAATCCCTTACTAAAATCGGGATGAAATATATCAGTTGAGATTCCAAAGAATGGAGTCAACAACATTCTTTGCTAATTAATAATTTGGTTATTAAGCATTTTAAATTTAGTATCTATATGAAGGAAGATGTGAGAATATGATGCTATTGTTTTTTCAAGTCAAATTTTTCAATCGTTTAGTGTTAGATGTTGATGGATACCACACAGAACTCACTCACTGTAGGAAAAAAAAACATTGCCCAGCTGCTGGGATCATAGTCAGCAGACAGACCCCTGCTGTCAAGTACTTCACAGTTTGCATTTGTTGCTGAGAACTCCCTTAACCAATGCCCCATTTTTCCCTCAGCAGCACATATCTGGTATAAAGGCCTGGCCATTTCTTCTAAACTCAGCAAACTTGGCAATCTTTACTCCAGAGCTTCCTGCTGAGATGACAGAATGGTCAAGCCATCACAGTTTTTCTCCCCATGTCCATCCTGTTTCCTCTCTCTTCTCTTCATAGACATTGATTTGTAATAAACGTTTCATTTGAAACACTGTTCCAGCATCTACTTCTGAAGAAACCAAGCTATGACAGTTATTGTCCAGGTCGTTTCTTCTTCACTACTTCTTTTTTTTTTTCTTTTAATTTATTTTAATTGGAGGCTAATTGCTTTACAATATTGTAGTGGTTTTTGCCATACATTGACATGAATCGGCCATAGGTGTACATGTGTTCCCCATCCTGAACCCCCCCTCACCCTCCCTCCCATCCCATCCCTCTGGGTCACCCCCGTGCACCAGCCCTGAGCAAGCCCTGAGCACCCTGTCCCATGCATCGAAGCTGGACTGATGATCTGTTTCACATATGATGATATACATGTTTCAATGCTATTCTCTCAAATCATCCCACCCTCGCCTTCTCCCACAGAGTCCAAAAGTCTGTTTTATACATCTGTGTTTCTTTTGCTGTCTCGCATATAGGGTCATCATTACCATCTTTCTCAATTCCATATATATGCGTTAGTATACTGTATTGGTGTTTTTTGTTCTGACTGACTTCACTCTGTATAATAGGCTCAAGTTTCATCCACTTCATTAGAATTGATCCAAATGCATTCTTTTTAATGGCTGAGTAATATTCCATTGCATATATGTATCACACTTTCTTATCCATTCATCTGCTGATGGGCATCTAGGTTGCTTCCATGTCCTGGCTATTATAAACAGTGCTGCGATGAACATTGGGGTGCACGTGTCTCTTTCAGATCTGGATTCCTCAGTGTGTATGCCCAGAAGTGGTATTGCTGGGTCATATGGCAGTTCTATTTCCAGTTTTTTAAGGAACCTCCACACTGTTCTCCATAGTGGCTGTACTAGTTTGCATTCCCACCAACAGTGTAAGAGGGTTCCCTTTTTTCCACACCTCTCCAGCATTTATAAACAATAAGTTTGTAGACTGTTCAATAGCAGTCATTCTGACCAACAAGAGATGGTACCTCACTGTGGTTTTGATTTGCATTTCTCTCTTTTTTTTTTTGCTACTGATAATGAGTGATGTTGAGCATCTTTTGATGTGTTTGTTAGCCATCTGTATGTCTTCTTTGGAGAAATGTTTGTTTAGTTCTTTGGCCCATTTTTTGATTGGGTCATTTATTTTCACTACTTCTTTATGCTATCTTTATCATACCTTAATGTTTTTAGAAGAACAAACAACTGCATTTTCACTAGCTAGTCTCTATCAATCAGTCTGTTGATTCTCATGCCATAATCACATGTTTAAATATTATAGTTTATTATGTAGTGTAAAACCAGAAAGGAAAATATTATTGTTCATTTAATAAATGCCATCTATTTTCACCCATTTATTGCCATGAAGATGAGCATCACAATTGTAGCCAATCTTCAAACTAATAATAATAATAAGTCTATTGAAGTTTATTTTGCTATTGCAATTAATTATGAGATTATACATATAATTTATAAGAACATATATGTATATATAATTATATTCAATAATATGACATATGTGCTCAGTCGCTCAGTCATGTCTGGCTCTTTGCGACTCCATGGACTGTAGCTCACCAATTTCCTCTGTCCATGGGATTTCCCTGGCAAAAATACTGGAGTGGGTTGCCATTTCCACCTCAGGGGATCTTTCCGACCCAGGGGTGGAAACCAAGTCTCCTGCTTGGCAGGAGGATTCTTTACCACTGAATCACCTGGGAAGCCCAATAATATGCATTCTCTCTAAATGTATCACTTTAATTGACCCTAATGAAGATCATTAAGCACTTTTTAAAATATGTCTCATATATTATTAATTTATTCATATGTAGTTCTGGTTTTGTTGCCGTTGCAACTGAAGACTTTTAAGAAATAATTTTGTAATAGCAAACATATACCACTTCTTGTATCATCTATTTGCCTTTCACCTAATCAATTTCTGACATGGTCATTAGTTATGAACTAATTCCAGGAATTATTTTAGAATTTCAAGGCATATTATATACCAAAAATGAAAATTTTGTTGCCTTTAATACATTTTTCATGTTTTTGTGACTATTTATTTGCTTTGGACCAAACATTCTCATTAATATTTTCCAAAATGGATAATGACATTATCTTTGCCATCTTTTTCTAGTTTCCAATATAAGGTCAACTAATGCTTTAATGTGGATACTCACAATTATGTTTAGAAGTATTTTTCCTTTGGGTATGAAGTAGTATATTATACTACCTCATGACTGGGCAACTGAAACCGTACACTATGCTAAATAAAACTCATTAAGGCAAGATAGTCACTGAGGCAAGTGCTTACAAAGTTCGCTTTTAGGCTCAATTTTTTCTTCTTCACCCTATTTTCAAGAATGTTTTAGTTCCAGAATGCAGTAGATTATATGTGAGACTGGCTTACTCTGAGCAAAGGAGCAGAAAAGCAAGTATGAAGAGAAGCAAACCTAGAGAAGAGCTTGCCTGTTTTAGGAAATGAGGTAGTGTCTAGTGTGCATTCTCCTCATAAAAAGAAAAGTAAGTCCCATGATTAAACAAATTTGGCCACTCTTGGAGATTCATGATGCAAATTGACCTTTAAAAGTTTCTGTGATGTTGTGTGACAGAGAAATATGTTCTAATTAATACCCAGAACTTTAAATTTTTTTTTTACAAAAATAATACAAACCTCATTCAAAAATTTTTTTAAAGAAATAATTTATTTTATCAGTTAGACCATAAGAGAAATTGCCTGCAGAATGTCTGTATCCAAGAGCAGAATTTGCCTCATCAAGGGTTATCATTGTCTCATGTTTCTATTTCTTTCTGTATGTTGGTTTCAATTTACAAAGGGAATCTCTATACAGTATAAAAAGGACTGCTGTCATGTAGATTTGATTCTCTCTGGTGAATCTATAATGTGCATATAAAGAAGTGCTATGACAAGACCCATTTAGGTCTTGTGCTTGCCACTGAAATGATCACTGATGCCCTCAGTACTATGATTAGCCTGGCAAGGGTTACATGGTTGGCTAGTGAAGCCAAAGAGACAGGCTCCAAATAAAACTGAAGAATCAAGATACTCCATACATACATTCCACTGTATATTCCCATACTTGTTTGAACATGGAACTCTTTCCTGAGAAATACCTTATCAATTTTCTTTTTTGCAGAGCTTAGACAAAGCATAGAATTTCCCTAAATGCAATTATTGATATCTATTGGGAGTATTTCTCCTCCAGGGAAATCTACTATTATCACATTACAATTTTTAAATATATTAAAACATTTTGAATTATACTACTATTATACTACCTTCCTCATTATATTAGGCATAAAATTTTATTTTTTGCATTTATAATAATTTACTAAGGCTTTTAAAAAATTTTGTTTGAAAATGTTAGCCTAAAAAAAAAAGAAAATATGCTAGCCTATAGTTTTCTTGATTTGTTTTATGATTATCAGCTTTATCAACTTTATCAAACAGAAAATTAGGTATCTTTTTCATTTTTCTTGATTTCTGAACTGTTTTTAAAGTAAGGGAATTATTTTTTTCTGTGAGATTTTAAAATATTCACCACAAAAGTCCATTCAACAGTTAGTTTTAGAGGTAATTATTTCATAATTATTTGTCCATTTCTTTCATTTTATCCTCTTCATGTTTTCTACCTCTTCTTTTAGCTAATTTGATGATTTATGGATAAAGATCCATTTTAATGAATGCTAAAAATCTGTTAATAGAATATAGTTGCAAGCATGTTTATATTGCCTTTCTCCTTTCTAATTGTATTTATAATTGCTATATTTTATTCTTGACATATTTATAGGCAAATTTCTTATTTTATTTTTTTTCTTTTCTGAAAATAACCTTATGAGAGATTTTTAATTCAGAATCCATAACCTCATATTCTATCGATGATTAATTTCTATGTTAAGGTAAAACAAGAGCAGTAAGTTCTTGTATTTTTGCTTCTCTTTTTTGGAATTTCTTAGATTTATTTATTTAAACTTTAATTTAGACATTATTTTGTTATTTTCAGTTAGTTGTTTATTACCATTAGTACTATAAAAAATTTAGAAATGAAAAAATATTTCATTATTTTCTAGACTCTGTATTCTTATTACATTTTTTAGCTAAATCCAAAAAAGTGCTTTGCTTTCCATTTCCAACATTTTTTTTTTTATTATTGACTGAGATCTTAAGCTATGATGAATTATAAACTTTAAAGAATTGTCATTAGGTATTACAGCTTGTGTAATTTTTAGTTTAATAGATATTTGTAAATGTTTCAAGAAAGTTTAAAGTGCTTCATTTTCTTCAGCTTTATATTTTTTAAATAGACCTATCACAATCTTATCAAATTTTGATGTCCCTGTTTTATTCTCTTGATATGTTAAATGTCGAAAAATATGTTATGCATCCTCTAAAAACATGTATCTGTTACTAACTTTAACTTCTAGGGTTTTTTTGTTTATATTTTTATTATTTTACATTACTCTGTGCTTGCTACTGCTGCTACTGCTAAGTCACTTCAGTCATATCCGACTCTGTGCGACCCCATCTCTGGGACTCTCCAGGCAAGAACACTGGAGTGGGTTGCCATTTCTTTCTCCAATGCATAAAAGTGAAACGTGAAAGTGAAATCGCTCAGTCGTGTCCGATTCTTCGCGACCCCATGGACTGCAGCCCACCAGGCTCCTCCGGCCATGGGATTTTCCAGGCAAGAGTACTGGAGTGGGGTGCAAGTGTGCTTAAGCACTTGTTAATTGTAGTGCCGTCTTTCTAAATCAGGCTCATTAAAAATAGGAAGAGTTCATTGTTTTCTTATTTAATGTTTATCAAAGTTTACTTTTTTGATATTGATATTGCTACAAATGATTGCTTTTGTTTCAAGTGCACGACTTCATCTGCCCTTCTATTTTGAGATATCTCTCTGTATGTTTTTTTGTGTGTGTGTGTTTTATAATGTATTATGATTTTATCCTTCAAATAAATCATAGTATCTTTTCTTATTTGCAGAGGGAAGCTCAATCTCTCACATTTCTATTCTTAATTTATCAGCTTCATTTTTATGATTATTTATGCTCTTTATTTCATTTGTTCCTTGCCATTTTTTCTCTCCTTTTGTTTATACATTTATTTAATATACATGTTGACCACTTTAAGTGGCCAGATATATTCACATTATTTGAAAATATGTCTCCCCCAATATATGACAGAAAATCTAACACACCTCTGTTTCCCTGCCACATCCTAACCAAACCCCATTCTTTGATAATTTAACTTAGAATTTTAACCAGGACACTATTATGTACATTTATAATTGTCATTTATTTTTCCATTTAAGATTTTTGTTTTTAATTTTTGTGATAAGCTTTCTAGCTATGTTTATTCAATTTATCTATATCAAAAACTGCTATCAACACTCACTATATAATTCTTTTTTTCTCATTTATTTTTATTAGTTGGAGGCTAATTACTTTACAATATTGTAGTGATTTCTGCCATACATTGTCATGAATCAGCCATGGATTTACATGTATTCCCCATCACTATATAATTCTTGAGTTTTAATTTGTCACCTGTTAGTGAAAATTTTAGATTTGCTTGAAGAGAAGGAGTTCCAGAGTGTGGTACTTTTTGTCACCACCCATATCAGAGTGTGCTTTTATGGCCCTGTCAATTTGAAGAATAACTTAATTAGGTATATAAGTACAAACTTTAACTTTTTATCAGAGAATACAGTGGATTTATTGTTTTCATTTCTTCAGAGATTAAGATTAAACATATGAAATCAGATTATTATAGAGGGGAAAATAATGTATTCTTAGTTATTATAGGACATTTTTTATTTCTATTTAAATTTCAAAATGGATGCATTGAGGTGATATTGACTATAACTGAATTGGAAAAAATCAAATTACTATTTGAAGGAAAGACAATTTTCTGCAAGATAAGAGAAACTTTAAAAGAATGAAACCTAAGTATAGTGTAATGTGATTTTTTTCTTATGTACAATTCATTTGGCTCCACTTCATTCTGTTGTCATTCACTCACTCAAAGACTTTCATGTTCTTTTTTTTTTTTTTTAAGAGGCCAGCACATGTATACTCAGTCATGCCTGATTCTTTTGCTACCCTATGGACTGTAACCTGCCAACTTCTCTGTCCTTGAAATTTTCTAATCAAGAATATTGAAGTGGGTTGCCATTTTCTTCTCTAGGGGATCTTCCTGAACCAAGGGTCGAACCCACATCTCCTGTGTCTCCTTGCACTGGCAGGTGATTCTTCCCTGATAATTTTTAAATAACACTTGGCAGATCTCTTCAAATCTTTTACTTTGTCTTTAAAACGAATAATATAAATAACAAAGATATATTTTTTCTAAGGCTTCTGAAAAGGTTTCTTTCCCATATGATGCCTGTTTCTTTTACTTTTCCATCTATTATTGTCAGTTGAGGAGCTATAAGTATCTCTAGTTTAGATATAAATTTAAAGACACTAATATTTTGATTAAAAATACCCAGCAGTCAACCACTGAAAATAGGAAATACAAATTTGAAGTTCCATTCTTTCCAAATTCATGGAGAATACTCCTGCTAGCAGAACTCTTCCAAATTATCCCCATCCATTAGGGCTTCATTTATAAAGAACTATACTTACCAGGGGGCTTCCCGGGTGGCTCAGACAGTAAGAATCTGCCTGCAGTGCAGGAGACCTGGGTTTGATCCTTGTGTCAGAAAGATTCCTAGAGAAGAGAATGGCTACCCACACCAGTATTCTTGCCTGGAGAATCCCATGGACAAAGGAGTCTGGTGGGCTACAGTCCATGGGGTTGCAAAGAATCGGACATGACTGATAGACTAAGTAACTTACTGATACTTATACCAGAGTGTCATTAATCATCACCAGTTCATACCCATGATATGTCTTCCTGAGCAACTGTGTGTGTGATGAATACAGGTAGAACATAGTGGGCCATTCCATAACTCCTCAAAGATTAGCCTTTGAGAGAAAAATAATTTCATAGTATTCTGATTTTTATTGAAGCCAAATAAAACAGTGAGGAAAGTAAGGCCAATGTAGCTCCCTAGTATCTTCCAAAGTATAACAAGGAGAGAGATAAGAAAGCCTAGCTAAGTAATCAGTGCAAAGAGATAGAGGAAAACAATAGAATGGAAATGATGAGAGATCTCCTCAAGAAAATTGGAATACCAAGGGAACATTTCACGCAAAGATGGGCACACTAAAGGACAGAAATGGTATGGACCTAAGAGAAGCAGAAGATAAATAAAAAGGGTGACAAGAATACACAGAAGAACTATACAAAAAAAGATCTTCATGATCCAGATAACCATGATGTTATGATCACTCATCTAGAGCCAGGCATCCTGGAGTCCAAAGTCAAGTGGGCCTTAGGAAGCATCACTACAAACAAAGCTACTAGAGGTGATGGGATTCCAGCTGACCTATTTCAAATCCTAAAGGACACTGTTGTTAATGTTCCACACTCATTATGCCAGCAAATTTGGAAAACTCAGCAGTGGCCACAGGACTGGAAAAGGTCAGTTTTCATTCCAATCCTAAAGAAAAGCAATGCTAAAGAATGTTCAAACTACTGAACAATTACACTCATCTCATGCTACCAAAGTAATGCTCAAAATTCTCCAACCCAGGCTTCAACAGTATGTAAACCAAGAAATTCCAGATGTCCAAGTTGGATTTAAAAAAGTCAGAGGAACCAGAGATCAAATTACCAATATCCACTGAATCATCAAAAAAGCAAGAGAGTTCCAAAAAAACATCTACTTCTGCTTTATTGACTAGGCCAAAGTCTTAACTGTGTGGAACACAACAAACCACGGAATATTCTGAAAGAGATGGGAATACCAGACCACTTGACCTGCCTCCTGAGAAAACTGTACATGAAACTGGACATGAAACAATGGACTAGTTCCAAATTGGGAAAGGAGTTTGTCAAGGCTGTATATTGTGACTCTGTTTATTTAACTTATATGCAGGTACATCATGCAAAATGCCAGGCTGGATGAAGCACAGGCTGGAATCAAGATTGCCTAGAGAAATATCAATATCCTCAGATATGCAGATGACACTACCCTATGGCAGAAAGTGAAGAGAAACTAAAGAGCCTCTTTCTGAAAGTGAAAGAGGAGAGTGAAAATGTTGGCTTAAAACTCAACATTTAGAGAACTAAGATCATGGATGACATCCAGTCCCATCACTTCATGGCAAATAGATGGGGAAGCAATGGAAACAGTGACAGACTTTATTTTCTTGGGATCCAAAATCACTGCAGATGGTGACAGTAGCCATGAAATTAAAAGATGCTTGCTCCTTGGAAGTAAAGCTATGGCCAACCTAGACAGCATATTAAAAAGCAGAGACCTTACTTTTCCAACTAAGTCTGTCTAGTGAAAGCTATGTTTTTTCCAGTAGTCATGTATGACTGTGGGAATTGAACTATAAAGAAAGCTGAGTGCCAAAGAATTGATGCCTTTTAATTGTGGTGTTGGAGAAGACACTTGAGAGTCCCTTGGGCTGCAAGGAGATCAAATCAGTCAATTCTAAAAGAAATCAGTCCTGAATATTCATTGGAAAGACTGATGCTGAAGCTGAAACTCCAATACTTTGGCCACCTGATGGGAAGAACTGAGTCACTGGAAAAGACCCTGATGCTAGGAAAGACTGAAGATAGGATGGATGGGGATGACAGAGGATGAGATGATTAGATGGCATCACTGACTTGATGGACATGAGTTGAGCAGGCTACAGGAGTTTGTTATGGACAGGGAAGCCTAGGGTGCTGCTGTCCATGGCATCACAAAGAGTCAGACACGACTTGAACAACTGAACTAAACTGAGTACTTTTTTTTAATACCAATTTATTTGCTTCACAGGCCTTGATGTTAGTATTTCTTCTGAATTCTTGTTATTACCCACCTCATTCCTTCTCTTTTCCTTTTTTTCTATATTCTTGTAAGTATTTTAGTCAAAAGTTATGAATATGGAAATCAGAAACTACTGGATGTATTCTAGTTGAATAGGTTTCTGTATTTTAGGGTGCTTGAAACCATCTACATCCCTCAATGATTTTATGCAGAGAAACCAAAGCAGACTTCACTTTAATCTGATATAAAAAATTATTTTCCTGAAGTAGAATTTTTCAAAAGTAGAAACAGATCATTTCAGTATTGTACTATGTTTTGTTTATTTATACTCTGAAAATTATTTTCTTTCCCAAAGTTGACTCTGAAGTCATAGGAACAAGTGGGAGAGAGGGTGACTCATTTTCTTACTCTTTGGTTTTTTTTTACTCTTAAATAGGTTGAGGAAAAGCTAATCAACTTGCTTTGAGTAGAGTCCTCACTTCTCACTCTTATTCTTACTTTTCCAAGTATTAGCATTCTTACTTATAACATGCTTCACTAGCTCTAACTATTATTTTGAAAAAGAAGTAAAACACAAAGCCATTGATTGAAACTCATAATTAAGAAAGAAATTTTTAAAAAATCCTCCTGTTCATATGGGTTCCAAAACTTATATGGCCTATGTACATTTAATAATATTGTGAAAGCCTATGTTCTACTCTTTTTACTCTCTGTGGAAGTTGCTCTTAATACTATAATTTTATCTAAGTCTACCTTAAGTCCTTTTTGATGAAAAAGAGACCCCAGAATAGATTCTGTACCAATCATCATGCTGAGAAAAATCAATGATACCTTCTAACTACTTAGAGTGCCCGTTTTCATTTCTTCAGTGAAACTAAATTGTAAATCTACACTCTCCCTGATCTTCCCTGTTCTATCATAAACATGTTAGTTCAGAAGGAAAAAGAAGTAAAACCTTGCAAGACACACCAGCTATCAGAACCATTCAGTTATGCTCATGCTTGCATTAGATAAATGGAAATTATAACTGATGAGACCATCACATACTTAACTGTTTACCCAAATGAAATGGAAAATATGCATGTAGCATGGGAAATAAAACTAATTCCCAGCAGCAATGGAGTAAAATTACTTATGCATTAGTAGCAGACGTTATAAATTGCATATTTCATCATGATTCTTAACCATAATGCCAAACTGTTACCAGCCATGCTTAGTTTTTACTACATGCAATGTTTGCAGTTTCTTCTACTATTAATTCTGGAAGCCAGTACAATGCAAGAGGCACATCTTATATTTTGACCTGGGATTTGTGTTTAAAATAGTTTTATTCCATATAATTAATTTTAATGTAAAATCATACCAAAACTTAAAAGATGTGCAAAGGAAGTTATTGTAATTTATCAGTAATTATATATCTATGGTGTGCAAATACTAGAGCAGCCAAGCTACTAAGTCACAGATGTGTTAATGTTATAGACAGTTTCATAGGGAGAAAACTAGATAAATAGATATAGAAAAGCTAGAACTTTGAGGGACCATTTAAAATATATAGTTTTAATTTTTGATTCACAAATCTGATTATATTAAGTTTCTCAAAGATTTAACAAAACTAGGAAGAATTGAAATAATATTTGAATACTTATATTAGTCAGATCCCAGGAAGGCAAAGGAATCCCTCACCAGGTAGTTTAATAGCAAATATTTAACATTTTGCAAGAGACAAAAATACAAAGAAAAAACATTAAATAACCCAGGATTTTTAATATCAGGAAGTGGTTAGCACTCCTAGGGATGGAGGGATAAAGGGGTAAGCATGCACAAAAATTAACTCAAAATGAATTTAAAAGTTAAATGTAAGACTTGAAACCATAAAACTCCTAGAAGAAAACAAATGGGTAAAGCTCCTTGACGTTGGTCTTGGAAATGATATTTTGTATATGACTCCAAAAGCACCTAAGCAAAAGTGAACAAGTAGAGTTACATCAAATTGCTTCCTCACAGCAAGAGGAAAAAAAAAATCAACAAAATGAAAAGGCAGCCTACAGAATGAAAGAAAATATTTGCAGACTGCATGGCTGAAAAAGTGAAAGCCACTCAGTCATGTCTGACTTTTTACAACCCCATGGACTACACAGCCCATGGAATTCTCTAGGCCAGAACACTGGAGGGGGTAGCCTTTCCCTTCTCCAGGGGATCTTCCCAATCCGGGGATCAAACCCAGGTCTCCTGCATTGCAGGCAGATTCTTTACCAGCTGAGCCACCAGGGAAGCCCAGGAATAATGGAATGGGTAGCCTCTCCCCTCTCCAGCAGATCTTCCCCACCCAGGAATTGAACCAGAGTCTCCTGCAATGCAGACGGATTCTGATAAGACGGCAATATCAAAAAAATATAAGGAACTCGTACAACTGCATAGCAAAATCATCATTATCCAATTTTAAAATGGGCAAAGTTCCTGAATAGATTTTTTTTCAAAGAAGATATGTAAATGGCTGAGATACCTGAAAAGTGCTCAATATCACTACTAACTATCAAGAAAATGTAAGTCAAAACCACAATGAGATATCCCCTCATACCTGTTAAAATGACTCTTAGCAAGAATACAAGAGGTAACAAGTTCTAGCAAGGATGTGAAAAAAAGGGAACCATTATGCATTTTTGATGGGATGTAGAAAGCGAAAATAATGGCATCTGGTCCCATCACTTCATGGGAAATAGATGGGGAGACAGTGGAAACAGTGTCAGACTTTATTTTTGGGGGCTCCAAAATCACTGCAGATGGTGATTGCAGCCATGAAATTAAAAGACGCTTACTCCTTGGAAGGAAACTTATGACCAACCTAGATAGCATATTAAAAAGCAGAGACATTACTTTGCCAACAAAGGTCCGTCTAGTCAAGACTATTGTTTTACCAGTGGTCATGTATGGATGTGAGAGTTGGACTGTGAAGAAAGCTGAGCGCTGAAAAATTGATGCTTTTGAACTGTGGTATTGGAGAAGGCTCTTGAGAGTCCCTTGGACTGCAAGGAGATCCAACCAGTCCATTATAAAGGTGATCCGTCCTGGGTGTTCATTGGAAGGACTGATGCTGAAGATGAAACTCCAGTACTTTGGCCACCTGATGCGAAGAGTTGACTCATTGGAAAAGACCCTGATGCTGGGAGGGATTGGGGGCAGGAGGAGAAGGGGACGACAGAGGATGAGATGGTTGGATGGCATCACCCACTCGAAGGACATGAGTTTGAGTAAATTCCGGGAGGTGGTGATGGACAGGGAGGCCTGGCGTGCTGTGACTCATGGGATCGCAAAGAGTCGGACATGACTGAGCGACTGAACTGAACTGAACTGAAACTGTTACAGCCTCCATGGAAAGCAGTATATTTTTCGATGTTCCTCAAAAAATTAAAAATAGAACTACCATATGGTCAGAAAATCAATGTCTTGTATCAAATAGATAGTAGTGCTGGTTTAGTCGTTAAGTTGTGTCCTACTCCTGTGACCCCATAGACTGTAGCCCACCAGGCTCCTCTGTCCATGGGATTTTCCAGGCAGGAATACTGGAGTGGGTTGCCATTTCCTTCCCCAGGAGATCTTCCCGACCCAGTGACTGAACTCTCCTCTCCTGCATTGGCAGGCGGGTTCTTCACTAGTGAGTCACCAGGGAAGCATGAGGGAAAAGGATGAAGGTGATCATGCTTTCAGTGATTAAGATGAATGATTTCTGGGGATCTTACATATAGCATGATGATTATATTTAGCAATACCATATTGTGTACTTGAAAGTTCTTAAGACAATATATCTTAGAAGTTCTTACCACATACACACACACTCACAATAACTTTTGGGGTAATGGATATATACCATATTTTGGAAATCATTTTACAACATATTTGTATATCAAATCATCACATTATATACCTTACATTTGCACAACGTTATGTGTAAATTGTATCTAAATAAAGCCAGAATATTTTTGTAAATAAAAAATAAAAACATAAGATTAAGAAATGCTGTTAAAGTAACACAGCTGGGCTGACAGGTATGAACTAAAACCATGAATGAAAAGCTTTTCTCTAAAGTTGGAATCACAGAGGAAACATGTTGCAGAAGCAACAACTTCATGGAGACATTGCTTAATCAGATAGAGAAGGTATAAATACTCTGACTTCTTTCTCCCTTCTTTCTTCCAAAATGGTTGACTCTAACAGAAATTCTTTTGTCAAGGGAACCTGGGAAATGTAGTTTTCAGGGTCAGTACCTGCTAGTGCAAGACAGATCAGAGGAAAGACAATATGGGTATGAGGGCAAAGAGGATGTTTTTCAGTTCTTAAAAACATGGCAGGGGCAGATAATCAATATAAAATCTCAGGAGATCATAGATAGAAACTACAATTAACCAGATAAAAAGTTCATATAACAACTATAGATCTTCAGTAAAGTATTACAGGCAAAAGGTTGTAACGACTATTTGATTTCTAATGTTATTGATATAGCGGGCTTTTTGCCACTGGAAATTTCTTTCATGCAAAATGGAAGAGAGAGAAAGAAAGGTTTTTGTTTTTTGTTTTTTTTTTTTTGATAGATATGGCTGGAAAGGAGTCATCTTCCTACTCAAATGGCAAGATTTCCTGAGGAGAAAAAGAAAGGGCTCCTGCTGAGACTCGGAATGAAAACAACAGAGTGACTAAAGCCTGGGTGTAATTACAGATAGCCTAGAAAAAGCATGAAAAATGGATAAGAGAGAGTGAATTCATTTATAAAGTTTACTTCTTTGCCACAGCTCTCTTAAATGATTCGAGGGGGCTTCGAGCAAAACCTCTAGAAGACAACAGAATATTCTCTGAATATTTGGTCCAAAGAAAAGAATAATAAAATATTTGAAATATGAGAACTTACTTGATTTGCTATGAATGTATATAAAATTTGACTCTTGACTTTTGGATAAGGAGACCCAAGCATGACATAGTGACATAGTTCTTATAATCAGAATGGAAAAACTTACCAGTTATTCAGAAGAATTAAAAGTATTACTGGATCTAAAGCCCTAAAAATTCTCAACAGAGCTTTATCTACAAAAAATTTTATGATAAAGTGTACACTGACAACAATGATATTGAATAGCAATGGTAAAAAGTATATACGACAG
Organism: Muntiacus reevesi; assembly: GCF_963930625.1. NCBI lineage: Eukaryota > Metazoa > Chordata > Mammalia > Artiodactyla > Cervidae > Muntiacus > Muntiacus reevesi. Next base: position 32,775,349 of record NC_089271.1, on the reverse strand, counting down.
GAGTCTTTTTTATCATTAACTATGAAAGAATCTATTCAGTTCAGTTCAGTTGCTCAGTCATGTCCAAATCTTTGCAACCCCATGAACTGCCACACGCCAGGCCTCCCTGTCCATCACCAAATCCCGGAGTACACCCAAACCCATGTTCATTGAGTCAGTGATGCCATCTAACCATCTCATCCTCTGTCGTCCCCTTCTCCTCTTGCCCTCAATCTTTCCCAACATCAGGGTCTTTTCCAATGAGTCACCTCTTTGCATCAGGTGGCCAAAGTACTGGAGTTTCAGCTTCAACATCAGTCCTTCCAATGAACACCCAGGACTGCTCTCTTTTAGGGTGGATTGGTTGGATCTCCTTGCAGTCCAAGGGACTCTCAAGAGTCGTCTCAAACACCAAAGGTCAAAAGCATCAATTCTTCGTTGCTCAGCTTTCTTTATAGTCCAACTCTTACATCCATACATTACCACTGGAAAAACCATAGCCTTGACTAGATAGACCTTTGTTGACAAAGTTATGTCTTTGCTTTTTAATATGCTGTCTAGGTTGGTCATAAGTTTCCTTCCAAGGAGTAAGTGTCTTTTAATTTCGTGGCTGCAATGATCATCTGCAGTGATTTTGGAGCCCAGAAAAATAAAGCCAACCACTGTTTCCATTGTTTCCCCATCTATTTACCATGATCTTAGTTTTCTGAATGTTGAGTTTTAAGGCAACTTTTTCACTCTCCTCTTTCACTTTCATCAAGAAGCTCTTTAGTTCTTTTTCACTTTCTGCCATAAGGGTGGTGTCATCTGCATATCTGAGATTAATGATATTTCTCCCAGCAATCTTGATTCCAGCTTGTGATTCCTCCAGCCCCGTGTTTCTCATGATGTACTCTGCATATAAGTTAAGTAAGCAGGGTGACAATACACAGCCTTGACATACTTCTTTTCCCATTTGGAACCAGTCTGTTGTTCCATTTCCAGTTCTACCTGTTGCTTCCTGACCTGCATACAGATTTCTCAAGAGGCAGGTCAGGTGGTCTGGTATTCCCACCTCTTTCAGAATTTTCCACAGTTTATTGTGATCCACACAGTCAAAGTCTTTGGCATAGTCAATAAAGCTGAAATAGATGTTTTTTCCGGAATTCTCTTGTTTTTTCGATGATCCATCAGATGTTGGCAATTTGATCTCTGGTTCCTCTGCCTTTTCTAAAACCAGTTTGAACATCTGGAAGTTCATGGTTAATGTATTGCTGAAGCCTGGCTTGGAGAATTTTAAGCATTACTTTACCAGCGTGTGAGATGAGGGTAATTGTGCGGTAGTTTGAGCATTCTTTGGCATTGCCTTTCTTTGGGGTTGGAATGAAAACTGACATTTTCCAGTCCTGTGGCCACTGCTGAGTTTTCCAAATTTGCTGGCATATTGAGTGCAGCACTTTCACAGCATCATCTTTCAGGATTTGAAATAGCTCAGCTGGAATTCCATCACCTCCACCAGCTTTGTTCATAGTGATGCTTGCTAAGGCCCACGTGACTACACATTGCAGGAAGTCTGGCTCTAGGTGAGTGATCACACCATCATGATTATCTGGGTCGTAAAGATCTTTTTTGTACAGTTCTTCTGTGTATTCTTGCCACCTCTTCTTAATATCTTCTGTTTCTTTTAGGTCCCTGTCATTCCTGTCCTTTATTGAGCCCATCTTTGCATAAAATGTTCCCTTGGTATCTCTAATTGTTTTGAAGATATCTCTAGTCTTTCCCATTCTATTGTTTTCCTCTATTTCCTTGCATTGATCGCTGAGGAAGGCTTTCTTATCTCTCCTTCCTATTCTTTGGAACTCTGCATTCAAATGAGAATATCTTTCTTTTTCTCCTTTGATTTTCACTTCCCTTCTTTTCACAGCTATTTGTAAGTCCTCCTCAGATAGCCATTTTGCTTTTTTGCATTTCTTTTTCTTGGGGATTGTCGTGATTCCTGTCTCCTGTACAATATCACAAATCTCCATCCATAGTTCATTAGGTACTCTGTCTATCAAATCTAGTCCCTTAAATCTATTTCTCACTTCCATTGTATAGTCATAAGGGATTTGATTTAGGTCATACCTGAATGGTCTAGTGGTTTTCTCCACTTTCTTCAATTTCAGTCTGAATTTGGCAGTAAGGAGTTCATGATCTGAACCACAGTTGGCTCCTGGTCTTGTTTTTGCTGACTGTATAGAGCTTCTTCATCTTTGGCTGCAAAGAATATAATCAATCTGATTTCAGTATCGACCATCTGGTGATGTCCATGTGTAAAGTCTTCTCTTGTGTTGTTGGAAGAAGGTGTTTGCTATGACCAATGTATTCTCTTGGCAGAACTCTATTAGCCTTTGCCCTGATTCATTCTTTACTCCAAGGCCAAATATGCGTTACTCCAGGTGTTTCTTGACCTCGTACTTGCATTCCAGTTCCCTATAATGAAAAGGACATCTTTTGAGGGTGTTAGTTCTAGAAGGTCTTGTACATCTTCATAGAACTGTTCAACTTCAACTTCTTCAGTGTTACTAGTTGGGGCATAGACTTGGATTACCATTGTATTGAATGGTTTGCCTTGGAAATGAACAGAGATCGTTCTGTCGTTTTTGAGATTGCATCCAAGGACTGCATTTCGGACTCTTTTGTTGACTATGATGGCTACTCCATTTCTTCTAAGGGATTCCTGCCCACAGTAGTAGATATAATGGTCATCTGAGTTAAATTCACCCATTCCAGCCCATTTTAGTTCACTGATTCCTAGAATGTTGACATTCACTCTTGCCATCCCCTGTTTGATCACTTCCAATTTACCTTGATTCATGGACCTAAAAGGTTCCTATGCAATATTGCTCTTTACAACATTGGACCTTGCTTCTATCACCAGTCCCATCCACAACTGGGTGTTGTTTTTGCTTTGGCTCCATCCCTTCATTCCTTCTGGAGTTATTTCTTCACTGATCTCCAGTAGCATATTGGGCACCTACCGACCTGGGGAGTTCCTCTTTCAGTGTCCTATCTTTTTGCCTTTTCATCCTGTTTGTGGGGTTCTCAAGGCAAGAATACTGAAGTGGTTTGCCATTCCCTTCTCCAGTGGACCACATTCTGTCAGATCTCTCCACCATGACCCGTCCGTCTTGGGTGGCCCCACACGACATGGCTTAGTTTCACTGAGTTAGACAAGGCTGTGGTCCATGTGATCAGATTAACTAGTTGTCTGTGATTGTGGTTTCAGTCTGTCTGTCCTCTGATGCCCTCTCTCAGTGCCTACCGGCTTACTTGTGACATGTGTACATGTACAGAATATGTACATGTGACATTAAAGCACATTTTAGGAAAGTCAGTTGTTCAAGAGACTAACTTAATGTGGTACAAAATTAATGGTTTCACTGGGCATGTCTAAAATGTGCTCCAAGCAATATAGACTTCATAATTTTAAAAAAGTGTTCAAAATGCTCAGATAAGTTGTGACATGTTGTGTCTTATATTATAACCTTCTAAGGACAATTCCTGTTCAATAAGAACACATTAAAGGCTATGAGTAGTTCCCTTATCAGTTCAGTTCAGCTCCTCAGTCCTGTACTACTCCTTGCGACCCCATGGACTGCAGCATGCCAGGCTTCCCCATCCATCACAAACTCCTGGAACTTGCTCAAACTCATGCCCATTGAGTCGATGATGCCATCCAACCATCTCATCCTCTGTCATCCCCTTCTTCTTCTGCCTTCAATCTTTCCCAGAATTAGGGTCTTTTCCAAAGAGTCAGTTTTTCGCACCAGGTGGCCAAAGTATTGGAGTTTCAGCTTCAGCATCAGTTCTTCCAATGAATATCCAGGACTGATTTCCTTTAGAATGGACTGGTTTGATCTGCTTACAGTCCAAGGTACTCTCAAGAGTCTTCTCCAACACCATAGCTCAAAAGCATCAATTTTTTGGCACTCAGCTTTCTTCACAATCCAACTCTCACATCCAAACATGACCACTGGAAAAACCATAGCCTTGACCAGATGGACCTTTGTTGGCAAAGTAATGTCTCTGCTCTTTAATATGCTATCTAGGTTGGGCATAAGTTTCCTTCCAAGGAGTAAGCGTCTTTTAATTTCGTGGCTGCAATCACCATCTGCAGTGATTTTGGAGCCCCCCAAAATAAAGTCTGACACTGTTTCCACTGTCTCCCCATCTATTTCCCATGAAGTGATGGGACCAGATGCCATGATCTTAGTTTCCTGAATGTTGAGCTTTAAGTCAACTTTTTCACTCTCCTCTTTCACTTTCATCAAGAGGCTCTTTAGTTCCTCTTCACTTTCTTCCATAAGGGTGATGTCATCTGCATGTCTGAGGTTATTGATATTTCTCCTGGCAATCTTGATTCCAGCTTGTGTTTCTTCCAGCCCAGCATTTCTCATGATGTACTCCGCATATAAGTTAAATAAGCTGGGTGACAATATACAGCCTTGACGTACTCCTTTTCCTATTTGGAACCAGTCTGTTGTTCCATGTCCATTTCTAACTATTGCTTCCTTACCTGCATATACGTTTCTCAAGAGACAGATCAGGTGGTCTGGTATTCCCACCTCTTTCAGAATTTTCCAGAGTTTATTGTGATCCAGACAGTCAAAGGCTTTGGCATAATCAATAAAGCAGAAATAGATGTTTTTCTGTAACTCTCTTGCTTTATGCCTGTTTAATAGATCATGACACTACTTTGAATATTCGAAAATAGAATTTTTTGTTAATATCTTTTATTTGGAAATTTGGAAAAAATAACGTTAGTGGAACTTTTCACAGCAAGGAGAGGACTCTACCTTCTGTCCCTATATGGGAAGCACCCTCATGAAAATCCAGGAATTTAATAATACTCAAATTTAGAACTCCTCTAGCATTTGATACATTTGGATTGTGTATGTTTTAGAAGGACACACATGAAAGGTCCCTTGGGAGCACGTGGGGCAAGTGTTAACCACTCAAAGTTTCTTAACTCAGAAAAGTATTAGTAGTGACAACTTGATCCATCTTATTTTAACCACCATAAATTCCTGATGACCTTCATCCAGCCACATAACTAATCTGCAACAAGTTAGTATATGTAACTCAGGGGCATTGTGAAAATTAATAGGTCTTGGGGAGACTTTTTATTCCACAGTTTTTTTTTTTTTTTTACTAATTATATATTAAGCATTATAACAATGTAAGGTTATCTTGCTAAACAATAAAATAAAAAAAAATGCACACACAAAACTATTGGGCTTATTTTACAGGTGTTCCATGATCATTTACTCATATTTATACATAAGATAAATAAGCTCAGAACATTTCAAGCCTAGGTACACATTCAAATCTTCAGCAGAGCTTTCAAACAAACAGCAACAAAAAACCATTGCTGCACCTATCATAAATCATTAAATCAGACTCTCCATGGGGTAAGCAGATATTTGATCCTATCCAGAACATCCGTAAGACATTTGGTCCATGCCAAAAGGTCCCTGATAGCTAGTTATTTACAAAATGTCCATGAGCATGTTTGGTTCATGCTAAAAAGGTTTTGGATAGGATCAAATATCAAGTATCTTTTGGCATGGACCAAATGTCCCCATGGATGTTTTGGACAGGCCAAAATATGATCAAATAGCCATGACTTTTTGGCATGGACCAAATGTCTTAGAGACCATTTGGATAAGACTAAATCTACCACAAGACTCTGGCATAGCACTTGGACATCATTCTTATTTTAAAATTTTCCCACGTGATTCTAAAGAGCAGCTAAGATGGAAAAGTCTGAATTAGTTGTACATAGCATCTCTGGTAGAGACATCAAACAATGATGCAGCAACTGAGTTTAAAAAAAAGAGAGAGATGAGAAAGTACAGGAGCATAAATAAAAGAGAAAAGAACAGTATTCAGAGATGACTGAGAAAGAAAAGAATAAAAGAAAAAGTTTAATGTGTGACATTAACATAATTTTAATAGGAGCCTAGCCAATGAGATACTATAAGGAAAATCTATGAATATCTTTTAAAACACAACTCCAAAAGAAATTATCTATAACAGTGATTTTTTTTTTATCAAACCCTGTTGTACAATTCATTCAGCAAAAGGAGACTGTAAAAAGCCCGAAACCCAGATAGCACCCCAGACCAAAAGAATCAATATCTTTGAACTTGATACTTTTTAGTTTGGGTTATTAGCACTTTTCAAGCTCCATAAGGGATTCCTTTGTGCAGTACTGAATGCTTCTCATACTTGAGTATTCATGTGACTGGGGTAATCCTGTTAAAGTTAAGATTCTGATTCTGCAGCTCTGGGGCTAGACTCCAAATTCTGCGTTTTCAGTATTTTCCATCTGGTGATGTTGCTGCTACTGCTTGAAGGAACACATTTTACATAGTAAGGTTTGGAACACTGGCTTTCAAACTTGGCCGCGTATTAGAATCACCTGGGGAATTTTATTTTTTATTTATTTTTTTTTTTACCAGGGGAATTTTAAAAATGACTGATGCTTTCCTCTCAACCCCAGACAGTCTGGTAGATTGGGTGTGAGTATAGGTATGTTTTAAGCCCCTCATTAATAGGACTTTCATTTCTTTTCTGTCTTCCTCACCTATCCTTTCCTAGTTGTTCTTCCTTTAATAATTATCACTTTCAAATCAATTATCTACATTCATGTCCTAGTATCAAAGTTGAATTTTAGAGAATCCTATGTCAGGATCCCATCTTTAGTCTTGTACCATAACTTGTTCTGAGTATTCTCTTCCTCTTTGCTCTTTTTTTTTTTAAAGTTCAGTTTTTTCATGACAATATTTGCTCTATCCCCTCCAGTCTAATGCTCTTTCATTCTGTCAGAAAACAAATTGAAACAAAATAGAAGCTGAGACTTTTCACTTTTTCTATCACCTCATAACATTGCCCCATGCACTCCCAATAAATTAAACTGTGGTTTTTATTGTTGTGAGTCTGCTTTGAAAATGATTCTGAAAACCTTTATGTTATTCTTAACAATTTTTTGCAAGCTTCAGCTCATTCTTATTTTATCTTTCATGAAATTACTCCTAGGAGTCCAGGTCTTTTAGTTTGTATTCATCGTTGGTCATTTTCTTAGAGTGCACTAACCGGGCATTCTCAACTTTCTGCAATGTGAGAGAACAGATAAAGGGAAAGTGTGTGAGTAAAGGTTATACAATAGATACTCAGCCATCCGTCTGCCCATCCATCAACCTGTTCATTCAATCATTCAGTTAATATTTACTGAATATCTATTATGTGCCGACAATGTGTTTAAATACAAATATTGGAAAATAGAGCAAAAAGAGGACAGATGAGCATTGACTAATAAATATTTAGTGACAATAAGGAAGCAAAAACATAATAATTTCATATTGTGTCAGTTACCATAAAGGAAATACACAGAGCGAGAGAGGGAGCGTGTGCTGGGAAGTGCAACTTTATAGACAATGGTCAACGATGGCTGGCCTGAGGAGGTGACATTTGAGTAAATTTCAAAGTTTCAGTCACTTTATTCACAGGAGAATGTTTTAGGCAGTCTCTGGATCCAATTAGTAAAATACAGCAGAGTTCTAACAAGTGATATTTTTTTATTTACAAAGCCACACTAAATTAGAAAATGAAACCAGGCTTCTAGGTACATGTATGCTTATAATACAAACAAAACTGCTAAATAATTAAAAATCTCTATGCAGCAATGCAGGAAAAATTCCTGCATTTATTACATTACTCTTAATGAATAATTATATAAATTATATATTCTATTTGTATTTAAAGCACATATATGCACTTAGATATGTATGTGGGGTGTGTGCATGTGTTTGTGTCTGTGTAGTCGTGCTGTTTTGACTTTAACCTATATATATTTAAATATTCATGTATATAGCTGGAAGGTTGCACAGCAAAATATTAGAAGTCATTACTTTCAAAGTGTGAGATTGGGGGAAAGTGGTAATAGGATTTTGCTCAACAATAATTTATACCCTCTGAGTTTGATAGTATATTCTTTTGTTGTAGTGTATATAATAATTACCAAAAAAGAGGGACATAGAAAAAAATAAGGAACAGGTAATGGTAGATAGACAGTATAGGTAGAAATACAAAATATGAAAAAACAATTTTAAATTTTTAAACAATTTTTTCAGTTAAAATATTTTCTAAAATTCAATTCTATTGTTTTCTATTTTAAAAGTAATTTAAAAAATAAAACCCATCTGCAGAATTTCCTGAAGCATGGATCAATTTTCCTTTCTTTCTTTTTTCTTTGCCATTTTAACCTGTAAATAAAGGGTTTTATTATTGTATGTCATTAAAATTTAATCAAGAGTTTTGATTTTTCTTTTCCTTAAGAAAAAAATCCTTTTAGGAAGCTGATGTTACATTTAGGAAGCTTTCTATCACAAATATTTAAAATAAGTACAATAAGTTTCCTGTTTATGGAGATGTGCCTTATATATGTGTGAAATGAACTCAGAAGTATCTCATTAGTACTTGACAAGTGGAATGTAGGTAAGAGACCACAAAAGACTGAAAATTTTCCACTGTAAACCTATGTGTTTTGGGCCCTATTTCTCCCCATCATTTTTTTTTTTTAATTTTGGGTTGAAGGATAATTGCTTTACAATATTATGTTGGCTTTTGACACACAGCAGTGTGAATAGGCCACAAGTACACACATGTTCCTTCCCTCCTGACACTTCCCCCCACCCCATGCCATCACACTGAGAGGGTAGCAGGTAGGAAAGCTAGGAGTCTCCAAATGGAGGGAAAAGGCTACAAGCGTCAGAGGTTTTTTATCTCTGTTATGCAGCAGGAGGAAACAAACTACAAGTTTCAAGTTTTTTTCCCTTCTCTATATAAAATTAAAAGGAGGTTTCTTTTAGAATTCTGTGTCATCATGATGACACCTGGTTCCACCTGAACTTAACTTTTCTCAAACCTTGAGCTAACCAATGTTTTTTTCTTAGGGAAATGTTTTTCTTAATATATGTTAATGAACTATATTTACATTAAACTCTGTGTATCTTCAAGTTGGTTCCACCTAAGACTTAGAACACATAATGGCTCAACAAACCAGTATGTTTTACCCATACAATTGGTCTCCTAATCTATGTTAATGAAACTATATATTTGCTTAGAAACCTGCTTTTCTTCAAGATTCATGTCAATCATTTTATGGCCCAGGATGACTCACCTTGTGCCAGTGTTATCTCAAAATGCATGTTGTGGGTGAGGGGTCTGGTGCCACTCTTAGTTTTGAGACATTTCCTTTCTCTAATTAGCAGCCTGTTGATAGATATGCACAGTATCTATAACATACTGCAAAAGACTAGCAGGGGCACTCTTTCCGCCCCCTTCTAATATCTATGTCAGAAGCTTTCTCCAATATCTTTTATACTTTAGTAAAACTTAATTACACAAAAGCTCTGAGTGATCAAGCCTCGTAACCACCCCAGGATTGAATTCCTCTCCCCCGGAGGCCAACAATCCTGGCATCCTTCACGGCTCAACAACAACCTTTCACCACCCTCTAGGATGTACTGAGCACCAAGTTGAGCTCCCTGTGCCCGTAGAGCAGCTTCACCCTGCTATCTATTATGCAGTTATTAGTGTATATATGTCAATGCTACTCTCTCAATTTGTCCCACCCTCATGAGAAACGCTGGGCTGGAGGAAGCACAAGCTAGGATCAAGATTGCTGAGAGAAATATCAATAACCTAAGATAGGCACATGACACCATCCTTATGGCAGAAAGTGAAGAAGAACTAAAGAACCTCTTGATGAAAGTGAAAGAGGAGAGTGAAAAAGTTGGCTTAAAGCTCAACATTCAGAAAACTAAGATCATGGCATCCGGTCCCATCACTTCATGTCAAATAGATGGGGAGACAGTGGAAACAGTGTCAGACTTTATTTTTTTGGGATCCAAAATCACTGCAGATGGTCATTGCAGCCATGAAATTAAAAGACTCTTACTCCTTGGAAGGAAAGTTAGGATCAACCTAGATAGCGTATTAAAAAGCAGAGACATTACTTTGCCAACAAAGGTCCATCTGGTCAAGGCTATGGTTTTTCCAGTGGTCATGTATGGATGTGAGAGTTGGACTGTAAAGAAAGCTGAGAACAGAAGGATTGGTGCTTTTGAACTGTGGTGTTGGAGAAGATTCTTGAGAGTCCCTTGGACTGCAAGGAGATCCAACTGGTCCATCTTAAAGGAGATCAGTACTGGGTGTTCATTGGAAGGACTGATGTTGAAGCTGAAACTCCAATACTTTGGCCACCTGATGCAAAGAGCTGACTCACTGGAAAAGGCCCTGATGCGGGGAAAGATTGAGGGCAGGAGGAGAAGGGGATGATGGAGGATGAGATGGTTGGATGGCATCACCAACTCAATGGACATGGGTTTGGGTGGACTCTGGTTGTTGGTGATGGACAGGGAGGCCTGGCGTGCTGCAGTTCATGGGGTTGCAGAGTCGGACACGACTGAGCAACTGAACTGAGCTACTTTTTGATTGGGTGGTTAGTTTTTCTGATATTGAGCTACCTAAGCTGCTTATATATTTTAGAAATTAATCCCTTGTAAGTTATTTCATTTGCAATTGTTTTCTCCCATTCTGATGGTTCTCTTTTTGTTTATAGTTTCCTTTGCTGTGCACAAGCTTTTAAGTTTAATTAGTCTCACTTGTTTATTATTTTTTTTTTATTTTCCATTACTCTAAGAGGTGGCTCAAAGATGATATTGTTGTCACTATGTCAAAGAGTGTGTTGCTCATGTTTTCCTCTAAGACTTTTATAGTTGCTGGCCTTACATTTGTCTTTAATCCATCTTGAGTTTTCTTTTGTGTATGGTGTTAAGAAATGTTCTAATTTCATTCTTTACCCATAGCTGTCCAGTTTTCCAACACCACTTTTTGAAGAGGCTGTCTTTTCTTCATTGTATATTCTTGCCTCCTTTGTCAAAGATAAGGTACCTACAGATGCATGGGTTTATCTGTGGGCTTTCTATCTTGTTCTATTGATCTATTTTTCTGTTTTTGTGCCAGTACCATACTGTCTTGATAACTGTAGGTTTGCAGTATAGTCTAAAGTCAGGAAGGTTGATTTCTCCAGCTCCAATTTGATTTCTCAAGATTGCTTTGGCTCTTCAGGCTATTTGGTTATTCAGGGTTTTCATACATATTGTGAAATAATTTGTTCTAGTTCTGTAAAAAAAAAATGCCATTGGTATTTTGATAGAGATTGCCTTGAATCTATAGATTACTTTGGGTAGTATAGTCATTTTCACAATTTTGATTCTTCCAATCCAAGAACATGATATATCTCTCCATCTGTTTGTGTCGTCCTTAAAGTCTTTATTCAGTGTCTTATAGTTTTCTACAGGTCTTTTGACTTTTTAGATAGGTTTATTCCTAGACATTTTATTCTCTGCTGCAATGGTGAATGAGATAATTTCCCTAATTTCTCTTTCTGACTTTTCATTGTTAGTGTATGGGAATGCAAGGGATTTCTGTATATTAATTTGTGTATCCTGCAACTTCACTAAATTCATTGATTAGCTCTAGAAGTTTTCTGGTGGCATCTATAAGGTTTTACCTATAGAGCATCATGTCATCTGCAAACAGTGAGAGTTTTATGAGAGTTTTATTTTTTCTTTTCCAATCTAGATTCTTTTGTTTTTTCTTCTCTGATTACTCTGGCTAGGACTTCCAAAACCATATTGAGTAATAGTGGCAAGAGTGGGCACTCTTGTCTTGTTCCTGATCTGAGAAGAAATGCTTTCAGTTTTTTCCACTGAGAGAAATATTTGCTATAGATTTGTCATACATCTCCCCACCTTTCTTGATAAAACACAAATCATCCAGCCTCTGGCTCCCCATTCACAGAATCAATTCTTCCCTCTTTCGGGAACCACTGTGATGTAATAATTCCCATGCCAGCTGGTCTCTGACTGACCCTATTGCTAAAACTAAATCTGTCCTTCCTCTAAGCCAAAACATTCCTTCACAACCCACATATTGAAACAAAAGCTTAAGTTTAGCAGCATTTCTGCTGATTTTATTCAAAAGACATGTTTTATATAAAATTATTTAAATGTAAGTATAAAACTATAGAACTTGGAATAATATAGATATATGAATAAGAGAGTGAAAAAAGTTGGCTTGAAGCTCAGCATTCAGAAAAATAAGATCCTGGCATCTGGTCCATCACTTCATGGCAGATAGATGGGGGAACAGTGGCTGACTTTATTTTTCTGGGCTCCAAAACCACTACAGATGGTGATTGCAGTCATGAAATTAAAAGGTGCTTACTCCTTAGAAGGAAAGTTACGAGCAACCTATACAGCACATCAGAAAGTAGAGACATTACTTTGCCAGCAAATGTCTGTCTAGTCAAGGCTATGGTTTTTCCAGTGGTCATGTATGGATGTGGGAGTTGGACTGTGAAGAAAGCTGAGCGCAGAAAAATTGATTCTTTTGAACTGTGGTGTTGGAGAAGACTCTTGAGAGTCCCTTGGGCTGCAAGGAGATCCAACCAGTCCATCCTAAAGGAGATCAGTCCTGGGTGTTCATTGGAAGGACTGATGTTGAAGCTGAAACTACAATACTTTGGCCACCTGATGCAAAGAACTGACTCATTGGAAAAGGCCCTGATGCGGGGAAAGATTGAGGGCAGGAGGAGAAGGGGATGACAGAGGATGAGATGATTGGATGGCATCATCAATTCGATGGACATGGGTTTGGGTGTCCCCTGGGAGTTGGTGATGAACAGGGAGGCCTGGCGTGCTGCGACTTATGGAGTCACAAAGAGTCGGACACGACTGAGCGACTGAACTGAACTGATGAATGGCATGATATAATAGTATTAAAATAATGATATGGATAACATTGTGACAATTCAAATTTATTACCTTACAATTCTGTGGGCTAGGCATCTAGGTTGGCTCAGCTATTTCTTGGCTTCATGTTTCAGAAGTCTGAATTTAAGGTGCTGGCTGGCTGGATTCTCATCACAGCCAGCAAAGACACATTCATTCCTTCTCATGATGGAATCTAACTTTCCTGTCATCCTCATCTCTCTTCTACCTCAAATTAAGAGAATGCTCTCTGCTTTTAAGGCCTCATGTAACTATATTAGGATCACGTGAAAAGTTGAAGATAATCTCCCTACCTTAAAGTCCATAATATTAATGATGTGTAAAGTCCCTTTAATCATATAAAATAACATAGCTACAAATTCCAGGGGTAAAAGAATGTATTATATTAGTTTATTAATTATATAATCTTTAATAGTCTCTGGTAAAACTATATGAATATGCATGTACATGAAAAGTGAAAGTGAAAGTCATTCAGTTGTGTCCAACTCTTTGGGACCCCATGGACTGTAGCCTGCCAGGCTCCTCTGTCCATGGAATTCTCCAGGGCAGAATACTGGAGTGGGTAGCTGTTCCCTTCTCAAGGGGATCTTCCCAACCCAGGAATTGGACCCAGGTCCCCTATATTGCAGGTGGATTCTTTACCCTCTGAGACACCAAGGAAGTCCAGGAATACTAGAGTGACTAGCCTATCCTTTCTCCAGGGGAACTTCCTGACTCAGGAGTCAAACTGGCATCTCCTGCATTGCAGGTGAATTCTTTACCAGCTCAGCTACCAGGAGAGCCCATGACATGCATAGAAAAATTATAACATTTATACTTTATGTATACTGTATTATCTGAATTTATCAAAATAAACATATTTGATTTGCAAATTCAAGAAGAATTATTATTTTTAAAGAAGGAATCACAGAAAAAGTAATATAACTTTATTTTAAATTTCCAGTTGATTTCATTTAATACATATTTGGAATAATATTTGCAACTTCTTTTTTGTTACAATCAAATTAGAAACAGAGGCTGATTATTCAATATGTGAGATTATAAAACCTAATCCTGTACACTCCTCATAACTTCTTGTTGCTAAAGAGTAAGGATTAGAAAGTATTACAAGATATGCACTATTGTATAAAGTATAAAATCAGATATATTATACTGTCACTAACAGGTAATACTCTGTAGTCTACTTGTAAATTACTACAAATTCTTTGGAGATACTAAGAGTGACAATAAACTAGAGGCTCTTATTCTGCTTTGTAGTTTTCTTATGATTATTAACTATATAACTTTTTCTCATAAACATAAGAATATTTTTGTGCTTTGAGGACAATATATTTTCAGATTTTTGTAGTAAGATTATAGGAAATAGTTGAAAATCATGTTGAAAAATTATCTAAAATATCTATAATATTTTGAAAGCAAAGCACTTAAAAAATATCTACCCACTTATAGTTTAAGGAAAATCTTTATGCAACAATCAGATGTTCAATCATAATTGCCTTGGTAAATATAAATTTAATCTTTTTCATAGAAAAATTGTTAATTTTAATTAATTAAAAACAACAAAAGCAGAGTTAATTTTTACAATGTTAACTTTCAAGGTAGATTTTGGGCAAAGGCCTTTCCAATATTTACAGAATAATGCTTCAAAGTGTAGTACAGAAACTGAGTTTTTGACCCTGAAAATACTAGGTACTCTATAAAAAGAACCATCAAACCAACATATCTCCGTGAAGATGTAACTAAAATAAATATTGCCTAAAATAAATAGTGTTGTGATTTTGTAACCAGACATATTCTAGCAGGAAAAAAAAATATGAGTCTGTAATAACTAGCTTTTTCAGACTAAGCTTAAAGTAGGTAAAAATACTCATTGGAGAAACTGAAATAAATCAAGGAAAAGTTTTAGATAATGAGGAAAATCACACTCTAGAATTCTACAAATGTAAATTTCCTAGTCCAATGAGTAGCCAACTCTAATCATGGCAGTGCCTGTGGTCTAGAATAGAGTGGTAGATTTCTAATCAGTTGTGAAGAACAGACTCCTCTAAATCAGTAAGTGCTTGCTAGTGCAATTGGCTGTCCATTAGGAAGATACATTTAATTTGGCCCTATTTCCCATCATACATAGAAATCAATTCTAGATGGACTAAAGAACTACACAGTAAAAAATGATAGTAGTTGAAAAAATTAAATCTCAGTGTTGAAATGGCCTTCTTAAACACTACAGAGTCATAAATAAAAATATTAACATATCTTAATATAGATAATAATGTCAAATGAAAAGATACAATGTAGGAAAAAATTGTAAATCATTTTATAAACAATGATTAATATCCAGAAATTATGAGGAGTTTCTACGTGTTCCATAAAAATGACACTACCCAATTAAAAAATGGGCAAAAAGTCCAGACAAATCAGAAAATACAAAATACAAATGACCAGTTGGTATAAGAAAATGTACACAAGATTATTAAAATTTACATAACAAATTAGAACATTGTAAAGCATATTTTTTTCTTTTCTTTTTTTTAGCATTTTTTTCTTTTTTTCCTTTTTTTTTTCTCCTCTCAAAATTTATTTTCCAACAGATATGTTTTTAAATTTTACCTAAAATCAGGGAGCTTTATATCTCTGAACTGCTCATTATGTACTCTATAGTTTGAGAACATACCAATTCTACAATCAGACCTAAGATACCATGATTTTCAGTTAAAACTAGATTTTCTTGTAAGACCAAACTGGAATGCTAGTTTGGTCTTATAGCATATTTTTTTTCTAATCATTTTAAAATAAGATCAAAACTATTAGATGTTAGTGGGAATGTGGGAAATGGGCACATGAGTAGACTACTTTTAGAATAAAAGTTTTAATCATTTTTGGAAGGTAGTTTATTAGTATCTACCAAAATGTGAACACCAATATATTTTTTCCAATTACTCTTCTAAGAATTTATTTTCTGGAAGCTCTACACATGTATTGAATAATCAATGTTCAAGACATTCATTTGAAGTATTGGCTGTCTAACCTAAATAAACAAATAAGTTCAAAATAGCCATCATAAGGCAGTGGTTAGATAAATTGTTTTACACTTTCTCTGTATAATACTTTGTAGTTATTTAAAATAATATAGTAGCTATGGTTAAGAGAATAATATTTTATATATACTTATATGTAAGGAACAAAATGTATATGGGTTTCTGTGCATTCATGTGTAAGTAAATGGATGGAAATTTAAATGAATATTTGCTTATCAATTTCTGGACAAAGGTGATTCTCTAAGCAGTAGAATACAAGAAGGAGGACAAAGAGAGGCATCTATATTTCACTTTTTACACTTCTTTATCATCTGGATCTTTCATATGTGTGTATTCCTACATTACCTGTGGAAGGAAGGAAGAAAAGGAGGGAAAAAGGGAGGGAGGAAGGGAAGGGATGAAGGAAAAGGGGGAAGAATGGTGTACTCCTGTATTACTTGTATTATTAAAAGAGAGAGGCAGAAAGGAAGGCAGAAAAGAAAGGAATGAAAAAAGGAAGAAGAAAAGATAATTTGCTGGTTTGTCTTAAGGGCAGGGATTTTGAATTTTTGTCCCAGTGTAGGTATGTTGCATGCAAGTCTGCTAAGTCAGGCTCTTCTGTCCATGGGATTCTCCAGGCAAGAATACTGGAGTGTGTTGCTATGCCCGCCTCCAGGGGATCTTCCCGACCCAGGGATGGAACCTAGGTCTGCATTGCAGGCAGATTCTCTACCACTAGCACCCCTTTGGAAGCCCATACTGGTACATTATAAGCCCTCAAAAAATTGTTTAAAAAAATAATGAAAGAGAAAGGAGGGAGGGAAGAATTGTTTGCTACGAATCTTCTCAATACCTGGAAAATATATGAATAATGGTGTAATAATGTCTCTCATAATCACTTGTATTTAACCTAAACCACATAATGGAATCTGTTTTTAATACACACACCTGAGCATCAAGTATCCTAAAACAAAGGCAAGTAAGTACTAAAAGCATTACAATCTTAGGAATCAGACATGGAAGCAATATGTCAGTTCACCCGGATCAGTGTTGTAATTTTTGGTGGCAATATGTATTTCTTCTAAGGAAATTATTTGAAAAGTAATATACATTTTTTGTTCAAATATTTGTTTTCTGCCACAGTGTGCTAATGCTGTAATATATATTTTCTTAGTCATAATTTCTGTCAAGCTTACTTACAACTTAAAATATTCATAAAATAAAGTTGAAATTTATTTATGCATTAGAAAGTAATAAGTGATAAAACTAGGAAAACATAGTATTTGATTAATAATATAAGTTTTATGTCATACATTCCACAGTTCTTCTTCAATTTCATATTTTTCTCTTAGATTTATATAAAAATCCTATTAAAAACAAATATTATACTATTACATTTTAAATTAATCATAGTTACTAAATGTCATTTTCTTTTAATTCTAACTTATTTTTCTCTTTATTTCTGATATTGGTACTCTATCTTTAGACAACTAATGGTAAAGGTGTCATTGTGAAGATTTAAGTGCATATTTTACTTTTTATCATGCTTCTCCATCTGCTTGTTAAGATTCTCTTTTTCTTAACCTTTTCTAATTATCTTACATTCTTTTTCTATGTGACGTTTAATGTTCTAATCATATAATTATGATATCTAATTTTATGTATTAATCTAAATATTTATTGAGTGCTTTTTAAAGTCCCTATTACTGTTTTAAGCTCTAGGGATTCAGCACACACACACACACACACACAAAATCAATGTCATGGAGCTTCTATTCTAGTAGGAGATGACAGACCACAACCATAATAAATTAACATGTGCTACATCGGGGAGTAATAATTCTTATAAAAATAATGACAGGATGAAGGGAACAGGGGTATTGGTGAAGTAAGCCTGAAACATCTCAAAGTGATGTTTGAGATCTCTCATCAACATCTCTTGGTGAGAGAGGGAACCAAACAGGTATCTAGGGGAAGGAATTTCTAGGCAGAGGAAACAGGTGCAAATAACTGAGGCAAATACATTTTGGTGAGATTTCTAGAAGAGTAAGGAGGCCAGAGCACAAGAATGAAGGGGACAGCTGTTGAGAGCTGAAGATAGGTCTCAGGAGGCAAGACTCGGGGTGAGGTAGGTCATGTAGGCATCTACAAGCATTGTTACTCTTGCTCTGTGTGAGATGGGGAACCACTGTAAGCTATGAACAGAGAAATGACATTATCTGTCATGCATTTATAAATATCTCCCTGGCTCCTGTTGGAGAATAGGCTTTAATGGACAATGGCAGAAGCAGGGCAACAAGGAGGCTATGTTGTAATTCAGAGATGATGGTGGGCTTGATCAGTGGTTATTTACATGCTGAGACCATTTCCAATCCTATGAATATTATGAAGGATATAAACTAGATGTAGGGCAAAAGAGAGAAGAATCAATGATGACTGTGATGCAGACAACAGGAATTCACTTAGTTTAATTTAGCTCAGCTCAAAGAATTATTGTGGGGATACCCCTGAACTAAAACAAGAACAAGGCTGGTTTCATCAGGAAACATGGCAGTGGTTGGATCTCTTTCTCCCTCTTGGCATCTCTGCTTCATTTTGACTGTTGTTTTTTTTTTTTCCTATGATTTTTTGTAACCAAATGGCTTTTCTGCTTTGTGTTAAATTTTGCTTTCTTGTTATCTCAAATAGCACATAGCCTATCATGGTGATTCCTGTATCTTTTACTCTATATCATATACCTTTTGGAGAAGGCAATGGCAACCCACTCCAGTGTTCTTGCCTGGAAAATCCCAGGGATGGCGGAGCCTGGTGGGCTGCCATCTCTGTGGACGCACAGAGTCAGACATGACTGAAGCGACTTAGCAGCAGCAGCATATACCTTTTAATCCTCACATTCTATTAAATTACAGAATTCAAAATGCTAACAGAGGGAAATAATTCTTACTAGGCATTACTTAATCCTTATGTTTTCACTATCCTTGGGTGGGAGAGGGGCATGTAATAAAAAGTGTAAATACCAAGGCCTAATATCTCTGCAATGACAAGTTTCTCTTAAACCGAGAAAAGATGAATAGCATGCTGAAGTGAGGGCTGCCCAGCCCAAGAGTTACTTGATGAGGTGGGTTTTTTGTTTGATTTTTGTTTTTTAAATTTCTTATTTGACTTCATCTTCAATTGGTTGCCTGAAATAAAGTGGCTTTTAACATCAAACCAGAAAGAATATCTGAAAATAAAGGAGAGTGATCTTAAGAATAAAAAAAGAATGAAAGAACCTTGAAAACAGTGATCATTAATTACAAAATAGAAGTGAAGTGCAGAAAACACAGAGAAAACAAAATAATGCAATGGAATACTTTTAAAACACCACTGTTACATAATATGGCATTTTCATATTTAAATGCTTTCTACTCAGTAGCAAGCATTATTGTCACCAAAATTAAATATTTAAGAAATATATAAAAGGAGGTTAGATGGACTATATATATTTGTGGTTTTAATGTCAGGTCATACAACAGTATTCCTTACCCTGAAAATGGAGTTTTTTTTAACCTGATGACAATGCCATATTATTTTATTATACAACATTGCCAAGCTCAATTGCTTATCTTCAGAATCACTTAAGCTGATACCATCTTCCCCTATTGGCTATTTGCATTTTAGTCAATTAACATTATTAATAAAATTATTATGCTTTCATTCTGAAACAGGAACTATTTCTAAGGCCGAGGTAAGTATTAACACAGCAATTCCTTTGTCAGGTGCAGCTTAAATATTTGGAAACATTGGGGTCACACAAGTCAATGAGTTTCAAATATGTGTATCTGATGCCAGAGTGAATATCTGGCATTTATAGTGATGCTACTAAATTTCCCCTAAGGCATTTGGGACACACTTGCTTTTCCCTTCATCCGAAGTATAGTACTGTTGCTGGTAAAGTCATTTCTATATTTGATTGCTGATATATTCATTGAAGGGCTTCCCTGGTGGCTCAAATGGTACAGAATCTGCCTGCAACACAGGAGACCAGGTTTGATCCCTGGGTCAGAAAGATCTCCTGGAGGAAGGCACGGCAACCCACTCCAGTATCCTTGCCTGGAGAATTCCATGGACAGAGGAGCCTGGCGGGCTGCAGTCCATGGGGTCACAGCGTTGGACACGACTGCACGGCTAACACTTTCTTATATTCATTGAAAGAAATCTTACATTCTGCTGTGAAATTGATGAGCTTTATTATTTACAACCTACTCTCCTTATACTCACTAGTGAGTGTTCACTGTTTTTGTAAAAATTATAATCTCTGAGGTGTAATGATTTTATAAGCATACCTATATTTAGTATAAGAATAATATTTGTCCAGATTCTGGCCTAATACCTAATAATAAGGTTCACTGTATTGTTCTTTGTAAAGGTCTCCACATTGCAATAAGCTCTTTTTATATTCAAAGAAAGAATTACTATTTAAAAAGTAAGAGTTTAAGACATAATGAGAAACAAAAATTCATTGGATGTAACAGTGATGAAAAGTATTGCTTTGGAAAAGACTGTGCTGCTGGTAATATTTTCTTGGAAATTTTAATTCCATGGTACCTTTCAAGAGTTTTAAAATCATGAATGTCAGCCAAGTTGATGCTTAGTAAACATCTCTAGAAAGGAGATTTAATTTCTTGAAATTTGTGGGTTTTTTTTTTAACCTCTTTGAACAATATAAAACAATATTAAAAAGTTGCTATGCTCAAAAGGGGGGACTGGGATAATGTGCAGGGTAAGATTAGAACATTTGATTGATCTAGCTTTATATCATATCACCCAGAAGAAGAGTTAATATCTAAGTAATATTACCTATAACTTTTCTAAAGAGAATTTCAGGAACTTGGGACCATACATGTTTAGAATTATGGGTATTGCCTTGTAATGTGCACTGTATTTATTGAATTAATTGAATTATGAAATTAATGAATATAAATATTATGAAAATTATCCTTAGAATATAGAAAATGCAGGTAAACTAAATATCCCTGGAGGTCTTTTTACTTTCAAATTCTATAGGTACCATTATTCTAGGAAAAGTTGTATGATTCTCCACTTTTATGGATGAAAAGAATTAAAATAATGCTGGAAACATATCTTACTAATAAAATTACTATAAAGAAAAGCTAGATTAAATTTTAGTCTCACAAGTTATGATGTCATACAATTTGATTATAAGCAACATCTAAATTGGGCTTCCCTGGTGGCTCAGATGGTGAAGATCTATGAGCAACGTGGGAAACCTGGGTTCCATTCCTAGGTCAGGAAGATCCCCTAGAGAAGGGATTGGCTACCCACTCCAGTATTCTTGCCTGGAGAATTCCATGGACAGAGGAGCCTGGTGGGCTACAGTCCAAGGGATCACAAAGAGTCGGACAAATGAGCGACTGACACTTTCACTTTGCCTAACATCTAAATTAGGGGGTGTGGGAGAGCCAAGCAGGAGGGGATGTGTCTGCTGGCCTGCCCCCGCCTAGTCACCCAGGTCTCTGGTTTATTCAACCCACTTCTCTGCACCAAACCCCACACTTGGTGGTGGGGACACAGCCACTGGACTGACACTCCAACATGGTCCTTGTACCACTGTGCTAAGCAAGAAGCAGAATAGTTAAGGCTCAGACCTTGGTTCTGCATCTTAACTTCTCTGTGACTCAGTCACCTCATCCATGCAATGGGATGACAAATATTACCACTTCATACACCCTTCTAAGGGTTAAATAAAATGGAGTCATTAGGGGGAAAATGTGCATGTAAGAGAAACATAGAGCCCAATCAAACTCTAGGAGTGTTAATTTTGTAAAATAATATGACCAAAATTAGTTCCTTATAAAGAATATGAAGGTATTACAATTTCTGTTTAATGCTTATTTACTTTCATAATTCCTTCTTCCTGATTTCCACTGATAGAAATGTTTGATAGTTGCCCTTTGTAGTGCAGTCAGAAAACAGAATTTGAAGAGAAGGGTATTGGCTTTCAAGTACTATAACTGAAACAAATGGAGTGCTATTTAGTGTTACTAAACCCCCGTTTCTCCAATCCCTCACATATCTTTAAGGGACACCTTCTCCCAACCTAATTCCCAGCATTCTGATGCTGGGGCCACACCACCTCTCCTTCTTGAATTAAGTCTGAGAAAAGTATCTAAAATGAATTCACACTGAGGTGTTGATAACTGTATCAGTATGGGTCCTTCACATGCATCACCTCTTTCTCACTGTGAGTTACTTAAAGGCAGGAATCATGTTTTATTCATGATTAGTCTTAGAACCTCTCATGGTGCTAAGACTAGGGTGCAGTCACTACCTCAATGATTCAACAAAAACAATTTCTTATTGTAATGCTGAACAATTTACCCTTATCTTGTTGTGAACCCTCTAGGTATTTTCTAAATTGTGCTCTGGGATATGAAGAAATAGAAAAGGAAAGAGTAAAGTAGAGAAATGTGAGTGACAATGAGGAAAAGAGAGTAAGTAATGGAATAAAAACATTGTGCTAGGACAAAGCATGCAAGGGATGTTTGAGTCAATTTGTCACCCTTTAGTAATAGGAGAGTGAACATTTGAAAAACAAGGAGGAAAGGTCATGTATTGAGGATCCCAAGGACGTGTTCCTCCAGCAAGGAATCCTCACTGAATTACATCTTTGGTATCATTAACCCTATCTCACAAATGAGAAAACTGAGCTTCAGAAAAGCAGCCAAGATCATGTACCTATCAATAGGTACAATCAGGAAGGAAGTTTATGTCTTTTAAAAATCTGTCAAAAGGAAAACAAAGATCACTACAACATGAATAAATGAATTCTGAGATTCTTATTCTTCAAGAGATGGGAATACCAGACAACCTGACCTGCCTCTTGAGAAATCTGTATGCAGGTCAAGAAGCAACAGTTAGAAAGGGACATGGAACAATGGACTGGTTCCAAATAGGAAAAGGAGTACATCAAAGCTGTATATTGTCACCTGCTTATTTAACTTATATGCAGAGTACATCATGAGAGATGCTGGGCTGGAGGAAGCACAAGCTGGTATCAAGATTGCTGGGAGAAATATCAATAACCTCAGATATGCAGATGACACCACCCTTATGGCAGAAAGTGAAGAAGAACTAAAGAGTCTCTTAATGAAAGTAAAAGAGGAGAGTGAAAAATTACTTAAAGCTCAACATTCAGAAAACTAAGATCATGGCATCCAGTCCCATCACTTCAT
This sequence comes from Muntiacus reevesi, assembly GCF_963930625.1. Lineage (NCBI taxonomy): Eukaryota > Metazoa > Chordata > Mammalia > Artiodactyla > Cervidae > Muntiacus > Muntiacus reevesi. Next base: position 32,752,237 of record NC_089271.1, on the reverse strand, counting down.
GGCAAATAGATGTGGAAACAGTGGCTGACTTTATTTTTCTGGGCTCCAAAATCACTGCAGATGGTGATTACAGTCATGAAATTAAAAGATGCTTACTCCTTAGAAGGAAAGTTATGACCAACCTAGACTGCATATAAAAAAGCAGAGACATTACTTTGTCAACAAAGGTCTGTCTAGTCAAGGCTGTGGTTTTTCCAATGGTCATGTATGGGTGTGAGGGTTGGACTATAAAGAAAGCTGAGCACAGAAGAATTGATGCTTTTGAACTGTGGTGCTGGAGAAGACTCTTGAGAGTCCCTTGGACTGCAAGGAGATCCGACTGGTCCATCCTAAAGGAGATCAGTCCTGGGTGTTCATTGGAAGGACTGATGTTGAAGCTGAAACTCCAATACTTTGGCCACCTGATGCGAAGAGCTAGCTCATTGGAAAAGACCCTGATGCTGGGAAAGATGGAGGGCAGGAGGAGAAGGGGACGACAGAGGATGAGATGGTTGGATGGTATCACCGACTCAATGGACATGGATTTGGGTGGACTCTGGGAGTTGGTGATGGACAGGGAGGCCTGGTATGCTGTGGTTCATGGGGTCGCAAAGAGTCAGACATGACTGAGCGACTGAACTGAACTGAACTGATCCGAGATTCTTAATTTTTTACATTAATACCATTTAGTTTTTTTTTACAGCAGTTCCCCAAAATGTGAGCAGTTAGTATGGATTTTTTTTTAATTCTCCTATTTTCTATTATTATTAACATCCTGAATTAGTGTGGTGCATTTGTGAAAACTAGTGAAACAATACTGATTCATTATTACTAAATAAAAAGCTTAGCTTACATGAGGGTTCACTCCCTATATTGTACAATCCTGTGAGCTCTAACAAACGCATAATGTCATTTGTCTACCCTTACAATATCATACAGAATAGTTTGATCAAAGAATGGATTCATTGCTATAAAAATTCCCTGTGTTTGACCTCTTCATTCCTTTCCATTGTAATCTTTTTGCAATAGTAACATCAAAGATCACTGATCACAAATCAACATCAGTTCAGTTCAGTTGCTCAGTCGTGTCTGACTCTTTGTGACCCCATGAACCACAGCACGCCAGGTCTCCCTGTCTATCACCAAGTCCCGGAATCTACCAAAACCCGTGTCCATTGAGTCGGTGATGCCATCCAACCATCTCATCCTCTGTCGTCCCCTTGTCCTCCTGCCCTCCATCTTTCCCAGCATCATGGTCTTTTCAAATGCTCAAACTACTGCACAATTGCACTCATCTCACACGCTAGTAAAGTAATGCTCAAAATTCTCCAAGCCAGGCTTCAGCAATACATTAACCATGAACTTCCAGATGTTCAAGCTGGTTTTAGAAAAGGCAGAGGAACCAGAGATCAAATTGCCAACATCCACTGGATCATCAAAAAAGCAAGAGAGTTCCAGAAAAACATCTATTTCTGCTTTATTGACTATGCCAAATGACCATAACAAATATAGTAATAATGAAAAATATTGAAATATTGTGTGTTGTGTGTGTTAGTGGCTCAGCTGTGTCTGTTTGCAACTGATGGACTATAAGCTGCCAGGCTCCTCTGTCCATGGAATTCTCTAGGCAAGAATACTGGAGTGGGTTACCATTCCCTTCTGCAGGGGATCTTCCAGACTCAGGAGTTGAACTCTGGTCTTTTGCACTGCGAGCAGATTCTTCGCCATCTAGCCACCTGGGAAGCCCAGTATTGTGAGAATTGCCTAAATGTGCCACAGAAACATGAAATGTGAAAATGCTGTTGGAAAAATGGTGCTAGTAGGCTTCCTTGACTCAGGGTTGCTGCAAACCTTCAATTTGTAAAAAATGCAATATTGCAAACCACAGTACAGCTAAGCACAATACAATGAGGTATGCCTGGGTGTAGCCTTTTCAGATTGGCATCTTTCACTTGCCAATAACCTTTAAGCTTCCTCCTTGTGTTTTATGGCTTGAAGCTTATTTCTTTTTAGTGTCAAATAATATTCCAATGTATGGGTATACCACATTTTATTTATAGTTTATTATGTTCATATTTGAGGGACATCTTTGTTGCTTTCAATTTCTGGTAGTTATGAATAAAGCTACTAAAAAACATTAATATAAAATTTTTATGTGACCCTGTTTGTTTTTTTAACTTTATTTGTTTATTTATTTCTGGCTTCCCTAGATATTCATTGCAGAATGAGCTTCTCTCCAATTACAGTCAGTGGGAGCTACTTTCTAGTTGCAGTGTGTAAGCTTCTTATTGCAGTACCCTGTCTTGTTGAAGAGCATGATCTAGGGTTCTTGGACTTCAGTAATTTTGGCACATTGGGTTAGTTGCCCCATGGCATGTGGAATCTTCTCAGACCCAGGATCAAACCTGTGTCCCCTGTATTGGCAGGCAGATTCTTAACCACTGGACCACCAGGGAAGTTGAAGCATACGTTTGAACTCATTTTTATAAATACCCAGCACTATGATTATTGGTCATAACTTCGGTCATAAGTTTATGACCAAAACAAAGTTATGACCAAATTAGACAGCATATTATAAAGCAGAGACATTACTTTGCCAACAAAGGTCCATCTAGTCAAGGCTATGGTCTTTCCAGTAGTCATGTATGGATGTGAGAGTTGGACTATAAAGACAGTTGAGTGCTGAAGAATTGATGATTTTGAACTGTGGTGTTGGAGAAGACTCTTGAGAGTCCCTTGAACTGCAAGGGATCCAAACAGTCCGTCCTAAAGGAAATACCATGAACTTCCAGATGTTCAAGCTGGTTTTAGAAAAGGCAGAGGAACCAGAGATCAAATTGCCAACATCTGCTGGATCATGGTAAAAGCAAGAGAGTTCCAGAAAAACATCTATATCTGCTTTATCGACTATGCCAAAGCCTTTGACTGTGTGGATCACAATAAACTGTGGAAAATTCTGAGAGAGATGGGAATACCAGACCACCTGACCTGCCTCTTGAGAAACCTATATGCAGGTCAGGAAGCAACAGTTATAACTGGACATGGAACAACAGACTGGTTCCAAATAGGAAAAGGAGTACGTCAAGGCTGTATATTGTCACCCTGCTTATTTAACTTATATGCAGAGTACATCATGAGAGATGCTGGGCTTGAAGAAGCACAAGCTGGAATCAAGATTACTGAGAGAAATATCAATAACCTCAGATATGCGGATGACACCACCCTTATGACAGAAAGTGAAGAAGAACTAAAGAACCTCTTAATGAAAGTGAAAGAGGAGAGTGAAAAAGTTGACTTAAAGCTCAACATTCAGAAAACTAAGATCATGGCATCTGGTCCCATCACTTCATGGCAGATAGATGGGGAAACAGTGGAAGCAGTGTTAGACTTTATTTTTTTGGGCTCCAAAATCACTGCAGATGGTGATTGCAGCCATGAAATTAAAAGACGCTTACTACTTGGAAGGAAAGTTATGACCAACATAGACAGCATATTAAAAAGCAGAGACATTACTTTGCCAACAAAGGTCCATTTAGTCAAGACTAGGGATTTTCCAGTGATCATGTATGCATGTGAGAGTTGGACTGTGAAGAAAGCTGAGCACCGAAAAATTGATGCTTTTGAACTGTGGTGTTGGAGAAGACTCTTGAGAGTCCCTTGGACTGCAAGGAGATCCAACCAGTCCATTCTAAGGGAGATTGGTCCTGGGTGTTCATTGGAAGGGCTGATGCTGAAACTGAAACTCCAATACTTTGGCCACCTCATGTGAAGAGTCGATTCATTGGAAAAGACCCTGATGTTGGGAGGGATTGGGGGCAGGAGGAGAAGGGGACGACAGAGGATGAGATGGCTGGATGGCATCACTGACTCAATAGACATGAGTTTGAGCAAACTCCAGGAGCTGGTGATGGACAGGGAGGCCTGGCATTCTGCAGTCCGGTGGGTTGCAGAGTTGGACAGGACTATGTGACTGAACTGAACTGAAATGATTATTATTGGATTATTTAATAAAACTGTGCCCCAGTTAGTCAGTTCAGTCACTCAGTCACGTCCAACTCTTTGTGACCCCATGGACTGCACCATGCCAGGCCTCTGTCCATCACCAACTCCCAGAGTTTACCCAAACCCATGTCCATTGAGTCGGTGATGCCATCCAACCATCTCATCCTCTGTCGTCCCCTTCTCTTCCTGCCTTCAGTCTTTCCCAGCATCAGGGTCTTTTCTGATATATCTGTTCTTTGCATCAGCTGGCCAAAGTATTGGAGCTTCGGCTTCAGCATCAGCCCTTCCAATGAATATTCAGGGTTGATTTCCTTTAGGATGGACTGGTTGGATCTCCTTGCAGTCCAAGGGACTCTCAAGAGTCTTCTCCAACACCACAGTTCAAAAGCATCAATTCTTCAGTGCTCAGCTTTCTTTATAGTCCAAATCTCACATCCATACATGACTACTGGTAAAACCCTAGCCTTGACTAGACGGACCTTTGTTGGCAAACTAATGTCTCTGCTTTTTAGTATTCCATCTAGTTTGACTATGCCTAGCTTCATAAGAAACTTCCTATCTTCCAAAGTCGCTGTATCATTTTACATTTCCAACCAGCAATGAATGAAAGTTCCTATTGCTCTACCTCCTGACCAGTATTCGGTATTAACAATTTTTTTAACCTTTCTAAGAGGCATAATAACATATCGTATTATGCTATATTTTAGCTTGTAATTCCTTAGTAACACATGATGTTGATTATATTGTCATGTGCATATTTCCTCTTTATTTAATTTATATGATCTATTCAGAGCTTTTGATGTTTTTAATTGGGTTATTTTTGATTTATATCTGTTTTAAGAGTCCATTTTTTGTATATTTTGTATATAAATCCTTTTTTCAAATATATATTTTGCAAAGATTTTCTCCAAGTTAGTAGCTTATGCTTTCATTGTCTTAACAGTATCTTTAACAGAGCAGAGCATGTTAATTTGAGTGAAGTTCAGCTTATCAATTTTTCTCTTCTGTGGACCATGCTTAAGTGTTATATCTAAAAATTTATCACCAAACCCAAGGTCTCCTAGATATCTTCCTGTTTTACATTCTAAAATGTCTATATGTTTCCATTTTACATCTAGGTTTATGATCCAGTTTGAATTAATTCTTGTTAAGTGTGTAAGGTGTACCTCTAGATTTAATTTTTTTTGCATGTAGATGTCTTATTCTTTCCGTATACTTGTTGAAAAAACTATCCTTCCTCCATATAATTGCTTTTTTCTATTTTGTCAGTTGGGTATATTTTGGGGTGTATTTTGGAAATATCTATTCTGTTCCACTGACATATTTGTCTGCTTCTTCACCAATACTATACTACCTTGATTATTGCAGGTGTAGTTGGTGTTAAAATTCACAATGTCAGTCTTCTCATACTGTTCTTCTTAAGTATTGTGTTGACTGTTGTGGGTTGTTTGTTTTTAATTTACCAATCCAGAACACATATAGTAAGGACATTCATAGAGTGGTTCTACAAGGAAAAAAAAATTCTCCTTCTCTCATGATTTTGTTAATCAAGAAGTACAAGTTTACACTCTAGATAATAAAGAATAAATCCATTATCCTATAATCGATTGATTAAATGAAATTCTAGTATTCATTTTCTAGAAAGAGTCTTAGTAGCAACCAATAAGTTATGCTACTTAAATTCTCTTTCAAAAAAGAGCTTGAAAAGAGACAATAATTAGATGAAAACTTCCCACTGAAACACCCTTTTGGATCTCTCTCTGTATTCTTGGAAGGCTGTACTTTCCTCAGGCCATTTCCAGCCAGTGACTGAATACAGTGGCCATACAAGAGCCAAGGCTTCCCATGTGACTTTAGTGAAGGTAAAGAACTCTGCACTGCAACCTCAAATCTTTCCCTATCTGACCTTTTGCCCATTTTCCTTTATCCTTCAGAAGCATTTCTCTCTTAATTTCTTGTGTGTCCAATACTTCTTTCTGTCCACCTCTCAGAGGACCCAAACTGATATAGCCTTCAGTTAGATCCTGTGGGCTGAATTAGCTAAGGTTGCTCAGAATTCATGGATTCAAGGCACATGGAACTGACCTTTACAACTAAGCTTCTTGGTTCCCAAGCTAAAGTAGAGTGGATAATCCAACCTACAGATACATAAAGAAATCCAATTTCAGGGCCACCTCTCTAGGTCTAACCTAAACCAGATGACCTTCAAAGAATTCTAATAATGATGATAATTTTAAACCATTAACTTTGAGTTGGTTATTCTGGTAACATAATCACCTGATTCAGTGCTTCTCACTAATATACTACTATCAGTCAAGATGTTTTTGATAGATTAAAGTAATGTAATCCAGATAAGATGATTTTATCAATAGAAAATATAAATCTTGCTTCACAGTATTTTCTCCAAGTTACCAAAATCAGGAGAAGCTTTTAGCATAGAAAAATAAGTCTAGTGGAAGAAAGCTAAATAAGGATCTAACTACAACATAAAGGTGTAAGCAAAAAATACAAGAGCAATACAACAGAGCAGATTTAGAGCATTAGAGGAAAATTTCAAAGAAGCCAGAACTCAATAGTAATGTGTTTAGAAATACAACCTATTCCATGCTCAGCATCTGACAAGATAAGATATATTAGCTTGCTTGTACAGGAAGTAAATAGAATTGCTCTTTAATAGGAATTCTAAAAAGGCCTGATAGGCAAAGACTAGTATTAGAAAAACAGAGGGAGTAAATATATTGTACACACAATTCCAGCCATCAGCAGGAGGTTAATGGGGGGAAAAGGTACTAAATTTTTCTTTTCCTTTTCATTAAAGTCAGCTCTCTCTTAATATTAGGAGAACGTTGCCTTATGCAAAAGAAATAAAAAAGAGAAGGACTGACTCAACTTGATATATTCACTATGATCTTACTAATTGTAAATTCTGAGCACTCTGATAACAGTATATCAGTATATTAGGCTTGCATATGTAGAAAAATATACACGAACTCTTCAAAGTATTATTCTGGTTATTGTGAATCTGGAGGAAATATATATATGAGTGATTTGTCAGAGCTTGAAATTCAGATGGAAAGATGTGTATAACAGGCTTTATTGAAGCAAGCTAATATATGGCATCAATAATCAAAATAAAATGGAAAGTGTGAAATTATAGAGGCATGCAGAGAATGCAACACATAAAGAAAGGAAGACATTGACCCTTAGAAAAGAGTAAGGAAGCATAAGTAGAGATAGTGAGGCTTTTGCTAGTGTTTAAATTATGAAACAAAAGTATTGAGAGTGAAATCTGGAAAGATAGGCAAAGTAAGTTTACTATACTTTATGTTACTAGGGACCCTTGCAAGATAAAACTGCTTGTGTTTGGGGAGGTGGTTCTTGAGAAGGCAGGAGGGTTAGATATTTGAAGTTTTAAATTGAGATATGCTTACTTAGAGTATAATATGGAGAGCAGATAAAGAGGGCTTTCCAGTATTTCCTGTCTAAAGAAGCTGAGGGTCCTACCAGAGTTAAGACACAGAATTATTTTCAAAGACTGGGGCTGCAAAATCAACTTAATTTTTTTTTTTTTTTTTGAGAAAATATCATAGGACTAATGTGCTAGGAAAAAAAAACTGCATTTGGAACAAGTTGTGTTTAAAATTTGTTGTGTTTGAAGAGGCATATGAACATTCTGGAAATTTTCACTCTGGAGACTAATTAAAAAGATAGCTGAAGATAAGTTGCCAGGGAAAGATACTGTTTTCTAACTGATAAGTCTTACCACAGCGACAATTTAGAGAAACAGAGGGAAATAAAAGGTAGATTCAGTACCATATAAAACTTTTTCTAATGATGAAGAATTTCATTTAATAATTGCTCATTGTTTAAATGAGTTCCAAGAACCTTTCAACAAAATGGAGGGTTAATTTTCTAAACTATGATAAAGATTTCCAGAAACCTTAATCAATGAAGACCATAAACTTAAATTTTTATAGAAATATGCTCCTTTCTTATTTTTGTTTTTAAATTACCTAATCATATATAGCACATTTTACTACTGCTAATTATGTTTATTAAGATTGAATCTATATATAAATTCTCTAATTTTGAGTTTTTAAGAACATCAAGCAGACCTAAGAAATTTTACAATTTAACTGCTTTAGGTGATAATTAGCTTTATAGATGGTATCCTATTTAGGGTCAAGCTTTGGGCTGTTGATTCAACCTCTTTTTTTTTTTTTTTTTTTTGATAACTACAGTATTATAGACATCAATCTAATTCCTTAGCCAATAACTGTATTTTTCCATTTAATTGCTCTATTTTTCCTTGCATATTTACCTAAAGAAAAAAATGACTTGGATTGAAAATGAAAAAGTTAATAATGGAAATTTGAGCTCCAGACAAGTTGTAAATGCCACTCTCTTTAAAACCTGAGAAACCTTAGTTTATTTGAAAATCTGTAAAAACCTCCCGAAAAATAGATTCAAAAGGGAAATGTTTGTAGCCCAATACTAAAAATTGTATGTGCATCTAAGCATGCATATCTCTTAATAAATTTGACTGGAAGAGGTTATTAAATGGCACGCATTAGTTTCTTTTTGGAATTTTGTACTATTTTTATGCTAGACTATTATTCTAAATAAATGACTCTCACTGTAATTGAATCTTTTTAAATCAGCATATGCTGCAATAAACATATGATATTCCTTTCTGAACAATACTGCTTGGAGTTATTGTTCCTTGTTGCTCAAATATGAAAACTAAAATAATTGACATTAAACGGACTCATATTTTACATTTATAAATTTTTCTTCTCTTTGAGCAGAGGAAGATGGGGAAAAAGTAGATAATGCTATAAAGCACTACATAGTGTCTGGTACAGGGTAAGTCACTGCTTGGCTAAGATATTTTATTTGTTTTATATTTCTTTCTTTTTTTTTCTTTATCTATTAAATGCTTATGACAAACTTTGTGGCAGACCCAGAGATATACCACTCAGATCCCTCTTCAGGACAGAACTTACTGACCAGCTCCAAGGATGGTGACTAGTTGATAACCCCCAGCTGTCAGTTAACTTCATCAGGGTCCATGTTAACTTGTGAGCCGAGCTTGTGATCTTTTAGGGCAGCTGAGCAATAATGAAGTAAGGTTATGGTCCAAGAGCCTGGCCAACCTCCCAGTGTGGATCTCCTTAATGAGTAATCTTTACTCTGGAGCTCCCAGTTGAGTTGTTCAAAATTTTGTCAGGTCTGAATCATATTCTGACTGATCCTTATATCTAATCCTACTTCCTCCCTTTTCCTTCCCCATTACTCTACAATAAACATTTTGACTCTTAACTCCATCTCAACTGCTACTTCTCAGAGAGCTCTACCTGTAAGTAACATTAAATTTATTTTGCATTTATTTGAAGGAAATGGGCAATACAAGATTTGAAATAGTCTGTCAAAGCATAATTTTCAGAATAGAGAAGAGAGAATGAAAAATATTTATTTGTGGGACCACTAAAACTGCAGAGGTATAATTTGAAAAAAGTTAAAAACATTCTTATATGTGATGGGCTAAATTACATCCTTCAAAATTCATATGTTGAAACCCTAACCCCCAGTACCTAAAAATGTGACCATATTTGGACATAGAGCTTCTGAAGAGGTAACTAAGGTAAAATGAGGCCATTAGGGTGGCTCCAAACCAATGTGATTGGTGTCTATGAGAAGAAGAAATCTGGACACCCAGAGTGACTCCAGGGATGCACACACACAGAGGAAGGGTCATCTGAGGACCAAACAACTGGATAGCTATCTGCAATTCAGAGAGAGGCTTCAAAAGAAATCAGACTTTCCAATACCTCGATCTTCGAATAAAGGCCTCCATAACTGTGAGGAAATAAGCCTCTGTTGTTTAAGCTACATAGTCTGTGGTGTTTTGCTATGGCAGCCCAGGGAAACTAATACATCAAACAAATGTAAATAAACACATATTAAAAAATTATTAAACTCTTTAAAGTTTCAATCAACAGAATGAAAAAGCTGGTTCAAAAAGCATTTGAGGAACTGAGTATATGGTGACACTGAAGAAAGACTTTTAGAATAAGATTGCTATATTAGATACACAATTAATTAATGTCCTATAGGACAATAGAGTCACTGGTTTGTTTCTACCAGAAGGAGATCATTTGCAACTTTATCAGATAAAAAAATCTCCATTTAACTTCACCAAATCTGTCCACAACTTGAGTCTATCCACAAACAACAGTAACTAGTGTGTCAATAAAGGTGCATTTACCCAAATAATTAAAAAATATCTGAAGAGTCCTTTTAGACAGTACTCTAGTATGTTATTGAAAGGAAACATGCTCATACTTTTGTTTTATTTCAAGTTTTTAATTGCCTTATTAATGAATCAGTGTAATTTACTACATCCTCTATCGTTTATTTGTCCTTTGATTTTAGACAAACCTTTAATTCAACTGGATTTTGTCGTATTGTGTTAATTCCCACTTTAGTTAAGCCACTCTAGTATGACTTACTAGATAACATACTACTTATTCTACTGAAGTTGCTCTGTATAGTCACCAATATTCTCCTAGGTGCCAAAATTTAATATTCTTCTCTGTTTGCATGCTACTCCACTTCTTAGCTAACACTGCCACAATTTATTTACCTTCTCCTTTTTAATATAGATATCCTCTTCTTTCAGCATTTCTGCTACCACATTTACTTATATTATTACTGGTCATGCTTTATTCTATATTATTTGTGCCTCTTCTATTCAAACTTTACATATTGAAAGAATTCTTCAGGGTGTTCTCTCATCTCTGTTCCTTGTCTCCAGTCTCAATCTATGTGAGCTCATCCAATAAACATCATCTGCGTTCTTAGGTCTCTATGTTTTTTTGTTTTGTTTTGTTTTGTTTTTATCTCTTACAAAGCAGTCTCCCGAGTTTCAGATTTGGAAGTCAAATGGCCTTCTAGATGTGTCAAAGCAGATGCTCACTCTGCCTTTCAAGGAGCTCTGGACCAAAATATTTCTTTTATTTCTCCACAATATTAAACTGCACCAAAATTTCATTCACCGCAGGAGATAAGAATAATACAAATAAAAATGCTGGGCATTACCCTTCATTGGTCCTCATTCCTCACTCCTTGCATCCCACATTCAATTTATCAGCAAGCTCTAAGACTTATTCTTTCTAGAAACCATATTTCAAATCCATCCACTTCTCTTTATTGCCACTGAAAACTCAGTTATTCTGGATGCCATTATCTACCACTTAGATTACTGAAATAATACTCCTGTGTCTACACTTGCTCAAATTCTATTCAGGCTCCATACAGCAAATGCACATCTGATATGACATACCCTTTATTAAATATTGAGTGGCTTCTTATATAACTCAGAATGAAGTACAAAGTATTTCACAATTTCCCCGGTTCTCGCATATGTCCTCCAACACATCTCACACCATTCTCCTCTTATTCAGTGCACTTCAATCACATTACTCACATGTATTCTTTGAACATGGCAAACTCTTTCCCAAACACTAATGCAGTACTTATTATTCCCTCTGTTTGAAATATGCTGCTTTCCCAGCCTTGTGCAAGGGTTCCTCATTCTAAGTCAAACATTAGTCATAAGAACCCCTTCAGATAAGCCTTTTCTGATCACCTTATCTAAGTTTTCCTGCACACGCATGTAAATATCTATCAAAACATAAGGTGCCCTTACTTCTCTTCACTTACTACACTGTGTAATTTCTTGCTAATTTGTGTGCTTCAGTGGATATTACCAAATTTTGGTCAAACATACCTTGCAAACCTTCTGTATGGTCTGAGTTTAATCTGCCAGCCTGGTGTTAAGATCTAAATGGAACTCAAAATGAAAGGAAACACAACCAGTATTCTTAAGCCTTTTTAGAATCCTTGAAGCAAAGGCTGCGTAAAGGCCTTTGAGAGTTTTACTGAACATGATGTTACTGCCTGCATTTATCCTACATGTTGATGCAGTAGTGTTCTTTACCGGGGGGACTCATGAGGAAAAGATTACTCAATTTTCCATAGAGGGTATATCTGAAAGAAAGTTATTGTCCTTTATTTGCACACTAAAGTTCACACACTAAAGTGGAATGTTCCTGATTAGCTCAGAGCATATTTTCAAGGTGAACCCTTTCAAGTTTGAATTGTTAACACAGTGTTTTCAGCGCCATGCACTGTTGCCCTCAGCATCTACCTCATCTGAAGAAAAAGGAAAAGAGAACTCAATAAGGAAACCCACAGTAGTGGGAAGAAGTCAGAAGAGAACAAAGCTCCTCTCAGTAGGGACACTCAAGATTTCTGTCAATGTTGAGATAACTAGTAAAGCACGTTAGACATGAGTACAAAGCAAGTGAGTGTTAAACCAGGTGCTATTGTTGTCTTCGAAAGGCCAGGCAAATACCTGTGGCGGGGGGGATGTTGGTGGTGGTTTTTTTTTTACTTCAGATGTCTACTTCAGGGTTCTGAAGACTGTGCATAACTGGATTTCCAAGATTAGGTTAAACACTAGATGAACGTGGTCCAAGAAAATATCGAGTGTATTTTGTGAGTTCAAGAGAAACACTGAGAGACAAGTATGAAAAATGACGCCTTCTCCTAAGAATTCAAAAATCTTGAATTATTCTTGCAACTCCCAAATTTGCTTCCAAATCGAAAGCTTCCAGTAGTGCCTTATTGAATATGTCAGTCAGTATGTACAGATGAAAAGAGGTAATGGGACCAGTATGAGGCGTTTCTAGTTCATTCACACAGTGCAACAGAAAAAGGCACTAGTTTGTTTCTCATCCTGTATGTTAGTATTTGGCAGAGTCCAAGACTTCCAGTGTGCCTCTGAAGACAAGTAAATAACAGAGTAGAAATGCCAGCAATCTCACCCAATCAGGGGTAACCTTATTAGCTCAGAGGGCGGTGGTTCTGAAGCAGCATGATTTGAGCCATTAACATGCTCAGGAAGCCTTGTTGGCAGATACGCAGCTACAAAAGAAGAGGAAATTATTCCATTAGAATGGGAAGGCCCTATATAATTAAAAAAGTTAATTCTTACAATATTTTGTGTGAAATAGTATGAGCTGAATGAAACTGGAAGAACACAATTACATGCTGCCTAACACTCATGGAAGGCTCCTAGAGTGTGGGGAGCTAGATCTATTGAACAACAGAGCCAGGATTTCCAAATACCGTGTCATATGTTCTATTGTTTTGACTTTCCAGAACTGAGTTAAAGACCAGCTATTTAATTCAGTCCCAAATATCCACATGCCTACTCTGACTAGCCTTATGACTGTCATATAAGTATGATTGCATAATTTCAAATGTTGAACTTTGTAACTTACAAGTGTTATAGGGAAAGATATTATTATGTCTGACAAATATCCTTTTCTTTGTAACACTTCATTTTATTGTCACATTTCTCTGAATATCAAACATGTTTGCCACTTTAATGAGCATTACATGGCAAGACCAAGAAAAAAAAAGAAAGTAAATAAATCACTGTAGAACTCTGTTATTTCCTTTATGAATGTAACAGAGACTAGAAGCCAATACTTGGTTCTCCTGGCCTTCTTGGACCCAAAGCTAGACTGTAATGCATAATGTCTCACAACAGACAGGGCCATGTGTTTAACCCTCACCACAAGAATGAGAGCAGAAATATCATGTGTCACTCACATGATGTCACTTACTTAAGAGAAGCTATCTCTGTTCCCCCAGATGCATTTTGAGTCCTGGATCTCTGAGTCACCTGACCACAGTCATACTTGTTGGACTGTCATTTCAGTGAATATTGAACTGTTATTTTGCTAATTTAGTGACTTTTCCCTATTTCACAGCAGTTAGGCTACACTGAAAAAGCAGGGAGGATGTAATGTTTGTTCTATCTGCTCAAGAAAGGGCTGGTTGAAGACAAGAAGTAAATGCTCCATGCTTGATGGGAAGTAGCATACACCACCCCTAAATGTGCCACTTTGGCAAGTGGATCGTTTTGAGCTGAAGATAATTAAGACCCAGGAGACTCAGGAAGAGGTTTTTGCCTCTACCTCAACTGCCTAAAATCATTCAAGTAGGGGATTTGGTCCAGGGAAAAGAGCTATTTTCAAAGATAACTTTTCTTATTTCTTTAAGACCAAACATCGTTCTTCTTATCTTCCTGTGAATTACCCTCCTCTTTGAAGACCCAGGTCCCTACCCCACTTTTTGGCTCAAGACAGCATATAAGCCTCAGTCGTTCGCCTTTGAGTCTCATGTCTTTGGGACTTATATACACACAAAATTTGTTTTTTTTTTTTTTTTTTTTCCTGCAGATCTCTTATGTCAATTTGATTATTAGACCAGCCAACCTGATTGGGAGGAAGAGAAAAGATTTCTGCTCCTACATTCTAAATAAAAAGAAATTATTTCTGTCTTGAAAAAATTTTAGACACAAGTTACTGTTTTAAGCGACATGGACTGTAGCCTGCCAGGCTCCTCTGCTCCTGGGATTCTCCAAGCAAGAGTACTGGAATGGGTTGCCATGCCCTCCTTCAGGGAATCATCTAGACCCAGGGATCGGATCTGCATCTCCTGCGGCTCCTGCATTGTAGGCGGTTTCTTAACTGCCACCAGGCAAGCCCTAAGAGTCTATATTATTCTCTGTACATGTTGATTTAGTGTCTGATGTTAAGATGTGGAAAGATCTGCAAAAGGTTTTGGTTATGTGATTATGTGTCTGTGTGTTTAAAGTGAGCATTGGGTCATACCTCATTGACTGGTATTTTCACTTTGTCCCACTCAATATTTTTAGTTTACTATATATGGAACATTGTAATCATCTGAGCTCTGAATCATTGCCACTACCAAGCAATTAATATTCATTTCTAAAATCCTTATAACTCCTTACTAAATATGATGGCTCATTCAAAGTTACCTTTCTTATCTGTAGTGCTATTTGGGAAGAGGGTATATATAATTATATACATACACACCCTCATGTTTGGATTTCCTTTCCATTTAGGTCACCACAGCGCATCAAGTAGAGTTCCCTGTGCTATACAATAGATTCTCTCATAGTATCAGTAATGTATTTATGTCTGTCCCAATTTCCCAATTCATCCTACCATGCCCCTTCAGCCCTTGGGCTTCCCTGGCAGCTCAGATGGTAAAGAATCTGCCTGCAATGCAGGAAACCCAGGTTTGATTCCTGGGTTGGGAAGATCTCCTGCAGAAGGAAATGGCAACCCACTCTAGTATTCTTGCCTGGAGAATCCCATGGACAGATGGGAGCCTGGTGCGCTACAGTTCATGGGGTCACAAGGAGTCAGACATGACTAAGTGACCAACACTTTCACTTCACTTTCATCTGCACATTTGTTCTTTATATTTGTGTCTTTTGTTTCTGCTTTGCAAACAATATTGTCTATATAATTTTTCTAGATTCCACATATATGTGTTAAAATATGATATTTATTTTTCTCTTTTTTACTTACTTCACTTTATATGACAGTCTCTAGGTCCATCCATGTCTCTACAAATTCAATTTTGTTCCTTTTAATGGCCGAGTAATATTTCATAGTATATATGTACCACATTTTCTGCATCATTTCCTCTGTTGATGGATATTTAACTTGCTTTCATATCCTGGCTATTGTAAAAATGATACAATGAATATCGGGGTATATGTGTCTCTTTGAATTATGTTTTTCTCTGGATATATACACAGTAGTGGGATTGCTGGGTCATATAATAGTTCTCTTTTTAGTTTTTTAAGGAACCTTCATACTGTTCTCCATAGTGACTATATCAATTTACATTCCCAAAAATAGTGTAAGAGGGTTCCCTTTTCTCCACACCCTCTCCAGCATTTATTGTTGGTAGAGTTTATGATAATGGCCATTCTGACTGATGAGAGTTGATACCTCATTGTATTTTTGATTTGCACTTCTCTAATAATTAGTGATGTTGAGCATCTTTTCATTTGTTTGTTGCTCATCTATATGTCTTCCTTGAAGAAATGCCTATTTATGCTTTGAAGAAATGCCTATTTTTTGATTGGGTTGTTTATTTTATTTTTTTGACATTGAGCTTCATGAGCTATTTGTATATTTGGAGAATTTGCTAAACCAGACACACATCCATATTCTAAGGTCACATTTCAGTAGTCAATTGCCAATATAAAAAAAATACTATATGCCAAATACAATGTAAAGTTTAAATAAATATATCTGAAAATGAGTTTATTCACATGTCATATTTTCATCATGTCCTTTTCTCCATTCAGTGAATTATTTCTCTCTCAAACCTTCAGTGTCAGGTGTGGGGCAAGACTGTTTCACAGCTCACACCCCCTAAATATCACTGGAAGAAGACTGAGAGGAAGGAGAATCATCCAACTTGGCATTTATGAATATTAATGTTAATACCACTGTTCCTCCCCATTCATCTTGAGTCTGAAGTAGGAGAAACTGTTTCCATAGAAACAAAGCTCTTGGACAGTCACTTTGTCACTTCTCCCCTGCTAAGTGAATCAAGTTTAAGTGGCATGAGCAGTCACCGCTTCATAAAAAGTAACATCAGAAACATGGAATGCAAGAATAAAATGAATTATGTTAAAACAATATATATTTTGAATTCTTATTAAGCAATAGTATATTGAGTTCTTAAAACTGTTTGGTTAAACAGTTAAAAAAACTGCTATAATTAAAATATTTTAAAAACACATATGATTCAAATAATTTAGTTATTAGTGGAGGAAGACTAAAGATGGAAATTTGTTCCAATTCTTCCTTTTAACAATAAGTACTATATAATTCAGCACTCTGAAAATTAAGATTAAAATATATATTAAAATATATATAATAAATATTAAAAAATATATTAAAAAATATATAGTAGAGGGTCACTTAAATACTGATGTCAGCGTGTGCCTGACAAATGGGAGAAAACAGAAAGTAGAGAGGAGAGAGGGCAGTGATTTTTGGTGTTGGAAAGATGGATTTTATGTATAGGATTTACTGTTCTTTGTATCTTCAGGTGTGAGGATGAAGATGTCATGTCAAGAAAGTAAGACACCTAGAGGCGACAGCCATATTTGTAGTCATCTGTTTTTTCTCAAAGCTATGTGTCCTTGAATTCCTAATAATTGTACCTTGTCATCTGATTGAGTAATTATCATAACATGCGAGTTCTTTTTTTTTTCTCTCCTCAGTTCCAAATCTCCTGTTAATTGCCTTTGCACCAACAACTCATACATTCTGGGTCATGTTTCCTGACTTTTCAGGTTTTAGCCTTGTCCTGGATTCTTTTAAAATTTTATTCCAGATCTAACATTTTAGCATGCCACGTTGAGCTCCAGTGATCTCAGCTTGGTAGATTAGAGAATACTGAGGAGGGAGCAAGAGAAAGAGCTGATTCCCATTGATTGACCCAGACAATGTTTTACCTGGTCCTTTAATTTAACTGTTTTGCCACCCACAGATCATGAACATCCTAATGTAAATTTCTAAGAAGGTTTTTACTGATAAGTGAAAACTAATAATAATAACAAAAATAATAGCCATAGCAGAGGATCACATTCATTTCTATAGGCCTTAATTTCAAGGACAATGTGTTAAAGGTTTTACATGCAGTATAGCCCTTAATCCTCAAGGAATTTCTCTGTGGCAAACATTGTTGTTATTCCCAATTTACAGAAGATGAAATTTAGGCTTATTCCTGAAAAGTAGCAAAGATTATAACCTAATGTTTAAGAGGTTCAGAGTTTCAGAAAATAAGAATTTGGGGGAGCCTCAAAGCTATATTAAACATATTGTCAAAATAAAAATCTTTCTAAATAAAATTTCCTTACAGCTTCAGCTTCACAAATAATTCTGCTTCATTGGCCACAAGCCACCATCCTGTTTTCTGATATACTCTTTGTGCTCAGGAAACGTTATGACTTTTTCCTGTTGTGCTGCATCCAGTTATTCTTAAGTTTTTCTATGCAAACTATATTTCTTGTTAAACTTTCTAAACAGTGTTTTGTTTTGTTTGGCTTCAGTCTTATTGTATGTTACACTTTCAATCTCCCTGGTTTTATTTTTGAAAGTCTCAGCAAAATACTTATATAACCTCTGCTTCAGGCCTTCTCACAAATTATCAGGATGCTAAAGGGCCCATGTTTCAAGTCTCCCTCTTGCTATCTCAGGAAAATTGCTTCAGTCCCCATTCAATATTTTGTGTAAGACACAAACTTTCCTGGAAATTTCTGGAATTCCAAAGAAGCTTCTATTTTCATGGTGACCTCTGTTTTCTAACTTAGGCTTCTCAGTGTCTGGTTTGTTTACTGTTGCTAAGCTCAGGTTTGGCTGCTTGCCACTTGGAAAGTCAAGACATGGGAGGCAGTGCTAGTTGGAAAAGGAAAAGATGCTTTAATTAGGAAGCTGGCGACCTGGAGAGAAGGCAGATTTGTGTCCCAAAAACAACTCTGAAGATTCTGCTCAGCCATGAAATTTTTTAAAAGGGAAATGAAAGTGAAAGTGAAGTCGCTCAGTCGTGTCCAACTCTCTGGGAACTGATGGACTGTTGCCTACCAGGCTCCTCCATCCATGGGATTTTCCAGGCAAGAGTACTGGAGTGGGGTGCCATTTCCTTCTCCAGGGGATCTTCCTGACCCAGGGATCAAACCCAGATACTTTACTGTCTAAGCCACCAGGGAAACCCAAAAGGTAAATAATCTCAGTTAATTATTTAAGGTCAGGTTCTTTGTCATTTTTCCATCAGGTGCAGACCTGCTGAATTCTCGGATGCTATCTTGCCCACATGGTCCACCTACAAATCTGATAAGGGGGAGGTTGGCAGTAGAGAGTCAGTTGTTCTTGAAGTACCCAATTCTTCACTGCTACTCCTTTTAATCCAAGAAAGGAATCAGCAGGTTAGGTAAAGTATTATGTACATTTAACAGAGCAGAAGTCAGGAACTGTGTTAAATGTTCCCTAGTGATCTCATTTTTTTGGTAATTTTGGTCTGAGGAAAACAGAGATGAACAAACAGAAAAGGAGGAACAATTGCTACTTATATTACTATCCTTAAATGCTTGACCACTCAGATTTTGTGAAGATTGGAGGCTGATTTGAGGATAGTGGTTAGATGGGGACTGACATCATAGAACTTCAAAATAACTGAACATTACAAATCTGTTTTATTCACTGTAATGTTGCTATAGCACTTCTGGGGAAATATCACTGGCTATCTATGATCCTTAGCCTTACAGTAGGTCCCCATGTTTTTATATTGTTACCCAACACTGGTGCCTTTTAAAGTAACTAATGGCAGCTGGAAATCTTCAGCTTCACTGTGGAGAGTGGATTTATCAAGTTTATCTTCAGGAATGACTAAGAGAAATAAAAGAACTTGCACTTCAAACAATATTGGGAACCCCATGGGGATTTTTAAACATATCGGGGAAGTTGAAAAGAGAGTAGAAGAGAGGAGGGAACAGGAATTCTCTCAAATCTGAGATTTAGAGGCTTCAGTGTAATACTTGTAGTGATGGGGGAAGTTGTTATTCACACACAAACTCTGACAAAACACATCAAACTGAATACTAAAAAATTGGTGGAATTTGTTTTACATAAATTATGCATCAATGAAAATAGCTTTTTATATGGCATGCAAATAAAAACTTACCTTATCTCAAAGACAAATATATTTGTCAGGTCCCTCCAGAGAAACAGAACCAGTAGGATATAAGAAATTGGCTCCTGTGATAATCAAGGCTGCATGCAATCTTGCTATATGCAGGCTGGAAACCCAGGAAGACTGAAGATGTAGTTCAGCCTGAGTCTGAAGGCCTGATAAAAAGTAGTAAATCCCAGTCCAAAGGTGTGGAAAAATGAGATGTCCCAGCTCAGTGAGACAAGAAAAAGAGATAGAATTACTCTTTCCTCAGCTTTTTGTTCTATTTAAGCCCTCAAGGGTTGGATGTGGCTCAGTCACATTGAAGAGGACACTTTAATTTACTGAGCCCACTAATTCATATGTTAATCCAAAAACACCCTCACAGATACAGAAATAAAGTATAATCTGAGTACTATGTGGTCAGCCAAGTTGACACATAAAACTAATCGTCACAAGTCCACCCTTTGACAATATAGCACCTAGATACATCTCCTTAAGCCCTACTTTATCTCCAAATAAAGACAATAACAAGGTCATAATTCTGCCTAGACTGGTACAACTATACTGCTTACAACTGAAAATTTATTCTTTGCCAGGAGAGGAGGTAAAATCTTGAGTGATGCTTAATCTTCTCCTTGGTATCCCATAATTTAAAAGCTATTATGTAAAATTAACAGTGCTTAAATACTATGACAAGAACTTAGTATATCTTGTGTCACATGATAAGGGAGAAAGAGAGTAAGAAAAAAACAGAAAGAAAACAAACACAGACACAAACATAAATATATTCATTGCAAAATGTATAGGAAATGCTCATCGCAATTATAGCCCTGCCGGTAAAGAATCACGCAGTCATAGCTGGTATTTTAACTAAATTTTCCCACTACTTATTCTGTATTCCCTTAACCCATGGTCATTCAAGTTGACACATAAAATTAACCACTATACTAAGATTGGAAAGGAAGGTGTCCAAATCCAACATGAATTAACCTATTGACTGAAAATAATGAAAGGCAATTTCAAAGTTGTAAGAGAAATCATGGGGGGAAAAAAGAAATGAATCAATAAATTCTTTGTGTCTGTAAATTATCGCCACAACAGCTTGTTTAATTGACAATTAATAAGCTTTTTGCTTTGTTGAAAGTAATGTCTCTTTATTGTAGAAAGCTCTAAAAATTATAAACAAATCTTAAAAGTCACTCATAAAGCACATTTCTGAGTTAATTCTTATTCATATTTAATATTTAAAGAATTTCTAGTCGTGTTTCTTATGAATTAACTATACTATGTATTTTCTCTGGTATTATATTATAGTCATGTTAAGTAATATACATGTTTTTAAATGGAATTTTTCTGTCTGTATAATATAATATCCATTTTGTAGATAAAATATTTTGACCATTCCTTTATTTTGATCATTGTGTCTTCATTTAAAAAATTATTATAAGATATGCTGCACTTAATATCATAACATATACATTTTTCCTGTGTATCTGTTCAGTTCTTTAGGACTAGACTCTGAATTCTTGTATCAATAGCTATGAATTTTTCTTCAAGTATAGACTGCAGATTTCTAGAAAATTTTCCATTTTAAATTCTCTGCTACACTGTATACAGCTGAAATCTCCATTTCACAGTTTCAATTGTAATGACTATTAGAAATTTTGTTTTTATGTTGTTGCTCCGATATCTTAGAATGATCAAAATTGTTTTTCTTTTTTTTTTTTCATTTTCAGTTGTTGAACTAGTTAAGAGTTTAAAACATATGTGTGTGTAATGATGAATATATCTGAATCTTAGAGCTTGAGTGGTCATTTTGTCTATCCTCAGATATAAGTATAGGCAGTCATCACTGGGTATTCTCAGGGAGTTGGTTCCAGGACTCCCACAGACACCAAACTATGTGGATGCTTAAGTCCCTTATATAAAATCATGTGCATGCATGCTAGTCGCTTCAGTTCTGTCCAACTCTTTGCGATGCTATGGACTATAGGCCGCCAAGCTCCTCTGTCCATGGAATTCTCCAGGCAAGGATACTGGCGTGGGTTGCTGGTGCCCTCCTCCAGGGGATATTCCTGACCTAGAGATTGAATTCAGTCCTTTATCCTTACATCTCCTGCATTGCTAGGTGCGTTCTTTATCACTAGCACCACCTGGAAAGTTCCATAAAATGATGTGGTCCTCCATATTCACAGTTGGTTCAGTCTGTGGACATGGGGCCCCCAAGCATGGAGGACTGACTCTACACAATTCAAATCTGAAAACTCCTGGTGGTAGAGAGCTCATTACTTCCTATCATATAATAATGAAATGATGTAATTAAATCTGTAGCTATATCGAATTAGGAAAACTCCCTTAAGACAAAAGCATACTTAGAAAAAGTGGTAACATCCAGTTGAAGATCATTGTCAGTCATGTGGGCCATCCTGTCCTTCCACGTGCAGATTCAGTGTATGAAAGAAATAGTCAAAATGATTAAATTAAACATCTATAAAAATGGCATCAGGTTGAAAATAAGAAAAAAAATGATAAAAGAGACAGTTGAAAGGGAAGTAAGAATTTCAGTGTTAAGTCAGTTCATAAGGAGAACAAGTTAAACCACCTTTCTTGCTATTCTACAAAGTCATAGCTTTGAGGGAGGTTGGAATCTCCCTATATTGTAGAAAAAGTGCAAACACATTGGACCCAGGGAGTCCTAGGTTTAAATCCTGCTGTCTACTGCTCATATGACTTAAATTTCTTTGAATATTGGTTTGTTTTTTTTTCAATAAATGAGAAAATATTTTGGGGGGACTACTAAAATTTAAAGGGATAACATACATAATTATCACAGTGCCTGGCATATAATAACTGTTGAAAAAAATGTTAGATGTCATTTATACCACCCTCGTCCATTCAGAAACATCAATTTTGTTTTGCAGGTATCTTCTAAAAATTTTAGTATTCTAGGATTGTCTATCTTGTTGCTCTCTTTGCTCTCCAGACCTATAAAATTACATTTTATGACAGTCCTCAATGAAGGATTTGGATCTTTTGCCTCTCCCTCCATAGCCTCTTACTTTTTTTTCTTATTTTTCCTGCTGAGAGTGATGTCTTGTCACTCCAGATTTATCAAGAAGCCCTCTCTAATCACCTGTACCATGGATTAATTGTGTTTGTATTTTAAATTTGTTCAACATCCCTCTCTATGAGTTTTATCATCATGAAATGCTGTCTTTTAATCCAGTCTTCTTTCCTTGGATTATAGCTCTTTGAAAGGCAAGAATTCAAGTTAATAAGTATTTGTAATGAGAACATTTTATTTGTCATTCTCAGATGTAAGCTCAGTGCTTTAGGAGACAGGCAAATTAATTCAAGTACTAACAAATGACATATTAAAGAGTAATATGGAAATTCAAAAAAAAAGAAAAAGTATACTCATATTCACTATTTCACTTGACATAAGCCAAGACTGTAAAAGGCACATTCCCAGTTGGAATATGTTCTCAATCAAAAATAAAGCATAAAATGAAAACTGAAACACTTATTTTTTTTTTCTCAACATCGATTGCTTTTTGGATTTATCTTTCCAAAAAGAAAGTGACTGTTTAAGCTGACTCAAAATCATACTACTATGCACCCTGAATCACTGTTGCAGAAACAGACAAGGAGATGGTAGTTTGTAATTTTTTTAAGAAGAAAAAGTAGGTCTTTCTTTTGATGATGAGTGAATATTGTAGTTAGTTTATGATGCTCAAAGTCTTGTGAGAATAAAGTTTGAGCACTGGGAATTTCAGAACCACTTGATAATCAATGCTGCAGACGCCCTGTTGCTTATAAAAAAGTAACTGCCATTACCACTGTAATTTAGTGAAGATTGTGGAAAGAAAGTCTGAGGATAAAAATAAATCTGAAGGATTACTGTTTGATCTTGCACATAGAGAATCTAGGTAAAAGCAGCACAGAAACAAGAGCAGTTCATTTTGTATACTTTTTGGAATCACAGGGCAGCCCAATAAATAAGGTTGAGATATGGAACCATGTTTCAAATCTAGGATGACTTAAAGGAAAGGTAAGTAAATTTCATTTGTTTAAACAAGAAAAAAATAAAATCATTTGCTAAATAGAAATCTCATTCAAGAATGTTCTAAAATCATATAACTTATTTAAGAATCTTTAATCGAAACTCACATGGCTTTTCTCATTTTAAAATAAACTCACTCCAGTGGAATTCATTTGCAGAAATCATGTGTAGGGAGAATGCGTTACTTTTCTATGGCTGCTATGAATTAGAAACTTAAAACAACATAATTTATTAACTTATACTTCTGTAGCCTGGAAGTCTGATAGAGGTCTCATCAGGCTGAAATCTGTCTCAACAGGACTGCATTCTTTCCTAGTGGCTCTAAGGGAGAATCGATTTCCTTGTTCATTCAGGTTTTGGCAGGATTCAATTCCATGTGATTGTAGGACCTCTTTTCCTTGTTGGTTGTCAGATAAAGGCTGTTCTCAGCTTCTAGAGGCTGCCTATATCCGTGGGCTCCTCATTGCCTTCCTTCATCTCAGGATGGTAACAGCAGGTTAAATCTGTCACGTTTTGAATCCCTCCTGTCCCTGCTTTCCATTGTCCCATCTCTAGGACTCACTCTTCTAACTTCCTGTTCCACTTTTAAGGACTCATATGTTACATTGGGACCACTTGAATAATGCAAAGTCACCCTCTATCTCAAGATGCTTAACATCTTTAAAGTCCCTTTTATTAATTAAGATAACATATTTACAAGTTCTGGGGATTAGGGCATAGTTTTTGTTGTTCTTTTTTTTTTCTTTTTTTTAGGAGAGAGGGTTACTCTCCCTGCCTACCACAGAGAGATAAAAAGATACCTGAGGTTCTCCCTTGATGTTTTCCTAAATTGCTCAGTGGGCATTTCAGAAGTTTTATTGGTCACAAATGATCTACTTGTGTGATTCAGGGTGGCTGATATGCCTTTGAGTTTTGATATGCGATCAGTTTCTCTAGTATTTACTCTCAAAGCCATAGTTAGATTCATGTGGAGAGAGGTGTGGGAGCGGGAGGTGGATGGATGATATGGCTCTTCCTAAAGCTCCCAGTTCAGGATTTAACATTTCTTTCTGAAAAATTCTCCATGCATGCATGCTAAGTCACTTCGGTCATGTCTGCTTTTTATAACCCCGTGGACTGTAGCCACCAGGCTCCTCTGTCCATGGGATTTCCCAGGCAAGAATACTGGAGTGGATTGCCATGACCTTCTCCAGGGGATCTTCCTGACTCAGGGATCGAACCTGCATCTCTTACTTCTCTTGTATTGCCAGGTGAGTTCTTTCACCACTAGTGTCCCCTGGGAAGCCCCAGGTTGCTAGCTAAAACAAATTGGGAATAAAATTGCTTCAGATACAAATGACTAGTCTGTAAGGAGGTTTATTTATATGTGTGCACTAAGTGGGTATGGAGGCTAATTGAATTTGACAACTTTAGGTTCTGATATAATATTATTTGGTCAGAAAAATTAGTTTTGTTTTTAAAAGTTGAAAATAACTCCATTTTTGATCATGTGGCACTAGCTGAGAAGCAAATTACATGTTTGACTATATTTGCCTCCAATATACAGCTTGATTCATTACATATGGATTGAATAACACTCTATCTACATTCAAATTAGAAATGAGTAGCTCTGTTGATATAGAACAAAACAAGGGCTTTTTTTTTTTTCTATTTTGTCTACTGGAATTAGGTACTAAATAGTAATACATTATCAGCTGTTGAATCTATTGGGAAAATAGTTTTTTTAGGTATGTGTTAATAGGTACTCACTGGAGAAATTTTATATTTATTCTATAGCAAACATAATTTTATATAATGCACATTAAGGGGGAAATTATTATTGAGTTGTGCCTAGTCATGTCAAGAAAACCTGTAGTTGAAAAGTACTTATAGCAAAAGTTACACTGGTTTTAGAAAAAATCAATATTTAAACTTGAACAGGGATTTTGCAAACTGATATCTGAAATGAATTTTATTTCAACATTAATTTCAGCAAAAATAAATGTTACTCTTCAAGTGCTAGTGAATAATAGAAGGCTGTAATTATACTATGCACCTGCGTCCTCCAAAATCTAAATTTCACAAGTGCTTTTTATGAATCATCTAATTGAAAAGAAAAAAGTAAATAAAAAGAAAAAAGTAAGAGACCTCCGAATACATTTTTTCCCTTGTCTCTGAACAGTATACCAATTAGGTTTTAAGAACTATTATGCTAATACTAGTTAGTTATATGATTCATTTTGGGATGTTCTCTTAGTGACTGAAAAAAAATTAATCTCATTAAATAATTGAACTTAAAAGACAGAATGATAATCTAACTTTAGCATCTTTTTTAGGGATCAGAAGAAGAGATTCTCAAAAAATATGGATCATTAACTTTCTCCCAAAGAAAGGAAAAGGGAAAAAAAGAGAGTATGTCTAAGCTGCAATGCATATTAGAAATTACAATATGAAAAATTTGTTCAGAATAATTCCCTTCCACAGCTTCTCTGAAATTGTACATTGAATGGCTTCTCTGAAAATCAAGTTCAAGAAGTTTCTTGTAGTTGTAATACTAATAGAAAAGCCATTGCTAGCTGATGCTTAGAGACTTATTATCTGGAGAACCATTCTGTACTTAGCTAATTCTGCACCACTGGTTTGAGATCTTTGAGTTTTTCTGCGTTTTAAAATAACTGAACTCAAAGGACATTTAAGCTTAGTACAAACCAAAGTATAGAGAGTGAAATATTAGGTTAATGTACTTATAATAGTTGCCAGAACCCCTATGATCTAGTTTTAGTTTTGCTTGATAAAACATAGATGAGTTTGACAATTTTTTTTCCATTCAGATAAAAATATTTAGTTCACTTTGCCATTGTAATTTAATTTTGATATCTGTTGAGGCCATTATAATTAGAGGTGGTTCATATATAAATGGACATTACTTACTTGTTAATGTAGTATACAATGTTGCTATTGTTAAGGGAAAAGCATATTTGAAATGAGTCTAAGTATCTTTTTAAAATATTTATAAGTCCCCCCACCTCAGTGTAGGCTATAACCAAGGGAGTTGCACAAATATCAACACCAACTCAAGCATATGTAAGAAACACTTTCCATTATCATAGTAATTTAACTGTAAAGAGTTATGCCTTTGTCTCTTTTAGACTTACATAAAAACAAAAAGAGGGTTTCCTGTTCCACATGTAAGGAGCTTAGTAGTCAACTTTTACCTAACAGGTAAAAGTTGAACATACTGAAAAATCAACAACTCTCCTTGGATTTATGAGTGGGAAGACCCAGGGCAAACTGCTGTCCCCATGACTGGAGGGACAAAGAGATGAGTAGAGGGAATCACAACTTATTAAAACAGAGACTGTCAAGCAGAAAAAGCCCTGGGAACCAGTGCTGAATTAGGAAAACCTGAATGGTAATTGACAAGTGCTGGATGCTCCATGTGGACAATTCTGAGAGTTTAAAAATTCCAGGGGGCCTGGGCATACAGAGGCCCCACAATATTGTGAGATTTACCTCCAGGAGTTTCGTCAGGTTCCCACGGTAGATATCAGAGCGAGATTCTCTCCTGCTTCTGGCAGGGGGAGGAAAAAAACAAAGAACCGTTTTGAAGTAGGCCAGAGTACTCTGTTATTCTTAACGAGGCCTGTTCTCGGTAGAAAAAAACTAGCTACCCTGAGCCTAACTTGCTGCCATAATGTCAGAGTCTGATTGACCTGGGGAAAGGGTAACAGCCAATTTCAGTCCACTGTAGCTACCCTGTGCTACCTAAGTGGGGAGAAAAAAGGGAGATACTTTTGTAAGTTCACAGTTCAGAGGCACAGCCTTACTCAAAACTGAAACTTAATTCTAGGACTATAAAATGCTTCCAGCACCCCCCATACCTCCACCACATTTTAAAGGACCATTTATAACAGTTCCTTTTACTCAGTACATCATGTCTAGCTATCAAGAAAACAAACATTGCAAAACATGCTAAACAAGAAAAATAAATTATAATTGGAAGAGAGCGCAAAGGTTAGAACCAAGCATGGCAGGGATATTGGAATATCAAATCAGGGATTTAAAACAATTATGATTAATATGCTAATTGCTGTAATGAATAAAGTAGAAAACATGCAAGAACAGATGGGCAACGAAAGCAGAGGGATGGAAGTCCTAAGAAAGAACCAAAAATAAATGCTTAAGGTTCAAAAAAATACCTAACAGAAATGAAGAATGCCTTTGATAGGTTTATTAATAGATTACAAAAAACTGGGGAAAGTTATTTGTAGTCTATTTGCCTGAGATTGAGGATATAGAAATAGAAATTAAAAACTAGAAGATAAAAAAACAACAAAAGGTTATTTTAAAAAAAGGCAGATTATTCAAGGACTCTAAGACAACTAACACATAGATGTACATAAGGAAAAGAAATTGAGCAACAAACACAGGAAATACTTGAAACAATGACTCATAATTTCTTGAAATTAATGTCAGACAGACATGAAATCACAGATTCAGGAAGCTCAGAGTACACCAAGAAGAATAAATGCCCCTAGAACTATACCTAGACAAATGATTAACAAACTACAAAAAAAAAAAAAAAAAAAAAAATCAAACATAAAGAAAAAGTTCTGAAAGAAGCCAGAGGGGAAAAACACCTTACCTACAGAGGAACAAAGATAAGAATTACATTGGACTTTTCCTTAGAAACTACAAGCAAAAAAGAGTGGAGTGAAATATTTAAAGTGTTGAGAGAAAATAAACACCAACTCGGAATTCAGTACCCTCCAAAGTGATCTCTAAAGAGTAAAGGAGAAATTAACTTTCTCAGACAAGCAAAACTTGGGGGAATTTGTTGCCAGTAGACCTGCCCTGGGAGAAATGTTAAAAGAAGCTCTTGAGAGAAAAAAAAAATATATATATATATGTTAGAAACTTGGGTCTACATCAAATAAAAGCTTCAAAGAAGCAATGAGTGAAGGTGAAATAACTTTTATTTTTCTTATTCAGATAGTAGTTTATTCCAAATAATAATGCCAACAATGTATTCAATTTTGTATGCTTAAGAATATATCTTATCATATATATATACATATATATATGTATAAGTGAAATGAATGACAGCAATGATACAAGGGATGAGAGATAGTGAGTTAGGAATTAATATTATTATTAATATTTTATATGATAGATTCCTTAGGATTTTGTAGATTAAACTTTTTTGAACAGGAACATGTTCTTTCTTTTCAGTCTATATGAATCTTTTTTTCCTTGCTGGACAACTATAGCCACTAGTAAAATGTTAAATAAATGTATTGAGAGTGACATCCATGCTTTATTTCCATTCTCAGAGATAAAAACATTGAAAAATTCATCTTTGAGTATAATATTATTTGTATGCTTTTCATAGATGCTATTAATCAATCAGACTGAAGACATTTCCCTCTGTTCCTAATTTTGAGTTTTCACCATGAACACGTCTTGAAATGTGTCACATACTTTTGCAGGCATATTGAAGCATACATTTAGTTTTATCTGTTCTGTAAATAAAGTAATTAGATTGCTTATTGTTTTTAAGATTTATTTACTAATTTAATTTACTTCTGACTGCTGGTTCTTCATTGCTGTGTGGACTTTCTCTACTCGGGGGAGCAAGGGCTGCTCTTCCCTGTTACGCAGGCTTCTCATCGTGGTGGCTTCTCTTGCTGCGGAGCGCAGGCTCTGCGGCGCTTCGGCCTCAGAAGTCGCAGTGCATGGGCTCAGGAGTTAAAGAGTGCAGGCTTAGTTGCGAGGGATCTACCCAGATGAGAGATCAAACCCATGTTCCCTGCATTGGCAGGCAAATTCTTAACCACTGGACTACCAGAAAAACCCAGATTGCTTGATTTTTAAGTGTTAAGCCAATGCTTATTTCCTGGAATAACTCCCTGTTTGCTATATTATCATTTTAATTGTTGGTTTTGTTCTATTGATATTTTGTTAATGACATTTCCATGTATGCCCAAAAATAATGAAAGGTGTAATTGTTTTTTTCTTTTAATATCTTTGGCAGAATTTGGTACCAGGCCTATACGGCCTTCTATAATGAACTCAAGAGTGACTTTGGGTTTGTGGTTTTATGACAGAATTTCTAAGGTATTTATTATTTCTGCCTTAAATAATATATATAACCAATGAATCCCTTTAAAATTGCAGTTTTTTTAGAGGATATGTGTCTTTATTCACATACAATTCATTTAATAGAAGAAAGGCTATTAAGGTTTTATATTTCTGTCTTGTCAATTTTGATAAATTATACATTTAAAATAATTTCTTCAATTTTTGTCTAAGTTGACAACTTTATTGGCATTATTATTTGTAATATGTACCTATATTCATCTTAGTTTGGTAGATTATGTAGTGATATTTCCTTGTTATTCATAATTTTTTCTCTTAATAATGTTCTTATGGTTTCATGAATTTTATTTGAATTTCAAAGAACTAAAGTTTGGGACTTTAAATATTCACATTGCTGGACACTTTCTATTTAATTGGCTTTTTCTCATCTTTATTATTTTTTCCCCTTTTATACATTGAGTTTAATGTATTCCTTATTGTTTAGATTAAACTTGTCTTCTTTTCTAAAAATTATATGCAAAGCTATACATTTTCCTCCAAAATCATTTTTTGCTTTCATCTCACAAATTTTGATGTGTTGTCCTTTCATTATTATTATTCACTTGCAGATGGTTTTCTGTTTTTTCCTTGTCTCTTGAATAGCTTAGATATTAGTTGCTGAATAAATAGTTGTCTATTTTCTAGATACTTTTATTGACCTGTAATTTAATTCCATTTTGGCTGGAGAATATATACCTTAAGAGTTCAGACTTTTAAAGGGTATCGAGATTCATTTTCTGATTCAGCATGTTTTAAATCTTGATAAAAACTTTTTGTGCACTTGGTGACAGGCTGATGTAAATGACAATGCTCGTTACTGCATACCATTCTGTTGTATATGAAAGTTATATTTCCTAAGGGACTCTCATTGCAACATCTGTTTTAAATACCTTAGCATTTTGAAGCAGTGTGTGTATTATCTCTCATGCCCAAGTAGGTATCAGTATGTCTGACCTGATCTCTAGATATTTTAGAACATATAGTTCCTTTTTATGCTCACACTTTGTTTTACTCCAATCTCATCATATTTTCTGAGACTCATGTTGATGCAGTTTCATTTTTATGCAGTTCACTTGTGAGTGATTAATATCAAGCTTGTCTAGTCAAAAAATTGCTCTCAGAAGACTGTAACAATAATCATAACAACTTCAAAACATACTGCATAAAAACAGTTTGCTGAGATGTTGAGTCAGGTAGCACAACTCTTAAATTTAAGCCATCATGCTCTTGATCTGCAATTTCAAAAACTGAAATCTTGTACTAATAATGACTTTGGCTGGTATAACAGACCGCCGTTGGTAATCACTTATATCAATGTTCTTTTATAATTCCAAACTTCTTTTGCAGTTAAATTGATCAGGTGACTACTTTTGGCCAGTAGAATGTGAGCAGAAGAGACCTCGTAACCAAAGTAGTTAATTATCTGAATTACCTTTTCCACTCTCTCTTCCTCTTCTTTCTGGAAAGATGTGACAGGGCAACTCAGAGGATATAACACAGCCAGCTATCATAGTGGACACAGCCTGTATAACCCACATACAGTCATGACATCAACAAGACATAGACTTCATTCCTGTTAGAGCAATGAGACCACTTGTAATATATTAATAATTCAATTCAGGTTTGGAGGGTGTTTTATTATATCGAATCTGTAAATGTCCTTAATTCTATAATGTTAAATGCTACAGTTAAGAGAAAATATAACAGACAAGCTTGTAAAGAATGTTTTCATATTTTTTTTCCTGAAAGCAAAACATTAAACAACTGTTAGAAGAAAGATTGGAGAATGTATTTTCAAATTGGAATATGGGCTTTCTCTTATATAAAGCACAAAACCAAAGGCCATAAAAGAAAGGTTTAATAAATTGACTACATTATAGGCCACAATTCTTTGTGACAGATGATGCCACAGAAGTTTTTGAAAAGTGAAAAATGTGTTAAAAATATTGACAACCTATTTAAGACAGAAAAATTAGGATCAAGAATGAAAAAAATTCAATAAGAAAAATGAACAATCTCACAAAAATGAATAGAGGTTATGAATTGGCAATTTACAGAAAAGGAAATACAAATGCCAGAAATCATGTTTAGAAAGATGTTTCATCATATTTAAAAAGATGTTACATTTCCCTAGTAATTAGAGGACTAACCTCAAAGTAAAATAAAAATATACTATTTTTCACTTATTAGTTCAGCAAAAGTTTTCAAGTTACAGTATAACAAGTGTTGGCAGGATTGAGGTAATAGACTCACGCATTATGAGAGGAATGTAAAATGTATATGAAATGTATATAAAATGCCATTTTTTGGAGGGCAATTGGGCAGGACCAAAAGAAAAAAAGTTCACACCCTATATAACATGACATTTCCACATCTTTGCTTCTGCCTTGGAAACACATTGGCACACAGTCCGAGGGAGACTGCACAATTTTGACTGCAGCATGACCTATAAGTAAAACTTGAAAATAATCTAAGACCATCAAACAAAATGTGGTTGAATAAACTATATTAAATCCATACTATGCAATATAACACAATAGTGCTATAAAAGAATGCTACATATAAAAGAATGAAATTGGAGCGTTCTCTAGCACCATATACAAAAATAAACTCAAAATGGATTAAAGACTTACTTGTAAGACTGGATACTATAAAACTCCTAGAGGAAAGCATGGCCAGGTCATTCTTTGACATAAATCACAGGAATATATTTTCGAATCCATCTCCTAAAATAATGGAAATGAAAATAAACAAATGGGATCTAATTAAACGTAAAAGCTTTTGCACAGCAAAGGAAACCATAATCAAAATGAAAAGACCTATGGACTGGGAGAAAATATTTGCAAATAATGCTGCTGACAAGGGATTAATCTTCAAAATATACAAACAGCTCATGTAGCTTAATATCAATGAATAAAGGTACTATATTTTTGAAACATATTGGATATAATATGTATTCAATAACTATAAAAAATGCTTACCATTTTATATGCTCAAAAACTGAGGCTTTAATTTTTATAAATCACAATGGCTAAGAGACAGTGTACTCTCACTAGATGATATCAATTATACTACCCTATCAATTCTGTAAAATGAAAATTTTACATATTCAACTAGTTTTTTCCCACTTGCATACCTAATAAGATTGGACTACAAAATGAAACCCAAGTCTTAACTTAAAATCAATGGTTTTAACATTACAGTCAAGCAACCCAGTCTTTTCAGCCTTTCTGTATTCTTTTAAATAGACCTGGGTTTCAATTAAGCCAAGTGGAATCAGGCTAATTTTCCTAACATGTGCTATCTAACCCATCAATCTTTACAACTAGAAACAATTCTTAAAATAACTGGGAAACCAATGACTTTATTTCTTTATTTTTAATTCTCTCAGAAGTGTAATTTTATTTTAAGACTTTAATTGTGAATGAAATTGTACATTAAAATTTATCTGTTGATATATAATTTGATGGATGAGCAAGTAGATAACATGCAAAGTGTTAGGAGGTACCTTTGAAAAATGCATATTCCATGAGGAGTATTTGGAGTTGAGGAATCGCTCACCTCTAAAATCATGTAACACAGATGACCATCTATTTCCTGTTATTGAAGACCTTATTTAACTAGGAACTTCCTGAACCACAATGTCAAAAATAAGAGTGTCTTAGAGAAGACTAATCTTGCCCTCCATCTTCAGCCTGATGCATGTGTCCCCAAAGACTTAAAGAATTTATTGCAATAAAATTTTTATAAACAGAGTAAAATGAATATCTCAGTAAATTTTCCAAATTAGTGAGTCTCGAAGTGTCCCTGGCATCATCATTACGTGTGAACTTGTTAGGGATGCAAATTCCTGGGCCGCATCCAGATCTCATGAATTACAGACTCTGTAATTGGTGAGATGGGTCCACCAATTGGTGGTGTAACAACCCTCCAGTTGATTCTAATGCACGCTAACATTTGTAAGTCTTTTCTCTAAATCAACACTGTCCACTACAGTAGACACTAATCAGAGTATTGAATATTTGAAATGTGGCTTGTCCTTTGGGGATGTGCTGTAAAGTGTAACATGTATATATAAGATTTGGATAATGGAAAATATTTCATTAAGAAATGTTAACATGATTAAATGTCATATTTTGGACACAATGGGGTTAAAAGGAATACAGACTCTCTGCCTTACGATGGTTCAACCTACAATTTTTTGACTTTATGATGGTAGGAAAGCAATATGCCTTAGAACCATACTTTTGAATTATAATCTTTACTTCTGCTAGTGAGATATAGTACAGTACTTTCTCACGATGCTGGGCAACAGAAGGAAGTCACAGCTCCCTGAGTGATCATGAGGGAAAGCAACCAATACACATACAAACATTCTGTATTCATGCAACCATTTTGTTTTTCACTTTCAGTATAATAGTCAGTAAATTACATGAGTTATTCAATACTTTAATATAAAATGGGCTTTGTGTTAGATGATTTTGCTCATACATAGATTAATGGAAATGTCCTGAGCACTTTTAAAGTAGGCTAGGCTAAGCTAGGGGCTTCTCAGGTGGCTCAGTGGTAAAGAATCCACCTGCCAATGCAGGAGAGGCAGGAGACATGGGTTCAATCCCTGGGTTGGGAAGATCCTGCAGAGGAGGAAATGGCAACCCACTCCAGTATTCTTGCCTGGAGAATCCCATGGACAGAGCAGCCTCATAGGCTACAGTTTATGGGATCACAAAGGGTCAGACAGGACTGAGCAACTGAGCATGCATGCTGGCTAAGCTATGGTGTTCAGTAGTTTGGTGTATTAAATGCATTTTTGATTTATAATATTTTCAGCTTATGAGTTTATCTGCAGATAACCTCATTATAAGTTGAAGAAGTTTTATATATTATTGCAACTAATTTCACCTATATTATTTTACTTTTTAAAAATGGGATTACTAGAAAATTTTAACTTTTATGTGTAGCTTGAATTCTATTTCTAGAAGACAGTGTTGCTGTAGAAAATCCAAGCCTTCCAAATTTCCTATCTAAGCCTCTAAGTGTAAAAAGAGCTTCTCTGTCATTAATATCCTCACTAAGGAATCATTTCAATTCTTGATTTATATGCACAGGTTAAACTTTTGAGAGCCTTTCATCTGAACCTGAAAAATCTCAGCTCTTTCTGTTTCAACCAAGTTGTCACAAATTACAAGATTTCTTTCTTTCTCAGGGTTGAATGATATTCTATTTTATATATATATATATATATATATATATATATATGTATGTATATATATGTGCGTATGTATATGCACATATGCCATTATATGTATGAATATACATGAATGGATCTGTTTGTGAACACAGGTTTTTTCCATACCATGGCTATTGTGAATAATATTGCAATGAACATGAGAGTGCAGATATCTTTTCAATATTCCATTTTCATTTCTTTTGGCTATATACCCAGAAATGGGTTTGCTGGATCATGTGGTAGTTTTATTTTTAATTTTTTGAGGAACCTCAACACCATTATCTATAGTAACTCTATCAATTTATATTCTTACCAATGGTGTGCAGAGGTCCATTTTTTTTCCACATCCTACCAACCCTTGTAATATCATCTATTTGATGGAAATTCTTCTAACATGTGTGAAGTGACACCTCAGTATGGCTTTGATTTGCATTTCCCTTATGATTACTGGTGTTGAATACCTTTTTATGTACCAGTTGGCCATTTGTATGTCTTCTTTGGAAAAATGTCTATTCAGTTCCCATGACCGCTTTTAATTTAATTATTTATTTTTATAGTGATCTTAGGGAAAAGTTTTCGAACTCTCAACATTAACAATAATGTTGCCTGTGTGTTTGTCTTATATAGCCTTTATTTTGTTGAGGTATGTTCCGACTAAAACCAATTTGTTGGGCATTTTTATTGACTGTTGTAAAGGATACTGTTTTTTGTCAAATGATCTTTCTACATGTGTAGAGATAATTATATGATTTTTTTTAGATAATTGTATGATTTTTATCTTTTGTTTTGTTAATGTTGTGGATCACATTTATTGACTGGTGTGTATTGGACAACCCTTGCATCCAGGGAATAAATTCCACTTGATCATGAGTTATTGTCTTTTTAATATGCTGTTGAATTTGGATTGGCAATATTTTGTTGAGAATTTTTGCATTTGTATTCTTTAGGCATGCATGCATGCATATTCAGTCACGTCTGACTCTTTGCGACCCCATGGACTGTAGCCAACCAGGCTCCTCTGTCCATGGAATTTTCCAGGCAAAAATATTGGAGTGGGTTGCCATTTCCTTCTCCAGTATTCAACAGGGGTATTAGCCTATAGTGGCTTTTCTTGTACTGTCCTTATTTGCCTTTGATATTAAGGTAATGCTGTCATCATAAAGTAAGATTGAGGTGGTTTCTTTCTCTTCAGTTTTTTGAGTTTGAGAAGAATTGGCATTAATCCCTCTTTAAATGTTTGGTAAAATGCACCAGTGAAACCATCTGCTTCTGGGCTCTTTGTTGGGAGGTTTTTGATTACTGATTCAGTATCCATGCTTTCCTGGTGACTCAGTTGGTAAAGAATTCGCCTGCAATGTTGGAGACCTGGGTTCAATCCCTGGGTTGGGAAGATCCCCTGGAGAAGGGAATGGCTACCCACTCCAGTATTCTGGCCTGGAGAATTCCATGGACTGTATAACCCATAGGGTCACAAAGAGTCAGACACGATTGAGTGAATTTCACAGTCACTATCCTTACTCATTATTGGTATGTTCAGATTCTCTTTCCTCATGATTTCAGTCTTGATAGGTTGTATGTTTTGAGCAATACACACATTTATTCTAGTGTCCAGTTTTTTACTGTATAATTGTTCAGAGTAGTCTCTTGTGATCTCCTGTATTTCTGTTTTATCATTTGTAAGATCTTCTCTTTCATTTCTGATTTTATGTATTTTTCTTAGTATACCTAAAGGTTTGTCCATTTTGTTTATCTTTTCAAAGAACCAGCACTTAGTTTTATTGACGTGACCCTGGTCTAGTGATGCAGGGTACCAAATTCAGGTCCTCATGGTGTCATCTTGTCTGTGTGTAGGAGTGATGTCTCTTCAGCTCAGGTTGCTGGGTTCCATTGCATTGACAACTTTATAGTCCTTAGTGATTGCCTTGGGTCCACGTCCAGCGTAGCTGCAAGGGCTGTTAAGACCCGCCATGGTGCCTCCAGGTGCTGTAGCTATGGGTTAGGGCAGGCAGATTTTTGAGGTTGGAGCTGATGTTATGCACACACTCAGGTATGGGGGCCAGCTGCAGGTGCCTAAGTAGGGGATCAGTTCAGTTGCAGCATAGTGGTGGGGGCCAAGGCCTGCAGCATATGCAAATAGGGGCTCACTGGCAGCCTGGGGACTGGCTGTCAGCATTTTCTCACTTGGTTGCTTACTTTCCCCCCAGTTGCTCACACTATTGTGGAAGGAAGCTGATGATGTGCATCAGACTGGTAACATTCTGGCACACGGCTAGTGTAGCTAGTCCTGAGTGTGTACGCAGTGGTGGGAGTGAGCTGAGGGATTCTAGTTGAGTGTTTTTACTCCTGAAGTCACAGAAGCCTAAGCTGGCTGCTGGGCCTTTTCCTGGTCTGTGGCAGGGGCATTAGGGGAGGGAAAGGGCTGGGCAAGATTAGGATGGCTCATGTTTTACATTCGGTGGCAGAGATGTGAGCTTGCTTCTGATGTGGTTCCCAAGCTCCTAGGCTCTGGCTGGGTGGGAAAGGGAGGGAGCAGGGTGGAGCTAAATAGATGGCACCCAGGACTGCAAATACCTGTGGGACAAAAGGCTGTAAACTCTCCAGAGGTCCATGAGAGCTGTGCTGGTTATTGGCTTCATCACTGGTGGAATCTGCTGCGTTTGTCTGCAGAGCTCTCTGAGCCACAGTCATTCTTCATGGCTGCTATTAATAGGCCTTGCTTTTCTTTTCTTCATTCATAGCTATCTCTACATATCTCAGCTTCAGGAGTATGGGTGGGGTAGAACCAAAGTGGGGCCTTTCTGTGGTGCCGCAAAAGCTGGAGAAACTGGGTGCTTACCATTCTTTTCTTTTTCTAGTGAGGAGAACTCTTCCTACCTGGAAAGTTCCCTTTTGGTGTTGAACAAGATCAGCTTGGGAGATGGGACGATGCAGGCAAAATGACTCTGTCTTCTTTTTCTTTTTGTGCATTTTTTTCTCTGGTTTTTGGTGCTACTGTGTTGCTAAAATTTCTTAATAGGATGCCAGAACTTTCCCAGAGCTGTTTTATTTTGTGAATAGCTGTCTAGCTACTAAGTTTTGTGGAGGGATGGGGAGGCAGGGATTTCATGCCTTGCCATTTTGGTCTGCTGTAATCACATTTTTAAAAGGATATTTATAACATGTTTCTAGTTTTCTAAGATTGTGAAATGCCCACAATCATACTTCTATTATTGCTGCAATTGATTCTAAAAATTTTTATTCTGTAATATGTACAACAGAACTCATAAGGATTAAACTTGAAACCTTGAAAAATAAGAATCTGTTATCATTTACTTTTTATGAGGAAGAATTCAGATTATTGAAAATATCAGAGTATTTTCAGTTATAGTAACAGAATATTCTCTTGCTCTAAATTCAGTTCAGTTCAGTCGCTCAGTAGTGTCACTCTTTGTGACCCCATGGACTGCAGGACGCCAGGCCTCCCTGTCCATCACCAGCTCCCAGAGTTTACTCAAACTCATGTCCATTGAGTCGGTGGTGCCATCCATCCATCTCATCCTCTGTTGTCCCCTTCTCCTCCTGCCCTCAATCTTTCCCAGCATCAGGGTCTTTTCAAATGAGTCAGTTCTTCACATCAGGTGCCAAAGTATTGAAGATTCAGCTTCAGCATCATTGCAATGAACATTCGGGACAGATTTCCTTTAGGGTCGACTGGTTGGATCTCCTTGCAGTCCAAGGGACTCTCAAGAGTCTTCTCCAACACCACAGTTCAAAAGCATCAATTCTTCAGCGCTCAGCTTTCTTTATAGTCCAACTCTCACATCCATGCATGACCACTGGAAAAACCATAGCCTTTACTAGCCGGACCTTATTGGCGAAGTAATGTCTCTCCTTTCTAATATGCTGCTAGGTTGGTCATAGCTTTTCTTCCAAGGAGTAAGCGTGTTTTATTTCATGACTGCAGTCACCATCTGCAGTGATTTTGGAGCCCCCAAAAATAAAGTCTGCCACTGTTTCCACTGTTTCTCCATCTATCTAAATTGCTCTAAATTACTATATCACTTAGAGTCCAAAAAAATAATCTTTGTTTTTCTTGTGATAGACTATATCATAAGAACTACAAAAGAAAAAGTGAAGAATCTAAGACAGGAGAGAGAGATGCTAAGGTATGAGCTGGATTTTTGTTAAAGATTTACACATGAATCAGTTTTTTCTTAATTCAGTCTGCATTTTTCTTCAGAAAACATGACAATATGACCAGCTTTATTTTTAAGGCAATCCTCAAAATGCTATTTCAACAGACTATAAAAATTAAATTTCCATTACAGTAATACCCAAATAATAATAAAATCTCAGAATTTTAAGTCAGCTTACCCCAAACCTCACAAATTGTTGCAAAACACCTCACTGGCCAGACTCTCTGGCTTTTCATCTCTCTGCTAAGTCAGAGGAAGTCAGTGAGTGTTGATTACATATGGTGGAAAAGATCAACTTAATAATTAAAAGGCTGGGTTTTTACAACAGTGCCTGCTCACATCTTTTTGTCTATTCTAGTCTAGTCTATTTAAGCCTGTGTGTGTGTGTGTGTGTGTATGTGTGTGTTTAGTCACTCAGTCCTGTCCGACTCTTTGTGACCCCATGAACTATAGCCCGCCAGGCTCCTCTGCCCATGGGATTCTCCAGGCAAGAATACTGGAGTGGGTTGCCATTCTAGTCTGTTCAAATCTAGTCTATCCTATTCTATTCTATGTATGTTTGTATGTATGTATGT
The DNA here is from genome assembly GCF_963930625.1 of Muntiacus reevesi. Taxonomy (NCBI): domain Eukaryota; kingdom Metazoa; phylum Chordata; class Mammalia; order Artiodactyla; family Cervidae; genus Muntiacus; species Muntiacus reevesi. Next base: position 32,712,451 of record NC_089271.1, on the reverse strand, counting down.
GTTTGTGTGTGTGCATGCATACACCCTACTGGTATCACTTACTTCAGTTTTTATTTCTACCTGTGGTTGCTGATCAATTGTCCTCCTTCATTTGGACAGTAGGCCACAGTGAACAGTCTCATATGTATTTCCTGTACATGTGCGCACACACACACACACACACACACACACACACACAACCCACATTCTTACGTACTCACTGTTCTTTTAATGCAACACAGACACAGCTCTTTTGAGATATTCTGGTGATACTTATTCCCAGGGACAAAGGAAAAATAGAGAAATAGATGTAAAAGGAATAACAAAAAGAAAAATAATTGTCAGAACTGAAACATGTATCAAAATAGTATTCCTCTGATGTCATGATAATATAAACTAAAATCTGCCAAATACTATCTCTAGCATACCATTTTAGCTCTATTTCTCTAAGTCTCATTATTATTTTCCTGAATATGTCCCTCTTTTAATCCTGGAGTTAATTTCTTAGTTTGTCTGTCTTCAATAAATATACTGATACTTATAGCAAGAATCTGTTATGCCTAATAGTGAAAATCTTACACATCTGGGCATGGTGGATCATTAATGAAGAAAAACTGTAGGTATTAATTATGCATAAAATTATGATAAATAGCCAGAATCCATATCTAGTTATGTCTTTTGCTAGTTGTATATCCTGGGGCAAATTATTTAATTCTCTTAGTTCCTGTTTCCTCAACTGTAGAATGGAGAAAAGTAATATCTCCTATGTAGAATTACCATGATAATGAAATAAATTAATGCATGTAAATCACTTTGTTCAATGACTGAAACTCACTTGATAAATCTAAGTTTATTTCATTGTTATTACTTGTTTAATTAGATGCAATTGTATATTCTACTATTGGAATGATAAACAGCATAGTTCATGTGAAAAGATGATATGTAAATTTGAGAAAGCTTTCATATTTTAAATGAAATTAATTGAACAAAAGCTCAAAGATGAGATGAAAAATCTTGAGAGTGAAATAAAATATGGAGACTGGAGAGCCTATGAAACAAACTGAAAACCAAAAGAACACAACTACAAATCTAATAAATAAATGAGAAAAATTAGAGACAATATACCTAGATGAAAGTAATTTCTATCAACAGGAAAAGCCTTTGTATATCCTTGGAATGGAGAAAGATAGATAAAGACACAGAGAGACAGAGGCAGACAGACAGAGATAGAATAATTAAACCAATCAGAGAGTATATTTGGGCACCAATCAATAATGAACCAGTATAAGGATAATTGACATCTGTAAAGAAAAGATATCCATAAATAAAACATAAAAGGCACTCACAGGTAAAATACAGGTAATTTTAACTAAAATGAAGGGAGGAATGAATCTATAGATCAAAAGAGCAGATTGTTTATCAGTGAAACTCATTCAGAACAATTGACCTCAAGGCACATCCTGTTAAGCTACTGAATCCCAAGGATAAAGACAGCATTCCACCCCAACCTGGGTATAAAAACAAAAGCCACTGACTAAGGGAATAATAAAGTATACCACAGAAATCTCCATAGTTACCCAGAAACTGAAATAGAAATGTACAAATACCCTCAGTGTTTTGAAAGAAATAAAATATGTTCTAAAATAATATATTCATCCAAATTGTTATTCAAAAATAAAAACAAAAAGCAATATTACATTACAGATGACAGAATGCACATTGCAGAACTTAGGGTCTAGAATAGTGAAATCTAGTTGACCTAGAAATGATAAAAAACAAAGAACTTCTGAATGGGGATGTTGGGATAAAATGCCTGGTGGTATGAATTGATTCTCTTTTAAGTTATAACTCTCAACAAATTGAAATTAAAGTTAAAATGCAAATTTATCTTAAAAACAAAGTAAAAATGAAATAAAACTATTGTCATTATTAAACATCTATACATTAAATACCTATATCTTTAAAAGCCAGAGTTAAACCTACTGACAATTTTTCTTAACCTTAGTTGAACTAATAATCCAAATTATAATGAAGTATTTATCTGAAGTTTATTATTTTTTTCAGGTTTATGTTCCTGTCATTTCCTTCATTTTTCTATTAAATTCAAGGAAGGCTCATGTTATTTGCATATAGCACATAGGGTATGTGTTTGTTGCTCTGTTGTGTTTGACTCTTTGCAACCCCATGGACTATAGCCTACCCAGCTCCTCTGTCCATGGAATTCTCTAGACAAGAATACTGGAGTGGGTAGCCATTCCCTTCTCTGGGGGATCTTCCCAACAGAAGGAGCAAACTCAGGTATCCTGCATTGACAGGTGGATTCTTTACCGTCTGAGCCACCAGAGAAGTCCATATAGTGTATATCTTTTTTAAAATTGTCTATTTTTCTGCCTACAAATATATGTCTCAATTCTTCTATGTGTATGGATGAATAAATAAATGATTGAAAGTATTCACCAGACAATTATCTAACACCTTTGGAAAGACTTACAATTATCTATTTCTTCTTTGTATTTCATAATTTTAAAACTATTCTTTGAATTTTTACAATATGCCTCCCAGTTTTCCATAAAACAAAAATTTAATTTGGTTTTACTATTGCTAGTATTGCTGTTGCTATAACTTGTGATAGTACAGGATACAGAGAAAATAAAGGAGTAGTATTCATGGGAGCCTATGAGGTTTTAGGAGTTAAGCCTCATTTACTGGTACCCATGTTTTAACATGTGATACATGTTGGGAGGGAAGCGAATTTCTTCCTATTTATGTGTGGAACAGTGCTTCTGTGACAATTCAGTTTTCCTACTATAAGATGTATCTATAAATGTAATACTTAGCATAGATATCAGAATTGTGAATGTCAGCATTTTCAGCAAAGACATCAGAAAATCAGCTTCATGTGACTTCCTATATATTAGAAATGGATAATGTAGCTGGAGTGATCACATGATTTCCATAGTTAACATTTTCACAAGCACAAGTATAAGACCTTTCTTGTAGTGTCCTTGTCTGGCTTTGGTATATGAGTAATTCTGGATTCATAAAATTAGCTTGGAATTGCTGCCTCCTCTTCAGTTTTTGAAGATTTTCAGAAACTGAAAATTATTCATTATTCTTTAATGTTTGATAGAATCCACCCATCAAACCATCTGGTCCTGGACTTTTCTTAGTTGGGAGGGTTTTGGTTACTGATTCAATTTCCTTACTCATTAGTCTGTTCAGATTTTCTATTTCTTCATGATTCAGTCTTAATAGGTGGTATGTTTCTAGGATTTTTTTTTCCATTTCTCCTATGTTATCCAATTTGCTAGCATATAATTTTCACAGTAGCCTCTACTTTTTTTTTTTTTGACAACAATTGTGACATCTCTTCTTTGTTTTCTAATTTTATTTGAGTCTTCTCTTTTTTCCTTAATTTAGCCAAAGTTTTGTCAGTTTTGTTGATCTTTTAAAAAAGCAAGTTGTTAATTTTATTGACAATTTCTATTGATTTTTAGTCTCTATTTCACATATTTCAAAAATAGACAATGGAGATGACACCAAACTAAAAATCTTTTTCACAGCAAAGGAAAGTATCAACAGAGCTATAAGGCAACCTTTGAAATGGGAGAACATATTTGAAAACCATATATCTGATAAGGTATTAATTTACAAAATATATAAGGAATTCCTACAATCCAATAACAAAAAGGAAAAAAAAATAGGCAAAGAACTTTTATAGACATTTCTCCAAAGAAGACACACAAATGGCCAACAGGTATAGAGAAAGTATTCAAATTCACAGCATCACTAATCATCAGAGAATAGTGAATAAAATCCTCAAGAGATATCACCTCACACCTGCTACAGATGACTATTAGCAACACACACACACACACACACACACACACACACACATGCACAAAAACAAAAGATGTGTTAGCAAGTATATGAAGAAACTGGAACCCTGTATTCTGTAGTTTGTTGTTGCTAGTTGCTTAGTTGTATTCAACTGTTTGAAACCCCGTGGACCATAGCCCACCAGGCTCCTCTGTTCATGGAATTGTCCAGGCAAGAATACTGGGGTGAGTAGCCGTTTCCTTCTTCAAGGGATTTTCCCAACCCAGGGATCAAACCAGATCTCCTGTACTGCTGGTGTATTCCTTACCATCTGAGCCACCAGGGAAGCCCATTCTGTTGGTAGGAATTTAAAATGATTCAGCCACTACCAAACACAGTATAAAGTTTTCTTGATAAATTAAAGAACTATCATGTGTACCATATGATCATTAATACCACTCCTGAGTATCTACCTAAAAATTGAAATCAGGATCTTGAAGAAATAGCTGTACTTCCATGTTCACTGTAGAATTATTTGCAATAATCAAAACATGCAAGGAACCCAAATGTCTATCCACAGATGAACAGATAAAGAAAATGTGGTATATACACATACTGGGATATTATTCAGCCTTAAAAAAGAAGGAAATCTTACCAGTTGCAACAAATCGAATACTTGGAAGACATTGTGCTGAGTGAAGTAAGTCAGTCACAGAAGAATAAATACTGTTTGATCCTACTTATATGAGGTATCTGAAATAGTCAAACTCATTCTCCTGGAGTAGGAAATGGCAACCCATTCCTGTATTCTTGCTGGAGAATTCCATGGACAGGGAAGCCTTGCAGGCTACAGTCCATGAGGTTGCAAAGAGCTGGACACAACTGAGCAACTAATGCACACATAGAAGCAGAGAATAGCATGGTCACTGCCAGATGGGGACAGAAAAAATGGAGAGCTATTGTTCAGTAGATATAAAATTACAGTTATGCTAGATGAGTATGTTTTAGAGATCTGTTAAACAGAGTGCCATCGTGTACAAGGAGCAATGTAGTATTGTGCACTATAATCTTGTTAAGAAGATAGATCTCATAATAAGTGCTCTTGCTACAAAGATAAAAACAGCAAGGGGACACAAGAAATCTTTTGGAGATGGCGGAAATATTTATTACCTTGACTGTGGTGATGGTATCAAACATAATTTTCTAGATCCAAGCACAGAAAATGTGTACATTAAATATGTGCATTTTTGTATAGTAAGTATGCCTCAATAAAGTAGAAAAAATTCTATTTCCTATTGAATCTGTAGGGATTATGTAAAATCTCTGTACAAGTACTATGCAAAGCTGTTTATGTTTACTTTTTTTAAAAAGTCAGTAAATTTACCTAATGTTTTTCTACTTTGTTAAATTCTGAGTCTTGAGCATTCAGGGAGTTGTAGTAACCAGAAAACACAGGAATGGAAAAACAATGTACAGAAAGGAAAAGCAATACACCTCTCGAGTATTGTTTATTGTACATTTTTCTGGCTAAACAAGAACATTGTCTCTGCTAGCTAGCTCTTAGTACTGATGATTACCATTTTAAATAAATTTATAAATAGTCTAGTAAAATGCTTACTTGTGTCTCAGAGGCAGACTGCCTGACTACCCAAAGCTCAGCCTTTACAACTACTTCTGTGCTGTGACTGTCTGAACAGCTGGATGAGAACATAGAGGCTGGCAAGCAGCCACTGCTTCCCCTTGAAGTCCCAATGAAAACAGCCCCCTAGCATGGAGGGGAAAGTAGCAACTGCAGATTCATTCTACAGCAGACAGTTGCTATTGAAAATCTTCCAAACATTCTCTATGTTGTTTCTTGCTTCCCCAATTTATTAAACTCACCTATAAATTATTGCCATTTTGGAGCTGCATTTTTTGTCTGCACCTTAATTCATCCCACCAGGATACTTATTCTTATTCAAGCATGTTTCTTGCCCTCAAACTAAATAAAATAAAATAAAATCTTTCCTGTTATCAAAGCTAGAAATGTGAGAAATATGTACCTCAAAACTATAATTGCTTTCTGGTTAGTTATTATCTTTTTGGAATTACATGTGTAAATGTTATCATTTTCACTTTTGTGGATCTTTCCTCTGCACCCACTGAAATGTGAATCAATTCTTTAAAGTGACTGAATATCTTAATATTTGATTCTTTGTCAGGTACAGAAAGTCCCCTGTATATGAACCTTCAAGTTGAGAACTCTCAAAGATGTGAACATGTGCTCACATGTTCAATCACATAAATTAGTCCACATGTCTGGCATACATTGTTACACGTGAGCTTCCTCTACAAGTGGTTGTGCTTTTGTATATAGATTACAGTAGTACAGTATCTTTATTTCAAGCCCAGCATATCAAGAAACAAGTGTAAAAGCTTTCTATTTTTGTGTTTGCCTGATTTTTATGTATTATTTGTGTGAATAGTATTATGAACCTATTATAGTACAGTACTACATAGCTGACGTATTAGTTGAGGCACGTAGGTTTATTTTTGTTGAACTTATGAACAAACTGGACTTACAGGCACACTCTTGGAATAGAACTTGTATGTAGAGGACTTACTTATGTGTTATTTATAAGACCTGTCAATACTCCATGGCTGATTCATGTCAATGTGTGACAAAACCCACTGCAATGTTGTGAAGTAATTAGCCTCCAACTAATAAAAATAAATGAAAAAAAAATTTTTTTAATAAAATAAATAAAAAAATAAAAAATCATCCTTTTAGTTAAGCTGAAAAAACTAATTTCAGACTTACAGAAATGTTACAAGAATAGTACAAAGCATTTTTGTATGATTTTCACCTAGATTCCTCTTATGTTGTAGACACGATGCCTATCTATTTCTAAGTATTTCAGAATCTCCTTTAAAAACATTGTATTATACAACCACAGTACATTATCTAAATCAGAGAATTAATATTGATATACTACTATTATTTAATTTAGTGACCTTTCCAAATTTAATCAATTGACCTCATATTCACTATAGCAAAAAAAAAAAAAAGCATTTTTTTTTCTTGGTTCAGGATCCAAATGACATGCATTTAGATGTTATGTCTCTTAAGTCTCCTTTATTTGGGAAGAGCTCTTATCTTTGTCTTTCATGACCTTGATATTTTTTGAAATGGGCAGGCCAGTAATTTTGTAAAATGTCCCTCATGTCTTTTATTCCAATACTCTAGAGTAGACTATTATAAGATAACCAAGCATATAAAATCTTCCTCAGACTTTTATTAGCAATTGTATTAGTTTAATATCTGTGAACTTTCCTTTAAGGCTTGGTTTATATAGGCAGCTGCACTCAACTGTGCAAATTTTTTTTTACATATTTAAAAAATTTTTTAATTTTTCATTTATTTTTATTAGTTGGAGGCTAGTTACTTTACAGTATTGTAGTGGTTTCTGTCATACATTGACATGAATCAGCCATGGATTTACATGTGTTCCCCATCCTGATCCCCCCTCCCACCTCCCTCTCCACCCGATCCCTCTGGGTCTTCCCAGTGCACCAGGCCCGAGCAAAATTTTCTGGTGTGCCTACTGTGTGGCAGGTATTCTGTTATAGATATCAAGGGTTTCTGTAAAAGATGGTACTGCCTTTTAGCCACACAGCTTCTTTACGGAAGCATATTTCTAACTGGTACATATCTCTCTTCTCCTCCTCCCATAGTTTTGAAGAAGACATGTGCAATTCTTTTTTTTTTTTTTTTTTTTTTTTTTGCTTGTTTCTTTGTTTAGATTTTGTTCACACAGTTTTTTTTTTTTTTTTTAATTGTTATTGTTGGACAGATATCCAGAACAGACTTTTGGACTCTGTGGGAGAAGGCGAGGGTGGGATGTTTAGAGAGAACAGCATCGAAACATGTATATTATCAAGGATGAAACAGATCACCAGCCCAGGTTGGATGCATGAGACAAGTGCTCGGGGCTGGTGCACTGGGAAGACCCAGAGGGATGGGATGGAGAGGGAGGTGGGAGGGGGGATCGGGATGGGGAATACATGTAAATCCATACAATGTGTGGTAAAAACCACTACAATATTGTAAAGTAATTAGCCTCCAACTAATAAAAATAAATGGGGGAAAAATAAGTTAAATAAGCAGGGTGACAATATACAACCTTTCCCAATTTGGAGAAAAAAAATGTTATTGTTGGGTTATTTGTTTTTTACCTTAAGCTAATATTAATCTTTGAAGTGTAAAAACAGAAGAAATTCTCCTAGTAAGTAGGCTGGATGTTCTGATATAGAGGAAAAAAGAGTAGAACAATTCAATCCCTACCTATATTTTTTCAGCAAATCTTGTCAGTCTTTAAGCTTTCTAGAGATAGGAGGTGTTTTTTTATATACTTGGCTTAGACATTGATTCATATTTTTTCCTCTTAACTCTATTTTGAGTGGTCAAATTTATGGTGAAGAAAGATATCTTACAAAGAAGATATCATTTTGGGTAAAGAAAATTCATGTGAGCTACCATTGAAAACTGAAAAGCATAAATTCCAAAGGACATACTTCTACGTAAAACAAGTATGTATAGTACTTGATTTAAACACATGTTTAGAAATAGAACATCCGATTGAATTCTGCTTGGATAATCCATTAAGCTGACTCTAAAATCTCAAGAATTTTGAAATTCAATGTCAATATCAGTTGCTTAAAAACATAAATAAGATAATTTAAAATATATGAAATAATTATATAAAGTAGTAACTATGGAGATGGTTTTATATACTGAAGTATATATACATATATATATTCAAAAATAATAGGTAGATAGATGTTTCATAAAATACAAATGTAGAGCATTTTGCCAAGTGGAAGAATGTATTTTACAACGGAGTAAAACAGTATCAGAGTATTGATGGAAACATTATCCTGCTTTTTCTATTTGCATACGAGATTTTTCTCACATCAGTAACCCATACAATTTAAAATAAGTGAGCAGCAAGACTATAAGAATTCAGAATATATTTAGACAATACTCCTCATTCATTAAAATTAATTACTGCTAATCTCTTGCATCAATAATGTTCAAATCTATGACAAAAGATCTCAACTAATAAATCACCCTTTAATTGCTACAGCAATTTTTGCATAATAATTCCAAGGAAATCTAAATGTGATTATTGTGTTTAAACATTATTTTCTACTCTTAATGGAAAAGAAAAAAAAGAGCACCAATACCAGCTCCCACGTGTACTGAAAGCTCAGCTTCTTAGTTGTGTGTTGCTGAAACATGAATACATTTGTTAAAAAATTTAAGGAATTCTAAAGAAGAATTTGAGAATCTCTACTCACTATTAAGGTCTAAGAATTTCTTCTTATCCTTGATCTGAATTTAAACTATGGGTTTCTAGGTGAATTTCAGTTATGTCATTTGTCCAGTTCTTTGTACAATGGGTTCTTCCAATATCAGGATCCATGTACACTTTCAATTCTGGGACATTTTTTTTTTAATTTTTTTATTTATTTTATTTTTTTTTATTTTTCAGTGGGTTTTGTCATACATTGACATGAATCAGCCATAGAGTTACATGTATTCCCCATCCCAGTCCCCCATCCCACCTCCCTCTCCACCCGACTCCTCTGGGTCTTCCCAGCGCACCAGGCCCGAGCACTTGACTCATGCATCACACCTGGGCTGGTGGTCTGTTTCACCCTAGATAATATACATGCTGTTCTTTCGAAACATCCCACCCTCACCTTCTCCCACAGAGTTCAAAAGTCTGTTCTGTACTTCTGTGTCTCTTTTTCTGTTTTGCATATAGGGTTATCGTTACCATCTTTCTAAATTCCATGTATATGTGTTAGTATGCTGTAATGTTCTTTATCTTTCTGGCTTACTTCACTCTGTATAATGGGCTCCAGTTTCATCCATCTCATTAGAACTGATTCAAATGAATTCTTTTTAATGGCTGAGTAATATTCCATGGTGTATATGTACCACAGCTTCCTTATCCATTCGTCTGCTGATGGGCATCTAGGTTGCTTCCATGTCCAGGCTATTATAAACAGTGCTGCGATGAACATTGGGGTGCACGTGTCTCTTTCAGATCTGGATTCCTCAGTGTGTATGCCCAGAAGTGGCATTGCTGGGTCATATGGTAGTTCTCTTTCCAGTTTTTTAAGGAATCTCCACACTGTTTTCCATAGTGGCTGTACTAGTTTGCATTCCCACCAACAGTGTAAGAGGGTTCCCTTTTCTCCACACCCTCTCAATTCTGGGACATTTTTATTCATGATTTCTTCAAATATTTTGAATCCAACATTCTTCCACCCTTCCATTCAGAAATCTTAATAGAGAAATGGTGGGAATTCTGAATCTATTTATGTCTCAGAATTTTCTTCTGCAATTTTCTTTTTCTTATATTTTTTCATCTGCTTTAGATACTCGCTACAGTTGACCTTTTAGCCTACTCATCTATTCTTCAGCTGCGGTCATTCTTCATTTTGTTTTCATTTAGCTAAAAGCCTGTGCTAAGATTTTAAACTATTTCAACATTATTTCTTTAAAAAATGGCAATCTGTTTTTCTTCATAACTGTCTATTTAGTATTTCATGACTCTTTTATAATTTGTAACTAACAAAATGGATGTGATGATTTTGTTTTTTGAGAGCATTAAAAGCATTTCTTTTTAGGCTTGAACAGCTTACTCTAATACTCCTAGTGCCCCAGTATAAGTGTCATCTTCTGTTAGGGGGTTTCTTCTCCTGCCACTGGCCTTATCTAGATAACTAGTGTTTCAGACTTAGGCTCTCACTTTCCAGTGAGAATATTTTCTCAAGCCTTCTCGTAAGCATCCTGGATTGTGGTTACCTCCAGGCCACATTAGCCTGAGCTCTAGTGTTCTAGTACTCACGTTGGCCCTTTTTCTCAGGGGGACATCAATCACTGCTTATCTAATTGTTTTGGTTTCTTTGTTGCTTTTGTTGTTTTATTGTGTTTATAGAATTGCCTTTCTGTTTCTTGATACAGTACAACTGTATGTGTATGAGAGTGCGTAATATACATCTCTCTGTATACATAATGTTAATTTAAATGCAAGCAGGGAAAATTCAGTGTCTACAAGTTTGAAATATGACCCATGTTATCTTTGATATAACTATGTGTTTTTAAATATCATATTTCAGTGTAGAATTGTCATGACAGCATGTTCCAAGGCTTGTGTAATTTCTATGGTTATTATTAATAACAGTACTTGCATCATTTTTTCTTCTAAATGCCCTTGTGGATGCTTTTTTCTAAAAATGGAATGCCTTCCTGATTTATCTAACTTGTATTAATTTTTTCTTAGTATAGTATATTCTGAGAAACAAGAGACCTAGATTCTAGTTATGTTTTTGACACCATGAAATTGTGGTATATTAAGTAATTATGAATTTTCCTGTCCTTAAAACAGGGAAAATATTAACTATCTCATCAGTTTCTGAAGTGAGATTGTTTTAATTTCTAATGCTGCATTGCTGTCAGTTAGTTCAAATTCTAGATAAAGTACATTAAGACCCCACAGAGTTGGACAGGCTAAAAATCATTAGTATTTTTAAAGTCCCTCATAAAGATAGATGGGGACTAGTAAGTTTAGTTCTCATTTCTTTGCTTTTTAAGTTGTGTTCTGAATAAGTCAATCAAGTAATCAATGAGTCTAGAAATAATGACCTATATTGAAAATAGCAATGAAGAGAATGAAAGCATGTGGTGTCTAAACAAAAGTAAACATGACTTTTAATTATAAATCTACCCATAATTCCTGTGCTACTTTGGGTGAGCTAATTAATATCTCCATGCCTTACTACCTCCTGAACATTCAGTGAGATTAAATTATACTATAAATTTTAAATCTGTAAGGTATTTGATGAATTTCACTTCTCCTCTTTCCTGTTAAATAGACTGGACTTACTGTTCATAAACTTTTCTTAGGTTGTTTTTTAATATCTAGTATTCCGCCTCCATATTTTTTTTTTGTATCTGATGTTGTAGGTAAGAAGTCTGACAGCCTATGATTAATATTCTTTCAGAGGGAGGTGTATGTTTTTTCATGTGTGGAACAATTAAAGATTTTATTTTTATTCTTACTGTCCTAATATTTCATCACTATGCATTGAAATGTGAATAGTTTCATTCATACTATTTTCCAAACAACTGGCTGTAGGGCACTTAAATTTTAAGGGCAAGTCTTTTTTTCCAAGGCTGGGAGATTTTGTTCCATGATTTAATGATCATCCTCCTTACATCTCCTCTATACTTTCCCTCTGGAAATCCAACCAGAAAAATACCAGTTCATATGCTCTATACAGTCAGCAAAAATAAGACTGGGAGCTGACTGTGGCTCAGATCATGAAATCCTTATTGCCAAATTCAGACTTAAATTGAAGAAAGTGGGGAAAACCAATAGACCATTCAGGTACGACCTAAATCAAATCCCTTATGATCATACAGTGGAAGTGAGAAATAGATTTAAGGGACTAAATCTGATAGGTGCCTGATGAACTATGGACAGAGGTTTGTGACATTGTACAGGAGACAGGGAGCGAGAGTATCCCCAAGAAAAAGAAATGCAAAAAAGAAAAATGGCTGTCTGAAGAGGGCTTACAAATAGCTGTGAAAAGAAGAGAACCCAAAAGCAAAGGAGAAAAGGAAAGATATACCAATTTGAATGCAGAGTTCCAAAGAATAGCAAGGAGAGATAAGAAAGCCTTCCTTAGTGACCAGTGCCAAGAAAATAAGGAAAATAATAGAATGGGAAAGACTAGAGACCTCTTCAAGAAAATTAGAGATACTAAGGGAACATTTCATGCAAAGATGGGCTCAATAAAGGACAGAAATGGTATGGACCTAACAGAAGCAGAAGATATTAAGGAGAGGTGGAAAGAATACACGAAAGGACTGTACAGAAAATATCATCATGACCCAGATAAGCATGATGGTACCACTCACCTAGAGCCAGACTTCCTGCAATGTGAAGTCAAGTGAGCCTTAGGAAACATTACTACAAACAAAGCTAGTGGAGGTGATGGAATTCCAGTTGAGCTCTTTCAAATCCTAAAAGATGATGCTGTGAAAGTGCTGCACTCGATATGACAGCAAATTTGGAAAACTCAGCAGTGGCCACAGGACTGGAAAAGATCAGTTTTCACTCCAATCCCTAAGAAAGGCAATGCTAAAGAATGCTCAAACTACCGCACAATTGCACTCATCTCACATGCTAGTAAAGTAATGCTCAAAATTCTCCAAGCCAGGCTTCAGCAATACATGAACTGTGAACTTTCAGATGTTCAAGCTTGTTTTAGAAAAGGCAGAGGAAGCAGAGATCCAGTTGCCAACATTCCTGGATCATCAAAAAGCAAGAGATTTCCAGAAAAACATCTATTTCTGCTTTATTGACTATGCCAAAGCCTTTGACTGTGTGGATCTCAATAAACTGTGGAATATTCTGAAAGAGATGGGAATACCAGACCACCTGACCTGACTCCTGAGAAATCTGTATGCAGGTCAGGAAGCAACAGTTAGAACTGGACATGGAACAACAGTCTGGTTCCAAGTAGGAAAAGAAGTGTGTCAAGGCTTGTTATTGTCACCCTGCTTGTTTAACTTATATGCAGAGTACATCATGAAAAGTGCTGGACTAGAGGAAGCATAAGCTGGAATCAAGATTGCCGGGAGAAATATCAATAACCTTAGATATGCAGATGACACCACCCTTATGGCAGAAAGTCAAGAAGAACTGAAGAGCCTCTTGATGAAAGTGAAAGAGGAAAGTGAAAAAGTTGGCTTAAAACTCAACATTCAGAAAACTAAGATCATGGCATCCGGTCCCATGACTTCTTGGCAAATAGACAGGGCCACAATGGAAACAGTGGCTGACTTTATGTTTTGGGGGGCTCCACAATCACTGCAGATGGTGACTGAAGCCATGAAATTAAAAGACACTTACTCCTTGGAAGGAAAGTTATGACCAACCTAGACAGCATATTAAAAAGCAGAGACATTGTCAAGCCTATGTTTTTTCCATTGGTCTTGTATGGATGTGAGAGTTGGACGGTAAAAAATCTGAACCTGAACAATTGATGCTTTTCAACTGTGGTGTTGGAGAAGACTCTTGAGAGTTGCTTGGACTGCAAGGAGATCCAACCAATCCATCCTAAAGGAGATCAGTCCTGGGTTTTCATTGGAAGGATTGATGTTGAAGCTGAAACTCCAGTACTTTGGCCAAATGATGTGAAGAACTGACTCATTTGAAAAGACCCTGATGCTGGGAAAGATTGAGAACAGGCGGAGAAGGGGTGACAGAGAATGAGATAGTTGGATGGCATCACTAACTCAAAGGACATGAGTTTGGGTAATGTCTGGGAGTTGACGATGGACAGGGAGGCCTGGCGAGCTGCAGTTCACAGAGTCCCAAGAGTCAGATACAACTGAGAGGCTAAACTGAACTGATCTGATGAACTATTTTGCCAAGTTTCAATTTTCCTCTTACTTTCCAGCATTTACTCATTTAACCTGCCTTGATGAAGAATTCTTTGGCTCAATGTTACCTGAGATTCACTCCTCAGCAGGATCTCCTTGCTGTTCAGCTATGAACTATCAAGTGTCTTTTTCCCACTTTGGAGGCAGTAGGGAATGTTCAATCTGCTCTTGTCTAATTTTATCATTTTTCTATATCTATGATGTCTGTTTACTTCAGATATTTAATGATTCATATCTGTGTTCTCAGTGTTGTTTTTGAGCACCTTTGTCCTCCTGCCTGTTTGTTGTAATCTCTATTCTGGCTGAACAAAATGAAGAGGAAGATGCTCCTTATTGGGGTGTCCTTTGGTTTGAGGGGATCCATCCATGGTTGTCCAATGGCATTTGAGCTGTTTTTCTCTCCAGCCTCAGTACCAACTACTTTGATCTTCAGCTTTCTGCCAGATTCTTAGCATAAGTAAAAGCAAGGTAGAGGCAGGAGTGGACAATAAACATAGCTTTTCCAAATAAAATTCCCTAGTTAATCATCCTGATGAACACTTCAGGACCATCTTCTATTCCTGCATAAACTGATTGAGCTTTCAGATACTACAGAAGAAGCCATGACCTATAAACAGCATCTTTTCCTGATTTCTTCAGTCAATACCATTGACTGTTACCTGTCCAGACTTTCTCAACACTTCTGGTGCACTAGTGGTAATGTCCCTTATTTCCCACTGCTTTAATGGTTTTCCCCCTGCAAGGCTTTTTTTTCCCCATTTAAAAAAATATCATCTGAGTGGAAAGAAATGTATGCCCAGTTCATCATCTTGTTCTAAACTCCCACTAGTCTATTGTGAGATGATTCATTGCAATCTATTCAGTGCTCCACATGCACCAGCAATTTGACAAGTTCTTCCCATAACTGGTTATGTTGTGATAACAAATAATGTGTTGGGTAATATTTCCAGAGCTCATTTTTTCCCAGAAGTGTCTAGGAAATATTGCACCTCACCATTTTCCACTCTCAGTCAGCCAGACAGCTCTTAATAAATGACTAACTAGTATAGGGATGTTAATACTACAGCTCCAGTGTCCTTTAGTTGGAATAATGTAGAGGCATATATTTCCTGATGTTTTCAAGGGTTTCCCTGCAAGAACAATCTCTAGTTGTCCATTTGGTAGCTGGCATGAAAACACACCTGTTATTAGCTGACTTCCCTTTGCTGTCTCACATCAGTACACTCCTGATGGTTTTCCCTGTCACTCCAAATGAACTATTTGTACCTAAATCTTTGACTTTGTGGAAACTGAAACCAAGCAATCACCATGCATCGAATAGCCTTGTGTTAAAAACATTTCCAATAAGCCTCCATATAAACATTATTTGATTAAAGTAGTATGAAATAATCATGCGTTTTCCTTATGCATCATGGTTATTTGCATCCAAATGTAAAAAACAAAATGTATCACAGAAAGCTTTCTTACATGGCACAGAAAAGAATACTCAAAGTGTATTTTACAGCATAATAGTCTAGTGAAATGTTCAGGTAATAAAAGATTCTGTGATCATATCATGTTGGGAAATACTGCATACTATACTATTTTCTTAGAGATTTGCAGATCATATGTGCATATTAAAAGTAAAGAGAAATTCTGCAGTAAAAATAAAACAAAATTTGGTTGTCTTCATTTGAAGTTAATATTTCTCAAACTTAAAGGACAAGGCAAATTCTTTATAATATAATTCCTATCGATATCCAGTTAAATCAGTGTTTTGTTGAACATAATCTTCATCAATAGCAATAAAAAGCATGGTATATTTATCTGTGGGAAGCTAACTGACCTATACAATTATGAAAGCTGTAATTTTTATTTCATTAGGCTCATAATCTTAACAATCACACAAAACTGCTGGCACATTAGTGATTAATGATTAAATCTATTGGCTACATTTGAAAGTGTAGCCACATTTGAAAATGCCACATTTGAAAGTGGCATTGCTTAAAATAATTCTTTTTAAATTTGATTTTTAATTCCACAAAAGTCCTAGCTAGCCAAAATATGTAATCCCTTAATATTTTGCTCTAATTCCTTATGTATTATCACAGTAGTAGCATAATGTTGAGGTGACAAAATTAATACCCATGAACATGCTATCAAAGTCCATATATAATTTTTTCTTAGTTCAGAAGTTGTTGCTCAGTCACTCAGTTGTGTCCAACTCTTTGTGACCCCATGGACCGCAGGACGCCAGGCTTCCCTGTTCTTCACTATCTCCCAGAGCTTGCTCAAACTCACGTCCATTGAGTTGGTAATGCTTTCCAACCATCTCGTCCTCTGTTGTCCCCTTCTCCTCCTGCCTTCAATCTTTCCCAGAATCAGGGTCTTTTCTAACGAGTTGGCTCTTTGTATCATGTGGCCAAAGTATTGGAGCTTCAACTTCAGCCTCAATAGAGATACTCCCTTAGATTAGTTTAGTAAATCAGTTTGTGAGTTGACTCTAGCTGTTTATTTTTCTTCAACGATAGAAACATGGTCTTTAAAAATGTATTAATTAATTGATACAATGTAATTCTCAAATAATGACGTTTTTGATGTTTTTAAGTTTTTATGTGAAATTAGTAGATATTTAAGTGTCTTTTTGTTTGTTTTGGGTACATAGATATCATTGTGTTCACTGTACCTTTGAATACATAGTTGGTCTGTGGTTTTATAAATTAGCTTAAATTACAGGAATCTAGAGAGTTATAAAATATGTAATTCTCAATTAAAGTGTCAATTGTCATACAGAATCTAGTTTTTATTTTTCCTCTTGATGGGAGTGGTTTATACTCTCCAGTTATTTCTTCATGCTTCTGTCAGAGCTGTCTTCAAAATGCAGTCCTAGTTATGCTACCTCCTCACTTAAAAATTTTTGTTATTCTGATATCATTAAGCTGTTCTCCAAATATATTTGTGAAATTCCCACCCATTTTGAAGAATACTTAGTTCAAATTCATCTTCATTATTGAGTGAGGTCTTCAAACCCACCCACTGGCATTAATGTCTCCTTTCTCTGGGTTCTTATACAAATCTGTTTCTGTGGGCATATGGCTTCACCTCCATGTTTCTTTATGTACTGGAATAATAACAACAACATCGATGTTTATTTTTAACAGTAAATAACTTGAGATATTTAGAGTACCAAGCATAAGTTGTGACAGATACTAAAACTCAGTAAATTGCAGCTATTAATATATCTTATTATTATAGCATACAATCTGCTTTTTGCTACAGTTATACGTGAGCAAACATGTCTCTTTCTATCAGTATATAAACATTTTGATGGAAGAGTTTACACCTAAATTGATTTAATGTCCTTCAAAGTATTGAGTGCTTATTTGGGTTACATTGTTTATTCATTTTATTTTTAACCCATAGTAATTTAATGCAAAACTAAACATATGAAACAATCTAATCCTACACCTAAAGGAACTAGAAAAAGAAGAACAAACAAAACCCAGAGCTAGTAGATGAGAAGAGATCATAAAGATCAGAGAAAAAATAAATGAAATAGAGAACCAGAAAAAAAAGGGAAAAGATCAATGAAACTAAGAGCTGGTTCTTTGAAAAGATAAATGAAATTGATAAAACAGCCTGACTCATCAAGGAAAAAAAAGAGAGTGCCCAAGTCAATAAAATTAGAAATGAAAAAGATGAAGTTGCAAACTATACCACAGTAATAAAAAAAATCGTAAGATATTATTATGAAAATTATATGCTAACAAAATTGCAACCTAGATGAAATATACCAATTTCTAGAAATGTACAGTCTCCCAAGACTGAACCAGAAAGAAGTAGAAAATATGAACAGATTAATTTAATTACCAGTAAGGAAATTGAATCAGTATAATAATAATAATAAACCTCACAACAAACAAAAGTCCAGCACCAGATGGCTTCTCAGGTGAATTCCACCAAACATTTACACAAGAGTTAACACAAGTCCTCCTCAAACTATTGCAAGAAATCACAGAGCAAGGAACATTTCTGACCTGATTCAGTCAGCATCACCCTAATACCAAAACTAGCTAAAGATATCACAAAAAAGAAAATTACAAGCCAATGTCACTGATGTACATAGATCCAAAAATCCTGAACAAAATATTAGCAAACTGAAGTGAAAATGCATTAAAAGGATCATACACTGTGGTCAAGTGGGATTATCCCAGGGATGTAAGGATAGTTCAGAGTTTTCAAATCAAGCAATGTGACACACCATATTAACAAATTGAAGAATAAACACCACACAGTAATTTCAGTAGGGGCAGAAAAATCATTTGACAAAATTTTTTTACAAACTTCAACACCCATTTATAATAAAAAAAGAAAACTGTTCAGAAAGAGGGACTATACCTCTACATAATAAAGATCATGTGTGACAACATGTCCACATGGACAAGTCCATAGATAACATCATATTCTACAATGAAAATCTGAAAGCATTTCCTCTAATATCAAGAATAATACAAGAATGCCCACTCTTGCCACTTTTTATTCAACATAATATCGGAAGTCCTAACTACAGCAATCAGCAAAGAAAAAGAAATAAAAGGAATCCAAATTGTAAAGGATGAATAAAACTGACACTGTTTGCAGATGACATGATACTCTACACAGAAAATCCTAAAGACACTACTAAGAAACTACTAGAGCTCATCAATGAATTTGGTAATGTTGCAGGATACAAAATTAATATACAGGATTATATTAAATTTCTATATACTAGAAATGAGTTACCAGAAAGAGAAATTAAGGGAACAAATGCATTTACAATTACATCAAAAAGAATACCTAGGAATAAATCTACCTAAGAAGGTAAAAGAAACTTGGGAAAGGAGGTACTTGGAAAACTAGAAGCTGCTGGTGAAAGAAATTGAAGAGGACACAAACAGATGGAAAGATAAACTGTGTTCAATGATTTAAATAATTGATATTGTTAAAATGGCCATGCAACCCAAAGCAATATACAGATTCAATGAACTCTCTATCAAAAACACCAAAAAAGTTTTTCACAGAACTAGGACAAAAAATTGGGATTAACACACACGTGTGCACACACACACACACACACAAACAACACACACACACACACTATATATATATATATATTATCTAATATATATATATATATAATCTAATATATATATATATATATATATATATATATATATATATATATATTAGACAAGAACCTTCTGAATAGCAAGGGAACTCTACTCAATGCTCTATAATGACCTATGTGGGAAAAGAATCTTAAAAAGAATAGATATATGTATATTTATAACTGATCCACTTTGCAGTACAGCAGAAACTAATACACATTGTAAATCAACTATACTCCAATAAAAAATAATTTAACAGTACATAAAAAAACTCTATGTAATAGACAAGGCAACTAAGAATAAAGCAAAACATTTAGAATGTTGTATAAAAAATAAGGTCAAAAAATTCATATGGGAACACAAAAGATTCCACATAGCCAAAGCAATCTTGAGAAAGAAGAATGGAGCTGAAGGGATCTATCTCCCTGGTTTCAGATTATATTACAAAACTACAGAGATCAAAACAGTATGATATCAATACAAAAACAGATACATAGGTCAATGGAACAGAATAGAGAGCCCAGAAATAAGCCCACTCACTTACAACTAATTAATCTATAACAAAGGAGCCAAGAACTCACTGTGGAGAAAAGACACTCCAATAAGTGGTGTTGAAAAAACTGGAAAGCTACACATAAAAGAATGAAATTAGATCATTCCCTAATGCTGTATACAAAAGTAAATTCAAAATGGATTTAAAACCTAAATCTAAAACCAGAAACTAATAAAACACCTGGAGGAAAATTTAGGCAGAATGGTCTTTGACATAAATTTTAGCAATATTTTAGCAGTCTCTGAAGGTGAAAGAAATAAAGGCAAAAATAAACAAATGGGACTTAACAAAACTTAAAAGCTTTTGAAGAGCAGAGGGAATCATAAAAAATGGAAAAATAATCTAAAAATGAGAGAAAATATTTGCAAATGATATGACTGAGAAGATGTTAATATCCAAAATATATAAAGAGCTCACACAACTCAACATCAAAATAAAAAAACAGCTTAATGAAAAGATGGGTGGTAGACTTAGACATTTTTACAAATAAAACATAAAGATGGCCAACATGTACATGGAAAGAGGCTCAACATCATTAATCATCAGAAAAATGCAAATTAAAACCAAAGGTTGCCATCTTACACCTGTCAGAATGGCTATCATCAAGAAGAACGCAACAAATATTGGCAAGGATGAGGAGAAAAATCATACACTGTCGGTGGAAATGTAAAGTGGTGTAGCCACTGTGGAAAACAGTATGGTGGTTTCTCAAAAACCTAAAAATAGAGCTACCATATGACTCAGCAATTCCAGTCCAGGTTATAAACCCAAAAAGAAAAGAAGAATGATAACACCAACTTTAGATGGTACATGCACCCCCATCATTCATAGCAGCATTAGTTAAAACTGCCAAGATATGGAAGCAACTTAAGTCCAGCAACAGAAGCATGGGCAAAGAACATGCAGTGAGCACTGTAAGGCGAGTGCAGAGAAAAAAGAATGAGCCGGGCAGTCAGGTAAAGAAAAGGGAATTTATCAAAGGGAATTAAAGGGAGACTGACCCTTGAGAAGAACCAGCAGCACACCCTTCTGGTGGATTCCTCTTACAATCCATAGACGGGAAATTGGGTCCCCTGAAGGGGAGTAGTTAGTTTATCTTTAGCCTGAAACTGGAGTCTGGCAGTTACATAGTCTTGAGAGAGAGCTGAAGGTGTCCCACAGTAGGGTGTCACAAAGTCTTGGGAAAGAATAGGTGCCAGTGGCGAAAATGTGAAGTCGCTGGAGCAATGTGGTCAGTCTCATGGGTCACCGTGACTTCATCTTTTGTTTATGAGGTTAGCACAATGAGCCATTTAACAATGAGCCCCCATGCAGACCCTATCACGCCCGTGCATGCGTGCATGTGCGCGCACACACACACACACACACACACACGCACACACACACACACACACACACTGTAATACTATTCAACCACAAAAAAGAAAGAAATGTTGCCATTTGCAATATGGGTGGACTTGGAAGGTATTATGCTAAATGAAACATCAGACAGAGACAGACAAATACTACATGATGTCACTTATATGCAGAATCTGTGAAATAAAACAAACTAATAATTAAACAAAAAAGAAGCAATACAGATATAGAGAACAAACTAGTGGTTACCAGTGGGGGGAGGGAAATTGGCAGGGCAAGATATGGGTAGGAGATTAAAAGGCAAAAACTATGTATTAAATATGCTGCACAGATATATTCTATAGCACATGGAATATAGCCAATGATTTATAATAAATATAAATGGAGTATAACTGTTAAACATTGTGAATAACTATATTGTACACTGAAAATTATATTTTATATCAACCATACTGCAATGAAAACTAACTACTGAACTAAATAAATAAATAATAAATGTTTGAATTCACACATATCTTGCAGTTGGCATCTCTATCTTGCAGTTAGCAGAACCAACACATTTTTCCAGTCACAAATTTGCTGAGATTGTACCATGTGCTTATCACATCATAGCTTTTATAAGCAATATTGGAGTAGGATTAGCTGTGGCAAAGTAATATCTTGAAATATTTGTGTCTGTGTTCATCTCCTTACATTATCTTTGTCCTCCCATTGATGGTCACTGCTCAAAACTGTTACTGCCCACTGGAATGGATATCACAGCAGTAGTATAAATAGAAACCCCTTGGTTGTGGAAGAAGGGCAGAATCAGAAAAGAAGTACATACAGTAGAGGCTGGAGTGAGTTCCTGAAAAAGGATCTTTCAGTATGCCTCATTTGAAGCACATCCAAATTTTGGTGTCTGTGGAAGAGGAATAGAGCTCTAAAGCGAGTTAACATTTTTTAAGTAGATGAAATCTGTTTTTCTTTTTTTGTATGACCCAGAGATCCTCAAGATTCCAGCATTTTTATACTTTTTTTTTTTTTTACACAAGAGCAGGTAAAGTAGGAAAGGATATGAGGTTTGTCTAGGCAGATCAATCTCATGGAGCTTTTCGTGTATTTAGAATGATATGTGAGAAGCCAGATTTTCCTCTACTCCCAGGAAAGGCAGAAAAGTAAGCCAGAAAAAATAGAAATTGTAAACAAGCAAGAGAGCTAGCAGGCAGATCATTAGGGTCTCACTATTGAAATAAAGGTATGGTGCAGCATAAAGTAACACAAATCTCCTAAGAATTCAAAAAAATCATAACTATTTTAATAAATGTCAGAAAATGACATTTTCTATCAGGACAGAAAATGATAACAGTTGAGAGCAAGAAAGAACAATAATAATCCAAAGGATACGTGAGATGGACATGAGAGAATCTGGAACCAGATACCCCTACCTAACATGTTCATAATTCTACACGAGTATCTTGTGTAGTAATATCTACACAGGTTGTGCTAATGGTGAAGAACCTGCCTTCCAATGCAGGAGACGCAAGGGACATGGGTTTGACTCCTGGGTCAGGAAGATCCTTTGGAGTAGGAAATGGCAATCATTCCAGTATTTTTGCTTGGAAAATTCCATGGACAGAGGAACCTATCAGGCTACCATACATGAGGCTGCAAAGAGATGGACTTGACTGAGCCACTGAGCACATCCATTCAGTTCAGTCACTCAGTCATGTCCAACTTTTTGCAATTCCATGGACTAAAGCATGCCAGGCTTCCCTGTCCATCACCAACTCTTGGAGCTTCCTCAGATTGAGTCCACCGAGTCAGTGATGCCATCCAACCATCTCATCCTCTGTCGTCCCTTTCTCCTCATGTCTTCAGTGTTTCCCAGCATCAGGGTCTTTTCTAATGAGTCAGTTCTTCACATTAGGTAGCCAAAGTACTGAATCTTCAGCTTCAACATCAGTCCTTCCAATGAATATTCAGCACTGATTCCTTTTAAGATTGACTGGTTTGATCTCCTTGCAGTCCAAGGGACTCTCAAGAGTCTTCTCCAACACCACAGTTCAAAAGCATCAATTCTTTGGCACTCAGCTTTCTTTATGGTCCAACTCTCATGTCCATACATGACTGCTGGAAAAACCATAGCTTTGATTAGACAGAACTTTATTGGCAAAGTAATGTCTCTGCTTTTTAATATGCTGTCTATTTTGATCATAGCTTTTTTCCCCAAGGACCAAGCATCTTTTAATTTCAAGGTTTCAGTCACCATCTGCAGTGATTTTGGAGCCCAAGAAAATAAAGTCTGTCACTGTTTCCATTGTTTTCCCACCTATTTGTCATGAAGTGATGGGACCAGATGCCATGATCTTAGATTTTTGATTGTTGAGTTTTAAACCAAGTTTTTCACTCCCCTCTTTCACTTTCATCAGAAGGCTCTTTAGTTCCTCTTTGCTTTCTACCCTGAGGGTAATGTTATCTGCATTACTGAGGTCAGGTATTTCTCCTGACAATCTTGATTCTAGCTTGTGCTTCATAAGTTAAATAGGCAGGTGATGGTATACAGCTTTGATGTACTCTTCTCAATTTTGAATCAATTCATTGTTCCATGTCTGGTTCTAACTACTGTTCCCTGACCTGCATACAGATTTCTCAGGAGGCAGGTAAGGTGGTCTGGTATTCCTATCTCTTGAAGAATTTTCCTCAGTATGTTGTGATCCACACAATCGATGGCTTTAGCATAGTCAATGAAGCAGAAGTAGATATTTTTTTCTGGAATTCTCTTGCTTTTTCTATGATCCAATGGATGTTGACAATTTCATCTCTGGTTCCTCTGCCTTTTCTATATCCAGCTCAAACATCTGGAATTTCTCAGTTCACACACTGTTGGAGCTTAGCTTAGAGAAGTTTGATCATTACTTTGCTAGTGTGTGAGATGAGTGCAGTTGTGCTGTAGTTTGAACATTCTTTGGCATTGCCTTTCTTTGGGATTGGAATGAAAACTGACCTTTTCCAGTCTTGTGGTCATGCTGAGTTTTCCAAATTTGCTGGCATTTTGAGTGCAACACTTTAACAGCATCATCTTTTAGGATTTGAAATAACTCAGCTGGAATTCCATCACCTCCATTACACTTCCATTGTGCATCCATTACACATCTGTAATTAAATACCAACTCAGGGGAAAGAGAGGGAAAGTAAATCCATTCCTAATATAGAAAATCCTGAAATGAATGAAAAACAAAATACTAGATTGACTATCTTACATAAATGACTAGGTTCAGTCGTGTCCTACTGAGTTAAAGAGGTACTCAATAGAGAGATCACAATCGGTTATGGGAAAAAAAAAAAAGAAAATTTGTCCAGCTGAGTAGTGTGCTGTGAAATTCGTATCTGGGACATAGTCACTATGTCTTGAAGAGTGTCATTCAAAATTTCAGATGATTTTTCTACCAGTTACAACTTTGGAATAACTTATCATAATATTGAAAAAAAAATAACACACAGTCAGTAAGCAACAAAAGAAAATAGTCTAAAATTCAGTATAAATATGAGAGATGTAGGTCCATAGTTTTTGTTATTCTCATTGTGGAACACTTTTTATTTTTAATGTTTTAAATGAAAATTGTATGAATTTAAAATTTACAGCATCATTTGATATACATATGCACAATGAAGTGACTGACATAGCATCTCCTCATATAGTTAACCTGTATTTTGTGTATAATGAGAGCACCTGAAATCTACTGTCTTAGCAAATTTCCAGTGATGAATACAGTATTATTACCCCTAGTCAGTGTTGTGCACTAAATTTGTCAATTTATTCATCCTATATAATTGTAACATTGTACACTTTGACCAATGTTTCCTATTCCCCCTTCCTTCCTACACCTAACAACTTATTTTTAATTATATAAATTATGTGAAAAAAATTTCCAGGTTCAAAAAGGAAAGAAAGCAATATATAGCATTAAGTCGTGTCCAACTATTGTGATCCCATGACCTGTAGGCTGCCAGTTTCCTATGTCCATGGGATTCTCCAGGCAAGAATACTGGAGTGGATTGCCATTTCTGAGTTATAATTGACACTTAACAGTGTATAAGCTTAAGGTGTGTAATGTACTGGATTGATACATGTATACATTTGAAAATGATTATCTCAGTACACAGTAAGTTTAATTAACTCATCCATCATCTCACATAATTATCTTCTTTTTGTGGTGAGATCTTTTAAGATTAACTCTTTTAGCAACTTGCAAGTACACAGTGCAGTATTGTTTCCTAATTTCCATGCCATTTATTAGAGTCCCAAGACTTATTGTTCTCACAAATAGAAGTTTGTACCTTTTGATCACCTTCATTGATTTCTTTCACCCATCTCCCCTTGACAACACCAATCTACTCTTTCTATGGTTTGTGTTTATTTTGTTTATTGATTCCACATATAAGTTAGACTGTATAGTATTTACCTCTAATCTCTCTAATTTATTTCACTTAGCATAATTCTCAGGTTTTACCTGTGTTGTTTCAAATGGCAAGATTTCTTTCTTTAAAGGCTAAATGATATTTCTGTGTGTGTGTATGTATGTGTGTGCATCACGTTTTCTTTATTCATCTTTCAATGGACTCTCAGTTGTTTCGTGTCTTGACTATTGTACATAGGCTGCAATGAACATGGGGTATAGATATCTCTTTAAGACAGTATTTGTTGGATTATATGGTAATTACATTTTTAATTTTTAAAGGAACCTCTGTACTGTTTCCATAGTGACTATCTCAGTTTACATTTCCACCAATGGAGTTTGAGGTTTCTCTTTTCCACATCCTCATCAGCACTTATTATCTCTTGTCTTTTTGATAATAGCCATTCTAACAAGCATGCCATCCTTGGAGTTTGATTTGCATTTTCATGATTAGTGATATTGAGCACCTTTTCATATACCAGTTCAAAAAATGTCTGTTCAGTTCCTCTGCTCATGTTTTAGTCAGATTTTAAATATGCTTTTGTTTTATTCTTATACTATCCTGTGAAACTCCATAGGGTTAGTTCCCATAGGCCCTATATTAGCTTGGGTTGCTATAATAAAATATGATGGATTAGGTAACTTAAACAAAGTATATTTAATTCTCATAGTTGTAAAGTTTGGACTATCCATATCAAGGTGCCATCAGATTCAGTATCAGCTGAGAACCTTCTTCCTTGCTTGCAGAAGGCTTCCTTCTCATTGTCTCTTCACATAGGAGACAGAGATGCAACTCTGATCTCATCCTCTTTTAATAAGGACACTAATCTCATCATGGGCATCCCCCACCCCTAATATTATCTAAGTATACTTATCTCCCAAAGATTCCATTCCAAATGCAGCCACACTGGGGGTTGGAACTTTGGATTGTTTTTGTTGTTTTTATTGTTGTTATTGAGTTGTATGAGATCTTTATGTATTTTGAATATTATTCCTTATAAAGATATATGGTTAGGAAAATTTTCTCTCATTCTACAGGATGCCTTTTAATTTTGTTGATTGTTTCTTTTGCTGTAAGGAAGCTTTTTAGTTTGATGTAGTCCCACTTGTTTATTTTTGCTTTTGTTACTTATGCTTTTTTATCATATCCAAAAAATCATTGTCAAGACCAACACCAAAAGCTTTTTCTCTATGTGTTCTTCAAAAATTTTATGATTTCAGGTTTTACATTTACTTCCTTAATCCATTTGAGTTAATCTTTATAAATGGTGTAATACAAGTGTCCAATTTAATATTTTTGCAGGTTTCCTAGCACTATTTATTGAAAAAGTTGTATTTTCCCTATTGAGTATTCTTAATTCCCATATCAAATGTAGTTTACTGCATATGTGTTTATTTCTGAGCTTTTGTTACTCTTCCATTAGTCTATATATCTGTTTTATGCAAGCATCAGGCTGCTTTGAATACTATAGCTTTGTAATATAGTTTAAAATTCGTTTGTTCATTTTCACAATAAAATCCATGTTATTGTAAGAGGGAGACTCATGATTCTGGGGAAGATAGTTCTGTTACAATCATATATTCAAAATTTTGGTCAAAGGAAAAAATATTGATCATTTTGTCTGTTTTAATCAGTTCAGAGATTATAAAACAATATTCATTCAAGACTTATTTAGCAATCTTCCTATATGACAAGCAGCAAAAATGACAACATGTCCTCCCCTCATCTAGCTTCTACTCCACTGAAAGAAAAACAGTAAACAAACCAATTATTTCACTATACAGATGTTGCATACTGAGAAGGACTAAAAGGACTAAAGTCAGAAATGCTAGAGTCAAAGTGAGCTGAGGGTGACCTTAGATAGGATGGAAATAGAAATGCCCCATACTGCATGAGCCAGAAACTCACATCATAAAGTATTTGAGAGAGTAGAAGACTCTAATGACTGTGGTGAGGATTGCAACAAGGTGCTACCTTGATTCTTAAGGAAATGAAGAAATGTGATAAATAAGAGTGAAAAAATACCATTTATAATGCTATGAATCATTTGCTTTGATTTACTGTAATCCAAACAATTAAAAGTACAGACGACTGTTGTTCCAACATTGGATATCCTTGAATCTTCAGAAGAGGATTATTTGACATTAAAAATAATAAGTGAAACTACTGATATGCCATTCTACTCAGACAGGTGTTAAAAATTTCTCTCAAACAACAGAATTCAGCACCACCAAACCAGCTCTCCAACAAATGCTAATGGATCTTCTCTAGACAGGAGACACAGAAAGGGTGTATAAACTCGAACCCAAAAAAAACAAAGTAAATGGCAATGGGATCATACTTACCAATAATTACCTTAAATGTAAATGGGTTGAATGCCCCAACCAAAAGACAAAGACTGGCTGAATGAATGCAAAAGCAAGACCCCTATATATATTGTCTACAAGAGACCCACCTCAAAACAAGGGACACATACAGACTGAAAATGAAGGACTGGTATTCCACGCAAATAGAGAACAAAAGAAAGCAGGAGTAGCAGTACTCATATCAGACAAAATAGACTTTAAAATAAAGGCTGTGAAAAGAGATAAATAAGGACACTACATAATGATCAAAGGATCAATCCAAGAAGAAGATATAACAATTATAAATATATATGCACCCAACATAGAAGCACCGCAGTATGTAAGGCAAATGCTAACAAGAATGAAAGGGGAAATTAACAATAACACAATAATAGTGGGTGGCTTTAATATCCCACTCACGCCTATGGATAGATCAACTAAACAGAAAATTAACAAGGAAACACAAACTTTAAATGATACAATAGACCAGTTAGACCTAATTGATATCTATGGGACATTTCACCCCAAAATAATGAATATCACCTTTCTCTCAAGTGCACATGGAACCTTCTCTGAGATAGATCACATCTTGGGCCATAAATCTAGTCTTGGTAAATTAAAAAAAAAAAATGAAATCATTCCAAGCATCTTTTCTGACCACAATGGAGTAAGATTAGATGTCAGTTACAAGAGAAAAACTATTAAAAATTCCAACATATGGAGGCTGAACAACACAATGCTGAATAACCAGCAAATCACAGAAGAAATCAAAAAAGAAATCAAAATATGCATAGAAATCAATGAAAATGAAAACACAACAACCAAAAACCTATGGGACACTGTAAAAGCAGTGCTAAAGGACATAGTAATACAGGCTTACCTCAAGAAACAAGAAAAAAAGTCAAATAAATAACCTAACTCTACACCTAAAGCAACTAGAAAAGGAAGAAATGAAGAACCCCAGGGTTAGTAGAAGGAAAGAAATCTTAAAAATTAGGGCAGAAATAAATGCAAAAGAAACAAAAGAGACGATAGCAAAAACCAACAAAGCTAAAAGCTGGTTCTTTGAGAAGATAAAATTGACAAACCATTAGACAGACTCATGAAGAAACAAAGAGAGAAGAATCAAATCAACAGGATTAGAAGTACAAATGGAGAAATCACAACAGACAACACAGAAATACAAAGGATTATAAGAGACTACTATCAGCAACTATATGTCAATAAAATGGACAACTTGGAAAAAAATGGACAAATTCTTAGAAAAGTACATCTTTTCACAACTGAACCAGGAAGAAATAGAAGATCTTAACAGATCCATCACAAGCATGGAAATCAAAACTGTAATCAGAAATTTTCCAGCAAACAAAAGCCCAGGACCAGATGGCTTCACAGCTGAATTCTACCAAAAATTTAGAGAAGAGCTAAGGCCTATCCTACTCAAACTCTTCTAGAAAATTGCAGAGGAAACTAAACTTCCAAACTCATTCTATGAGGCCACCATCATGCTAATACCAAAACCAGACAAAGATGCCACAAAAAAAGAAAACTACAGGCCAATATCACTGATGAACATAGATGCAAAAATCAACAAAATTCTATCAAATAGAATCCAACAACATATTAAAAAGATCATATATCATGACCAAGTGAGCTTTATCCCAGGGATGAAAGGATTCTTCAATATCTGCAAGTCAATCAATGTAATACACCACATTAACGAATGGAAAGATAAAAACCATATGATTTTCTCAATAGATGCAGAGAAAGCCTTTGACAAAATTCAACATCCATTTATGATAAAAACCCTTCAGAAAGCAGGCATAGAAGGAACATACCTCAACATAATAAAAACTATATATGACAAACCCACAGAAAACATTATCCTCAATGGTGAAAAATTGAAAGAATGTCCCCTAAAGTCAGGAACAAGACAAGGGTGCCCACTCTCACCAGTACTATTCAACATAGTTTTGGAAGTTCTGGCCACAGCAATCAGAGCAGAAAAAGAAATAAAAGAAATCCAGATTGGAAAAGAAGTAAAACTCTCACTTTTTGCAGATGACAGCATCCTCTACATAAAAAACCCTAAATACTCTACCAGAAAATTACTAGAGCTAATCAATGAATATAGTAAAGTTGAAGGATATAAAATCAACACACAGAAATCCCTTGTATTCCTTTACACTAACAATGAGAAAACAGAAAGAGAGATTAAGGTAACCATTCCATTCACCATTACAATGAAAAGAATAAAATATGTAGGAATATATCTACCTAAAGAAACAAAAGACCTATGCATAGAAAACTATAAAACACTGATGAAAGAAATCAAAGAGGACACAAATGGAGATGGAAATATATCACGTTCATGGATTGGAAGAATCAATATAGTGAAAATGAGTATACTACCCAAAGTAATCTATAGATTCAATGCAATCCCTATCAAGCTACCAACGCTATTTTTCACAGAACTAGAACAAATAATTTCACAATTTGTATGGAAATACAAAAAAACTCGAATTGCCAAAGTAATCTTGAGAAAGAAGAATGGAACTGGAGGAATCAACCTGCCTGACTTCAGGCTCTACTACAAAGCTACAGTCATCAAGACAGTATGGTACTGGCACAAAGACAGAAATATAGATCAGTGAAACAAAATAGAAAGCCCAGAGATAAATCCATACACCTATGGACACCTTATCTTCAACAAAGGAGGCAAGAATATACAACAGAGAAAAGACAATCTCTTTAACAAGTGGTGCTGGGAAAACTGGTCAACCACTTGTAAAAGAATGAAACTAGAACACTTTCTAACACCATACACAAAAATAAACTCAAAATGGATTAAAAATCGTAACGTAAGACCAGACACTATAAAACTCCTAGAGGAAAACTTAGGCAAATCACTCTCTGACGTAAATCATAGCAGGATCCTCTATGGCCCACCTCCCAGAGTAATGGAAATAAAAGCAAAAATAAACAAATGGGACCTAATGAAACTTAAAAGCTTTTACACAACAAAGGAAACTATAGGCAAGGTGAAAAGACAACCTTCAGAATTGGAGAAAATAATAGCAAATGAAGCAACTGATAAAGAATTTATCTCAAAAATATACAAGCAACTCCTGCAGCTCAATTCCAGAAAAATAAATGACCAAATCAAAAAGTGGGCCAAAGAACTAAACAGACATTTCTCCAAAGACAACATACAGATGGCTAACAAACACATGAAAAGATGCTCAACATCACTCATTATCAGAGAAATGCAAATCAAAACCACAATGAGGTACCACTTCACGCCAGTCAGAATGGCTGCTATCCAAAAGTCTACAAACAATAAATGCTGGAGAGGGTGTGGAGAAAAAGGAACCCTCTTACACTGTTGGTATAATGTGAACTTGGCATAAATTCACATTATAAGTTGGTATAAGTGAACACTATTGACTGGAATGCAAACTAGTACTGCCACTATGGAGAACAGTGTGGAGATTCCTTAAAAAACTGGAAATAGAATTGCGATATGACCCAGCAATCCCACTGCTGGGCATACACACCAAGGAAACCAGAATTGAAAGAGACATGTGTACCCTGATGTTCATCACAGCACTGTTTACAACAGCCAGGACATGGAAGCAACTTAGATGTCCATTGGTAGACGAATGGATAAGAAAGCTGTGGTACATATACACAGTGGAATATTACTCAGCTATTAAAAAGATTACATTTGAATCAATTCTAATGAGGTGGATGAAACTGGAGCCTATTAAACAGAGTGAAGTAAGCCAGAAAGAAAAACACTGATACAGTATACTAATGCATCTATATGGAATTTAGAAAGGTGGTAACGATAACCCCACATGCAAGACAGCAAAAGAGACACAGATGTATAGAACAGTCTTTTGAACTCTGTGGGAGAGGGCGAGGGTGGGATGATTTGGGAGAATGGCATTGAAATGTGTATATTATCATATGTGAAAAGGATCACCAGTCCGGGTTCGATGAATGAGACAGGGTGCTCGGGGTTGGTGCACTGGGATGACCCAGAGGGATGGGATGGGGAGGGAGGTGGGAGGGGGTTCAGGATGGGGAACACATGTACACCCGTGGCTAATCCGTGTCAATGTATGGCAAAACCACTACAGTATTGTAAAGTAATTAGCCTCCAATTAAAATAAATAAATTTATATTTTAAAAAAGAAAAATAAATTAAATACTAAAAAAAAAATTCTCTCAAGCAACTAATAAAAATGATGATAACTTTAATGTACACCCACATACCCAATATGAAAGTATGGAAAGAATGTAAAGTTTCATCAAATGGCTTTTATTTAAAAAGAAGAGACAAAGACAAAAAATGGCCCATTAAATTAGTTACAGTCAAGCAAGACCTATGGGATGTGAGGCAGTGAACTGTGGGAAAAGGGCAAGCACAAATGTAAAGTCCCTGATGGGAACATTCTCAGGGTGCTACAAAATAAAGGTTAAATTGCATGTTGAAAAGCCAATTTTAGTTAGAAGCAGAGACAAATCATGAACGCAGTCCCTATATTCCCAGTAGAGTGCTCTGTCCTCTCTACACTAATCAGTTTTTGGTGCTGGTATAGCATCAGTGTAATTGTCCAGAAATTAATAGAGGACTAGTCATAGAACTTACATTTAGAAATTGTTAAAGTAAGTAAGTGAAAAAAAATGGGTAGAATGGGTTAACTCCCCTTGACAAGTGAACATATTCTTAAACTAGCTAACAGCTAGCAACTTTTATCTTTCAGAAATGGTGAAATGTTTCACAATTTGAACTATTTCCATCCAGTCTTGAAAACTGGCTCCCAGAATTTTTTTCCCCCCAGTGGCACCAGAATGACAATGATTTGTTATGGATCTAATGATAAGTATTCTTTTTGCTAAAATTAAGAAATCCATAAGAAAAGCACAGTCAGCCTAATTTAATAATTCTGCAAATTTAATCAATTTTTTCTTTATTGAAAAATATTATATAGTTTTGACATTAAAGAGACCTGAAGGCACCATACACTCACCCCATGTCTCAAATGAGAAAGATTTTAAAAATAACCAATATTGGTGAGGATGTGCAGCAATCAGAACTTTTATATACTGCTAGTGGTAGTATACACTGGCATGAAAAATTTGTAAAGTTGGAGGTATGTGTTAAAGATGAATATAGGCACAACCTGTGACTCACAGTTATACTCCTCTATCTATACATAACAGTCTGCATATAGTCACCAAAAGAAATGTACAGAAATATTCATGGCAGCACTCTTCATAGTATCTGCAAATTGGAAGGTACTCAGGTATCTCTCGAGAGTAATGGGATAAGTAAATCATCGTATTTCTAGAGAACAGAGCAATAGAAAAACTTAGTACAACACAATGAGGTTCACATTGATTGACCTCATTTCATCCCTACAACCACAAATCCTGTAAACCCTCCCATGCTTTATTTTTTATTTACTACTTACCATCTTCTGGATATCTGTACATTTAGCATACATGTTTGTTTATTATTACTTTCCCCCATGGAAATGTAAGCTGTATAAGGGCAGGGTATTTTTTAAATTTTAATTCACTGCTGTGCCTTAGGATGTAGAAGAGTATCTTGCAGAGAAGAAACTTCCAAAAATATTTCTTAAATGAATGAATAGTTTTCTTTTTATTTCTAAAGAATCTAGGCACAAATAGTACAACAGAAAGTGCATGAATTCATTTACATAAAGTTCAGTAACAGACAGATCTAATCTGTGGGATTTGTGCTTTATCACTAAGTTGTATCCAACTCTTTGCAACCCCCATGGACTTAGCCTGCCAGGCTCCTCTGTCCATGGACTTTCTCAGGCAAGAATACTGCAGTGGGTTCCCATGTCCTCTTCCAGGGAATCTTCCCAACCTAGGGATTGAACCCATGTCTTCTGCATCTCCTGCAATGGTAGGTGGATTCTTTACTACTGAAACATGGAGAAAGCCACATCTATGGGTTTAAAAGTCAGAAAATAGTGCTTAGTGCTGGGTGAATATTGACTGGAAGGGAAATTGAGGTTGCTGCTGGTATTACTCAGGCTGCTGGTAGTATTGTTTCTTAATCTAGGTGATTGGTGGTTTAGATGCTAAGTTGTGTCTGACTCTTGTGACCCTATGGACTGTATCCCACCAGACTCCTTTGTCCATGGAATTTTCAAAGCAAGAATACTGGAATGGGTTGCCATTTCCTTCTCCAGGGGATCTTCTCGACCCAGGGATTGAGCCCGAGTCTCCTGTGTCTCCTATATTGACAGGTAGTTTCTGGGTTATGGTTCTTCTGTTTGTAAAAATAGTATACTTATTAGCAGTATAAGTCCTGCATATTTTCTCAAAAATAAAAAAACTGAGATGAATGCCATAAAAGTAATCCAATAATTACCATATACCCACAAACTACCTTAAGATATAAAAGATTATTAGACTACAGATGAAGGCCCCGGTGCTCTTCTTCCTTAAAACATCAGTCTTTGTGCCCTACTATTATCTCCCAGCATCCCTGGGTTCAAATCCAAGTTTTAACACCATTATTTTTGTGAACTTAGTTAACAGCTTTGTGCCTCAATTTTCTCATCCAAAAATACAAATAACAAATACAAATAAAAATACAAATAATTCATAGAGCTTGAGTAAACATTGAAAGATTGTATCTGTAGAGTCCATGGACTAGCCTTACATGAAATAAGCACTGTAAGTTCTATCACTAACATAAAGGTGGAGATTTTCATTTTTTATTCCCATGCATGCCTTTATTTTTTAAATAAATAGGTATGCATCTAGAAAACTGTGTATACACACCAATGCACATATACTCATAGGTATGTTATCTTGTTTTCATGTTTTAGAACAATATAATTGAAAAATACATATACTTTTTATAAATAGTGTCATAAAGTATGCATTCTGCTGCAACATTAAAAAATATATATATGCTCTTGGAGTTTTCCCAAAACTGCTAGACTTAATCCTAGTTTACAAACCAAAATTTTATTTAAAACTTGAGTCAATTAAAAAGTTTTATTAAGGTAAAGATATAGGATTAAAATTATTAGCATCATATAATTGGATAATTTCAAGTTTGTTTTATTGTTCTTCATTCTTGCCAAGACTTGATATTATCAGACTTTTACATTTTGCCATTTTAATAGGTGTGAATTAGTATCTTGCACTTTTATTTTGTGCATCTCTGATTATTAGAGAGATTGATCAT
The DNA here is from genome assembly GCF_963930625.1 of Muntiacus reevesi. Lineage (NCBI taxonomy): Eukaryota > Metazoa > Chordata > Mammalia > Artiodactyla > Cervidae > Muntiacus > Muntiacus reevesi. The sequence continues at coordinate 32,677,080 of NC_089271.1, read as the reverse complement.
ATTTTCTTATGTATATGGCTTTTTTCATTTCCTTGTTCTATGAATTGCTTATTCACCTTTTTGCCTATTTTCCCATTTCTTTGTTCATATATGTGAATTTTTTTTTTTCTGGAAGTCCTTCAGTATTTGTTATGCTACTTCTTTGTGGATCATGTATACTGAAAATATTTTTGTCAAGTTTGCAGTTGATATTTTCAATTTACTAAAGTGCCTTTTGACATATACATATATATGTGAAAGTCGCTCAGTCTTGTCCAACTATTTGCGACCCCATGGACTATACAGTCCATGGAATTCTCCCAGCCAGAATACTGGAGTGGGTAGTGTTTCCCTTCTCCAGGGAATCTTCCCAACCCAGGGATCGAACCCAGGTCTCCCGCATTGCAGGCGGATTCTTTACCAGCTGAGCCACAGGGAAGACCAAGAAAACTGGAGTGGGTAGCCTATCCCTTCTCTAGGGCATCTTCCCAACCCAGGAATCAAACCAGGGTCTCTGCATTGCAGGCAGAATTTTTTCCTTAAAAAAACATTTTATTTCTTGAGGTGAAAAATAATTTCTTCAACATTGTACACTAATCATTTAAAAGTTCTACTTTTCTTGATTAATTCTTAATATATCTGGAACTGAGTTCTGTTTATGGTGTAGAATAAGGAATCAATTGTGGTTCTTCATAGAAATACTCAATTGTCCTAGCATCATTTATTGAATAACCTATCATTTCTTTAATAATCTGCAGAGGACAATCTGTCAAATATCAAGCTTCCATGGATGTGTGAACTTATTTCTATGCTGTCTGTTTTTTTATAATGGACATTAAAAGTTGAATTGATTAATTTTAAGACTGTGAGTATGGTTCTTTGTAAGATCAAGATTTAAATTAGCTTTTTTTTCTGAAGATACTATAGAGATGTATATTGATGCCCCCAAGTTAAAAATATTAGTAATGAGTAAGTGCTAGGTTTTATATGTGTAACTTCTTGTTTCCAAAGAGTAGCAATTTTACATAAAAGGTAAAATAATAATCCATGTTTCACAATGAATATATGTCACTGTCCAGTCTGAGGTGAGAAGGTAACAGGCAGGAAGTCCAGGGGTCGGTCCCCAAATGGAGGAAGTAGGCTGCAAGTGTCAGACATTTTTTATCTCCCCCTTAAGCAGCAGGAGGAAACAAACTACAAGTGTCAGATTTTTTTTTCTCTTAAAATTCTGTGTTGCCATGACAACATCTGGTTCCACCTGAACTTAACTTTTCTCAAACCTTGAGCTAGCCAATGCGTTTTTCTTATGGAACTGTTTTTCCTAAACTATGTTAATGAAACTATGTATTTGCTTTGGAATTTGCTTTTCTTCAAAATGCTTCCACCTAAGACTAACTTTTAGATGATAATAGCTCAACAAACCGATATTCATATCAATTGTTTTATGGCTGGGGGATGATACACCTCATGCCATCTTATCTCAAAAATGCATATTGTGGGAGAGGGGCCTGGTGAAACTCCTTCAGCCTTGAGGTGTCTCTCTTCTCTGATTAATAGCTTTATAACAGATAATAAAACTGCTTGCTAAAACTAGCACGGGGGCACTCACCATCCCCCTTCTGATGTCTATGTCAGAAGCTTTCTCTGTTCCTTTTTATACTGTAATAAAACTCTGCTATACAAAAGCTCTTGAGTGATCAAGCTTTGTCCCTGGTCCCGAACTAAATCTTCTTCTTCAGAGATCACAAATCCGACATCATTCACTGTAAGCTATCAAAGGAATATATTTGAGAAAAACGTGCATTAAGAAAACAAATAGACTTAAAAAAAAACTTTGAACCAGGAATTTTGCTTTTAAGAAATGTTAAAACATTAAAGGGTGAAGCCATCAAGGTTTTGAATTCATTATGTCAACAAATCTGGAAGACCCAGCAGTGGTCAAAGGACTGGAAAAGGTCAATCTTCATCCCAATTCCCAAGAAGGGTAGTACCAAAGAATGTGCTAATCATTGGATAATCACACTCATCTCCCATGCTAGTAAAGCCATGCTTAAAATCTTGCATGCTAGGCTTCAGCATTATGTAAACCAAGAACTTCCAGATGTCCAAGCTAGGCTTAGAAAAGGAAAAGGAGCTAGGGTTCAAATTGCCAACATTTGTTGGATTATAGAGAAAGCAAGAGAATTTCAGAAAAGCATCTATCTCTTTTTCATTGACTACACTAAAGCCTTCGTGTGGATCATGACAAACTGTGGAAAACTCTTAGATGGGAATACCAGACCATCTTACCTGTCTCCTGAGAGACCTGTATGAGGGTAAAGAAGCAACAGTTCGAACCCTGTATGAAACAACTGATTGGTTCAAGATAAAGAAAGGAGTACAACAGGGCTGTTTGCGGTCACCCTGTTTGTTTAACCTACACGCTGAGCACAGAGAAATGCTGGGCTGGATGATTTGCAAGCTGGAAGCAAGATAGGTGGGAGGAACATCAACAACCTCAGATATGTAGATGATACCACTCTAATGGCAGAAAGCAAAGAGCAACTTAAAGAACCTCTTGATGAGGGTGAAGAAGGAGAGTGAAAGAGCCAGCTCAAGACTAAATATTTAAAAAACTAAGATCATGGCATCCAGCCCCTTTACTTCATGGCAAATAGCAAGGGAAAAGGTGGAAGTAGTGACAGGTTTCCTTTTCTTTGGCTCCAAAATCACTGCGGATGGTAAGTGCAGCCATGAAATCAGAAGACAGTTGCTTCTTGGCAGGAAAGCGATGACAAATCTAGACAGTGTGTTGAAAAGCAGAGACATTACTCTGCTGACAAATATCTGTTATAGTCAAGGTTATGGTCTTCCCAGTGGTCACATACGGTTGTGAGAGCTGGACCGTAAAGAAGGCAGAACGCCAAAGAATCAATATCTTTGAACTGTGGTGCTGAAGAAGACTCCTGAAAGCCCCTTGGACAGCAAGGAGATCAAACCAATCAATCTTAAGGGACATCAACCCTGAATATTCTGATGATGGAGCTGAAGCGCCACTATTTGGTCATCTGATGTGAACAGACAACTCATTGGAAGAGTCCCTGATGCTGGGAAAGATTGAGGGCAGGAGAAGAGAGAGGATGAGATGGTCAGACAGCATCACCGATGGAATGAACATGAACTTGGGCAAACACCAGGAGATGGTGAGGGACAGGGAGGCCTGGTGTTCTGCAGTCCAAGGGGTTACAAAGAGTCAGACACGACTGGGTGACTGAACAACAACAACAACAAAGCATTGAAATAGTATAAATGACTATTAAATAAGCATTAATCACTTCTAGGTCCTAGAAAAAATCAAACTTGTTATACTGTCATTTGCAGTGAAATAATTTTTTCTTCAAATTATAAAGCACAAAATGAACTTCACATGGCATAAAAGATGCTGAACTTTCCACCTTCGATGTCTTTATTATACATACCCATTTTTTTTTATTTTAATGTAGCTTAACTTTAATTTTTCTTTGTGCAACAAACAAATTTTGGATATTTGTGCATCTGATATATCTGACAGATTTTTAAAAATAATAAATATCTAAACTATAGTTAATAATTAAGACATTAAACTCTTATCTTTAAATATTGATAATTTAACTGATAAATGACAAAATTTGCATGCAATAAAATGGTAAACAAATAAAATTAGAAATGGAAGATGCACATCCGAAAGCATTATGCATCAAAACTCGACAGAAGGCACAGATGGTATTATGGTAAGTGTTCTTCCTAATTGCAAGGAAACCTTTTCTCTTGGGCAAACCACTTTGAAGCTTGTTTTGAATGTCTTTCATGTGAAGATACCTGGCACAACAGAATCTGATTGTCAATTGCCCTAATCTCTAGAGAATTGAAAGGTTATCTGATTGGGGTATATTAAAGATCTAAGAATAATTCCCTTGCAAAGGTAGAAATAAGCCTAAAAGCACTGTCTTGAGAATGAACTAGTGCAAAGAACATAGAAGGATGCCAGGTGAATAGAGTTGTGTTTGGAGCTATTTCATGCTTACATTGCTAGCATGGTAATTTTGTAAACTTTATTGGAGAAAGTAAAAGAACACTCTTTCAGTTTTAGCTGTTCTTTTGTTTTTACCATTTCCTTCCAAATTCATCTATGTGAATTTGGGACTAGTTAGGATAGGTAAACAATGAACTCATTTACATCTCCCCTTAAAACTGCATAGGCAAAGGCTTATTATACCAGATAAAAGACAAGGTTTTTTACAATCAGATAACATTATCTCTTCTTCCTTTGAGTCACTCTACAAATAATTAGTATAAATAGCTACACTGAGAAGTGAACTCTCATGAACCTAGTATGATTAAATGTATTTATAAATCTATATTAATTTATTGGAAAGACAATATGCTACAAAAAGGCAATGTATAAGAATATTAACAATTTCATGTATGTATTAGGTTGGTGAAAAGTAATTGTGTTTTCCATTGTTGAAATTTGTCATTTGTTATTGGAATACATTCCTAATAAATATAGTTATGTTATACATCATTTTAATGCACATTTCCCACTTTATGTTTTTTTTTGCTAATGACTTATTATTTGTTGTATATTTTATATCTATTTTAGCCTAGGGAAATAATATTAGACAAAGAGCAAATTCAAGTGATTTTCTTATTTGAGCTCTAAATGGGTTGTAAAGCAGTGGAGACAACTAGCAACATCACAATGCATTTGGCCCAGGAACTGCTAATGAACATACAGTGCAGTGGTGGTTAAAGAAGTTTTTCAACGGAGACAAGAACCTTGAAAATGAAGAGTATAGTGGCCAGCCATCGGAAGTTGACAACAACCAATTGAGAGCCATCATCGAAGCTGATCCTCTTACAACTACATGAGTAGTTGCCAAAGAACTCAAGAATTCAACTTTGGCCATTCTATGGATGTTCAGCGTTTGAAGCAAATTGGAAAGGTTAAAAAAAAAGATTCAATAAGTGGGTACCTCATGAGCTGACCAATTTTTTAAAAAGTAATCATCATTTTGAAGTGTTGTCTTCTCTTACGCTATGCAACAACAATGAGTCATTTCTCAATAGGATTGTGACGTGCAATGATAAGTGGACTTTGTACAACAACCAGCAATGGCTAGCTCAGTGGTTGGACTGAGAAAAAGCTCCAAAGCACTTCCCAAAGCCAAACTTGCATCAAAGAAAGGTCATGGTCACTGTTCGGTGGTCTGCTGCCCATCTGATCCACTACACTTTCTGAATCCCAGAGAAACCATTACATCAGAGAAGTATGCTCAGCAAATCAATGAAATGCACTAAAAACTACAATGCCTGCAGCTGGCATTGGTCAACAGAAAGGGCCCAATTCTTCTCCATGACAATGCCCAACCTCACATCACACAACTGTCACTTCAACAGTTGAATGAATTGGGCTAAAAATTTTTGCCTCATCCATCATATTCACCTAAGCTCTCGCCAATGGACTACCACTTTTTCAAGCATGTCAATGACTTTTTGCAGGGAAAATGCTTCCACAACCAGCAGGAAGCAGAAAATATGTCCCAAGAGTTCCTTGAATCCTGAGGCATGGATTTTTATGCTTCAGGAATAAACACACTTATTTCTCATTGGCAAAAATGTATTGATTGTAATGGTTCTTGTTTTGATTAATAAAGATGTGTTTGAGCCTAGTTATAATGATTTAAAGTTCACAGTTCTAAGTCTTAATTACGTTTGTACCAACTTGATAGAAGGTATTAATTTAAAAAATGGGCAGTTTCCCAGTAAATGTAAGGATAAAACTGCTTAAGTAGATTGATTTACATATTAGAAATTGTTGGCTAATAATTTAAAGATGAAAAGTATAAAGGAATGTAAAAAATTTATAAAGGGAATACAAAAATATTTTTGTAAACCTTTCAAACCAGAATCTCAAAGAGATATGTATACATCTATGTAATTGCAGCATTATTCATGATAGCCAAGAGGTGTAAGCAATCTAAATGTCTATCAATGGATGAATGCGTAAAGAAAATTTGGCATATATGTGCAGTGAAATATTATTCAGACTTGACAGGAAAGAAACTCCACCATATGCTACAACATAGATGAATCTTAAAGATTTCATACTAAATAAGTCAGTCACAGAATGACAAGTACTGCAAGGTGATACTTATTTGAGGCATCTAAAATTTTCAAAATTTTGGAAAATAGAGTGGTGGTTTCCAGGGGCTAAGGAAAAAAAGAGGTGGCAATTTGTTATTTGGTGGGTATAGAGTTTTAGCCAGGTAGGGTGAGTGGGATTTGGGAATCTGTTGCACCAACAATGTGCATGGGGTTGATGCTATTGCACTGTACACTTGGAAGTTGTTGGGGAAATAAATTTCATCTTATGTTTTTCTTTGCCCCAAAATAAATAAAAAATAAAGTAAAATAATGTATATCTGGTATGCACACATATTATTTCTCCTAGATGTCTCGTGGTGTAAGCTGTGACAAGTGTAGCTGAAGTGATTTATATTTTCAATTTGCCTTCACACAGTTCTGGATATTTTGATATTTTTAGAGACAGATTGTCTTTAAAATAAAAATTCAGACAAAAATTTCAAAAAAGGAAATTTTCAAGAGAATTTCTTACATAAATTAGAAACAAAGCTAAAGCATTTACAGATAACTAGCTAGAAGCCTCTTTTTTGGTTTCCAACTGTTAAATGAATACACATGCCTCTTAGCCATTAACCAGAAATTCTAAGGGAAAAAATAATGTGTCCTAATGCAAGTTAAAAAAAAAAAGTGTTGCTGAATCAATTGTAAAAGAAAATATTAAGGAAATACTTTTTTTTTAAGGAAATACTTTTATCTGAACTAAGCTGAAGATGAAAAGAAAATAATTAAAATGGGACTACCCCCAAGAATATTAATGCAGAATGCAAAGTTCAACTGTGTGGGTGCTGAAGCATTAGATTTTGGCTGCTTTAGTCTCCATATTATTCTAAGTAAGCGGATGCAATTATTTAATGCTAAGTTTTAATCTTAATGCCATAACATAGGAAACTGCTAATAGGGAAAAAATCCTGGAGTTACTTTGGAACTAGCTCAAAGAGAAATACTTAATTGGAGTTAAAATCATAGCAGAACACAGTCACATTTAGCAACTACTCTGTAGAGACATTTTCAGCTTAGTCATAAAGAGTCAAGGTTTCAGGTCAGGGAAAATGGATGATAAACAATTAGGTGTTTTAATAATGATGATAATATCTAACATTTCATGAACATTTACTCTGTATGAGGCACTGTCATTTTCTTATTTAATTGTAAAAACAACTGGTCTACTCCATTCACAGATGAAGAAATTGAGTACTAAAGAGATAAATTAATTTCCCTAAGGTTATTTATCCAGGTAACACTGAAGTAAGATTTGAACCTCAAGGTGCATGGTTATTGGAATCATACAGACCTAGTTTTGTATGTTTCCTTTATCAAAGAATTACTAAACAAATTTGGACAAATTACTTAATTGCTCTGTGCCTTATTTTTCTCACCTATTAAATGGGAACACAAAGTACAATCTACATGTAATTCCCTTTTTTTAAATTTATTTTTTTCATTTATTTTTATTAGTTGAAGGCTAATTACTTTACAATTTTGTAGTGGTTTTTGTCATACACTGACATGAGTCAACCATGGATTTACATGGAGAGGGAGGTGGGAGGGATATCGGGATGGAGAATACATGTAATTCCCTTTTAAGGAATCAGTTGGATAATACATGTGATAAGCACAGAATAAGTGCTCAGTAAACAGTGACTTAATCACATTCCTTATTAAGATCAAGAAAAGTAGCTCTAAAGAATCTTCAAGGACTTTTGACATCAAGTTGACACAAACTGAAAACGTCTTCCTGAGGCCACAATTAAGCCTACCAGTTTCCTGAAAAAAATGAATTTTAAAGGGAAGCTAACTTAAAAAATAAAATATAAAAGATATAAATTAGTGTTAACTTGTCAAAATTTAGTGGAAAATACCCTGAAATCTATAAACATTGTTTCTAAATATTGTCATAAATTTATACTTTTTCAGTTCAGTTCAGTTCAGTTGCTCAGTCGTGTCTGACTCTTTTCAAACCCATGAATTGCAACATGCCAGGCCTCCTGACCATCACCAACTCCCGGAGTTTACTCAAACTCATGTCCATCGAGTCGGTGATGCCATCCAGCCATCTCATCCTCTGTCGTCCCCTTTTCCTCCTGCCCCCAACCCCTTCCAGCATCAGGGTCTTTTCCAATGAGTCAACTCTTTGCATCAGGTGGCCAAAGTATTGGAGTTTCAGCTTCAGCATCAGTCCTTCCAATGAACACCCAGGACTGATCTCCTTTAGGATGGACTGGTTGGAACACATATTTTTTATATGTAGTTTTTATATAGATTTTTCCCCATATATATCTTAGCTATTGGCATACAAATGATTCTGTTTTTATGGGAAAAAAAATAACTGAATAAAACATGTAGACAGGAAAAAGTATCTGTTTGGCTCTTCTGCCCATTTTTAACCATTTTTTTGTTGAAGAGTTATGAGTTACTTATATTTTTTGGATATTAACCAATTATCAGATATGTGATTTATAGATATCTTCTCTTCAAGAGGTTGTCCTTCCCTTTTGCTAATGGTTTCTTTTGCTGTGCAGAAGATTTTAGATTGGTGTAGTCACATTTGTTTGTTTGTTTGTTTTTTCTTCCCTTTCCTGAAAAAACATATCCAGAAAGATATTGCTAAGATCAGTGTTAAAGAGGGTACTTTCTACATTTTCTTCTAGGAGTTTTATGGTTTCAGGTCTTATATTCAAGTCTTTAATCCATTTTGAGCTGATTTTGTGTATGGTGTGAGATAGTAGTCTACCTTCTTTTGTTTTTCGTTGCAAATGACTATCCAGTTTTCCCAACATTCCTCCATTTTGTGTTCTTTACTCCTTTGTTGAAAACTGTGTATTTATGTGTGGGTTTATTTGTGGGCTCTCAGTTTTGTACCATGGATTTATGCATCTGTTTTTCTGCCAGTGTCATGCTATTTTGATTACTATAGCTTTGAAATCCCATGGACAGAGGAGCCTGGCAGGCTACAGTCCATGGGGTTGCAAGAGTCAGACATGACTTAGCGACTAAACCACCTAAACCACCATAACTTTGAAATGTAGTTTGAAATCAGGAAGTATGATACCTCCAGCTTTGTTCTTTTTTTCTCTGTACTGCTTTGACTATTCTGGATCTTTTGTGGTTCTATATAAATTTTAGAATTTTTTGTTGTATTTCTGTGAAGAAATGGCCTTGGCCAACAGGCACATGAAAAGATGTTCAGCATCACTAATTGTTGTGCATGCATGTGTATGTGTGTGCATGCTCTGTTGTGTCTGACTCATTGTGACCCCATGGACTGTAGACTGCCAGGTTCCTCTGTCCATGGAGTTTAATAATTATTATTATTTTTAATAATTATTAAATAATTAAATCACTTAGGTTGTGATAACAGCCTAAGTGACCATCAATAGATGAATGGATAAAGAAAGTGTGGTATACACATACACACAAACACACACACACAAATCCTCCTCAGCCATAAAAGCAATACAACCTTGCCCTTTGCAACAACATGGATGGACCTCAATAGTACTATGCTAAATGAAATAGGTCAGATGGAGAAAGGCAAATACTATATGATTTCATCCTTATGTGAAATATAAAAATTGAAAACAAAATAGATAAGCAAACCAAACAAAATCAACGTAGATACAGACAACAGAGTAGTGGTTATGAAAGGAAAGAGTAGAGGGGGAAGACAAAACAATAAAGGGGATCATCTGTATGGTAATGGGTGGAAACTCAAATTTTTGATTGTGAGCATGCTCTCAGGTATACAGAAGTAGAAATATAATGTCATACACACGAAACTTACATCATGCTATAAATCAGTGTTGCAAGTACTAGTGTTACTTGTTCAGTCGTGTCTGACTCTTTGCGACTCCGTGGTCTGTAGCCTGCCAGGCAGCTCTATCCAAGGGATTCTCCAGTCAAGAATACTGGAGTGGATTGCCTTGCCTTTCTCCATGGGATCTTCCTGACCCAGGGATCAAACCTGAGTCTCCTGTATTGCAGGCAGATTCTTTACCAACTGAGCCACCAAGGAATTTCATAAATCAAAGTTACCTCAATACAAGAAAGAGTAAAAATGTATAAGCATAAAAATGCCTTTTAAACTGCTATTCTTGGGACTTCCCTGATGGTCCAGTGGTCAGAAATCCGCCTTGCAATGCAGGGGATGTGAGTTCCATCCCTGGTTGAGGAACTGAGATCCTACATGCTGCGGAGCAACTACTGAGCCTGCATGCTCTGGAGCCTGTGTGTTGCATCTGGAGAGCCCACATGATGCAAGGAAGACCCCATGTGCTATAACTAAGACCTGACACAGCCAGATAAATAAATTAGCATATTTCTAAAAAAATTTTTTTATAGTGTGCATTTCCTAAATAGGGCCTGAGATACCCGAAATTGCCAGGAAATAAAATAATGCTTTTGGTGAGAAAAGATTAAACTAATAAATGAAAACTATTCTTTAAAATTTTGTTGGGTTGTATATCTACATTGAGTGAAAGATAAGCTGTAAATCTACATTGAGTGAAAATAATTAACATTTGCACATAATTTTCTTAGTTTAGAAATCCAGAACCTTTTATCTATGCTAGAAATATCTCCATAGAGATCAAGGAGACGTGTATGTTTTTGTATTTCAAATAAGGTAAAAGGAGCTGTCACTATTTAATCATGGATTCACAATTTCTGCCTTAGAACAAAACTAATTAAAAAGGTTTCAAGTACTCCTAGTTTTTGGTAAAACATTTCCTGTGTTTTCTTTACATAAAGTTGTGGGCCAGAATATTTCATCATTCATACCCAGTCATTCAGGGAGACTGAGGATCAAAATTGTTTTGACTACTAAAACTCCCACCTTTGTGTAGGGATATTTATACAGTTTAGACAATACCTGGATATTGCTTTTCATAGATTAGGTTCAAGAAAAAGATTCTTTGAAGACCGTAAACTGTCTCGGCATCCTGATCTTTCTGCCTCTTCATGATTAAAAACAATCTAAGTATGGGCTGGTACAAAAATACAAAAAAATCCCCAACCCTTGAAAATATTCAATGTTTGATTGGTAAGAAAAGACTAGTGATGACTGACACCTAAATCCCTGCAGACTTTTTTTTAAAGGTGTGTTGCTCACTTTACTGCTGCATCAGACAAAAAGGAACAATTTTAGTTACTAAGAAAATAAATGGGTTTAAAATTTTTATATCAAAATAAAATAAAATATTTAGTATAGTTAGTGCTAAATGAAAATATCATACTGAGCTGGTGGTTTTAACGGGCCTCACAACTACTAAAAGTGACCTACATCTTTTTCTGGCCAAGCAACAAGTACTCATGTGAAATAACCTGTTGAGGACCACTAGCACATCACAATTCTTCCTTCACTAGGTTTGTAAAAATGGATAGATTTCTTCTTATCCATTTCTTATTAGTTTTCTAGGGCTGCCATAATCAAGTGTCACAAATTAGATGGCTTAAACCAAGAAATTTATTCTCTCACAATTCCTGGAGGCTAAAAGTTCAAGATCAAAGCATTGTTTTTATCTGTGGGCTCTAAGAGAGTATATCTGTGCCATGCTTCTGCTTTAGATTTTGGTAGTTTCCTCACAAGCTTTGTTATTCCTTGACTTGTCTAAACATCACCCCAATCTCTGTGTTTATCTTCATAAGGGTTATGCCTTTGTGAATGTTTGTATCCAAAGTTTCCCTTTTAATCAGATCGTGAGTCATATGGGATTAAGTCTCACTCTGATTATCTCACTTTAACTTGATTATCTCTGTAAATAAAGTACCTACCAAATAAGGTCACATTTGGAAGCACTGGGCATTAGGACTCCAACATATCTTTTGAAGGAGGGTACACAGGTCAACCCATAATACCTTGGGGCCTAGCTCATGTTATTTCCAGGTAGAATTGAAAATGAATATGGACCAGAACATCTAGTTATTTTCAGAAAGCATGAGTTATTTTAGACATGAATAAAATAGAATTGACCAATTAAGAGGCATCGACCAGGTCACATTGGAAATTAATCCTTAATCAAGAATTTTATTCTATAGTACTAAAGGAAATACTCTGTAAATCATAAATTTGGAGAAGGCTCTAAAAAAATTAGATTGTGAAGCAATCTGAATTGAGGTTTTGTTACATGCCATTGGGATCTTTAGGGAAGTCTGGACCCTTTATGTTATTACAAGAAGAGTGCAATGCATCAGCTCTTTAAATCAAACTTGACCTCAGAAGGTTAAAATCACATGTTAAAGTACTGCCTGAAAGGTTATAGTCTATGCAGTTGAAATTTGGAGGGAATTACCATGAACTAGAAATAAGGAATCTTTTCTTTTACTCTTGTCTTAAAGTCTATTACATGCTTTTTTATAAGTCAAAAAGTATCAACAAACTTTTAAAATTATGTTTGCATACTAAAGAATTCAAAGGAGGCAGCTGAAAAGTGTACTTATTGGCTAAATGATGAAAAGCTTATCATCTAAATATACATAAATTAAACCATATATAGCCAATTGAAACTTATTGAATCTTTAAATAGAGCTATGACTTCATGATGAGTTTTAAAAGAGATATTTTACAAAATATCAAATGAGTCCACTATGTTGATGACATCATGTTAATCAAATCTGGTGAGCATAAACTACAATCACACTATATTTCATATTAAGTGAAAAGTATTCCATAGAGCAGGAAGTACATCCCACAAAAATTCAGAATCTAGTCACATTAGTGGAGTTTGGAAATTCAATAGGCTATGGCATATCAGAACATTTCCTCGAAAGAAAAGAATAAGCTGAATTTCCCACATTTCATCACTAACAAAGAGACTCTCTGTTTAGTGGATGAATTGGATTTTGAGGCAGCATGTACCACATTTGGAAATACTGCTCTAATTATTCTTTTGATGACCAAGCTATCTTGCTATTTGGGCCATATAACCCAGCAGGTCCAATAGTGCTAGACGTATGTGGGGTATATGCTTCCTGTATGGAGCCTCTTGGGCTTCTCTTGTAGCTCAGCTGGTAAAGAATCCGCCTGCAATGCAGGAGACCCCAGATCGATTCCTGGGTTGGGAAAATTCCCTGGAGAAGGAATAGGCTGCCCACTCCGGTTTTCATGAGCTTCCCTGGTGGCTCAGCAGGTAAAGAATCCGCCTGCAATGTGGGAGACCTGGGTTCGATCCCTGAGTTGGGACAATCCCCTGGAGAAGGGAAAGGCTATCCACTCCAGTATTCTGATCTGGAGAATTCCATGGACTATATAGTCCATGGGGTTGCAAAGAGTCGGACATGACTGAGAGACTTTCACTTGAGCACTTGAAATGGAGCCTCTTATTGGCCTAGTTCAGAGAGATGTAGTACATTTCTAGAATAAGGCAAAAAACTAATTTCTACCTTGGCAGAGAATGAATCTGCATGTGGACAGTTGTCCATAGGACAGATAGAGTACCTGGTCTTGGAATACCAAATATCTAAGCAATCTCACCTATCCTTTCAAAGGTGGATGTTATCTGTTTCACAAAGCAGATGCCAAACTATGGTCCCATGGGCCAAATCCAACCTTCCTTTGTTTATGCAAGTAAAGTTTTATTAGATCTCAGTCATACACATGCATTTACATTTGTCTATGGCTGCTTTCACTCTACAACGTCAATGAATAGTTTCAACTTAGCCCACAAAGTCTGAGATATTTACTCTCTCACCCTATGCAGAAAAAAAATTTGCTGATCTTAGTACTAAGGCACAAGGTCAGGCTCTGCAAACACGATCCCTTGTAAAGTAGAAATTTTACTTTCTGGACTTTGATTGAGAAAGATAAGAAGACCCATGAACATGTAATCCAGACTCTCATGGCCCCAAACTGCTCCATTAATGCTTTTCCTTCAACCCACAACTATTGTCTTGAAAAGGGATTGGGTGAGATATTTAATCATCTGCTGGAGAATAAAGTACTTTAGCCTGTTTTATAGAATGTGAATGTATCTGTGGGGTTCGGTATACGGCAAATTGATTTTTGTGTCTCACATGAATTTCAGAGAGCATCCACCACAGAAAAGTTACTCAGAAAACAGGTGAACAGTGTGATTCATCCTACTCTCCATGATCCTTGGTTTGCACAATGGATACTTGTCCACGAAATAAAGATGGAAGTTTTGCATTAGCACCAAAACATGACTTTAATCTCAGCATATCTGTTATAGCTTCTACTGCTGCTGATCTCCTGTAGGAGACCAGTTGGATACTTGGTGTTAGGTAGACTATGTCAGATCTCATTCTCCTTGGAGTGGTCAGGGGTTAATCTTTATCTAAATGCAAACGTAATCCAGAAATGAACTTGCCTTTCCTGTCTGGTTGTTTGTGCCAGCATCACATTGTGAAATTTTATTCTATTCCTTATCTATTGGCATAGTATACTACTTAACAATGTCTTAGAAGGAGACAGAGGAGGTGCAACAAGGACTCTGATCAGCTTATGAGATTTACTGATCTTATCATATACTTATCATCCAGAAACAGCTGTTTTGATCTGATCAAATATTGCATAGAATAGTGACTCACTCATGGTTCTGCTAAAGTCACCAGTCCAGTGATAACAATCTGCATTTTGGAGCGCTATCCTCCAGATTGTAGTGTGTGCATTGAAATAATGACTGTATATAGTGATGTGGCCTCAATAGTTACAGTGAATATATTTAAGAACAAATGGGTGAGAATGAGAGTGTTTATCAGTATCACTTTCAAAAGATACCTGAAGAATTCATATTTCTCATATTCATAAAATCAAGCTATGCTGGGACAGAGACTCTGATTTCTGAGGAGAAAGAAAGGACTATTTCATGCTGGTTATTTGGCGAGAGTTATTTTGTCTTGAAATCTATGATTCAATGACTCACACCTAACCATTTAGGACTTTCATGCCAATAAACTAGCAGACACAGGAAAGGATATACTGTACTGACTGAAGTGATTGACCTTGATAACCTTTAGGAACCAAGGCATGCTAATGCACAAAGGAGGCAAAGAGTATTACTTCTGAAATTGTAGGATTTGCGGGCTTCTCTGGTGGCTCAGCTGGTAAAGAATCTGCCTTCAGTGTGGGAGACCCAGGTTCCATCTCTGGGTTGGGAAGCTGCCCTGGAGAAGGGCATGCCAACCCACTCCAGTATTCTTGCCTGGAGAATTCCATGGACAGAGGAGCCTGGTGGGCTACAGTCCATGGGGTCGCAAAGGGTCAGATACAACTGAGCTACTAACACACACACACACACACACACACACACACACAAAAAAAAAAAAAACACACATTGAAGCATCTCTTAGCATTCCCTCTTGCTGGAATGGGATGAGGTGGCCTTCTACCAGATCAAAACTCCTCCACCTTTCAGGGCCTTGAGATAAACTTTCTCCTGGATTTTCTAGCCAGTATCTCATTTCTCTTTCTCCTTTGGGTCCACATTTCTGAAGTTGATGTGAGTATTCCCTGTGTACATTTTATTCACATTCATTTACATTCAACCCACAATTTTCATATGCTCATTATGACTTCTTACGGATGCATATGATAGACATATTTAGGATCTTGATGTTTTAGCAGTGCTGACATCATTTACCAATCCCCTTCCTTTCTAAAATGCTCTTGGGTTTTCCTAACACCAAAATCATCTGATTTTTTTTTCTTTGTTCTTAGGCATTCCCAATACTTGACACTTAACAGGTATGCCATAAAGAATTAAATGAATAAATATATTATGTTTTAAGGGAACAAAATCTGCCACCCCCAAAGTTTTCTTTGACCTGAGGTTTATTTTAAGCCAAAAAAATCAAGGCCCCAACGACTCAGGAAGAACCTTTGACTTTCCTCTAAAGAATATAGATAGAGGACTTGTTCCAGGAAGGGAGCTATCAGCATAGATAGCTATAGTGTGAATTAGATGTGTAGACAGGAAGGAACCTAACAAAATCTTTAAATCCATCTTGGGTGCCATTGTTTCTGCATGGCCCTGGAAACATTTACCGAGCATTTGCTTTTTCATCTTGAAGAATCAACTTTTTTCCCTTTGAAGTTCTAAATCATACCCCGCCCCCCAAATCAGTCTTCTGCTGAAAATTGTATTTAAGGTGAGTATTTCAACCATTTTGGTGAGTCACTCAGTTTTCCTGGGTCTCTCCCATGTATTCATCTTATTAAACTTTTGTTTGATTTTTTTCCTGTCAATCTGTCTCATGTCAATTTAGTTCTTAGATCCTCCAGAAGAACCTATGAGGGTAAAGGAAAATTTCTTAATCCCTGACAATGCTATTTTGTTATCAATGATGTAATCACTTATATGTCCTCTTCTCAATGTTTTGCTCTATATAAAGCATGATTTATCTATAGCTAGTTACCAGAATCCTTGTTGGAATCCTTCTTATGGATACAGAACAAAAGAATTCAAATGATTCCGTAGTGACATGTAAAAGATGAATACATTTGGTCAGAAGAAGTTACTCACATTGAATTAACTCAGTCAAGAAAGCACTCTACATATATTTCTACAGGGTCTAATACTTCTGTTATATATTTAAAATTAGCAAGATATTCATTCTGCATTTTTTACTTTCTAAGCTATAGACTTATCTCTGTAATGACAATGAATCATAAAGCAACTAATATTTAAATGGAATATAGCAACCTGAATGCATCATTTTTAAGAGTCTGTGTACGCATAAGTAGGAAAACATATAATATACATTTTAGTACCATCTTTAATCCCACAGATAACCTCTTTTCTTTCTTTCAGACACAGAAATTTATCCTCTATAGATTCTATAAACCCCACAGAGATTGTATGTTGAATAAAATGGACTGAATTTTCTGAGAGACTGTTAAGATTCTTTTGTGTTAATAGCAAAGCAGGAACTGAAAATGGCTCTCCACTAGCACAGATTGGGGTATTCCACTCCTCCTCTATTCTACAAACAACATGTTAACAAACATTTGCTATAAAAGACCTAAACATATTTTTAAAACAATGGCCTGGAAACTTTGGGAGGAAAACCGTGGGAAGTCACTAAGGCTACCATTAGCAGTGAGATAATAGCCTACCAACATCCCACAGCAACAAAAAGCAACCCAGCATGTGACTTATGAGCTAATTTGATCATGGAAATGGAAGAGCATGCGTTTTTGAACCACATCCTAGAAAATGAAGCATTTTATGGAAATACCATATTAATTCTGGGAGAAATATGTGTTTCTCCAAGATGTTTCTTTCCAGGTTAATGATACTCAATACTTATCGAATAGCTAACTATATGCATTAAACTAATGGGTCATTTACTTCAAAGCATGAAATTATTAATAAATTCAGTTTACTTGAGATTAGTCCCCAAGAAGCCATAGGGATGCACTTCATCCAAGAGTTGACCTAGAAGCAAATAAAATTAAATATCATAAACATCAATTTTAGACAGGAATGTCATTCAAGATAATAGCAAAGGCAAAGGACCAAGAGGCCTTCAAAGTGAAATGAGTCTAAGTCCAGGGAATTTGACCTCTAAGATGCAAGTATCTCTTCTAAAACTTTTGGTGTGGTCTAATGCTGTAGTCAGCAAACTAAGTCAAAAACTGCCCCAAAGTTTTTCTCAAAGATTTTCTGTCCTTTTGAACCTATATTCTGTAATTTTAAAAGTAAACATATTTTTAAGCCACTACTTAGTTTCAATTTTCTCAACTCTATGATGTAACTCTAGATCTTTGTCCCCTATTCAATAACTTCCATTCATTTTATTTAAATATAATTAAAGGGTTTATAAGAAAATTTAACAAATTTTGTGTTTATCCTAAGGATGATGAAATTAATAATAATAATAAAGTTTACTGAACACTTATTTTATGCCAAGCTTTATGCTGAACTGCATGTATTGCCTTATTTAATTCTTTGATCAAGCATCTGAGATGGGTACTATTATTAGTCTGTTTTATAGAGAAGGAAAGAAAGATTCTTTAATATTAAGTAACTTGCATAAGATCATATAACCAGTGAGTGGTCAAGTGCAGTTTGAATCCTGACTATTTGAATCCACAAACTACACTGTTAATTTTAATCAAATATTATTTATGCACTTCTGTGATGTATGAACTGCTGCTGCTAAGTCACTTCAGTTGTGTCCGACTCTGTGTGACCCCATAGACGGCAGCCCACCAGGCTCCCCCGTCCCTAGGATTCTCCGGGCAAGAACACTGGAGTGGGTTGCCATTTCCTTCTCCAGTGCATGAAAGTGAAAAGTGAAAGTGAAGTTGCTCAATCCTGTCTGACTCTTAGCGACCCCATGGACTGCAGCCTACCAGGTTCCTCCGTCCATGGGATTCTCCAGGCAAGAATACTAGAGTGGTTTGCCATTTCCTTCTCTATTTTACAATAAAAAGTGTAAAATGATGCAGTAGATTGTCTCTTCATAATGTCTGCTGTCTTTGAGTTGAATTATAAATAATATAAAGCTATTCACATGACTGTCTCAATGGAAGTTTTTATTTAACCAGTTAATAAATTATTCTAGATTCATATGGCAGAATAAATGGCTACAACGAGCTTCCATTACTTAGGAAAAGAACAATAAATGCAGAAGGTATTTCCTTTAAAGAAGGGAAACACATTGCAAAGTCAAAATATTATAATATTGTGTTAGGGCAAAAGGAGTTAATAACAATGTAAACCAAACACATATTTATTTAAATACTTATATGCTTGTTTATGGGCTTCCCTGGTGGCTGAGCTGGTAAAGAATCCGCCTGCAATGCAGGAGACCTGGGTTTGATCCCTGATTTGGGAAGATCCCCTGGAGAAGGGAAAGGCTACCCACTCCAGTATTGTGGCCTGGAGATTCCCATGGACTGTGTAGTCCATTGGGTCACAAAGAGTCAGACACGACTGAGCGACTTTCACTCACTCACTCACTCGTGCCTATTTACAACATAGACTATAAGAATACTTTTAAAAAGAGACTGAATTCAGGTGTCTCAAACTTTTTTGGAATACGGGAAGGATATTCTCTGCAGAGAGTTTGCTTTGTTTTTCTTGTAATCTGAGCTAAATATCTTATTGGATCTTTCGTGTTAAAAGGAAACAGCCCTTCTTCCTCTCAACCTACAGTGGCATGTTGTGTGGGGGGTGGTAGAGAGTGAAGCAAAGGCAGGGTTAATGTGGTCTATTTTATAAAATGGCAGAAATATCAGAGTTGTTTCTTGAATGACTGAGGAGAAATGTGCCCATAAATTAAGAATAATGGTATCAGGAAGGTTATTTTACAATCAGAGATTTTTAGATCACAGTAGGAAGCTAGGTACGTTGGACTGATAACAGCAAACAAGGAACTTCTGTGGCAGGTAAAGTTTGCTAATTGTCTATGGAAACTGAAGACTAGCATTGTATATTAAATTTCTGTTACCACATAAATCATCACTCTGCGATACCCCAAACATTCATTATAACTTTGATAACTGATTGTGCTTGGTCAATGGCATGTTGTAGGAAAGATCAAGGGTACTATCTATCACAGATCAAAATGGGACAGTTGATGGTTCTCATTATTGAAAATTGAGTGTTAGGAGCACTGACCCTTTTTAGTGGGCTACTTGGAATCCAATCCCAGCCTTTTGCTTCTTAATTGTATGACTGCAAACAAATTATACTACCTCAATGTGCTCTGTATCCTGGTCTGTGGTTTAGTGTGACTGCTGTGTAGATCAATTCATACCAAGAATTTAGAAAGTGCCTGTCTAGAAAGCACCTATTAAGTGATAGCTATTACCGTTATTGCTAGAGCTAAGAGCAATGAAGGGAAATAGAAGACAGCAGAGCAAACGTGAACAGCATAATGACTCAAGTAGATATGATGAGACAAACTTCTTTTCCCAAATTATACTGGAGAGAAATGATCCTAAATGATCAGGGATAACGGAAGCAATGCTTTGGTGTGTAGTAAAACTTATGCTGTGTGTTCACAAAACCATTTTCTTCCTCCTGGGCACAGAGGAAACTATATTTCATGCTTTCTGCTATAGGTTAGATTCTCTGGAAGCAGATCTTGAGAGAGATACTGTTTGGAATGAATGATATTTATGAATGATCAACACTCGTGGAATGGAGAGGGCAGAAGCAGGACTGGGCAGTGGGAGAAGCCTATATGGTGAGTCTTCCACCGGAATTTGTCATAATCCCCACACAGGATCATATCCCCCCAGCAGGACCTCAGACACCATAGGGTGTACCATGTTGTACAAGAGGTAGGGTTGTTTACTTCACCACCTGGACACACTGCAGTGTTTTCTTATATGCTAGGCTGTTCTCAAAACTCATGGCACTCAAGAAAGTAAGTCTCCTATATATGAACATGTTCAGTTCTAAGAGCACATTTCTAAGTCCAATTTGACAGTAAGTCCAACAAAGTTAACCTAGGTACCCAACCAACACAATCAGCTATGTAGTACTGTACTGTAATAACTTTATAATACTTTTTCCACAAATAATACATTAAAAAAACACAAAAATAAAGAAAACACTTTTAATCCAGTAGTATAGTACCTTAAAAAGCTCAGTATACCAACTACATTACCACTGCTTTTATGCTTGCTTCCAGACATATTGAGTTTGAAATAAAGATGTGTTACTGTACCCACTCAGCATTCTTGCCTGGAAAATCCCATGGACAGAGGAGCCTGGTAGGCTATAGTCAGTTCCTGGGGTTGTGACTTCACTTTCACTTTCACTGTACTCTATAGAGTTGTTGTTTAGTCACTAAGTCATGTCTGACTCTTGCAACTCCATGGACTGCAGCATGCCAGTCTCCTCTGTCCATGGGAATTTGCAGGCAGGAATATTGAAGTGGATTGATGTTTCATTTCCCAGGGGACCTTCCCTACGCTAGGATCGAACCCACATCTGAACCACCAGTGAGGTACACAAAAGCCCAACTACTTGTACAAGATGCATTCATGGAGCAATGAATGCCAGACACTGCAAGCTAACTTAATGTGAATGGAAATGCAAATACACACGTGTGTCTTTGAAAGTTTGCAACTTAGAGGTTCATATGTAGGGGACTTACTGTTTAAGACCTGTAGCCATATCTGTAGGGGTTGAATATTGCTGCCTCGTGGCCTGAAGATGTTCTTCAGTATGACAGACATTTCATTCTGTGATCGGAGACGTAAAATTGAATGGTTTCACATTTGCTTTGGAGGGGCATTCAAGCATGCCCCTGAAAGCTTGAAGGACATAACATTAACTCCTGAAACCTCACTGAGTTTCTCTCGCTCTCTTGAGTACATGCATATCACCAAGGTTTTCTACATGCCAGCCACTTTCAGCTCCTCTAGACTTCTTAGTAAAATATTATAACAGATCAATGTGATAGTCTGCAGGAAGTCCAGATAGTTCAGTTCCCTTTGTGCCATATCAGGACAAATGAGTTAACAGAACTCTGGAGCAAAATTATGACAATTTTTGTTCATTGAATGTGAATGCAAGCTATTAGAAAAGAATGCATTTGCTAGAATGCAAACTACGTACCTGAGGTTGTGATGATCTGCCCTTGCCCAGGGGCTATAATTGACACTACCACTTGATTCGCAGTAGTCCATGGTCACTATCCATTCTGGTTCTGCAAAGGCCAGGCTAGTCAATTAAATGGAGATATGGATGGGGACAACCACTCTAAACTCTGTATCTTGAAAGGGGATACTCATTTTTGCTACAACCCACTCAGGTTTGAAGATTATTTTTGATTTACTGAGTTGGGTGATGTGAAAAAGTTTCAGAGGCTTCCCCTTAGCTTTTCTCACTAGGTTAGCCTTTCCCTCCACAGTTCAAGCACCCAATATGGAAGTTATGCAAACTCCCAAGTATCTCAGTCCCGTTTATCCATTCAGATACAACAGAAATGACCAGCAAGTGGGTTCACAGACCCAATGCACCCACAATAAGCCAGACCTCAAGCAGAATGCTATTTATTACCAGTTCCCTATATGCCTCCATTCTAATGGGAGAGGGGTGCATATTGATCCTTAGGGAGTCCTGATATCATTGTCAACACTGTTCAACAGTCCTTAGGATGTTTGGGTATTCCTCTTTCCCTAGTATAACTGAGTGCATGGCTGTAAGTTATTTTGGGGAAAACTAACACAACCATTACTGTATATGCCTTCCCAAGGTATTGAAGGTGTGTGTGTGTGTGTGTGTGTGTGTGTGTGTGTGTGTGTGTTTATGTTTCTGCTGCATGCAGGTCATGATTCCTTTTCAGTCAGCATATCCAAAATCTGAGAACTGGCTCATGTCTAGGAGCTAGGCAATGGATTTGGATTTTCTTTTCTTTTGATGGTACAAATTGAGTAATATCCTAGTTGGCCACCAGTATATGTTTGGCCCTGGGTACTCAAGCTCTCTGAAGTTCAGTCAGATTTCCTTGGTTGCCACTCCCACCTGTCTGTTAGGAAGATCACATCTATTTTTATTTATTCTATTTATTGCTCCCACTCTTATCATGTCCATTGTTATAGGGGAAAAATGAGGGGAAATGCAGCTAAATGTAAGATGGGAATGGTAAAAGATTATTAGAAAAGTGTTACCCAGGAGATATCTAAGGGCTTTCAAGAGGATGTAGGGGTATAGATAGTTTTAAGAAAAGCAGTTTCCACCTCCTCAACTACTGTGTATATTCCATCCTAAAACTGATTTGTACAAAAAACTGAGTCTTAGGGTCAAGGCATCATCTTGGTTCCCATTTTCTTTTCATTTTCACCTTTCTCTTACTATAAAAAAGCAAAGCTTCCCATTTACTCATCATATTAGGGTTGACCAGCAGTATAAATACCTATAGGTTTAAAAATGGAGCAATTTACAATTTGCTTTGGAGGGGCATTTAACATTGTTATCAATGTTAAATAAATTAATACCATTAATGACTAGGTATCAGATTGCTCTGATAATCACAATTCAAGTGATTTCTAATTCTTTACTTTCAACAAAACTGAAGATGATCTAATCTAATTACCAAATAACACAGAAAGAGTGCAAAATTTTAGAGATACTGCTATAATATAACTTGATTATCATCTATTTATGTTTGTGAAGTTTACTCAGCACTGACTTCTATAAAATGAGAGCTAGACTTGATATTATTTTGACTGTAGGTGGAACTTCCCTGGTGGCTCAGATGGTAAAGCATCTGCCTACAATGCAGAAGACCCGGGTTCAATCCCTGGGTTGGGAAGATCTCTTGGAGAAGGAAATGGCGACCCACTCCAGTACTCTTGCCTGGAAAATCCCATGGATGGAGAACCTGTTAGGGTACAGTCCATGGGGTCGCAAAGAGTTGGACACAACTGAGCTGGTCGGCTAAGGCTAAGCAGTAAGGGGCTTCTCTGGTGGCTCA
Source organism: Muntiacus reevesi (assembly GCF_963930625.1). NCBI lineage: Eukaryota > Metazoa > Chordata > Mammalia > Artiodactyla > Cervidae > Muntiacus > Muntiacus reevesi. Next base: position 32,653,542 of record NC_089271.1, on the reverse strand, counting down.
GTGATAAAGAATCTGTCTGCCAATGCAAAAGACGCAGGAGACTCAGGTTCAATCCCTGGGTCGGGAAGATCCCCTGGAGAAGGAAATGGCAACCCACTCCAGTATTCTTGCCTGAGGAATCCCATGGACAGAGGAGCCTGCTGGACTATAGTCCTTGGGGTCACAAAAGCATCAGACATAAAATAGCAACTAAAGAACAACAGAGCAGTAAGTAATATTAATATACAGATACATAACCTAATTGAAGAAGAAAAAAGCATAACCAATTCATCTCATTTAGGAACACACTTCCAATATTTTTTTACACTTTAGTTGATGTTTTCCTCAAATTTTGTGAAATGTTCATGTTTCTTTGATTATTTAGTACTAATATTTATAATTGGTAACAAAGCAGAAGAAAATTTAATGTTTAGAACTATCTGGTGACAAATTTATGGAAACTGTCAATTTAGATAAATATTTTGTAGCAGAAGCATATTACTGTGATCAATAAAATATTTTCAAATATAAAACATTTCATATGATGATAGAGTTATGTGGAGGAAGTACAATGTTAATATGATTTTAAGAAGAAAATGAATAACAAATTTTCTGTGAAACAAGAGTTTTGTTCATGCATTGTTTTTCATAATGGTGTGGTTGTATCATATCATTATGATATTTGGATGATACATTTTAAGAGATAGATATAATTGCTTTAATTTAAAATGTCAGTGAATATATTATATCAGAAATTATATCTTTTGTAACTACTTAAACTTGGATTAAAAAAAAATAGGTACCCCATTATAAATTGTAATGACAAAAATATTTTTCACAATCCTTTTAGAGGAGACATGAATAAAAGGTGTGAAGACCACTGAAAAAATGACTAGGTGATCTAGGAAAAATATGTGTCTTTATCTATGTTTCCATTACTGAAAGTATTTGAAGAGCCATTAAATTACATCAAACTATTCTGCTTGCATATCTTCTATTTACTGTAACAAAGTTCATTGTTCACTATTCAATTTCAGTCTATGCTCTGACCAGTGGAGAAGCATAGACATTTCCTTATTGTTAGCTTTTATACAAGATTCAATATTTCATTTAAATCTAAAGAGTATACAAATTATAGGATGTTGAAATACAATGAACATACTGAAACTGAGTGGAATTTTAAAGTAGATATCTTTCTTTTAGATAAAACAAACAAAGAAATGGGACAATCCCAGTTTATTTTTTAAAATTTCCATGCATAGATAACTTGCATGCAGTAAACGCCTTATGTGCATCTCTGTGAATACATGTGTGTATATGTGTATGCATGTGTGTGTACTCTTGCTGCCTATAATGTTGTCTTTTTTTCTCCCTGCTATAAAAGAACAAACATTTATTTTTTATTTATTTTAAAATAATCTTAGAGTAACATGCAAGTAATTTTTCTTCATACATTATGTATTTTCCTTAGTGGTATAAATAAGCCAGTTATTTCAAACTGCCATTCCACAATTCCAAATTCTTAATTTTTTCTTCCAGTTTTATTGAGATGTAATTGATATACAACACTGTTTACATTTAAGGTGTATAGCATAATGATTTGACTTACATATGTGAATATCTAAATTCTTAATTTTTGACATAGTTTTCGTTCCATCAGAGTATTTAATTAAAATTTTCAAAAATGGTTAGTGGTTCCTAACTTTTTATGAGCTTACTTTTGTCAGAAAAAATATTTCTGCTGCCTTTATTTAAGGTAACTTGGCTGACAATAAAACTTTTGAGTTAAAACTGAAAAAAAAAGAACAAACATTGGAGATCTGTTTTGTTCATTTATAAATTTTCTTGAGTTTTTCATATATTTTTAAGATTTATACTTGAAATTGAATTCAGTACCCCAACAATTATTTTAACCTTGACAATGGATTCTACTATATTTCAAGTTACTTTTAATATACTATATGCTTGTCTGAAAGAGTGATCGATATCTCTCATTTCTATCTTATTTTTACTGCAACGCTCCCTCCCCTTGAGTATGTATCTTTGTAACTGACTTTTATTTCAATATGCCTTTGAAGAGGTGGCAACATTTAGGCAGGCTCACTATTAGCTTCTAACACTTTTTTCAGAAACTATATCCAACTCATTTGTATCTTTTGTTTGTTTTTAAATCAATTCAAAAAATTTTTAAATTCAAGTCAATCCTAAACATTTTAGGTTTTAAAGTTTTATCTACTATCATTAGTTTCAGTTATTTTTCTGATAATATTATTAAATAAAACTATAACTTATTTAGGAAATCATTTGTTTATAAGCTTGTATACTGCTTCTGATTTATTTGTGTATCCTCAGCTTATCTAAATGGAGATATTCCGGTTCTCATAATTACATGACCTATTGCATCAGCTTGGAACACCCTGCCATCACTACTTTTGTCCAAAAGTTACACAGTTTGTATACTAGCTCCCTCCTTCAAGCTTCCCTTGATGCTTTGCCCCATAACCAAGGCTGAAAATAATACTTTCTCTGAACTCTAGAGTGGAAACACTTTTACTCAACCCTCAAAGTCCTAGTTTTTACTCTGTATTATGAGACAGTACTTTCTACACAGAATTAAAATATTTAATTATATACCATATATCAGTCTATACATTTTTGAAGGTGGAATCAGTATGAAGCTCGTCTGTATTCCCAATGGTCCCATAGTATACTCTCACATGCTATGTATGATGCTAAAGAATTATCAAATAGATCAGTAAAACTCAACAGATAAACTACTCTAATCCTATTAAATTTCAATGTTACCTAATAGTTTTACAATTTTAAATATTAATTATAAGAATATATATTTTGTCTCTTTTAATTTCAAAAAATCAACACATTCTTTTTTTATTAAAATATGTAGTTTTCCTCATAGATTTGTAAGCAATTGTTTAAGTGCTGACCTAGAACCAGACAAATATATAAAGAAAGTAAAGCACTCAAATTGCTTAGAGATTCCATAAAATGTCCTTTAGTTGTTACCCTCCCTTAGGAATCTAACCTGTTTCTCTTTCCAACTGGCTTTATTTAAAAAAAGAACAGAAACAAAATAAAAAATAAATCTCTATTTCATACAAAAATAAAACATATATGACAAAATAAATACCATAAGTTTTCCAGTAAGTTTATTGAATAATTAACTGCTACTTATGGAAGTTCAGGAAATAGAAAATAATAATAGCATTACTTTACTATTATTACTAATAATACAACTAGTAAGAGTTTGCTGTTTATAACATACTAGATATTTTGCATAAATTCTCTCATTTAATACTCACAGCAATCCCAAGTACTATTACCATCTCCATTTTCTATAGAAAGAAACAGGTCCACAAGGCCAAAACTTTCTTTTTTTTTCCTCTTTTTTTTTTTCTTTTTTTGAGGAGATATTTTCTCTATATATCCTCTGGCCTTTTGCTCTACTTTTTTTTTTTGCCTCTCTACAGTGGGGAAATGAGTTACCAGGATGGGAAAGATAGACCTTAGTTTGAATTTATAAATTGGGCAATGATAATCTATCATCCCTAAAGCTTGGGAATTTACACTCTTTCTGCCTTCTTTCTCAGCTTCCTCCCTCAGTGAGAGGAAATAATCCTAAATAACTCCTCTCAGAAGACTCATACTTTCCCTTGAGTGGGCTGTGACAGGATCTAAACTGGTGTAGTCTGTAGTCAAGAGTGTCATGAAGTTCATTATTGCCACACATTTAATCCATATTCTCCAGGCCAGCTTTTAGCAGTAATTAAACTAACATAACCCATCTTTATCTGCCTGAATCCTCTGATTCAATCATTGTTATTTATAGATAATCATAAAACTATAAAATTTCCAGATATCAAAGAACCAATACTCAAACCCAAAGACTCTGAATTCAAAGACGATGCCCTTCATGACCTCATGTTTATGAGGATGTTATCTTCTAATATAAGGAAAGCAGGAGTTAGCAGAAACCTGAAGTTTCACTATTGCTCCCACACTGTGAATGCATTTCCATGAGAAACTTTTTTTAAACCATTTTCTTGATTATGTTATAGCTTAAACTCATATGCTTTAAAATTCATATTCTATTTTTTTATTTTGATTGTATATAAAAAAAGAATCCAGCAAACAAAATACAAACGGAGATAGGGGATCTTCCAGATGTCTGACAAGATGTTAAAATAACCTTTTATAAATATTTTTTAAGTTTCTGTATTAATTAGGATAGGCAAAAATACTATGAATTATGGACACTAAAATACACAAATGTATACTTGACTAAACCAGAGGCTATTTCACAGTCTCATAAGAGTCCAGTGGTAGGTTCCTTCCCTCCCTAAGATTCAGCGAACAAGGTTCTCTCCATCTTGCGTCTCTACCATTAGCTGAGCCAGCGCTAGTCAGTAGTGTGTTCTGCAGTGATGAGCTGCTGCTAATCACTTCAGTCGTGTCTGACTCTGTGCGACCCCATAGACGTAAGCCCACCAGGCTCCCCCATCCCTGGGATTCTCCAGGCAAGACCACTGGAGTGGGTTGCCATTTCCTTCTCCAATGCATGAAAGTGAAAAGTGAAAGTGAAGACTCTCAGTCGTGTCCGACTCTTAGAGACCCCTTGGACCGCAGCCTACCAGGCTCCTCCATCCATGGGATTTTCCAGGCAAGAGTACTGGAGTGGGGTGCCGTTGCCTTCTCCGGCAGTGATGAGCATATAGCTATAAAACTTTTGAAATGTAGCTAGTATGAATGAGAAACTTATTTATAACTGTGTCTAAGTTTGATTATTTTCAACTTAAATAGCCACATATGGCTAATGACTATTGTATCAGACAGTACAACTCTTAGGCCTCTTCATTTAAAATATCTAGTACATGGAAGGAGGAAAAAAGGAAAAGAAGCATATTTCTTTCTCAAAGCTTTGCCCCAGAAATGGTCCTAATTTTTCCACTCAAATTCCATTGCTGAAAACTAGTCTCATGGTAACACCTAGACATCAAATATGCTTATTCTTGCCAGTTGCTTTTCAGGGCTGTAACACTTGAGGGGGGAGAATTGATTTTATTGGCTAGTGGAAGTTTCCTGTGCACTTGACTAAAAGTGATTTAAGAATATTTTTCCTAAAAAATGTTAGTATTAAAATGGTAAAAAATAGTAGTATAGAATTAGAAGAATGACAAAGTCATGGTTATTGATGATTATGGTCTTTTTCTACCTTTCTGTTCTAACTGAATAAGTAAAAAAAGAACAGAAATGGTGAGAGAAAATTGGTATAAAGCTCCAAATGGAGAAGACATCTAGGGTTTTCTGAAGCTCATTTATGAATCCCTAAGGCAAATTAATCCCATTTCTGTAATAAGCTACAAACAGATATTTTAAGAAATTTGATACTTATGAATCCACTAAATAGTTATGAAATTGCAGAAATGACAGAAGTTGTTCTTAATGAAAAGGACCCAGTAGTATCGATATCCCAACACAGAAATAGTACAAAAGTAGATGTTTTCACAAAGGAAGAAGCAATAGCCGAAGCAAGAAAAGAGTCAGGGACGTTTAAAAGACAAGTTTAAAGAAAGAAGACTGTTTATTAGGCTATCTGGCTATTCTTGAACCATTCACTAAACAGTAAAGTGGTATGAGGGTAATTTCCTTAACTTTCTCAGCACAATTTTGTCTCTTGTATAACTAACATCCTCGTACTGCCCGTAAATCATAATTCTTTCAGTTACACAGGATGGAGATCAACTCAAGTTAACTCATCAGTTCAGTTCAGTTCAGTCACTCAGACCTGTCCAACTCTGAGACCCTATGGACTGCAGCACGCCCCTAGGCTTGCCTGTCCATCAGCATATCCTGGAGCTTCTTTAGACTCATGTCCAACGAGTTGGTGATGCCATCCAGCCATCTCATCCTCTGTCCTCCCCTTCACCTCCTGCCTTCAAACTTTCCCAGCATTCAGTTCAGTTCAGTTCAGTTCAGTCGCTCAGTCGTGTCCAACTCTTTGCGACCCCATGAATTGCAGCATGCCAGGCCTCCCTGTCCATCACAAACACCTGGAGTTTACTCAAACTTGTGTCCATCGAGTTGGTGACGCCATCCAGCCATCTCATCCTCTGTCGTCCCCTTCTCCTCCTGCCCCCAATCCCTCCCAACATCAGAGTCTTTTCCAATGAGTCAACTCTTCGCATGAGGTGGCCAAAGTATTGGAGTTTCAGCTTCAACATCAGTCCTTCCAATGAACACCCAGGACTGATCTCCCCCAGGATGGACTGGTTGGATCTCCTTGCAGTCCAAGGGACTCTCAAGAGTCTTCTCTAACACCATAGTTCAAAAGCATCAATTTTTCGGTGCTCAGGTTTCTTCACAGTCCAACTCACATCCATACCTGACCACTGGAAAAACCATAGCCTTGACTAGATGGTTTATTTCCTTTAGGATTGACTGGTTTGATCTCCTTGCAGTCAAAGGGACTCTCAAGAGTCTTCGCCAATACCATAGTTCAAAAGCATCAATTCTTCAGTGCTCAGCTTTCTTTATGGTCCAACTTTCACATCCATATTGAAAAAAAACATAGCTTTGATTAGATGGACATTTGTCAGCAAAGTAATGTCTCTGATTTTTAATATGCTGTCTAGGTTGGTCATAAATTTTCTTCCAAGGAGCAAGTGTCTTTAATTCCATGGCTGCAGTCACCATCTGCAGTGATTTTGGAGCCCCCCAAAATAAAGTCTTGTCACTGCTTCCCCATCTATTTGCCATTGAATGATGGGACCAGATGACATGATCTTTGTTTTTTTAATGTTGAGTTTTAAGCCAGCTTTTTCACTCTCCTCTTTCACTTTCATCAGAAGGCTCTGTAGTTTCTTTTCACTTTTGACCGTAACAATGGTATCATCTGCATATCTGAGGTTATTGTCATTTCTCCCAGCAATCTTGATTCCAGCTTGTGCTTCATCCAGTCTGACATTTCACATGATGTACTCTGCATATAAGTTAAATAGGCAGGTTGACAAAATACAGCCTCGATGTACTCCTTTCCCTATTTGGAACCAGTCTGTTGTTCCATGCCTGGTTCTCACTGTTGCTTCTTGACCTATATACAGATTTCTCAGGAGGCAGGTAAGGTGGTCTGGTATTCCCATCTCTTGAAGAATTTTCCACAGTTTGTTGTGATCCACACAGTCAAAGGCTTTAGCATAGTCAATGAAGCAAAGTAGATGTTTTTCTGGAATTCTCTTGCTTTTTCTATGATCCAACGGATGCTGGCAATTTGATCTCTGTTTCTTCTTCCTTTCCTAATTGCAGCTTGAACACCTGTAAGTTCTCAGTTCACATACTATTGAAGCATAGTTTGGAGAATTTTTAGCATTACTTTTCTAGCGTGTGAGATGAGAACAATTATGCAGTAGTTTGAACATTTTTTGTCATTGCCTTTCTTTGGGACTGGAATGAAAACTGACCTTTTCCAGTCCTGGGCACTGCTGAGTTTTCCAAATTTGCTGCATAATGAGTGCAGCACTTTCACAGCGTCATCTTTTAGGATTTGAAAGAGCTCAACTGGAATCCCATCACCTCCACTAGCTTTGTTTGTAGTGATGCTTCCTAAGGCCCACTTGACTTCACACTCCAGGATGTCTGACTCCACATGAGTGATCACACCATCACTGCTATCTGGGTCATTAAGACCCTTTTTTTGTATAGTTCTTCTGTGTATACTTGCCACCACTTCTCAATATCTTCTGCTTCTGTTAGGTCTGTATCATTTCTGTCCTTTATTGTGCTCATCTTTGTATGGAATGTTCCCTTGGTATCTCTAATTTTCTTAAAGAGATCTCTAGTCTTTCCCATTCTATTGTTTTCCTCTATTTCTTTGGATTGATCACTTAGGAAGGCTTTCTTATCTTTCCTTGCTATTTTTTGGAACTCTGAATTTATATGTATATGTCTTTCCTTTTCTCCTTTACCTTTTACTCTCTTCTTTTCTCAGCTGTTTGTAAGTCCTCCTCAGATAAACATTTTGCCTTTTTGCATTTCTTTTTCTTGGAGATGGTTTTGATCACCACCTCCTGTACAATGTTACAACCCTCCGCCCATAGGTCTTGAGACACCCTGTCTATCAAACGTAATCCATTGAATCTATTTGTCACTTCCACTGTATAATTGTTAAGGTACAAAGAAGATAATTTATTAGTCCATGCAACAGTGGAAAGCCAGCCTAGGGTATTCAAAAATTAAAACTTCATTTTGTGGAATCTTTCTCTTTCTCAGCATTCATTTTGATGAGTGTGGTTGGGAAAGTCTGGGTCACGTGGCTATCCAATGATCAGGGCAGTTTATTTTATTTTGTAACTTGATGAGAACCATATGCCATGGGAAAAGATAAGAGTAAGGAAAAAAAGTTAAATAAACTATGTGGAGTAAACTAAACAGTTGCTAATGGTCCCTATAATTATTAAATTCTTAATCTATGATATACTTGTACCAGTTACATTTCACCAGGCACAAGTCATGTTCACATTCACAGGTTTTTGGTTTCTTTAAACCAGCTGTACATGATATCTATTTGCTATTGCAAGCAAAGGGATAAATTCATTACACTCTAATTTTCAGTTTTATCAGATTCTTTCTATATATCTCTTGGTCTAAGTATTCCTAACTCAGATATCACTTCCTTCATGTGCTTAATTTAATATCTATGCTTTATTAAAATATTAAATTCCCAGTATACTTTTGTAAAACTATGGCTTTTATTCTAATTGGCCAATATGCAGGCAAGGGAGTATAAGTGGCTGAACAGTATGATATATTCATTAGTATAAATTTTTTCAAAATCGAGCAGCCCCTGAGGTGTAATGTAAGAACCCTGCCTATAATGCTAGAAGTTCAACCACTGAAATTTATTCTTTAATCTAGGACACTGTCCCCTATTATTAATCCATTCATTCAATGTATATTGAACATCTGACAGTGTCCTAGTTGCTTGAGTATAGCATTGAATAAACCTGAGGGAAATCTTTGCCCCAGTGGAGCTTACATTTTGGTGGGGGAGAAGATTAGTAATACACTGGTACATTCTAAGAATTGTACATCCAAACCCTGCAGGAAAATGTAGAAAAGTGATAAATGAAATAGATTTCAATGTAAAATACAGTCAGTGGTGAGTCTATGGTTAACATGAAAAACCCATATCTCAACTCAAGATATTCAAATACATTTTTTTAAGCATTGTACCAAGTAAAAAAAAAAAAACATGGCTACCTCTAAAATCAGATAACCAGTAAACAACTCTAGACTCTTGCTTCACATCTGAATGTGAATTTTAGCATCTGAATGCAGGCTGTCTTTGTTTGGGCAAACAGATGCCATTTACTCTAACCTCCTGCAATGGAACATTTCTATTTGTCACTCCATTTTCTTTAAACATCTTAAGTGATGTGAGACAACCCTGCTTTCTCTTCAGATTAGTTAAAAATAAAAAAAAGAAAAAAAGACATTTTACAAAGGATCTTATCCAAAACCTGAGGCCAAAAATGAAATAGCCAAAATATAAAGGGAAGGATGAAAACAATAAAATTGATAAACAGAGGGAAAAGTGCCTATTCCTAAAGGAATAAAAATTTAGCCAGAGTTTGACTTGGCTGACATAGTTTACTGAACATTACAGTTCAGTTCCTCTCCTCGACTCAGCCTTGTCTGGGCTCCATCCAGTTATTCAGATTCTTAACCTGAAACTGACACAGATTTGCTATATTTCTATGCCTCTTAGAAAAATTATAGCCTGTTGGGGGGCTTAATGTTTTCTTTCAGCTGCAGTTTCCATGTTGTCTACATTAGCCCTCAGCTTTTCTCCGTTTGGTCCAAAGCCCCTCTTAGTCCTTGCACTTTGAATGAGATAGTGCCTGTCAGATGTCTACTCAGGGTTCAGGCAATTCTTTATTGATATCTTTGACTACTTGGCCTTTCTTGGAGATTCCTACAGTACCAGGCTTTGGAAAGGCCTGCTGGCTAGCTAAGTTGTTTCAGTCGTGTCCAACTCTGCGACCCTACAGACTGTAGTCCACCATGCTTCGCTGTCCATGGAATTCTCCAGGCAAGAATACTGAAGTGGGTTGCCATGCCCTCCTTGAGGGGATATTTCCAACCCATGTCTCCTGCATCTCCTGCATTGCAGGCAGATCCTTTACTGCTGAACCACCGGGGAAGCCCTTTGGAAGTCATCCTCACCCATTTTTCTTCCTCTCTCTGGTTGCCTGTCATACATTTATGAGTAATTTCATAAGGCATGCCACGTGGGTGTATGCTCAGTCACTTCTCTCACGTCTGACTCTTTGTGACCCTATACCCTCTAGCCCGCCAGGCTCCTCTGTCCATGGGATTTTTCCCAGCAAGAATACTGGAGTGTGTGGCCATGCCATCCTCCAGGGGATCTTCCCTACCCAGGGATCAAACCCTTGTCTCTTAGGTCTCCTGCATTGGCAGGTGGCTTCTTTATCACTGGTGCCACCTGGGAAGCCCCAAGGCATGACACATCCTTAGGAAAAACTGCCTATGCAGTTGTTAGCTTTCATTCAATTTCAATCACATTTTCCAATGATAATTCTGCACCTTATCTATTTCAAACTCTGGCCTTCAAACAGAGATCAAAGTTGACAGTGAGCAGTAGGAAAGATCATGATGAAAAAAGTGCTATATGGAGAAGAAGGAAGGTACTAATGAGAAATATTGTCAGGTTCCAGTGTTAACCCAAATTCATGTTCCTGACACACAGTGAAGCCAAACAGACTGAATTTGGAGCAGTGGTGGTGGTTTTGTCACTAAGTTGTGCCTGACTCTTGCAACCCCATGGACAGTAGCCTGCCAGGCTCCTCTGTCCATGGGATTTTCTAGGCAAAATACTGCAGAGGGTTGCCATTTCCTTCTCCAAGGGATCTTCCCAAGCCAGGGATTGAACCTGGGTCTCCTGAATTGCAGGCATATTCTTTACGGACTGAGCCACCAGGGAAGCCTAGTTTGGAATTTGGAGCAGAGAAAGGTTTAGTGAAGGGCCATGCAAGAAGAGTGGACTTAAGCCCTATAAAGCCCCAGTTCCTCAAAGTGTTGGCAGAGCACTTTTTAAAGCCGCATGAGGGAAGGGGTGGAAGATTCTGTTATCAGTTTGTGCACAGGTCTCTGATTGACTGATGGTAAGTTAACAGGGTGGTGTCACGGGGGTTAAAATCATCCATTTTAAGGCTCCAGGAGGCTTGGGGTTATGTGCCCGTGATCAGTTCAGTTCAGTCACTCAGTCATCTGACTCTTTGTAATGCCATAGACTGCAGCCTGCCAGGTTTTCCTGTCCATCTCCAACTCCCAGAGCTTACTCAAACTCATGTCTATTGAGTCAGTGATGCCATCAAGCCATCTCATCCTCTGTCGTCCCCTTTTCTTCCACCTTCAATCCTTCTCAGCATCAGGGTCATTTCAAATGAGTTAGTTCTTCGGATCAGGGGGCCAAAGTATTAGAGTTTCAGCTTCAGCATCAGTCCCTCCAATGAATATTCAGGACTGATTTCCTTTAGGATGGACTGGTTGGATCTCCTTGCTGTCCATGGGACTCTCAAGAGTCTTCTCCAACACCACAGTTCAAAAGCCCTTGGTCATCGAGTACTTAACATCTCCCTTTGTTGGAGAGGGGGAGGTTTTTTACTCCCGCAAAACAACTCAGGAAATGTGCATTTAGGTATGTCATCTAGGTACTTCAGAGAGGAGCTGAAGTAGAGGATATGGAGGAAGGGTCTGTCCTAGGAAGGCCCCAGGGGTCCTGCTCCTTTCCACCAGTTTATTCACTATGTTCACAGGGATAAATAAATCATAGCTTACTTAATGCCTAATCTAAACATTTTTAGACATGGATTAAATTTGGAGTGGTGCACCATTAGACTTTTTTCTTTTAATTGAGATGTGATCGACATATTGTGTTATTGTTTAGTCACTAGTCATGTCTGATTCTTTTTGAGACCCCATGGACTGTAGCCCACCAGGCTCCTTTCTCCATGGGATTTCCTAGGCAAGAATATGGGAATAAGTTGCCATTTCCTTCTCCAGAGGATATTCCTGACCGAGGGAATATCCCGACCTCAGGGATTGAACCTGAGTCTCCTGCATTGCAGGCAGATTCTTTACCACTGAGTCACCAGTGAAGCCAAACTGACTTATTGCACAGTATTAATTTCAGGTGTACAAAGTAAATATTTGATATTTGTATATATGCACAATCAATGATCACCACAGTCAGTCCAGTTGACATCCATCACTATACATAGTTACAGAATTTTCTTTCTTGTGATGAGCACTTTCAAATTTCATTCTTTTAGCAAATTTCAAATACTCAACACAGGATTATTAACTATAGTCACCATGCTGTACATTATAGACTCATGACTTATTTACTTATTTCTTATTTACTTTGTAACTGGAGGTCTTTACCTTTTGATTTTCTTCACACTTCTTCTGCCCCCTACACACACATACACACAGCTACCAATCTGTATTCAGCATCTATGAGCTTCTATTATTTATGAATTTACATATATAAATATTGATAAATATATATAATATAAATATATAATATATAAATATATAAAATATTTATGTGTATCTATATATGAAACACATATAAGTGAGATCATAAGGTATCTGGCTTTGCCTGACTTATTTCACTTAGCATGGTGTCCTCAGGGTCCATCTATGTTGTTGCAAATCATGAGATTTAAATATCAGATCCTTTCCCTGATATGGCAATGAGCCTCAGCTGGGCCTGCTACAGCAGGGCCCGTGCAGCTGCTTCTGCCTAAAAACAGCAATAAGTGGAGACTTCCCCACCAACATAATTTCTTGCCAATCCCTGCTTTCCTCAAAAGTCATTGTATAATCTCTGTCCTCTGCTTTCCAAGTAAAGAAGGAAAGGGTCACTCATGGAATCAGCTCTGCTCAGACCAGTTTCTTGCTTCCTGTAACCTTTTAAATAAGCATTATTTTCTCCCTCCCAAGCACGAATCTACCCCAAACAATACTAATGGGAGAGCTTCTGCTGCTGAAATTGGGCTTTGTTTTCTGAAAATGAGTTCAGTCCTTTGAAAAATACAGAGTTAAGAAAGACTCTTAAACATGACCATTTCCTCTACTGTTTCTATCCATATGTAGTTCTGCAAATGAAACTATCTGTTTCACAAGCACAGCCAAGGCCTTAACATGGTTTCTCACACTAACTTCAGGAGTTTCATCTTAACCATGATGCACAGAAACTCTTGTTATACCCAGATTCTTAAACATTTGAGGCTAGTCCTGACATGTTGTAGAGTCAGAAATGCAATATTACTACATTCAGAAGCATAAAGAAAACATGGCCTTCTTATTTCATCTTCCTCATGATTTCATCCCACATACACTGTTTTTCATGGCACAGGAAATTTTCTCCTATTCATCTTTCATTGCATACAAAGCTCAATCTTACAGCGCCTGGAGTTCCAGACCCCCTACTTTCTGGCTAGGTTGGTCATAAATTTTCTTCCAAGGAGTAAGCGTCTTTTTATTTCATGGCTGCACTCACCATCTGCAGTGATTTTGGAGCACAAAAAAATAAAGTCTGCCACTGTTTCCACTGTTTTTCCATCTATTTGCCATGAAGTGATGGGACCGGATGCCATGCCACGATCTTTGTTTTCTGAATGTTGAGCTTTAAGACAACTTTTTCACTCTCCTCTTTAACTTTCATCAAGAGGCTCTTTAGTTCTTATTCACTTTCTGCCATAAGGGTGGTGTCATCTGCATATCCGAGGTTATTGATATTTCTCCCGGCAATCTTGATTCCAGCTAGTGCTTCATCCAGCCCAGCGTTTCTCATGATGTACTCTGCGCATAAGTTAAAGCACAGTGACAATATACAGCCTTGATGTACTCCTGTCCTGGTTTGGAACCAGTCTGTTGTTCCATGTCCAGTTCTCACTGTTGCTTCCTGACCTGCATACAGATTTCTCAGGAGGCAGGTGAGGTGGTCTGGTATTCTCATCTCTTTCAGAATTTTCCACAGCTTATTTTGATCCACACAGTCAAAGACTTTGGCATAGTCAATAAAGCAGAAATAGATGTTTTTCTGGAATTCTCTTGCTTTTTCTCGATGTTGGCAATTTGATCTCTGGTTCCTCTGCCTTTTCTAAAACCAGCTTGAACATCTGAAAGTTCACGGTTCACGTATAGCTGAAGACTGGTTTGGAGAATTTTGAGCATTACTTTACTAGCGTGTGAGATGAGGGCAATTGTGTGATAGTTTGAGCATTTTTGGCATTGCCTTTCTTTGGGATTGGAATGAAAACTGACCATTTCCAGTCCTGTGGCCACTGCTGAGTTTTCCAAATTTGCTGGCATATTGAGTGCAGCACTTTCAGAGCATCATCTTTTAGGATTTGAAAGAGCTCAACTTTATTCCCATCACCTCCACTAGCTTTGTCCATGGTGATGCTTCCTAAGGCCCACTTGACTTCACATTCCAGAATGTCTGGCTTTAGGTAAGTGATCACACCATTGTGACTACCTGGGTCATGAAGATCTTTTTTGTACAGTTCTTCTATGTATTCTTGCCACCTCTTCTTGATATATTCTGCTTCTGTTAGGTCCATACCATCTCTATCCTTTAGTGAGCCCATCTTTGCATGAAATGTTCCCTTGGTATCTCTAATTTTCTTGAAGAGATCTCTAGTCTTTCCCATTCTATGATTTTCCTCTGTTTCTTTGCATTGATCCCTGAGGAAGGCTTTCTTATCTCTCCTTGCTATTCTTTGGAACTCTGCATTCAAATTGGTATATCTTTCCTTTTCTCCTTTGCTTTTTGCTTCTCTTTTTTCCACAGCTATTTGTAAGACCTCATCAGAAAGCCATTTTCCTTTTTTTCCCCTTTATTTTTCTTGAGGATGGTCTTGATCCCTGTCTCCTACACAATGTAATGAACTTCTGTCCATAGCTCATCATGCACTCAGTGTATCAGATCTAGTCCCTTAAATCTATTTCTCATTTCCACTATATAATCATTAGGGATTTGATTTAGATCATACCTGAATGGTCTAGTGGTTTTCTCTACTTTCTTCAATTTAAATCTGAATTTGGCAATAAGAAGTTCATGATCTGAGCCACAGTCAACTCCTGGTCTTGTTTTTGCTGACTGTATAGAGCTTCTTCATCTTTTGCTGCAAAAAATATAATCAATCTGATTTCAGTGTTGACCATCTGGTGATGTCCATGTGTAAAGTCTTCTCTTCTGTTGTTGGAAGAGGGTGTTTTCTATGACCAATGTCTTCTCTTGGAAGAACTCTATTAGCCTTTGCCCTGCTTCATTCTGTACTCCAAGGCCAAATTTGCCTGTTACTCCAGGTGTTTCTTGACTTCCTACTTTTGCATTCCAGTCCCCTATAATGAAAAAGACATCTTTTGGGGGTGTTAATTCTAGAAGGTCTTGTAGGTCTTCATAGAACCATTCAACTTCAGCTTCTTCAGCATTACTGGTCGGGACAGAGACTTGGATTACCATGATATTGAATGGTTTGCCTTTCAAACGAACAGAGGTCATTCTGTCTTTTTTGAGACTGCATCCAAGTACTGCATTTTGGACTCTTTTGTTGACTGTGATGGCTATTCCATTTCTTCTAAGGGATTCTTGCACACAGTAGTAGATATAATGGTCATCTGAGTTATATTCACCCATTCCAGTCCATTTTTGTTCTCTGATTCCTAAAATATCGATGTTCACTCTTGCCATCTCCTGTTTGACCACTTCCAATTTGCCTTGCTTCATGGACCTAACATTCCAGGTTCCTATGCAGTATTACTCTTTACAGCATCAGAACTTGCTTCCATTACCAGCCACATCCTCAACTGGGTGTTGTTTTGTCTTGGGCTCCGTCTCTTCACTCTTTCTGGAGTCATTTCTCCACTGATCTGCAGTAACATGTTGGGCACCTACTGGCCTGGGGAGTTCATCTTTCTAGGTTCACCAACTTTGACAGCCTATTAAAAAGCAGAGACATTACTTTGCCAGCAAAGGTCCATCTTGTGAAGGCTATGGTTTTTCCAGTAGTCATGTAGGGATGTGTGAGTTGGACTATAAAGAAAGCTGAGCACCAAAGTGTTGATGCGTTTGAACTGTGGTGTTGGAGAAGACTCTTGAGAGTCCCTTGGACTGCAAGGAGATCCAACCAGTCCATTCTAAATGAAAGCAGTCCTGAATGTTCATTGGAAGGACTGATGTTGAAGCTGAAACTCCAATATTTTGGACACCTGATGCAAAGAGATGACTCATTTGAAAAGACTCTGATGCTTGGAAAGATTGAAGGCAAGAGGAGAAGGGGAAGACAGAGCATGAGATGATTGGTTGGTAACACTGACTCAATGGTCATGAGTTTGAGTAAGCTCCGGAAGTTGGTGATGGACAGGGAGGCCTGGCATGCTTCAGTCCATGGGGTTGCAAAGAGTCGGACATGACTGAGCGACTGAACTGAACTGAACTGAATTTCTGGTTAGCCTTAGATGTAGGGTAAATTCTCTCCTAACATATCAGCCAAGTGAAGGGCTGACTTCTGTGACTCAACTTTGGTGGGGGGGAAGGTTGCATGGGTATTTCTTCATCTCTGTCTTCTCCTACCCTTATCATCCCTCCCCAAATCCAGTTTGTCCCATGAACACCTAATTGGAGTCTTTCTAACCATGCTATGGTGCAATTATTACTCTGCTACAGATCCCTGAAGCATGCCCAGTGGGTTCTGGAATATAGCAGGGTTACAAAGTTCTCTATAAGACAAGGTGTAATAAAAGACCATCTCTCCTTTTTTCTTCTCCCTAACTTAAGCCACGTCCCTTCAAGGGTGGAGAGAGAAGATAAAAGGCCTATGGATCTCACTGTTAACTTCCTTTCCTTCTCTACTTCATCTTTATTCCTTTTCTTTCCAACTGGCATCCAAAAGGGAATGTGTGGGCTTCCCTTGTTGTGTGGGCTTCTCCCATTGTGTGTGTGTGTGTGTGTGTGTGTGTGTGTGTTTTCCTTTGTGGTAAGGATTCCTCTCATATCATATTCTTCCTTTTTTTCTAGAGTCAATAAGTTTCATGGTTTATCATTAGTGGGGAAGGCATAGTTTCAGTACATTGTGAAAGGAATGTCTAAGCTCTAATATTAATAGATCTAGTTAGTTCACCATGCCTGATTCTTGACTTGTTAAAAGTGTGTGAAATTAAGAAACCTATATTCTCTTTAAAAAGGCTACTTTTCTGCACAATTTCATAAGGAGAGAACAATTTTAGAGGCAAAGCTATCACTTGACCTCTTTATTTTTAGTGACACATACTCCTTTACTCCCTCTCTTGTTGGATGATAAGTTGTGTGGTTCAGCCTTGCAAGTGGAAAAAAGAAAGATGATTTAAGGAGAAGTGAATTATGTCATTTGAAGTTTTAAAAATATTAGACCCATTTTGAAAATTCTAACTATCTAACAAGTGTCTGTAGAACAGGTGCTGAATAGAAGCTTTACCTAATGAAACTTTAATCTGAACTCTGCAACATTATCAATTATCTAGTATGGGCTTGTTTTCCACCTTAGTGTCAAATGTTTGAGTAGAATATATATTTCAAAATGAATCTACTGTATTGCCCTACAGTCATTCAGGACATTGCCTAGTGAAAAGTTAGTATATTCTGTTTGAGAAGAAGGGAAAGTGGAGAGGATTGAAGAAGAAAGAGAGAGGAGGGAAGAAAAGAGAAAAAAGAAGGAAGAATGGAAGGAAGAAAAGAAAACTCTTGAGTGATTTCCTTTGCAGAATTCCCCTGATTTGAATCAATCTTATTCTCTAATTTTTCCCTTTATATAATGACTGTGCTCCCACATATTTTACTAAAGATGGTCAAATGTACGTTATTATTATTATCCCCATTTTTCTCCATTGTATGAATAGTTATTTGAAAGCTGGAGAAAATTCCATAAAGGTAAACTCGATAAGATTATGTAGAAAGCATCTTCAACAGTCAGCCAGTCCTACACAAAGAGGAACAAAATGTGGTAACCTTCTGGATTTGTTGGGCTAGGAATTACCTTGAAACCACTGTGATCTTAAGATACTCCATGTAACTCCTCTTGTATACTTTTATTGTATCTCTAGGTTAAAACTCCCCAAATGCATACCTGCCACTCAAATTGCATATGTAACACACTCAGAAAAGAGTGAATCAAGGAACTGGCTTTGTAGGAAACAGGACCTTCTCAAGGCATATTTATTTTAAGGAACAAAAGTACTCAAATTATCTTTAGTATGCATTTATTTCACTGTAAGACAAATCTACATCATCTCTTTGATTTGAGGATTGCAGATAATATCGTTTGGAGCTTAGTTTATATTATTACACTTACTGTGCTCAAAAGTTAAAGATGTCAGCAGAACATCTGTGTATAAGAAAGCCTATTCTCTACCACCTGACTCATCTTCCCTTTTAGATACAATGTATTTTCCTTGAGGGGAGAAGTAGAGAGAAAAAGAGAAGTAAAACTTACTAGATTTTTCTTTTCTCAAAATTTAAAAAGCTTTGGTATCAAAATCAAGAATTTCCAGAATTCATTTCATGTGCATTATACTGTGCTGTGTCCCAATTTGTATATACATTCTGCTCTATTTCCTTTTTTTTTTTTTTTTTTTTAGTGTTTATCTCTTTATTTTTTTATTTTTATTTTTTCATTTATTTTTATTAGTTGGAGGCTAATTACTTTACAGTATTGTAGTGGTCTGCTCCATTTTCTGTACTTCTCTGCATTGATCTGTCCTGGGAGGCCGACATCTGTGGTGTTAGTGGCTCTCTTTCAATGTCAGCCTAGGCCCTGTATTACCACTTGCTGCTTCCCTAAATCCTGTCCACAACTTTGGGATGAAGCACCCACACTTTTTTTGCTTTTTATTGTGGTAAAAGTCACAGAATATAAAACATACTATTTTAACCATATTTAACTGTATGGTCCAGTGGCACTAAGTACATTCACATTATTGTCCAACTATCACCATCATCCATCTCCTGAATTTTTCACCTTCCTAAACTGAAACTCTGTCCCCATTAAACACTAACTCAGCAGTGGCCTCAGGACTGGAAAAGACCAGTTTTCATTCCAATCCCAAAGAAAGGCAATGCCAAAGAATGCTCAAACTACCGCACAATTGCCCTCATCTCACACGCTAGTAAAGTAATACTCAAAATTCTCCAAGCCAGGCTTCAGTAATATGTGAACCGTGAACTTCCAGATGTTCAAGCTGGTTTTAGAAAAGGCAGAGGAATCAGAGTTCAAATTGGTAACATCCGCTGGATCATCAAAAAAGCAAGAGAGTTCCAGAAAAACATCTATTTCTTCTTTATTGCCTATGCCAAAGCCTTTGACTGTGTGGATTGAAATAAACTGTGGAAAATTCTGAAAGAGATGGGAATACCAGACCACCTGACCTGCCTCTTGAGAAACCTGTATGCAGGTCAGGAAGCAACAGTGAGAACTGGACATGGAACAACAGATTGGTTCCAAATAGGAAAAGGAGTACATCAAGGATGTATATGGTCGCCCTGCTTGTTTAACTTATATGCAGAGTACATCATGAGAAACGCTGGGCTGGAAGAAGCACAAGCTGGAATCAAGATTGCCAGGAGAAATATCAATAACCTCAGATATGCAGATGACACCACCCTTATGGCAGAAAGTGAAGATGAACTAAAGAGCCTCTTGATGAAAGTGAAAGAGGAGAGTGAAAAAGTTGGCTTAAAGCTCAACATTCAGAAAACTAAGATAATGGCATCTGGTCCCATCACTTCATGAAAAATAGATGAGGAAACAGTGGAAACAGTGGCTGACTTTATTTTTTTGTGCTCCAAAATCACTGCATGTGGTGATTGTAGACAGAAAATTAAAAGATGCTTACTCCTTGGAAGGAAAGTTATGACCAACCTAGACAGCATATTAAAAATCAGAGACATCACTTTGTCAACAAAGGTCCATCTAGTCAAGGCTATGGTTTTTCCAGTGGTCATGTATGGATGTGAGAGTTGGACTACAAAGAAAGCTGAGTGCTTTTGAACTGTGGTGTTGGAGAAGACTCTTGAGAGTCCCTTGGACTGCAAGGAGATCCAACCAGTCCATCCTGAAGGAGATCAGTCCTGGGTGTTCATTGAAAGGACTGATGCTGAAGCTGAAACTTCAATACCTTGCCCACCTGATGCGTAGAGCTGACTCATTTGAAAAGACCCTGATGCTGGGAAAGATTGAGGGCAGGAGGAGAAGGGGATGACAGAGGATTGGATGGCATCACCGACTCAATGGACATGAGTTTGGGTGGACTCTGGGAGTTGGTGATGGACAGGGAGGCCTGGCGTGCTGCAGTTCATGGGGTCACCAGGAGTTGGACATGACTGAGCAACTGAACTAAACTTAAACTGAAACTCTGTCCCCATTAAACACTAACTCCCCATTCCCCTTCCCCACTGAGACCCCTTTTATTAAACTCTTTTTAACTATTCATGTATTTATTGCCAGAACCCTGTCAGTAAGCATGGTTATGTTTATAAAGTCTCACACATGGGCAAACACTATTATTTAAAATAAATGCTGTTATTACCTGTTAAATAAAATCTTGAAACTATATAGAACTATGTGTAGAAGATTTGTTTCAAAGATTAGTGTTGGGGGTGGATTTCTCCTCTTAGTTCTTTTGACTGTCAATTAAAATGACATAAGGCTGATTGACAGGAGAAAATCAAATTTATTACATGTGCACAAGGAATCCACTTAAATATGAAGAATTCCAAAGACAGCAAGGCAAGGTAAGGAATATGTGTGTGTGTTTGTGTGTGTGTGTGTGTGTGTGTGTGTGTGTGTATTTTGGACTAAGGAGAAGGAGATAGGGATATGAAGTTTCAATGGGAAGTAAGGTAATTCACAGGAAGACAAAATGAATTGCTGTTTGGCAATCAAATGTTTGCTGGGTCATCCAAAGACATAGAGAGGACACTGATCAAATGAGTTTTGCTAGGATCCTTTCTGTCTACCCACTTAAGTTATACTTTACTGTAGTGATCTTGGTGATAGCTTCTTTCTGGGGAAGTTTTCCTATCTTAAATTCTTTCAGGCAATACAGGGGAAGTTCAAAATTTCTTCCTGAGTCTTATGGGCCTTGCTTGTTTTCAGGTCAAAATAATCTCCATGCCAGGGTGGGATGGTCTGCTTTGAACCTTATCAGTAGCATCTATCCATTTTAGTGTAGCTGACTGTAAGATTTAATGCTGTTGTTCTCATAAATCTTAAGCTGTAATGCTAAATTAAATGTTTTCACATATATATTATAATATTCCTTATGTCTTGAAGCCAAGGAAATATGCTTGCTATAATTTCTAAAGAAGTAAGTGATTAAATGATAAATTCCTTTTTATAGCAAAATCTAGGCTTTTAAAGCACCAAGGCGTAAACTATCAAATTAGAGGTTGATTGTTATAATTTTTATTCTAGCTTTAGAATAGTATACAATGCTAGATGACCAAAAGATGGATTTGATAAATTTTGGACTCAAGCAGACAATCACAGGTCCAAAAGTGAAAATATATCAGGAATTATTTTATGACATGCATAAGTTCCATCTCATTTTACTTTATTTACTTTTTCCATAGCTTCCTAAACAATGTTGTATTGAACATGTGTGACACATGCCTGTATTTGCATGCCCATCCATCCAACCATTCATTTATTCCTTTGTTAACTGTGTCAGGCATTCTGCTAGATGTTATGGATACAATGGTGTAAATTGGCATGATCTACTCCTATATGGAATTTAAATTAGTGAGAGAAAATTAGATAGTAAACCAGTATGCAAAATGACTGGATTTTTGTGGTAACATTTATGAAAGTAATAAATGGGATGTTGAAATAGAGAAAAATAGAGTAGTTAGAAATGTCCTCTCTGAGGACATGACATTTGAATTTTGACTTGAACAGGAGCATGAACAATGAAAGGAAACTATAGAAAATGTCAACAAATTGCAGGGAACAGAGAATAATATAGTTATATAGACTACAGCTATTTCACATCTGCAATTTTCAGTAGACTTTATCATTATTTTTTGTACATCCAGATTAGATGGTTAAGGAATTTACTCTCATCTACCACTTTCTATATTGCAAAAAATAAACTATTATTTTAAGTTGTATTTTTAATATGTATACTGTCTAAAATTTTATCAACTTTTGCCTCATATATACAATTATATTCAAAACATCTTGCTATGTGCTGAGGATCAAAAAGATAAGGAAAAAAAATACTATATGTTGACTATCCTCATCAAATGAATAGTCTGGTAAGGGAGACTACATATGTAAACAAATAATTAAAATAAGCATGACAAATATTCTTAAAAGAGAGACAAGGTGTGAAGGAAACCAGTTATAAAGTCACCAATCCAGTCCAGCATATTTGAGGCTTCTTGAAGTAAAGTTGTTTATTCTAGAGCAAAGAGAATCTCTGAAATTAAATTATAAGGTAAAGCGTCTCTTAGTCTAGCAAACAAAACATACTTATAATGGACTGTGCAATAAATAGAGGTTGAATAATTGCAAAATATAGTATTACCTTTACTATAAACAGTCTGCTTGCTAAAATAAGACATATAAGTTATATAGTTTCAAAAATAACCATGCATATAAATAATAGTAATTAAAAGATCTGAACACATTATAAAGTATCTTACATATTTCCAGGAAATCTTATCACTATCAAGATCTAATCCATGAAGCTACTTAAAATCTGCAGGAAGTCAATGAAACTGTGATTTTTTTCTGCTTTGTAGCTTTATATTATTAATTAGTAATGGCCTTAAGTTCTTTCATGACACCCCTTCTCCCCTAAATAAAAGTATGATGAAGGACCTCCTTACCCCTTTTTAATTGCAAACTGAAAAGTCATCCATCTAAGAGAAGGTCTCTCATTATTTTTGTGGGCCCCTTTGGGGAGCATAAGATTAATAGTCATTCTATATATGTCCATGTGCAATCTGAGAAACTGAAAGTAACTTTTAGATATCTTATCTCTGCAATACTAATTGTCAAGATTTTGAGTGATAATATTTCCTATATATCACCAAATAAATAATTTATAATATATTTTAAAATAAAAATACTGGATTTGCCAAAAAGTATGTTTGGATTTTTCTCTAAATAGGATTCATTGAAGATATTTAAGCAAGGTCCTTGCAATAAGAAAACATTTTAGAAAAGTTAGAGTGTCAACAGTCTACAGAATAAATTGGGTGGGGGCATGATACTCGAAGGAGAAATTTAAAATAAGTTAAATTCTGAATTTCTTTGGTGGAAATCAAGAGAATTGATAGAAAAGATGATACAGTGGTAGAATGGTGCTTAGCAAATCATTTGGATGTGGTACATGAAGGGAAAAAGGAAAAGAAAAGTAAGTTTTGAAGTGGGCATGCCTGTCATAAATAGAAACGGGAAAGTGATATGAAGAAACAATTGGAGAGGAAGTATTATGAGACAGCAAGAAAACAGAAAATGTATCTTCTACTTTTCAAATTTCAATCACAATCACTCACTGCAGATGGCTTTGCCCTTACATAAACCAATAGCCTGTTACCTTTTCAAGAACTTAACATTTGACTTCTCTTCTACAACTTTGAGAAGAATTGAGGAAGAAAGAGAATAGATTTTTATAAAACCAAAAAGGAAAGCACATATTCTATGACTTAAGTCAGGCAGAATGTTGTCTATCCTGTGTTAAATATCATCAGAAATTCGATGTTCAAAGCATCTTTTGTTGGGGGGGGGAGGGGTGGAACAGACTATCTTTTTCTTAAAATCAAACTGGAACTTTCCAAAAGATGCAAAAGAAGCATTGTTACGTAACTGCTTTATCTATGTTAGCCCATTCCTCCCCAAGTAAGTGTAAGTGTTAGTCGTTCAGTCGTGCCCAACTCTTTGCGATCCCATGGACTGCAGCCCACCAGGTTCCTGTGTCCATGAGATTTTCCAGGCAAGGATACTGGAGTGGGTTGTCATTTCCTTCTCCATTTCCTCCCCAACTGAAGTGCAAAATCCTGCAATACTGCTTGGTAGATGGCTACACTTGGTATTGTTAAATCTGTCTGGCAGAGTGCATTGCTGTGAGCATAATCACATCAATATATGTGGTTGGTGAAAATGAAAATGATTCAATTTCTAGTGATTAAAACCTGGTCTGGATTCACCTCAGATCTATAGAAATGAGATTACAATCAACGCCCAGTAGTTCTCTTCCTGAGGAAGACCACCACTATGCATCTAAACACTTTTCCCTGGAGGTAATCTAATATTTCACAATTGTCCTGTGTGCTATAGTTCTCTATATACTTTTACATAAATGATCTTATTCGAAAATTGCAACTACTTGCATAGTTAGAAAGAATTGATACTCTCGTTTTCATTATGTTGGGAAAACTGAACAGCCACAAGAATCCTTTTTTGTTTAATTTTGTAAAACTAGTAATAGTTCTAAAACCAGAATTCCATACTCCAGTATTCTTTATGGTCTACCGTATGGTCTCCATATGTTGGGGAGAAATCAAGAGGAGGTTGGCTGTTTGTTTATGTCATTAGAATTCCTCAGTAGTGATTGGGTCAATTTGATTTATGTCTCACGTTAATTCATGTGCCCAAGGGCTACTGTTATGATTAATCACAAGGAGAAAGAACGTGGTACTTTAACTTTGGTAAAATACATTATAGGAAGTTTGTAATTTGGGAGACCTAGATCACTTTTCATGTCTCAAATGTCTTCACTTTCTGTTTTAATCACTTCTCTCATAGCTTTACTTTCCTCATGACTCTTGTGTCACTAGTCTTGTATACATTTAATCTATTTTTTTCTAATCAATTAATCTAGACCTGTCACAGTGGGGGTCTCCTTTCATTTTTTTCCCACAGAAAGTTTAATTTCTAACTTCAATGTCACACATCTCTCACCAACATATTTTTGTGATTACCTCTAACTTCTTTTATCACCCACTAGCATTCATTGATGGCATCAAAATTAAATTCCACAGGATGGATACAGCCATCATTAGACAAGGTCAAGGAACTTAGACTTTGTGAATTTGTTGCATATGTCACATTTAGCCTCTACACTTGTTTTATTTCCAGTATTCATGAGCCTTGAGCTAGCCATAGAGGAAAACCATGGAGATTTATTGCCATGTTTATATTTTCCAAAAATATGAAGTCATACCCACTAATCCCATCTGCCTTTTGAGATGTGACATGAATGTTGTGAGCTCTGAGCTTCCTTTTGCATCATAGTATCAGCAAGACTGGTATGATGTGTAGGTTTCTAGCAAATCAGGAATACTCAGTGAAGTGGCTTGAGCAGAAGCATTAAGTCCAAAAACCTCTACATGATGGTATTAGTATGTTATATAATTTTAAAAATTCCATTGAAATTGGAATGTAGGTAATGTATCTATTTCTTACTTCAACTCCTTGAACTTAAGATAAAATTTAAGGAATGTCTTTAATTTCTTATCCTCTTAAAAAACAGGAGATATTGCTTTGATACTCTCAACAAATACAGCAATGTAAAAGTGGGGTGGGGGCAGGTATCGTTGATCTATTCAATCAAAAATTGGTGAGTTTTGTATATGAGTAAGCAACATGAAAACAAAAGTCAATATGGGCAGGACAAGTGTTTGGGAATGTCTAGAGAGAGTAAAGGAAATGATTTTACAATTTTTAATGATAAAGATATGGATATTTTAGCAGGAATGATGTCTCACTTATACAAATACCTTAACCCTGTGTTGAATCTAAATTTATGACTTTTCAACTTTTCCTTATATGTAAAGGCAACAAAAGGAAAGACTTATCAAAATGCAAGAATTTAGAGGACACCAGTCTGAAATCACTGAGTTTCTGAAGTTTGG
The DNA here is from genome assembly GCF_963930625.1 of Muntiacus reevesi. Taxonomy (NCBI): domain Eukaryota; kingdom Metazoa; phylum Chordata; class Mammalia; order Artiodactyla; family Cervidae; genus Muntiacus; species Muntiacus reevesi. Next base: position 32,627,558 of record NC_089271.1, on the reverse strand, counting down.
CCTCCACAGAATATTGGCAGAAGCTGGATAACAGTTGTTTCAACAGCTACCAGGCTTCCCTTATAGTTCAGTTGGTAAAGAATCTGCCTGCAATGCAGGAGACCCGGGTTCGATTCCTGGGTGGGGAAGCTCCCCTGGAAAAGGAACACTCCAGTGTTCTTGCCTGGAGAATCACATGGACAGAAGAGCCTGGCAGGGTGCAGTCCATGGGGTCGCAAGAGTTGGACTCGACTTAACTATTACTACTAAAACAGCTATCAATTTGTAATGACTTGAAATGAGGCAAGTTTAAGTTTCTGGCAGAGTAGATGCTTCTCTACCACCCACTAAAATAGTTTGACCAATGAGAAATTGCTGTAAAATATCTAAAGCAAAAGCCAGAGCCAAATCAAAACTACCTTGTGGCAAGTGATAATCGTCACCTTGAGATGTGCAAATGGTTATATTCTGGCCAGTGGTTTACTGTATGTTTGGGGTATTTAATTAGAATGAAAGAATTGCACATGCCTAATACATCATCTCTTTTGATCAAGAAAATATCTTCCCTGTCTCCTTCCTCACCCCTAGGATGAGTTTATCTCTCTCCCTCTCTTTTTTTTCATTTTTTTCTCCTTCCTCTCGCTCCCTTCTTTCCTGTCTCGCTTCCTCCCTTCCTTTAATAAATGAGAATAGGCTAGGTTTTTCTGCAGTAACAAATGAACCTTGAAATCCCAGTAGTATAATGAAACACATATTTATTACTTCCTCATGTCACACGCCAACATGAGCTGGGTGGCTTACCTGGGTTGTACTCAAAGTGGTGATTTAGGGATCCAAGTTCCCTTCATCATGTGGCTAAAACATTTAAACTAAAGCACATGATTTCTAGAACTGCCATGGTGGATGGAAGAGAGAATGTAAATGAATTGCACAGATATTTTTATGGCCAGGCCTGATAATGACACTCGACCCTTACTGAGTTGTTAAGGAGGATGGGAAATATGGTCTTATCAAGAAGAAATTGAAGTAAAATTTGATGAATACATAGCATTTTCTCTGACATAGTATCGGTTTACCCATGATTTGCTATACTTATCAGTATTTTTTAACCCTATCACAGTAGATAATATTATATATTCTGTCTTTTTACCAATCTTGTGGGTATTAGTAAGAAAAGCTTAGGACTTTGTATATGTGTATATATGACTAGATATATGAAAGAGTAAATAATGAATATACACATTCCAAATTCATTGTCACTCTAATTGTATCTTAGTTTCTTGATTCAAACTCTTGCTTCTAGTTTTACTTACTGTTAACACAGGAATTAATTATCAGTATTTTGTACTTCTTTAGGAACAGAAAAATATTTTAGAACCTATGGCCATATGTGTTAGGAAGAAAAGATAATAATTCTTCTTGAGTTGTGTTATATAAATGTCCCATAAAGAAGGGAAAACCCTTGTCCATGTTCTATCTACTTCCTAGTAATCACCTATATACCCAACACTTAAACTTGTACCAAAACCACAACATTGAACAAATTACTCAGTATCTGAGTCACTGAATGGGCTATATCTTATTGGAGGCAAGGTTGATAGAATCTGATAGAGGTGAAGAAAGAAACATAGTATTAAAAGAACAAAAGTAGTATACGTTAAAACATTTGTAAACTCCTGTAAGTTTGTTTAAGCACCCATGTAAAGAAGACAGATGTGGACATATGTGCTTCGAAATTTTTATGGATTATGCCAACATTATCCTGGTCATCAATATAACTGAAATGTATACAACTGACTGACAGAAATGATATAAAGAAGACCTAGTTATGTTTGAATATGAGCCAAGGACATGGCAAGCATTTGGACAAGTAGAATGATGTTCTTTACAAAGATGAATTTGTGGATACCCAGCTCCTGTTCACCATGATTATAGCCTGGCATATATGTTATAATGAGAAAATCTACAAGCTTATGAGCTTAAGTAAATAGGAGGAAAGTGACCAATACTATAGTTTCCACACGGAGGGTTGCTTGTGGGAGGGGAGATGAGGATTAGATAAAGAGTGATATAACCAGGAGCTGGTTTTGGAGTTGTAAGCAAAAGGCAATGTAAGGAATTTGTATGTTTAATCTCACTAACTTTTCTCCCTAATCTGGTAGACATCTAAAGAAATTAAATGTTGTATATTTTACAGGCACTCGATGTTTCTACCTAGAAGGCATTGCCCCATGGACTGTATTCATGCCAACTCTATTTTTGAGATATACTCTGAACATTTTGCCATTATTCATCACCATAAGGGTCACATTAGGCTATCATCATCATCTCTCACTCACACTATTTCAGGAATTACAACTAGTCTTTCTTTTCATGCTCACCGTCCCCTACATTCTTTTCTCTCTTTAGCTCCCAGAGAGCCCCTTTCAAAATTTAAATGAAGACATGACACCCCCCCACTTACAAGTCTCTGATGACTTTTCTTCTCATTGAGGAGAAAAAAAATTCAAGCTATAGCCTTGGCTTTAAAATTTCTATGATTCAAAAAAAAAAATAATAAAATAAAATTTCTATGATTCAACAGGTTGCAATCTATCTGAAGTTACTTTCTTTCCTCCTTCACAGATCCCTGTATGTAAGCTACACAGACCTCTTTGAGACCTTCCTCAAACTTGCCAAACATGGGCTTACCTCAGGGCCTCTGTAGTGTCTGTTCACTTCACTTGTAATGTTCTTCCCTCAGGTACTTACATGAGCCACATTCTCACTTCATTGCAATATGATCTCTGCTTAAATTATAGCTTGTCAAAGAGGCCATCCATGACCTCCAGCATGCTTCATCATATTATCCTGCTTTATTTTGCTTCATTTTTTGAAATTACCACTACTTGTTATATTGACTACATTTTATTTTTATTTTCTTTCTTGTGTAGAATATAAGCTATACGAGAATAGGAATTTCTGGTGTTTTTTCACCATTATATTCTTATGACCCCAAAAAGACAGAGTGTGTAGAAGACATTCACTAAATATCTGTTAAGAATAAAAATATAGGGAGTGGGTGAAATAGGTGAAGGGGATTAAGAAATAGAAGCCCCTAGTTATAAAATAAATAAGCCAAGGGATGTAATATACAACATAAGAAAGATGGTCAGTAATATTGTAGAAATTTCTATGAGGACAGAAGGTTACTAAACTTACTGTGATGATCATTTCATACATTTCAATGTATGCAAATGTTCACTCACTATGTAGTATACCTAAAACTAACATAATATTGTACATCAGCTGTATTCCAATTAAATTTTTTTAAAAGAATAAACTCTGAAAAATTATATATATATATATATATATATATATATATATATATATATATATATATATATAAAGCTTATTTTCCTGAAGTTTGGGTTTTCTAGTGCTACATAAACAACATCAAAACTTGACATGTTAAAACCACAGTTATTTCATTATAGCACAAACTTCTGTGTCAGAAATTCAAACAGGGCCAGGGATGTTCATTTAACAGATAGCCTGATCTACTCAGATAGCCTGACTTGGTCTGTTGTCTTGACAGAGGTGGCTAGGATGCTGGACTCAGCGGTTTCTGTCAGGAGGAATACCTTGACATGGCCTATCCTGTATTCAGACTCCTTACATGGTGGCTCTGGGATCCAAATGCAAGTGCTCCAGCAAACAAGAAGGAAGCTGCATTGCCGCAGAAGTCACAGCATCACTTCCACTGTGAAGTTTGGTTGAAGTTTCACAATTTAAATTTAATGGAAGAGGATATATATTCCACCTTTCAGTGAACAGGGCATCAAGTAATTTGGTGCCATGTTTTACTATATATTGAGAGGTATTTGACATAGAACATTTTATTAGTTTTGGGTGTACAACATAATGATTCAGTATTTGGATATACTGGGGAATCATTATCACAATCCATCACCATACATAGTTATATTTTTTTTACTTGTGATGAGAAGTTTTAAGATCTACTCTTTTTATGAATTTTACAACAGAGTATTATTAATTATTGTCACCAACGCTGCACATAACATCCCCATTACTTATTTATTTTATAACTGGAAATTGTACCTTTTGACCATTTCATCCATTTTTGCCCACCAACACCCCCCACCTTTGGCAACCACCAATCTGTTCTGTTCTTTGTATCTATGACTTATTTTTCTTTTTTTTCATTTTATATTCCACATATAGGTGAGATCATATAGTATTTGTCTTTCTCTGTCTGACTTATTTCACCTAGTTTATATGTCATGAAGGTCCATCCATGTGGTCACAAATAGCAAGGTGTCAATTTTTAATGACTGAATTATATGTAGAGAGAGACTACATTTTCTTTATCCCCTCATCCACTGATGGACACGTAGGTTGCCTAAATGTCTTCACTGTTGTAAAAAAAAAAAAAAAAAAAAGGCTCCCCTGGTGGCTGAGAGAGTAAAGAATCCATCTGCAATGCCAGATACCTGAGTTCAATCCCTAGGTTGGGAAGATCCATGAAGAAGAAAATGGCAACCCACTCCAGTATTCTTGCCTGGAGAATCCCATAGACAGAGGAGCCTGGAGGGCTACAGTTCATGGGGTCACAAAGAGTCAGACACAACTGAAGCAACTTAGCATGCACACATGCATGGTACTTGTATCTTTTATTTTTTTGAGGAAACTCTATACTGTTTTCCATAGTGACTGCAGCAATTTACATCCCCACCAACAGTGCATAAGATTTCCCCTTTTTTCCACAACCTTGCCAACACTTTTTTTGTCTTTTTTTTTTTTTGGACAAAAAGTCATTCTAACAAGTGTGCAACAACATCTCTTTGTAGTTTGATTTGAATTTCCCTGATGATTAGTGATGGTGAGCCCTTTTCCAGGTACCAGCTGTCCATCTGTATGTCCTCTTTGGGAAAATGTCTATTCAGTTTCTCTGCCCAGTTTTTAAATTGGATTGTTTGGATTTTTTTCTTTTTTAGTTGTATGAGTTTCCCATATATTTTGTATATTAGCCCTTTACCAGTATATGGTTAGCAAATATTTTCTTTCATTCAGCAGGCTGCCTTTTCATTCTGTTGATGATTACCCTTTCTGTACAGAATCTTTTTAGTTTCATGTAGTCTCATTTATTTTTGCTTTAGTTGCTTTTGCTTTTGGTGTCATATCTAAAAAATGTCATTGCCAAGGCTAATATCAGGTAGATTATGGAATATGCTTTCTTCTAGGAGTTTTATGGTTTCAGGTCTTATGTCCAATTCTATAATTTGAATTGTTATAATATTTTGTGTATGGTGTAACAATGGTCCAGTATCATTCTTTTGGATGTGGCTGTCCAGTTTTTCCAACACTAGTTTTGGTAGAGACTGTCCTTTCCCCATTATATATTCTTGGCTCCTTTATCAAAAATTAATCGGCCATATATATGTGAGTTTATTTCTGGGTCCTCTGTTATGTTCCATTAATCTATATGTCTATGTTTATGTCAATACCATACTGTTTTGATTACTATAGCTTTGAAATATAGTATAAAATCATGGAATATGATGCCTCCAAGTCTGTTCTTCTTTCTCAATGTTGCTTTGCCTCTGGGGGCCTTTTATAGTTTCAAAAAATTTTTTATAGTTGTTTTTCCTATTTCTGTGAAAAATTCCACTGGAATTTTGATAGGGATTATATTGAATTGTGGCCATGTTTTAAAACCCTCACAGATGGCTTTGATAAGATTGTTTGGATTATAAACTGTTTTTGTCCCCTGGTGCCTCAAGAGACTGAGCTTTTCCTAAGAGAATACAATGAGTGATCAGAAATGTAGAAAAAATTATTGACCCTTGAGTTCTGATGTGCTGCCTTGCTCCCGTACTTTACATTTCCTGTGTGCCAAGCTGTCTTATATCCCTAAAGGGTAAACATCTGTCTCAGAATCTTATTGAAAAAACTGACAAGAGCCAGGTCAGGTGTGTGGAGTGAGATTTGAAACGGTTGTGTGACAGGAAACCTTACTTTGCTTTTTAAACCTAAAGCACATGTTCCCATGCAGATTACCGGAGAAGTGCTGCATTAGAGATTTCAGGGCTATTACCTTGGTATTAATAAAGTAGTTCATTTTTAAAACACAGCTTTTATATTCGTCATCACCATCATTATCACCAATGAAAACAAATCCAGCCTCTATTCCCCAACATTGAATTAAATCTCTGAGATAGAATTTTGAGTAAATTAGAAAAGAATAGCTTTATTGTTCTGTCAGACAAAGGGGTCACAGCAAGCTAATGCCCTCAAAATTGTGTGTCCCAGCCTGGAGGGAGTAGGGAGGAGTTTTGTAGTAGTTTAAAGAGGGTGTGATAGATCGTAGACATTCTTCTGTGTGGTGAGATAAGTGGGAGTCAGCATCATCAACTTTCTGGCTCCAACTGGTCTGGAGTCTGTATCCTCAGGGGCAGCATATAGTTAACTTCTCTCAACTGGCAGAGGTTTCAGTATCTACAAAATAACTCAAAGATATTATGTGTATTGCTTGAGGAGGAAGCAGAACTCAGCCCCAAGGCTCTACTATTGTTTTTTTTAACTTTTGCTCTCTTGTCTCCACATCCCTTCCTTCTTTAATTAGCAAATATTTGAACCTGCATAATGTAATTCTGGAAATGTCATGGAGACTTAAGGAAACCTATTTCCTGTAATCAAGAAATGGAGGACACAGAAAAGCTTTTGTGCCAGAGTCCCACGGGTACTGTTGGTATCACCATTTGGTAACCTTCAGGAAGTCTTAGAGGGGAAGCCAGTATTAAGATTTGCCTATCAAAGTGCCATGAAACTTTAACAAATGTTAGAGTACTACAAAATCCATATTATATACTATTACTTTACTCTGTATATGATAATTATTCATTAAACATTATTTAATATGAAGCCATCAAGATTTTTCCTGTTATAATATAGCTTTAGTAAATAACTACATTATGATTTACATACTCTAAATATAAACTGAGTTTAAATACTATAATATTGTTATAATTTAAATATGGTAAATATTAAGCTTAATTTATGAAAAATCATGACAGCTTTTTTGAAATATGTGATTAAAAATTACTAAAATGTGAAAACAGTATTTGAATTTGATGTGTCTTCCAGTTCCAGCTTTGCTACTGAAATTGGTATCATTGACTCATTTTACTTCTCTATAAAATATACCTTCTTTAAGTTAAAATAATAATCTCTAGTGTCAAACTCCCTAGGGAGCTCTGCCATAGATATATGGCAGCTCAATAAATACTTCACAATGTGAATTATGTTACATCTTTTGGAACAAAACCACTAATGATGAAATTCCATTATTGGTGTTATCTTCAGGAGTATGGTTAATATTTAATGCTTGGCATTTTTTTCCATATAAAAGTAAACGTATTATTCTCTATTCTTGAAAAGGAGAATAACTGAACTTAATGCTAGTACTTTGCAAATTTCAAAATACTAATTTTTTTCCAGGTCACATCATAAAAGTTAACAAGATTTGTTGCAGAAACCAGTACTCGAGAAATCAAGCACCACACTCAGAGAGTTGGAGAACTCAGGTTTATTACGCTGGCGGGCCCAGAGGAGTTAACTCTCCAAGTTCTGAGTCCCGAACAGAGGGGTTACAGACTTTTTACACACAGACAGGCATGATTAAGTGGGTTTTCAGGGGCTGGGTGATTGCAAAGAGCAAGACAAGGGTGAGTGAGATAAGCTCCAGTTCCTGGTATTGTGAGTCCCCACTTTCTGAGACTATGTGACCTACCTGATCCAGACTTTAGAAGGAGCAAGCTGAGTAACAGAGGCAGGAGGCTATGTAAAGGCAGGAGGATATGTAAAATTTTAACTTTTCCTCTTCATTTGATAGGTATTTCACATGGTGTCTTTTGATTTAAATAGTTTTCATTCAACCTTTACTATCTGATTATTTGGTTAGTTCTTACTGGGAATCAATGAGCATGGATTATATTCAATATTATTGAACACTTGTATATATAGCATATCCAAGCCTCAATAGGCTGGAAGCATAAGTAAGTCAGACTTCCACTAAGTACACACATTTACTTATTTAAGACTAATTCATGTAGAAATTTACCCCTTCCCCCCTGTTATGGGTTAAATATTGTCCCTCAGAAAGATATGTTCAAGTCTTAATCCTCAGTATTTGTGAACATGACCTTATTGAGAAATAAAGTCTTTGCAGATGTGATTGTGTTAATATGCAACTGTACTCAATTAGGGTGACTAATGACTGCTGTTCTTACGAGAAGAGGGAAATTTAGACACAGAGAAAATGCCCTGTGGTGACAGAGGCAGACATTGGAGGGATGAGGCTACAAGTCAACCAACATCAAGGATAGCTGGCAGTCACCACAAGCTGGAAGAGGGCAAGGCAAGACTCTTCCTATGGGCTTCCAAGGCAGCACAACCCTGCCACGCCTTGATTCTAGCCATATAGCCTCCAGAACTGTGAGAGGATTAGTTTCTATTGTTTGAGATGCCTGCTGCTGCTGCTAAGTCGCTTCAGTCGTGTCCGACTCTGTGCGACCCCATAGACGGCAGCCCACCAGGCTCCGCTGTCCCTGGGATTCTCCAGGCAAGGACACTGGAGTGGGTTGCCATTTCCTTCTCCAATGCATGAAAGTGAAAAGTGAAAGTGAAGTCTCTCAGTCGTGTCCGACTCTCAGTGACCCCATGGACTGCAGCCTACCAGGCTCCTCTGTCCATGGGATTTTCCAGGCAACAGTACTGGAGTGGGGTGCCATTGCTGCCTAGTGTGTGGTAATTTGTTATGGTAGCCCTAGCAAGCTAATCTATCCCTTACCCCTGCATTATCTTCTAGATAACTGTAGTTCACCTCTCCTGCTGTCTTGCATTAGATGATTAGATGCTATCTGGGTACAGTCATCCTTTCTGGATGTCCACTGCTGCTAATAGAATGTCAGATCATCAACAGCCTATATTGTTAATATTTACAGTTTGCTGCATGTAAGATGAGGATCCTGTCCCTACATCATTCTAGAAATCCAATTCCTTCTCAGCTCCTTGTTTCTGGGAGATAAATAACTCAAACAAGATTATGTAGCACTTCATGAGAATAAGCACCAATTGACATACAGTGAACTTTAAATCCATGCAGAGCCAATAACCATTTCTCAAAAGGAAACATGGCTTTCTGCCTACACAATATTGGAAAAGCCACAGCATTTCAAATCTGTTTCCAAAGAGGGCGTTGACTTTGCATATGTGAAATTAAAAGATCCTTTCAGATGTTTGTAGTTTTTTTTAAAATTTTTTCCAAACAATGAAACAATCAACCTTCAATTCCTGTGACTCAGAACTCCTTGAAGCTTTGAAATGGCAGCTTTTCATCTTTTAATGAAAAAGGTTTAAGAAAACACTACTACTACAACCTTATAGCAGCATTTCGTATCCTGATCAAATAGAGATATTTTCCCAGTTTGTTGTGATCTAAAATAATGTTTAGGTTATACACTTAGGTCTAAAATGTGTGCCTTTTGATGCAACAGAAGCTATAGATTTTATTTAACTGCCAAAGGTAAAGAATTGAGTGGTTTCAGTGTCTATTTGCGTGAGTTCTTTTGCATTTACTGTTGTAAGCTACACATGGTCACTTTGTCCCACCTAGACCCACTGATGATGGGCCCAGGTATTTGAAGATAATGTGCAGTTGGATCTACTGGAATCCATGAGTTAGTATCCTTCTGGGTTGCTGTCTGTACCAACACCTCTTATGAGACATCTTTATACACTATTATTTTAAAACTCTTTCTCTTGAATCACCTCTACAAAGTACAACATAAGAGGAAATTGCGGTAACCACAGATGCACAGGAGGGCACATTCATGACTTAGATTCACGGTTATTTAGTCCTCTGATAGTCTAAGTTCGGAACGAAAATTTGCAATTTCTCTGATTAATTACTCTTAATAAAGTTAAAGATTTCTAAAAACTGTAGATAAAGATTTAAAAGGCTTTCTGGAGTCAAAATACATATTACAGCATGAGTCATGTTGCTGGCCAAAATCTTGGCCTTCTCTGCCCACCAAAGCCGAATAAAAAATATATAGAGTTTGGAGGAAATAGAAATTCCTCCAAATTCTCAGCTAGCAGACAGCGTAACATGGTAGGCTCATACCTCAAGAACTGTGCCCACCCCCATGAGGAGTCTAGGGGCTTATATAAGATGAGGGCTCACAGTCAGGAGTTGGTGATGAGCAACAAAGGTTTTAGGGTCTTGATTTCTTCCTGTTGCATCGTTTCAAAGACTGTCATAAACTGATCTCAGTAACCCAGTAATTGAGTAGGGTAAACACCAGACAGAGGATCTGTTTAGCATATAGTCAAAGGAAAAATAGGTGTGAGGTGTAGTTCCTGCAGAGTTAGGGGCAGAAAAGAAAACTAGTTACAGAGATACAGAGATGGGAGCAGTTAACAGTAAAAAAAAAAAAAAAAAAAAAAACAAAAAACACCTAGAATTATTCAGGCCTGCTCACTGTTCTCTTTATCTTCTTCATTCTCAGGAAAGGGAAAGAGAAAAACTCATTCCCCTTTTTTTCCTTTTCACTGCAACAGTCACATAGTTCCAAACAAAAATTTGAAAAGAATGTCCTTCAAAGTGTTCCTGTAGTGTAGCATGAGGGACTCTGAGCATGAGACTGCTTGAATAGCAGTTGCGAAGGCAATGGCAACCCACTCTGGTGCTCTTGCCTGGAAAATCCCATGGGCGGAGGAGCCTGGTGGGCTGCAGTCCATGGGGTCGCTTAGAGTCAGACATGACTGAGCGACTTCACTTTCACTTTTCACTTTCATGCATTGGAGGAGGAAATAGCAACCCATTCCAGTGTCCTTGCCTGGAGAATCCCAGGGGCGGGGGAACCTGGTGGGCTGACGTCTATGGGGTCGCACAGAGTTGAACACGACTGAAGCGACTTAGCAGCAGCAGCAGCAGCAGCAGCATCTATTTATAGGCTTCCCTGGTAGCTCAGCTCGTAAAGAATTCACCTACAATGCAGGAGATTCCGGCTCAATCCCTGGGTCAGGAAGATCCCCTGGAGAAGGGATAGGCTACCCACTCCAGTATTCTTGGGCTTCCCTGGTGGCTCAGACTTTAAAATCACCTGCACTGTGGGAGACCTGGATTCTATCCCTGGGTTGGGAAGATCCCCTCAGGAGGGAAAGGCTACCCACTCCAGTATTCTGGCCTGGAGAATTCCATGGACAGAGGAGCTTGGTAGGTTACAGTCCATGGGGTTGAAAGTCCACGTGACTTTCACTTTTCATTTATTTACATGTCAATGTAAATAATATCAGTAATATCTTCCTGAATATTTGCATATTGGTAAATAAAATAATTAGATGCTTTCTTGTTTATTTCAACATTTGTTTTCTGGAGTTTATAAAAATTTCACCAGTGTCCTTTTTGCAGAAGCACCTATTCCTGTGTTGGATGGGCTTACACATTTATGAATTCCAAATGCAGTAGTTGATTATAAAATTAATTTAGTAGTTTGTAGCAACTGTTATTTTAAAACAAAATAGAATAGAATAGGGTATAACAGAATAGGAAACATTAGCATGCCTTTCACAGAAAAAGAATAATTATTGCTTCAGGAGAATTCTAATTCAATTTTATGCATATGAGTGTATCTTTGTGTGCTCTAGTATGCATTATATAAAGTAAATTGTATTTCTTACAGAAGGTCATAGAAATATTTGAAAATAACTGCAGGTCCATAGTAGTATCTTGAGAAATCCCAAAGGATATTATTAGAATTGCTTGTTTATGAAAAAATATATCATGCACTCATTGGACTCTACCCATTGATTTCCCTCTTAATTAAGAACAATTTTCCAAATTATATCATCAGACTTATTTTAAATTCATTACTACATTAATATAATAATGTAAAGCAGCATAGCTTATTTTTTACTTGCCCTACTTCTACTATAGTAGGCTAACTTCTGTATGTGTGTATGTGTTAAATTTAGTAAGATTTTCTATCTAAAGAATAAGTATTTAGTTTTTTATATTTTAAGCACTCAATTGTTAATAAAAACAAGAGTTTCATACATAATTTTGGATAGTATAAAAACTTCTGAGTCTAAAGCTAGTGCTTCAAGAATGCTTCAACCTTTCAAAAGATTGAGGGAAAACCGATGGGTCTTTCTCTTAGGTTTATAACTCATAGGCACTTAAGAAACCCCTCATATGTATGCTTTCAGAAATCATGAAAGTATAAGGATCATGGTTCTATTCCAAGAAGAGACACTTAGACTTAAATTAATGCAATATCCCTTTAAAGTGTATTTTATACACTTTATTAAATACAGTAAGAGTCAGATGTTATGATTTCAGTTACAAGTTCTTGGTTCTTCCACACCTTTCCTAAATTTAAAAGCATCCAATGATTCATGTCAATGTATGACAAAAACCACTACAATATTGTAATTAGCCTCCAACTAATAAAAATAAATGAAAAAAAAAAACAAACAAAATGAAAAAACAAAACAAAACAAAAAAAGCATCCAATAGCTTTCCATTCCTTTTTGTGTATCATTGTCACTCTTTGGAATACTTCTCCTTTCATACCTTCATTTATTTATTATTTCATCCATCAGTCCACCCAACCATCCGACCAGTCAACAATTTATTCATTAACTTCTATGTAATAGCGACTATCTAGACACTGGAGATTGTACAGAGTACATAGTGGACAAAAAAGAAAATCCTTACCCTAATGGAGGACACTTGTATCATGAGTCAGGGAAGAGAGAAAATAATCAGGTAAGAAAAATGTGCAGTATGTCACAAGCTGTAAGTTTTATGGAGAAACAGAAAATAGGCAAAGGTGATGGAGAATTTTGGACAGCGAGGATGGGTGATAGAAATTTTAAATAGACAGGTCACAAATGGCCTCGGTGAGAAAGAGATCAAATACCAGAAGGAGGTGAGGAAGCAAGCCATAATATAAATGGAAAAGTCTTCCAGGCAAAGAAAAGGGCAAGTACAAAACTCCTGAGATGAGTATGTGCTGAAAATGTTTTAACAGCCAGAATTGGGATAGGGTGAACAAGAATGACAGTAGATGGTTAGGTTAAAGGGAAATGGAGACAACAAGGGCTAAATATATGACTCTTACTGGCTGTTGTATGAGTATACACTTGACTTTTTTTTTATAATGAAATAAGAAGCCACTAAATATTTTGAATAGAGAAGTATCTTTGTCTTATTTTTAAATTAATTATTTGGATAATTAAAATCTCCTGTCTATAAAGGACATTCCTCCAAAACATAAAGGAAGGTATGAAATAATTCAGGAGTGATGGTGCTTGAATCAGGGAAGCCACTTTGCAGGTGGGGAGATGTACTTGGATTCTGGATATATATTAAAGGTGAGGTGTGAGAGAGGAAGTGATGATAAATGAATGACATTAATTCTTGTAGCCTGAGGAACTGGAATACTGGTGTTACTGTGTAAGTGCTGGAAAAGGTACTTGGAAGAGCAGAGCTGGTGGAAATAAGTAGGCGAGAATAAGAGTCATATTTTGGACAAAATTGACTTTGTGATTTATATTCAGGGGGGACCATGAACAGGCCATTGGTTCTAATAGGACTTCCAAAGAAAGATCCTGTTAGCTGTTATCTACAGATCTCAAATAAATAAGTGCTTCCTCAAAGAAGCCCTCCTTAGCCTCCCCAAGGAAGCCATGTACTGCTATCCTAGGCCCCTTGATAGCTGTAAGTTTACATTTGTTTTTGTGATTATTTGATCACTGCTTTCCTAACTTCCTGAAGATGGGACATTCCATTAGGTCCAGAGTGTTTACTTACCACTGTATTCTTAGCATTTAGCACAGTGCCTAGGATATATATTAGGAAATTTTATATATATATATATATATATATATATATATATATATATATATGTATGTATGTATAAAATATATCCTTAGACTTCCCCAGTGACTGAGCGGTAAAGAATCTGCCTGCAATGCAGGGAAAGCGGGTTCAACCCCTGGGTCGGCAAGATCCCCTGGAGGAGGAAACAGCAACCCACTCCAATATTCGTGCCTGAGAAATCCCATGGACAGCGGAGCTTGTTGTTGGAAAACAGTTAGGCACAATTTAACAACTAAACAAAGACAATATATGTCCTATTGCACACATTCAGCTAAGCACTCAGAAAATGAGGTAAACAGGCTGAAATGAGGTATTGGAAAAATTAGCCTCAAGCCCATATGGCAAAACATTTGTGTCTTTTTCTGGTGACTTAGGTCATTAAAAGGCAAAACTCTTAAGATTTGAGGGTGGGATATTTTATGAGGCATGACTATTGCTGGAACAACGTGATTGAGGGAAGGGAGTAGTAGGAAATAAGCTCAGAGAAGTAAGACTACAATCCAAGTGTGATGAGAAACCATTACAAGAATTAAGACTAAAAATCATGTAAACAAACAAATGAACATAATAAAACAGAATCAGACTCACAGATACAGAGAACAAAGTACTGGTTACCAGTGGGGAGAGGGAAGGGAGAAGGAGCAATATAGTGGTAGGGGATTAAGAGGTGTGAACTATTATGTATAAAAGAAATAAGATACAAGGATATTTTGTACAGCACAGGGAATATAGCCAATATTTTATAATAACTTTAAATGGAGTATAATCTATAACAATATTGAGTCAGTGCATTGTACACTTGAAACTAATAGTGTAAATCAAATATAATTAAAAAATAATAAGGATAGAAAAGAATCAAAGTGATATGATCCACTAAATATTTTTAAAAGATCCCTCTTATTATTACCTAAAACATGTCTGTAGTGGAATATGAGGGGAAGCTCAGAGAACAGCTCTGAAGCTGATGCAGTGGTCAGGTAATAGAACCTACCAATTTAGACAAGGATGATCGATGTTATGAGAATTCACAGTATATATGAGGTATATTTTGAAGGTAAAGTTTGTAGGATTTGCTGATAGGCTGATTTGCCATGTGAGAGAAGGCAGTAGACATGAGATGTCATAGAAAAAAATAGTTATCACCTAGGTATTAGACCTAAGCAATGGGTAAATGATGGAGATGTTAACTCAGATGGGTGAAGAGCATATTGATAGGGAAGGGAGAGCAATCAAGAACTTGAAACAGCCTTTAAATATCTCACTGGACAAATGGAATAGGCAGTTCAATGACAAGTCTAGATTTCATGGGACATGGTGAAGCTGTGAGATCAACATATTTGAAAGCATAGGACTGGATGTGTTGTTCATGAATTCACAGAGGACAATTTCCCAGTGTCCGAAAGGCTTAAGTTCTTGTCACACATCAAATCTGTTCAGCTTTGGATCATGCATAGATAAACAATTTGCATACAGATCCAAATGTGTGTATACAATGCAGAGAAATATTTGTTGGTTGTTGTATTGGCTCTCATACTTAATTTTTGTTGAGTACAGGGTTGTCTTTCCCTCTAGTTTCTTCTGGGTTTCCCAGGTAGCTCAGTGGTAATCTGCCTGCCAATGTGCGAGATGCAGAGATGCAGGTTTGATCCCTGAGTCTGGAAGATCCCCTGGAGTAGGAAATGGCAACCCACTCCAGTATTCTTGCCTGGAAAATTGCAAGGATGGAGGAGCCTGGCAGGCTACAGTTCCTGTGGTCTGCAAAATTGGACACAACTACACACACAAATGTAGTTTCTTATAGCAACTTTTTAAGCAATTCATAATTATCAAATATTTATGTGTATACCTTATATGTCCAATGTATTATAAGTTCTATAGAGGCAAGATGTAAATGAGAATTCCTCATCTTCATAGCATTTCACAGCTAGCAAGTGATTCTCACAAACATTACTTCATTAATCCTCACATCTCTAGTGGGTAATATTTCCACTTTACCATTTATTTTTGGTAATATTTTGCTACATAATAAGCCACCTCAAAATTTAGTTGCTTAAAAAATTACAGCATTTATTTTTCTCACGAATCTGCAAATTTGGGCAAAGTTTGACATGAATATCTGATCTCTTCCATATGATGTCATAGAAAGCAACTTAATGCTGAGAGCTGGAATCATGTAAGACATTCCTTCCTTACTCATGTCTGATGCTTGGCACCGGCTGTTAATCAGGAGTTTTACTGGCCTTGTGCTTAAAACTCCTATACATGACCTTTCCAGGTGGCTGCCTGTCTTCCTCATAGCATAGTGACTGGGTTCCAAGGGTGAGTATCACAAAAGAGAAAACAAGGCAGAAGCTTTATCACCTTTTATGACCTAACCTTGGAAGTCACCCGGCATACTTCAGCCATGTTAAATTTATCAAAGCAATCACCAAGGCCCACCCAATGCCAAGGAAAGGGAAAGAGACTATACTCCTTGACTGGGTATTGCCAAGGTTCAGGTAGAGCATGTGGAATCAAAAATATTGCAAAAATGCAATCTGCCACACACATGAAAAGACAGGACTTCCCTGGTGGTCCAATGGTTGAGAATCTGCCTGCCAATGCAGGGAACACAGATTTGATCTGGGAATATTCCACATGAGGCGGGGTAATGAATCCTGAGCGCCACAACTACTGAGCCTGCGCACGGCAACAAAGACCCAGCATAGCCAAAAATAAAAAATAAGTAAATATGTTTTTTAAAAAAAGAAAAGGGTCAGTGTGGTTAAGAGGCAGATTTGGGCAAGAACACAGGCATATTTTGCAAAATGAATCAATTTGCAGAAGAAACTGATGATTGTTCTTTTTGATTTCCTTCTGAAATAAAAATGTATGACCAACAGTTATTTTGTGACTACACTCATGTCAAATTTATTTCTTCTTTGTATAGACCATTTTGAATAAACCACTATTGCTTGCAACTTTAATTTTTGGAGTTTTAATTTGACCAGAAATTTTCACTGAGAAACTAGTATGCTTCCTGTATTGCCTGTTAGGATGGTCTTTTACTTGACAGTATGGACTTCTGAAAACATTTCTGCTGCAACTAGAGCTCAAAAAGAGTTTACTCCTCCTCCTCTTCAATTATCTAATCAAGCATGGCTCTACATTTGATAATTTTTGGCAAATTCTGGGTCTCCAGACACAATTATAATTTTAGAACTGTTTGTGACATTAATTACTAAGCAGTCGTTTCCAGTTCTTTAATAAATAAATGACATCCAGAAGTTTCTTTAGGCTACATAGAAAAATAGTGGCAAAGCTACAATTGGAAGCAGATGCTAAGACATAAATTTCAAAACAAAGGATTACATTGAGAGGCGATACCTCTAGTAGGGAAACAGGGAAGTGCTAGAGGCAAAGGACGAAACCTATTATACTGTGTGTATACCTATTCATTGGTTCCTGCTATGGATAACTGGGTCTCAATCTCGTTAGGGATTTTAGGAGACTGGGAAGAATATTTGCCTCAGAGTTATTCCATCTGGGGTTTCCCTAGTGACTCGGTTGGTAAAGAATCTGCCAGCAATGCAGGAGACCCAGGTTCGATCCCTGGGCCTGGAAGATTCCCTGGAGAAGGGAATGGCAACCCACTCCAGTATTCCTACCTCGAGCATTCCATGGACAGAGGAGTCTGGTGGGCAAACTCCTCTGTTGTCCATGGGGTGGCAAACGGTCAGACACGACTGAATGACTGACGCCTTCCCTTTCACATTATTTCATCTTGGGAAGGAAGGAAGTTGGAGAATCATCCACCTCCTCTCATTTGTCATTGCTGCAGACTGCTTTGAGGGCATTACCTTCCCAGTGTACATGGCCTGCTCTGAGGATGGGCCTAGCAGACTCCAAAGGCCAGAGAATGCCCTCAGCACAAAGCCCCCTATGCTTGCTCTCAGAGGCTGTGGGCACAGACAGGAACTGTGTGCCAAGAGGATGTATGTGGCATCAACAACCTCTGCTACACCTCTAATTAATTTGCATTGTTTCTTTGCTCTCTTTGTCATATGAGTATTTGCCTAATGTTCCAATAAAATGAACTGTCTCAAGACCATTCTAAACATGGCAGTCACGTATAGACTGTGTTGGCATTGTAATCCAGAAGGAAATGATCTTTCAGCAGGATCACACAGGGGTAGAGTCAAATTGGAATTGAGATGTCAGGGGATACAAGAGAATCACTCTTAGAGATAAGAGGGTGGACTTATTCTTTGACCCATCATATACCGTTTTCAGTATATTTATGATGTGGAAGCTCATGGAAAACTTCAGTGCTTGTTCCATGTAGTATATGGGTGTGTGTCTGTTTTGCATGAACAAAAAGTGGTGTCTGCTTAGGGTAGAGAGGCTTTTAAAAGCTCATGTGAGCCCCCATCTTTGAGATGCAACTTGATGGTAGCAAGCAGGATGAGGAAAATTAATCTTACTACTAGATTCAACCTAGGAAACTGATCTTGAGCAGCCTGGGATATTGGAACTTTACAGACAGTGAATAGAAAAATCTTAACGCCTAAGTTTTAGTGCTAATGTTGTTGTTGTTGTTGTTGTTGTTTAGTCGTTAAGTCACATCCAGCTTTTTGCAACCCCATGAACTGTAGCCTGCCAGGCTCTTCTGTCCATGGGATTTCCCAGAGAAGAATACTGGAGTGGGTTGGGTTGCCATTTCCTTCCCCAGGGGATCTTCCCCACCCAGGGATTAAACCCACGTCTCCTGCATTGGCAGGCAAACTCTTTACCACTGAACCACCAGGGAAGCCCTCTAATATCATTAGATCCTCAGTATCAAGACAATATTCCTTCTTCTCCTAAAATACTCCTAGTCTTAGGACATGCCAGAAGAGAATGCTTAAATTTAGAGCATTCTAGTAGTCAAAATTTCAAAGAGATCCCTAAAAAAAGTCTTTGGAAAGAATGGGAAAGTGTAGTGATTCAAATTACCCTTGATTGTGTAGAAAACGTTTCTT
The DNA here is from genome assembly GCF_963930625.1 of Muntiacus reevesi. NCBI lineage: Eukaryota > Metazoa > Chordata > Mammalia > Artiodactyla > Cervidae > Muntiacus > Muntiacus reevesi. Next base: position 32,608,628 of record NC_089271.1, on the reverse strand, counting down.
AGAAAAATTTGCAGATTCTACGACAGGAATCTAAAAATATCAACTCAACTTCCAGTCTCCTAGGGAAAAAAAAATGCTTTCTCTGCATCCCTAAAATATATTTATTTCAAACTGAGTTTTCTGAAATATCTGTGTTAAGAGAAAACCAACTAATAGCTGTGTTGATTCATGAAAGTTCTCTCTAGCAATCAATGGATACTTCTATATAAAAGTGATGACACTGCATAAAATGGACATCTAAAATATGTTTCAGCATTATCTGTTAAAGGAAGCTATATGATGTGCTTATTTTTAATATAATAGGGATATGCCATCTTTGGGAGCTTCTAGGATGCCATGATCTATTCATATTAAGGTGTGGACTTTCAGTTAATCATACCATGCTATTCATTTCCTAGTTGGACAGTTCATAAAATAAATGTCTTTAGGTGGTAATCTGAAACCCTTTGACATGATATATTTGAATGTCTTTTATTTCTCTGGTGCAAATACTTTCTGATGTAGAGTAACTGAAAGGTTAGCAGGGTCCATGGAATTCTTTTACTTGGGATAATATTCTGAATAACAATCTGAAATTTCTATAGGTCTTTTAAACAGTCACCCAGAAGTAACTGGCTCATCTAAAGAGAAGTATTCTAACCTCTCTAACCTTAGTTTTTGAATAAGAAAATGCCAAGAAGTCTATCTTCTTTATTTGCTGAAATACATAAATAGTATGGATTAGGGAGAAGGGAGATTTGCAATGGTTTCCTTTTCATTGCTTGATGATCTACACGAAAGGGGTTCCACACAGACTTGAAAATAACTTTTGAAGATGTTTTTAATAGAATAAAATAATGAGCAACATTTCTAGCACTCTACTCTCTCAGTCTTTCAAAGCTTAAGCATCTCAGAGGTTCACAAAATCTTGCTTCATTTTTAAAATGTCATAGTTTCCCTGTTGTATGTTCATATGTATGTTTTTCTACAGTTACTTGTACAAACAGTATATACACCGATATAGTATTTTTTTCAATGAGATACTATAAATAGTAAACTAAAATATGCTTGTTGTATTTAACAATATTTCACAGATATATTTAAACATATTTGCATGTAATTTTAACCTATGATTATTTTAAAAATGGAATTTCACATGGAAATATACATAAAGAAAAATATAAATATGCATAAGTCATGTCCGACTATTGTGACCCCATGGACTATAGCCTTCCAGGCTCCTGTCCATGGGATTTTCCAGGAAAGAATGCTGGAGTGGGTTGCCACGCCTTCTCCAGGGGATTTTCACAACTCAGGATTGGATCATGGGTTTCCTGTAATGCATGTGGTCTCCTGCATGGCAGGTGGATTCTTTACCAACTGAGTCACCAAGGAAGCCCTTATAATGCATAGCTTAACTAATTTTTAACAAAATGAACAAGTAATATCTATCACCCAGAACAAGAAACAGGCATTACAGGAATACCAGAAACTTCCCTGTTGCCTGACCCCAATGACTGCATCCCTCTAAAGATAGTGTTATCTTCTATCACCATAAATTGGTTTTACCTGCTTTTAATCCTTATATAAATAGACATATAGATCATGTACCTTTAGTGTTTGTTTCCTTCGCTCAAATTATGCCTGTGGAATCCATGCATGTTATTGCATGGTGCAGTAGCCCATTAGTTTCATTGCTATAACATTCATTTTATGAATATAGCCATGTATTTTTATCAGTTTTACTGTTGATGGATATGAGGGTTGTTTCTAACTTTGGCTGTTATATAAAATGCTGCAGTTACTGTTCCTGGCTTTGATACAGTTTTGGTTTTGTTGTTGCTGGGAACACTCCTAAAGGTGGGATTTACGTGTCATGCAGTATTCATAATTTTTGCTTCAGTGTATTTTGCAGTTTTTCAAAGAATTTGTGATTTTCAGTTCCATAAGGTGCATAAGAATTCCAATCACACCACATTTTCAGCAATATTTAGTATTTTCAGTTTTGTTTTGATTTTGATTGTTGCCATTACATGGGTGTGTAGTTGTTTTGCTTTGTGATTTAAATTTTAATATCTTGGTGCCTTTACAATGTTTAACATCTTTCCATATTTTTATTGGTCATTTGGATATCCTCTTTGGTAAAACAGCTATTCAAGATTTCATTCATTTTGTTAGGACTGGGTTTTGCTTTTTTTGATTTGTATGAGTGTTCTATATATTCCAGGTACCTTTAGGTTTTTTTACACACACACACACACACACACTTCCACTCTGTGATGTTCATTTTCAGTCTCTTACTGAGGCCCTCTGACAAACAGAAGTTCTCATTTTAATGAAGTCAATATGCCAATCTTTTTCCTTTAATCTTAGTATTTTTATGTCCAATAAAAAAAAAGTCCATCCCAAGGTCATGAAGCCATCCTCCTATGTTACCTTTTCCACTTTTATTGTTTTTCCTTTAACACTTTTCACGTTTAGTCTAAAATCGAGTCTCTAATTGACTCCACACTATTTATTGAGAATTTTCATTCCCTATGAATTGCAGTGCCATCTTTGTCATCAATCGAGGGAGCATACATGTGACTTTGCACTTTCAGTTCTGTTCTATTGGAGTATTTGTCCTCACACCAAAGCACACTGTTTGAATTACAATAATTAACTCCATAATATCATTAATTTTCTGGGCTCCAAAATCACTGCAGATGGTGATTGCAGCTATGAAATTAAAAGACGCTTACTCCTTGGAAGGAAAGTTATGACCAACCTAGACAGCATATTGAAAAGCAGAGACATCACTTTGTCAACAAATGTCTGTCTGGTCAAGGCTATGGTTTTTCCAGTGGTCATGTATGGATGTGAGAGTTGGACTGTAAAGAAAGCAGAGCGCCGAAGAATTGATACTTTTGAACTGTGGTGTTGGAGAAAACTCTTGAGAGTCCCTTGGACTGCAAGGAGATCCACCCAGTCCATCCTAAAGGAGATCAGTCCTGGGTGTTCATTGGTAGGACTGATGTTGAAGCTGAAACTCCAATACTTTGGCCACCTGATGCGTAGAGCTGACTCATCTGAAAAGACCCTGGTGCTGGGAAAGATTGAGGGCAGGAGGAGAAGGGGATGACAGAGGATGAGATGGTTGGATGGCATCACCAACTCAATGGACATGGGTTTGGGTGGACTCTGGGAGTTGGTGATGGACAGGGAGGCCTGGCGTGCTGCAGTTCATGGGGTCGCAAAGAGTCAGACACAACTGAGAGACTGAACTGAATCATTATTGTAAGATTTATTACTGAAAAGTCCTTCAATTTTGTTCTTTAGATTACCTTAGTTATTTTGCCCCTTTAAATATACACATGCATTTTAGAATGTACACACACACACACACACACACACACACACACACACTTGATGGGATTAATTGGGGTTTCACTGACTGCAGATCAACTTTGGGGGAATTTACATCTTTACAACATCCATCCGGTAACCAATCCATGAGCAGGGTATAGTTCTCCGTTTATTTAGGTTTTCTTTAATTCCTCTCATTTATATAATTTGTATTTAGAGTTCTTGCAAATATGTTTATTGATATAATTTTTTTAATATCATTTAAAATGGTTTCTAGAAACACAATTAATTTTTGGACTTTAATGACATCCAAAAACCTTGTTATATCCACTTAATTGTAATATTTTATCTGATGATTGGGTTTTTTTTATGTATATGTCTTCTGAAAACAATAAAAACTTCATTCTCTTTTTCAAACTTTGTAAGTTTGTTTTCTTGTTACACTGACTAGTATATTAAAGTAGTGTTTGCTATTATTTATAGATATATTTTAGCAGTTTAAGGAAGATTCTTCCTATTCTTAGTTTGCTAGGAGGTTTTGTATTTTTAAAACTTTGTGAGTGTAAATTTACCCTTTGTGTTTTTAATGTGATGAATCAAGATACTTGGGATTCGTGTGTTAAAATGAACGGTCGCTTGTCCAAAAAAAATGAAGTTAATTGTGATACATATATTGTTATTTTAATATAGTACTGGGTTTGTTTTATTTTGATAGTGATTTATGCAGGGTGCAAATCAAATCCTTTTTTTTTTCAAAGTAGCTGCATAATAGTCCATTGATTGATATGATATAATTGCTTCAATAGTTTCCCAGCTAAAACACATTTAGGTGGTTTTCAGTGAATGTCTTCTTAGAAATAAGGCTTTAATAAAGAACCTTATGTATATCCTCATATACTGTTGATTTTATTTCTGTCAGATAGATTAATTAAGAGGCACTGTTGGGCAACATAGCTATTTTTACGTTATTTTCTTAAATTTATCAATATTTTACCAATGTGGTATATGAATTGCTTTTTTTTTCTTACCCTACTTCCAAAATTGACTGTTATTCTATTCATTTGCTTTATCCTCTGTCCAAAGGGTGGGGAATACTATATCCTTTTGCCTTTTCTTGACTATGAGAAGGTAGATAACATTTCACAGTTTCACTAGATATCTGCATAATTTTTTGTGTGAATTTACTGTTCAGGTTACATATTCATTTTTTTCTTACTGGATTGTTTGCTTTTTCAAATCAATTTGTACAATTTTATTAAAGTAGAGATATTAAACCTCTGTTCAGATGTTTTAAATATTTTATCTCAGTTTATTGTCTTTATGCCTTATTATAAAGTCTTTGGCTTTATGGAAAATTTTATTTCTTATGTACTTAAAAGTGACAACTTTCTCCTTAAGGTCACCTCAGATTAGTGTTTGCTTTAAGAATGCCCCCATAACTTAAACTGTTACAGATTCCTCATTTCTTGGCTTTTATTTTGTAAATTGGGATCTTCAGTCTATCTGGAGCTTATTTTTATATAGTTTAAATAATAGGAGTCTAACTTTATGGAAACACCATTATTCTATATTCCATTTTTAATGACTGAACTGAAATGTCATAGTGAATTTCCTTTGCCTGGATATGTTTCAGGATTCTATTCTGTTCCATCACTTTGTCTATGTCTGTACCAATTCCTTATTGTTCTGATTAGAGTAGTATAATAATATATAAAGTAGCATGCCACAATCTTTGTGATTAAAAAATATTCTTAATGATTGTTATACTTTTTTTCTTTTCTAATATAGGAGCTGTGCTGTGTATTTCCCATCTGATGAACTTGTTAGAAAGAGAACAGATACGTCTGAAAAGAACAGGCGTTTGGGAAACCTAAGGCGTCTGCCTGTACAGAGCAGTAAAGAGAGATTTTCAACAGGCATCTCAGGCTGACGCCAACTGAGAAATATGTAGTGGAGACTCCATCCTGAGCATTGCTCTATGTTTAATCTAAGGAAATTCTGGAGCTAAGCCTAACAACTATATTTTTGTCATCCTAAATTACCCACTGTCATGCAAAAGGCCAATTTGGCAATGGAATACAGGAGGGCAAATATGTTTTTAATCTAAGGCATTATAATGGGAATGGAAGAAGGTTACAGATAAAATTGTCTTGATGAAGGCAGCCAATTGGATGTTCATAAGTTCTTTCATCATGATGTTTTTTAGATTTGATTGCTCATTGGAATTACCTGCAAGACTTTTACACTCCTGATGGGCAGGTAAGAGTCTAGAACAATTAAGCATCATCTTAATGAAAATCAGGGGTGGAAACCAGGCCTTAGTGGTTTGTAAAAAATCCCAGATGATTCCGCTGTCTAGCAATGGTAGAGAGCCAGTGCTTTAGAAGAAGCTAAGAATCTACTCTGGAAAAAAAACGCAGAAGAAAACAAGAAAAGAAAATCTTTAGCTGTTGCTAGGCCCCTTGCCAAGCTCTTCTTGTAAAGTTAATTTGTCTATGGTAGGTGATGGGCAGAATTTGGGGTGACTGAGCTTCTGCAGGAAGACGTGCAGGATGAATTATATGTGTGTTGGGGTGGGGTGGAGGGAGGAGTAAGGATACTAACCAAATGAAAGTCACTTCTGAAATTTTTAGAAAATAAAGTCATATGAGCTGTTTATAGTCCAATCTAATTCTAGCTTCAGTGGTGGGAGGAAGGGATGGAGGAGGCAGTCGGAGTGAATATACACTGAAAGAAGGGTGGGTAGCTTTGGTGAAATATCCTAAGAAATATGATTATGCTCAGCCTATATTTCCTATTTCTGGTAGTGCTTCTGAGTCAGGATACCACTGTAGGGTACACAACGTGTGAGTGACCCAGATAGCAAAAGCCAAAGACCCTTCTCCTCAGCGTACTCCTCTTATAAGTGGCGATACTAAATCATTCATGACCTCATGTGCTGCTTTTGGCAAGCGGCTCCCTAATTGCTCCTGTGTTTGCAGCGATTCTGCGCAGCCTGGAAAAGCGAGTCTCCAACTTGCCTGTGGATTTATTGACCACCGGGTCCCTCCTCAGCTTTCACCTGCCAGGCCTCGCCCACTCTAGTTGGGGGGTAGGAGCTGGGGACACCTGTTCCCTCCTCGCCAAGCATGGGCTGGGCCATCTGACGGCTTCCCCTTTCCACCAGGGCAGGTGGCGGTTCGGTGTTTCTGCCTTTCCCAGCGCACCCTCCCTCCCCGCCCGCGACGCATCCCTGTCTCGGTGGCTGAGGGCCTGGGGAGGGGAGCCAGCCGCCCTCACACACACCAGATCCCCAGCTCGCTACCTGCTTTGGCGAGCATCGGGCGGACTGCGCGGGCCCACCTGCCTCCAAAGTTTGGGGCGTGCGGGCGCCGGGGCACGTGGCGTGTGCCGATGGCTCAGCCTGGGGGCCCGGGGCAGCCCCGGGAACCCGCCGCCGGAGACGGATTCACCGACGTCATCAGGAGCCGCGCCGGTAGGACCTTGCTGCTTTTGCTTTTTTTTTGGGGGGGGGGGTAGGGTTGGGGGGTGTCGGGAGCGCTCCGGCTCCTCTCCGTAGAGGCTGTGCCCTGGAAGTTAGTGCGGGGCTTGGGAAAGTTGTCGTGGCGCAGAGCCGAGGAGCGGCCGGGGACTGTCCCCGCGCCCCCGCGCGCGCGGGGCGGCGGGGAACCACGCGGGGCGCGTCCGGGGAGGAGGGCGAAGGGGTGTCGTTCCCCGGGAGAGGCGGACACTCAGGTTTCCCTGTCGGGTCAAGTAGATCCTGGTGTAGTGGTGGGCGATTTTTTAAATTTTTTTTTAAAGAAAGCCGCCGACGATCGGTTTTCTGATAGGACGGAACTTGTTTTAAAAATATAAAGGGATGAGCAGGCCGATTTCAAAGAAATACTGTCCTACGTTGTGTTTCAGAAGGGAGGGTTGGGGGGGTGTGAGAAGGCATGCCTGGTCAGGGTGTGGCCAAGGGCAGAGTTAAGAAACCTGAGAAGTTTCATCTGTGCAGAAGGAAAATGTCAGAGGGGGTGACAGGAAGGCTTGCATGCCTGGAGCGTAACTAGAGGAGTTGAAAGCCAGGGAAGAAGCAGGAATGAAAAGTCTAAGGGTTTTTTTGTGTGTTTTTGGTTTGTTTGTTTTGCTTTTTTTTTTTTTTTTTGCGGCGTTACCACAGTGAACTTTCTCCCATGTGTAAATTTCATTTGTAAGGAATCTTCTAGCATTTGGTGGTCTGGCCTACATGTGCAAACACTTGTAAACCAGGATAAGTCATTAAAGCTGTAAATACAAGCAGCTGTTAAGCTTTACCAAAGGATGAAGTTTCAGCTGCTAGAATCCGCTCACTCCTTGGAAATGCACCGAATCGTGGACGGCAATGTAAGGGGACCCTTCCAGGTTTCTTGACATATATTTCTGGATGCTGAAGAGGATAAAGGTAGAAAGTCACTGTGCAAGTCTATTTCTGATATGAGGTTCAAGAAAATAACAGTCGAAAACAAAAAATGAGTAAGAGACACAGAAATTTGGTAAAACTACACATCCGCAGAGTTCAGAAGATGGTAAAGCAGGATTTCTCTTCACTAGTAGTATAAATTGATAATGATACCTATAAGTCAAGAAAGAATGGTCTCTGATACTGTCTCTGACAGTACCTGGGACAAATAGTTCTCAATTTAAAAATTACACTTAGCTTCTTCTGGTCTCATTAATAACCTAACATCCTTCTCTGATTTTAAAGGGAAGAATAGTAAACTGTCTTAAATGGAATGACTTTCTCATTCAACATGTAGGATAATAGAATGGCTTTAGGTAGTCACCCTAAAATAACAATTGAAAAAAATACATTGAGTACTTTCATACGCTGCTTTAAAATGGCTATTGTTTATGCAGTTTATTAGACAGTAACTTGTAGCTATAACTATTTGAAATATGCAGAATGATATCTACTATAAATCTGTTAGAGTATTATTTTTGGAAAAGTGTGTTAAGAATTAATTCTGTGAAGAATTGTCAGTGCGTGAGAGAAGCAGAAAAATATCTCCAAGTTAATTCTCATAACTAGGTTTGTGTGAGCTTGTGTATATGGAGATGGACAGTCTAAATCCATCTCTAAAGGAAATTAAGCCTTTCTATAACTTTGGATTCCATATCAGATGCTACTTTGAGTCACTGTTTCTTAAATCCAGTTTACTTTTTTTTTTTCTTTTACATTTGTGAAATTAAGCTTTTAGAACTAGGAGACCTTCAAAGTGGAGTGAGTGAGAGATCCAACAGGTTGTCTAATTTTCATTGCCAGCCTTTCTCTTTTTGATAGGTCCATCTCAGCGTTTAGAGACCATCCCATAAAGTAGAATTTGTGCTTTGAATATTTTGGTTTTTGTACCTTTATGAAACCAGTGGTTTTGTTTTGTATTATTTTTTAGGTATTGATTTTTTTAAAAATTCTGAAGCATGAGGGGAAGTTGCTTTTAATAAATACTTTTTGTAGTCAATTGCTATGCACAGAAAAACATGTGGTGGGATTAACAGTGATGCCAAAGAAAACCAAACCGAAGAACTTGTTACACTGGCAATACCTATGTCTCTCTGCTGTCTCCTCCCCCAATTTATGTCATATATGTTTGTTTCTAGACCTAGTTAAATGGCAAGGGAAATTTTACAGTGCCCCAAAGGGTGTAAAAATAAGCTTTACATAGATGTTTATATTTTTAGTGGCACTATTGGAGATTGTTTCTCACATAGTTAATAAGTAGAACTTCTAAAAATTGAAGACACAAGATGATTATAATAAATATTTATAATACATAGTTGTAGTTCTTTGATTTTATACAATGGTTTCATGATTTGAGAAGTCACGACAGTGTGGAACTTTCTCTTATTTTTTCCTATCACAACTGCATATTCTTAACTCATTTCTACCAAGAACTTTGATGAGGTTATGGTTTACATATATTACCTCGGTAATCATGAGAAATCCCATGCCTTGGGTGAAAACTGTTAACAGAATAAATGGCTAACCCAAACCAGGACTGCCTCTCTGTATAAAATGCAGGTATCCTAAAGGTAAAATCTCACCATTTGTAAGTATTTCAATACAATCTGTTTACATCTGTTGGTTTTTTTATTTGTTTGTTTGGATACTTAAATACAGGCACTTGATCTCCTATTGATTGGGTATGCTTTCCTGTAATTAGAAATAGCTCAGTGTAACATAAACAGCTCCATGCTGTTAATCTTTTTAAGCCAGATGTGAATTTAACTAACTCTGATTTCTTTTAGGATCTTTTTTGTGTATGTGTGGTTTGTTTCATTTGACGTCTCCTGGCAGATCTTTAGATGTCTTACTGGCATAGAATAATACATGAATAATTGAGTAAAGTGTACCTATGGATTTGTGTCACAGAAGGTTTTGTTAACCTCTTGAATGCTGAAATAAATTCAGGCATTTTCTTGAGAATAAAATTAGAGCAGATTTTGTCTAAAAATATAAATATTATTTTTGGTTTGATCTTGGAGTCCACTATAACAAGATCTTTCTGGTGATAGTTTTACATTGATAGACTCCTATTTTACTCCAAATATGGAAGATTGTTACACCCAAATTTTGGTAATTTGTTTTTGCTTATTTATAGTGATTATAAAGAGCCTATTGTGAAGAAAAGTACATAAAAGTTAGGCCAAACGACTATTTTAAAACACACGTGGCATATTTCTTTAGTATTTTAACAATCCTTATTAAAAACAAGAATGCAATGTAAGGGAACTTACTTTTTTTCAGTTTGAGCTAATGCTCTTAAATTATACCCTATGCCACTGAAAATTAGATATTCTTAGAACAAACCAAGAATCAAATTAGATGGAGATATTAGGGATTTTACAAGGGAGAAAGTAAGAAATCAGAAGACATTTTGCATAACCACTCTTTCAGAACTGCCAATTATTTCAATTGGAAATGTTTTCTTACAATGCCATTTAATATCTAAAGAATCACTTTGGTAATGAAGCCTGTACTTATCCATTCCAAGAAAATTATATGCTCATGTCATATTGAAGGAGTGGGGTAATTCATTGTGCCTGTTTATACAAGAACCACTTTGGTGCTTAAAAAAAAAAGAAAACAAAATCCTGAGTGCTAAGATTTTGCTTTCGTTTAATTTATAAGGATTCCTGTCCACAGAGACCTTGGTAAGGAAATTGTAGGGATTACTTTTCATAGATAACAGCTACTAAAGTATGTTTTACTATAGTGTAAGTTTTATTCTGTTTTAGGTAATTGAGTATGACAGCAACCCTGGTGCAGAAATAGATCGACCCAAAGATTACAAGACTGGAAAAATTTCCCTTTCTGGATTATTGATAGAGCCATGCAAATTTATGGGAGATAGAATATGTTTTCATGCAACATTTTTTTTAACATTATACCGATGTTTTCAAATGTGTCCTAAATTTTCTCTGCTGTGATAGTGAATTCAATTCTGTTTTTTCCTCCAAGGAGTAAAATTGGAAATTTTCATATTGAGTTAGTAAGTACATTTGGTTTGAGACTGAAAGCAACTTCTAAATTTCCACTTAAAGTTTTTCCTAAAGTTGATAGCTCCTTCCGATTTAATAAATTTAGCCAATTTATCTTGACATTCAGTAATTCTGAGCTGTTTCTCTCTGTAGAAATTGTTCTATAACAAAATTGAAAATAACATTAATGAACTGTAGTAGTTTTGTGAACATGTAGTTAGCTAATGAGGAAATATCCAGTGATGTAGTGGAGGTGGTTTGCACTGGCTCATGAGATCAGATTGTGTGAATCCTTTCTTATCTGCACTTTGCGACATCATTGCTGGTCTCTTAATTTCTACGAGAAATGAGCAAATGCTAGTAATCAGGACTTTCTCTTTTTTTCCTTTTGTGGGAGCTAGTTGTTAAGTATTCATGAGTACAACACTAGAAATATGAATGAGGAGAGAAATTTCAACTGGGAAAAAAGTCATTATGTTGAGATTGTGTATCAGTTATGCATTTTGTTGAATTGAGCAGCCTCCCCAGCTAACTGTGGTCTTTACAAATTTTATAGAACAAGGTGTCTGGAGGTAGGCTGCTTCTGGTATTGGCTTGACATCTCTGTGATATCAGGGCTAGTGTGTCTGATTCTCTTGGCCTTTTCTTTCTGATTACAAGTTGACAGCTACTGTTCAGATACTACTTAAGGCTGGAAGAAAAGAAAGCCACCAGTTACATATCTTCTAGACTCATTCCATTGAACTGGTGCTTGTATCCATCCATAGCAAACACCGTGTTCCATGGTCATCCTTAGATGCAAATGATACTAAGACTGTGAATATTGAGCCTTTATACCCTCTAGTGGATTTTGGTAAGGGAGGAGAAGGGTAAGGGAGTAACAGTGGTGTGAGGGTGTCCTGTCACAGGAACTGGCTTATTTCGTTTACTTCTCACTGCTGTTCCTTTTGTCATTCTAGTGCAGAAAGGGAAATTTAAACCCTCAGGAGTTCCTGTTTATGCAGTCATAAATTTAAGTGAGGTTTGGGTTATGAGCTCTCTTGTCTTTATCTCTTAAAACAGGTGAAGCTCCTCATACAGAATGGACTTAGATTTGATAGCTATGAATCTGTCTCTAGTTTAGAGACATTAAGTCACCCTTTCATTTCTGTTATCCACTGAAACCTGACCTGTCTGATTCCAGGAAACTGGCATGCTATTTTGAGAATGGGTATAATTTCACTCTGACAGATGATAGCAACTGCAGGCATGCTCAAAGACAAGCATAGTATGTACATTGTGATGGTATAGGGCTATATTTTAGTCTAAGAAATCTGGCTGGAATGACTACTTTTGAACACCTTCTATACTTTTTCTGTCATTATAGTAACTGAAAACTGGTCCATTTGAAAAACAATTTTTACTCTAAAATGCCCCCATCTGCTGTGTCCTCCTCCACACTACCGCGCTCCCATTGCCCTTTCTTCTAACATCATTTGAGGTAGTACTAAGATGAGCTATCAATTCTGAATTTGTAATATTGAGGGTTGGAGAGTTCTATTACCATCATGTGTCTGTACCTTGGAATTGTCTTTCACATGTCAAACCATCACAAAATAGGAGTGGAAAATGGGAAAGAAAACATTTTGTGGTTCGAATGTATATGTCAAATACATTTTACATAAATGTGTTTGGCATATATATGTAAAATTGTGTAATTTTACGCAAATGCATTTAAAGAAGTTCTGCCTCAAAAGCAAATTGTAACAGGGATTACATCCATGGTACAAGTTCGCCAAAGATTAAAGGGTAACTGAATTTTAATCAAGATGTGAAAAGATAGGTGGTAGGTTTCATCTGGTGGGGAAGCCCCTGAGTACCTATGGTTATATGTTCTAAGTTAAAGAATATTGGTCGGGCTCTTTAGAAAACTCATAAGCAGGAATTAACACTTATGCATGAGATTTAAAAGTTGGAGTAATTCTACTCCTGACAATAGTTTTCTATATTGAGCAATGTAACTACTTGGGAAATTTTTAAAAAATGAATGCCTAGTTGTTTGGGGTGTATGGGTCTCTGTCCTCAGTCTCCCCCTGAAGTTCTTATGAGCCCCCAACTTTGAGGAGCTCTGGCTTTTTTTTTTTTCAATTTGATTTTGGTTTTTAATCATTGCAGGAGCCTTCTTAGATTGCTTGTAGTGACTACTGAAGTTAGTTTCCTGTTTTCCCCATTATGAAAGTAGAGAAAAGGTCAGTGGTGGTTTTCCATTTCCAAGCTTTCAGTGATTGACACTTATGAAAGTTGCATATATCCATTCTCTAGATGCTCTGAAAATGCCACGCAATATCTGTTATATCTATTGTGATAGAAATCAGAGAGGACTCATGAGTTAGATAAAAGTGGAGAGTAACCTAAAAATCAGGAATAGCTGCCTGAATTTACAAGTTAATAGCTGGTAAATAATTTTCAGTTGCATTCTTTCTAACATTGCCCACATTGTTTGGATTTTGGGGTGGGGCAGATAGAAGGGGGTTTGTTTGCTTGTTTGTTTGTTTTTTATGTAGCGGTCACAAACTGGCACACAGATAAGGAGATGTGTTCTGTTTGAGATGTAGTGTCAAAAATGGAAAAAGGATTCCTTAGAGCTTGCACTTCTTGAGAGCTCCAATGCTCCTTATTATATTGGAGCAATATATAATGTTACTCCTTATTATATTTCTTAACTCATATTTCTTGCTCAAACCTAGGAGGCACTTTTTTGTTTCACCAGTTTCAGAGCTTAAAGCAAAATATGCACACTCAACCTTATTACTATGATGTAGAAGATTTGAGGAGAAGATAAAGCTCTATTGTAAAGAGGACTTGATAAAAATTAAGATTTTGATATATGTAGCAAGTTTTAATGCAGAGAATTTTTTTTTTGCATTGTACCTGTAGTTATCACTACATTAAAAAATAGGAGTAACTATTTCACCTCTTTACCTATTTCTTTTTATTTTTTCTCCTTTTCTCAACCTTCTCATTTCCTTCTTAAACTTCATTGTCACTTCTCTTGGAACTGAAGTTAATGCTATCAATACTGGAGTACAATTAAATTGATACAAATAGACTTCTTTGGAATGGCTTTGTTCCTTTGCCACAATCTTGCAGCATTAGGTCTATGGGGAAATCTGTTCCAAGTTTCATTATGCCAACTTTGAATTCAATTTTCAGTTAAATCTTGTACAAATTTTTACTGCCTGCATGTTATTTTTACAATAGAACTGCTATGTTTAAAATTTTTGGCTCTTTTAAAATTAGGTTTGTGAATTATAAAGGGCTATCTGATGTGGTTATTAGAAACATCCAGGACAGACGACAATCATACTTCTTTAGTGAAGTGGTTCTCTAACTTGAGTGTGTATCAAAAGTCACTGGAGGGCTTAGAACACAGATCAAGGTGCTTTACCTTCAGAGTTTCTGATTCAGTAGTTGTAGAAGAGGGTTTGACAATTTGCACTAAAGACAGCAGTTTGAGAAACACTCTCTATTAGAAAAGTTAGGAAGGAATTAGTGAACCATCACTGGTTGGTAAAAAAACAAATGAACCAAAAAACCTGAAGGAGTAGGTAGCTCTTAGTTCCAGGAAGCAAAGGACAATAGAACACTGTTGAGAGCTATTGAAGCTGGACTTACTCCTTCTACCCTAAGTCCCAGTAATGAATATGAATGTGAGTGGTCCCTTAACCCTTTCTGGCTTAAAAATCCTCTCTGGCTCTATCTGTAGATTGACATAAGAAGGCCAAAGCAATTGCCATGACCAAGGACATAAATATTTAATAGACATGAGTACTTGTTAAAAAATTAATCATAAATTCTACATATTCTTTATGTCTTTTAAATTACTGTTAAATCTGATACAACTAATTTTATATGCTGTGTGTACATCAGTGATGTCACCAATACACGTGTGATATATAGATGGCCCAAGTTCTCGGTTAAGACGTTTGCCCACATCAAGTGCTCTCCCTTGCTCAGAACCTCCCATCCATCCGCAAATTCCCCAGGCATACTCTTAACCACTAAACGTAGATAGCTATAGAATGTGTCTTTCAGACGGTAACGATGACTCTATATGTGAGACAGCAAAAGAGACACAGATGTAAAGAATAGACTTTTGGACTCTGTGGGAGAAGACGAGGGTGGGATGATCTGAGAGAATAGCATTGAAACATGTATATTACTGTATGTGAAATAGATCACCAGTCCAGGTTTGATGCATGAGACAGGGTGCTCAGGGCTGGTGCACTGGGATGACCCTGAGGGATGGGATGGGAGGGAGGTGGGAGGGAGGGTCAGGATGGGGAACACATGTACACCCATGGCTGATTCATGTCAATGTATGGCAAAAACCACTACAATATTGTCAAGTGATTAGCCTCCAATTAAAATAAATTAATTTTAAAAAGAATGTCTTTCAATAAAATCCAAAATTCTTCCAAAGAAATATCACCAGCCAAAGGTATTTTAGTTAGTATTTTATTATGTATCACAATGTCAGTTTTTTCCCTTAAATTCTTTATTAAATTATCCTCTCCTTTCAAATTTTAACAGTTTACTGGCTTGTACTTGATGGAATTCCATGTCCTATTAATACTATTTAGTGATCAAATGAGTTTGGGAGACATAGGGTAAACAAAGTGAGTTTCTTAATATCTGGTTTCTGAGAAATTTCATTGTGCCTAAGTGTATGATAAAACATGAAGAGAAGATTAGAGTTTTCTGAACATATTTTGTCATGGACTTTTTGAGAAGCATCTTGTGCATTGTTGCTTCATGGAGCTCAGTTTGGGAAATAGAAAGTGTGTAGATGTGAATGAATTAGAATATAGGAACCCATTGATTCGTTGGCTTATTCAGCTGACTTGTCTGATTTGAAATACCCTTTCCTTCCACACTGGCCAGTGTTTTCTCTAAAGGCTCTGAGGTCTCAGTCCTTGAGTAGGGGGGGAAATGTCTTCCAGTTATGAGGATTGTTCTAATTGGTTTTTAATAGCATATCATTTTTGCAATGATAATTGACAATGTTCTGTAAAAAATCAACAGAATATAAAATAAAAATCACAGAAATAACCCTCATCAAAACTATTAACATTTGTGACTTGCATGTGCATGTATGTACATATTTACACATATATATACACACATATGTTTTGCAGACACAATATATGATTAATATTATATAGTGGATTTTATATAAATGCAGTAAGTTGTCTTTATAGATGACATATAATTAAGTGGAAGTACTGCTGCTGCTGCTAAGTCGCTTCAGTCGTGTCCGACTCTGTGCGACCCCATAGACGGCAGCCCACCAGGCTCCCCCGTCCCTGGGATTCTCCAGGCGAGAACACTGGAGTGGGTTGCCATTTCCTTCTCCAATGCGTGAAAGTGAGAAGTGGAAGTGAAGTCGCTCAGTCAAGTCCGACTCGTAGTGACCCCATGGACTGCAGCCCCCCAGGCTCCTCCGTTCATGGGATTTTCCAGGCAAGAGTACTGGAGTGGGGTGCCATTGCCTTCTCCGTAAGTGGCAGTACAGATGTGAGTATAAACATTGTGCTGCTAGTTTATAATTCTGTAATATTTACAATTATTTTGTATGTCAATATAATACAAACCTGTTACCACATTATTACATTTTCTTTGACAACACTCATTCATCAGTTATGAGTGGCATATTAGAATCACAAAGGTGAGATTAAAAAAGAAAGGTGGGGTATATGTATACCTATGGCTGATTCATGTTGAGGTCTGACAGAAAACAACAAAATTCTGGAAAGCAATTATCCTTCAGTTAAAAGATTAAGAAAAAGAGCTACACATATCCCCAGAGTCTTTGAAACTACCATGCAATATATTGTGGGGAGAGTTGGAGGTGAGATCTCACATCCACTCATGAAAAGATGTTTTTCATAAAACATGTCTTAAAATTCAGTTTCTACCCTGAATTGGTTAATAATTATGTGAATCATTTAAATCTTGTTAAATGTTTCTATTTCTAAATGACAGATAGGAATTGAATTGATTCCTGGCCAGTCAGAGATCCATACAGAGGGAGATAATTAAATAGATCTAAAAGACTGTGCACAATGAAACTTAGTGAATAAGAATGAATATACCAGCCCTGGCATGTGACTCAGGGAGACATCAAATGAAGTTAGAAAAGTCTAAACTCTGCAGAACTTTGAACAAAGGTGTTTAATTGGAACAAGCATTGACTGAAGCCGTAGATACAGTCGTGGGTGTTGAGAACTGATGGAGAGAAACGCTTTATGGAGATGTGGTCCTATAGTTTGTCAAGTGATTTGTGCTGCAGAGTATTTTGATCATTACACATATTTTAATAAGATAGCAATCTGAATTTGACAACTGACCTGCAAAAGTTAAATTAAAACCAATTATATAGCTAATTGATATCTTAATCTCAATAGAATGGATTTAGTAAAATTATTCTTTTGTGACATGAGCAATTTATTTTAAAATTAAGAAGCAAACTTGGCAATATTTGCCTTGGCCTAAGTCATATATACCACAGAATACATTAAATTACCAGTTAACATATATTAATCACCTTAAAATCTCTAAATGCATTTTCTCTAAAACTTATACATGGTGAATTACTGAAGTCATGTAACTAGTATGTTTGGAAACAGGCTGGTTTTGAATAACAAGTGGAAATCTCTTAGAAGAAAGTTTCCAAAATGAACCCCATGAGAAAATATATTATTAATTATAGCTAGTCAAATGTGAGAAATGCTTACTTTTTCATTTCATAGAAATACATGTTTCATAATTAAATAGCTATTATATTCTCTGATATATTAAATCAATTGCAGTTTGGTTCAGAGTAATGGTCATATTACAGATATTTCTTAAAGATTTGCATTGAAATTCTGAATATGAAACTCAGTTTAGTTTACTCACTGAATTAAAACAACAGCTATATCTTTAAAAATACTGATGGACATTTGAACAAATCAGGTTAAAAAGCTATGGGAGAAGGCGAGGGTGGGATGATCTGAGAGAACAGCATCAAAACATATATATTATCAAGTATGAAACAGATCACCAATCACGGTTGGATGCATGAGACAAGTGCTCGGGGCTGGTGCACTAGGATGACCCAGAGGGATCGGGTGGAGAGGGAGGTGGGAGGGGGAATCGGGATGGGGAACACATGTAAATCCATGGCTGATTCATGTCAATGTATGGCAAAAACCACTACAATATTGTAAAGTAATTAGCCTCCAACTAATAAAAAATAAATAAATAAATAAAAGACTCACCTTTTTGAAAGCAAGGCAGGCGTCTTTCAGTATTTTTGAAAATGAGATTTCTGTTGTGTGGAGAAAGAGACTGTTGGCCATTTTAATTGTTTCACTTTAAATATCGTTTTTATCTCCTTAATAAAGTTTGTAATATATAACTATACTTAAGCACATATGTAAATTCCTATATATATATATATATATATATATATTTGTTTGACAGATTACTCAAGTCTTTTTCTACAAAGAGTACATATTTAAAGAACAGAAACTACTTTTCTTATCTTTTAAGTTCTTTCAGGCAGTATGCTTTAAAGAAAGGTCAATTATCAAAAGTTTTGGTTACTCTATAGAGTGGAGCCAGAAAAGTATGAAAAAAAAAGTATCATTTTTTAATATTCTCATCCTGTGGGAAAATGCTAACTAGGAAGAGACTTAGGAAATACCATCTGTTTTGTGCAGAGTAGACTCTGTGGTCGGTGCGGCCCTGTTGCCCAGGTTGCCTTTCAGAGCATATGGGCTTCACCCGACCTGACGGAGCTCTTGTGGAGGTTGCCTCAGCTGCAGAAGTATCTTGAGTCAGCTCACTTTCTTACGCTGACCTCATTCAGACACTGATGTATGAGGGAATATAAAGGCCCTTTCATTTCGTACAAAGTTCATACGTTCAGTGGGAGGAATTCTAGCTTCAGAATTTCCTTTAGGGCTGGCAGGAGTTGCTCTCTGGCTTGGTAGTGTAGTTGATCTCTCTCTACTCTTGATTCTTTGCCCTTTCACTCTATAGGTGAGTAACCCATCTGTAATGGGCACACCATCATAAACACCTGAAATTCTCTTTCAGACTTGGATTGCCAGTGAACCCAAACTGCAATAATAATAAAATTAGCCATGTATTCCAAAATTAATTCATTTTAGGCCTGAGACAAATCATACTTTGTCTATTTGTATGCTTTGCTATCTAATGCGTCGTTACTATAACACAGATAAGATGGTAAACTTGGATGGTTTAATACTATACTGCACACAGTTATTGCCATTTATTGTCCTCATTGACCTAGGATTGACCCTTGCCTTCAAAAAGTGTTTTTTTTTTTTTAATGAAATGTTTCCCAGATTGGGAGATTTCTTGTCATCAAGAGGCCCTGTATACATGATCACATCATTCTCTATAGGGGCTTATTAAACTTCCTCCTTTTCAATTCTTTCCCATCCTACCTCTCAAAGCATTTATTTGTTTTCTTATGCACCACTATCTTTAATTTTTTTAAATAGTAGAAGATCTGCATTTTAATTAGATATAATCTACTTTTAAAGTCAGTTGAAAATTTTTCTCAGATGAAACATCTGTAATATCCAAAGGTGTCTGGCCTAGGGCAGAAAAAGTGAGAGTGCACATCTGTATTATTGCCATCATCAGAAAATGAAGTCCTATTAAAAACATGTTCATAATGTGCTCTACTCTCTAGGAAGCAAAAGTTTATACCCTGGAAAACTACTAGCATTTCTTATAGGCAATAAAAGTTTCATGACAGCCTAGACCTGCGATATTAAACATATGCTCAGACATCTTAAAAATGTTATTACTGATTAATCTATAGTTATAAATAACTTTCATTGGCCCTGCTCGCCTAAATAAATATGGTAATTTACGGTTTGTGTTGTTTCATACAAATATAGCCCTCTGCCTTTTATCTAAAAGTGAAGTTACTCTTGTATGCCATGTAGTTTCACAGTAATAAATATTTAGACAGGCTGAAGGAAGTTCCCAGAAGTAGAAATATCTGTAAGAAATAGCCTCATCTTTAAATGTTAATCCTTATTGCTAAATATAGTATGATATAAAATATTAGCATATTTCTTAAATCTTATTATAGGAAGTGACATTAAAAAGTAACATAATCCAACTCTTTAACAAATGAATTTTTTTTCATTATTTGGACATAAATTGTCAAAGTTAAAAGAAAATAATACTGCTGGAAAATGAATTAGATATGAGAAACAATAAACAATCATAACTAGAGCAAGAAAAAGAATCAAAATATAAAGAATTGCCATGTTTTGCTTCATTAAAAATATTTAAGATAAATTATAATTGATTACACATAATTTTTTAAGATTTATTGACCATGCAAGGTACAAAAGTATAGATGCAAAAAGATATTCTGAAGTTGTTTTTCATAATGATAAATTAGAAAACAGGTGAATGAATGTCATATTTCAATTTTTGTTGTCTACACAATTAAATATAATGCAATCATAAGAGCAATTGATATATCTTCTAAATTCATTGGCAGAGTTAGTGATTGATCAACATGTGTAATAGTTCTCTGTGTAGAGTGTAACATCAAGTATGGATGTGGAAGGAAGAGAGTGGATGGAAATGTGAATAGTCTGTAGGTACTGAGCTTATGTGTTGCATTAATATTTTCTCATCTAGTCTATGTATAGTTTCAGTGTTCAAAGAAATAGATTATTTTTCTACTATTAAGAAATTTTATGCTTCATATGTAACCTCCTTTCTTCTAAAGTCATGTGTTTTGTAATGGAGGTAAAGTCACCTTTAGGACTGGCCTTAAATTCGAATGAGGTAAAGACAGTACCCATACATTCTCCAGCAGGTCACAAAGGATTCTCAGTTTTGTTTCCATGTAGTAATTTTCTCCCAGTGTTTCTTCAGAAATTTGTGTTTTTCAGTATCAAATTATGAGAAAACAACAGGAGATTTAGAACACGTGGAAAATGTGTTACAATCCACCTAAGGGAATTAAAGCTGGAAAATGGATATTAAAAATGTTACAGAGGTGAAAGATGTGTAACCAAGTGGAAATCAAACCAGAAGAGGGAATACATACTCTCTGAGACAGAAGATGTGGTTGACATTTCCAGTAACCAAGCACTGATGGAAGCATGGTAGAGATCTAAATGCTGTAAGGGTGTGTGTGTATGTATCTGCCTGCTGCTAGCAAAACATTCTTATAAATAAAATATCAATAGTTTATATGGATAGTATACTTAATAGAAATGCTATTAGTTATCTTCCAAGAAATAATGTGTTTGAGAACAAATAAGTTTTCAAATTGATGATTTCAACACATGATTCTGTGCACTGATGAAGTTAACCTCGCCAGGAAGTCTGAATATTAGTTCTTAAAGTACTACTCAATACTTCACTGGCATTTTCCAATAGTTTAATATTCACTATTGAATGTATTTCTTTGTAAAGTTAATATTTTTATTGATCATGCATTGTAGAGGAATCAGATATCAAATTGCCAACACCCATTGAATCATAGAAAAAGCAAGAGCATTCCAGAAAAATCATCTGCTTCATTGACTAAGCTAAAGCCTTTGACTGTGTGGATCACAACAAATTGTGAAAAATTCTTAAAGAGATGGGAATACCAGACCACCTATCTGCCTCCTGAGAAACCTGTATGCAGGTCAAGAAGCAGCAGAGCTGGACATGGAACAACAGACTGGATCCAAATTGGGAAAGGAGTACAACAAGGCTATATACTGTCACTCTGCTTTTCTAACTTCTATGCAGAGTACATCATGAGAAACGATGGGCTGGATGAAGCACAAGCTGGAATCAAGATTGCCAGGAGAAATATCAACAACTTCAGATATGTAGATGATACCACTCTTACAGCAGAAAGCGAAGAGGAAATAAAGAGCCTCTTGAAGAAAGTGGAAGAGGAGAGTGAAAAAGTTGGCTTAAAACCCAGCATTCAAAAATGTAAGATCATGGCATTTGGTCCCATAACTTCATGGCCAGAGTTTATTTTCTTGGGCTCCAAAATCACTGCAGATGGTGACTGCAGCCATGAAAGTGAAAGACACTTGCTCCTTGGAAGAGAAGTTTTGACCAATCTAGACAGCATATTAAAAAGCAGAGACATTACTTTCCTGAAAAAGGTCCATCTAGTGAAAGCTATGGTTTTTCCAGTAGTCATATCTGGATGTGAGTGTTGGACTATAAAGAAAGCTGAGTGCCAAAGAACTGATGCTTTGGAACTGTGGTGTTGGAGAAGACTCATGAGAGTCCCTTGGACTGCAAGGAGATCAAACCAGTCAATCTTAAAGTAAATCAGTCCTGAATATTAATTGGAAGGACTGATGCTGAAGCTGACATTCCAATACTTTGCCCACCTGATGTGAAGAACTGACTCATTAGAAAAGACCCTGTTGCTGGGAAAGATTGAAGGCAAGAGGAGAAGGGGACAACAGAGGACAAGATGGTTGGATGGCAACACCGACGCAATGGACATGAGTTTGAGCAAGCTCCGGGCGATGGTGTAGGACAGGGAGGCCTGGCATGCTGTAGTCCATGAGGTCATAAAGAGTCAGACACAGCTGAGCGACTGAACAACAACAGCATATATCCCTACTGAGTAAAGAGAAAAAAAGCATTAGAAATAACTTTTAGGAATAATTTAGGATTTTATGAGTTGATGAACATTCCAAGGAACTTTTGAGTTCTTGTTCTCAGATCCCAAAGATTAAAATATTTTGGAAATTTTTAAACTCTATGCTAACTCTCAGCAGAAATGATTAGGTGGATAGAGAGGAAGGTGGCGATTGCCAGACCCTGTGATGTCTTTTCACACATACACCCCGTAGGCTATAACTCCTCTGTTTAGTTAATACTGTTCAGTCTTTTGTATGTAAAATTGTTACATCAACCACAAAATCATTAATTTTAAAAGATTGAGCTTGATGCACAAGTTCTGATATTCAGTTTTCTCAGGTTTTTAAACTTCTGGTGTTAGATATCTTTTTGGAGTTTGCTGTATTAGGGTAGAGTAGTGATTGTCTATAAGGTGTTTTGATTCAATAACCTCTATGTCCTGTACACTAATGCCTGCTGTTAGGTTTTATTAACATAATATAAGAGGTTAAAATTAGTACTACAGGTTTAGGTTGAGTGCTGGAGAGAGCAGATAATGAGTTGCAATTTTTAAGAGCAAAAGAGATGTTTCTACAATTACCTAAAATTGTTCAATAAAGCTGGCAAAAGGCTAGCCTTTGGACTTTGTGACTTTCTAGCAGTAAAATGGAAAAATTTCTAGCTCAAAGTGTAGGCTTAGACTTAAAAATAGTTGGAAAATAAAGTTTGAATGTCTACCATCTTTGGTTTCCTTGTAAGATGCAGAAACTTTGTATGAGAAATGTGTTTTGACAGTTTACAAAGGATGTCAAAACAGCATATGCATAGCTGCAAAATGTCAACTCCTAGTTCTGTTCTATTTCAGTCTGTGGCCCATGTTGTCGAGAGAAAGGCAATGTAATTAATCACAAGGTAAAATTTAAGGTTTATTATGTGAACAAAATTGTCTCATCTCCACCTTAAAATACCCTGAAGCTTTTCCCTTTCTTCCTTCTTTCTCGCTGGCATATGTTTTAGGTTTTAATGTTGTGTATGTGTTTTGGGAATCCACACAGTGTTGCAGTTAACTTGGACTCACTTTCCCTCATTCATTTAATTTCATCCTTTCACAAGAAGTAAAAACCTTCAATTGATTGCATCTCTTATCCTGCTGCTAGTATATTTTCAGTTAGGGTTCTCAGTATATTGATGGTGATCACAATTACTGTATCTGCCTGTTAACAAAAATGGGGTGATTTTAAGGTACACCATATAGATGGCTGCTAACTTTGAACATGAACCTACTTCTCTTTAAGAAATGAATTGCATTAAACATTCATTTAAATATTCATGTTCATAGCAACCTTAAATAGCTAAACCGTGGCAGCAACCCAATTGGCCACTGAATGAATGGATAAGCAAAATTTAGTAAGTGCATATAATAAAGTATTATTCAGCCTTAAAAAGGAAATTCTGACTCATGCTATAGTGTAGATGATCCTTGAGGACATCTTCCAAAGTGAGATAAGCCCGTCACAAAAATATAAGTACTATATTGTTCCAATTGTATGATGTACCTAGAGTGATCAAATCATGGAGACAGGAAGTAGAATGGTGAA
The DNA here is from genome assembly GCF_963930625.1 of Muntiacus reevesi. Classification (NCBI taxonomy): domain Eukaryota; kingdom Metazoa; phylum Chordata; class Mammalia; order Artiodactyla; family Cervidae; genus Muntiacus; species Muntiacus reevesi. Next base: position 32,584,533 of record NC_089271.1, on the reverse strand, counting down.
TTTCCAGGGACTGAGGGGAAGGAGAGGATGGAGAGTTACTTAATGGGTATAGAGTTTCACTTTTGCAAGATGAAAAGAGTTATGGACATGGATGGTGATGATGGTTTTGCAGTATGAGTGTACTTAATACAGCTGAATTGTACACTTTAAAATGTTGCTAGTAAATTTAATATGTATTTTAATGCAATAATCAAAGAATTGTGAATATAACACAGTAAAACATTATTTTTTCACCTCTCTAAAACTTTGGCTTTTAAGTACAAAAAATGATTGGACTCAAGATGGTTTTTCAAGTAACTGTTTTCTCTTGCTAACTGTTAGTACTAAAAGTTGGAAAAACCTGTAATTATTAATCCGGTGATGAAGCAACTTAAAAGTTTTTTGTAGCACCATGAAGACTCAGTTGAATGCTTTTAGAATAAGAAATATCTATTCTATATGTCAGACCAAGTGTGCACTTCTCATTTTTGTGATAATGTGAATGTTTGGGAAATCACAGTAGTACTTGTCTCCTCTGAATTGGAGCCCGTGTTGTGGGGTAGCTTCATCTGATTTGTTAAACTCAGATTTACCCTTCGAGGTAGCACAGCAGCTTTTGCAGGTACAGAAATGGTCTTTGTATTTAAATGTGCTTCCTGGAACACACTTCCATCTGTTTTCTGTAGTTTACACAAAGCATTAGTTCATTTCCAGGGGTTCAAAAATTCGAATTCTAAAGGTTAAATTCACACACACAGAAGCCCAGTGGGATTAGAATTCCTATTTTAGAAAACGTGTGTCCTTTTGCTCTGTGAACATGACTTGCTATCTCTGCATTATCTGGCTGCAGAGCCATTACACTGGCACTTCTTTTCTCTATAAACTTGTTCCCATCTTCGTCCTGATGTGATCGCACAGAAAGATGAGCGAGTCCCAGGACTAAGAATGAAGACATCTGGAGTTTATGATAAGGGAACCACTTGAACCTAGGAGTTCTGTGCAGTTTTTTTTTTTTTTTTAAACCAAGGTCCCTTTACACTTTCTAGACTTGCTGAAATCTTCACTATTAAAAAATGACTTGTTATTTGGGAAACTGTCTGTGAGCCTGCTTTATAGCTACAGATAGGGTAATTACACTTCCCAAATGTTCAGGGATAAATTCAGTTTTAAATGTTCATTCCTACTGTCAGACCATACATCTAGATGTGGGGTTTGGAAAATAGGTTTTCTGTAGCTGAATAGTTCTATTTAAACTTTATTTTGATAAATTCACAGCTTTTATGTATCTGAAATCCTGCCACTTGTGTTTCTGTACAACTAAATATCAGTATAAATAAGAGTTTCATTTAAATGTTTGTATGCTTGTTACTTTAAAGAGAAAACTTTAGAGGAGGAGCTTTCTATCTTTCTGTGTCCTCTTTGGAGGAAGTTTCCTGAGATGTCTTGGTCAGAGAATAGTGGCTTAAGTACTCAATAAATGCAGTTTCTATAGACAATTATTTTGATGCCACCTCAGCTAAGTCTAAATAAATTTTTGTCAGCAGAGTAAAGCTCCACGAGCAAATGGTGTCTCATTGCTTCTCACATTGATCATGTTGATATCATGGTCATGTATATGCTGGGAAAAAAGCAAATAGTTTTGAATCTCTTGAGAAGAAAGGCAAATGGAATTTCCTTAAACTTATAAAAGCAAAATTAAACATATGAACTCATAAGAATAGAGAAATGAGAATTTTATACTCAGTTGTTTGGAGAAAATGTGTCCATATCTATGTTACCAAGTCTAGGCTCACTCTGTTTGCCTCAGGACGGCCAGTGAATCTGAGACGAAGTGTTGAGGCAAGTAATACAACTTTATTTGGAAAGCCAACAGACTGAGAAGATGGCGGACTAAGGTCTCAAAATAACCATCTTATCAGGGTCTGGATGCCAGGTTCTTTTATAGAACAGAGTTTGGGGTAGGTGAGGAAATTAAGTAAAAGTGCCATTAATCTTGCAAATATCTTCTAGAATGGCTGGCCTTGGAAGGGGATGTGTTAATTTCTTCCTTCCTGTAGCCTTCTACAGGTGGACAGGGTCTAAACAAAAGCATTTTGGTTTAACATTCAGGCAAAAGGGCAAGATTTGCCAAGGAAGGCCATTATATATAAACCGTATCCTTTTACTGAACAAAAGCAATGGGAAGCAAAGGCTAAACTAAAGAAATAGATCCAGCATGGAGTCAGTTCTTTCCTGTAACATCTAGACTTCAAAAAATAGTCAAGTAGAAATGTAAAACAGTTAAAATAGCCCAGATTTTCTCACTAGAGAAAATAGTTGGTATAATTTATATGCATTTGATATCAATTTTGTCACCAAGTAAGAAGTGAAGGAAAAGGATTGAGGTAAAAATACTGCCTTGGTCATAGGCCATTAAGAGTTATTTTGTTTTAGGGAGGATTGACTACAAAATTCTGAATTATATTGTAGCAGTTCTATGGAATCATAAAGTTGGAAATGTTAAATTTATCTTAATCTTCAGATAGTATTTTAGGAGGACTACTTTTTTAAAAAAAGTTGATGCTTGTTCTTTTATTTTGTAAGGTAGCATAGAAGTTAGATAGTGGCCATAACTTTAAAAAGGAAAAGAAAGGGATTGGATTTATGATTTTCTCTCTATGGTTGTAACTTTTATTCCCAGTGTCCTGAAATGTCATGATTTTCTTCCTTGGAGTAGCACTTTCTATTCACATACTGGCCCCTTTAAGTCCCTTTCATTCTACAAACTTAAGCTCCTGGTAAACTTGAGGCAATTTCTTATATTAATTCTTAGTATATTCCCTGCCCTGTGTTTTCCTCTGTCATTCTGAAATTGCATTATTGGGTATTTATGTCTGCGTATAGTTAGTACATTTTTTTTCTCTACTCTTTTCCATGTCTTTTTATGAGCAGTATCCTCATAATAACCTCTAAATATTTATATTGACTTTTTTTATTTTTGCTATCATATATATCATATCCAAAAAGTATTTTAGGTTTCTCAACATTGTTTTTTATGGTCTCAAGTTCTTTTTCTGTTATGCAACATCTTCTATCTCTCTACTTGTATTACAAGTTTAAAGCATTCTTCAGGTTTTACATTGTCTTCTTTACTACAAGTGTGTTTTTTTTACTGTTTTTTTTTAAGATTTGATTATTCTTTCATATTGGGGTTCTCAAACACCTGGTTTTCTTTGGCTGCCAATTTAGGCTTAAGACACAGAGACTAAAATATTAGTTCACATTTTACACATGGGCAGGCTTTGTCAGTAGGTGTGCTTTACTGTAGAGTGATTGAGCATAGACCCAGTTGTTTCTTTAGGAGGTCTCTGAATGTTTGTATGTTAAGGTCTTTTCTGTTGTGACATCTGTTTGCCCAGAAGGAAATCTTCTGGTTTTCTGCTTGAGGGTTAGCTGTGGTGGACATAAATCTGGTTATGAGTTCCTGCCAACAAGCAAGAAAGGAGACCGGTGGTTTCAACGATTTGGTGGGGTGTGGGGGGGCAGGGAGTAGCAGTTTGCCATGTGACCTCAATTCTTTTAGAGACCAAGGAAGAGTTGCTGATTTTTGTTTGTTTAGCCTTTTTCCTTGTTTGTATAGTATGGCATCTTCCAAGCTTCCTACACACTGGATGGGAAACCAGAAGTTGGTTAAATTTTTAAGTACTACTTTTCTCTCTCCTTTTATTTATGTCATTGAGGTGTCATTGGTTTATAACATAAGTTGCCTGTACAGTATTAGGTTTTAGTGGGTTGTATTAGGTTACATGGCCAGTGTTCACTTTCCTGTGTTAGTATATAGAAATATAACTTGAAAATTTGACCAGAAGGTATCAGGGTGACACCTCCCAAAACAAGGGAAACATCTATACAAAATTAGATTTTAGATATCTGTATTTAATCATTAAAATAAGTCACAAATATCAGGACGCCCTTAACCTTCCTTTAAAAAAAAAAGAGTTGTAAGTGAATTATGCATCACTATTTTCCTACTGCAGATTTTCCTACTGCAGAATCAGTGACTATATATTTTTCATTTCCAGCGAGATTTACACTACCTTTTTATGTTTTTAAGCTGTTAATTACTGTTCTTTTACTTCCAATCAAAGCTCTCCCTTCAGAATTTCCTGTAACTCAAGTTTGGTGGTAATGAACTCCCTCAGCATTTGTTTTGCTTCTTCATTGCTGAAGAACATCATCACTGGGTATACAATTCTTTGTTGACAGTTGTTTTCTTTCAGTATTTTAAATATGTCATCTCATTGTCTCCTGGCCTGCAAAGTTTCTGTTCAGAAATCCACTGATAGATTTATGTGTATTCCCTTGTATGTAACATCTCTCTCTCCTCTTGCTATTCTTAGGATTCTTTGAATTTGAACATTTAGTATGTCTTGATGTAGCCTGATTCAGGTTCCATATATTTGGGATCTTTTGAACCACATTTGTTTGGATGTTCATTTCTTTCCCCTGGTTTAGGGAATTTTCAGCCATTGTTGCTTTAATATACTTTGATTCCTTTCTGTTTGCCTTCTGAAATGTCCAAAATTTGAATATTATTCCTTTTCATTGTGTGTCAAATTTCCCATAGGCTTTCTTCACTTTATTTGCTCCTCTGACTAGGTAATTTCTAATGTTCTATTCTCCAGGTCACTGATTCTTTCTTCTATGTGATTGAGTCTGCTTTTGAAATTCTCTATTGAATTCTTCAGTTTATTTATTGTAATTGTCAATTCTATTAATAGGATTTCTGGTTGTTTTGTGTTGTTGCCTTTGTTTTGTTTTTGATGGTGGCTCTTTTCTTTCATTTAGTTGCCTGTATTTTGTCCTAGTTCACTGAACTGCCTTAAGAGGATTATTTTGAGGTTTTGTCTGAGAGTTCACAGTTCTCCATTTCTTTAGATTCAATTACTGGCACGTTATTACTTCCATTTGGTATCATATTTACCTTATTTTTCACAATCTCTTGATTCCTTATGTTGGTATTTGTGCATCTGAATAATCAGGCTCCTCTTCCAGACTTTGCAGGTTTGTTTTGGCTGAGATAGATCTTCACCAGTCAACTCAGTCAACTCAGTTCTGAGGGTGTCTGCTGCTAATGTTCTTGGGCAGGTGGGGCCTGTTAGTATGTTCTATTTTGAGGCAAGGAAAAGTGTTCAAGCCCTGAGAATGGGGATGGGGGTGTGCATCACTGGCTGAAAACACTTCTTTGGACTGCTTGCTCAGTCCCTACCCAGCTGAGGCTGTAGGATGACCTCCATGGTTGCTTGGATTCTCTGGTAAGGCTTTACTAGATGGTTTGGACAGGATAGTATATTCAGTAGTAGATGGGACTATGAATCAGCTTCCTTCTCCAGGCAGGGCAGCAGTGCCTGTACAGCGTGTTGTTTGGGGACCTGAATAGGGCCAGAGTGAACTGAATTCACTGTTTAAGTGAGGCCATCAGTTTTGTTCCACAAATGGGGGAGACCATAAGTTGTGCTTTCTTTTCAATCACTACTGTATATAGGACTGTTGTATGGGCTATGCAGCTTCCTGTATACTCTGGGTAAGTGAGCTGAAGGAAATATTCAGTGTTTAGTGGGACTACAAATCAGATTTCCTGCCCAGGTGCAGTGAGACAAGCAGTTATAAAGCCAGCAAAGCTCTTTGTTGTCTTAACTCAAGCTGAACAGCACCCCAAGTTCCCTGGGTAAACAGGACCACTGGATTTGTTCTATAAACTATAAACTCTGCTTACCCACTTCTTGGCTCAAGTGCTGCTGGGCTGCACATCTTCCGGGACTTCCCTCCAGCCCTTCTGGTTAGATGGGGCTGGAAGACACTATCTTCCAGCACAGTGGGTGGAGCTGTGTCTCAGCTCCCTTGCCCCTGCATGGTTGAGGAGTGGCAACTCCAGGCTACTCTATTTCCCAGACAAGGATCTCCAGTTAGGAGGGGCTGGGAGGTCCTCTCAGACTTGACGCTGATTTAATCCCCCTGTCTGCGAGCAGCACTCAAATGCTCCATGCCTGGTGGTGACTTTTCTGTGGGGGTGACCAGCTCTGCCTGCCTGTCTGCCTCTTGGTTCAAGTGCTACTGGGCCACACTGCTTCTAGGAGTTCTTGCCAGTCCTCTGGTCAGATGAAATGAGAAGACACTTCCCACAGCACGTGGGGCTATGATTCAGATCTTTCTGTGGGAAAATCAGACCCTGAGTCTGGCAGACCTCCTTTTTTGAAGATCTTAATTAGGTCAGTCTGCACCCTGTGAAAGCCCTGGTCAGAGTATGCCACCGACTTGATTCTGCAGATGAACAAAGCCATTGGTTGGGTTTACTGCCTGGGAATTACGCATAGGAACTTGAAATGCCTGTGCTGGTTGTTGCAAGCCCCTCCCCTCTTTTCCATCACAGATTCCCAGTGCTCGAGTCCTGCCGATTCGCCTGGACTTCTCAAGGTACAAGATCATAGTTGAGCTCTTCTGCAAAGTGACCCACAATGCTGGGGGAAGCTGATTGTCTCCCCTGGGTTTCCCTTTCCCACTTGTGGAACCAGAGGTTCAGGGGAGACCTCTCCATGTGGTGCTGCACAATGCAGTAACTGCTTCACTTACTATCTAATGCAGTCTGTCTGGGTGTCTGAGATACAGTCTCAGCTCTTGTGAGGGGAACTAAGATCAGGAACCACTTATATTGCCATCTTTGTGACATCACTATTTCAGATAGCTCTTTAATACACTTTGTCCCTCTTGCATATCAAACAGACCCACATTTTGATACACCGCTTGATAACCTTCATTCCTTTCTTACAAATAGCTTTCCCATTGTCCTCATAATAATTGGTTAGGTATTTTTCACAGCACTTTGCCAATATTATATTATGTAATGCTCATAAATTACATGATGAAAATAACATTTTATTATGAATTTGCAAGTAAATAATTGGGACACAGAGCAAATGAATCATTTACCTAAGGTCTCACAGCTATAAGTCATAGAGTCAGGATTCAGAACATGCTCAGTAAAAGCCTGTGCTCTTAACTAAAGAATATTTTTCTCTCTCTCCCTCTCCAAGCAGATTAGTTGACAGGTGAGCATGTTTCAGTTGAACCATTGATGGGCAAGAAATCTAATTCCAGAGATATGAGTTAAAGAATAAGTCATTAAGAGTTTTGGAGTAAATAGCTCAAGGTTCCTATAGTTCATCAGAGGATATAAGGAACTTTCTCATGACAATGACTACAAGTTTCTATGATTTGAGCTACTCCACTGTTTCTCCTGATGTTTCTTTCTTTCCCAGCTTCCATGTTGTATGACTTGTGAGTGGCTAAATTGTGGCACCTTCCCTGGTGGCTCAGTGGTAAATAATCCACCTGCCAAAGCTGGAGACACAGGTTCGATCCCTGAATCAGAATGATTCCCTGGAGAAGTAGAGGGCAACCCACTCCAGTCTTCTTGCCTGAAGAATTCCATGGGCAGAGGAGCCTGGCAGGCTACAGTCCATGGGGTCACAAAGGAGTCGAACACAACTTAGTGACTAAACACCACACCAAATATTGTGGTGGGAAGAAGTAGAAACTAGAATGGAAATTTGAAATGGTCCAAGGAAGAGAATATTTTGTTGTAGTTGTGTATTTAATTGTTTTGAACTATGCAAATTTTAGAAAGGTCTTTCTGCTATGTTTTTGTAGCTCTTTGTGCCTGACTGATGAGAGGCCTACAAAAATATCCAAGATTCTGGCTAAGTCTGTGTCTTGTTTGAATTTTTTTTTTTTTTTAAGATCATCAAATGACACTGACTTTTGAAAAGTACTGGTAGCTTAGGTGAAAAACATTAGCCTCTTAAATTCTGGAATATGTAGATGATTATTAGATAATTTATTGCTCAGAACCAGGTAAAATTTCTGATAAAATTTAGAAGAGATTTCATAATAAGACTAGAGGTGAGGTGCTTGCATGATCAGGCCATCCTGTTAAAGAATAATTGTTTACTCTCTGTTTATATGTTGATCATGGTTTGAGTCATCAAGATGGAGAGCTCATTCAGCTCTTTTTTTTTTTTTTAATATGGCTTCATAAATGATTTAGCATAGTTACCCAAGTATCATGTAGCTTAAATTCACATTTAATTCTCTCAAGCATTCCATGTATAATGCTGTAATACATTTTGTAGAACCAAAATGTGCACAATTAACTCATACACAACAGTTTCTCATGTTTCCCTTGCTAGCCAATGCCACTCTATACTTCTATCATTGTCAAGTAATACTGGTAGATAACAAAACAAAAAGGTAGACTATATTGACTATGGTTGTGCTATTGTGTAGACAAGAAAAACATCGTATATGAGTTTTTCTAAAACATACAAATTAAAATTATAATAGATTGCCTTAGTCATACTGAAATAAAAATAAATGTAAATTGGGTGGAGAGGGAGGTGGGAGGGGGGATCGGGATGGGGAATACGTGTAACTCTATGGCTGATTCGTGACAATGTATGACAAAACCCACTGAAATATTGTGAAGTAATTGGCCTCCAACTAATAAAATTAAAAAAAAAATAAATGTAAATATAGTATAGTGATTTGTTCAACTGCAGTTAGTTTTTCAAAACCTACAAGATCAAGATATAACAAACTAGTATTCATATACAAGCCAGGCTCCTCTCTCCTCCACTACCTCCTGGAATTAGCTCAAATTCATGTCCACTGAATTGGCGATTCTATCTAACCATCTAATCCTCTGCTGCCCTCTTCTTTTGCCTTCAATCTCTCCCAGCATCAGGGTCTTTTCCAATGAATTGGCTCTTTGCATCAGGTGGCCGAAGTATTGGAGCTTTGGCTTCAGTGTCAGTCTTTCCAATGAATATTCAGGTTTGATTTCTTTTAGGATTGACTGCAAGGTTTGATCTCCTTGCAGTCCAAGGGACTCGCAAGAGCCTTCTCCAATGCCACAGTTCAAAAGCATCAATTCTTTGGTGCTCAGCCTTCTTTATGGTCCAAGTCTCACATCCGTACATGACTACTGGAAAAACCATTGCTTTGACTATATGGACCTTTGTTGCCAAAGTGATGTCTCTGTTTTTTAATATGCTGTGTATGTTTGTCATAGCTTTTCTTTCAAAGAGCAAGCATGTTGGCTCCAGTCACCATCTGCAGTGATTTTGGAGCCCAAGGAAACAAAATCTGTCAGTGCTTCCACTTTTTCCCCATTTGCCATGAAGTGATGGGACTGGATGCCATCTTAGTTTTTTGAGTGTTGAGTACCAAGCCAGTTTTTCTACTCTCCTCCTTCACCCTCATGAAGAGACTCTTTAGTTCCTCTTCACTTTTTACCATGAGAGTGGTGTCATCTGCATGTCTGAAGTTATTGATATTTCTCCTGGCAATCTTGTTTCCAGCTTGTGATTCATTCAGCCTGCCCTTTCACATGATGTACTCTGCATTTAAGTTAAAGAAGCAGAGTGACAATATACAGCCTTGTTGTACTCCTTTCCCAATTTTGAATCAGTCCTTTATTCCATGCCTGGTTCTCTTTTTTCTTGACTCGGATGCAGGTTTCTCAGGAGACAGGTAAGGTGGTCTGTTATTCCATCTCTTTAAGAATTTTCCAGTTTGTTGTGAGCCACACAGTCAAAGGCTTTAACGTAGTCAATGAAACAGAAGTTTTTCTGGAACTCCATTACTTTCTCCACGAACCAAGGAATGTTGGCAAATTGATCTCATGTACATTACATGTTTTGTTTTTTTCCTCCATTCACTCTATTAGGTTTTCTACTTTTGTTTTTTCCCAATTGTATCAGTAATCACTATTTTTTATTTTTAGTTGAATTATATTTGACTTACAGTGGTATTAGTTTCAGGTGATCAGCATAGTGATTCTGTACTTTTACAAATAATATCCCATTAAAATTTGTTACAGTGTAATGTCTAAAATTTCCTGTGCTATGCAGTATATCCTGTTTTATCTACTTTTGTATTCTTTTTTAAAATTTATTTGAATTGAAGGATAATTGCTTTACAGAACTTTGTTGGTTTCTGGCAAACATTAACACAAATCAGCTATAGGTATACGTATGTCCCCTCCCTCTTATCTCCCTCTCCAGCCCACCCTTCTAGGTTGTCACACAGCCCCTGTTTGAGTTTCCTGAGTCATACAGCCAATGCCCATTGGCTATCTATTTTATAGATGGTATTGTAAATTTCCATGGTACACTCTCCATACCTCTCACCCTCACCCTCCCCCCCCACCATGTCAATATATCTTATTTTATACATAGTAGTTTGAACTTCTTAATCACATACTCCTGTCTTGCCCCTTTACCCTTCCCTCTGTTGCTAGTGACCCCTATTTTGTTCTCTATATTTGTGAATCTGTTTCTATTTCATGATATGTATTCATTTTTAGATTCCATATAAAAGTGGTATATAGTACTTCACTTTGATTTATTTTGCTAATCATAATATTCTCTAGGTCTATGTATGTTGCTGCAAATGGCAGAAATTCATTGTTTTTTTATGGCTGAGTAATATTTCACTGTACATAAATACCACATCTTCTTAATCCATTCATCTCTTGATGGACAGTTGGGTTGCTCCTATATCTTGAGTATTGTAAATAATGCTGCTATGCCCACTGGGATTTTCATCATATATATATACGTGTGTGTGTATGCATACCCATGAATGTAATTTCTGGGTCATATGATAGTTCTATTATTTTTTTAAATAAACCTCTATAGTGTTTTCCACAGTGGCTGCACCAATTTGCATTTCGACCAGCAGTATATGAGGGCTCCCTTTTCTCCACATCCTCTTTAACATTTGTTACTTGTAAATATTTTGGAGATAGCCATTACGACAGTTGTGAGGTGATAGGTCATTTTGGTTTTGATTTGCATTTCTCTAATGATCAGTACTATTGAGCATATTTTCATGTGCTGGTGAACCATCTGTATGTCTTTTTTGGAGAAATGCCTATTCAGGTTTTCTGCCCATTTTTTGATTGAGTTGTTTGGCATTGAATTGTTTGAGTCATTTACGTGTTTTGGATATTAACCCCTTCTTGTTCGTACCATTTGCAAATAATTTTCCCATTCCACAGGGTTTTTTTTGTTTTTGTTTTTAATGGGTGGTTTCTTCTATTGTGCAAAAGCTTATAAATTTAATTAGTTTTTATTTATTTTTGCTTTTATTTATCTTGCTTAAGGGGACATATCCATAAAAAATACTGCCACGGTTTATGTCAGAATGTTCTGCCTGTGTGTTCTCCTAGGAGTTTTATGGTTTTAGGCCTTAAATTTTGGTCTTCCATCCATTTTGAATTTTTTAATATATGATATGTACTCATTGTTTTTCATGTAGCTGTCCAGTTTTCCCAGCACAACTTATTGAAGGGAGTGTCTTTTCTCCATTGTATATTTTTACCTCCCTTGTTGCAAATCAGTTAATTATTAAATATGTAGGTTTTTCTGGTCTCTATTATGTTCCATTGTTATGTGCCTGTTTTTGTGCCAGTACCATGATGTTTTGATTGGGAGGATGGTACCTCCAGCTTTGTTCTTTTATTTCAAGATTTCTTTGGCAATACAGGGTATTTTGTAGTTATATATGAATTTTAAGATGATGCTAATTCTGTAAAAAATGTCATGGGTATTTTGGTAGGGATTGCATTAAATCTGTAGGTAGTTTTGGGTAGTGTGATCATTTTAACAATATGAATTCTTCTAATCCAAGAGCATGTGATATCTTTTCATTTTTTTGCATCATCCTCAGTTGTCTTCATCAGTGTTTTATAGTTTTCAGTGTATAGGTCTTTCACCTCCTTGGCTAAGTTTACTTCTGGTATTTCATTGTTTTTGATGTGATTTTAATTTTTTTTCTTTAGTTTCTCTTTTTGATAGTTCATTATTAGCATATTTAAAAACCTACCTGATTTCTATATATTAATCCTGTGTCTTGCAGCTTTCCTTATTTATTTATTTATTTTGGTGGAGACTTGAGGGTTTTCTATATAGTATCAAGTCATTTGCAAATAGGACAGATTTACTTCTTCGCTTTTGATATAGATGCCTTGTATTTCTTGTTTGATTATTGTGGCTAGGACTTTCAATACTATGTTAAATAAAAGTAGCAAGAGTGGACATCCTTGTTCCTAAATTTAGAGGAAAAGCTTTCAGTTTTTCACCTTTGAGTGTGATGTTAGCCATGATTTTGTCATAAATGGCCTTTATTATGTTGAGATACGTTCCCTCTCGACCCACTTTGATGAGAGTTCCTTGTGGTTGGATGTTTTTCTTTAGTAGTATGCTTGTGTTCCTTTCTTTTTATCTTTTGTATATCTGTTGGAAGTCTTTGATTTGTGGTTACCATGGGATTCATATATGTTGACATACAACCATATCTACTTGTTTTAAACTGGTAGTAACTTAAAACCATTTAAGTTCAAACACATTCTAAAAAATCTGTTTTAATCCCCTTTATGTTTTGGGCTTTTGGTGTCATATTTTACATCTTCATGTCTATTTCTTAACTGTTTATTGTAGTTAGAGTTGCTTTTACAGTTCTTTGCTGTTTATCTTTGAACTGGCTTATAAAGTTGTTGATCGTCAGTTCTTTTATATATCTACCATCTATATCCTTCTATATCTACATCCTTCTATATCTGTCTATATTTTCATCTTCAGTCCTTTTAGGCATTTGCCTTTCATAGTGGGATTTTCCCCTATCCTGTAGCTTCTTAGTTCTTTTCCACTTAGAGTAGACCCTTTAACGTCTCTTTTCGAATAGGTTTAGTGTTGATGAACTCTTTTAATTTTGCTTGTCTGCAACATGTTTCTATCTGTCCTTTGATTCTAAATTGTAACCTTGCTGGGTAGTGTATCTTGGTTGCAGTTTTTCCCCCTTTCAGCACTTTGATATCATGCCACTCTCTTCTGGCTTGCCAAGTTTCTTCAGAGAATCACCTAATAGCCTTATTGGGATTCCCTTGTATATGACTCTCTTTTTCTCTTGTTACCTTTAGAATTCTCTTAATCTTTCACTTCTGCCATTTTAATTTTGTGTCCAGGTGTGAAGATGTTAGGTTCATCATTTCTGGGATCCTCTGTTCTCCTTGTTCCTGGGTATCTTTCCTTTTTTTTTTTTTTTTTTTTTTTCTGGTTTGGGATGTTATCAGCTGTAATTTCCAGAAAGAAATTTTGTGATACCCTTCTATCTCACCCATCCTCCTTGGTATGATTGATGGCATCATACAGATGTCTTAAACTCTTTTTGAATGCTTAATTTTTTTTCTTTTGCTGTTGCAATTGAGAGATTTCCATTATTCTGTCTTCCAGATCACTTATGCATTTTCTGTGTCACTCTATTACTCATTCCTTCCAGTGTATTTTTAATTTCAGCTATCAAATTCATTTTTCATTCGGTATTTTAAATATTTTCTAGTTTCTTGTTGAATTTTCCACTTTGTACATCTATTCTTTTCCCTAATTCAGTTAAGATTGTTGTTACTAATGCTTTGAATTCCTTATCTGATAATGTGTTTATTTCTGTTGATACTATTTTGAGCGTCTTATCTTGTTCTTTCAGTTGAGAGCAGTTCCTCTGCCTCTTCATTTTGCTTAACTTTCACTGCCTCAATAAACTGAGGTGAAAGTTACCTGTTGTGGTCTTGAAGGGGTGTTCTTAACATGGGTGTGCTCCTATACACACTGCATGTTCCCAGAGCCTTTGGTGGGAGAGCTGGATTTATGTCACTGGCATGTGTCACTTCTTTCTTCAGCAAGTGCAGGCAGCTATCACCTTGGGAGTGGGTGGAACTGGAGATGGAGGGGCTAGAGCTGGAGCTGAGTGTCAGGCAGGACTTGGTCTCTATTCACTGTCCATCTCCACCCTGTGCGAGTTAGGGTCTGATTCCAAGTTGCTGAAGCATGGAAGCCTTGAGTTTCAGGCCCTACTTGGCTCTGTTCTCTTTAAGTATGCGTTCCCTTCTCTGCATACCTCAGAAATGGGGGGTGCTAAAGCACATGGGATCTGTGCTGAGTCTCAGGTCATTTTGGCCACAGACAGAGGTCTGAGTGGTCTCAATGTGATGCCTATCCAGGTGCCCACAATTGTTTGCTACCCTCAGATGCTGCCTTGTGCATGTCCCCTTGTCCCTCACAGCAGATCACTGTCAGCCTCTGCCACCCCCAGCCTGTGGTGGAGTCACACTGCGAGGCCTACAGGCCTGCAGAGACTCTCGGGATGTATGGGGTTGAGCTCTGGCGTCATGGCCGCTGTTAGAGATCTTGGCTGCTTGAGTAAGCGCCAATAATGACTGCTGCTGCCCCACCCAGGTTCCCCCTGGGGCCAGTTACTTCTCCAACCCGTGATTAAGTCTTCTCCCCAGTCATGACTGCCTCAGATCCTGTGCCGCTCTGTGATGTCAAGTGTGTGGGGCTGCTGTGTGTGTTTGGCTCAAGTTGTGCACTAAGCCTTCATGAGAAACCCAGCAGCTGCTCAGGTAGATCTCTCTGCCCTTCTGTGGGGGAAGTCAGCCCAAACACGACCCTCATGAGCAGAGTCCAGGCTTCTCACAGCCCTCCTACTAGTCCATAGTGGACTAGTCTTCCTAGTCCTCCTACTAGTCCAAGCAGCCAAGGGGGCTCATCTTCCCCGCGTAGAACCCCTGAACTGGCATGCCCACTCTGTGGCTCTGATCACTCACTCTCCAGGAAGTGTGTCTGTTTATGCAATCTCTCTTTTCCTATGAGTCCCATCCCAGGAGCATAGGTCCTGACCTAATCACTTTTCTTTTCCTTCCCAATTCTTTGTGCATTTTGTTGTGTGCCTTAGGTGTTTAGGGGTCCTTCTGCTGGTTCCAGTTAGTTTTCAGTGAGAATTGTTCCACATGTGTATGCATTTTGATGTGTTTGTGATGCGGTATGGGTGGAGTGGGAGCAGAGCTCCACACCTTGCTCCACCATGTTGATCCAGTCTAGGATTTTTCTTCTGCCATTTTGCTTATTTAATTAAAACTTTTTTCTTCCAGGCATTTTGTATCTTGTCTTTGATTTTATATCATGATTAAAATCCTTGACTTCTTTGGCATTCCTGTTATGTCCTTATTTTAAGGAACTAGTGTTAACTTGGAGGTCAGGCATGGACCTGAAGCTCCAATATATTCCCCTAAAGTTGGGAATTTATGCAAATTTGAACCAGAGGAGTCTCACAAGTAATTTTCTCTACCAATGAGATAAATGAAGGACTGATAGAGGACATTGTGTTACTTCCTTGATGTTGAGTAAAGCTCAAGTCTATTTTAATGCAATAAATTGAGTTTGCAAAACCACAATATTTGATCTTAGAGGCAACTACTCTATCATCTTGATGCCTTTCCTGTCTCTCTTTGCAGCTGCTAGCATTATTCTTCCCACTTAAAGATCCACTTAAAATCTTTACTTCTTGCTCTTTGGCTCTCTTTCTTTCTCTGTCTCTCTCACATATATACACACACACAAATGGTGAGAACATTTGTATACAAAAGACTTAAATTTCTTCATCTTTCCAGTATCTCAATCCCATATATTTGTCTTTGATATTTTTGCAAGTGTGTTCAGATTTATGCACAACCTGCACGTGAGAGTTTCTGTACATTTGATTTCTGAGTCAGAACACCACGTGTGAGCTGGCTCATGCAAGTGGGAATTGTCCTTGACTGTAAGAAGAGATTTTTTTTTGAGAACTCATTTTGGTCCCCAGGAAAATGAACTCAACTGTCAGTTCACCAATACAATGTTTGAAATGACTTTTTAAAATCAGTGTTTAATATGGAAAGCTGTAAGCTTGGTTAAGGAGAACCAAAACCATACCGGACTAACTTAATCAACCACATCCTGTTTTAAATCTTTTTGTTGTTGTACCTAAGTATTTATAGATGTATTCATGAGAATTTTGCTTGAGCTTTTCTCACTCTTCCTTCTCATAGCATACCTACTTTTTTCAGCATGAGCATTTTTTCTGCTAAGTGTCATAGCCAGTAAATAGCACTCTAGCAGTTCCCATGTTTGCATGTTACATGCCCAGCAGTGCACAAAGATTGGTTGCAGACATAGTCCTGTTTAAAATTTCATGGGGAAGAGTATCTGATTGGTACATCTTTGTCAGGTATCCAGGTATGGTCTGATAATCTCTAGCCAAGGCAATAGGTACCCATCTGTGCAGATTAGAGAAAAATAGCATGTACTTATAGCCTGGAAGAACCCTCAATAGTAGATACTATTTATCCGTGAAAAGTGAAAGTGTTAGTCGCTCAGTTGTGTCCAAATCTTTGCAATACCATGGACTGTGGCTGGCCAGGCACCTCTTTCCATGGAATCCTCCAGGCAAGTATATTGGAATGGGTAGCCATTCCCTTCTCCAGGGGATCTTCCTGACCCAGGGATTAAATCCAGGTCTCCCGCATTGCAGGCAGATTCTTTACCATATGAGCCACAAATAGTAAATTTTAAAAAATATAGATAATTAGCACAATAACCATGTCAATATTTTAACAATCTGTTCTTACTATCAGTGGATGAAATTCTTATCTAGAGTAGTTTCTCTTCCAGATTTTTCTACGCCTCTTATATTTTCCATGTGAACTGTTGTTTTTCATTAATGCTTTTGCTTCTTTCATTGGCCATTGTAGTTCTGTTACTTTCCACAG
Source organism: Muntiacus reevesi (assembly GCF_963930625.1). Lineage (NCBI taxonomy): Eukaryota > Metazoa > Chordata > Mammalia > Artiodactyla > Cervidae > Muntiacus > Muntiacus reevesi. The sequence goes on along the minus strand of NC_089271.1, from coordinate 32,567,873 downwards.
GAGGCATCCCAATTGATATGCAGAAGATCGAGTTCAAAATGGCTTGCAAAATGAGGAGACATTATCTTACCCAATAAGATGAGCCAACACAAAGTCTAAGATTTGTCAAATCAGAATCATCTGAGTCAAGTGTCTTATGCAGTGTCAGCATTACTAAAAATTTCAAAGATGCAGGCAAAAGGGAGGATTAGACAAATACAGTGGAAGTCTGTGATTCCTCATGTCTTTCCTTTCTGTGTTCAGTGAAAGAGGAAGTGTCACGTGAGGGTCATGCTTTATCTGACAAGCACAGAGTGGTTAAACTTTGAAATATCTCCACTTTTAGACCCTGGTTTAAGTAATATTTTTAAGTAAGTCATGCTTCATAATTCCATAGATTATGGGTTAATGATAAGGATTATGGATAATCCTTATCCATGGACATCCTGCTTGGTAGCATTATAGATGTTAGGGCTCTTTATCATAGTAAATAGCATTTGATCATTTTTTTTATAGTATGTTTTCCCATATCCGTTTCTTTTTTGAAAATAATTCTTAGTGATTTATTTTTGGGTGCTCTGGGTATTTGTTGCTATGTGGTCTTTTTTCTAGTTGTAGCAAGTAGGGGCTACTCTCTAGTTGTGGGGTGCAGGCTTCTCATTGCGGTGGCTTCTCTTGTTGGGAAGCATGGGCTCTAAGGCGTGCAGGCTTCAGTGGTTACGGCACGGGAGTTGAGTAGTTGCAGCTCCCAGGCTCGAAAGCACAGGTTCAGTAGTTGTGGCACACAGATTTATTTGCCCTGCAGCATGTGGGATCTTCCCGACCCAGGGATTGAACCCATGTCTCTTGCATTGGCAGGTGGATACTTAATGACTGAGCCAGCAGGGAAGCCACCCATTAGATTTTTTAAAGTAGGCCTAGTTATTAGCATATTTACAAGGAAAACAAACTGTGTCACCTACCTTCTATATCTAGAAGCATTCCCTTAGTAAAAGGAGGGAATGGGTAATAGACCAGCTGTTTTAGATGACTCTCTGCTAACTGGGCCTGCAAAATCATGTGGTGTGTTATTAATTGGTTTATTCAAGGGTTCAGAGATACCATAAAGAGCTGATATTTCTCATTCTTTGTAGTCCTTCCTTTCTTTATTCCTCCTTCCTCCTCCTTTCTGAAATGTTTTTAGTACTTTTTTTTTTTTTTTTTGGTCTCTAGGCTTGTTTCCCATATTTACAAAATGGTTGCCACATATCCTAGCATCATATCCACACACAAGGGTGTGGAGGCCAGAATGTAAAGGAGACCATCCTCAGGAGTTGCCCACCAGATAGTCTTGTGTTTCTTTTATTGTAAGCTTATCACAGGCCTAAGTATATCACATTTCCCTAAACTAACAATGGAGAAGGGGAGTGTAATTGTCACCAAGCCCATGCTTACTCTGCTCACTGCATGACAGACCAATGAGTCTACAGAAGAAGTGTTTAGGCAAGGAATATGACTTTATTCAGGAAGCTACCTGGCAGAGAAGATTGCAGACTAATGTCTCAAAACAACCATCTAATTGGAGTCTGGATACCAGGTTCTTCTATATAACAGAGCAGGGAAGGTGAGAGAGTAAAGCCATTAATCTTACCAATATCTTCTGGAGTGGCCAGCTTTTTTGGGGGGGGATATATTAATTTCTTTCTTCCTGTAGTCATCCACTGGTGTTTACATTCTGAACAAAGTCATTTTTGTTTTAACATTTGGGCAGAAGGGCAGAGTTCCCCAAGTCAGGCCATTATATGTGGTTATAATAACAAAAGCAATGGGCTGTAAAGGTTAAAGTCATAGAAACAGATCCAACATGGAGTCAAAATTGCCTCTTCCCTTTTACATAATTATCATAATCAGAATGGACCAAAATATTCACCCCTGATGTGAAGGAGAGGCCTAGATTCTTCTCTAGAAGAAGTTGGTGATACCTAAACAAATTCTGGTTCTCATTAAGAAACAGTGGTGAGGGATGAACGTAGTTTCTGAGTGGTTGGTCAAGAATGTCTCTCATAGTCTTTTTAAGTTCTATTACCTGCCTATATGCCAGTTGAATCTAGCTCTGAAACTATATCTGCAATGGTTAAAAAGCACATTTTCTAAGTGGTAGCTATGAGTTTGAAGTTTGACCTCTAAATAGTAGGGTGACTGTTTTTAATGTTACTGACATTTTTATTTCTGTCATTTCTCCTACAAGAGGTTATTTAACACAGAGTGCATTTCTCATAAATAATACTTTAAAAATCAGATTATGATAGTTTACTTTGTGAAATAACTTGCATATGACTGCCCTCTGTGGTAGTTGTGGAAAAATAATTTTTTCCTAATTCAGTGACTCTAATATTGGAATGCAAAAAATTAGGACAAGTAATGGGTTAAGTACTATTTTCTGGGCTTTGGGGTCTGCATTTTTAACAGGCACTCCTGGAGATGCTGGAGTATACATGTTCTTTAGACCAGTTTTGAAAAACACTATTAATATGCTTGGGATGAAGAAATCAATCTTCCAGGTCTGAGTGCTGCTTGGAATATTGATTCTTCTTACCCAAGAGCCTTTGCTTCTGAAGTGGTTTTTCTTCCATTACAAATATTATCTTTGAACATCTCAGTCCCTAAGTCATTCCTCATCAACAGGATCATTGTAGGAGTACATTTAAAATGAAATAGGCAGTGCATATGGGGTTCTACAGAAACAGTCACAGATGTTATGGTTATCTCCCCAGACTGTTAAGTGCGTGTCTGGGGTCTCCTTCCTCCCTTATTATGCAACTCACTTTTAAAAAATGTCATTGAAGTATAGTTGATTTATAGCATAGTTAATTTCTTCTATACAGCACACTGACTCTATATACATGTGACTATATACATATATATATATACACACACACACATACATACAGACATATATACACACACACACACATATATATTCAGTTATACATACATACTTTATCAGTTCAGTTGCTCAGATGTGTCCAACTCTTTGCAACCACATGGACTGTAGCACACTAGGCTTCCCTGTCCTATGTTCGACATACATATATATATTCTTTTCCATATCCTTTTCCATTATGATTTGTCAGAAGATACTGAATATAGTTTCCTGTGCTATATAGTAGGACCTTGCTGTTTATCCATCATATATTTAATAGTTCACATCTGCTATTCTCGAACTCCAGTCCCTCCCCTGCAACTCATTTCTTGACTGAGGAATAATATGGTAAGAAAATAGTTATTAGACATCCATCAAACTGTGTGTTAGCTATACCACTTGGTTCTTCTTGTTAGATCATAACTAGAATCAAATACAGCCACCCTTCATGTAGAAAGAGTATGTGACTGACAATAACTTGATCTTGCAGAGGCATCAAAATGCTCTTGTCCATCGTCCTCATTTCTGAGCTCAAACCTTTCAAAAGTTAACTCCTGAAGATGGCAGAGGAATAGGATGGGGAGACCACTTTCTCCCTTACAAATTCATCGAAAGAACATTTGAACGCTGAGCAAACTCCACAAAAAGTCAACTCCCGTATGATCAATTTAGTAGATGCACATTCCCAGTACATGTTCTGTGATGTTCATTCTTCTCTTTTCCTACTGTCTTCCTGGCACACTATATCTCTTAGTGTACTTAATAAATATGTCATTACTTTGACTTACATTAGAGCTGCTAGGAGGTAATATATTTGTGTGTAAACATTGTGCCTAAAACATTGCCCTGGAAAACATTTAAGTGACGTGAAAAATGATTATGACCATACCTACTTGCCTAACATGCATCACTAATGAAAGGCCTAATGCGTTCCTAACACCAAGCCATACGTTACCTAGAAGAATCTAAAAAACAGAATCTCTATACATACCAAGGAGTTACATATCCATTGATTAAATTAAAGCTGAAATTTATAGTACATATTTATATAGGTGTATATATTATAAACATAATATAGTATCTGCAATATCAATGTACATATATATATTATAGTATGCACACATACTATATATTGTTACATATTGTATGTATCAGTTCAGTTCAGTCTCTCAGTCGTTTCTGACTTTGTGACCCCAAGCACTGCAGCACGCCAGGCTTCCCTGTCCATCACCAACTCCTGATGCTTGCTCAAACTCATGTCCATCGAGTCGGTGATGCCATCCAACCATCTCATCCTCTGTCATCCCCTTCTCCTCCTGCCTTCAATCTTTCCCAGCATCAGGGTCTTTACTAATGAGTCAGTTCTTTGCATCAGGTGGCCAAAGTATTGGAGTTTCAGCTTCAACATCAGTTCTTCCAATAAATATTTAGGACTGATCTCCTTTAGGATGGACTGGTTGGATCTCCTTGCAGTCCAAAGTACTCTCAAGAGTCTTCTCCAACACCACAGTTCAAATGCACCAATTCTTCAGCACTCAGCTTTCTTTATAGTCCAACTCTCACATCCATACATGACTACTGGAAAAACCATAGCCTTGACTAGACGGATCTTTGTTATATATATATAAACATTTGATATGTATATATACATATACACTCTTTTTTTCTATTGAAGTATATTTTACAATATTGTGTTAGTTTCTGGTGTATAGCAAAGTGGTTCAGTTATATATATATATATATACACACAAAATATAATGTGTATATATATGTATGCATGTGTGTGTATGCCCTGTGTGTGTGTATTTTTTTTAATCTTCCTTCTACCTTGATCTTTGCCTGCAATTGGCCTACAGACAGGTTTTGCTGTTTCTCAAAACAAGTTGTGTTATTTGCCAACATTTAAAAACTGCGTGTTCTCATCAAACTTAAATTTCTGGCTCTTCTTGAAAAGCTGAAACAGTTGGCACTATTGGTCCTTCCTTCTCACACTGTTAGACTTGAATGGAGCTATTTCCCTGCAGCTCTCTTCAAACTGGGGAAACGTGGGTTTGTCCTTGACAGTTTCTACCACTTCTTGTATTCTCTCCATTCTAAAGTAGACTGTCCATCATCTCCCATTGCCTTGGAGCTATTCTGTGTATTATGCCAAGGTGTTCCAATCTTTTTGTAACTGACACCTGTAGATTCCAATCTGGACTGTGAGAAAACAGATGCAGTGAGTTGCACTTGGCCTATGTTGCCTAAACAGTGCATTCTATTAATATTAACAACATGAACTTTGAATGTACACTCGGTTTAGCTGTAAGTTCCAGCTCTCCCACTTAACTAGCACTGTGATCCATAACAGCTTTAAAAGCTACATAAAAAAATTGAGTTTGCAGCAGAAGTTAACTTTATTAGTTGGTGTTCCCCATAGAGTAGGGTTAAATATAGAGAGAAAGGAAAGGAGGGAGTGGAGGAGGAAGAGGAGGAAGGTACAGAAGGGGGAAGGGAAAGAATGTAAGGGATTGGTTTCTCAGCTATGGCTACTGACAACTCCCAAGAAATGCAATTGGCAGGTGAGACCCAGGAGAACTAGTGGCACATTCCAGTTTGAAAGCTGACAGGCTCCAGATACCTCCCCTGCAAAAAAAGAGAAAAAAAAATATATATATATATATATTTTCTTCTCAATTTAATTCTGAAGACCAGAAAAGAGGACCGTCTAGTTCATGTAGTCAGGCAGAAGGAGTTTTCCTCTTACTCAGCCTTTTGTACTAGTAAGGTCTTTCTTCAACTGATTGGATGGGCCCCACCCACACTGAGGAGGACAATCTTTTTTATTCATTTTGCTGATTCATTGTTAATCTCATCCACAAAAATCCTTATGCACAACCAGAGTAGTTTGGCTAAATGTCTAGGTACTCTTGGCCCAGTCAAGTTTATAGATAAAATTAGCTGTCACATTAACAGTTTTTGAAAGAATAAATGAGATAGTGCATGGAAAGCACTTTAGTACAATGCCTAACAGATAGTATAATTTAAATGAATATTACTTAATGATGACTAATATCATAAATTTCCCTAGTATTTTAACTTTTGCCTGTCCTGGATGTAGTTTCTGATTTCCTTATCCTTGAACACTGCAAGGGTTTGGGACACTAATCCCTGGCACAGTTGAAAATTCACAGGTAACTTTACAGTCAGCCCTCCATATCTAGGTTTCCACATCCATGAATTGTATAGGACTGTCGTATGTATGTATCAAAAGTGCATAAAGTGGACCCATGCAGTTCAAACCTGTGTTGTTCAAGGATCAACTTATACCTTGCTTGAAATCTCATCAAAGGAGAAGACAGACCTTTAGGTATGGGTGTCGATGAGAAAGGAAATGAAAGAAAACAAGCCTGTGCTGAGCCCTTTCCTATTGTATTCAGTGTAATATTTCTCTATTTGATTTCACTCAAAATCTTTCAGAAGTGAACATCATTGATCACATTCATTTCTCAAGTAAATATACTCAATTCAATATCAGGTAACCAAGTAAATTCAAACACCAAACTAGTGAATAAAGTGGTTTTCCAACATAGGTCGTTCTGATGCTAAAACCTGTATTTGTTCCCATCTAGGGAAGTGCCTCTTGATTCTTTGCCATATGTATTCTGGAATCTGAGTACATGTATAATAATGTCTCAGAATCACTAAGGAGTTATCAAGGCTGAGATTCCCAGTTTGTACTTATACAGAATTTTTTCTAAGTATGCCACATGCACATTCTAAGAGTGAAGTTATTGGCGGGAGGGGGGATGGGGATGGGGAACACATGTAAATCCATGGCTGATTCATGTCAATATATGGCAAAAATCACTACAATATTGTAAAGTAATTAGCCTCCAACTAATAAAAATAAATGGAAAAAAAAGAGGGAAGTTATTTAGTTGAATTTTCTCTGAGATAACTCTAAGTTTATTTGAAGAGCCAGGCTGCTGCTGCTGCTAAGTCGTTTCAGTCATGTCTGACTCTGTGCGACCCCATAGACGGCAGCCCACCAGGCTCCCCCGTCCCTGGTACTCTCCAGGCAAGAACACTGGAGTGGGTTGCCATTTCCTTCTCCAGTGCATGAAAGTGAAAAGTGAAAGTGAAGTCGCTCAGTCATGTCCGACTCCTAGCGACCCCATGGACTGCAGCCCACCAGGCTCCTCCATCCATGGGATTTTCCAGGCAAGAGTCCTGGAGTGGAGTGCCATTGGCTTCTCCATGAAGAGCCAGGAGGACAGCTTTATTTCCAGAACTCAGTACTCTTCCTCCAATCGCCGGCAGACAGAACTATTTTCTATAGAACTACTGTAGAAAATACTGAAACGTAGGATGAGAACAAAGGTTCCCAAAGATATCCACAGCTTCATATTAAATGCTTGTCATTGCCTTAAATTTTTAATGAAAACCAAATAGAAATGCTTCATTTGTCGCAAGAGAGGGAGTTTATGTATTCATCAGTGGTATTTTAGTCAACAGTACAGAGCAGTATAGAACAATAGCAATGACCAAAAAAAAAAAATATTTTGGGGAAATATGAACTGTTTAACATGATTTGTAAATGTGTATTCATATCTTGATGGTGGTAAGAATCTAAGCCAATGTAAAATTTTAGTTTTGCTTAATGCTTATTAAATTTCTTGTTTTTCAATCATTGTTTTAGGGACAATATAAGATACTACTTAGTGGAATGCAAAGTTACATACATATGGGGACTCTAATAGTACTAAAATTAGGATAATTAGGCCTGAGATCTAAAATTGCAAAGTTTCTAGTTGTTGCAGAAATATGCTGTTAAATCATAGGAAGTACACTAAAGAAGTGTTGAGCTATTCCTAAATAACCTAGGACATAGGTTGTGATTTCTCTGCAACTCATTTCATTTTCTTCTTTTTAAAATTGGAGACAGTATATTTCATAGCATTTGTGAGAGTTGAGTATTAAATAAGTTAATAATTAAAGTTGATATTGAACAAGGATTTTTGGCCATCAGTTATCTCACATAGTCTTATACAACTAAGAAAGGTTAAATAGCTTGTACAAGTTCATATGGTTAAGAAGCATGAAGCAGGAATCAAACCTTAGCAGTCTGATTCAAGAAATTGTACTAATGAGCTGTGTCTTGCACTTCTGGCTATGACTGATCAGTAAATGGATGAAAAACTACACAGTACATAAAGGTTGTTGAAGGCTGTTATCAAAAATCTTTTAAATACATATTTTCTTAGAATAAAAAACTTTTACTAAAGCAATAGAAAAGTACATTGTAGTTTCCCTTTGATTTACTTTTCTGTATTCATATCAGAAAAGAAAGATCACTTTCCCTTGATTTGTTCTTACAGAATCTATTGCTCCCTTCTCTAAATTCACATAAAGCATTTACTCCAAATATTGCTCCATGTTGGACTAAGTGGTCCTTCCACATTTCTTTCAACTGTAAAAGCTGAAAAACTTTTTTTGACTTTAGAATTAATGCTTGATGAAATATTCATGATTTCATATAGATTACCAATAATGAGTTTACAGTAATGTTTGGTAGTTCTTCTCTGCCATGAGATTGGATTAATGAAGATCTGGACATCTGGTCTTATTGAAAGAAGATGAGTATTCTTCTTTGATAACTTGTTATCTAACTTCACTTAATTTTGTATGTTCTGGGCTCTAGAATTTGATGATTGCTCTCTCTAGGTGATAATAGGTAAGCCACATAAGGATTGACAACTCATCATCTCTGCTGTTAAATGGAATTTATTAATAACTTTTGGACATTTGAGCTAGGGGTTTCATATTCATCTTCTTGCTTGATACATTCTCTTTTGTCATGACACTCTAGGGTGCCCAATCACTTTGTATGTTTACATTTTTTGGTGCTTATTTCCATAGTGTATTTACTCTATTCTTATTCCCATTTATTTTAGGTCGTTTTCTCTACCTCCTCTTGTCTGTCTCTCAGAATTTTAGCTAATAAGTAGCCTAAGAATAGCTATATTGTTTTCTACAGATGGTTCTTTTTCCTCTATGGGACTTTGCTTCAATATGCCACTAGAAATGACCTCAGCATTTTACATTGTTCTGGAGGTAGAAAATTTTTTTCCAGAGTCCTTATTCATACTTCTACACTGCCTATCCATGCTTGCAAATCAATATTTTATCTGACTTTCTACTGAATATGCTTTCCTAATATTTAATAGCATATATCTACTTTTAGCATTTCACTTCTTTTTAACACAGGTTTACAAGCTTCCTACAACTTTGATGCTGTCTATCAGCTTTTGTTGTTTGAATCAGAATTAATTTGAATCTAGACATTCTCTTTGTTGCTTCCCTTAGCTTCTAAGTTGGAATTCTAGCAAAATCAGCAAGAACTCATCATACACTCTCATTTTTGCCAAGTGAGGTTTCTGTTGTATGTAAATAAACATAAAATCCCTATCTTTTGCAGGTACTGAGATTAAGGTGTACTGAGGGCTAGGTATCACTGTTCAACAGCCCTGTAATAATTACAGTAGTATATTACATACATCTATTTCTTACCATAAAAGTTCATGATGAAATACTGTGAAACCAATTCTGCGTTTTATGTGCACCCTCCCCCTCCCCACCCTGTTGTCATGATCCAAGGCTAAACTTCAAATTATTCAGAGTAGCCATACTGAAAACATATTCTGTGGAATATTAATTCTGAAAATATTCTTCAAAAACAGTAATTACAAACTTATGGAAAACTCCTAGTTGAGGCCACTTCAGCACTGGTTGTCTTTTCTGCTGATGGATGATGGAGACTTTCCTGAATTCATTTGAAATACTATGAGTAGCAAATATACACTAAATTAGTGGAACATGCTTTTTAACTGTGGTGTTGGGGAAGACTCTTGAGAGTCCCTTGGACTGCAAGGAGATCAAACCAGTCCATCCTAAAGGGGATCAGTCCTGGGTGTTCATTGGAAGGACTGATGCTGAATCTGAAACTCCAATACTTTGGCCACCTAATACAAAGAACTGAATTATTTGAAAAGACCCTAATGCTAGGAAAGATTGAAGGTGGGAGGAGAAGAGGACAACAGAGGATGAGATGGTTGGATGGCATCATCGACTCGATGGACGTGAGTTTGAGCAAGCTCCAGGAGTTGAATTGGTGATGGACAGGGAAGCTTGGTGTGCTGTGATCCACTGGGTCACAAAGAGTCAGACATACTGAGCTACTGAACTGAACCGATATTGTTGATGTCAGTTCTAGAACTACAGTGTAAATCCTGAGTCTAAAAGCTTCAGAAGCTTCTCAGATCATGTGAAAGTCACCAGTAGGTAATGTTCCTTTGTCCCAAGGAAGCTACTCAGTTTCTCCTGGGGTTCTCTGTCTACAGCCATATAAATTGGAAACAATTTTATCCCATGTGTTCGTGTACATGCATGTACATGCATGTCTTGCTACTCTAAAACCCTCCCTACAGGGAGCACATATTAAATCAGTTTAAGAAACAGTATGTTTGTAAATATCTGGCTATCCAGAGTTGCATTTAGGATTTCTCTCTTTGCTTTGCCTGTGTGTTCAGTTGCTCAACTGTGTCCCACGCTTAGGGACCCTATAGACTGTAGCCTACCAGGTTCCTCTGTGTGTGGAATTTTCCAGGCAATAAAACTGGAGTGGGTTGCCATTTCCTTCTCCAGTTGATCTTCCTGACCCAGGGAGTGAACCCGCGTCTCTTCCCTCTCCTGCATTAGCCGGCCAGTTCTCTACCACTGCACTACCTCAGAAGCCCCTCTTTGATTTATTCATTTCAATAATTTGCTAGGAAGTCCTTGTTAGCATTTTCTGCTATTCACAAAACATATTCTTGAAGCTTTTCTATTTTAAATTAGTCCTTTTTTTTAATTCAGATTCAATTTTAAGATGTTAAATAACTTTTAAAGAGATGCATAAAAACTCAGGGCATTTATAGCTATATCAGAAAAAAAAAAGCTGACATTTTGAAGTCGATTTTTTTCTTCTGACTGAAGCAGATTCTTTTGAAATTTTATAAAATATATTGTTTATAATTTAAGTATTTAAAAAATTGAACCCTCAGTTTTTTGGCTTTTGACAAAATATAACCTAACACAATTTTTGAAGTCTGTTAAGATACCTCTAAAATCTTACTTAGTTTGTGCTTCATACTCTTATGTGATATATTTTCAAATGTAAAAATGTTATGTGAATGTATTTTCTCAAATATTATTCAATAGTAGCATTGTAATCCTTATTTTTGTAGTATTTCCAGCTGTTAGCATTTTAATAAAATTCATATTGACTTCCCTTAATACTAAAATTAAAGTCTGGTTTGCCTTTTTAATTGAATTTGACTGGTGTCACAATTAATGTTTATCTGAGCATCCACAGGTTTATATGACCATGATCTCTCATCTGTTGGATAATTATGATCATTTATCTTAAAATACTTCTGAGAGTTTAGCAGTAAGCACTTGAACCTGAAATGATTTTCTCAAGTTTGTGCAGTCTGTCAGTTGTGGAATAAGGTCTTATACCCTGGGTCTCTTACTCCTTGCTCTGGTCAACCTGTCCATTGTACTATTTAACATTATTGAAATTAAAGGCTTATTATTAGGTTAAAATTTATGGAATAAAAACTACACTTTAGTAAGTCAGATGAGTTAGCAACTTGACATCTTATATGAATGGGTTAGTTTTCAGTTTTCATTTTGTTCCTGAAATCATTGTATAGAGATAGCAGAATTAGTGGTGAACACTAGCCCCTTTTGAGTATTCTGATTAATCATGCCTGCTTTTCATTTTTTGTGAAATCACAGTGGTAATATTGTACAGTTTGCCCTGAGATAAATGTTCCTCTATTGCAAGGGGAATGAGATCATTGTAATGATGCTAGTTTCCCAATAAGAAAAAGTATTTAGTGCATGCAGGAGGAAAAGAGTGTTAAAACGTTGGATCATGTTGGATTGTGTTGATCATGTTTTGATTGAGTCTTTCAGTTTAAATATCTTTTCTTGGTAGTTGATTTTTTTAAATAGTTTCATCAGCTAAATATGAAGGAAAACTAGAAATTCAGAGTTATAACTACCTTATTCACTCTGAATTTGGAAATGTATTAATATTAATTGGTTCTTCATTGGTGGTTTTTTTAATGCCTAAGTAAACACATATTATGTAGTATCTCAGGATATAATTATTTTACAAATTTAAATTATTTATATTCAGTTGCTTGTCTTAACCATGTGATGTTCTAAAGAACCTATTAATATATTATGCATAGTACATTAAGCATTAATACAATGTATGTGTCCTTCATGATTTTTTAAAAATAAAATATCATACCTTCACTCATAAATGAATTAATCATTAATTAGATTACTTACTGTGGGCTTCCCTGTGGCTCAGATGATAAAGAATCCACCTGCATGTGAGAGACCTGGGTTTGATCCCTGAGTTGGGAAAATACCCTAGAGAAGGAAACAGGTACCCACTCCAGCATTCTGGCTTAGACAATTTCATGGACAGAGGAGCAGGGATGCTTGCTCCTTGGAAGAAAAGCTATGACCAACCTAGAGAGCATCTTAGAAAGCAGAGACATTACTTTGCCAACAAAGGTCCATCTAGTCAAAGCTATGGCTTTTCTAGTAGTCATGTATGGATGTGAGAGTTGGATCATAAAGAAGGCTGAACACCAAAGAATTGATGCTTTTGAACTGTGGTGTTGGAGAAGACTCTTGAGCGTCCCTTGGACTGCAAGGAGATCAAACCAGTCCATCCTAAAGGAAATTAGTCCTGAATGAATATTGGAAGAACTGATGCTGAAGCTGAGGTTCCAATACTTTGGCCACCTGATGCGAAGAACTGACTCATTTGAAAAAACCCTGATGTTAGGAAAGATTGAAGGTGAGAGGAGAAGGGGACGACAGAGGATGAGATGGTTGGATGGCATCACTAACTCGATGGATGTGAGTTTAAGCAAGCTCCGGGAGTTTGTGATGGACAAGAAAGCTTGGCGTACTGCAGTCCATGGGGTCACAAAGAGTTGGACACGACTGAACTGAGATTGCTTGCTACTTGTCAAGAATGATGTAAAATGCCCTTTTAAAGTTATAGTTCATTTAATACTCAAGATAGTATTTATCCTTTTCTCAAAGAAATTGAGTCACATAGTGGCAGGTGACATTCCCAAGAGCATACAATTTGTAATGACCTTTGACTATCAACTCAGTCTGTGTCTAGAGCTTGCATGCCTAATTATTACAGTATACTGTCATCATTTTTCTTGGTATTGGATATTTTACACAGGTAAAACTGTGGTGATTTTATCATTTTTTATTAAATATTCCTGGTTAACATTTAAGTTCATAAATACATTTTTCTCATTTTCTTTATTCTTTTAATAAGACACTTCACACACAAAAAATTATAGTGTGCCTGGCATCAGAGTCCATGGCAATAAATACATGTTCTAAACTAGATTAAATGATTATAGAATTAACAAAACCAATATTCTTCTTTTTTTTCCTTCTTGAGTAGCTCTTTTAAAATAATAGTCTCCATGGATTACTCGACTGGAGAAGCTTGGTGGAGTTACCTGTCCTACCTAGATAACAGTTTATGGTGAGGGGGTAAATGGTGGAGAGGATTAGGAGAAGCAGCGCAAACTGTATCAAACCCATGGGCCAGCTTGTCATAATTTGGGATTCTAATGCTTCTTCTTTACACCATAAGTATATAAATGCTAAAGGATAGTTTCAGATATGGGGCATATGTTTTGTAATGAATCCTTAAAATCTGTGAGTGATGCTGCGCCCCCCCAAAAAAAGGCTTTTGTTGTGAGACAAATGTACATTTTGTGTCAAGCCTTTGGTTCATAAGTATTTGAATCAGAAATGTGGAATATTACTCAGCCGTTAAAAAGAATTCATTTGAATCAGTTCTAATGAGATGGACGAAACTGGAGCCCATTATACAGAGTGAAGTAAGCCAGAAAGATAAAGAACATTACAGCATACTAACACATATATATGGAATTTAGAAAGATGGTAATGATAACCCTATATGCAAAACAGAAAAAGAAATGAATATTTTCAAGGGAATTTCACTAATATGAGAGCAATCCATTAGGATAACAGAAATAGTTGATCCTGTAACAATCATTAGGATCTGTTGAGCTGGCCAAAAGTTCATTTGGACTTTCCCATACATTTTAGAGAACAACTGTAATGAAATTTTTTGCCAACACAGTTAAAAACAAACAAAAATAAAAACAACCCTGGTGAGGTTAATGTGCCTGCAATGCAGGAGACCCAGGAGTTATGAGTTTGATCCCTGGGTCAAGAAGATCACCTGGAGAAGGGAATGGCTACTTACTCCAGTATACTTGACTGGAAAATTCATGTATACTTGACTGGAAAATTCATGGACAGAGGAGCCTGGCAGGCTGCAGTCCATGGGGCCACAAAGAGTCCTACATGACTGGGCACAATAACTCTAATAATGTCTTGCAACCACATGGACTGTAGCCCGCCAGGCTCCTCTGTCCATGGAATTCTTCAGGCAAGAATACTGGAGTGGATAGCCATTCCCTTCCTCAGGGGATCTTCCCAACTCAGGAACTGTACCTCGGTCTCCTGCATTGCAGGCAGATTCTTTACTGTCTGAGACACCAGGGAAGGCCAAATCATGTCATAGATATAATTTGCTTTAACAAAACTTAAAATTTGAAGATAAGTTGACAAAGCATAACCATTGTGTTGTATTATAATGCTGCAGTGAATATTTTGTAAAGAATAATAAATTGAGCAAAAATGTTCTATACATAATCCTTTTTTATAGTTTTCAGTGATTTTTTTTTTATGTCTAAGAAACCACAAATTGATGTATATATTTGGGAGTAGTTAACGCAGTTTTCTTTATCCAACACTGGTACTAAATTTTTTAAAATAATACTTTGAAAAAATATCAAAAGCCTTTGTTAATTTTTATTTTTTGTTTATTTTACAGTTTAGTTACTCTAGAAGTTCTTTATATATTTTGAGTATCAATGTTTTATCAGATACATGGTTGGAAAATATTTTCTATTATTTAGATTGTCTTTTCATTCTGTTTGCTGTGCAGAAGCTTTATAGTTTGATGTGGTCCCACTTTTCTCTTCATGTTTTGCTGCCTTTGTTTTTATTGCTATATCCAAGAAATTATTGTAAAGACAAATGTGAAGTTATTTTTTCCTGTGTTTTCTTCTAGGTTTTTACAGTTTCAGATATTACATTTCACTCTTTAATCCATTTTAGTTGATTTTTGTGTGTTGTATAAAATACAGATTTTATTTTATATTCATGTGGACATGCAGTTTTCCCTGGGTCATTAGTTGAAGAGGTTGTCCTTTCCCTATTGTGTATTCTTCGTTCTTATAGCTCAGTTGACTGTATATGTATGCATTTATTTCTGGACTCTGTATTCTGTTCTATTGATGTATATATCTGTCCTTATGCCAAAACAGTATCATACTGTTTTGATTCCTGTAGCTTTTTAATGTATTTTGTAGTCAGAAAGTGGAATGCTTTTCTTCTTTCTCAAGATTGAGTGGCTGTTTATGGTGTTTTGTGATTTCATATGAGTTTTAGGATTGTGTTTCTATTTGTGTAAAAATGCCATTTGTCTTTTTATGTAGATAGCATTGAATTCACCGTTGGACATGCAAATGTCCAGCAGGTATATGAAAAGATGTTCAATGTAATTTATCACCTGGGAAATGTGAATAGAAATGATAATGAAGTATCACCTAACACCTGTTAGGATGGATATTATTCATAAAGAAATAAAATAAAGGTAATATGTGTGGATGAGGGTATGTTTAAATTGAAGTGCTTCTACACTATTGGTGGGAATGTAAAATGGTATAGCCACTAGGTACAACAGTATGGAACTTCCTCAAAAGAATTAAAAATGACAGTTTATGATCCACCAATCCCACTTCTGGGTCTGTAGCCAAAAGAGTTGAAATCAGAGTCTGAAAGGAATATCTGCACTCCCATGTCAACTGTAGCATCATTATTCACAACTGCCAAGACATGGAGACATCCTAAGTGTCTATTGACAGATGAATAGATTTTTTTTAAATGTGGTATTACACACAATTAAATATTACTCGGCCATTTAAAAAAGGAAATTTTGACATTTGTGACAACATGGATGAACCTGGTAGACATTATGCTAAGAGAAATAAACCAGCCGTAGAAGGATAAGTGGGTTTCTCAGGTGATGCAAGTGGTAGAGGACCCACTTGTAAGTGCAGGAGATGTAAGAGACGTGGGTTCAGTCTCTCAATTGGGAAGATTCCCTGAAGGAGGGTATGGCAACTGATTCTAGCATTCTAGCCTGGAGAATCCCAAGGACAGAGGAGCCTGGTGGGCTGTAGTCCACAGGGTCGCAAAGAGTTGGACACGACTAAAGTGACTTAGCTTGCACACACAGAAGTATAAATGCTGAATGATTCACTATCTAAAGTAGTGAAACACAAAGAAACAATAAAATGGTGTTTGCCAGAGGGTGAGGATGGGGGTATTGGGGCGTTGCTGTTCAACAATTATAAAGTTACACGTATGCAAGATGAACAAGTTCTAGAGATCTCTTATACCGTATAATGCCTATAGCTAAAAAGTCAGTATTGTACACTGAAAAAAATGGTTAGAAATAGATCTCTTGTTAAATGTTCTTAACCACAAAAACAAAACAAAGCAGGAAGCTTTTAGAGGTGATGGATATATTTATCACTTTGATTTTGGTGATGGTTTCACATATGCATGCAAATCTCCTAACTCATCAAATGATGTACATTAATCATGTCCAGGTTTTTTGTATATCAATTATACCTCAAAGCTGTTTAAAAAGCTGAAATTATTTGCACGTTTTGTTTATTATGTACATTTCATCTTAAAAATGATGTATGTAGAAGAAAATATGTTGGAATATATACTTGTGATTTCTGCCTTTTGCCCATTCTCCTTTAAATGTAATGCAAGCTCATTTTCTAGAGATAAAAGGTATTTCTAAAATAGTAAATTACTAATTATATCTGTATATTTAATCATGTGGACCATATTAGGCAATTTGAACTGACATTTTTATTAGGGTAGCATCTCAAAATAACTCCATGTGTTCCAATCTTTTTAATGTATTTTCCTATGAATATCAACTGCTTAAGTTGTGGAATTTCTTTATGTGAGTACTAGCTTCAGGGTTCAAACAGTATTGCTTTGGACATAATTAATTTTAATAACTTGGTATAAAGACTATGAGTTTGTCAACCATCTTGTGCTCTTCAGTTGTGTACTAATTATTTAATAGTAAAAGGAATACTGGAGAAGGGAAAAAGCATATAATATGCTAAATTTCTAAGTAAATGTTTGTCTAACTTAATTAGTAGCTTGACTGTAAGTTAGTCATTAAGTCATATTGGGTGTAATTTTTTGAAGTCATAATCTGAGGCCTTAATATTCCTTTGCCAAAGATCATCAAAATCATCAAGTTATTTAGACAGTAGGTTGCCAATTTGTTAAAAGTCAAGAAGTTGGAAGAACTGGGTGGGCTTTAGAGATTGTGTTTATTGGGAACTAAATTTTCCCTCTAATACCACAAACATTGAGAATGATAGACTCAGGTTGGCAGGGTTTCAGCTGCCAGCTGCCTCTTAATGACTTTCCCAGCTGTGATAGTTGTAGGATCAAGTTTTAGGCTGTATCCTTAATTTGGGGTTGTTCATTTATTTATGTAAAGGTAAATATTTTATCTAAGGCTTTTTTTCTTTAGTTCATGGGCAATAGAGTGAATTTCAAAACTAGTTGGTAAAAAGTCCTTTCAAGTCTACTCACTTCTTTTAAAAAACTGAGTATTTTATAAATGTCTTATATTGAAATGGAGTGCTTTTAAATTATAAAATTTCCCCTTTTCTACTGAAAGTCTGTTTGGCAGAGAAAGAACAGAAAAGGGCTAGTACTGCTCATGGAGTCAAAGTGGCTCTTGAATCTGGCTGTGGTAGGAATGGATAATAGGAGAAAGCATACTCGCCAGGTCCCCAGACATCCCACTTTTCATCCACACCAGTGCAAACATGGCCCTACAGAGAGGTCATGGGGAAATTCTCAGAAAACACCAGCAGTGAGAAGCAATGGGTGGAAACTCCTTGATCCCAGAATATACCTCCAGAGGTATTTCATCTTGTGGTATGTTTTCAGACCTATTCCATAAACTCATCAACAGAGATATAAACTTCATAATAGTCTTAGTCTGTATTCAGTTCGGTCGCTCAGTCGTATCTGACTCTTTGTGACCCCATGGATGGCAGCAAGCCAGTATTCCCTGTCCATCACAAACTCCTGGAGCTTGCTCAAACTCATGTCCATTGAGTCAGTGATGCCATCCAACCATCTAATCCACTGTCATCCCCATCTCCTCCTGCCTTCAATCTTTCCCAGCATCAGAGTCTTTTCCAATGAGTCAGTTCTTCATATCAAGTGGCCAAAGTATTGGAGCCGCAGCTTCAGCATCAGTCCTTCCAATGAATATTCAGGACTGATTTCCTTCAAGATTGATTGGTTTGATCTCCTTGTAGTCCAAGGGACTCTCAAGAGTCTTATCCAACATCCCAGTTCAAAAGCATCAATGCTTCAGTTCTCAGCTTTCTTTACAGTCCAATTGTCACATCCATATATGACTACTGGAAAAATCATAGCTTTGACTAGATGGACCTTTGTTAGCAAAGTAATGTCTCTGCTTTCTAAGATGCTGTCTAGGTTGGTGATAGCTTTTCTTCCAAGGAGCAAGCGTCCTTTAATTTCATGGCTGTGGTCACCATCTACAGTGATTTTGGAGTTCAAGAAAATAAAGTTTGTCACTGTTTCCATTGTTTCCCTATCTATTTTCCATGAAGTGATGGGACCAGATGCCATGATCTTAGTTTTTTGAATGTTGAGTTTTTTTTTTTTTTCATTTATTTTTATTAGTTGGAGGCTAATTACTTCACAACATTGCAGTGGGTTTTGTCATACATTGACATGAATCAGCCATGGAGTTACATGTATTCCCCATCCTGATCCCCCCTCCCACCTCCCTCTCCACCCGATTCCTCTGGGTCTTCCCAGTGCACCAGGCCTGAGCACTTGTCTCATGCATCCCACCTGGGCTCGTGATCTGTTTCACTATAGTTTTAAGCCAGCTTTTTCACTGTCCTCTTGCACTTTCAACAAGAGGCTCTTCAGTTCTTCTACACTTTCTGCTATAAGGGTGGTGTCCTCTGCATATTGGAGGTTATTACTCCAGGCAATCTTGATTCCAGTTTGTGCTTCATCCAACCGGACATTTTGTGTGATGTACTCTGCATATAAGTTAAATAAGCAGGATGACAGTATACAGCCGTGACATACTCCTTTCCCGATTTGGAACCAGTCTGTTGTTCCATTTCCAGTTCTAATTTTTGCTTCTTGACCTGCATAATGATTTCTCAGGAGGCAGGTGATGTGGTCTGGTATTCCCATCTCTTGAGGAATTTCCCACAGTTTATATGATCCACACAGCCAAAGACTTTGGCATAGTCAATAAAACAGAAGGAGATATTTTTCTGGAACTCTCTCACTTTATCAGTGACCCAATGGATGCTTGCAATTTGATCTCTGTTTCCTCTGCCTTTTCTAAACCCAGCTTAAACATCTGGAAGTTCATGGTTCATGTACTATTGAAGCCTGGCTTGGAGAATTTTGAGCATTACTTTTCTAGCGTGTGAGATGAGTGCAATTGTGTGGTAGTTTGAGCATTCTTTGGCATTGTCTTTCTTTCAGCTTGGAATGAAAACTGACCTTTTCCAGTCCTGTGGCTACTGCTGAGTTTTCCAAATTTGCTGGCATATTGAGTGCAACACTTTCACAGCATCATCTTTTAGGATTTGAAATAGCTCAACTGGAATTCTATCACCTCCACTAGCTTTGTTTGTAGTGATGCTTCCTAAGACCCACTTGACTTTGTATTCCAGGATGTCTGGCTCTAGGTGAGTGAACACACCATCATAGTTATCTGGGTTATGAAGATCTTTTTTTGTATAGTTCTTCTTTGTATTCTTACCACCTCTTCTTAATATTTTCTGCTTCTATTAGGTCCATACCATTTCTGTCCTTTATTGTGCCCATGTTTGCATGAAATGTTCCCTTGGTATCTCTAATTTTCTTGAGTAGATCTCTAGTCTTTCTCATTCTATTGTTTTCCTCTATTTCTTTGCATTGATTGCTGAGGAAGGCTTTCTTATCTCTCCTTGCAGTTCTCTTTGGAACTCTGCATTCAGATGGGTATATCTTTCCTTTTCTCCTTTGCCTTTTGCTTCTATTCTTTTTCAGCTTTTGTAAGCCGTCCTCAGACAACAATTTTGCCTTAGTCTGTATTACCAAATCTAAATTATAAACTAAAGTTTGGAAACAATCGGGGGAATATCAGCCCATTTTGGAAAACAAGATATGTCACGTCTAAGAATTATAATAAAAAAACAGAAAACAAAATAAATAAAAATAACAACAATAGAGACTGTATTATACTAGACAAACACATTTAGTGGATCAAGTAGAAAGACTATAGGTATGAATAATTTGAGATTAAAGATGATAACACAAAATAGAAAAAAAACACATTATTGAAAGATGAACAAATTAGAGATACTTGTATGGAAATACATGGTAGTCAAAATAAGAACTCACTAGATTGATGAGTTGAAGAACCAGATGAAAGTTACTGGAGGCCTAGTTATCTGGAAGACAAAACAGAACTTTCCATGTATTTACCTCAAATGGAGTGGCAGCAATTTGACATATGTAGGGTAATATCTCATTGTGGTTTTGATTTGTATCTCCCTGAAAATTAGTGGCATTGAGCATTGTCCAAATAGCTGTTGACCTTTTGTATAACTTCTTTAGAGAAGTGCCTAAGTCCTTAAACCAGTTTTTAATCAGAAGCTAGTTTTTTTTTTCCACTGTTGAGTTGTAGGAATTCCATAAATATTTTAGAGGTTCTCTTATTAAGATATATGGCTTTTCAAATATCTTCTTCCATATGTTGACTTTTCATTTTGTTTCCTTTATTGTGTAAAAATGTTTAGTTTTATATAGTCCATTGTCTATTTTTGCCTTTGTTGCCTGTGCTTTTAGTGTCATATCCATGAAAACATTGTCAAGACCAATGTGATAAAGCTTTTCGAAACCTCACGTTTCCTTATAAGTTTTAAAGTCTCAGGTATAAAATTTAAGTCTTTAACATGTTTTCAGTTGATTTCCGTGTTTGGTATAAGATCTCAATTGAATTACATTATTTTACTTGTAAATATCCAGTGTTCCCAGGGCTGTTTGTTGAAGAGATTATCATTTTCCCATCATGTGTTTAAGAACCCTTATCAAAGACTAGTTGACCATATATGTGCAAATTTATTTCTGGAGTCTCTATTTTCCATCAATCTATATGTCTTCTTTATGCTAGTACCATATTGCTTTTATTGCATAACTTTGTAATATGTTTTGAAACCAGGCAACACTTATATGAGGCTCATTATATAATGTTTACAAAATACATTAATTTGACAGGACGTTTGTCTTACTCATGTGTTCCTTCTTTCAAAGACTTTCAGCCTGGAGACTAGATTTTAACTACCCCAAATAAGTAGAAGGACATGTGAGTACTTAAACTATTAAAATTAGAACTTATTTAGGGTAATCAGAAACAGGATTGTTAAAATCTTCACCCTTTTAAAGTACTACAGTATTGTTAATTGAGTTAATGAACTTCTTTTTTTTTTTTTTGCAATGGAAAAACACGTTTTGTAGACATTATTTAAAATAGGTGCTACCATTTGATTTTATGCTTAAATTTCTCTTTTTTGTTTCTCTTATCATAGCCTCTTAATTATTGAGAACATCTTATAGAATGTAAGGCTATTAATCATTGTTGACAGTGTCAAGAAAGGATCTATGATTTACATTACAATGTATTTTTTAGTATACACATTTCATTCTTTATCCTGTTTTATTTAGCTTTTACTATTTGAAATAAAAAGTAAAAATGAGCTATGCAAATAATTGAAAATAATAGGAAAATTATTAAGTATTAGGAGTGTTTAAAAATGAGTGTTTCTGGTGGTAGAAAATATAATTTTGTGAATACAAGATAGGAATGATTGCACTTACACTAATATTTCCTGCACATTTTATAGCTGAGTACTACAAGTAAACTTAATGCCCAATGAAACCTTTCTTACTGGGAGGCTGTAGTTTGGAGATTGATATTCTATATTTCTAGACATAAACTTTGAATGCTGTTACTTCCCACTTCCTCATGAAACTTGCTTTTCTTATTGTCCCGTTTCTTAACTTTCTTAGTAGAGCAGTATATGTTGGCTTTTGCTTTTATTCACAATCATAAATGAAAAATATCTGTCCAAGTTTAAAAATTTATTCATTGCTAATTATGTCTGTCTTTATCTTTTCTTATTTTGGTTAGTATTTGACACTCTTGAATACCCCCTTATATACTATAGAACACTTCTTTTAAAGTAAGAAGACAGAAAACAAAACAAAGAATGACTCACACCTACTTACAGAGAAATGGAATTTATTGACCCCTGTAAATAAAAGTAGCAGCGTCAGGGCAGGTTATAGTGAATCTTTGCTCTGTTTCCTTTCTTTTTGTCTCTGTTTGGTGGTTTTTCAGAAACAGTATGGTCGCTACTTCTGGTTACAAAGTCACAGCTGTACCCTATGTTGGAGAATTCTCAGATAAAGAGTCTTATTATCATTGGATTCAACTTTGTCACATGATCATTCATGAATCAATAACTGAAAGGAGGATTAGGCATATCAAATAGACATAAACATACCAGGCATAGACCCCAAACTAGATGTATGTTGCTAGATGGAAAGATCTTCCAAAAATTTGGCCTGAGAGTAAAAGGCAATAGTTTCCCAAAGGAAATGGTGTTCTTGTATCCAACAGACATGAGCTGAATGCATGCTGGGTGGCAAAATCACCATGTTTCCTATACTACAGTCTTTGAAAGTATTTCATCTCTTGACTCCTGTGAAAAATCACTCTTCTTTTATTTTTCCATCTTCTTAGCAGTTTTCATCTTGCCTCATGTCTTAACTATGGTTCCTCTGTCTCTCCTTTAAATATTGGTAATTCTCAAGGCTCTATTCTAATCCCCCTCGTCACACCTCATAGGCTTTGTCTTTCACTTGAGTTTCAGTTACCAACTTTATACTGATGATCTTGAATTCTGTATATCCATCTGCTTTATCTTTTGCCTCATAAGCTCTAGAACTGGGATGCCCCACTGAATATTTCTAAGTTAATGATATCAGACCTCAAAAACCCTATAGTTTATGAATAGTACTCATCAATTCAGCCCCTTCTTCTCATTTTGCAAGCCTGTCTTCTCATGTTTTGTATAATTCATCAAACAGCAGCATTACTTACCTAGACGACCATTCAAGACAACAAGGAGTTACTTCTTTATTTCCTATTCTATTTCAGCTCTAAGGGCTTTACTAAAGTTTTAGCTTATTTTCTGTGGTCTTTCTTGGATCTGTTCCACTATCCTCCATTTTTAATTTTTAATTATTTTTAATCATATTGTAGTGCTCTTCATCAAGTACTCTTTTCCCATTCTTGCTCTGTTTATATCATATTCCTACAGTTTTCATTTCTGATACACAGCTATGGTCCTGTCACTATTGTTGATCTCAAGTTCATTTGGCCACCACAGTGAGGCCATACGAACTGAAATGGAGTTTGGAGCAGAGAAAAGTTTATTGCAAGGGCCAAGCACGGGAAACAGGCAGCTTATGCTCAAAAACTCCGAACTCCCCAGCAGGTTTTAAGGGAAAAATTATTAAAGGCAAACTTGGGATGAGGGCATCAGGGTATGTAGCTTGCTTCTGACTGGCTGGTGGTTAAGATAAGAGGGTGGTGTTACAGGAATCTCAGTCATCAGCCTTCTGATTCCAACCAGTCTGGGGTCTGTGTTTGTTCTCAGCCTAAAGTTCCCACACTTTACCTGAGTGGCAGCCTTGTTCCTATGTAAGAACTCGGAGAGATGCAGCAGATTGTTACGTATATCCCCTAAAAAGGAGTTAGGAGTCTGTTTTATCACTGCAGTGTGGTTTCTTGACTACTTTTCCTTTGTTCTGCATTCCCTCACTTCCCTAATTATTAATACTAACTGAATCTACCCTTGGTAACTGAGGGAAGGTCTGGGAGGATGAAGCCTTTTCCCTACAAACAAATGGCGCACATGGTTTTGCTTAGTTTCCTCACCTTGTTGCCAATGGTAGTTTTTAACTCCCCCTTGACTTGTGGATAGTGTTCAAACTACTTAGCATTGTGTATGATCTACATACGACTGATTCAGTCTCATGTGTCAGCATTATCCACTTCAGATTATACGCTTTTTACACCATGCTGCTTGAAGTTCCTTGAATTTGCCCCACTTATTTCATGTTCCCGTGAGTATCCATGACCGCCTGCTCTCTTTAACTCTCTAGGTTGCTCTTCACCCGTTTGTTTCTTTCTCCCTAAGATAGTGCTTGCTTTTATTGTTTAATCGCTCAGTTGTGTCTGACTCTTTGTGACCTCGTGGACTGTAGCCTGCCAGACTCCTCTGTCCATGGGATTCTCAAGGCAAAGACACTGGAGTGGGTTGCCACGCCCTCCTCTAGGGGATCTTCCCAACCCAGGGATCACCTGCGTTGGCTGGAAGATTCTTTACCGCTGAGCCACCTAGGAAGTCCCAGATAATGTTTACTTATCCTTTAAGACTCCGTTCAACTTTCATATCTTCCAAGAAGCCTTGCCAACCACCCGTTACCTCCATGTCTGGGTTAGACACCTATTGCACAGTTCTTATACTACCATAGAAAGAGCTCTGAGCTCATCACTCTTGCCACTAATCATCCCTTTATTCATTCATCCTCCTGTAAAAGATGGTATTTCTTTGAAATAAGGAATGCTAACTCCTAGCACATTTCATAAATATTAATGAATAAAGTCATTCAGTGATTTTTTTCACAAGCTGTCACAACATAGAAAAATATTTAAAGAGTTTCCTTTGTGGTAGATTTTTAGTTCTATGCCTTAAAATTCTGTATTAATAGCTATTCATAATGTCGCTGTTTATTTATCATGTGTTGATACAGAATAGTTGGTATTTCTGAAGCTTATATTACAATTCCCGTTTGTACAGTATTCCCAGTATTGACATCACAGTGCAGCAATTTTTCATTTTATGTATTTACATTGAAAATTACATTTAAAGTTAAATCATTTCTGACATTATATGTATCTTAGGTATTTACCCTTTCCTCACCCTTTCAAAAAAGTCTTTTGCCTTACAGTCAGTATCATGAACATTGTATTTATTTTGCTCTCTACATGGTGGAATAAAGCCCTTTACATCATTTTAAAAATCATTTTGTTTTCCTATGTCTTTTTTTTTTTCATTTACTTTTATTAGTTGGAGGCTAATTACTTGACAAATCTTTTTGTTACAGTGTAAGGAAGATTACAATTGATAGAGACTTAAGACAACTAAATATATGTCCTGAATATAATCTTAATTCTCTTTGGGGGCTAATATCTTATCTTTGTACCTTAATTTTCTTCTCTCCAGTGCTGTTTTGATGATTATTCTGTACATTTAGAATATCCATTCATATTTCTGGGCACAGTATATATAACATTGAACCAAAGTAATAGTTCCCACACTCATACAGTTTACATTCAAAGAGAGGAAACAAGTAAATATATCCTATGTCAGAGGTGATAAATGTTGTCGCCCTGTATGTGCGTTTGACGTTGGATTAGGCAAGTTTTGGTGGGTCGGATGGTAAAGAATCTGTCTGCAGTGTGGGAGACCCTGGGTTTGATTCCTGGCTCAGGGATCCCCTGTAGAATCCACTCCAGTATTCTTGCCTGGAGAATTCCATGGTCAGAGGAGGCTGGCAGGCTACAGTCCACGGGGCCACAAAGAGTCAGACACTATTGAGCAACTAACACTTTCATTTTAGGCCCGTTTTATTTAGTCGATGAACATCAGTTTTTCTCCAGCGCTGAGTGAAAGAACTTTCTTGACTTTCTTAAGGCTTATACCCTGATCCAAAGAACAGAATCACCTTCACTCTGGCAATTACTTGTGTGACAACTCACACAACTGTAAAGTTTACTCATCAAGTGTATAACCTCCCTTTGTAGTTTGGGTAGTTTGGGTACCTTCAAACATTGTATTCCAGCAAACTTTAGGAGCTTCTCACTATACTGAAAAGATAATTTTCTATTTTCCTATGTTTTTCTCTATCTTTTGATTGTTATTTTATCTACTGTGTTATATTACCTACTGTGTTTGTTGATAGGTAAATAATTAATAATCCATTGTATTTTTTATCTGTTATAGCTGAGGTTTCTTAAATTAAAATCTCAAAAAAATAAAACATTACCTTAAATGAATACACTGAGCTAAAAATGTTGTAAATCTTTAATTACCCTATATCTTGAAAAATGTATTCCTATTCTACCCTTTAGATTCAGGGGAAAAGATAGTTATTGGAAGGAAAAGAAACATTTTTTTCCCCTTTAGAAAATATTTGATAAGAAAAAAGAAATAAATGTGGCATGATCTGCAGGTTAGTGATTGATGTGTGAAGAATTCAAGAAATCCAAGTGATGTTATCAACACTGTCGTCATTGTGTGAATTATGCCAATATTATTATTGGCAATAATGCCAATAATTATTGCCTCTATGCCAATACTATTATTTTTTGCTGTGTTCCAATAAAATTTTATTTATAAGAACTAATATCAGGTGAGATTGTCCAACAGCTATAGTTGGTAGACCTTTGCTTTAGAGAAACATACTGACATATATCATATTTTCAGATGTACAATGAAATGATTTGACATTTGTATATATTGTGAAGTAATAATTACAGTGTGTCTAGGTAATATCCATCATCATGCTTACATTGTGTGTCTGTGCGTGTGTGTGTGTGTGTGTGAGAGAGAGAGAGAGAGAGAGAGAGAGATAAAAGCAGCTTCCCAGGTGGCGCTAGTGGTAAAGAATATGCCTGCCAATGCAGGAGATGCAAGTGACGCAGGTTCAATCCCTGGGTTGGGAAGATCCCCTGGAGTGGGAAGTGGCAACCCATTCCAGTATTCTTGCCTGGGAAATAACATGAACAGAGGAACCTGACGGGCTACTGTCCATGGGACCTCAAAGAGTGAGGCGTGACTGAGTACTACTCCCTTAGCAACTTTCAAATATGCAGTATGATGTTATTAACAATGGTCGCCATGCTGTATGTTACATCCCATGGCTTACTTACTTTTTAACTAGAAGTGTATACTTTTTGACCACCCTATCCATTTTAGCCACGCGCCGTCTACCACCCCCTATCTCTGGCAACCACCAATCTATACTCTATATGACCTTGCTAGAATGTATTTGTTTGTAGATTCACATATGAGGGAGATCATATAGTATTTTTCTTTCTGTGACTTACTTCACTTATCATAAATCCTCAAGTTCCATCCATGTTGTTGCAAACGACAAGATATCCTCCTTTTTATGGCTAAATAATGCTCCATTTTACATATATACCATATTTTGTTTATTCATTCACCAGTGGACACTTGTTTCCATGTCTTAGCTATTGTAAATTATGCTGCTATAAACACGGGGGTGAAGATATGTTTTCAGGTTAGTGTCTTAATTTTGAGGGAGTAAATGCCTGGAAGTGGGGTTGCTGGATCATATGGTAGTTGTATATATTTTAAAAAAATTTTTGAGGAACCTCCATACTGTTTTCCATAGTGACTGCACCAATTTAAATATCTACCAACAGTGCATAAGGGTTCCCTTTGATCAACCCTTTACTTGGTAAGAACCCTTTACTCACCAACACTTGTTATTTTTTGCAGTTTTGGTAATAGCCTTTCTAATAGATATGAGGTGTTACCTCATTGTAGTTTTGATTTGCAATTCCTTGATTATAATATTGAGCACCTTTCTTGTACCTATTCAGCATCTGTATATCTTCTTTGGAAAAACTACTTCCAATCCTCTATACATTTTCATTCAAATTGTTTTCTCACTGTAAGCAGTATGAGTTCTTCATTTTGAATACTAACCCCTTATCAGAAGTTATAACCATATTAAAACATTTTATATGGCTGAACCATATAAGATGTCGTATAGTCAAAACAGTTATTAAATATAGCCAATTTTATAATATTCAGCTATACATTTCCACATGACTTTGAGAGTCTTCAATTTGTTATTCCTCTATCAATGGGTACAGTTCTGAGTCACTGAATTACCATAGAGAGTCCCAGACTTGTTTCATTGAAGTCAGAAATATTTTCCCTGCATTTAGAAGTTATGATAAAGATTGGTGGCCTTTTGGAATACTTTTGTGTGAATTTGATTTTTAGGGGAAAATAGGACATACTGGAAGTGTGCATGCCATATTCAGATATGTGTATATGTAAGAAGGCACAAGTTTTATACATGAATATAGATGTATGTGTGTGCATTTAAATTTATTTTTAATCAAATGGATTTTTAAAGTGTTTCCAGTGAGTGTTCATAACAGTCATCCTGGAGCAAAGATATGTTTAGAAAGAATGTATGATAGAATATTTAATAATATGTTCTCCTCTTGAAAAGAAGCCTATAGATGTGAATGAAGAAAATTTAGTTTCTTCATTATAAAGTGAGTTTTATAGAATGAGTTTATAATCAATAGAAGAAATGCTTCCTTGAAGGATTTAGTGTTGACTGCCACAAAAGATTAAAGCAGATTATGTTAAATCACTAAAAATAAAAAAAAAAGAATAAAATTAGAAAGACCTAGTTACTTTTAATATTTTCAGATTTATGCTCATAGATAATGGCATGGGTTATTAAACAAGTTTGATGCAATCTATTGATTAGAAGTAAGTAAAAAAATCACTTGTAAAAGGTTATAAATAAATAAGCAAACCAGCATGAACTTTAAACTTTTTGAAGCAAGTCAACTTAAAAAACTCAGGGTCCTAGTGTGTTCGTTTTTGGCCTTTCAGGATTAAAAGGGTTGTCCCTAAATTACATTAAGAAAATTTGGAAACTTAAACACATCCTTCAGTATGTTATTTCAGTTGCACTTGGGTTTTCTTTTCCTTTTTGTAATAGTAGTATGTATCTTTTTTGTAATAATATTAAAATTTATAGATGGCAAAAGAGTTGGATGATTCTGATAGTACAGTTCTAACATTCTGTGCTTGAATGTGAAAAATGTTTCTATAATTTTTATTTTATCAAAACTTGGGATCTAGAACTTGAAAATAGAATATTAATATATAAACACTACTTTAATTTTCATGGATTCCTTAGGCCTCTAACTTAATTGATACATTTTTCTTGGTTTTAAGCTATTGACATATTATTTTCATTTTTCTTTTAACTGTTTCTATTCTAAGCTTTCTTAATGTGTAACTGATTTTATCTTCTTAGATTAAGTGTTATAAAGTTTAAGTAAGTCATGTTACTGTAAGGAATATAAATGAAAATTTTGAATTTCTTGAGATTTTATTGCCATGTCTTACTCTTGGTAAGGTCATATTTATCATCTGCTAAATCCTTTAAATTTAAAAATCCTTTATTTTAAAATCCTTTAAATTTAAGGATTTTTATTTTAAAATCCTTTAAATTAAAAAAAATTCTTTAAAAAATAAAATAAATTCTTAAAAATTTAATCTTCTATTTTAAACCCTTAGTATGCACACTTATCTCAAAAGAGAAATTGCCTGAGTGTCTAATACATGATAAATTCTATAGCTCATCATCTAGCCCTTAATTATTTACTAATAACATTATTTTGCAGTTGATTCATGTTCTCCAGTATCTTATCACAGGAGGATTTTAGGTACTTAAAGGTATGGGCCAGATTCTTTCTCTCTTCTTAAATGTCCTAACTATACTGACTAATCTCTGTGCTACCCATTTTTACTTGAGTGATACCATTTAGTCTTCACCATCAGTTTGTACAGATGAAGAAATTGGGTTAGTAGCAGAGATAGTATTAAAATTAAGATTTGTTTACTTTTGATTCGTACCTCCATAGACGCAGTGATGGTGAATTGTCCTACCTACTTTCACTGAGTTTGCCATGCACTGAGGCTTGCCAGAGTAGGTTAACATA
The DNA here is from genome assembly GCF_963930625.1 of Muntiacus reevesi. NCBI lineage: Eukaryota > Metazoa > Chordata > Mammalia > Artiodactyla > Cervidae > Muntiacus > Muntiacus reevesi. Next base: position 32,537,730 of record NC_089271.1, on the reverse strand, counting down.
TTACAGTCGAGTTTTGGAAGTAAAATTAGGGTAATCCCATCATCCATCATACTTATAGCTTTGCATCCTTAAATAATGACATGGGTAAATACACTTGGGGCTTCCCTGGTAGCTCAGCTGGTAAAGAATCTGCCTACAATGCAAGAGAACCCAGTTTGATTCTTGGGTTGGGAAGATCCCCTGGAGAAGGAATAGGATAGGATATATGCTTCAGTATTCTTGGGCTTCCCTGGACCTCAGTTAATAAAGAATCCGCCTGCAATGTGGGAGACCTGGGTTCAATCCCTGGGTTGGGAAGATCCCCTGGAGGAGGGTACAGCAACCCACTCCAGTATTCTTGCCTGGAGAATCCCCAAGAATGGAGGAGCCTGGTGGGCTGCAGTCCATGGGGTCACAAAGAGTTCGATATGAATGACAGACTCAGCACAGCACAAACAAGCTTGAAGTGTTCAACCAATGCGCAATAGTTAGAAAGAAACATTCTCCATAGTCATGGCCCAATGGACAAGCAAGCATGGATCATAATCCCTTTGAGTGTAACTACACTCAGGTGTGGCTCTGAGATTAGAAACACCAACTGGCTTTTGAAGTTAAGATGCTAAGGCACATCCTGCAATAAATAATTTCTAGGTGTCTAGATGGACAGTAGAACCATTTCCAGAATGGAGAATAAGACATGTTGGGAAAGGAATCCAGATAGATATTTATAAAAGAGAAGAAGGGGAACATCCTTTCACACAGGTAAAGCATGATGATGGGGAATTTAGGAATCTCCTATAGTTCAGTTCAGTTGCTCAGTCGTTTTCGACTCTTTGCGACCCCATGAACCACAGCACACCAGGCCTCCCTGTTCATCACCAACTCCCGGAGTCCCCTCAAACCCATGTCCATTGAGTCAATGATGCCATCCAACCATCGCATCCTCTGTCATCCCCTTCTCCTCCTGCCCTCAATCTTTCCCAGCATCAGGGTCTTTTCAAATGAGTCAGCTCTTTGCATCAGGTGGCCAAAGTATTGGAGTTTCAGCTTCAGCGTCAGTCCTTCCAATGAACACCCAGGACTGATCTCCTTTAGGATGGACTGGTAGGATCTCCTTGCCATCCAAGGGACTCTCAAGAGTCTTCTCCAACACCACAGTTCAAAAGCATCAGTTCTTCGGTGCTCAGCTTTCTTTATAGTCCAACTCTCAAATTGATACATGACCACTGGAAAAACCATAGCCGTGACTAGATGGACCTTTGTTGACAAAGTAATGTCTCTGATTTTTAATATGCTGTCCATGTTGGTCATAACTTTCCTTACAAGGAGTAAGCTTCTTTTAATATCATGACTGCAATCACCATCTGCAGTGATTTTGGAGTACAAAAAATATGGTTTTTATCTTCCAATTTGTTAATGTGGTGTATTACGTTGATTGATTTGCGGATATTAAAGAATCCTTGCATTCCTGGGATAAAGTCCACTTGGTCATGGTGTATGATTTTTTTAATATGTTGTTGGATTCTGTTTGCTAGAATTTTGTTAAGGATTTTTGCATCTATGTTCATCAGTGATATTGGCCTGTAGTTTTCTTTTTTTGTGGCATCTTTGTCTGGTTTTGGAATTAGGGTGATGGTGGCCTCATAGAATGAGTTTGGAAGTTTACCTTCATCTGCAATTTTCTGGAAGAGTTTGAGTAAGATAGGTGTTAGCTCTTCTCTAAATTTTTGGTAGAATTCAGCTGTGAAGCCATCTTGTCCTGGGCTTTTGTTTGCTGGAAGATTTTTGATTACAGTTTCGATTTCCTTGCTTGTGATGGTTCTGTTAAGATCTTCTATTTCTTCCTGGTTCAGTTTTAGAAAGTTATACTTTTCTAAGAGTTTGTCCATTTCATCCAAGTTGTCCATTTTATTGGCATAGAGCTGCTGGTAGTAGTCTATGGTGAAACATATCACCAGACCAGGTGGGATGCATGAGTCAAGTGCTCCGGCCTGGTGGGCTGGGAAGACCCAGAGGAGTCGAGTGGAGAGGGAGGTGGGAGGGGGGATCGGGATGGGGAATACGTGTAACTCTATGGCTGATTCATATCAATGTATGACAAAACCCACTGAAAAATAAAAAAATTAAAAAAAAGAAAACAATTCAGCAATTGGCAAAAAATAAATAAATAAATAAATAAAGTCAGCCACTGTTTCCACTGTTTTCCCATCTATTTGCCATGAAGTGATGGGACTGGATGCCATGATCTTAGTTTTCTGAATATTGAGCTTTAAGCCAACTTTTTCACTCTCCTCCCCTTTTACCTTCATCAAGAGGCTCCTTAGTTCTTCTTCACTTTCTGCCATAAGGGTGGTGTCATCTGCATATCTGAGGTTATTGATATTTCTCCTGGCAATATTGATTCCAGCTTGTGCTTCTTCAGCCCAGCGTTTCTCATGATGCACTCTGCATATAAGTTAAATAAGCAGGGTGACAATATACAACCTTGACATACTCCTTTTCCTATTTGGAACCAGTTTGTTGTTCCATGTCCAGTTCCAACTGTTGCTTCCTGACCTGTATTCAGGTTTCTCAAGAGGCAGGTCAGGTGGTCTGGTATTTCCATCTCTTTTAGAATTTTCCACAGTTTATTGAGATCCACACAGTTGAAGGCTTTGGCGTAGTCAATAAAGCAGAAATAGATATTTTTCTGGAAATCTCTTGCTTTTTCGATGATCTAGCAGATGTTGGCAATTTGATCTGTGGTTCCTCTGCCTTTTCTAAAACCAGCTTGAACATCTGGAAGTTCATGGTTCATGTATTGCTGAAGCCTGACTTGGAGAATTTTGAGCATTACTTTATTAGCATGTAAGATGAGTGCAATTGTGCAGTAGTTTGAGCATTCTTTGGGGTTGCCTTTCTTTGGGATTTTAATAAAAATGGACCTTTTCCAGTCCTGTGGCCACTGCTGAGTTTTCCAAATTTGCTGACATATTGAATGCAGCACTTTCACAGCATCATCTTTCAGGATCTGAAATATCTCAACTGGAATTCCATCACTTCTACTAGCTTTGTTCGTAGTGATGCTTCCCTAAGGCCCGCTTGACTTCACATCCCAGGATGTCTGGCTCTAGGTGAGTGATCACACCATCGTGATTATCTGGGTCGTGAAAATCTCTTTTGTACAGTTCTTCTGTGTATTCTTGCCACCTCTTCTTAATATCTTCTGCATATGTTATGTCTATACTATTTCTATCCTTTATTGAGCCCATTTTTGCATGAAATGTTCCCTTGGTGTCTACAGTTTTCTTGAAGAGATCTCTAGTCTTTCCCACTCTATTGTTTTCCTCTATTTCTTTGCATTGATCACTGAAGAAGGCTTTCTTATCTCTCCTTGCTCTTCTTTGGAATTCTGCATTCAAATGGGTATATCTTGCCTTTTCTCCTTTGCTTTTCACTTCTCTTCTTTTCTCAGCTATTTGTAAGGCCTCCTCAGACAGCCATTTTGCTTTTTTGCATTTCTTTTCCATGGGCATGGTCTTGATTCCTGTCTTCTGTACAATGTCATGAACCTCCATTCACAGTTCATCAGCTGCTCTGTCTATCAGACCTAGTCCTTTAAATCGATGACTGATATCAAACATCAGACTGAGTCATGGTAGTCAAATCACCATTTAAGAAGTTCCAAGGCAAGCCCACGGGTTTATATAAACTAGAGTATCAGGCGACTTGCACAACTAAAGAGGAATGAATGAATCAAGTGTTCTTTTACCTGAGTCAAAATTCCAGGCAAAGACTTGTTTCCTGCACCTCTGTTGCCCATTCCCCCACCACATACTGGATCATGTCTCATTTTCTAATGTATTATGTCTCTGACATGATTTTGATGTATGCATGCAGTGATGAGACATATGTTAATATTTACAAAGGTTATCAGAGAAATCATTATTTTCCCTTTTTAAATAAAAAGATGGGCACTCAAATATTATCCAATGTCTCAAAGTTAGTCTCAAAAGTGAGATTATAATTTATTTTTCTGTTGCTCCAACACTATAGTCATTCTACTTTTAAAAAACATTTTATGTCTGACATCATTTAATGTGAAGTGTCTTTGCACATGTCATTTATAAACAAATCTACATTGCATGTAGATGATGCTGTATCTAGCATGAGTTTTATGTTGAGAAATCTTCCTTTAGTTTCAGGGGACGATTTATGGCTTTATCCTCATATTCTGGTGAAGTACCTTATATGAGACCACATGTTTCTTACTATGTGAAATTAAAATCGGCACACATGCTATTCTCTTAGTCTTTCAGTGACATGGAGGTGAACATTATGAGTAATATGTGCTTTATTGCAAGTCTTCTATTCAGGATTGTACACAGTAACTTTGGACACATATGGTTTACTTATTAACGTATTTTACCTTATAAAATTAAAATGCCCTGCTGTCTATGTGGAAAGTGATGCTTAAATATGTATTCTTTCAGATTGCAGGCAACATATTCTTTTTTATTCTGACTCTAGTACTTTAGTTTCTAAAGAATATCTTACTATATTTTTAGGGCCTATGCTTAGAGAATATTAAGAAACCAGTGCCTTCTTATAGGGGCTTCCCTGGTGGCTCAGTGGTAAAGAATCTGCCTGCCAATGCAGGAGACGCAGGTTTGATCCCTGGGTCAGGAAGATCTCCTGGGGGAGGACATGGCAACCCTCTCCAGTATTCGTGCCTGGAAAATCCCAGGGACAGAGGAGCCTGGCGGGCTACAGTCCATGTGGTTGTAAAGAGTCAGACACAATTGAGCACACATGCCTTATTATAGTTGAAATTTTTTTCAGTACCTTACTTAAAAGCAAGAAATATGTCTAAAATTATCACTATATATAATTATTATAATAGTGATTCAGACAATACTTTGCAAACTGTGTGAGCAGCAATATAGTATAATCTTAAAGTTAAGCTCAAAATAAAGTATGCAGCTAATGACATATATTCTTATAAGGTTACAGTGAATTGGGGTGTGGGATTTGGTATGCAGCATCAAAAGCTGCAATGGTGGGTAACCTAGTAATTTTCTGTGTACTGTAAGGGTGGATTTTAGCTAAACAGGTGATAGATATGTGTGGTTTTCAATTAAAGTGTTCTCTTCCACAGTTTTGTAAGGTAAAATGGTATATGTTTTCATAAGGGCATACAATAATTTAAATATCTGGGTTTTTATAATAAGGGGTGGGCAATATTTATCTTATCCAGGAAGTAGCCAGCAAAGTTTCTACTGAGCTGTAATTTAAGAAGACGATGTAGAGTTTCCTATACTCTCTTCATCATTTCTGCCTTGCTCCTAGCCCATGACTGGGAAGTGTAGAGGATGTATTGTTGTATTTTTTAAAAGTGTGGCTAATCCCCAAAGTTTAAAAACTATTGTGAAGTAAGTTAGAGAAAGATAAATATCATATGATATCACTTATATATGGAATATTAAATAATGGTACAAATGAACTTACTTACAAAACAGAGATAGTCACATGTAGAAAACAAGCATGTTTACCAAGGGGTGGGGATAAGGAGCAGTGGATAAATTGGAAGATTTGAATTGACATATACACAACGACACTAAATATAAAATAGATAACTGATAAGGACTTACTGTATAGCATAGAGAACTCTAGTCAAAACCCTGTAATGATCTATATGGGAATAGAATCTAATGAAGAATGGATATATGTATATGTGTAACTGATGCACTTTGCTACACAGCAGAAAGTAACACAATATTGTAAATCAACTGTAGTCCAATAAAAAGTCATTAAAAACTACTGACCCACAGGACCCTTTCACCCTGGGTCCCACATGTTTGTGGTAGAAACCTGCATTTATTAAGTAACAGCTTTTGTATCTGCTTACCAATAATGCAGATGTACAATGCAAGGTATATTAAACTATGTATGTAGCACTTTAGTTATTAAAATGCTTAAATATGCTTAAGTTAACAAATTATATACTTTAACTTCCTCTTAGTAATACTCATAAAAATTCATGTTGTTAGAAAAGTATATGAGGCACAATGAGCCCAAAATTGAAAACTAAGGTGGTGCAGAGGTAAAGAATCTGTTTGTGATACAGGAGACCCAGGTTCGATCTCTGGGTGGGAAGATCCCCTGGAGAAGGGAATGGCAACCCACTCCAGTATTCTTGCCTGGGAAATCCAATGGACAGACAGTCTCTGAGGTTGCCAAGAGTCAGTCAGACATGACTGAGTGACTAGCACACACATGTACACTGAAGTTTCTCCTTTAGATAGTGCAGTGTATATACATGGTAAGTGGAAGGTTGTTGACCAATTTAGTTTTCGTTTTTTCCTTAAAATTAGGGAATACTGGGGCCAGAGAGCTGAGTTAATTCAGATGGAAAATATTTCAAATGTATAAGGGGTTCATTTGTAATTAGTATACAGCTCATCAGTTCAGTTCAATCTCTCAGTCGTGTCTGACTCTTTGTGACCCCATGGACTGCAGCGTGCCAGGCTTCCCTGTCCATCACCAACTCCTGGAGCTTACTCAAACTCATGTCCATCGAGTTGGTGATGCCATCCAACCATCTAATCCTCTGTTGTCCTCTTCTCCTGCCTTCAATCTTTCCCAGCATCAGGGTCTTTTCCAATGAGTCAGTTCTTCGCATCAAGTGGCCAAAGTATCAGAGTTTCAGCTTCAGCATCAGTCCTTCCAGTGAATATTCAGGACTGATTTCCTTTAGGATGGACTGGTTTGATCTTGCAGTCCAAGAGACTCTCAGGAGTCTTCTCCAACACCACAGTTCAAAAGCATCAATTCTTTGGCACTCAGCCTTCTTTATAGTCCAACTCTCACATCCATACATGACTACTGGAAAAACCATAGCCTTGAATAGATGGACCTTTGTTGGCAAAGTAATGTCTCTACTTTTGAATTTGCTGTCTAGGTTGGTCATAGTTTTTCTTCCAAGGAGCACGCACCTTTTAATTTCATGGCTGCAGTCACCATTTGCAGTGATTTTGGAGCCCCTGAAAATAAAGTCTGTCACTGTTTCCACTGTTTCCCCATCTATTTGCCATGAAGTGATGGGGCCATATGCCATGATCTTAGTTTTCTGAATGTTGAGTTTTAAGCCAACATTTTCACTCTCCTCTTTCACTTTCATCAAGAGGCTCTTTAGTTCTTCACTTTCTGCCATAAGGGTGGTGTCATCTTCATATCTGAGGCTATTGATATTTCTCCTGGCAATCTTGATTCCAGCTTGTGCTTCATCCTGTCCGCCATTTTGCATTATAAGCAATATATGAAAATTCAAGTCTGACTATTATTTTGTGCTGTTTCTACTTGTGATAAAGAAGCCTAAAACATGGAACATAGAGCTAAAACACTGGAATTTTACATGGGACAAAATATTTCTTAAAAGGTACTGCCCACAAATCCATTTAGCTCATGTTTCAGTTTAGGACAAAATGTTGAGAGCAGCAAAACCACAGTGAAGTGATTAAGACGGTTATATATGCTCCTGTTAATCATCTCTTCAGGTTTCTAGTTTTGTTGTTGTTCTGTATTCTTTTAGCACTCAGTTGCAGTCTAATGAAGAATCCCTACATACTCTGTATTTATACGATTAATACAGTATGTATTACAGTATAGTGGTCTTTTCTACAGGTTATTATATGTAATAAGCAACTCCAAACTTTCAGCCTGTAACAACAGATACTTATTCCTTTCTTGATACATGCTTGTTACTCAACTCATTTCAGTCCGCAGGCTGGAATCAATTTGGCTTTGTACATGTCTTATTTCCAGGCTCTAGACTGAGGGGTGAGCTCTAATTTGGAATTTTCTCACTTTATGTAGAGGACTGAGAGGAGGAAGACACATGGAAGTTTGTCACAGCTCTAAACATTTCTGTTTTAGGTGTTCCAAACATTGTGTTCACTTACCATCCATTGACCAAAATAAGTCTTGTTTGCTAAAGAAAAGGTCAATTTGAACTCTACATACATGGAAGAAGAAAGTAAATAATTATCAAAAATAATGATCTTGTTGTTTCCAGAGTTGGTCGGTTCCTTTTACTAAGATGGTTCTTAAAGTTTGTGATACATTGATTTCTTCTTTGACATACCCTCATTTGAATGGTAATACACATAATAATAATTTAAGCACAGAAAAATTGCCAATAAGAAAAGTAAACTTTGATAGTAAAAGCATTTCACTTATATGGATCTAAACCTCACATGTCACCTCTTTTTCAGGTGTGAGGAACTGGAAAATAGATAGATAGCCTGGGTTGCCCAATATATATGGCCCCAAACTTATTTCCTACATATAATAGATTTTATTCATAAGAAAACAAGTAGACAGCCTCTGATGAGAACCTGTCTATTCTTACTTTGCATATATATTTGTGATTTATTTCTCCAGCCTAAATCTTATCAGAAGTACATCAGAAACAGTAACAATGATGCCAGTATGAATTGACAGCTGACAATCTCAAATGAGAGAGAAGAGTTATGATAGCTTGTGTTATTGGTCCTAGTGTTTCACCCTTTCTTACTTCATACCATTTTCATGTGACTTTATTGTTTGTTCCTAAAGCAAATAATATTTCCTTGCCCCCTTGTCTTTGCACTTGGCCATGTGACTTGCATTTGAAATAGAATGAAGCAATTTGGAAAGTGTGCCAGTTCCAAACCTAGGCTTTAATATGCCTCAGGTGTTCCTATTTGCTCCTTCATGCCTCTTCCATCAACATGAAAAGAATGTACCTCTGTTAACCCTTTAGTCTAAGGAAAACTAGAGACACATGGAGCATAGCTGACTTTTCTGATCTGGCCAAGATCAGCCCATTCACATCACCCACATATGGTAATTATTTTATGCCACTAAATATTGGGGTACACTTCTATTTTTCCATTTTTAAGCAATAGTTAATAATCTTAAGAATGTGATACTTGTAAAAACATACTCTTCTACACTAGGATTTCCCAGTGTTTTACAGTAGGATAAGCGCTATTTGTTTAGATCACATGTTTGAGATCTGATGTTTGAGAACTTATAGGTTAAGTAAAATTACATAGTACTATAGACTATTGAGAGACTTCAGTAGGTTCTGTTAATGCCCAAGAGTTACACGGAGTTACCTGCATCTTCTTACAACCTGATTGGGCAATAGAAAACTAATATACAGAAAAAACTAGTAACATCTCTCAACACAATTTAAGAAATAAGGATTATTCTCGGGTCATTTAGCAGAGTAATAAGTGATCCCATTGCCCTTGAAACCTTCATTGTTGGATCCCTGCGCAGCAGACACTATTCATGCCGGAAATAATGCTGTATCATTGAGCAAAATTAAGAAAACTCAAGAAGCTTCAATTTTATGGTAATGTGAGTTTTTACATAACATTTTTTTTATCATTCCATTAGTGACAAAACTATGGATATAAGTGAAAATAGGATATGATGACAAGTGTTTCACACAAAACTGGGGAGGAAATGAAAACTAGAATATTTACAAAGAGATATGCTGTTTCTATCACTGAATACCTTTTGCTGTCTACAACCATGAACTCTGTAGCTACATTTGTCAGGCTATTTTACCTACTTTCCAGGGGCTTCAGCATTTTAGTTTGGACAAATAGCTGATGTAATTAATAAAACCTAAGTGGTGATGGACAGGGAGGCCTGGCATGCTGCAATTCATGGGATCACAAAGAGTTGGACACGACTCAGCAACTGAACTGAACTGAAAGTGTATGCCAGAATAATTTTAGATAAAATTATTTAGCAGCTCATATTTTTCAACAAAGCATAGAATTTTCAATAATAATGTACTTACCAACAGGGTTAGCGTGTGAAATCAGATTATTGGGGAAAGCAATTAGTAATCAGTTTATTCTAAGACTGAAAGTTCTTTATGCCATTCCCTTAAGTATTTAAAATACATTTTTAATGTATTTTAAGGATATTATTATGTATCCCTATTATATCCCTATTATAATATATATCCGATCTATTATATCCCTATAATATATCCCTATATAATATATATCCCTATTATAATTATTATGTATATTATTAATGTATTTAGGGATAATAATGAATTGCTTCCATTTCTATCTTTATAAGTATTGCAAAGGTTAAGAATACCAAGATTATCTTATATATGACAACAAGAAAAAATAACTTAACAATGAGATTTCATAAATATCATATGTGGACAATTGACATTTCTTCTATGTTAGAAACTTTTTTATTTGCATAGAAGTGGTAGGTGATTATTAAAATTCAATCTCATTCCAATTTGAAAAGCTAAATATCTTATATATCTATCCTTTGAGTTATTAGAGAGGTCATGTCCTAGCCATATAGTCTCAATCATTTTTACTTCCTTGTGTTGTTGTAGTTCAATCGCTCAGTTGTGGTCGACTCTGCGAGCCCATGGACTGCAGCACATCAGGCTTCCCTGCTCTTAACCAACTCCCGGAGCTTGCTCAAACTTGTACCATTGGGTCAGTGATGCCATCCAGCCATCTCATCCTCTGTCATCCCCTTTTCCTCCTGCCTTCAATCTTTCCCAGCAACAGTGTCCTTTCAAATGAGTCAGTTCTTTGCATCAGGTGGCCAAAGTACTGGAGCTTCAGCTTTAGCATCAGTCCTTCCAATGAATATTTAGGGTTGGTTTCCTTTAGGATTGACTGGTTTGATCTCCTTGCAGTCCAAGGGACTCTCAAGAGTCTTCTCCAACACCACAGCTCAAAAGCATCAATTCTTCAGTGCTCAGCTTTCTTTTTAGTCTACCTCTCACATCCATACATGACTACTTGAAAAAACATAGCTTTGACTAGATGGACATTTGTCAGCAAAGTAATGTCTCTGCTTTTTTAATATGCTGTCTAGGTTTGTCATAGCTTTTCTTCCAAGGGGCAAGCGTCTTTTAATTTCATGGCTGCAGTCACCATCTGCAGTGATTTTGGAGCCCAAGAAAATAGTCTGCCATGGTTTCCATTGTGTCCCCATCTGTTCAACATGAAGTGATGGGATCAGATGCCATGATCTTTGTTTTTTGAATGTTGAGTTTTAAGCCAGCTTTTTCCCTCTTCTCACTCACCTTAATCAAGAGGCTCTTTAGTTACTCTTTGCATTCTGCCATAAGGGTGGTGTTATTTGCATATTTGAGGTTACTGATATTTCTCCTGGCAACCTTCATTCCAGCTTGAGTTTCATCCAGCCTGGCATTTCACATGATGTACTCTGCATATAAGTTAAATAAGCAGGTGACAATATACAGCCTTAATGTACTTCTGTCCCAATTTGGAACCCATCCATTCTTCCATGTCCAGTTTTGACTATTGCTTCTTGACCTGCATACAGATGTCTCAGGAGGCAGATAACCAGGTCTGGTATTCCCATGTCTTTAAGAATTTTCCACAATTTGTTGTGATCTCCTGAAAACAATTTTCTAAACATTCCCTAAAATCAGTGTTTTGTTGCTTAGGTACTAAATGCCATATTTTAAAGATTGCTAACAATGCATGAGCGACCAGCTTGATTTTAAAATACATATAATTACTTTTCTCTTTGTTAGCTTTGGTTAAACTGTGTTATATTGGTAATTAATATAGTTATCTCCATTCATGTGAGTTTACTCAGATGATGGAAGATGCTGTGGCCAGCCTACGGTATCCATGGATACCAGACAGATCAGGGATTCAAAGCTGAATAACTTTGGAATTGAAAGTCAACATATCTTATCTAACCCATCATCACTGAAGTGTTTGTATAGACATCGCAATGTTAACTTAGCAGATTTAGCCTAAAGCAGAGGCAATAAGATTCCTAAGCTAATTTAACTGAATAGAATGCTTTCTAAGAAGCTGGTACTTTCTCACTTCTGGAGAGGTAATTTCATAACAACCCGGAGAAAGGAAATTAGATTTGTCATTATACATATATTTGACAGGATTGCATTGACAACCTGTCCTGTAAAATACTATCTTGAAGCCAAAATTTAGAAGAGTTCTAAAAATTGCAAGATGATGTGAAGAAATTTTCTACTTGAAGAGACAGATACATTTAACTTAATCCTCACAGTAGCCTATGAGATAGCAGAGCATCTCCAATGCTTGTAAAACAACATAGTTGTATTTGATTTCCTTTTCTTGCCTGCTTTGGGAAATAAATTTCCAAGCCTAAAACATCCACACAATTATTACCTAACCTAAAAACTGTGTGTGTGTGTGTACATATACATATATGTAGGTAAATCACTACTATAACACTTAGGTAAATATGTTCTATAAGTACAGTGCATGTCTGAGTCTTGAAGCAGGAAGGATTTGAATTAACTCTCTCAGTGAAATATCTTCACTCTGATCTTATGTACCTAATTTTCATATGGGTATATGGTACTTGGGGCAAAAATAAGTATCTAGGGAAGTTATTTTCATTTTCACACACAGCAATCAAGTAAGAATGAGACTGGAAATTAATGAAAGGCAAGTATAAGTTGAAGATAAGTTGGGAATATTTCAATTCAACTGTATAATAAATAGCCTATACATAAGACACCTTAAGTTTTCTCACTGTGGCTTAATCACCTCTGAGAATTATTATGGTATTTTGTTCCATTTATCTACAATGTGTAATGACAAAAGCATGTTCATTTTTCCCCTATTATGGAGGCTAAAATATTGCTTCATAATCCTGAATATTCATTGGAAGAATTGATGCTGAAGCTCCAATGCTTTGGCCACCTGATGACGAAGAACTGACTCATTGGAAAAGACCTTGATGCTTGGAAAGATTGAAGGCAGGAGGATAAGGGGACGACAGAGGATGAAATGGTTGGATGGCATCACAGACCCAATGGACATGAGTTTGAGCAAGCTCTGGGAGTTTGTGATAGACAGGCCAGCCTGGCGTGCTGCAGTCCATGGGGTTGCAAAGAATTGGACACAACTGAGTGACTGCACTGAATGGAATACCATTATGTATAATAACCCAGCATTGGAAACAATGGAAATATCTATTAGTAGTAGCATAGATATATAAATAGTACTATATTCACAGAGTGGACTATTATACAACGATGAAAGTAAATGATCTGCAACTATATGTACTAACATAGATGAACTTTACAAACAACACAGACAAAAATAATCTAGCCACAACAGAGTATAGCCTTTGTGATGCAATTTACATAAATTTTAAACCAGACACTTATGATTTTTCATTATGGTAAAATATGTGTATTACAGAATTTATTAGTTTAATTATTTTAAGGGTACACTTTACTGGAATTAAGTATATTAATGTTGTGCAACAATCACTTTTATCCATTTTCAGAACTGTTTATCATTTCAAACAGAAGCTCCATACCTATTAAACAATAAATCCTCGTAACCCTTCCACTTAGCCCCTGGTAACTTCTATATGCTATTCTCTATCTATATGAATTTACCTATTCTAGATAATTCATATAAATGGAGTCATATATATTTGATGCTTTATATCTGGCTCATTTCACTTAGCATGTTTTCAGAATTTATTCATGTTGTAGAACATATTAGAACTTCATTCTTTTTCATTGAATTGATTTGCAATGTTGTATTAGTTTCAGATGCAAAGTGATTCCATTATATGCATGTGTGTATAAATGTGTGTGTGTGATTCAATCACATTGTGTGTATATATGTGTGTGTGTGTGTGAGTGAAAGTGAAAGTCGCTCAGTTGTGTCTGACTTTTTGTGACCCCATGGACTATACAGTCTATGGGATTCTCCAGGCTAGAACACTGGAATAGGTAGCCATTCCCTTCTCCAGGGGATCTTCCCAACCCAGGGATTGAACCCAGGTCTCCAGCATTGCAGGCAGATTCTCTACCACTGTAAGCCACCAGAGAAACTCATATGTGTGTGTGTGTGTGACACACACACACACACACATACATATATTCTTTTTCAGTTTCTCTTCCCATGTGTGAAGTGAAAATGTTAGTTGCTCAGTAGCATCTGACTCTTTGTGACCCCATGGACTATAGGCTGCCAGGCTCCTCTGCTCATGGGATTCTCCAGGGAAGAATACTGGAATGGGTTGCCATGCCCTTCTTCAGGGGATCTTCCCGACCCAGGGATCAAACCCAGGTCTTCTGCATTGCAGGTAGATTCTTTACCATCTTTTTTATATATGATACTGTATATATGTTAATTCCAACATCATAATTTAGCCCTTTCCCCAATCTCCTTTCCCCTATGGTAATTACAAATTCAATTTCTTTATTTCTTCAGTGCTTTTATTACTGAATAGTGTTTCATTGTAAATATATGTACATGTAATCATTTTCTTTACAAAATTACAATCTGATAGTATAAACCCTTCAACTTTGTTTCCTTGGAGCAATGAGAGCTTAGAGCCTAGCAGTCCACCGTTCTGTTGATGTCAGCCTCCAAGGTGAACATAGTTTTAAATGCCAGCCTCCTGGCTACCATTGCAGAGGAGGATGGTTGTTGAATTTGACATGCCAAATACCACTAAGACATCTGTTGTACTGGTAACTTACAGGTTTTCTTGCCCTAAGTGATGTTTTCATAGATCTGTCACATTTGTGTTAAATCGTAGAGTTGTACACATTTGTGCCATTTTCTTTATTTACTTCAATAAAACTATGGTGTGCTATTCTTTTGAATTAAGTTATGATTTTGGTCTGAGGATAGAGTCAACATTAATTATTTTCTTCTCTGTTTGGATATCTAGCTATTCCAGTACAGTTAACTTGAGCTAACTTGGTATGTGTTTTGAAAATCAGTTGGCTATATGTGTGTGGATCTGTTTCTAGACTTGTTATTCTTTTCTGTTGACTTATATCTTTATTTTTTTGCTAATGCTGTATTGCCTTAATCACAGTCACTTTATAATAAATCTTAAAAACCAGATAGTATACATTCTCCTGATTTATCCTTTTTTTAAAAATTCCTTCAACTGCTCTAGGGCTCTTGCTTTCCTATATACATTTTAGAATGAGCTTGCCCATTAAAAAAAATGCCTCCTGGATTTTGACTGGAAATGGACTGAATCGATTGATCAACTTGGGGAAAATGGCCATCTTTACTATATTGTCTTACAATCCTTGAATATGATAGAAACTGGTTTTAAAATAATAGGCCACAGTTACTTTTCTACACGACAAAAGATGACTAATCTAGAAAATCCTTGAAATCTATATGCCTGAAAAACTTGGTGTTTTCAAGTGACATATTACCCATTATCACTATCAAATGTAAGAATGTCCAAGAAGTGGGAAGACCAAATATTAAGGAAATTACGGGTTCCCCGCCTTTGATAAATTTGCTGTTCCTTTTCTCTCCATGCACTGGTTATTCCTCTTCTCTGTATAGTAACCACCTACTCATCCTTTAAGGAACAACTCTCTGTCTTCCTCCTCTGTGAAGTTCCTCTTTTCTTTCAGGTTCCTGAGTCAATCAGTACCCTTATGCCAGGATCTTAATATCTGTGCCGAATATTCTTTTTTTTTTTTTTTTAACCCCTGGGGACCCTAAAATTTATCCTGTTCACGTGTGTGTCAAGCCAAAAAAGGAATTTATACTCTAAGAAGCCTCAACCAATCGTTCTTAGGAATTTCCTAAAAATTCCAGTGCAGACAGACATTAAGGTATAAACCTTACACCTTTCTTAGGGTTTCACAGAGGATTAATTTCCGTTCATCTGCTGTGATATTTTGCTTGTTATCACACGCTTCCTTCCCTTTTTTGTATCTTTGTCCAGCTCACATTGCCTGTACTACAAATAAACTACATACAGTCAGATTCTTGTTGCAGGTCTGCTCGAACTAAGGTACCACTTATTACTCATCTCCTGTCATCACCATGTTCTTTTGAGTCAGCATGAATGAAAAGTGTGTAATATATAGAAATACATTCATTGTATGAACATTAAGTCTCTTGTTTCCGACTTCCTTATTTCTCCCTCTAAGTCCAACTAACTGTTTTTTTTTTTGTTTTGTTTTGTTTCCTATTTATTAGGCTTATTCTTTATTATATATTAAAATTGTCATTTGGGTATTTTTACATCTTGAAGTTAACATTTTTATTATATAATGTGTTCTGAGTGCTTAGTCACTCAGTAGTGTCTGACTCTGCGACCCTAAAATGTCATAGTTGGTTAATCTTATACACCTTAAACAATTTTCTGTTTGTTGTTTATTGAAGAGCCATATTGCTTTATGGAGACCAAAGTTTATGCTCAAAAAATCCAGATAAGAAAGAAGCAAGCATTTTAAAAGAACACAGAGTCTAGCAAGAAAGATAGAAAACAGAAAGAGGATATTGACCCTGGAGATTAATTTCAACCTAGATTTAGACTTTTGGGAACTTGGAAATGTAGTTTCAGGTATCTGGATTATACCAGTCCCTGAACTGGAGTTTTGATGTTGCTTTAGTATAAATGGGATAGCAGCTGGATAAAATACTTTAGTTATCAGGCATCGTGCAGATAGATGTTTCCTCTCAGGGACAAGTGTTTGGTGCTCTTACATTTCTGTGAGTTGCAGCCCTCTGTGTGCCTACAGTTTGCAGTAAACTTAACAATTATAAATAAATATAAAGTTAAGGCAGAAAAACGATGCCGTATAAAGTCTATAGTTTATTTTTTTCTTTCATTGAGAAAAGGATAATATGAACATTTATTTAAATAAGATTTACCTAGTGTGGTTCACTTGATTCTAATGAAATTATACAAGAGGGAGAAAATATTGAGAGATTCAATGACAGAAGATTGGTGAAATGAAATAAGCCCTAAAATGAGGAGGGGGATCATTTTCTAGGATTCAAATGTTTAATTCTGAGAAAATCGGTGAGTTTTGGGCAAATTTGTTGATATAGGCCTGGGCTGAAATCTATATACAGCTAATCTGTCCTATACATTACTTTTTAATTGGACCCTAATCTTAGAGCTAATAAATGAGATAGATAGCTTTTGTGTGAGATGTAGATAAGATATAAAACTATTTTGGAGTTGTTATAATTTTTTTTTTGGTTCTTATATTTTTTAACTGAACAGGTGTATGGAAATTTTAAAAATGCATGAAGAGGCATTTAATTTTTATAATACTTAAGAATGAAATTAAATATTGTTTATTCAAGCAGTAAAGTTGATATTCCTATAAATGGTTTTCAATTAAATACAATTTCAAAGAAAATTTCAGCTTTATGATTGACCATTTATATTCAGTCTCAATATATTCCTCTGTCCCCACCACATACACAAACTACATATGTAGGAGCATATAAAATATATTAGATACTGTGTACTGATGTGTTCTTAGTTGGAGCATAGAAGTTGATCTATGTTCAAATATGTTTGGCAACATTGTGTTTACATTTTATTTAAAATTGTCCTGTATAATTTCCCACTCTTCTAGTAGATTGCATCTGAGGATGTAGAACTGTGACACAGTCAGTCAGTCAGTCAGTTCAGTCGCTCAGTCATGTCCGACTCTTTGCAGCCCCATGAATCACAGCACACCAGGCCTCCCTGTTCATCACAAACTCCTGGAGTTTACTCAAACTCATGTCCATTGAGTCGGTGATGCCATCCAGCCATCTCATCCTCTGTTGTCCCCTTCTCCTCCTGCCCCCAATCCCTCCCAGCATCAGGGTCTTTTCAAGTAAGTCAGCTCTTCACATCAGGAGGCCAAAGTATTGGAGTTTCAGCTTCAGCATCAGTCCTTCCAATGAACACCCAGGACTGATCTCCTTTAGGATGGACTGGTTGGATCTCCTTGCAGTCCAAGGGACTCTCAAGAGTCTTCTCCAACACCACAGTTCAAAAGCATCAATTTTTTGGCACTCAGCTTTCTTCACAGTCCAACTCTCATGTTCATACATGACCACTGGAAAAACCATAGCCTTGACTAGATGGACCATTGTTGGCAAAGTAGAACGGTGACTAGGATGGGCTAAATTCAGCCAGCTCTGTGTTTATAAATAAGGGTTTATTGGAACATAGCAATGCCTATTCATTTATGTATTTTCTATGGCTGCTTTTGTGTTATAATGACAGGAATAACTGTGATAGAGACCATGTGGCCTGCAAAGCTAAAAATGTTTATTACTATCGAGCCTTTATGTTAAAAAAAAAAAAAAATCTGACCCCTGTACTAAGACTTAGTATCCATGTTTTTCTCATAACTATTTGAGTATAGAACTCATTCTCACACATCTTGGAGCTTTAGTGTCCTATAGAGTATCAAATTTAATATATTTTAGTATTCCTTCAATGCTGTTTCCCCACTTATTTTTAAAGAGGTCTGGACATCCATAACCACAAACTATTATATTATTTTGAACAACTGGAAGGGGTATAATGCTGAGAAATTAAGAAAAGTGTATAAGGACCCACAAATACCTAGTGACACAGATGAGTATCAGACTTAAGTCTTAATGTCAGCCCTTTATATTTACAGTTAGTTCTTTGATTCTGCATCTAGGTATTCGGCCACAGACCATGAAGTACTGCAGTATTTACCTTTGAAAAAAAAAGTCGATGTTTAAGTGAAGCCACAGAGTTCAAATCCATGTTGTTCAAGGGTCAACTGTAACTATTATGTGCCAGATACGGAAGATGTCTCGAACAGTCATATTTCCTTCGCTTTTGGTGTTTTTGAAGTGTGTTAGAGGTACATGCAAGGAAATATACTGCATGTATATGATAAATGCCATGATGCAAGTGTGTGGAGGCTTCTAAAAGAAAATGGAGGGTAGATACCTAAGCAACTTGAGAAGGAATGAGGGAGCATCAAATTGTTGCTGAAGTACTACACTCTAATAAGTTAGGGTAAAGTGGAGGTAGGCACACGATGGTTGAAATGATTATGATATGAATCCCTTTGGTGGTCTGGTAACACCTCGGAATCCGTTCTAAGAAAAATGCCTTTATTTATTTATTTTTTTTTTGCTATACAATATGTTTTTGTTGGTTATCCATTTAAAATATAGCAGTGTGTACATGACCTTCCTAAAGTCCTTAACTATCCCTTCCCCTCCCAACCCTGGCAACCATGAGTTCATTTTCTAAGTCTGTGTGTCTCTTTCTGTTTAGAAAAATGCCTCAAAATCCAAAAATAAATTGCAAAGGCTTATAAAAGAAATTATATGCTAATACAATTAGAATATTACATTTTTGTAATATAATATATACTTATAAATAGATCTAGCCACTCACAGATTTATAACTATTATAAATTCATAATATGTATTATGTATGTCAGGTGCCCCCGATCCATCCCCCCACCCTCTGGTCTGTGGAAAATTGTGTTCCACAAAACTAGTCCCTGGTGCCAAAAATATTGGGGACAGCTGATGCATAGGATGTCTGTGCAGATCAAAGGGCTTCCATGGTGAATCAGTGGTAAACACCCTGCCTGCCATTGCAGGAAATGGAGGTTTGATCCCTGAGTAAGGAAGATACCCCAGAAGAAAAAAATGGAAACCCACTCCAGTATTTTTGCCTGGGAAATCCCAGGGACAGAGGAGTCTGATGGGCCACAGTCCATGGGGTCAGCTGCAGAAGATTTGAACACGATGTAGTGATCAACAACAGACACAGATCGAATCGCAGGCACTGCTATTTTGAGTTTGTTATCTACATCTGTAATCAAAGGGAATGATAGAGGTTAATTTAAATAAATATGTAAATTTTATTCCCATCTAAGTTTACATATTTTCTTCCCCTCTAGAAATTTGATGCTGCATTTCATAGAATTTGTAGAATGGATTTAAGGTAGGCTGAAGCTGAGCAGAGAGAAAATAATCTATAGTATGTCCTACAGAGTGATGATAAAGGGTTAAAGGTTTTTCATCCACTCTAGCATACCGTGTTCTTTCTTGTCACCAAGCTTTTTCTTTTACTTGTCTCACAGAATTTAATATTTATATCCTAATGGAAGAGATTTTTTTCTAATTTTTAAACTTTGTTTTGTCAATATGTTAGTAACCTAGAGCCTTTGAACTCAAAGTGTAGTCTATGGACTAGTGGCCTTATCAGATACACAAAATCTCAGGCTTTGTCCTAAATCTGCTGAATCAGAATATGAAACTTGACTGCCAGATTTTTTTTTATTAATAGTAAGAATTTAGAGCATTGATCTAAAGGACAAGGATTCTCAGTTAAAGTTCATTTACTTTCTCTTAAGACTATTAAAAAATTTAGTCATATAAACTTCCAATACATACTTAGTCCAATAACCAAAATGATAACCAATTAATTTGGAAAGTGAAAATTTTATTCTCAAATTTAGAAATAAAGGATGCATAAATCATATCAATGATATTGATGTGATCATTAAAGCAATAGATGATTTTTCACAGTCAGTGTATTACTTTCACAAATAGACTTATCATAGATGACCTGTCATTTGAATGGGCATCTTAAAACCATACATCTATAACCTAGTATGAAATGTTGCTGCAAATGTGTGTATCTTACCTACATTATGATAACACATCATAGATCTAGAGTGTGCTGTTTCTCAGGCATATCATTCACATGAACTTTTAATCATTCAAGAAAATGAGTGGCTGGAGAAGACATACCCAATACTCCCTTGTGGAGTTCAATCCATGGTAGTGACAGGATTCTTTTGAAATGTTTTGTTTGATGTCTACATTAGAGGGAAATACAGAGTAACTACAGAATTGTGGATTTTAAAAGTTGCTGAATATTTTTAATAGTATGTTCCATGAAGTATGTGATTGATTTCTAAATTTTAAGGCAAAATATTGTGAACTCAGTTGTTGACAAAATATTACCATTTAATGTCATCTACTATATCTAAAGACTTCCCTGGTGGCTCAGATGGTACAGCGTCTGCCTACAATGCAGGAGACCCGGGTTCAATCCCTGGGTTGGGAAGATCTCCTGGAGAAGGAAATGGCAACCCACTCCAATATTCTTGCTTGGAAAATCCCATGGATGGAGGAGCCTAGTGGGCTACAGTCCATGGGGTCACAAAGAGTTGGACATGACTGAGCGACTTCACTATATCTAAAAGCCACTGGAGTTGAATTAGACTGTGACTTTGAGGAAAAAAGAATTGGAATGATGAACTCTTGAGAACTGGTGTCTGTTTATATAGGATAACTTTCTGTTAAACAGAAAATGTTTAGTTACCCATTTATGGCAATCATTTCTCAATAATTTTTTAAATAAATGGTTTGACTAAAATTTTAGAATAATGTTTAGGAATATTAAGTTCAGTGCTTTTCCTACATGTCCAGGTTGCAATAGAAAATTCTAAGAAATATAGAATATCTTATATTGTTGCCATTATTTTAGATTCAATTTGTTTTTGATTGGCTCAATAAAGAATTAATTGAGTTTCTTCCTCATTTATTGAATGCTTACCATGTATCAGGTGATCTACACAGTGTTTGACATGTTAACTCATTTATTGCATAGTATAACTCTCAATCCATTTTACCGATAACCTGGCATTCAAAGAAGATAAGAACTTGTCCAAGGTCATACAACCAAGAAGTATATTATTTAAATACTTTATTTAATTTGAAGTATTAAGGCTAATATCAACTTGATATTCTCAGCTTCTCTTTTACTGTTTTTGGGTTTTATTTAAATTTTATAATTCGAGGATATATTAGTATCAAAGAATAATGGGCAGAGTTCAAAGATAAATTAGGATTCAGCCCAACATTGCATTTAGGGCAGAGTGATGCCCTTGTCAAATATGGCCTTCTTAATCTCCAAGTTGTATAGAATTACCATTTTAAGTTAAAGTTCTCTT
This sequence comes from Muntiacus reevesi, assembly GCF_963930625.1. Classification (NCBI taxonomy): domain Eukaryota; kingdom Metazoa; phylum Chordata; class Mammalia; order Artiodactyla; family Cervidae; genus Muntiacus; species Muntiacus reevesi. The sequence continues at coordinate 32,515,934 of NC_089271.1, read as the reverse complement.
GTTATTTATTCCGTAAGATTTTGATTGAATTTGAAATTTTCTTTTCTTCAAAAGTATTGAGAAACTATCTGAAAAACCTTCAGATGCTTTAAATTGTTAATATGCCTTTGGTTAAGAAAAATTTCAAAAATTCAGGTAGAAAAACATAGATGTCTTCTTAGGGAAAAAATTACACCAAAGGACAACTACATTCAGCTCCTTCTGATGAGAAAAATTAAATCATAGGGATAGTGAAAAATCTATACATTTCACTTTCAGGTTCTAAAAAAAAAAATACAGGAAAAGCTTGTGGTTGTACTACATTAAAATATTTTCTGTTACAACCTGATTTAAAATGCAAAAACCTATTTTTCATATTAGCTATTTTAATGTATATGAAGAATTTGGATACATAAGCCACCTGGATTTTTTTCATGTCATGTATAAGGAAAACTATTTTAACTACTTAATTACTTAAATGTTGCATTCTGAATATTCCTTACTAATCATGAATGAATGTATTATTAAAAAGCAATGTTTTTCTAGCTTTATAATATATTTTGACCTGTTTCTGTCTTTGAAAAGGGTGCAATTTGATATATTTATAATGGGGCAAAGTAGCTGTCAGTTTCCAATGCATTTAGAAAAAAATCACTTGGGAACTAACTTTGGTAAAAAGCTCTCTTAGAGCAATAATCATCTCAGAACATTATTTAAATGGCATAATTGATATTCTGTGTTTAGAAGATATTCCATTTGTGAATACTTAAATGCTTGATAAAGAAGGGGCATCATATTTTTTTTTCAGATAAAGAAATCAAAGAATAAAATGAGATTAATCCAGGATAATACAGTCAGGTCTGCTGAAAATGAAACGTGTATTTCCTGATAGTAAAGGCATACTGACAAATGGGTGCTTATGAAATAGTTATCACAACTCTCAAATAGTTCCTAGAATAGTATTATTTAATGTCAAAAGCATTTCTGGTACAAAATGAATGTCTGTAGAAAGCAGTTTTATGTAACAAAGATACTAGCTCATAGGCTGATGATGGTCAGAACCTTCATTTTGAGTGAGTAATCATTAGTTACTTAACAACTTTATGTTAAGTGTGAAGGAGTCCTTGGGCCTAGAAAAGAAAAACAGTGGTCTCAAAGGCTCTTGCTGAATCATCTAACCTCGGGGGGAAAACAAAACCAAACTTTAAATCCTGCCCTGATGCTCTGGACTGGCTGCATCTACCTCAGACTTATTTATCATCCCCTGCCCCAAACCTCCAAACCTCTGTTCAACTACAAATGCCATCTCAACTAAAGATTACCCAAAGCTTCCTACCTGACTAACGTTTCCCTTATCGCTTCCACACACCTCCCTTTATTAAATATGAAGCCTCCCTGATCCCTCTTGCTCTCAACCTGGTCGTTAGGGCGACTGTCGCCCCTGCTTGCCTGAATAAAGGTAACCTACCTCCGTTGAGGTCGTCTCTCCTTCTTTTCTGCCCTGGCCCGAACTATACCTTACAAAGTTTAACTTACATGCCAGAAAATTAATTCATTTCTATAATTCAATGATTTTTAATAAACTAACCAAGTTGCACAACCATCACTACAATTCAGTTTTAGAACACTTTAGGACATCCCTATTTTTACCTCCAGGCTTCACCTCCAACCCTAGGAATCTATTAATCCACTTTATGTCTCTAGGAAGCTGTGATTTTTGAATATGTCATTTAAATAGAATAATGAAAGAAGTGGTCTTTGTGGCTGACTTTTTCCTGTTTTCATGAAGTTTGCAATTTTTATTATGTTTAGCATGTACTTTGTTATGCTGAATACTATCTCATTATCTGGAAATACTTCAGTATATATAGTCATTGAGCAATGGATGATGCTTACATTATTTGAAATTCTTGGCTGTTATGAAGAATGCTGCGATTACTGGTATCTGGATTGATATAACCATGGTGGTGAAAAAGCTATTGGCAGAAGCCGAGAGCAATCAGTCGAGATGTGACTAAGTGTAGGGAGGGAGGTATGAAAATGAGAACACTGTAATGTAAATAGAAGATAAAAATCCATTTGATTAATAATAGTTAGAAAATGTTTTCTCCTGGGAAAGTACAGATCAGTAATTTGTCAATTTTTTTCAAAAACTATTAATTGGGTACCTATTCTGTGTCAGGTATCAAGCTAAGAAATTATGGTGGGATACAGTATGGACAGAAATGTTCAACTAGCAAAAAAATAATATGAATGCATAATTTGGAACCATAAGGTATTTTTCAAAAGGGAAACATTGCTGACAAGTTAAAAAATTAATGGAAGCAAATAATTCATACCCTACATGTAAGACAGAAGCTTCTGATAGCTTTTCTGCTTTCAGAAAATGTAAAATACTATTTAGTATTTGGGTAACGATGTACTTGAGATCCCCTAGGGAGGTGCTTTTACAGGAATGATCCGTGTAGATCCTGTAACACAGTTGTCGATTCTCTTATTTACAATAAAGCAGTCCTAAAATGTGCTCTAATGCTTACTTAATCAAGTTATCAGGCAGCTTGTGTTACCTTGTAAGTTTTAAATATGACTCTTTCTTCTTAATATGAAAAAAGCCAAACAACTCTCCCAATAATAGAAAGTGATAATGTACTTTATTGATAATTTGATTTTCAGATGATTCATTAAGCATTTCTGGTTACTTTGTAGCTAAGCAACAAGACCTCTGAAAAGACACCTGATTTACTCAAGAGAGAGAAATATGAATGCTTACAGTGATAATTACTATATTCTAAAATTAAAATATTAGCTTTCTAGAATGGTTTTCCAAAGTGCATCCCATAGAACACTCAGTCAGTTCAGTTCAGTTCAGTCATTCAGTCGTGTCCCACTCTTTACGACCCCATGAATCACAGCACGCCAGGCCTCCCTGTCCATTGCTAACTCCTGGAGCTTACTCAAACTCATGTCCATCGTGTCAGTGATGCCATCCAGCCATCGCATCTGCTGTCATCCCCTTCTCCTCCTGCTCCCAATCCCTCCAAGCATCAGGGTCTTTTCCAATGAGTCAACTCTTCCTATGAGGTGGCCAAATATTGGAGTTTCAGCTTCAGCATCAGTCCTTCCAATGAACACCCAGGACTGATTTCCTTTAGGATGGACTGGTTGGATCTCCTTGCAGTCCAAGGGACTCTCAAGAGTCTTCTCCAACACCACAGTTCAAAAGCATCAATTTTTCTGCACTCAGCTTTCTTCAGAGTCCAACTCTCACATCCATACATGACCACTGGAAAAACCATAGCCTTGACCAGATGGACCATTGTTGGCAAAGTAATGTTTCTGCTTTTTAATATGCTATCTAGATTGGTCATAACTGTCTTTCCAAGGAGCAAGCGTCTTTTAATTTCATGGCTGCAATCACCATCTGCAGTGATTTTGGAGCCCAAAAAAATAAAGTCAGCCACTCTTTCCATTGTCTCCCCATCTATTTCCCATGAAGTGATGGGACCAGATGCCATGATCTTAGTTTTCTGAATGCTTAGCTTTAAGTCAACTTTTTCACTCTCCTCTTTCATCTTCATCAAGAGGCTTTTTAGTTCCTCCTCACTTTCTGCCATAAGGGTGCTATTATCTGCATATCTGAGGTTATTGATATTTCTCCTGGAAATCTTGATTCCAGCTTGTGCTTCTTCCAGCCCAGCGTTTCTCATGATGTATTCTGCATATAAGTTAAATAAGCAGGGTGACAATATACAGCCTTGACGTACTCCTTTTCCTATTTGGAACCAGTCTGTTGGTCCATGTCCAGTTCTAACTGTTGCTTCCTGACCTGCATACAGATTTCTCAAGAGGCAGGTCAGGTGGTCTGGTATTCCCATCTCTTGAAGAATTTTCCACAGTTTATGGTGATCCACACAGTCAAAGTCTTTGGCGTAGTCAATAAAGCAGAAATAGGTGTTTTTCTGGAACTCTCTTGCTTTTTCGATGATCCAGTGGATGTTGGCAATTTGACCTCTGATTCCTCTGCCTTTTCTAAAATCAGCTTGAATATCTGGAAGTTCACGGTTCACGTATTGTTGAAGCCTGGCTTGGAGAATTTTAAGCATTACATTACTAGCGTGTGAGATGAGTGCAATTGTGCAGTAGTTTGAACATTCTTTGGCATTGCCTTTCTTTGGGATTGGAATGAAAACTGACCTTTTCCAGTCCTGTGGCCACTGCTGAGTTTTCCAGGTTTGTTGACATATTGAGTGCAGCACCTTCACAGCCTCATCTTTCAGGATTTGAAATAGGTCAACTGGAATTCTATCACCTTCACTAGCTTTGTTCGTAGTGATGCTTCCTCTGGCCTGCTTGTCTTCACATTTCAGAATGTCTGGCTCTAGGTGAGTGATCACACCATTGTGATTATCTGGATCATGAAGATCTTTGTTGTACAGCTCTTCTGTGTATTCTTGCCACCTCTTCTTAATATCTTCTGCTTCTGTTAGGACCATACCTTTTCTGTCCTTTATTGAGCCCATCTTCGCATGAAATGTTCCCTTGATGTCTCTGATTTTCTTGAAGAGATCTCTAGTCTTTCCCATTCTGTTGTTTTCCTCTATTTCTTTGCATTGATCGCTGAGGAAGGCTTTCTTATTTCTCCTGGCTATTCTTTGGAACTCTGCATTCAAATGGGAATATCTTTCCTTTTCTCCTTTGCTTTTGGCTTCTCTTCTTTTCACAGCTATTTGTAAGGCCTCCTCTGACAACCATTTTGCCTTTTTGCATTTCTTTTCCATGGGGATGGTCTTGATCCCTGTCTCCTGTACAATGTCACGAACCTCCGTCCATAGTTCATCAGACTATCTATCAGATCTAGTCCCTTAAATCTATTTCTCACTTCCACTGTATAGTCATAGGGATTTGATTTAGGTTATACCCGAATGGTCTAGTGGTTTTCCCTACTTTCTTCAATTTAAGTCTGAATTTGCCAATACGGAGTTCATGATCTGAGCCACAGTCAGCTCCTGGTCTTGTTTTTGCTTACTGTATAGAGCTTTTCCATCTTTGACTGCAAAGAACACAGTCAGTCTGATTTTGGTGTTGACCATCTGGTGATGTCCATTGTAGAGTCTTCTCTTGTGTTGTTGGAAGAGGGTGTTTGCTATGACCAGTGCGTTCTCTTGGCAAAACTCTATTAGCCTTTGCCCTGCTTCATTCCATACTCCAAGGCCAAATTTGCCTGTTACTGCAGGTATTTCTTGACTCCCTACTTTTGCATTCCAGTCCCCTATAATGAAAAGGACATCTTTTTTGGGTGTTAGTTCTAAAAGGTCTTGTAGGTCTTTATTGAACCATTCAACTTCAGCTTCTTCAGCGTTACTTGTTGGTGCATAGGCTTGGATTACCATGATATTGAATGGTTTGCCTTGGAAACGAACAGAGATCATTCTGTCATTTTGGAGATTGCATCCAAGTACTGCATTTTGGACTCTTGTTGACCATGGTGGCTACTCCATTTCTTCTAAGGGATTCCTGCCCACAGTAGTAGATATAATGGTCATCTGAGTTAAATTCACCCATTCCAGTGCATTTTAGTTCACTGATTCCTAGAATGTCGACATTCACTCTTGCCATCTCCTGTTTGACCACTTCCAATTTGCCTTGATTCATGGACCTAACATTCCAGGTTGCTATGCAATATTGCTCTTTACGGCATTGGACCTTGCTTCTATCACCAGTCCCATCCACAACTGGGTATTGTTTTTGCTTTGGCTCCATCCCTTCATTCTTTCTGGAGTTATTTCTCCACTGATCTCCAGTATCATATTGGGTAACTATCGACCTGGGGAGTTCCTCTTTCAGCATCCTATCATTTTGCCTTTTCAAACTGTTCATGGCATTCTCGAGGCAAGAACACTGAAGTGGTTTGCCATTCCCTTCTCGAGTGGACTACATTCTGTCAGACCTCTCCACCATGACCCGACCGTCTTGGGTGGTCCCACACGGCATGGCTTAGTTTCATTGAGTTAGAGAAGACTGTGGTCCTGTGATCAGATGGGCTAGTTTTCTGTGATTATGGTTTTAGTGTGTCTGCCCTCTGATGCCCTCTCGCAACACCTACCATCTTACTTGGGTTTCTCTTACCTTGGACGTGGGGTATCTGTTCACGGCTGCTCCAAGAAAGCACAGTGGCTGCTCCTTACCTTGGACGAGGGGTATCTTCTCACGGCCACCCCTCAGTTTGCAGTATCCCGTTTTGGAAATTAACAATTTATATTAAAAGTTCTGAGAAATATTATTGGAATGAGGCCTATTAAAGCGGTTTTGTCTCAGTAATTTCCAAGCTTCGTTTACAACAGAGCTCTATTTTTATGTATGCTAATAAATATCATATGGAAGTAGGATATTTATCTGTGGAAGACCTACGGTTACCATTTAATGCTGGTCTAGTTTATTAGATATTAGAGGGACATAACGCAGCCTAAATGTTATTCCTGTGCCTGCTATTAGACCTATGGAGGTGCAGGAGGAGATATGGGAGGAGCCATATTCCTTCTTCCTATCTGTAAATAAGCAACATGAGCCAGGGCAGACTGGTCTCCTTTGTAACTAATTGTGAGCATTTGGGATCTGCTTAATTTCTTACCTTTCTGTTTACTAATTTGGGGGAAGATTCTTCATCTACCAAAGAGTAACCTCTTTAGTGCCAGAATTGTGTTCCATGATTTGAAATCCTGGCTCCCCAGTCTTGGAGTTGTGAGACTTTGAGCAAGTTATTTGATCATATAATTCTTTGTTTACTCTTCTGTAATATAAGCTGTTGTAAGAATCCAATGTGATAGAGTTTTGCTAAGAACAGTGCCTAGCACATACTGAACAGTGAAGTATTTATAGCTGTCAGCATCATTATGCAGTCTGAGAATCATGGCCACACATTCTATTTACAATAAGAACAATTAGTTGTGTCACCTGGCATTTTTGGTTGAAGTTGTGTGAGACCTGTCATGCTTTTCACACAAAACCAAAGGAAACAATAAATTCAGTTTCATTAACATGGCTTAGATAACCCTTTCCCTATATAAACTTAATAGATTTTTCTTATCTTTGCTCTTATCACACTCTGTACTTTTTTAAAAAATTTCTCTGTCTCCCTACCTAAGTGGTGAGCCCTTTCTGGACTGAGAACATGGCTTAAGCATCTTTGAAATAAGATGTATCAATACCTGGTACATAAAAGATGCTTATCATATAGCTTTTATAAGTAAAGGAGTGGAAGATAATATGTGCTACTTTGCTATCTTTTTTGTTTTCAAACTTGTGTTCTTATTAACAGTTCCCCCTTAAAATTAGACTAACTTCATCTCTTTGGGTCATTTTTTAATAAGTAGTAGTATATATTACTCTGAAATAAGTGTAACTGTAATACATGGGAGACCACCTCTAAGCTGGCATCTCATCGGAGTAAGATAATTTAGGAAGAGATAGTGGCAAAATGCCTAGTGGTACAAACTGAGAAGCTAATGAACCATAGTGGATTTTTCGCTGCTTTCTTGAAGTATAAAATTGTAGGTCATGTACTATGCAGCCTATGATGTTAATGTTCATAGTGATTTTCCTAGATACAAGCTATCCATAATTTTTCTTGTATATAATAATATCAATAAGAATGATATTAACTAAATTATGATTTATCATAGCGAAGTTGGAATACCTGGTGGGCCACTTGTTGTTCTGCCGCTCAGTCATGTCCGACTCTTTGCGACCCCATGGACTGCAGCACTCCAGAATGCCGTGTGCATCACCAACTCCCAGAGCTTGCTCAAACTCATGCCCATCGAGTCAGTGATGCCATCCAACCATCTCATCCTCTGTCATCCTCTTCTCCTCCTACCTTTAATCTTTCCCAGCATGGGGATCTTTTCAAATGAGTCAGCTCTTCACATCAGGTGGCCAGTGCATTGGATCTTTGGTGGGCCACTTGAGAGCATAACATTAATCTTATAAGGAATATTGGTGTGTTGAGTAACAATACATTTAGGACTAAGTAATTCCTTTTCAGCAAATCTGTTAGTGTCTTTCTAAAGAGACTGGATTTACACTAGAAGACTTATAATAATATTATTATTATAAGAATAATAGTAAATAAATAGATAATAATAATAAATAGATAATGAGGACTTAGTCCTATATGCCAACAACTTTCAAAGTGCTTTGTGTGTGTGTGTGTGTGTGTGTTAGTCACTCAGTCGTGTCCGACTCTTTGTGGCCCCAGGGACTGCAGCCCACCAGGCTCCTCTGTCTGTAGGATTTTCCAGGCAAGAATACTGGAGTGGGTTGCCATTCCCTTTTCCAAGGGATCTTCCGGACCCAGGGATTGAACCTGAGTCTCCCACACTGGATCCAGATTCTTTACCATCTGAGCTACCAGGGAAGCCCCTGGGAAATGCTTTATATGTGTTGTTTTAATCAATGCCTAAATATTGTAAAAGACAAATATTATTCCATTTTTTTCCAGATTAAGTAATTGAAGTTTAGAGAAGTAACTTCTCCAAAATCATCCAGATAGCAAGTGGCAGAGGTGGAACCCAAACCTATACATAGCTACCTAAACAAGTAACAGTGATAGACTCTACTGTATTTCAATTGCTATTAAAATAGGCAAATTTTTTAAACCATAAGGATATTGAATAGAACAGGGTAAGGAAGGCATAGGGTGTCCACCTACTTTTGTAACTTCCTATTTTTGTAAACTTACAACAGTATCTTAGGTACTCTGAGCTTCAATTTTCATTACTAAAAATTGAGGCTAATATAACCCATCTAATAAATAACAAATATGTCTGTTGGAAAAGAAGTTAATAATTCTGTTTATAGAAGTTTATAGCATAAAGTTGTGTCAAAGATTTTTTTAACTATCTTTTCCTGCTATATCTCTCGGTCCTGCCAAATGAAGAGCATTTCAAGGAGGAGTAAAAGTAGTAGTAGGTTTCGTTAGTGGCTCAGTGGTTAAGAATCCAGCTGCCCAAGCAGAAGACGTGGGTTCGATCCCTGGGTCGGGAAGATCCCCTGGAGAAGGAAATGGCAACCCACTCCAGTATTCCTGCCTGGGAAATCCCAAGGGCAGAGGAGCCTGGTGGTCTACAATCTATGGGGTTGCAAAAGAGTTGGAGATGACTTAGCAACTAAACAAATATACTGGTAGTAATAAATGACTAATAGTCACTGAGCCATTAGTATGTTCCTGAAAATATTGTAATCATCTCAGCAGCCCATGAAGGTTGATCTATTTTGACAGATGAAAAAAGTGAGACCCTGAAAGATTACATAACAAACCCTAAATTATGTAGTTACAAACTTGTAGTCACATAGTGACAGGATAATAACTCAGGTAATGCAGTCCTGTACTTAACCAAGATATTGTAGTGCCTATCTATGTAAGGAAGATTGTGTAGTGGGTTGGAGCAATGTTTGTAATTAAGGGACTTTACATATGACATACTATATAGACTCTTCAGTTTTTGATCCCAATGGAAGATGAAAGTTTCTTGGACAAGATGAAGTTTCCCACCCACCCCCCCCCTTCATATGTAGCCACTTTAAAACCTACCTATTGAAATTAGTTATAGAAAGAAATTTATGTGTTGAATAAAATTAAGTGCTATTCAATATGTAGGGACACAAATGGGAGTGAGAAAAATTGAAATGCCTGTCAAATAAGCAAGACTTGTGACTATCATACGGAGACTGTGATCTCTTCTTATTTCTGCTGTTATAACCATGAACTATTAATGTTTCTCTTTTTTCTTTCAGATAACTGAAATACTATCTTTCTGGTAAACTAAATGAGGGAATTTAGGGTCTTCTCCAGGTGATTTTTCTCTTCTCTCACTTCTGACATCCAGATTGCCAGCAGATTTCATTAATGCTATTCATTAAATGACTCCAAATCTAGCCCATTGGTACCTCTGTAATTGATATCCTCTGTATTTCTAACTCAGAAAACAGTAGAAAACTTCCTAAATGGATTCTAGACTACAGATCATCTCCATGATGGTTGTTGTCCTTAAAACATTCTCTTTGATACTTGTTGAATTTATAGGATAAATCCAAATTCCTTATCATGACATGCACAACTTTTTGTATTCTAGTCACATATTTTTCTCAAGTTTTCTTAGAACCTCCACAAATCTGGTGATCCTGAATATGTCCTCCTCCTTATCTGAAAACCTCATATCCTCTACTGTCTCTGAACATCTATTCTTGCTCTTCCTTCTGCTTAAAATTCCTTTCTATAGAAAACTCCAGTTCCTCTTTTGAAACCAAAGTCAAATTTGCTACCTCTTAAAACTTTTCCAGTGTGGGGAAGAAAGAAAGAAAGAGCTTTCCTTTGTCCTGATCCCTCCCAGGGCAGATCGCCACACCTTCTTCTGAGCTATTCTGGCATTAGTTTTTTTATATAAACATTTTATTTAAGAGTAATTTTATTACTTATTGGAGGTTGGAAGGTTTTTTCTTTTCTATTAAAGTATATTTGATGTGCAATATTATATGTTATAGTTGTACAATATAGTGATTTCCAGTTTTAAAAGTTTAACTCTATAGTTACTGTAAAATACTGGCCATAGTCACTGTATTATATAGTATATCCTTCTAGCTTATTTTATTTTATTTTTTCTGTTTCATAAATAAGTTCATTTATTTCATATTGTAAAATTAGATTCTACATATGAGTGATATCATATGATATTTGTTTTTCTTTGTCTGACTTACTTCACTTAGTATGATCATCTCTAGGTCCATCTGTGTTGCCACAAATAGCATTATTTCATTCTTTTTGTGGCTGAGTAATATTCCGTTGTATATATGTACCACATCTTCTTTATCCATTCCTCTATTGATGGACATTCAGACATTCAGGTTGTTTTCATGTCTTGGCTAATGTAAGTAGTGCTGCAATGAACATTGGGGTGCATGTATTATTTTGAATTATGGTTTCCTCTGGATATATGCTCAGAAGTAGAATTCCTGGATCATAACATAACATATGATCCAGGAATCCTACTTCTAGCTTATTTTATACTGAATAGTTTGTACCTCTTAATACCCTACACCTATATTGTGCATCTCCCAACTGCTTCCTGCACTGGTAACCACCAGTTGATTCTTCATATCTGTGAGTCTGTTTCTTTCTTTCTTTTTTTTTTTTTTTAAATCCATGAGTTGTAGTTTTTATTTTTATTTTTTTCATTTGTTTTTATTAGTTGGAGGCTAATTACTTTACAATATTGTAGTGGTTTTTGCCATACATTGACATGAATCAGGCATGGATGTACATGTGTTCCCCATCCCGATCCCCCCTCCCACCTCCCTCTCCATCCCATCCCTCTGGGTCATCCCAGTGCACCAGCCCTGAGCACTTGTCTCATGCATCCAACCTGGACTGGCCATCTGTTTCACCCTTGATAGTATACTTGTTTCAATGCTATTCTCTCAGATCATCCCACCCTCGCCTTCTCCCACAGAGTCCAAAAGTCTGTTTATACATCTGTATCTCTTTTTCTGCCCTGTATATAGGGTTATCGTTAGCATTTTTTTTTAATTCCATATATGTGCATTAGCATACTGTATTGGTCTTTATCTTTCTGGCTTACTTCACTCTGTATAATGGGCTCCAGTTTCACCCATCTCATTAGAACTGATTCAAATGTATTCTTTTTAACGGAGTTATAGTTTTTAGATTCCACTTATATGTTATCCATACAGTATTTGTCTTTCTCTGTCTGAGAAAGCATAATACCCTCCAAGTCTATCTATGTTGTTGCAATGACTAATTTTCTTTATTTTTATGACTGAGTAATATTCCATTGTGTACATATACCATGTCTTCTTAGTCCATTCATCTGTTGATGGACAGTTACATTGCTCCCATATCTCAACAATTGTAAATAATGCTGCTGTGAACATTGGGACGCATATATCTTTTCAAATTAGTCTCTTATTATTATTTTTAATATACCCAGGAATGGGATTGCTGAGTCATTGTGGTACTTGTATTTTTAGTATTTGGGGAAGCCTCCATGTTTTCCATAGTGGCTACACCAATTTACATGCTTACCAACAGTTCATAAGGGTTTCTTTTGCTCTTCATCCTTGCCAACATTTGTTATTTGTGTTCTTTTTGATAATAGCGGTCCTGACAGGTGTGAGGTAGTGATATCTCATTGTGATTTTGATCTCCATCCCGCTGATGATTAGCAGTGTTTAATATCTTTTCATGTGCCCATTGGTCATCTCTGTTTCCTTTTTGGGATAATTTTAGATTTATCGGAAACTTTCATACATAGAACAGGATCGCTAGAAACATCACAGTCATTTGCCCCTGTCAACATCTTCCATAAGTATGCTACATTTGTCACAAATAATGTACCAAGATTGTTTCATTTTTATTAAATAAAGTTCATACTTGGTTGACACTCATTTTTTCCTGACTGTCCTTTTTATGTTCCATACAAAATACCAAATTATATTTAGTTGTCATGTCTCCTTAGATTCCCCTTGGCTGTGACATTTTCTCAGCTTCCTTATTCTTTTTATTATCTGGACGGTTTTGAGGAGCACTGGTCAGGTATTTTGTAGAATGTTCCTAAATTGGAATTAGTCAGAAGTTCTTCCCAAATTAGACTGGAGTTATTGGTTTGGTTTGGGGGCATGTATATCACAGATAATTTGCCATTCTTATCACATGATATCAAGGATACATGCTATCAACATGACTTATTGTTGAATTGCCCTTGATCACCTTACTGAAGTAGTGTTTGTCAGCTTTTTACACTGTAAGTTTATGCTTTTACATTTTGCATATTGTCCTCTTTGGAAGAAAGTAGCTATGAGCAGCCCATACTTAGGAATGAAGAACTATGCTCCAACTCCTTGAAGATGAGGTATCTACATACATTGTTTTGAATTCTTCTGCATGGGATATTTGTCTCCACTCCCTCATTTATTTATTCAGTTGTGAGTTATTGATGTCTTTTTTAAAACATTTATGTTTATAATCCAATGCACATTCTTAATTTTATTTGGTCAGTGGAAACATTTTTTAGTTGGCCTCTCTGTCCGTTTGACATGCTCATATCTGGGATGGAGGGAGTTTGTTTATGTTTTGTTTCCACACTTATTTTAGACATTCCCCATCCCAATTGTACCTAGAATAAGCCATTTCTCCCAGAAGCCCTGGTTCCTTCTGTTGGAGAATGGTAATAGAAATCAGAATCTGGGTACTGGGACTCAGTATTATATTTATGTTTCTATTATATAGCCCACGTCAAGTTATGTTTTATTTTTCTCTCACATTAGAATAAAAGCATACAATTTTCATATTCTATTGTTCAAGATTGAATTCTTATACAAGAATATGTAACCTTGCATTTTTTAGTCATCTGATGTATTTATAGTCATTCTCTGTACAACTTGATTGTAAAGTCATTGTGTTGAAGTATTTCATACATGCCTTACTGGGCCCTGAATTAGTCAATTATGTTTTATGATTCTGAGGCTGAATTCTGAATTACCTTTCTGAACTTCTTATGTTTTCATTAAAGTTTACTTGTTCTATGTTTGCCTCTTCTAATTATGGATGTTAGTGTTTGAAGTGGAAGCTTTGGCACTGTAGCTGGGCATGTAGTATACTGTCAACTGGTTATTGTGTGAAGAATAGGGAATAGGAACTCAGTTCTTTTAATGAAAAATACTCATCATTTATTAGCTAGCTCATAAAAAAAAGAGGGTATATTATTTCAAATAACTGAAAACAGAATTTAGTCAAGTCTTGTTTATGGTTGAAGCCCCCTGGTGGCTCAGATGGTAAAGAGACTGCAGTGCCAGAGACCCAGGTTCAGTTGCTGGGTCTGGAATATCCCCTGGAGACGGAAATGGCAACCCACTCCAATATTCTTGCCTGGAAAATCCCATGGACGGAGGAGCCTGGCAGGCTACAGTCCATGGGGTCGCAAAGAGTCGGACACGACTGAGTGACTTGACTTTCACCTTTCACCTTGATTATGGTATTTCAAGTGACATCATTAAAGTGATTTCTATGTGTTCTTCATCTGTACTCACATTATCATTGTGTGTACATTGTCATTTCTCTTCCTGCCTCTCATTATATTCTATAACTCTGCAACAGATCACATTCTCTCTTGTATTATAACTGTTTTTGTGCTACAGGATTTAGCTCTTCTAAGTTGGAATCAGTTGGGCAGCTCTGTTGTTTTTGACAGGGTTTCTTTGAGCATCTGAAGGTCAGCTGGCTATTGTTTTAACTAGGGTGGCTGTGATGATTTAGATGACCTAACTTTGCTCCACATGCCTCTCTTCTTCCAACAAGGAAGCCTGGTCATGTTTTCAAGTTTAATGTTAGAGATACAAAAGAAAGCCACCGCCATATCTGAATTTTTTTTTCTGTTTTTTTTTTTTTCTTTTTCTGAATTTGTTTTAAGCCTCTGCTATTATACCACATCTGATGATATCCAATTGGTCAGGGCAAGTCTCTCATATTTGAGCGTGTTATCTTGCCTGTGACTGGAGGTAAATGCAAAGTTACATAGCAAAAGGTCTAGGCACAGAAAGAGGAAATGAATCATGGCTCTTGGTAGAGTCTACCAGAGCCAGGTGACAGAAAAATGCAATGAAGAATCAGATCCATGACATAACTTTCAGGAACACAGTTGTTCACTAGGGAAATAATCAGATTGATATTACAAAAATATGTGTCATTAAAGTTATGAAGTAAAATTTGAGGGAAAATGAGAGAAATCATGCCTAATTGGAAATTAAGACTTCTGGAGAAAATTACATTTGAACTTGTTTATAGTCATACAATTAAAGTTATGTGAATAATATAAAAATGTGTCCACTTTTAGAATAACTGATAAAACCCCAAAACTTGACTATTTGGCTTGACATATTTTACTTAATATTAGAAATGATTGTTAGTTGTTCAGTCTTTAAAAAGTGAATTAAATAAGCGTATTAAACTGCTAGTAGAACTTCTTGAGTAAATAAAATGTTCTTAGAAAAATAACTTTTAGATGTACCATTTTTTGGTTTGTTTTTACCTATTAGGCAGCATTAATAAGAAATTAAGTGTCCTTATATTCAGAGGCTCATTATTCTGTAAGAATTCTGACAGATTTCTTATTTGGAAAAACAAGTATGTGTACATTTTAGAACTACATTTGCTTTTTTCAACAAGAAACCTCTATTTTGCAGTTTCATGGAACTATAAAACTTTTTGTGCACATTGTGTGAGCATTTATCGTGCCTCCTTTTGGTACTCAGCATTCTAGAAGAAATCAAATAACAAAGAAGTAGGACGTATGTGCACATTAAGTGTGAGCGCTTTTAGTTGAAGGAGTTAGGACAAAAAACACCCATTAAAATGTCCACAAAACTAAATAATCTTTCACTCTTAGCTCTCCCTGTGAACCTTTCCTATTTTCTGGTGTTTGATTTTCTATCCTATTTCTTGATACCTGAGGACTGAAATGTGCTCTTAGTGGAGACAATTTCCTCATTCTTTCCCCCCAAATACAGTTTATTTCTTAAATTAAGTGAGGATGTGGCTAGACAGAGATTTCTGTCTTCAACCTGGAGGTGGAATTTCACATGTGTCTTCAAAAAATGCATATAAAGAAAGACCTTACGATGAATGAGTGATGTCGCATAGTCTTGTCAGCATAAACCTTCCTTAAATGGAGTCATCCTTTGATGGAACACACAGAGGAAGTAGTGTTGCCTCATACAGTACCATTATAGGAAGGAAGGTCAAGTCACTCAGTCGTGTCTGAGTCTTTGTGACCCCATGGACTGCAGCCTACCAGGCTCCTCTGTCCATGGGATTTTCCAGGCAAGAATACTGGAGGGGGTTGCCATTTCCTTCTCCAGGAGATCTTCCTGACCAGGGGTTGAACCTGGGTCTCCCACATTGTAGGCTGACATTTACCGTCTGAGTCACCAGGGAAGTTATAGTACCATTTTGGAGGTATCATAAATGAAATATTTTGGAAAAGGAATGGCCAAATACCAGAACAGGAAGTATGATGTCTATAGATTAGGATATTTTATATTTTTAATGTTGCTTGAGTTTTGGCAAAATGGTCAAATAAGTCAGGAATCATTACCAAGATTTCAGATTATGTAATGTAGAAAATAACATAGCATAGAAAGTGAACCCTTTCCCCAGTTCCAAAAATCACAGTTCATTTTGAGAAAACTAGTCAGAGCAGGCGTGTAAAGGTGGTTAAATATTTTTCCTGTAAATTATTTCTTATTTGAGAAATGCTGATTTAGGTGTTTTAAACAGGACAGTCGTCTCATATACACAGGTGACTTAAATAGGAATTTTTCTCTAAACAGTATCTTAGGTGTTCAAAAGAGCAACTGAGATTTGGAGAAGATGGTATAGGTTACTGCTTTTAAAATGAATAGCAGATGCATCTTTAAAATTTCTTTCTACCTTGTTTTTTTATACATGATTTAAGGAAAACTGAAAGTGAACTATGGATGAACGTTCGTGACATTGTACAGGAGATAGGGATCAAGACCATCCCCATGGAAAAGAAATGCAAAAAGGCAAAATGGTTGTCTGAGGAGGCCTTACAAATAGCTGTGAAAAGAAGAGAAGCGAAAAGCAAAGGAGAAAAGGAAAGATATTCCCATTTGAATGCAGAGTTCCAAAGAATGGCCAGGAGAAATAAGAAAGACTTCCTCAGTGATCAATGCAAAGAAATAGAGGAAAACAATAGAATGGGAACGAATAGAGATCTCTTCAAGAAAATTAGAGATATCAAGGGAACATTTCATGCAAAGATGGGTTCGATAAAGGACAGAAATGGTATGGACCTAACAGAAGCAGAAGATATTAAGAAGAGAATACACAGAAGAACTGTACAACAAAGATCTTCATGACCCAGATAATCATGATGGCGTGATCACTCACCTAGAGCCAGACATCCTGGAATGTGAAGTCAGGTGGGCCTCAGGAAGCATCACAACGAACAAACCTAGTGGAGGTGATGGAATTCCAGTTGAGCTATTTCAAATCCTAGAAGATGATGCTGTGAAAGTGCTGCACTCAGTATGCCAGCAAATTTGGAAAACTCAGCAGTGGCCACAGGACTGGAAAAGATCAGTTTTCATTCCAATCCCTAAGAAAGGCAATGCTGCAGAATATTCAAACTACCGCACAATTGCACTCATCTCACACGCTAGTAAAGTAATGCTTAAAATTCTCCAAGCCAGGCTTCAGCAACATGTTAACTGTGAACTTCCAGTTGTTCAAGCTGGTTTTAGAAAAGGCAGATAACCAGAGATCATATTGCCAACATCCCCTGGATCATCAAAAAAGCAAGGGAGTTCCAGAAAACATCTATTTCTGCTTTCTTGACTACACCAAAGCATTTGACTGTGTGGATCACAATAAACTGTGGAAAATTCTGAAAGAGATGGGAATACCAGACCACCTGACCTACGTCTTGAGAAACCTGTATGCAGGTCAGGAAGCAACAGTTAGAACTGTATATGGAACAACAGGATTGTTCCAAATAGGAAAAGGAGTATGTCAAGGCTGTATATTGTCACCCTTCTTATTTAACTTATATGCAGAGTACATCATGAGAAATGCTGGGCTGGAGGAAGCACAGGCTGGAATCAAGATTGCCGGGAGAAATATCAATAACCTCAGGACACCATCCTTATGGCAGAAAGTGAAGAATAACTAAGGAGCCTCTTGATGAAAGTGAAAGAGGAGAGTGAAAATGTTGGCTTAAAGCTCAACATTCAGAAAACTAACATCATGGCATCTGGTCCTGTCACTTCATGGGAAATAGATGGGAAAACAGTGGAAACAGTGACTGACTATTTTTTGGGGCTCCAAAATCACTGCAGATGGTGATTGCAGTCATGAAATTAAAAGAAGCTTACTCCTTGTAAGGAAAGCTATCACTAACATAGACAGCATATTAAGCAGAGACATTGCTTTGTCAACACAGGTCCGTCTAGTCAAGGCTATGGTTTTTCCAGTGGTTATGTGTGAATGTGAGAGTTGGAATATAAAGAAAGCTGAGCACTGAAGAATTGATGCTTTTGAACTGTGGTGTTGGAGAAGACTCTTGAGCGTCCCTTGGACTGCAGGGAGATTCAACCACTCCATCCTAAAGAAGATCAGTCTTGGGTGTTCATTGGAAGGACTGATGTTGAAGCTGAAACTCTATTACTTTGGCCACCTCATGGGACGAGTTGACTCATTGGAAAAGACCCTGATGCTGGGAGGGATTGGGAGCAGGAGGAGAAGGGGACGACAGAGGATGAGATGTTTGGATGGCATCACTGACTTGATGGACATGGGTTTGGGTGGACTCCGGGAGTTGGTGATGGACAGGGAGACCTGGCGTGCTGCGGTTCAGAGGGTCGCAAAGAGTCGGACATGACTGAGCAACTGCACTGAACTGAAAGTGAATTTAAGCAGGGTAAAGTGTGAAGATAATAAGCATCTTCTATCCTTTCTTTTCATTACAGAATATCATTGTTCATTACTTTAGAAATGTTTCTGCTATACTTTCCATATATTTGACTTCTGGCTACAAATAGCATAATTTCAAGAAAGTCTGGAGGCATAGAAAAAGTCCTCCCTACTTTTTTGGGAGGAAAAAAATATCAGCAAGGATATAAGAGAGGAAGATTGAGAAAATAAGTAATTTATGAAATATATGTATATTTTTTGCTTTTCCATTGAACAAAGCTACTTTGTTTTCTAGAGTAAAATATAAACGCCTATGACTTTGTTTTCTCTTTAAACTACTATGGTATACATTTTATATACAAAGTGATTATGAATTAGCTTGTTTTAGGAATGTTGTTAAATAGCTCGAATCTCTTACTTGCCTTATCATCACGAGTGATTTCTGCTGCTTCTCATGTTTTTATTTTTAATCATCTTTCATATACTTTTGAAAACCAAGCATTGAGCCAGACTCATCTATTCATAGTGTCCTTTCTTCTCTCATGAAATTAGTATGCCTTCTAACACAGAAATGTATTTTTATATTGTAAGGGGTTGTTACTATTGAATACAGCAAAGCACATTTTGTTTAATGTGAAATATTTCTCTTTGAGAAGACTGTATTAGTGAGGGTAGTTAGGTGTCAGCAACAGACACATGCTAGCTCACTGAAATGGAAAAGGCATTAACAAAAAGACATTATTACATATTTCCTATTTAGTTCCTGAGAGGAATTTTTGAAGGTAAGAGGAACAGGGCAGAGAATCAGGCTTGCAGGTATGAACTGTAGAACAGTATCCAAGTTAAGATTTTGTGCTTCTGATTATTTCACTTGGTAAATTTCTGTATCCAGAACAGAACCCAGTTTTTTCCACACTTGCTTATGTACAGATGGTGCCTCTGTTTTAGAAACATATCTGTTTCTAAAAGCACCACCCTGACCGGAAATTGTCACCTGCTCCCTTATCTCACACTCTTAAGAAAACTTAGGCATAAATTCTTATGTTCTTAAATTAGGCAATACTATCTTAGATATGACATCAAAAACACAAGTGACACAAGGAAAAAAAATGATAAGTCAGACTTCATCAAATTAAAGACAGAACTAAATTAAAAACAGACCCTGCAATCTCACTCCTGGGCATATATCCAGAGAAAAACATGATCTGAAAGGATACATGCACCCCAATATTCATTGCAACACTGTTAACAATAGCCAAGACATGGAAGCAACTTAAATGCCCTTCAATGGATGAATGGCTAAAGAAGATGTGATGCACACATACAATGGAATATTACTCAGTCATTAAAAAGAATGAAATAATGCCATTTGCAGCAACATAGATGGACCTAGACATTGTCATGCTGAAAGAAGTCAGACAGAGAAGGAGAAATATCATACGACATACCTTATATGTGAAATCTGAAAAATAAATGATACAAATGAACTTACTTACAAAACAGAAATGGACTCACAGACTTAGAGAAAAAAATTACAGTTGCCAATGGGGGAAGGATAAGGGGAAGGGATCGTTAAAGAATGTGGGATGGACATGTACACACTGCTATATTTGAAATGGATAGCCAACAAGAACCTACTATATAGCACAGGGAGCTCTGTTCAATGTTATGTGGCAGCCTGGATAGGAAGGGCATTTGGGAGAGAATGGATACATGTATATGAATGGCTGAGTCCCTTTGGTGTCAACCAGAAACTATCATGACTTTGTTAATCAGCTATGCTCCAGTACAAAATAAAAAGTTTTTTTTTTTTTTTTTTTTTTTTTAAGACTCTCGCCCTCACTGAGTCTAAATGAGGATGTTCTAACATGCGGCAGTCTGTGCTCTAGCTTCAAAGGATGCTGCAGTTTAGGAGGGATAAAGTGCATGTGTGGAGTACCCAAAATTAGTAGTTCTGCTTAAGAGCTGATGGCCAGCTACCACTGTGACAAATCACCACAAAAAGACAAAAAGCAAGCAAGCTACAGATAACAGTAGGAAACACAATAGGAATCCAAGAGCAGGGCTTGCAACACATGTCATTCTAAGAACACATGGTTTCTCACAGAAAATACTTGTAACAGAGACATGAAGACCTCAAAGTGCATACAGACATCAATAGTGTATTCTTTGGTTAAATGGCCAAAGCAGAGCTGAGGCTACCCTTATACTCTCAGACCACTCAGCTACTTAAAGTGTGGTCCATGGAAATGTAACATCATGGTCACCTTGGAGCTTGTCAGAAATGCAGAATTGTAATCTCTAGCAGATTGGCATATCAGAATCTGCATTTTTTTTAAATTTATTTATTTATTTATTTTTTCAGTGGGTTTTGTCATACATTGATATGAATCAGCCATAGAGTTACACGAATTCCCCATCCCGGTCTCCCATCCCACCTCCCTCTCTACCTGATTCCTCTGGATCCTCCCAGCCCAACAGGCCCGAGCACTTGACTCATGCCTCCCACCTGGGCTGGTGGTCTGTTTCACCACAGATAATATACATGCTGTTCTTTTGAAACATCCCACCCTCACCTTCTCCCACAGAGTTCAAAAGTCTGTTCTGTACTTCTGTGTCTCTTCTTCTGCCCTGCATATAGGGCCATCGTTACCATCTTTCTAAATTCCATATACATGTGTTAGTATACTGTAATGTTCTTTATCTTTCTGGCTCACCTCACTCTGTATAATGGGCTCCAGTTTCATCCATCTCATTAGAACTGATTCAAATGAATTCTTTTTAACGGCTGAGTAATATTCCATGGTGTATATATACCACAGCTTCCTTATCCATTCATCTGCTGATGGGCATCTAGGTTGCTTCCATGTCCTGGCTATTATAAACAGTGCTGCGATGAACATTGGGGTGCACGTGTCTCTTTCAGATCTGGATTCCTCAGTGTGTATGCCCAGAAGTGGGATTGCTGGGTCATATGGCAGTTCTATTTCCAGTTTTTTAAGAAATCTCCACACTGTTTTCCATAGTGGCTGTACTAGTTTGCATTCCCACCAACAGTGTAAGAGGGTTCCCTTTTCTCCACACCCTCTCCAGCATTTATTGCTTGTAGACTTTTGGATAGCAGCCATCCTGACTGGCGTGTAATGGTACCTCATTGTGGTTTTGATTTGCATTTCTCTGATAATGAGTGATGTGGAGCATCTTTTCATGTGTTTGTTAGCCATCTGTAATGGCTATTCTACCCAAAGCAATCTATAGATTCAATGCAATCCCTATCAAGCTACCAACGGTATTCTTCACAGAACTAGAACAAATAATTTCACAATTTGTATGGAAATACAAAAAACCTCGAATAGCCAAAGTAATCTTGAGAAAGAAGAATGGAACTGGAGGAATCAACCTGCCTGACTTCAGACTCTACTACAAAGCCACAGTCATCAAGACAGTATGGTACTGGCACAAAGACAGAAATATAGATCAATGGAACAGAATAGAAAGCCCAGAGATAAACCCACGAACCTATGGACACCTTATCTTTGACAAAGGAGGCAAGGATATACAATGGAAAAAAGACAATCTCTTTAACAAGTGGTGCTGGGAAAACTGGTCAACCACTTGTAAAAGAATGAAACTAGAACACTTTCTAACACCATACACAAAAATAAACTCAAAATGGATTAAAGATCTAAATGTAAGACCAGAAACTATAAAACTCCTAGAGGAGAACATAGGCAAAACACTCTCTGACATAAATCACAGCAAGATCTTCTATGACCCACCTCCCAGAATATTGGAAATAAAAGCAAAAATAAACAAATGGGACCTAATGAAAATTACAAGCTTTTGCACAACAAAGGAAACTATAAGTAAGGTGAAAAGACAGCCCTCAGATTGGGAGAAAATAATAGCAAATGAGGAAACAGACAAAGGATTAATCTCAAAAATATACAAGCAACTCCTGAAGCTCAATTCCAGAAAAATAAATGACCCAATCAAAAAATGGGCCAAAGAACTAAACAGACATTTCTCCAAAGAAGACATACAGATGGCTAAGAATCTGCATTTTAAAAAGCTTATTAGGTTGATTTTGAGCAGCGCTACTCTATGAGATGGGCTTCCCAGGTGGCTCAGTGGTAAAGAAACCACTTGCTACGTAGGAAACATGGGTTTGATCCCTGGGTTGGGGAAGATCTCCTGGAGGAGGAAATTGCTACCCACTCCAGTGTTCTTGCCTGGAAAATCCCATGGACAGAGCAGTTTGGCAGACTAGAGTCCACGAGCTCACAAAAGAGATTAAACAACACAACTCTATGAGACGCTGTTTTAGTAGCAGAATCTTTTCATAAAATCCTACATATAAGTCAAATAAACTATAAACGTAGACCATTTCTGCTTAAAGTGGAGGCAGGATTCCTTCGGGTGGCCGAGAGTATCTCGAACTCCTACATATCCACAGTAGACAGTATGAAAACCATGTATGCTGGTCTTATAGGAGCAGGACGTGTCAGGACATGACCACCACAGGCCCACGAAATCATGGTGCTAAACCTCTGAGGGAGACACTAACTGGGATAGGAGACCTGTACAGACAGCTGCATTTCAGCTTTAAATTTAGGACAGGGTTCTATCAATATCCTGAGGGACAAGGTGTGGTACCAAAGGCAATCCAAAGATTGCTAAAGAGTATGTCTGAACATATTCCATTGTTCCGTAGGGAAGGATGTATAGAGGAAACAAAGAAAGCAGTCTGGTGCATATGGAAGTCTCAAAGCTTTAGAAAACTAATATCTTAAATATTCAAAAATAAAACTTTTAAAAAAAAGATGTATTTTCTATGTATTCTCAAACAATATTTAAACCTGAGTAGCATGGATTAATTTCAAAGTGTTACACTGAGGTCCTAGATTTAAAGTACAATAATGTAAAATATAAGTGGAGAAGGAAAGAAACTTCAATAAAATTAAGTAAAAACTGTAAGGAAGCTAACAATAGTGGAATTAAGAACTTCATCAGGATGCTTTTAACAAAAATAACACTAGAGAAAATTGAATCTGTGGAGAATGGAATTGAGGAACTAATCCTTTTACATGGAGACAGAAAAAGGAATATAAACCTGAAAGTAATGTGGGAAAAAACAATATTCGTACAGTTGTACTTGCCAAAGACAAAACCACAACCAACTGAAGGGAGGAAAATTAAACTTAGCTGTAAAAATAAAAATTTCATAATTTTTTGAAGAATTACTTTGGTATTTTAAAAATTTCAGTTACTACAAACATCTAACTAAAATAGATTAGTAAATCAACAAAAGATATATGGTTAAGAATAAAAATCAAGTAGGTTTAGACTTCTCTGTAACAGCACTAGAAAACATTGAATCAGTGTCTACATTTTAATAGGAAGGAATCATAAATTAATCACTTTGTTATATGCAAAGGTCACAGACTTACCTGAATATTTAGTGACTTAGGAAATACAGGATCAATCCAGAAAAATCACGATATGTTATAGATAATTGAAAGATAAATAAAAATGTGTTCAAGCTATGCTTTAATAACATAATATCATAAATCAGTCTGAAAGTAAAAAGTTATTCAGTAGTAACACTGAGAAAACTAATTAGGAAAATATTAGACCTTTTCTATTAGATCATTTTATACTACAGAAATAAATTTCAAATGGATTGTGGGAAAAAATGTACTATAAATACTGGAGGCATAGCATATAATAAGCATTGAGGAAGATGATCCAGGTAAATGGTTTAAAGCATCAAAGAATGACAGACTTTTGAGAAGCAAATTCTTTGGTACATAAAGGACATAGTGTGTATATTTGTAATATGTATGCTACTGATGCTGTTTAGCCACTAAGCTGTGTCCGACTCTGCATAATCAGTAAGAAAATCAATGGCTAACAAAGCAATCAGAGATCAATTTTCTGTTACAAAACAGTGTTAAAAGGTGCACCCTTTATGGAAAACATTGAACTATATGTATCAAATGCCTAGGAATTTAACTCACAGAAACAAAAGTTAGGCACCAGGGTTTTTGTTATTGCTTCATTAACGTAAGTGAAAATTAGAAATAATTGAAATATCTAACAATGAGGGATGTCTTAGTACCATGATTTCCAACATGTCTTATTATTTCTTAAACTCCTCATTATAAAAAATAAGTTAGACGTACACTAACTTCACTTGGCTTGTGTTTTCTGAATCTAAAGAGGCAAATCTTTTTGGCAGTTCATTTACTGTAAAAATGCTTTGGCATTTATAAATTGTCATCCTAAGCATATCATTTTCATCTTGATTCTTCCCTGTAAGCCAGGCAACACAGGGAATTATTATTTCTGCTATTCCTCAAATAATAGAATTATTAAGCAAGTTTTTTTCTTTCTTTTTTTGCTTGTCCATCCAATTTTGCCCTCTACCTTTCTCTACCCTGCTTCCTTAATAACAGTAAGACTAATCTTTAAGTGTTCTATCAACTAGCATCTCTTACTCTGGTTTCTGCATGTGTGACCCAAATGAAAATTACTGGCAAGAGGGGATAGTATTGGAGAGAGAGGTATTTATTGCCTTGACTCACTCCCTGCTAACCTACAAGCTAACTGGTTGAATTTTCTCTCTGCAACCACAACTGCTGTTGGTTCCAGAGCTCAGCTCTCCCTGGGCTCTAGTATTAACATTCTTTTCCATTATCCCTTCAGGCCTACAGGGAATAAGGGCTTTCTAGTCCTACCAGTCCCTGCGTGCTTCACAATTCTTACTGGTTAATATCACCCTTCCCACCTCACTTCATTTATCCCATTGTGTGGTGTGACATCTGAATACTGTCAGGGCCATGATGGATAAAGATACCCAGGGAGTTAATGGCTTTTTCAATTATTTCATAGAAGAATATGTCACAGCCAGGTTAGAGACTATAACATAGATATTCTTTCTATTATAGCAAGCTATATTAATATTTAAGGAGAAAATTTTGTTTTAAACAATAAAAGTAGGATATCTTATTGTGAGACAGAAATACAGTTTTCATTACTTAAAATGTATCTGTGGATGGACAAGGTTTATTATGTACAATGACTAGCACAAAGGTTCTTTTTTTTTTTAACCAAGTAGATGATTAGACTATTCAAATTCTGTTCTCATGTCACTGATCTTCCTGTCACTAGTCCTTTTATAATGAAATATTATGTCAGTTGAGTGCAGCGTGAAGTCTTTGTGGAGAAGGGCAACATGAGAGAAAAAGAAGCCAGTGACATAGAAATTCAAGATAATACCTATAATAATGAACTCATCTATATGAAAAGTGCCCAGAACAAAACACAAACCCTTACTGGCACCATTCTTCGGAAATTAAAAACCAGATGCCTCATCTGACAAGAGGGAAATCTTTGAGCAAATGCAACAGAAATTGTTGTATATACTATTACTTATTATTTAAGTTTCTGAATTATTATTTAAGTTTCTGAATTATTATTTAAGTTTCTGAATTTAATTTAATAATTTAGTGTTGTTATATTGAAGTGAAAATATTTCGGGGTACATATTATTAAATAAATTGGCTTTTAGTAAAGCTGCTAAGAGGCCAAACCCGTTGAGTTGCTAAATCAAATTTTAGTATCATAATCACACATATACTTAATAAGTCAGAATTCAGAGTTGAATGTTTGTTTTACTAAGGAGAAGGGAAAGGCTGTCCACTTCAGTATTCTGGCCTGGAGAATTCCATGGACAGTATAACTACATGGGATCACAAAGAGTGGGGCATGACTGAGTGACTTTCACCTTACTAAGGAGGAACAAACATGAAAGTATTTTGTAGAAGTGGCAAGGGTGATGTCAGAAGAAGGCTGAGCAAAGGAGTAACTTAAATAGTTGTGAGATTTAGAAGATTAAACATTAGGACTTAAGAGCCACTCTGCTTCATTTGGCACGTCACTCTGTTCCAGGATTTTTTAGGTTCCAAATCCTTCCTTGCAAGGCATGGGTTTAACTTGTGAATACTAAGCTCTGGTACATAACAAGTATTCAATTAAGAAAAAAAAAAAGTAGCAAACTAAATAATGTAAGTTATCCAGCAAATTAAAGCAGAAAGAGAAAATATAATTCATAGACACAAGTACCATATTTTCAGCTTGTCACAAGCAAAGCAAAGGGCATCACAGATATGACTTAATTATTAAAGATATTAGGACTTTCTAGTCATAGCACAGAGAACTTTTCTTCTAAATCTTGTACCAAATAGGAGGATTCATCACCTAAATGCCACATAATAAGTACAATTGTGTAGAAGAGTGAGGTTTGGTCCACTTAGGAAGTATAAAATTGTATTACAACTTTTTTGACTAAAGGGTATTTAAACATGAATCTGTGATTTGCAACTGGGTTCACCGGAATTGAATTGAGGTTTGCTGCACTCCTCAGGGGCGGCAGTACACCTAAAAGAATAAAGTACCCTGTCCCTAGCGTGGGAGAGTGTGATTTTTAAATTTTGTAAATAGGTCACTGAGATAGGAGGATAAATGCACAATACTTCAAAAATATAACTATCAACAGGGTTGAGCAACCAGTTTGAGTCTGTGTTAAGTTCTTCCCCTCTAGGATATGGTGGATAGGAAACCAGATAGGCTGGTGGGTAAATTAGCATCATTGTGTGAAAATTAAGACTATTCCAGGAATCTGTCTTGGATGAAAGGACTTCTTGCCTGTGCACAGATGAACTGTGAAAGTCCCTAAATGCAAAGACAGGGCTTTGATAAAAAAAAAAAAAACATCAGGAGGGAAAAAGGTTCTGGAGAGGAGAAAAAAAAAAAAATGATTCTTTTCTGGGCAAGAGAACGGGGACCAGATAGAATTAGGAACTGTAGTGAAAAGAAATTACTACTATAAGAGATCAAGACCCAGATGCAGGTAATTTTCATCTTGTCTGCCAGCAGGAATGTGGTGTGGATTTGGGAACAGAAAGTTGTGAAAAATGCTCAGTTTCCAGAAACTCAGGATTTGCTGATGGTGCAAGCTCTGGGCATGTAGGATGTGAGTGCGGGCAAATATACACTAGTTCTTCCTATGACTAACTTCTTAGCTTTCAAGTTTCAATTTCAGTTCAAGTGCTTGCCTTGTGCCTTCTTTAGTGAAGGCATTTAAAACATCCCTGTCTTTCAATTTAATTTTTTTTTCTCATATGACTGATTATTTTATTCTTAGCATTTACGGAAATCACTAACTGCATTAAAATCATTTTGTCTGTCTGTTGCTTGTTTATTGCCTACTTCCTTTCTGTGAGGAAAGGTCCCACATCAGTCCTTTGCCCTTACATATTTGACACAACTGGATAGCAGACATTTAACAATATTTCCTGAATGAAGGAACACATGGACAAATGAACAAATTAATGAATATTATATATTTACCCACTCTGTTTCAAGTGTTACCATGGTGTCCTTTATCATTTTAACCAGTTTGATTATTTTATTTTTCCATGTGAAGGTCAAATGAATTCTTGGTAGGTCAGGTGTATTATCTCACAAACTGCCATTACTCACAGTAGTGCCTCAAAGTCAGAGGGAATTTTCCCCTAAAGAAGTTCTCTCACCTCTAAAAAGCCTTCATGCGCTCTATTTGTTGCTTCAAATGCCCTTTGACTTCTTGGCATGATTTAAATGACCATGAATGACTTCTGCATCATTAATGCAGTGAACCATTCACCTGTTTTCTGCTTTACTATATGACTGACCTTAAATTTCTTTATGATTATTAAGGGATGCTATTTAATTTTGAAATAACTTATAGTAGTGGTTTAAGCAGACCTTGATTCATTACCTGAGCATTCCTAATAAGACACAGGAAATTACCATTTTAAAGTCAAAACATCAAAGCTTCTTACTCTTAAAGCTGTTCTGTAGTTAGAGTGAAAGTCAAATACTAAAGCAATACTAAAATATGAATCCTTAAGGTTTTAACCACGTTGAAAATCCTATAATGTGTCCCTTTGATCAACTAAAGTTCTCATTGGTTATTAGATCTTGTAAAAGTTGGGAGCAAAAATGAGATTTTAAAAACTAAGCCCTAATTATAATTCTGATTTCTTATCTTAGACATTACACCATACTAGCAATTGAAATGCAATGGGTTAAATGTTAGTGGTCATGTATGGATGTGAGAGTTGAACTATAAAGAAAACTGAGCATTGAAGAATTGATGCTTTTGAACTGTGGTGTTGGAGAAGACTCTTGAGAGTCCCTTGGACTGCAAGGAGATCCAACCAGTCCATCCTAAAGGAGATCAGACCTGGGTGTTCATCGGAAGGACTGATGTTGAAGCTGAAACTCCAATACTTTGGCCACCTCGTGCGAAGAGCTGACTCTGAAAAGACCCTGATGCTTGGAGGGATTGGGGGCAGGAGGAGAAGGGGACGACAGAGGATGAGATGGCTGGATGGCATCATCTACTCGATGGACATGGGTTTGGGTAAACTCCGGGAGTTGGTGATGGACAGGGAGGCCTGGTATGCTGTGGTTCATGGGGTCACAAAGAGTCGGACACGACTGAGCGACTGAACTGAACTGAAATGTTAGTAAGATTGAAGATTTTTGTTGGTTATAAAAATGGGTGGTA
The DNA here is from genome assembly GCF_963930625.1 of Muntiacus reevesi. Classification (NCBI taxonomy): domain Eukaryota; kingdom Metazoa; phylum Chordata; class Mammalia; order Artiodactyla; family Cervidae; genus Muntiacus; species Muntiacus reevesi. The sequence continues at coordinate 32,486,835 of NC_089271.1, read as the reverse complement.
GTATCACTGATAGAACCTATCTATATATTAGGCAGAACTCTTAATTAACATTGGTAGAAAATAAATAATTACTAACACTTCTGTAGCATTTCCTATGACCAGGATCTCTTCTAAGGAATTGACATGCATGACATATTAAATCTTTGTAAGAGTTCTTTGAATATGATGTCAATGTTACCTTAACAAAGGAGGAAACTGAAGTACAGAACAAAGAAGAGCCATGCCCAGAATCACAGCTACTAAGTGGCAGATTTGGGATTCAAACCCAGGTAATCTATGAACAATATATATTGTCTTTAACCTTGAAATATACATTTAGATGGAACTTATTTGAATATTTTCACTTTACTGATATGGTTTTCAGTCACCAAAGGTTTATTTTTATTTATTTTTTTTTTCCCCATCCCGATCCCCCCTCCCACCTCCCTCCCCACCCGACTCCTCAGGGTCCTCCCAGTGCACCAGGCCCGAGCACCTGACTCATGTATCCCACCTGGGCTGGTGGTCCGTTTCACCATAGATAATATACATGCTGTTCTTTCAAAACCTCCCACCCTCACGTTCTCCCCCAGAGTTCAAAAGTCTGTTCTGTACTTCTGTGTCTCTTTTTCTGTTTTGCATATAGGGTTATCGCCACCATCTATCTAAATTCCGTATATATGTGTTAGTATACTGTAATGATCTTTATCTTTCTGGCTTACTTCACTCTGTATAATGGGCTCCAGTTTCATCCATCTCATTAGAACTGATTCAAATGAATTCTTTTTAACAGCTGAGTAATATTCCATGGTGTATATGTACCACAGCTTCCTTATCCATTCATCTGCTGATGGGCATCTGGGTTGCTTCCATGTCCTGGCTATTATAAACAGTGCTGCAATGAACATTGGGGTGCACGTGTCTCTTTCAGATCTGGATTCCTCAGTGTGTATGCCTAGAAGTGGTATTGCTGGGTCATATGGCAGTTCTATTTCCAGTTTTTTAAGAAATCTCCACACTGTTTTCCATAGTGGCTGTACTAGTTTGCATGCCCACCAACAGTGCAAGAGGGTTCCCTTTTCTCCACACCCTCTCCAGCATTTATTGCTTGTAGACTTTTGGATAGCAGCCATCCTGACTGGCGTGTAATGGTACCTCATTGTGGTTTTGATTTGCATTTCTCTGATGATGAGTGATGTTGAGCATCTTTTCATGTGTTTGTTAGCCATCTGTATGTCTTCTTTGGAGAAATGTCTGTTTAGTTCTTTGGCCCATTTTTTGATTGGGTCGTTTATTTTTCTGGAATTGAGCTTCAGGAGTTGCTTGTATATTTTTGAGATTAATCCTTTGTCTGTTTCCTCATTTGTTATTATTTTCTCCCAGTCTGAGGGCTGTCTTTTGACCTTACTTATAGTTTCCTTTGTTGTGCAAAAGCTTGTAATTTTCATTAGGTCCCATTTGTTTATTTTTGCTTTTATTTCCAATATTCTGGGAGGTGGGTCATAGAAGATCTTGCTGTGATTTATGTCGGAGAGTGTTTTGCCTATGTTCTCCTCTAGGAGTTTTATAGTTTCTGGTCTTACATTTAGATCTTTAATCCATTTTGAGTTTATTTTTGTGTATGGTGTTAGAAAGTGTTCTAGTTTCATTCTTTTACAAGTGGTTGACCAGTTTTCCCAGCACCACTTGTTAAAGAGATTGTCTTTTTTCCATTGTATATCCTTGCCTCCTTTGTCAAAGATAAGGTGTCCATAGGTTCGTGGATTTATCTCTGGGCTTTCTATTCTATTCCATTGATCCATATTTCTGTCTTTGTGCCAGTACCATACTGTCTTGATGACTGTGGCTTTGTAGTAGAGTCTGAAGTCAGGCAGGTTGATTCCTCCAGTTCCATTCTTCTTTCTCAAGATTACTTTGGCTATTCGAGGTTTTTTGTATTTCCATACAAATTGTGAAATTATTTGTTCTAGTTCTGTGAAAAATACCGTTGGTAGCTTGATAGGGATTGCATTGAATCTATAGATTGCTTTGGGTAGAATAGCCATTTTGATAATATTGATTCTTCCAATCCATGAGCACGGTATGTTTCTCCATCTGTTTGTGTCCTCTTTGATTTCTTTCATCAGTGTTTTATAGTTTTCTATGTATAGGTCTTTTGTTTCTTTAGGTAGATATACTCCTAAGTATTTTATTCTTTTTGTTGCAATGGTGAATGGTATTGTTTCCTTAATTCCTCTTTCTGTTTTTTCATTGTTAGTGTATAGGAATGCAAGGGATTTCTGTGTGTTAATTTTATATCCTGCAACTTTACTATATTCATTGATTAGCTCTGGTAATTTTCTGGAAGAGTCTTTAGGGTTTTCTATGTAGAGGATCATGTCATCTGCAAACAGCGAGAGTTTCACTTCTTCTTTTCCTATCTGGATTCCTTTTGTGTCTTTTTCTGCTCTGATTGCTGTGGCCAAAACTTCCAACACTATGTTGAATAGTAGTGGTGAGAGTGGGCATCCTTGTCTTGTTCCTGATTTCAGAGGAAATGCTTTCAATTTTTCACCATTGAGGGTGATGCTTGCTGTGGGTTTGTCATATATAGCTTTTATTATGTTGAGGTATGTTCCTTCTATTCCTGCTTTCTGGAGAGTTTTAATCATAAATGAGTGTTGAATTTTGTCAAAGGCTTTCTCTGCATCTATTGAGATAATCATATGGTTTTTATCTTTCAATTTGTTAATGTGGTGTATTACGTTGATTGATTTGCGGATATTAAAGAATCCTTGCATTCCTGGGATAAAGCCCACTTGGTCATGGTGTATGATTTTTTTAATATGTTGTTGGATTCTGTTTGCTAGAATTTTGTTAAGGATTTTTGCATCTATGTTCATCAGTGATATTGGCCTGTAGTTTTCTTTTTTTGTGGCATCTTTGTCTGGTTTTGGAATTAGGGTGATGGTGGCCTCATAGAATGAGTTTGGAAGTTTACCTTCTTCTGCAATTTTCTGGAAGAGTTTGAGTACGATAGGTGTTAGCTCTTCTCTAAATTTTTGGTAGAATTCAGCTGTGAAGCCATCTTGTCCTGGGCTTTTGTTTGCTGGAAGATTTCTGATTACAGTTTCGATTTCCTTGCTTGTGATGACTCTGTTAAGATCTTCTATTTCTTCCTGGTTCAGTTTTGGAAAGTTATACTTTTCTAAGAATTTGTCCATTTCATCCAAGTTGTCCATTTTATTGGCATAGAGCTGCTGGTAGTAGTCTCTTATGATCCTTTGGATTTCAGTGTTGTCTGTTGTGATCTCACCCTTTTCATTTCTTATTTTGTTAATTTGGTTCTTCTCTCTTTGTTTCTTAATGAGTCTTGCTAATGGTTTGTCAATTTTGTTTATTTTTTCAAAAAACCAGCTTTTAGCTTTGTTGATTTTTGCTATGGTCTCTTTAGTTTCTTTCGCATTTATTTCTGCCCTAATTTTTAAGATTTCTTTCCTTCTACTAACCCTGGGGTTCTTCATTTCTTCCTTCTCTAATTGCTTTAGGTGTAGAGTTAGGTTATTTATTTGGCTTTTTTCTTGTTTCTTGATGTGTGCCTGTAATGCTATGAACCTTCCCCTTAGCACTGCTTTTACAGTGTCCCATAGGTTTTGGGTTGTTGTGTTTTCATTTTCATTTATTTCTATACATACTTTAACACAAAGAACAAATACTAAAAGCAGTAAGGGAGAAACAACAAATAACACACAAAGGGATTCCTATAAGGATAACAGCTGATCTATCAATAGAAACCCTCCAGGCCAGAAGGGAATGGCAGGACATACTGAAAGTAATGAAAGAGAATAACCTACAACCTAGATTACTGTACCCAGCAAGGATCTCATTCAGATATGAAGGAGAATTCAAAAGCTTTACAGACAAGCAAAAGCTGAGAGAATTCAGCACCACCAAACCAGCTCTTCAACAAATGCTAAAGGATCTTCTCTAGACAGGAAATGCAGAAAGGTTGTATAAACGTGAACCCAAAACAACAAAGTAAATGACAACGGGACCACACCTATCAATAATTACCTTAAATGTAAATGGGTTGAACGCCCCAACCAAAAGACAAAGATCGGCTGAATGGATACAAAAACAAGACCCCTATATATGCTGTCTACAAGAGACCCACCTCAAAACAAGGGACACATACAGACTGAAAGTGAAGGGCTGGAAAAAAATATTTCACGCAAACGGAGACCAAAAGAAAGCAGGAGTCGCAATACTCATATCAGATAAAATAGACTTCCAAATAAAGGATGTGAAAAGAGACAAAGAAGGACACTACATAATGATCAAAGGATCAATCCAAGAAGAAGATATAACAATTATAAATATATATGCACCCAACATAGGAGCACCGCAATATGTACGGCAAACACTAACGAGTATGAAAGAGGAAATTAATAGTAACACAATAATAGTGGGAGACTTTAATACCCCACTCACAACCATGGATAGATCAACTAAACAGAAAATCAACAAGGAAACACAAACCTTAAATGATACAATGGAACAGCTAGACCTAATTGATATCTATAGGACATTTCACCCCAAAACAATCAACTTCACCTTTTTCTCAAGTGCACACGGAACCTTCTCCAGAATAGATCACATCCTGGGCCATAAATCTGGTCTTGGAAAATTCAAAAAAATTGACATCATTCCAGTCATCTTTTCTGACCACAGTGCAGTAAGATTAGATCTCAATTACAGGAAAAAAATTGTTAAAAATTCCAACATATGGAGGCTAAATAACACGCTTCTGAATAACCAACAAATCATAGAAGAAATCAAAAAAGAAATCAAAGTATGTATAGGAACAAAGGTTTAAATAAATGTGACAAATTTAGAACTTATCAGAAATCACTGGTAATTATTTCATTCCATGCACCTGCCAAGACTGACAGTGGAGATCTGCGTTAAGCCTTTTCAGTGTTAACCACAGCAGGTTATAAAAGTTGAGTCTACACATATTTATTCAAAGCAAACATTTTAGCATTGTTGTCACTGCTTTCTGACTGTATCCTCTGCTATATGTGGCTATCTTAAGACTATACATCCATGGCTTTTGATCTATGCATTTAAACACTTTGTAATTCACAATATTAACAAATTTAAGGAAAATGGTATCATCTCAATAGATGCAGAAAAATAATAAAATTCAGAATTTACTCAGGGTAAAAGTTTTTAGCAAAGTAGGATGAGGAGGCACATATTTCCACCTGAATGAGTATGGCACAACTGCAAGCTTTCTTACTGAGATTAGGAATAAAAAGGAGATGATTGTCATCACTACCTCTATTCCTCATGATACTGGCAATCTTAATCAGTGCAATATGGCTGAAAAAATTTAAGAATTGGAAGGAGAAAAACGGAATTGTTTCTATTTGTGGATTGTATCATTGTTTCCCTATAAAGATAAAATTACCTTCATAAAGACAATTTGGGTTAAGAAAGATTAGCAAGATTTCTATACTTAAAAAGAATACAAATAGTAACAGTAGTGATTCAAGCAAAAAACTTAAAAGAGTAAGCACTTCATAAATCCTCTCCACTGTAAAAACAATGAACATGGGAAAAATTATCAGAATCAATTTTTTTTTTCAAACTCTGAAAATTAAGAAAAGCTTTCTGCAAGCCAGGGAGTGTTTGTTCAAGAACAGAATGACTGAATCTTGTTGAGAGCAGTGTCCCTTCACTCTTTATTTTCCTGAGATAACTCTTAAAACCAGCAGTCCAGGGACAGAATAAGGTTGGAGCTCCTTCAAAGCTCCATTCCAGAGAACTGTCATTATTTTTCCTGTCTGGTGGGTCTATGGAAGACCTCACTCATCATGCTGTCTTTATTTAATCTGATTCAAAATTCATGCAGTGTGAAGAGCTTTTTCTGGGACTGATTCTTGAGAACAGTAAGAGGCAATTACTTAACATTGTAATTGCCTGTAGAAAAGGGTAAAAGTTGAGGAAAACAATTGACTAATCAAACAGTTTCAAAGTAAAACCCTGGAAAGATGATGTTCATGAATGCTTGGAAAAGTTCCAATATCTTACTGGGAGTCAAGAAGGCAATTCAAGTGCCTAGAACTTTGTGCATGTTCTAAACTGTATAAAGCAAAGGAAAGACCTGGCAATAACCTAGTCTTCAGTGGTGGTGGTTTAGTTACTAAATTGTGTTTGACTCTTTGCGACCCCAAGGACTGTAGCCCACCAGGCTCCTCTGTCCATGAATTTTCCAGGCAAGAACACTTAAGTGGGGCTGCCATTTCCTTCTCCAGGGGATCTTCCCTTCCCAGGGATTGAACCTGGGTCTCCTGCATTCCAGGCAGACTCTTTACCAATTGAGCCACCAGGGAAAATCCTGATCTCCAATAGCTGGCTTAATTTGAGATTCTGTCCATGCAAGAAGTGAAATAAGACAAAGTTGTACACTGCCTTGCTGAGTTGTGGAAATGTCACCAACATGCACAGAGCTCCACAGGAAAGATTGGAAGATGTATTGGTTCCAGGCATTTAAGGAAATCTCTGTTCAGTCATTAGCTGGTCAGTGCTTCCCAGTTGACACTAGTGGTAAAGAACCTGCCTGCCAATGCAGAAGACATAAGAGACACAGGCTCCATCCCTGGTTCTGGAAGATCCCCTGGAGGAGGGCATGACAATCCATCCCAGTATTCTTGCCTGGAGAGTCCCATGGACAGAGGAGCCTGGTGGGCTACAGTCCATAGGGGCATGCAGAGTCAGACACGACTGAAGAGGCTTAGCACACAAGAAGCTAACTGAGCAGGGGCTTCAGTAGCCACATGTAACAAAGAATATCAGCTTTCCAGAATTAGTTCAGAAAACAGTCTCTAAACAGGCCAACAAAATAACAGAACTAAAAATAGTTTGCAGAAGGAGTAGAATCTGATTTCCAGAGTTTGCACATTTTAAAATCTGGTTAAAAAAATACTAGGTATGCTAAAAACGAAGAATGTATTGTCCCTGCTCTAGGAAGGAAAAAGAAAGTCAATTGCGACTGTCTCTGAAGAAGCTGAGTTGTTGGACTTACGACAAAAAAAAGTTAAAATCAGCTATTTCTACTATGTTCAAAGAGCTGGAGAAAACCATGTCTAAAGAATTAAAGTACGAGAACAGTGTCTTACCAACAGAAACTACAATAAATGAGAGAGAAATCACATGAAAAAGAATGAAATCAAAATTCTGGAGTAGAAAACTAGTGACATAAAGATATTAAATATAGGGTTTAACATGTAAGGAGGTTGGAGTTCACCATGCTGTTCTAATATCCAGTTTAAAAAAAAATCTGAAAAGGCTAAAAAATCAACAACTTTCCTAGGATCCTTAAAAGAGATGAGAATACAGGACAAACCACAACTTTTAAGGTTGAAGAAACACACAGGCAAATACAGGGATTCAGTTTACCAGAGTGAGATTCATGAATAGAAAATTGCACAGGAACCAGTATGGGGAAGGAATAGCTGAACTACGGTTGTTGAATTGCTGGAGGCTCAGTCTGGACAACTCAGAGTTAAACCCAATCATAGGAGGTCCATCAGGTTCCCATAGTGAATGTCACAAAAAATTTCCTTCCTGCTTTTGGCACAGAGTTGAAAATGTAACCATTTTGATATATGCCAGAGACACATAGTCATTTTTACTAAGGCCTGCCCTCAGGGAAAACTGTTTAACCAAAGACTAACTGACCTAAGGGAAGGGAAATACTCAATCCAATCAGCATTAGACTTCAACATGGGAGACTGGAAAGACTCAACTTCAGCCCCTAGAATCATCATATCTCACCTAGGGCAGGCTACGTATATTGTATGCTTTCCACTATATGATGTTCTGTTGTTCTGGAAAGGACAAAAGTATGAGACTAGTAAAAAAAAGTTCAGTAGTTAGCAAGGGTTGGGGTGGGGTGGGAAATGATTGGAAACAGCAGAGGATTTTCAAGGCACTAAGTATATATATTTTTATGATACTATAATAGTGGCTATGTATCATTATTAGTCCAAAACTGTAGAATGTACAAAAGCAGGAGAGAACATAAAGGTAAACCATGGACTTAGGGTGATAATGATGTGCCAGTGTAGGTTGATCATTTGTAACAAGTATACCACTCTGGTGGGGGATGTTGATGGTGGGAGTATCTATACATGTGTCTGGGCATGAGAGAAATAACTTCTTTCTACTCAATTTTCCTATGAACCTAAAATTACTCTTGAAAAACATCTTTAAAATGTTAACTATAGAGGCTCAACAAGTTATTTAAGTGGGCAGGAGAGATTATCAGCCAAATTGAAGATTTGTCAATCGAGATTATCCAGTCTGAACAACAGAGAGAAGAAAGAATGAAAAATAAACTGGGCATTAGAAACCATTGACACACCCTCAAGTGTATTAACATAGAAATAATGGATATTCCAGAAGAATAAACAGCAAAAAGGACAAAAAAGCCTACTTGAAGAGATAATGGCTGACTTTTTCTTTTCAAATTTGATGAAAACATTAATCTACATACCCCAAAGGCTCATAAACCTCCAAGTAAGATAAACTCAAAGAGATTCATTTGTGGACACATCTTGAAAGCAACTAGAGAGAAGGTATCCTTTACAAAAATACAAAGGGGCCTCAGTATGATTATCAGCTATTTAATCATCAGAAATCATGGATGTCAGAAGGCAGTGGTATAACATGTTTAAAATGGTGATAGAAGAAAGAAAGTCAATGAAGAATTAAATATCCAACAAAACCATCCTTCAAAAGAAGATGGAGAAATGAATACATTCCCAAGTAAACACCCAGATTTCATGGCTGATAGATCAGCCATATAAAATATAGGAGATCCTCCAGAATGAAAGACCTAGACCATTGTTTGAATCGTCATGAAAAAAGAGCAAGCACTGGTCCACACACCTAAATGAATAGGTAAACATAAAGAGTATAAGGATTTTTCAAAACATCCTACACAAAATATTATAAAATTGAAGCCAGAAGCACATGTAAAAGAACTTATATACCAGGATTAAATGGAATGCAAAGTTTCTTCAACATGAGAACCAAGTATGTAATTCATTTTATTATTAATAGAACAAAGGATCAAAAATACATGATTATCTCAACAGATGCCAAAAATGATGTGACAAAGGCAAATATCCTTTCATAATTAAAAAAACACTCAGCAAGCAGAAATAAAAATATATTGCTTTTCTATAGGTGCTGGAATAAATTACCATAATATTAGTGACTTATACAGCACATTTTTTCTTACTTTTATAGTTCTGTAGTATAGAAGTCCAAAATGGGCCTCACTGGAATAAAATTAAGGCATCAGTTGGGCTTCATTCCTTTCTGGAGGCTCTAGGGGAGAATCCCCTTTCTGGATGTAAGGTTGAAAAAGGATCCCATGATCATGGGAAAAGTATTAATACATTATATATTTGATAAGATTGTAGGATCTAGAATAGACAAAGAACTCTTACAATTCAATAATACAAAGACAATGAACCCAATTAAAAATGAGAAAATGCTTCAAATAAATATTTCTCAAAAGAGAATATAAAAATAGTGTATATACAGAGTGAAGTAAGCCAGAAAGATAAAGACCAATACAGTATACTAACGCATATATATGGAATTTAAAAAGATGGTAATGGTAACCCAATATGCAAAACAGAAAAAGAGACACAGATGTACAGAACAGACTTTTAGACTCTGTGGGAGAAGGCGAGGGTGGGTTGTTCTGAGAGAACAGCATCGAAACAAGTATACTATCAAGGGTGAAACAGATCACCAGCCCAGGTTGCATGCAAGAGACAAGTGCTCGGGCCTGGTGCACTGGGAAGACCCAGAGGGATCGGGTGGAGAGGGAGGCGGGAGGGGGGATCGGGATGGGGAACACATGTAAATCCATGGCTGATTCATGTCAATGTATGACAAAACCACTACAATATTGTAAAGTAATTAGCCTCCAACTAATAAAAATAAATGAAAAAAAATCAAAAGCACAGAAAAAAAATGTATCAACATTAAAAGAATAAATATCAAACTAATCACCTTAAAAAAATAACTTATAAGCACATGAAAAGATCCCCAACATCATTAGCTATTAGGAAAATGCAAATAAAATGAGATACCACTTAACACTCATAAGATTGACTATTATAAAAAATTATATGCATCAACAAATTTGGTGTGGATAGGGAGAAATTGGAACCCTCACAGGTTGCTGGTAGGGGTGTAAAATAGCTTGGTAACTCCTCAAGAAGTTCAACATAGGGTTACAATATGGCACAGTAATTCCATTCCTAGCTACTCAAGAGAATTGAAAGCACAGAATAATTTATGAATGTTCATAAGAACTTTGTTCATAATACCCCAAAAGTGGAACTAGTCCAAATGTTCATCAGTTGAGGAATGGATATACATAATGTGATATATTCATAAAATAGAATATACAAGCTTGAAAAGTAAAGAAATAGCACTTACACATGCTACAGCATGGGTGAACCTTTAAAACATGTTACGTGCAAGACACCAGACACAAATACCCATATATTGTATAAGTCCAGTTATAAAATATCCAGAATAGCCAACTTCTGTTTATAGGCAGAAGTTGGGTTAATGATCTCCAGGGCCCATAAGTGAGCTTGGGACATGAATGTCAATGGGCATGGGTAGTTTCTTTTTGAAGTGATCAAAATGTTCTGGAATTATATAGTGATGATACTTCTACAACTTTGTTAATATACTAAAAATCACTGAATAGCACACTGTTTTAAATTTTATTGGGATATAGTTGATTTATAGTGTGTTAGTTTCAGGTATACAGAAAACTGATTCAGTTATACATATACCCATTCCTTTTTCAGGTTCGTTTCCTCTATAGTTTATTACAGAATATTGAGTAAAGTTCCCTGTGGTATACAGTAGGTCCTTGTTGGTTATCTATTTTATATATAGTAGTGTGTGTATGTTAATCCCAAGCTCCTAATTTCATCCCCCTACCATTACCCTTTGGTAACCATGTTTGTCTTCAAAATCTGTGAATATGTTTGTTTTGTAAATAAGTTCATTTATATTACTTTTTAAACAATTAGCTTCCACATATGAGTAATACTTGTCTTTCTGTGACTTACTTTACTTAGTATGGTAATATCTAGGTCCATCCATGTTGCTACCAGTGTTGTTGTTTCATTCTTTTTTGAGTAATATTCCATCATGTGTGTCTATGTGTGTGTGTGTGTGTGTGTGTGTATGTGTGTGTATATATGTATGTGTGTGTGTGTGTGTGTGTGTATATATATATATATATATATATGGCGGTGATGGTTTAGTCACTAAGTCATGTCCAGCTCTTGTGACCTCATGGATTGTAGCCCACAAAACTCCTCTGTCCACCAGGCTCCTCCTCCACGGGATTTCCCAGGCAAGAATACTGGGTGGATTGCCATTTCCTATGTACATACATACATACATACATATATGTATACATACATATATATATATATATATATATATATATATATATATATCACATATATAGGTTTTCCCAGTGGCTCAGTGGTAAATAATTCACTTTCCATGCAGGAGATGCAGGTTCAGTCCCTGGGTTGGGAAAATCCCCTGGAGGAGGCGGGCATGGCAACCCACTCCAGTATTCTTGCCAGGAGAATCCAATGGATAAAGAAGCCTGGTGGGCTGCAGTCCATAGGGTTGCCAAGAGTCAGACAAGACTGTAGCAACTGAGCGTATATATATATACACACACACTACATTACATATGTACATACATACAGACGTACATACACATACCCCATGTATTTTTATCCATTCCTCTGTCAATTGATTTTTAGGTTTCTTCCATTGTCATGGCTACTGTAAATAATGCTTCAGTGAACATTGGGTTGCGTGTATCTTTTGTAATTATGGTTTTCTCTGAATATATGCCCAGGAATGCCATATTCTTTTCCATAGTGGGTGTACCAATTTACATTGCCACAAGCAGTGTAGGAGGGCTCTCTTTTATTCACAACCTTATAAGCATTATTGTTGACTTTTTAATGATATTGTCTAAAAGGATAAGTTAAATGATATGGGAATTATATCTTAATAATAATTAAATGTATGTTATACGTTAGTAGTCCTGAATATTTAGAAAGTGAAATTTTAAAGAAAGATACTGTTTACATCAACATCAGAATGGTCAGGTATCTGGTAGAGAATCTAACAGAAGAGATACATAACCATCACCAAGCAAAGAATAAAATTTTAGAGCGAGATTAAAGAATAAAAAAAAGACAAACCTCCCTTGTTCATGAATTGAATTGCTCAGTATTAAAAAGATAAAAATTCCCTGAAAACTGATTGTAAACAATCAAAATAAGAATCCCAACAGGTGTTTCATTCTATATTTTGCTTTGCAATTCAGCTAGCCAATTTTAAAATTTATAGTAAGCTGTAAATGTCCTAGGAAAGTGAAGATATACTTGAATAAAAACAAACAGGAAGAATTTCTATAATATAAAACGGCATATAAAACTGTGGTAAACAAGAAAGGATGTGATTCACACAAGGATGGATAAATAGACCAATGCTGGAGAAGAGAGAACATGTAAATAGATCCTGACATAAGTGATACTGGAAGGGGAAAAATGAACTTTTATTACAGTATGCTTTAGTGCTAATTCTATGTATATCAAAGGACAATCAGTATTGGTGAGAATGTGGAGAAACTGGAACCCTTGCACATTGTTGGTGTGATTACAATATGGCAGAACAGCTATGGAAAACAATATGAGGATTCTACGAAAACTTAGGACAAGAATTAGCATATGATCTAGCAGTCCTCCTTCTGGGTATTTATCCAAAGGCATTAAAATCAGGATCACAGACTGCATTGGGCACTCCCATGTTCATCACAGCACTTTTCACAGCAGCCATGATGTGGGAACAACCTGAATGTCTGTTGACAGATGGATGGATAAAGAAAATGTGATATATAAACAATGGAATACTGTTCAGCCTCAAAAATGAGGATTATTCTGTCAGATAGGACAACATGGATGAACCTTGAGAACATTTTGCTAGGTAAAATAAGCTAGTTACAGGAAGACAAATACTGCATGGTTCTACTTACATAAGGTATATATAACTGTCAAATTCATAAAATCAAGGAGTAGAATGGTGATTTCTAGGGCCTGAGGGAGGGAGAAAGGGGGAGTTACTGATTAGCAGGTATAGAATTTCAGTCAAGCAAGATGAATAACCTCTAAAGACTGACTTAAAAAATTTTACTTTTAGTCAACAGTAATGTATTATACACATAAAAATGTATAGAGTATGTCTCATGTTAAATGTTCTTACCAGAGTAAGATTAAATTAAAAAAAAAAGAAACTGTTCATCAAATATTTCCATTTGTTTTTCTGTTATAGTATGAGGATTAACATATTAGATGGATAAAGCATTAGATGAATAAAAACATAAACATAATTCACTTTCTGTTAGTAACTTACTTTCTAACTCTTTTCCTGAAACCTAGAGAATCAATGGATTTCTATGCATATGCTTATACCATATACATATAATGGATAATTAAAATTTTTATGAAATTATAATTTTCTCTGTCAGATCAATATAGACCTTTAAAAGTAATAAGTTTCATGGTACACTCAGTACAGGCATTACATAATACATAAGTTTCTAAAAATTATTACACTGTGCATTATTATGTAATAAAGACCACAGGGCTTATGAAAAATAGTTAAAGGAGACATACTAAAGAATCCTTTTCAGTGTTACATAAAAAGCATGTATGACTTAATGAAAGTGATATAGTTTTATACATCTTACATGGGTAACATGACCTGACACTTGATTGTGGACGTGTGTATGGAAAGAGTCTCAGTTCAGTTCAGTTGCTCAGTCGTGTCTGACTCTTTGCGATCCCATGGACTGCAGCACACCAGGCCTCCCTGTCCATCACCAACTCCCGGAGTCCACCCAAACCCATGTCCATCGAGTCAGTGATGCCATCCAACCATCTCATCCTCTGTCATCCCCTTCTCCTCCTGCCTTCAATCTTTTCCAGCATCAGGGTCTTTTCAAATGAGTCAGTTCTTCGCATCAGGTGGCCAAAGTATTGGAGCTTCAGCTTCAGCATCAGTCCTTCCAATGAATATTCAGCACTGATTTCCTTTACCATGGACTGGTTGGATTTCCTTGCAGTCCTAGGGACTCTTAAGAGTCTTCGCCAATAACACAATTCAAAAGCATCAATTCTTCAGCACTCAGCTTTCTTTATAGTCCAACTCTCACATCCATACATGACTACTGGAAAAACCATAGCTTTGACTAGATGGACCTTTGTTGGCAAAGTAATGTCTCTGTTTTTTAATATGCTGTCTAGGTTGGTTATAACTTTCCTTCCAAGGAGCAAGTGTCTTTTAATTTCATGGCTACAATCACCATCTGCAGTGATTTTGAAGCCCAGAAAAATAAAGGTAGCCACTGTGTCCACTGTTTCCCCATCTATTTGCCATGAAGTGATGGTACTGGATGCTATGATCTTAGTTTTCTGAATGTTGAGTTTTAAGCCAACTTTTTCACTCTCCTCTTTCACATTACATTTGTTATTTAGCCCACTGCTATCACTTCACAGTATCTGAAATCAGAAATGCAGTTTTAGCATCAGATGTGGATGGAGGTGAACCAAAGTATCTGGTATATGCTTGAGGTGGGTACTTAAATTTTATGTATTCCAAAAAAAAAATTATGTATTCCTCCACCATTCCAATCAGTGAGATGCGCTTTCCTGAGTTTACCTAGTAGTACAACATCTGTGTTATTCTTACATTGTTCCTTAAGATATCAATCACACTGAAACAAATTTGAAGAACAAGTGTTATAACAGAAGTGAAAATATATTAATAAATCCTATTTTTGCCTTTTCAAGTATTGACAGATTTAAAATGGAATTCACTGAGTGGGTATGCTTTACTTATATTTGTATTTCTGGTGGAATACTATATGTAAACTCATAGCAAATTCAAATAACATCAGGTTTAATGCAGTTATCATATTGGAAATACTTTTATAGAACCTCTGTAGGCTATTGTGCTTATTTTGTTTATAATAACTTCCTATTAACTAAATATGGCAACCCCCAAATGGAGTAGTAGGAATAAACACATTTGTTAAATTGTAAGTTCATTCTCTCTTAAATAGTAAGATTCTTGAAGTATAGAAGTTGCATACTATATCATACAAAGGTAATAAAATTAAAAATTCCTAAAATGCATTTGTAGAGTCCATCTTTAGGTATAATATTTCCCTATATGAACACAACTCTTTAGTCGCTGGGCACAGTATGTGCGTCCAAGAGCAGAATATAGTCATAACACTGGTAAGAGGTTTAATGTTCTGAGGATCAATAAGGTATCTAAGTGCATTCTTAAGATGCTGGTTGTGCAGTATTTATTGCTGCTGATTGATTACCAAAATATGAAATATTGCCTTTCCTTAAGTAGTTCTTTTTCTCATAAACAAAGTGCAGAATTCAGAGGGGAAAGTCAAGTTCTCAGAGAAGGCTTGGGACATTTTTTCTCTACAGGAAAGTATTATAAAATAAATAAAACACAGAAACAGAAGCTAGGTATTTATACAAACACTTAATTTGAAAATGTTAAAAAGCCAACATGTTGTCAATGTTCCAAATTCCACACACACTGTATAAATAAGATAATGCAAAAATAACTATTACAAATATTCAATATTTAGTATTATGTATTTTCTAACATTTAAAATCAAAAGTTGGTAATGGTATATGTAATATAGGCCTGGCATTTAATCTGATTGTGATATGTTTTTAGTGCATTTCAGTTTTAAAATACTTTTCAATCCTCCAAGTTTCTGGCACATTTTGAGACCTAGAGCCTTTAAATAGTTAAATGCCCTACTTACTAGCACATAATGAAAATGAATCTATTTTTTATCTACTGATATGTTAGAATTAATAGTTCTTTGTGTCTTTATAGTATTCTATATTTTAATCTGTTTACATATATCTTTTTTGAACTGCCCAATAATCTGCCCAATAAAATTTGACCCAAAATTTTAAAAGTAAAAATGATTTCAGAATTAAGCTCATTTGATCAGTAAGGTATCTGAGGCCTATGTGTGATAAAATTAAGTTTGTTCACAGTAAGGCTTAAAACCAATTCTGTATTAATTTTTTCTTTTATTTTGTTTCTTATTAAGTTGCTGTACTTTGCTACTGGAGGCATCAGAGAAATAAGAAAAAAAAAAACTATGTTCTTTTTATTAATTGATGGTTTTCTTATTTTTAAAAATACTTTCCATTGTTCTTGGAATCAAGATGAAGAACATTAGAAAATTTCTTTCATCAATATCTGAGAGATTACTCACATCAAAAAATTAATAACAAGTTAAATTTAATAAACTGAGATGGAGGGCACAAGTTGAGGGTGAGACCTCGTGGTATACATGGCAAGAGCATACCTTTAGGGTCAGAGAGTTCTTGGTTCATGCCACAGCTCCCCTGCACTAGTCATTTTTGTCCTTGAGTAAGTTACTTAGCCTAAATTTTCATATTTATCACATGAGAATAGTCATCCTTGTTTGAAGGATTGAATAAAATAGTATATGAAACACATCTGTCTCTAACTGGACTAGTGATACTTAATTAAAGAAAGTAGCATTTATTCTTGTCATATGAGATAGCAAAAGGGAAATATTGTGAAGCAATTATGAAGCATTTGTTTTTTGGTTATGTTTAGCAGAATAGGAAAAGGTAGATGGGAAATTATGAATGGGGGATCATTCAGAATCAAAGAGATGGGGTAAGCACATTTCAAAGATGCAAGAAATAAAATAACATTTTTTTGTGATGAATAGGAGAGTTGAACTACTACATACAGAAGTTGTGATATATAATGTTAAAAGTAAAATTAGGATCATATTGTGAAAGGCAAAAAGCCAGAAAGCATAGTTTAGAAGTGAACCTATAGGTAGTGGGGAACATAAAAATGTTCTTGAGTAACAGGGGTGGGTGGAGTAGAATGTACAGGATTCAAGGATTGGAAATCAGGAAAAAAGTATTAATTTATAATAGACCCTTTAAATTTAGGGCCTATGTATTTTAAAATCTGGTAACTAACTGAATTCTGTACTTTGTGAAGCCAAATTTTAAAAAGTTGAAATCATAAAACTAAAATTAAATTCTTACCTTGGTAAATGATTTAAAATTTTATATACTTTGCCAATTTAGGTTTTGATTAGAGAATATAAATGAATATAAACACATTCCTTTAACTCAAGTTAGGTTAAACATCACTTAATAAATAAAAAGTTTACTATAAAACAAAGCCAGAGATAAAATAGATAAAATATAAGTATGATTATAGGCCTTAATACTTATCATTGAAAACAATATTGGAGTCTAGTTGATTTACAATATTGTGTTAATTTCTCCTATATGCAAAGTGAATCAGTTATACTTTTATCCACCTTCTTTTAGTTCTTTTCCCATGTAGTTCATACAGAGAATTGAGAAGAGTTCCCTGGGCTGTATAGTAGGTCCTTATTAGTTATCTATTTTAATATATATCATTGTCATTGTTTAGTTGCTGAGTTGTGACCGACTCTTTGTGACCCCATGGACAGCAGCCTGCCAGGCTCCACTGTCCATGGGTTTTCCCACACAAGAATACTGGAGTGAATAGCCATTTCATTCTTCAGGGCATCTTCCCCATCCAGGTATCTAATAGGTGCCTGCTGTATGGGCAGCGAATTTTTTACGACTGAGCCACTAGTGAGCTCATATCTATCATATGGTGTCACTTATATGTGGAATCTAACAAAATGGTACAAATGAGCTTATTTACAAAACATAGGCATAGAGAACAAATTGGTTGCAGGGGGGCAGGGAAGGGAGGAAGGAGGGGTAAATTGGAGCTTGGGATTGACATATACACACTTAGTTCAGTCGCTCAGTCGTGTTGGACTTTTTGCAACCCAATGGACTGCAGCATGCCAGGCCTCCCTGTCCATCACCAACTCCCGGAGTTTACTCAAACTCATGTCCATTGAGTCGGTGATGCCGTCCAACCATCTCATCCTCTGTCATCCCCTTGTCCACCCACCTTCAGTCTTTCCCAGCATCAGGGTCTTTTCCCATGAGTCAACTCATCACATCAGGTGGCCAAAGTATTGGAGTTTCAGCTTCAACATCAGTCCTTCCAATGAATATTCAGCAGTGATCTCCTTTAGGATGGACTAGTCAGATCTCCTTGCAGTCCAAGGGATGCTCAAGAATCTTCTCCAACACCACAGTTTATTTATTTATTTATTTTTAACACCACAGTTTAAAAGCATCAATTCTTGGGCACTCAGCTTTCTTTATAGTTCACCTATCACATCCATATATGACTACTGGAAAAACCATAGCCTTGACCAGAAGGACCTTTGTTGGCAAAGTAATGTCTCTGCTTTTTAATACACTATCTAGGTTGGTCATAACTTTTCTTCCAAGGAGCAAGTGTCTTTTAATTTCATGGCTGTAGTCACCACTTGCAGTGATTTTGGAGCCCCCCAAAAAAGTCTCCCACTATTTCCACTGTTTCCCCGTCTGTTTACCATGAAGTGATGGGACCAGATGCCATGATCTTTGCTTTCTGAATGTTGAGCTTTAAGCCAACTTTTTCACTCTCCTCTTTCACTTTCAAGAGACTCTTTAGTTCTTCTTCACTTTCTGCCATAAGGGTGGTGTCATCTGCATATCTGAGGTTATTGGCATTTCTCCCAGCAATCTTGATTCCAGCTTGTGCTTCATCCAGCCCAGCGTTTCTCATGATGTACTCTGCATATAAGTTAAATAAGCATGGTGACAATATACAGCCTTGACGTACTCCTTTTCCTATTTGGATACCCACACTATCCCCCTCATTTTTGAAAACATACTAGAGGAAGCTGTGTAAGAGATGTGAATCTGCTCTTTGCTTAATTAAGAATGCTTAATTTTCATGTGCATCTCAGAATGGGAGTGTGTACTTCACTTTGCTGAATGTGAGTCATACACAGCATGGACCCTAAGGCCAACCCAATTGATTATTCAGTGGTGCTCCACTGAATAAACAGCTGTCTATATCCATCATGAAGGAAAGATTATCTGGTGACACCACATGAAATATTGGTTTTCTCAACATAGTGCCTTAATTGAGTGCTATTGCTTCCCAACATGATATATTCATGAGGAATTTATAATGGTAATTTTATATTTTTTCTTGTAATTTCAGAATCAAGCTTTTAATATTTAAAAACTGCATTTTCCTAGTAAAAATAGCATCTTTAACTTTTCATCAGTCTCTCTAGTATAACTTGAGATTGTGACTAATCAGTACTTCTGATAATCTACTTGGTTTTGTCTGACCCAATTACCTTATACTTTGGTTTTCAAATGGCATTATGCACCTTTTGAGCTATGTCAGTGATCACTTTTTGATATATAGATAACATACTTTGAGAAAAAATGTGTTCAAGGAAGAAATGTTAAAGCATTGAAGTCTGGTAGAATAGGAAGAGAAAAAAATTAATTTCTAACTTTTGATTTCTTTCATTGTCTATTCTGCTGAAGTCACAGCTATACACTCAGATTATCACTGAGTCCCTTCATCTCAGGAGAGAATCCTTTTAAAGACTGGTGTCAGTATATACAGCAAAATATGTGGTTTCCATGCTGTATCCAAGGACCCTTCATGTAACCTTTATGAAAACTGTGTCTTATATTGTCTGAAGTGTAAATCTTATTCTGAATACCAAATGAGTCTGAGGACAGATAGAATTTCTTAGGGCTTGGTGGAATAGTTTGAGTGGATGCATTCAAATAAATCACAGCTATTATATCCCTGATTAATGTAATGATAGCACACCCAGAAACACAACTCCAAATGCTGGATTTTGTGTGATGAATTAAAGAGAGACTGCTAAAGTTGCTCTTAACATAACACAATTTTTTGGTTTAAGCCATTTGAATTTTTATTAATACTTTTATGGACGTTAGATGAACTTCTGTTTTGAATTAAAAGACAGAAGATATATAAAGGCATAATTCCCTTGAGGTATAATGTTAATCTTTTGTTCAATGGTTAAATGCTTAAAAACATTAAACACTGGCAAGACCAGCTACTAAATTTAGTAGCCCAAACCTAATCTCTGTATTCAGTCATGTAGAAAATAAGTTTTAGCTTATTACTTTAGAATCAGATTAAGCTAAGGAATATGCAGCAGTTAAGTATGATATTTTGCCTTTATAAACCTGAGCACTTCTATAGGTCTTCTTTCAAGTAGTGCTAGAATAATTTGAAAGGGGGAAACTTTGCTAAACCAGATTTTTTTTTTACATTTCTCAATTTTAGAAATGCTTATCTTCTTGAAAAGTACTTAAAGATGAGTTCATTTTGCTTCTTTCTTTTTTGAGTATTTAATAATGTATATTTTGCTTAGTATTTGAAAACTTTTAAAATACATTTTTAGATGGATTCTTCATGCTCTCTTTTTTTCAAGAAATATTTTTTTAGATTATGCTATAAAAATAACTTTATGGCCCAATATTTATTATTTAAAATTATTGAGGACCCACTGAAACCCAGCACTATGCTTGGCATAGGGATAAAATGCTGATTAAAAACATGTCAGTAGTTTCATGAACTTAATGGTTTAGTACCTGTATTCCAATCCAATATACACTAGTGTGTCTAGAGATGCTATAGTTTGGCAGAACTTGGAGGGGACGCAGTGTGCTACCACAATCTAGTAGATAGATTCCTAGTATTGGAATGGCTGGTAAAATGACTGAATGACTGGAGGCAAAGGTACTCTTGGGAAGCCACTAAATATTACATTGCACAGAATGGTCACCCACAGCGAAGAATTATTCTGCCTCAAATGCAAATGATGCTGCAGTTGAGAAACTTTGCTAGTATTTAAAACAAGCAATTGATTAAACAATTCTGCTGTTAAATGCATAACATCCAAGATAAACACTTTGAGAGAAAGGAAACATAGCCCATAGCAAAGAAATTTGACCTAACCTGGGGTCATTGTAGTCTTCTTGGAGAAAGTGACCTAAAGTTTATCTGAAGGTTAAGTGTTTTTTTGTTTTTTTTTCTTTTTTGCATAGAATGGGGAAAGAGGGTTCCTGATACAAGGGAAGCTGAGAGGGAACTTTAAGACAGATGGGTGGAGTAAGTAAAATCATATACGGTTGTGTGAATCCTTTGAGGGATGAAAGGTGTTGAAATAGTTGAAGCAAGGTGGGATTTGAGTTCATCCCATTCACAGATTGGAAAATATCATTCCGGGTGCAGTACAGAGAGCGAGATTAGAAGACAACAGAATTGCTGAAGGGAAACTAAGAAATGTTCTGACAGGTACTAGTGCTATAAATTATAATCTGAATCAAGAGTAAAAATAACTTTGACAATATCCAAATTTGTTTAACTCACAAATGACAAAAGAAGGTCTTTGGAAATCATGACTCATAAAAAAAAGTATTTAATTTTCAGTTTTAATACAAAGTGTGCTGGGGAAATCTTGTATCTTGCCAAAAGTATATGTAAGCAAAGACTTATGCCCCTCTTTTTAAAAATTTATTGCTGTTCTCACCAAAAGCTTGAAAAATGAGGTGCATTGAATTAACAAAGGAAAATAATGTAAAAAAAAAAAAAGCAACAGAATTCTCTGTCCAGTGCATGACACAGGGCATGCAGTGCTTTAAGAACCTGATTCAGGATTAAATTCAAGGAAAGCCATTAAATGGTTAATGTTTTGGTAAAGTAGTGCTGCAACTTGTATTTATCTAGAGTCTATAATGTTAGAGTAAGCCATTTCTGCCTTATAGCAGAGGGAACAATTTAAATAGCCTTCTTTGAGCATTCTGTATTGTTCACAGGTACTGATGAAATATTAGAATTACTGGTGAAGTGAATGACTAGAGGCAAAAGTACTTCTTTTTGTTTTAGAAGCTATTATTTTTCTACCTTTCTCAATAAAGCAAGGGGATTACCAAATCTTGATTTAGAGACTATTAGCTTTTCTAAAGTGTTGGTGAAGGAAGTTGGAGGTGGTAGTGAAGAAACTTAAGTATCATGAATTGTAGCTGAAATTTAGTTCAAAGTAAATAATTTCCTAACCTTGAAAGAAAGCCTTTAAAAAAAAATCTCTGGAAAATGTTCAGTTTGTTATGCCTGTTTTGTTTTAAATTGATAGGAAGTAGAGTAGTTAATCACTATTGATTCATGTGTAGTGCTGAAATATCTCGGTTTATGACACTAAAGTCATTTAGAGAAGCAAATTCTTCCACAGTAAGCTTAGCAGATGCTGACTAGCCTCTGCTTGAACAACCTCAGAGAGACAGAATTTGGGAGGTAATAAGACACCCAGCCTATAGCATTATGGAGGGCAATGCTCTCTGTGAAAGAATTATTTCTTATATGAACTGTAATCCCCTCCTACCCTTAAAGTTGTCTTCTTGATTCCCTTTCTACGTTTAGAAGCAACATATAACCACCTTTCGAAGGGTGGGGATTGTCACATTTTTTCAACTGTTCATAAGTTAGGCTATTCATCACTTTATCCATACTTGTAAAATGGTAGCCCAAAGAAATCTGAAGATCCTTTTCTAGATAAAAGCTAATTGGTACTGAGACTGAGAGGGCTATAGTTTTTTTGTGATTTAGAGACTATATTTCTTATATTTAAGTGACTTACAGCATTGTTAATTGTTGGGATCTGTTGTGGTTTTACTAATGAGTGAAGATTTAACTGTTTTTCCTTTTGATAGCCTAATCAGTTAATTAAGAAATTATGTAAAAAAAAATGAAATGATGTAGATGTAACATTGGGTGAGTCTGATTTTTACAAGGCTTTGCCAAAGCTTTCTATATTTCATGATTGGAAGATGTTCAGGTTCAGTGAGCTATCAACTCCCAGGATAATTGTACCAAAAGCATATGAGGGATAAGGAATTCTGTTTTGGACATGTTGATTTCTACATCACCATGATCCCTTAAAATGGAGATGCCCTTTTGAAAAGTTAGTTATGTGTCTGAGGCTCAAAAATTAGTGAAGACTATTATTATATTTTAGCAACAATAAGGTGCTTCCCTGCTGGCTCAGACAGTAAAAAAAAATCTGCTTGCAATGCAAGAGACCTGGATTTGATTCCTGGGTCAGAAAGATCCCTTGGAGAAGAGATGGGCTATCCACCCCAGTATTCTTGCATGGAGAATTCGATGGACAGAGGAGACCGGCAAGTTACAGTAAGCGTAAAGGTGACTACCGCAGCCCTGGGTATGAATTCAAACAGAAAAGGAAGATAGGTTAAATAAAGATGAGATCTGAAGATGGAATACTTGGGGATCCTGATATATAAGGAACAAAGTCAACAAATGAAAAGGAGAAAGTGTGTTTAGAGGGAAAGGGGTGATATCAGAAGAGTCATGTCTCAGAATTTTACATGACAAGAGTTTCAAGAAGCCAGAAGTAGCCTGCAGTATAAACGGTGCAGGCAAGTTGAATAAGACAGTAACTAAAGCATGGAGATTAGATTAAGGAGGCAGTGCAAATTTGATGACTATAGCCATGATGCAGTGGAGTCACAGATTTTCGTGGGTTGAGGACTAAATGAGATTTGAGAATGTGGGTACAGTAAATATATATTGAAATTTTCTATTTTAGTGGAAAGATTTGGAGTTGCTGGGAAGGCTACAGTTTAGGATCCCAAATCCTAGATGAAGATGAGATTACAAGGATTTCAAAGATGAAAATAAGACAAATGAGTTATGAACAGTGTTCTGTGGTGTTCCCAAGTTCCCAACGATGTTTTAGATAAGAGTGAAAGAGTAACAATCTCAAATAGACAGTGAAAAGCTTAATAATAGCAGAACCACATCCCTATGAGGGGTGAAATAGATAGTCGAGGCAGCCTGCACTTTTATTTTTCCTTTTTAATTTAAAAAAATTTTTTTTTTAATTTTTCCTTTTAAAAAAAAATGTATTTATGTTTAATTGGAGGATAATTGCTTTGCATTGATGTTTTCATTTCTGTCATACAACAGTGCAAATCAGTCATAGGTGTGCATATGTCTCCTCCATCTTGAAGCTCCTTCCCACTTCCCACTCCATCCTGCCCTTCTAGGCTGTCACAGAGCACTTGGTCGAGCTCCTTGCAGCACATTCTCACTGGCTATCTAATTTTACTTACAGTAATGTATATTTTCAGTGCTACTCGCTCAGTTCATCCTGCCCTCTTCTTCCCCCACTGTGTCTCCAAGGCTATTCTCTATGTCTACTCTTCTATTGTTACCCTGCAAATAGGTTCATCAGTGCCATTTTTCTAGATTCCATATATATGTGTTAATATACGGTATTTATTTTTATCTTTCTGATTTACTTCACTCTGACAGGATCTAGGCCCATCCACCTCGTTAGAACTGACTCAAAGGCATTCATTTTTATGGCTGAGTAATATTCCATTGTGTATACGTACCACAGCTTCTTTATCCATTCGTCTGTTGATGGATGTCTAGGTTGCTTCCATGTCCCATCTGTTGTAAAAAGTGCTGCGATGAATATTGGAGTACATATTTCCTTAAGAATTGTGGTTTTCTCAGGATATATGCACAATAGTGGGATTGCTGGGTCATATGATAGTTTTATTCCTAGTTTAGGAAATCTCCATACTGTTCTCCAAAGTGGCTGTATCAATTCACATTCCCACCAACAGTGTAAGAGGGTTTCCTTTTCTCTGTACCCTACCCAGCATTTGTGGTTTGTAGAGTTTTTGATGATGGGAGAGGCAGGCTTTACTTTTGAGGAACACTGGGAAAAGTGGGATTCTTTTTGGAAAATTAAACAATAGGGAAGGAGCATTCTGAAGAATAGAATAAGAATCACTTTTTTGGAGCGATGCAATAGGTATTTGAGGACTCTGGAAATAGGATACAGAAGGCAAATCTGATGAAAATTTATGGAGGCAATAGCTATGACTAGTAAAGAACCGTATTTGTTGTTTCAAGAATTATAAGGGTGTAAAGTATATGAGAATATAGGATCTGAAGGGAACTTGATAACCTTGTGTCCATACATGCCTTCTGCCAGGGGCCAGACTATGTTGGCTGTCATTCTGCTTATACTCAAACTATTAAATAGAACATTGATGAAAATGTTTGATAAAGGTGAAAACAGTGACTTGCAACAGAAAGGCTATTAAAATTATAATTCATTCCAAACAATATATTTTAATTACCCATTTTTGACTCATGGATTCCTACAGCTTATTTTATAATTTTAAAATCAGCCTTCCACCCACCATTTCCTCAACAAATTGCTTTCTTTTGAAATTCCCAATCTTCCCTAACTTCAGTGTTTCTTCTGTGGGCTTGCAGAGTTTTTGATGAAATTCACGTAGGAAAGTGTGTGGTGATCCTGCTGTCAAAAGGTGGTCTTATTGCTTTCCGTGAAAGTGCCTAAAATAAAAAGTTGAGTAGAAAGAAAAAAGAAGCTTAATGATTTTTTAAATCAGTTGATGAAGCTAAGAGGATAATCATTTTAGTGGGTGGATGCCACTAAAATAATTTTCCTCTTACCTTTTATCCACAAAACATTTTATTATTGTTTAAATTGTCTTTAATCAGTGGAAATTCTCATGCTGGAGGGGTTAAATAGCTCAGAAGTACGTCCTTTCCCCCGTTGGCCTGATGTCACTACTGCAGACAAACTAATTTATTATTGATGGCTTGTGATGCTTTTTTATTTGTCTCCATTTCAGCACTTCTGATATGTTGGGTAAAGCCTATTGATTCACCCAGGTTTGGCTTTTATGGTAATTTACTGAAAGGGAGCCTTGAAGAAAGCTTGCAGAAGAGATGGATATTTTTCAGATCTTACCCAAGTGGAATAAAAGAAACATAAAAGGTCTGTTTTTCTCCAGTGGAGTAAATGATTCTGCTAGTATTTAACTGGTGGGTGGGTCAGGGTTGATGGAGAAAGGATATTGTTAGATGTGGAGTGATACTTAGGGCTATTTAATATTGGATTTTAATGATGGACCATGCCCTTTAAAAAAATAAGAGTTCAACATTAAAGGCATGATTCAATTTAGTTTTTCAAAACCTGCAAAATTTCCTCCTGGAGAGACCTTCGTATGTTACAGTGAGGGCTTGCTAAATGGATTATATTTTGAAGTATATTATGAGTGATATTCCTCTTATCCCTGCAACAGAAGTATCTGAAAGGCAAAAGTAAATATCCCATTTTATCTACTATGGCTTTTCATGTAAATATACAATTTGTCTTGATTGGCTCTAAATTGTTGAGCAGAGAGAATGCATGCATCTATTTTTCGTAGCTCTCATGGGATAGCAAATTGAATTCTCCTGAGTATTGTTCTGGCTTGACTACATTTGCCTGTTTTTTATTTTTATTTTTTTTTATCTCTGCTATGCAAACAGATTAGAGTTTTATCTTCCCAATGGGAAACTGAAAAAACAATATTCTTCCTTTTATTGATATGCTTCTTCCAGAAAAAATTGCAACTAAATAAGTTAGTTTTAAGCAACAGATAAGAGACACCTTGAACACTGAATAAAATTGAAGCTTGGAGGAGAGTATTTGAAACCTGGATACTACTGAGATGCAGCAGATCAGGGATTAGAGAAAAAAATATCGTCGTCTGATGAGAAACAATTGAACAAAGAAGGAGCACAAAACTTTCAATTTTATCAGTTAGTATATACAAGTTCTATCAATCTTATTACTATAAAACTAGCCTTTAGCTTCTGTTCAAAGTAAGAGCAAAGTAGAGTTACAGAGCTGTTCTACTTAGATAATTTATTGAAACAAATTACAGCATGCTTTAACTGTGTCACTATTTCAGTTCTGAACTTCTACATTTGCCTTTGGTTAAAAAGGGTGACAAGAACTGAAAAAAAAGTAGAGGTAAGGAAAGGAGAAAAGGAATAAAATGTTACATTGTTAAACCTAGGTGCTTTCTCTTTAGTGAATATTGAAGATAGTGAACCAAATATTTAGAAAAGGCTTACTTTCGTATTTTATTTAGAAATAATTTTAAACACAATGGATAAAGTTTTAAGCAGATATTTTATTTTTGTTTTGGCTTTATTTTAGAAGTTCCTTATCAAGAGGTAGGTATATGTGTGTGTTGAGAGCCATCAGGTGCAGTGTATTTGGTTATTCATAGGGAATATAAGGGAATAATAATGATCTTCATTCTAGGCCTCTTGTATCTAATTGTTTAGAAATTTCATCTATTCATTTTCACTTATTTTATGTATATAATTAGGCTTCCTAGGTGGCTCAGAGAATCTGAGAATAAACAATAAAGAATATGCCTGCCAAGCAGGAGACATGGGTTTGATCCCTGGGTGGGGACGATCCCCTGGATAAGTGAATGGCAACCCTCTTCAGTATTCTTGCCTGGAGAATTCCATGGGCAGGGAACCTGGTGGGCTGCAGTCCATGGGCCATAAAGAGCCAGACACGACTTAGCACCTAAACCACCACCTCCACTTTGCACATAATTATCAGCTTGGTGATTTGATCAGAAAAAAAAAAATATGGGCAATTCTTTGCAGCTTGGAGGAAAGAAAATGGTCAGAGAAAGTATATGTTAGAAGGGAAGCCTTCTAGGAGGAGATGAGATTTGAGTTGACTCGAAGTTTTTAGAAATCTAGACAACAATAATGTAAAAGTAGTGTGGTCAGAGGTAGAGTATGGTAATAAGCTAGGTATTATCACGGTAGCATACAAATATCAAATTTGAAATTTGAGAATATGATTTATTTTAGGTTGTAGACACATACTTCCCACTGAAAGAAATTTGGGCTTTATTTGCTATGCTGTCTCTGATATAACTAAAAGAATTACAGAATCACAGAAAATAAGAACAGTATTATTCTTTACAGCTATAGGAACAATAGGATCTAAATTAGTGAAAAGGTTCATTAAATAGCTTTTAGGCTCCCCGTCTGATTGCCAGAGTTCTACCTACAGACTGAATTACCAGATATAGTAATATTACTTAGCATAAACAGTTTAAAGAAAATTGAGGCTTAGAAAATAGAAGAGAAAGTTGCTTTATGCTAGTAGACTTGTAAGAGGTGGGTGAAAGTGAAAGTGAGGTTGCTCAGTCATGTCTGACTCTTTGCGACCCCATGGACTGTAGCCCACCAGGCTCCTCGGTCCATGGGATTTTCCAGGCATGAATACTGGAGTGGGTTGCCATTTCCTTCTCCCCTCTTGGGATACCATATTGGAGAAAATACTAATAGAAAATAAGTTACAGTAATAAATAGCTAATTGGTAATAAATAGCTGGTAATAGTTGGTAATAAATAGCTAATTGATAAAGAATAAAACATAAGTTATTAAAATACGATCTACTTGTATGATCATGTATATGTATAAAGATGTTAGAAGGTATAGGGGACAAGTGACTGAGTAAGAGATTTATGATTACAGTTGAAGTGAAACCTTTGTTGAATTTGTGTCAGAGTAGAAACAGGAGCGTGAACTAGGGATTTCAACGTCTTTCCTTCTTTCATTAGGGGCTTGAAAGATTGCTACAGGGGTAAAATGCTGCAGTACCATCCTCATGAAACCCAGTTTCAAGTTAGGGTATGATAATCACCTTTTTCAGTTTTTCTTTTTTGGGGGTACCATGAGCAATGTGTTACCAATGATCGAGCAAGATAAAATGTATTTAATGAAAGAATGCAGCTGTTTGCCAGATCATACATTTTTGCTATCTGCTTAAAAGGATCAGGCGCACAGCAAAGACAGGAGTATGATAAAATAAAATAACTCCACTTGCGTAAACACAGACATGAGTTGTCCTGTAAGTGATGTTGATAGTCTTTTCCAGATCTTGATTGTGTGACGCATAATCCTACTTCTTTCCATGCCTTGAATTAAAAAAATTAGTGTGTAATGGACATTATGAGTGAAATATTATGAAGAGTCATCCTCTTTTAAACTCTGTTGAGCTTTGCTCAGGCAGTTAGATAAATAATTGATGGTTCCCTTTGAGTGTATTAGATACAGTTTTATTCTTTATTAACTTGATACTGTCTTGGTCTTGAATTTAGTCCTAGGCCATGACCCTTACTGTAAGTCACAGGTTATACTGCTAAAGCAAGGCTTTCCTGGGGGTATCAAAGAAACTGTTCATCCCAAGGTGTTCAGCGAGGTCTGTCCTCTACTCCATCCAGAATGCCAACGTTCCTAGAATTTCATGACCTCTTATATCACTGGTCAGCTCTCAACAAAACAATTGATTTCTACTAAGTCTCCTAGACTTTCAGACATGTGGGACTCTGCTTTTGGCTACGGAAAGATGCTGAAACCCCATGCAGATTCTTAGGGCCCATTTCCAGTTGCTTAGAATTTAGATTTCTTCCTCCTGTGTTCAGCAAAGCAACCACTACTTGGGATTCTTCATCCTGCCTTATAGCTGGAAAGCTCTTCCAGACAGAAATGCAGGTAGATGCTGTTATTCACTTTGTGTTTCTGTTTTCTAAAGTATCATAGTCCTCCTGCACTTGCCACTGTTCAGTGCCTGAAAACAGTTAATTTTTTTGTTGTTTGTTTTCAGAGATAGGAGAAGTAGCAGCTAGGTTTTTTGTTACTCTTCTCCTTCTAAGATTCTATTCTATTCTTTGTCAAAAAAATATTCAAAGAACTTTGTATGGGTCATCCTAAAGTTAGTTTATATCAGGTTGAAAATGCTTCATTTTACATTCTTTCTTTATCTAATCTGAGACTGCATGTATCACAAAATCAGCTTCATAAATGATCAAATAAGTTTCATAAGTGATCTTGAGTATCTTTTAAACAGTCACCAGGTAAAAATGTTCACTAAACTTACCATTTTTTATGACCATTAAACCATTTAAAGATCTCTCACCTCTCTCAGGATAGTTTGGAAAACAAATAAAAGCAAACAAAGCAACAAAGAAAATTTTTGTTGCTGTGTTTAAAAAGCTTCTCAGTTAGACACTGGAACCAGAAAAAGATTCATTCTCTATTATTTTCACATTTCTTCCCGGCTTTGGATACCAGGCTTGGCAAAAGTGAGAAAGGAATTTCTGGCTTCTCAGAAGGTGTTGTAGATTAACTGTGTGTAAGTTACTTTGGGTTGTAACCTGACTTCCAAAGACAAATATTTGTTGCAACAGGTCAGCCATTTACCAGCAGTAACTCAAAATTCCATTTTAAACTCAAGGAGATAGTTTAGTAATATTGGATAATAGCTTTTCTGGGAGGCTAAATCTTCAAAACAATTTAATAGCAGTTTTTATAAAATCTTCCAAAAATGTAGAATAGAAAGGAATATATCCAAAATCATTATATGAGGGCAATGTTACCCTGATAGCAAAAGCAGATAAAGATATCACAAGTAAACTATACTCCTAATAGATCATATGGATACAGGTGAAAAATCCTCAATAAAATACTAATCAAAAAAATCCAACAAGAAATTTGTATACTGTGACCAAGTGGGATTTAACAAGAAATGCAAGGTCGGCTTCACATTCAGAAACCAGTTGATATAATAAACTTGTAATATATCTTGTATTAATAGATTGAAGGATGAAACCATATAATTTTATTAATAAATATGGAAAGAAAATTTTAAAATATACCCATTCTTGATGGGAAAAAATTCAGCAAAGTAGGAATAGAAGGGAATTTCCTGAAGTGATAAGGAAGTATCTATTAAAAACCTCACAGATAACATTATACTTAATGGTGAAAGACTCCTGTTTTCCCCAAAGATTTGGAACAAGACAAGGATGTTCCCTCTAGATACATCTATACCATATTGTTGTGAGGGTTTTAGCCATGGCATTTAGGGCAAGAATAAGTGGGAAGTGATAGTCGCTCAGTCATGTCCTACTCTTTGTGACCCTAAGGACTGTAGCCTGCCAGGCTCCTCTGTCCATGGAATTCTCCAGGCAAGAATACTGGAGTGGGTTGCTATTTCCTTCTCCAATAAGTGGGAAATCAGCTTCCAAATTAAAATGAAAAACTACTTCTATTTGCAGATGTCTTAATATTATGCATAGAAAATTCTAAGGAATCTACACAAAAAGATATTAGAACTAATGAGTTCAGTAAAATTGTAGGGCTTAATATTAACACAGAAAATTTAGTTATAACTCTTATACACTAGTAATGATTAATGTAAAAATGAAACTAAGAAGAAAGTCCGTTTATAAGAGCACCAAGAAGTATAAAAATACTTAAGAACAGATTTAACAAAGTGCAATACTGGTAAAATGGTAGGACATTGCTAAATGAAATTAAAGATCTAAATAAATAGACATCTATGTTTATGAATCAAAATTTAATATTGTTAATATGACAACACTCCCCAAATTAAGGTCTAGATTCATTGCATTCCCTACCAAAATCCCAGTTTTTTTTCTTTTAAGAAATTGAAAATCTGATCCTGAAATTCATAACAAAAGCAAGGAACCAAAAATAGCCAAAATAAAATTCTTCTTGAAAGAGAAAAATAAAATGGAGGTCTGATATTTCCTGAATTCTAAGCTTGCCATGGAGTGTGCTGCTGGCATAAAAGTAGACCTATAAAATGATGAAATGGTATTGATAATACAGAGTAAACTATTATATATGATGCATTGGTTTATAGTTTAGTGGAGGAAAGAAATTTGAAAAAATGGTGCTGGGCAAGCAGGATATCCATGTGCAAAATAATGATATTAAATCTCTGTCTCATTTTGTACAACAAATATAACTCAAAATGAAACACTTGAAGAGTAGATCTTTGGAACTTTGGTTAGCTGGTGGTTTATTAGATAGGGCAACAAAAGTATGAGTGACAAAATAAAAATCAAATGAGTTGGACTTCAACACAATGTAAAACTTTCGTACTGCAAAAAAAAAAAATTAAAAAATTAAAGGCAACCCACAGAATGGGGAATATATTGCAAAATGCATACTCAATAAGAGATTTGTATCCATAATATAGCAAAACTCTTATTAAGCAATAACAAATACAAAAATAACCCAGTTAAAATGGGTAAATGGGACTTCTCTGATATCTGATGGTCCAGTCGTTAAGAATCTACCTGCCAATGCAAGGGACACAGTTTCAATCCCTGGTCTGGGAAGATTCCACATGCCAAGGGGAAACTAAGCCCATGTGTCAGAACTGCTGAGCCTGTACTTCTGAGCCTGTGATCTGCAACAAGGAAAGCCACCTGTGCATTGCAACTAGAGAGTAGCCCCAACTCACCACTGCCAGAGAAAGTCAGTGCAGTAACGAAGACCCAGCACAGCCAAAAGTAAAAAAGAAATAAAAAGAATGGGTATCAAGGGTGAAACAGATCACCAGCCCAGGTTGGATGCATGAGACAAGTGCTCAGGGCTGGTGCACTGGGAAGACCCAGAGGGATGGGATGGGGAGGGAGGCAGGAGGGGAAATCGGGATGGGGAACTCATGTAAATCCATGGCTGATTCATGTCAATGTATGGCAAAAACCACTACAATATAAAAGTAAAACAAAATAAAGACAAAAAAAAAGAATGGGTAAATGGTTTGAAGAGAGAAATTTGTTTAAAAAATTGTTCTAATAAGGCCATGAAAAGATGCTCAGTATTGTTATTAATAGGAAATTGCAAAACCACTACACAATACCACTTCATATCCACTAGAGTTGCTGCAGTAACAGGCAGACAAAACTGGAATTGATTAGCATGTGGGAAAAATGGAACTCTCATACATCACAGGTGGAAATGTAAAGTGGTACACATTGCTTTGGTAAACAGTTGAGTTGTTCCCTAAACCTTAAACATTGAGTTAGCATATCACCTAGCAGTCCCACTCCTAAATACATATGAGAAATGAAAACACACATTCATACAAAACATGTGCAGAGATTTTCATAGTAGTGTTATTCATATCATCCAAAGGGTGAAAACCACCCACATGTCCATCAGCTGACAAATTAATAAATGTGTTATATCCGTAGGGTAGGATAATGTCTGGCAGTAAGAGTTATGAAATGCTCATGCGTGTTACAACATGAGTGAATCTTGAAAACATGCTCAATAGAAGGAGCCAGTCACAGAAGACCAACATTCCATATGAAATATCCAGAATAAGGAAATGTATAGAAATAAACTAAATTAGTAATTGCCTGGTACTGGATATTAGGAGAATACAGGGAGTAACTGGTAATGTGTACAAAGCTTCCTTTTAGGATGATGAAATGCTCTAAAATGAGATTGTGGTAATGATTATACGTGTCCCTGAATGTATTAAAAAAAAAAAATGTACAACTTAAATGAATGAGTTTTATGGCATGAAAAGTGTATTTCAGTAAGTCTTTAAAAAATACAACCTGACATTTTATTTACTCTTCTGCCATAAAACTAACTTCCTTTGAATCTGGGGCATAAGGTAAGTGTTAAGTTGAACTCTTTGAGCATGCTACTCACATTTTGCAGTTTACATTTAAACTAATTAAAGTTACATAATATTTTTAATTCAGTCCTAGTCACATAACAGTTGCTTAGAGGTCAAAAGTTGCCTGATGGCCATCTTATTGAATAGAGCAGCTATAGAATATTTCCATCATCACAGCCAGTTCTGTTAGAGCTGCTTTAGATGATTTTACTCAATTGGAGATAGAACTTTGCAGCAATTTTCCCACAATCCTTTGATGGATACTGAGGCCTAGTTTGGGAAACTGCTAAAACTTAAACTCCTACTTCAGTAAGAAAACTCACTTGCTGATCTAAGTGAAGACAATTTACTAGCAGGAGATCGGAAGTTAACAAAGCTGATTTTTTTTTTTTTAGTAGCTGCTAAGTTAAGGTGGTCATAGAAAAAAGAGATGATGAGAAATCAGCTGTGGGAAGAAATATTATTTTTGTTTTTTAACATACTTATTTTTAAAATTATTGTTATTTTATTTTATTTTATTTTAGAATTCAGATATACCGTAATAGACCCTGCTGTATAATACAGATAAAAAATGGAAAAGATGTCTAATTCTGATTGTCCTCTCCTTTTCACTGATAACTTTTGGTGGATTTATTACCAACTGCAGATATCCATACAGTTAGACATATTCAGAGGGAGGAAACGTCTGAGCCCAATTAGGCAGGCAAGACCTAGAACCAAGGAGAACTCAAGTGGCAGTTTTAAATCCAGATTCACCAGGGCTGACCTGGTGGCTCAGATGGTAAAGAGTCTTCCTTCAATGCAGGAGACCCAGGTTCAATCACTGGGTTGGGAAAACCCTTGGAGAAGGGAATGGCTACCCACTCCGGTGTTCTTGCTTGGAGAACCCTGTGGACAGAGTAGGTTGGTGGGCAATAGTCCATAGGGCTTCAAAGAGTGGGACATAACTGAGTGACTAACATACACAAACATTTATGTGTTTTGTCTTTTTTCTTGTTACCAAATAATAGCTACTTACTCTATAAAAATTTTGAAAAGGCAAAGATGACCTGTAATTTTACCACCATAAGAAATTTCTATTGATGTTTTATGTTTTCTACTGTGCTACATATTCTCTTTATTATACTTTAAAATATATTTTGCAGGTTTCTTTATAATATTTTACATTTAAATGTTATGACTAAGACTATGCCAGTTTTGAATAAACACATTAATTACTTAGATACTAAATTAGATATTGTAGTCATAAATTATTGTAGCTGTTTACTTATTTTTTTAGTTTTTAAACAAATACCCACTAAAATTATTCTTTTCGACTAATTAGATTCATCCATAGGGTCTTCATAGTTTGTAGTGACAAATGATATTCTGTCATTAATGGACTCTTTAGAAATATTATTTTGGTTATGTCATGGAATATGTTGTTTATTCATAGCTATTTTCTTTTTACAAAGCTTTATTAAATGCATCAACTCTCAAAAGTCAAAATGCATTCTAAACCTTTTGCTTCCCATGTTCGGTTCAAAGGGTTGAAAAGACCTTTCAGCTCTAGGTTGTAAATTCAAATGTGATTCTGGTTGATATTTGACAGCTTTAACGCAACCTGCACTCAAAAAGCTGTTGCACTCAATCTACTATCCAGTGTTAACATGACACAAAATATAATCTCATTTGACATTGATGAAGGAAGCCACTCTGTAGAATGGATGAGAGGCTTTTTCTAGTCGGGCTCCATATCTGTTAATCACTCTCTGTCTACACACTCACAGACACATATGCACGTAATATATATATATAGAACATAGTTAAAGGTAATGTTTTCTGGACAGTTTTGTTTGCCTGGGGTGTCAGAAAAATTTAGGGATGCATGCATACTTTAACTGGATGCTTATATCTTTCACTTCTATTTAGTGGAAGACATATTAGAATAAGGACTTTGATATATAGGATATGTGAATGAATTTTATGATTTGATATAGTTAGCACACATTTGAAAGCCAAATGACTTATTAAAAATAGCTGTCTCAGAATTGAAGCAGAAATATGGGAAAACCTCATTTACCCCTACTACAGAATTTTTCTCCAGAGTGTTATTCTGCATTTTATATTGCTTTAAAATATGATGTCTCAGGTATTGGCATTTGTACCACTGGGCATAAAACCAAGGTTTGTTTTTCCTTTGATCCAAAATTACTAACTTGGAAGACAAAGTATATGCATTGCATTTGTGATTTAATCCTTTACTGAATCATAACTAGGAAAGAATAGAAGTCAATGGCTAAGTATACTGCTGACATTTTTTAAACTTTAAAATATCTTGAAAAACCTTTGGAATCATTTAATCTATTTTGATTTTTTAAAAAATATAATGTGTATATTATAGTGATTTTCCTGGTGGTTCAGACGGTAAAGAGTCTGCCTGCAGTGTGGGAGACCTGGGTTCAATCCGTGGGTTTGGAAGATCCTCTAGAGGAGGAAGTGGCAACCCACTCCAGTATTCTTTCCTGGAGATTCCCATGGACAAAGGAGCCTGGCAAGCTACATTCCATGGGGTGACAAAGAGTCGGACACGCCTGAGCGGCTAAGCACACATGTAAGTCACAGAGTACAGTTAGTACTGTCTAGTCATGCCTAAACTAGGTCAAACCTTTTCTCCTTTTGTGATTAAGATTCGTCTTTCAGTTTATTAGGTGCTTGTGATTTTAGTTCCTAAGTTGAAAGTAGACAGTCTTAATATTATCTTTCACAGTTTGCTCCCATGAAGTTTTTGGATAAGAGCATATTACTGAAAAATTGAATGTTCACTTAATTATATAATTTTTTACTGTCCTTTTATTTTAAAAATATCAATTGCCATAGAATAATTTTGTATTGCAAAACTAGCATTTTAAAGCATACTTTTGAGAGAAAGCATCATATAAAATCATCATCTTTCAAATAAATTATTTTCAGACATTGGTGTATTTCCCTTTAAGCCAGTATATCAAACTGTTACCCATGATCACTAAGGATTTGGTTATAATTTTAGAAAATGTATAGCTGGTATATAAGTCAAGCTCTTTGATACATAATGCCTCATATTTGTATGATCATATTATCTTGACATTGGAGTTACGGACAACGGGAGAATTATTTCTATCTTTTATAGTGATACTCTCCAACAGAATTGCTGTAGGCAGGGGGAAATGAGTGGTATAATTTTAGCAAGTAAATTAAAGTAGTTTGAAGGATCTACTATGTTTCTTGAATCTTTTGTATTAATGCTCCATCTGGAGGCTCATCCCGGGTACTTGATGATCTTAAGAAAAATTTCTGCATGTAGCTAATAGTATTACAGGGATCATGAAAAGGTACATTCTCAAGTCTTCAATTTATTTTTTGTCAAATGAATACAAAATGTTACTGACTTTAATAAAAAAAAACATATGAACAAAACACTTCAAGTAAACCATTATTATTTAATAAAAATTAATGACATAGTTTTAATATTTTTATGCATGTTCTGTTTTGTTACTTACTGAGAGTTGTACTTGTCTAAGAGGTATCTGGGAATAAGTTGGCAAGTCAAGTACAGTAGGCATCTTGTAATGTACATTATCATTACGTTTCTTGCCCAGTAGGGAGTTGTCCCTTCATTACATACAACTTTACAACTGCCCTAAAGTCAGATATTCATGTAAGTGAGAAGTCTGTTAATATATGTGTGAACACAGACATATTTATATACCAGCATAAAGCCCTTTTACAATCATTTAATACCCCCTGAATTTTCCAATAATCCAATGATTGTGTATAGTTAGAGAAGCTTGTACTTTGTTCAGATGTTTACTGGGAATTTAGGATTTTGAAAACACCATGATGGTGACACCAAAATGATGTCTTCCTTTGGGTATCTAGTATAGATGACTGCCCTTTAATTTTTCCATATTTATTCTCCTTAAAATGTCTTGCTATAATATTAATTGGGACTTCCCAGGTGGTTCTAGTGGTAAAGAACCTACCTGACAATGCCAGTGCAGAAGATGTATGAGACACAGGTTCGATCCCTGGGTCGGGAAGATACCCTGGATGAAAAAATGGCAACCCACTCCAGTATTCTTGCCTGGGAAATGCCATGGGCAGAGGAACCTGGTGGGCTGCAGTCCATGGGGTCACAAAGAGTCAGACAGGACTGAAATGATACAGTACTCACACATACTATTAATAGTATGGTTGAGACTTTATATAATGGGATTTTTCAAATTTTATGTATAGACAGATATACAGGAATTTCATGATAATACCAAGAATTTAGAAGAAAAGCATAAGAACATTTAGAAGTAAATGATTCTGATGTCTTTGACTCTCAAATGTTTTATCTAGATTACATGTGTCTATAGGTATGTGTGTGAATGTGTGTATTTAGTAAGGAAATGGATATGATACAAATTTGCCAAAATATTAGCAATGGATGAATCTAGTTTTATTGGATACATGAGTTCATTGTACTATTTTTACACCTCCAAATATAATTCTCAATGTATCCTGTATTATTTAAGCTGATGAATTCAGAAGTCCTTTTCTGAATTTGGAGGATTTGATGATTTGGTAGATTCAGAGCACTGTATTTGAGTCGTTCGTGTTGATGAAATAGTTTCTAGAGACTGCTGGCAAATGTCTGTGTGGGAGTTCAAGTCAGAAATGATAGGAAAACATCTTTCTTTAAGAAAAGGAGATGCAGCTACTTTGGGGATCACTTTATAAAGTAATTGCTATTTATTATCATGTCGAATTACCTAAATGTCAGGTGCATTCAGGAAGCCACAGTGACATTGCCATAGGCTTTATTTCTTAGCAGTATCTCAGAAATAAAAGAGCAAATTTCCCAACTGAAGCAGATTTTTGAATACATAATAATGAGCACAAGTTTACAAGTTTGTACAAAATGCTTAGGAAAAGTGTTCCCTACCTATAAAGGTGGTCACGATTACTCCATAAAAAATACCAGCAGTGACAAAAGAGGATAGAGAGTTAGTTGAACTACAACAGATTTTATACCTCAGAAAGATGAAAATTAGACAAAAAAAAAAACTTATTAATATCCCACAATTAAATTGTGGTTGCTTCCTTACTTTCAGAATCTAAAGACAATTCTTACTTGATATTTTTGCATTTTACTTAGAATATTCAGATAGTAAATCATTTTTTTTAGATTGGTGTCATTATGATTACTAGCTGAAAGATAGTTGTAGCTTGCTTTAGCATCTCAATACATGGTAGACATTGCTCTAAACATTTTTATGTAGTTTGCACAATAGCTCTATGAGATATAGGAGTTTTATTTTTTTTCTCTGTTTTATTTATTTTTTCTTCCAATATCATTGAGATATGATTGATATACAGAACTGTACAATTTTAGTATATAGCATAATGATTTGACTTCAATACATCAGTGCACAATGGTTCCCTTTTCTCCACATCCTCCCCAATGAGTTATTTGTTGTCTTTCTGCCAATAGCTATCTTGAAATGTGTGAGGTGGTATCTCCTTGTGGTTTTGATTTTCATTTCCCTCATTTCCCTGATGATTTGTAATCTTGAACATCTTTTCATGAGTCTCTTGACCAACTGTGTGTATTTGTAAAAATGCCTGTTCAGGTCCTATGGCGTTGTTTTTTTTTTTTTTTTTTTTCTGTTTTCTTTTTTTTCCTTCAAATTTTATTCAAATGTAATTGACATACCATCCTGTATCCTAGGGCTGATAGCAAATGGCTGGTAGATGGGGCCTCATCCCTGTACTAATAGTTAAGAGGAAGGATTCCAGTATGGCTCTTGCCTGCACTCCCCCAAATGGCTGCTACCGGTGGCCCAAGGGCATCCCAGTAACCTCCTATATCTCTGGAAGGCTTCTGCAAGATCAGCAAGTGGGTCTGACCTCGGCTCCTTTCAGATTGCTACCTCTGCACTGAGTCTTGGAGCATGTAAGATTTTGTGTGCACCCTTTAAGGGTGAAATCTTTCTTATAGCCCTCTGGCTCTTCTAATACAAGCCCCTGTGGACTTCAAAGCCAGCTGTTTTCAGAGGTTGTTTTCCTAGTGCAGGACACCCAGACTGGGGAGCCTCATGTGGGGCTTAGACTCCCTCACTCCTTGGGAAGAACCTCTGAAATTGTGATCATTCTCCTGTTTGTGAGTTGCCAACCTAGGGTTATAGGTCTTGATGATACGACATCTCTGCTTCTCCTAACCATATTGCTGTGATTCCTTTATGTCTTTAGTTGTGGTAATTTTTTCTGCTAGTCTTCAGGTCATTCTCAGAGATAGTTGCTCTGTAAATAGTGCAAATATTGGCATGCCCATTAAAGGAGGTGAACTCAGGATCTTCCTACTCCACCCTCTTGGCCACTCCCTGAGACTTAGGCACTAGTAATTATCTGTATTTACCTAATAGGTTCCCACAGAGGCAGATGCTGATGGCAAGACCGAAATATATGTAGTTTATTCTGTGTGTGGGGGTGGGGGAGTGGATCTAGAAATCACCAGTAGGGCAAGTGAAGAGTTAAGACAGAAGACGGTATAAAGCAGTGTTTCTTAAATATTGCTATCTCTCAGAATCCTCTATAGAGTTTGTTAAGCTGCCATGCTAGTTCTCGTCCTTACAGTCTGATTCAGCATATGTGGATCAGCTCTGAGACTCGGCAGCTTTTCTAACAAGTTCCCAGGTGAAGGTGCTACAGCTGGCCTGGATATCCAGTTTTGAGAATAACTGGCAAGGACCTGCCAGTTTTACCTAATGGGCAAGAAGTCGTAGCATTTTCCATGTTCTCTTCATCATTTGCCAAGGGCCGCCACTTAGATATTGACTTGCTAACACCTCGGGCCAGAAATATGGGCACACCCACCATAGACCCTTAGGTAGAGAGTGGCAGAATTTTGCTACCGAACTCCATCAGAATGGACTAGAGTGATGAGTTTGGAAAGGGTGGTAGCCTCAACACTGTGCTGTATCTTTAGCTTACACATGAGGAAATTGAGGCAGAGAGGAGTTGATTAACTTTCCCTGAGTTTAACAGCTGTGCTAGAGTCAAGATTCTAATTCAGTTCCACTTTCTTTTTTTTTTCTTTGTTTTTATTTATTTATTTAATTTATTTTTATTTTTAATTCTAATTCAGGATTAAAATCTGTACAACATCAACATTTTCTGGTAACTTTGAAAAATACAAAAAAAAATACATACTCTTAGATTTCAACCCAGACCTACTAAAATAGACACTGAAGGCATGCCAGAAGTTTGTGTTTTGTCAAGCCCTCCAGGTGACTCCAGTGTACTCTCATATTTGAAAACCACCAGTCTAAGTCAGGTGCTCTGATGCTTTACATTATACCATCTTAATTCTATAAGTAGAACCTTGTCAGGTTTCATTCGTTTCCCTCTTTTAAACATGGTAGAGAATGAATGTTAACCAGTTGCTGTTTGGATATATGAATCTTTGTGTCTGTCACACATGTCAGTATGCATCTGTGTGTCTGCACATTTTTCCTTTGTCTGGACAATTTACTCCTGACAATGTGATTGGCAATATGTTTCCTCTTGATAACAGAGTAGGTCCTTTTAGGGCCTGAAGAGTGTGTCTCTTTTATGGCACTGCTTTTTTCTTCGGCTGCCTAATGGGATTTCATTTCCACAGTCCAGATTGCTTGAAGTCGTGAACTTGCATGTACTCCTAGCCATCCTTGTTGTCACCACAACAGAGTTTACTTATTTGCATGTCCAGGACCACAGAGAGGACTCAGATCAAAAGGGGCCTCTGAGCAAGAAAGCTGTCAGTATTCCAGAATCTCATGGCAAAAGATTCCTTTTTACTATGTAATGAAGAATGGTGATGTTAATAAAACTGCTTCATGTAATTGTGTAGCTGGCTTTCACACAAATTCCGTGCAGCATACAGACTGTCTTTGGTCTGTTCCTCTACTAAGTGTTCATTTCCTTTCTCTCCCTGGCAAATCCTATTCATTCTTTGAAGGTCAGGTGAAATGTCTTTTTATTTTTAGAGCCTTTTCTAAATGTCCAGAGTTGACCACTTCTTCTCTTGGTCCCTAGAACACTGTTTTTAACCATGTTACAGTGCTTGTTGCATTCCCTTGCAGTTACCTGGCTTGCCATACTTCCAAAACTATAAACCCTAGAAGAAGGGAACTAGGTCTTAGGCAACCTTGAATATGCAGAGTCCATAACTCAGCTGGTAAAGAGTCTGCCTGCAATGCAGGAGACCCCGATTCGATTCCTGTGTCATGAAGATCCCCTGGAGAAGGGATAGGCTCCAGTATTCTTGGGCTTCCTTGGTGGTTCAGATAGTAAAGAATTCGCCTGCAGTACGAGAGACCTGGGTTCAATCCCTGGGTTGGGAAGATCACCTGGAGAAGGGAACTGCTACCCACTCCGGTATTCTTGCCTGGAGAATCCCATGGCAGGCTACAGTCCATGGGGTCACAAAGAGTTGGACACGACTGAGTGACTTTCACTATACTATCACTATAGCATGCCTATAAATTGAAAGCAGTGAGGATGTTAAAGATGAATCTCTAAGAAGAGCAAAGCTATTTCATCTATTCTTTGATTCTAGTTTAGATTATATTTGAAACAATTCAAAGAAAAAGTTTATGGATTTTCTTGAGGATATCTAAAAGTCAACCTATTTTAATAGGATGTCAGGAGCTTACTCTGCCTTGTAACTGCCTTATTCTGTAAGTTCTAACTCAACAGGACATTGTTCTTTTGTGTGTGTGTGTGTGGAGAACAAGTGGTTTACCTTATTTTTTTTTTTTTATTGAAGTAAAATTGGCTTGCAATACAGTATTAGTTTCAGGTATACAGCATAGTGATTTTATATTTTTGTACATTATGAAATGATCACCATTATAGGCCTAGTTACTGTCATTATATAACATTGTTTTAATACTATTGACTAATTCATGGGGAAATAATGCACGACATTGTTCTTAAATGATTATATTTGTCCTCTTGAAAGCTGAGAGCCATCAACTACAGCATCTGCAAACAGTTAGCTAAGCTTCATATCAAACTGGACGGTCTATATGCCATAGGTTCAGTGCCCTATCAGATATTGTCAACCTCATGCCCTGTAGGTGAAAGGTAATAGGAAATAGACCTGAAATTCTGAACAGTCAAGTTGAGACATATGCTTAGTCACAGTTTATCAGTTTGACAAGGCCTTTTGGTTTTAGAACAGATTTTTCAAGTAGATAATAATTTACCTTATCATCCTTAAATGTTTCTCAGCCTTTGGTATTTATAGCAAATTGCTTTTCATAATACTTTGCCATGCTTCCACTAAGAGGTATAGTTTATGCCCTCTTCCGTTGGAATTGCATGGGCCTTTGTGACTATTTTAACTAATAGACTATGAAAGAAGTGATACCATGTGACTTTCTAGGTTAAGTCATAACAGATAATACAGCCTCTGGCTAGCTCTCTCTCTTGGTACCCTTGATCTTAGAACTCATTTGTCATGCTGTAAGGAATTAGAGAATATATAGAGAGGCCTGAGTTAAGAGGAACCAAAGGTTTCAACCTAACTCAGCACCAGCTAATAATCACTATAAACTTGCCAGCCATGTGAGTGAGCCATTCTGAAGCAGTGATCCATTCTCCCACTCCTTGATCAAGTTACCCTTAGCTGATGCCACACTGAACAGATATCAACCTTCCCCATCCAGCTCTGCTTAAATTATGGAACCCTGAGCTAATTAATGATTGATATTTTAAGCCACTGGATATTGGTGTGGTTTGTTGAACATCAGTAGATAAATGTAACCAAGTTCGAATAGACCATGCTGAAAATAAGACTGTCACAGCCGTGCAAAATGTATTCTGATTGAATGCTATTCCACTGAGTTTTTCTCTTCCTGGAAAAATCTCTTAATTCTTTTACCTCTCCCCATTTTTATTTACTTATTTATTTTAATTGGAGGCTAATTACTTGACAGTACTGTAGTGGTTTTTGCCATAAATTCACATGAATCAGCCATGGGTGTACATGTGTTCCCCATCCCATCCCTCAGGGTCATCCCAGTGCACCAGCCCTGAGCACCCTGTCTCATGCATCGAACCTGAACTGGCGACCTGTTTCACACACATATGATAGTATACATGTTTCAATGCTATTCTCTCAAATCATCCCACCCTCACCTTCTCCCACAGAGTACAAAAGACTGTTCTTTACATCTGTGTCTCTTTTGCTGTCTCACATATAGGGTCATCGTTACCATCTTTCTAAATTCCATATAATGTGTTAGTATACTGTATTGGTGGTTTTCTTTCTGACTTCCTTCACTCTGTATAATGGGCTCCAGTTTCATCCACCTCATTAGAACTGATCCAAATGCATTCTTTTTAATGGCTGAGTAACATTCTATTACCTGTTTCTTTTTAAAAGTGCTTTCTAAATCCCTTGTCAGAGTTTCCCATCTTATTCTGTCCTCACCTTATGTTCAACTCTGTTATAAGGCTTACCATCTTCTCTTGAAGTTTCCTGATTTTTAGCCCTTCTCAAATCATATACCCTTTGCACTTGGGACTCAAATAATATAGTCCTAACTGAAAGTCAGGGGGTAACTATATGCAGCTTGATTTTGTACAGTTTGTTTTAGAACTTTTACTCTTCCATCTCATAACGCTGCCTTCTGTGACATGGATTGCATGGATTTCCTTTTCTGTTGAGGAAAGCTCCAGCTCCCTGTTGCTCAAGAGGGATACACATCATTGTACTCACATTTAACAAGGCAAAATAAAGCACATGCTTCACCAGATCATAGGAGAGGGAGAATTCTAACCCCTTGTTTGGCAGCCTTTGCCCAGCAACGGTCATACCTTGTGGAAGGAGAGGGTGAATATAGGTGGTTAGGTAGCTATTTCTGCTGAGTTGAAACCAAAAAAGGTAGAATGGAATGAGGATAAGCTAGAATAACTTACCTCAACTATTCCTGATACTCACAAGCTGTCAGATTGGGGACAAGTCTCAACATGTATGAAGCTGTTTCCTCATCTAGAAAGTAGTCAATAACAATAATAAAACTTATTTGATGTTGGAAGAGAGGATCAGAACCAGTCGACTTTGGCAAAGCAATTTGCACATGTTGGGTATTGGTTCATTGTGAACAAGAACTTTTGTACTTCATGTATTATCTTCAGTAGCTTGTGTATCAGTTCAGTTCAGTTCAGTCATTCATTCATGTCCAAC
The DNA here is from genome assembly GCF_963930625.1 of Muntiacus reevesi. Lineage (NCBI taxonomy): Eukaryota > Metazoa > Chordata > Mammalia > Artiodactyla > Cervidae > Muntiacus > Muntiacus reevesi. The sequence goes on along the minus strand of NC_089271.1, from coordinate 32,442,064 downwards.
TCTCTGCAACCCCATGAATCGCGGCACGCCAGGCTTCCCTGTCCATCACCAGCTCCCAGAGTCTACCCAAACCCATGCCCATCGAGTCGGCGATGCCATTCAGCCATCTCATCCTCTGTCGTCCCCTTCTCCTCCTGCCCTCAATCCTTCCCAGCATCAGGGTCTTTTCTGGTGAGTCAGCTCTTCACATGAGGTGGCCAAAGTATTGGAGTTTCAGACAGTAAATAAATTCAGAATAAATTAATATTGTTCCTGTCATACATACAGATTATAGACCAAAATAGAAACTTGAAAATATAACCAGAAAATAAATAACAATAATATAACAGCTACTGTTGATTGATTCTTACTAGGTACTTCTTTATGTGTATTACCTTTTTTATATTTGTTTAATAATCCTGATAGATAATTAGGGCTTTCCTCATAGCTCAGTCAGTAAAGAATCTGCCTGCAATGCAGATGACCTGGTTTCAATTCCTGGGTTGGAAAGATCCCCTGAAGAAGAAAATGGCAACCCACTCCAGTATTCTTGCCTGGAAAATCCCATGGACAGAGGAGCCTGGCAGGCTACAGTCCATCGGGTCATAAGAGTTGTCTGTGACTTAGCGATTAAACTATCACTGTGGCCTACATTTTAGAGTTGAGAGATTATGAAATAGATAAATAAAATAATTTGCCTCACTTCACTTAGCCAATAAGACCGAAAGTTGCAGTTGAACTTGTCCAGTCTGAATCTAGGGCCTGATAATTTATAAGAGGTATAGGTTTCCAGTGTTGTTACCCACCTGGGAAGCATATTGAATTAATGATATCCTATCCCTCCTTTCTGTTGAGTTGTTGACACAATTCAATAAACTTTGAAAAGTTGTGAGGTATATTTGCAGTGGGGCTAAGAATCCTTGAAATTAATCTGATTCTGTATTTTGTCAGCTGTGTTACCTGTGTCTCAGTGTGTGCATATCATATTTTTCAAAATCTGAATTTAAGTTACAGTGCCATTTCATTGCAGCCAGATACCCTGACAAGAGAATTGAGGACACCTTGGGGGCAGATAAGGGTTAAGATTTATCCACATAATCCACATACAGGTAATTGCTATTCAGCAGTGTACGTGTGCAACTATACAGCTATCTTCACAGCCGAAAGAAACTCTTTGAGGGAGAATTTATGTAACAAGGAATCTCATAATGAAAGGGTTTTTGTTGTTCTTGTTAACTTGCCTTAGGAGTGCATAAGAATTCATATGAAATCATAAAATTACCCTATCAGTTATCAGGAACTTTTTATTCTATTGCTGAATTGTTCTTGTACATATTGGAGTTACATAGCTTTTCTTTTTTGGTGTAGACTGTGATAAAAGCAAAGGATAGAAAGGAAGTTTAGTATTCCACAGGAGTAGTGCATAACCTAACCTTTATATATGTAATATTGAGGACTCCATGGCAGATTTCTATATTTAGGAGACCTAAGCTTTATGTAGTGACACAGCTTACAGTGTTTTACAAACTTTGTATCATCCTCACATCTCATGAATAGAATATTTCAGGCTCAAGAGTCTCTCTCTGCCTCTTGGTAATATTTTCAGGTGATTTGCTTTTGCATTCTACACCTGTATTCAGAGAATGAACATATTCACAGTGACTGTAAAACTGGCACCATAAAGACACATCATATCAGTTTGGAAAAGTTGCATGTTTTCAAAGTCTATCTCCTGCTCTGGAATAGCTGGAACTCTATTTCAGAATTACGGATTTGTTGTTTTGACTGTTGATACTAAAAGCTTGAACTTTATTGATTTAAAAGTGATTTTTCATAGATGGAGTAGTTTATATCATTCTAGGTTGAAAATTTAACATAGTTTACTTGGCAACAGCATTGACTTTGGTGATGGAGTGATTGTTAGCTAGTTGTAGTCTTCAGTGGAACAGTGAAGGATAAAAATACAGGAATAACTGGGAGTACATGGTGCAATGGAGAGACTATTAGTGGAGTTGGTGGGGGGGGCAGGTCATGTGATCTGATGTCTGGAAAAGTAGGCAGTGGGTTTATGATGATTACTGTGTATGAAGATTGAATTTTATATTCGAAGCATTAGGATTTGTGGTGGATTAAAGATGGATACAATTATTCAAAATTTCCCACATTGAGATGTGAGTTCTGGCCTTCCCTTCAAGTGTAGGGAACCCTATGACTGCTTGTAACAGAATATGGTGAAAGTGGTGCTGTGGCATTTTCTGGACATGAATTTAAGATACCAGAAACCTTATACTTCCTGTATTTTGAACTTTTTACTCTTGAAACCCAGTTGCTATTGTAAGAATTAGGTCTGTCATGAGACCGGTATGTATAAAAAGCCTGTGAAACGTAGAGAGGACTGGGGGATTCACATGCTGTAAAGACAAAAAGAGACAGATAAGCAGGGCAAAGAATACTGAGCCATCAAATATTAAATCTGTTTTAGAAATGGATCCTGGAACACTAACTGTCCCAGGTGATGCTCCCCAGGCAGGGGAAAAGGAGGACAAGGGGATGCCAACAGCCATCACCACAGACACCGACGTATTTTGCCAATAATGACCCCTGTAGTTTTCACTGACATTGACCCCAGCATACAGAACTGCCTGGATTCTACATCACTGAAATCCTTTGAGGACATGGCCACCACACACAGACCATGGCACCTCTATATATGCATCAATACCCCAAGCCCCAGTGTTTTGGGAAACTTCCCTCCAGGGGAAAAGGGTGGCCGGAAGACCCCAGTAGCCCTTGCTCATGCTGCCATGGACACCTATAGCCTTCACAATTGAGGCCCATGAAGTCTTCACTGAGGCTGACCTCAGTTGATCTCAGCGATCTTTGCCATCTGGAGTCCCCAGTGTTGTACCTCCCAGAGCTAAAGCCACTATATTTCCACCCAGATGGCGCTCAATGATCCAGCAAAAGGGGAAGATCTTCCCTCACTGAAGCCAATCCATAAACTATAGAAGAGATAACTGTTGCTTCTAAAGTGCAGACATTAATGTAAGGCTATAGGGAATGCAAGAAGATTAAGGAAATATAACACCACCAAGGGACATTGCTAAGTTTCTAGTACCTAACCATAGTTAGATATACTAATTGCTTGACAATATAATTGTTGTAAAGAAACTCAATAAGCTACAGGAGAACAAATAGTTAACTCAAATCAGCAAAGCAATGTATTAACAAAATAAGATCAGACCTGGGTTCAGTCCCTAGGTTGGGAAGATCTCCTGGAGGAGGAAATGACAACCCACTCCAGTATTCTTGCCTGGAGAATCCCTGTGGAAAGAGCAGCCTGGCAGGCTCCCATCCAGGGGGTTGCAAAGAGTCAGACATGACTGAGCACATAAGCACAGCACAAAGAGATAGAAATCATGACAAAGAACAGAACAAATTATGGAGCTGAAGTATTCAGTGAATGAAATGAAAAATGAAATAGCTTGAACAATAGACTCAGAGGAAACAATCTGCAAACTCAAGCACAGGTCATTTGAAATTATCAAGTCAGAGAAGAAAAAGAATGAATAAAGGGGGAAATAGTTATAGGGTTTATGGGATACTATAAAAGAATTGATATTATGGGAGTCCCAGAGGAGAAGAGAGAGAGAAAAAGGAGCCAAAAACATATTTTAAAAATAATGCCTAAAACCTTCCCAAATCTTGGGAAGGAATGGACATCCAAATATTCAGTGCTCAAAAGATCCCAGATAGAATCAATCCAAAGAATGCTGCACAGAGATACACTATAATTATCAGAAGTCAAAAGTTGAAGAATTTTGAAAGCTGCAGGAGAAAATGATTCATCATATTATAGGAAATCCCCGTAAGACAATGAGCAGAGTTTTCACAAACCTTGTGGGCTAGAAGAGAGTGATGTTATAGTCAAAGTACAGAAAGAAGAAAATTGCCAACCTAGAATAATAAATGTGGCAAAATTATCCATTAAAAACAGAGAGAGAAATTCTTTCCCAGAAAAATTAAGATGGACGGAATTCACAGCCACTGTAGACATGCATTAGGAGAAATGCTTAAGGGAATTCCTCAAACTGAAGCAAAAACATGTTACACAGCAATATAGAAGTTTAAGAAAGTATAAATTTCCCTGGTAAATGTAAATATATAGATAAGCACAGAATAATTTGACATTGTAATGTAGGTTCATAAATTATAATTCCAATAAAAATGATAATTTATTGATACATATGCAATATAAAAAGCAAATTATAACTTTGAGAACACAATGGGAAAGAAGAGTAAAAGTATAGAGCTTTTCTATAAGATTGAAGTTATCAACATAAAATAGATGGTTGTAACTAACATATTTTTGGCAAGCCTTGAGCTAACATAAAGAAAAAATCTATAGTAGATTCATAAAGGATAAAGGGAAAAGAATCAAAGCAAATCACTAAACAATGTAAATGAAAGGAAGACAGCAAGAGAAGAGAGGAACAAAATAACTGAAAAACATACAGGAAACAATTTTAAAATGGTAATACTATATCATCTATCAATAATTACTTAAAATGTAAATGGAGTAAACTCTTCAATAAAAAGGGATGTGGTGGCTATACAGATTTTGAAAAATCTAGTGATAAACTGTCTGCAGGAGACTCACTTTAAAGACATTCATGGGCAGAGAGTGAAATGATGGGAAAAAAATAGTCCACGTAAATGGTAACCAAAAGAAAGCCAGAATGGCTATACTTGTATCACGCAAAACACACTTTCAGTTAAAAATTATCACTGGGGACAAGGAAGGTCATCAAATAATGATAAAAGGGTAAATTAAGCAGAAAGATAATGCTAATATGTACCCAAAAGCTAAATGTCCATAAATGATTAAATGGATAAAGTGATATGTATACACAATGGAATGTTATTCAGTCTTAAAATAGAAAGGAAGCTGGGCCATTTTGACACCATGGATGAACTTTGAAGACATTATGCAAAGTGAGATAAGTCAGACAGAATGGTAAATAGTGCATGATATCAATTATATGTAGAATCTAAAATAGAGTCATAGAAGTAGACAATAGAATGGTGATTGCCAGGGGCTGGAGAAACAAAGCAGGAAATGTTGATCAAGGGGTATAAAATGTCACTTACTCAAAATAGATTAAGTTCTTGGAATTTAATATACAGCACTGTGACAATAGATAATATTGTATATTTGAAATTTGCTACAAAGGATAATCCTTATGTGAGGTGATGGATGTTAATTAACTGGACTGTGGAGATTCTTTCACAATGTATATGTGTATCAAAACACCAAACATAGACCTTATACACCTTAAATATATACATTTTTGTTAATCATATCTCAATAAGGAAGGAGAAAAATTTGAATGAATATTAAAAAAAACCCTCAAATTTAATAGGCATTGGTTGAAATTGACAAGTTATGTCTAAAGTTTATCAAGATAAGTTTGTGAGAGTAACAAAAGTGAGTGAATGAATGAAAGAATACATGTTGGAACTAAAGAAACAGACTATAGTGATAATTGGGCTACCTACCAGATTATAGAAAGAGGACATGAAGTTAGTATATTTATAACAATATGATATTTGTGTTGGTATAGACAAATTAATGTGATAGTATTCGGAATCTAGAAAAGTAGAGAGGCATAGGTGTGCATATGTGTTATATGATAAATATGCCATAGTGTTAAAGGGTAGAATATTTCATAAATACTGTCAAGACAATTGTCTATGTGCCCAATAATATTTTTTAGCTGCTTAACACAAATGGCTTTTTTCCACAGTACTACTTATTTATTGTGATTAAGCATATGAAACAGCTTTTGGGTTTTCATTTCCTATGCACACTTGATTATGGAGAAACATCTGTTATGCTATTCATTACATTAAGTTTGTAGAAATCATCATTTTTCAAGTATTGATCCCTTCTTCAGTCATCATATATTTACTGCCATTTTAACTTTTTGAGAAAGCATAGGTCAGGTAAATTTGAGGCATAATTGCTCTCTGTGCTGTTTGTTTTATTTATATATAATGTATAATATGTAATATATACATATATACAGTCAACCTTTGAGCATGGTGGTTAGTCTGCATGTAAGTTGTAGTTGGCCTTTCATATCCACATTTCCTCCATATTCCCAGATTCAACCAACCACAGACATTTAGTACTGTAGTATTTATTATTGAAAAATATCCACATATAAGTGGACCTGCGAAGTTCAAACTCCCATTGTTCAAGGGTCAACTGGATATATGTGTACATGTGTATATATATACACAGTTGAATGTGTATATACATGCATATATGTATGTGTATGTATATTTATGGAACCTGTGGTTTTGAGTGATGTTTTCTTTCACGTATAGTTAGTACCTATACTTTTTTTTTTTGCAGGGGAGGATTCCCTGCTGGCTCAGATGGTAAAGAGTCTGCCTACAATGTGGGAGACCCAGATCTGATCCTTGGATCAGAAAGATCCCCTGGAGAAGGAAATGGCAACCCACTCCAGTTTTCTTGGCTGGAAAATTCCATGGATGGAGGAGCCTGGCAGGCTGCAGTCCATGGAGTCACAAAGAATTGGACATGACTGAGCAACTTCACTGTCACTTTCATATTTTTTTGAAATTTATTTTTATTGAAATATAGTTGATTTACAATGTTCTGTTAATATACCTATATTTTTATAAGCATTTCTTAAATTGTTCCCAATCATTATTTATGTCCAAGACATTTAAAAGAACACATGTTCATTTTTTTCATGAAGAAAATATCTCACATTTATTTCAGTACTCAGTAATCCCCCATACTTCTGCTAAGTCACGTCAGTTGTGTCCAACTCTGTGTGACCCCATAGGCGGCAGCCCACCAGGCTCCCATCCCTGGGATTCTCCAGGAGTGGGTTGTCATTTCCTTCTCCAGTGCATGAAAGTGAAAAGTGAAAGTGAAGTCGCTCGGTCATGTCCGACTCTTCGCGACCCCATGGAGTGTAGCCCACCAGGCTCCTCCGTCCATGGGATTCTCCAGACAAGAGTACTGGAGTGGGGTGCCATTGCCTTCTCTGTGATAGTTTCTACTGTATAGCAAAACAAATGAGTCATACATATACATATATGCCCTCTCTTTGGCAAGCATATACTATAAGTGGCCCATGTACTATTTCTGTACTGATTTTAAAATATTGAAACAACTAGTTAAATGAATTGTATTTTGTAACTGTGGCTTACTATGCAATGCAGTAATGCACTAAGATTGTTTTTTATCTGCATGTATCCAGTTTTATCACCTATATGTCACTTCACAGCAAACACTTCTTCCAGTCCATTGGATTCTTTTTCAGTTAAGTCAGTCGTAACACAGTTGAACTTGCTTCACGATTAAACCATGATTTTCTTGCTCATTGTGCTACTCACCACCCCTGAATTTGCTGGATTTCTTTTTCTTCATTAAGACTAGGTGGGGGGGGGGAAGCATGTCTCATAGCATCGTTCATAATGTACATCTTATTAGTCACATCGTGTTGTAGAATCCAGTCTAGTCATCATCTTGAATAAATTTTTCTTAGAGACGTTTGACCATTTAATCTGTAGAGATTATGTTTTTACTTAAGAAGGTCATGAGGTTTACTGTGGATATCATTCTCTGAAGGGAGCTATGGTTTTGAAGTAAAGTAGCACCCCCACACAAAGAAAAGTAAAAACAGTTTATTACCAAATTAATTTTGGATTGAGATGGATTGAATAGCTAATTAAAGGACTGGTGATTTCTATGGTTCTTTCTGACGCTGTGTTAAAATGGCATAAACTAGTAATATGGAAGAGTAAGCAGGTGCAAATTGCTGATTACTCTTTAGCTAAGTTGTATGGATTAATCCAGAAGTCAACTCAGGTGTGGTGGTATACATCAGAGAAAACAAGTCCTTATAAAGGCTTTCTCAACATTTCTGTATCAGAGGTTTGCCTGACTTTTTTTTTTTTTTTAATAAGATCTTCCTTGTACATTGCAAATTCTGCCAAACTAAGTGGGATAACATGGCTTTTATCAATATATCAGAAGTCTGTGGCTTTCTTGACTTTGTGTATCTGTTAACTACATTACAATCTTTTTTGGGGCAGAGGCAGTGATTAACATTCTAAACTTGCTTTGGAGGTAATAGTACCTTGGAATTTTTTTTTTTTTTGCCACTTCACTAATGAGTGAATTCCCCCATGTATTGACTACCAAGTTCTGTTTCTCGATTTTCATCATCTTACGATTCACCAGATTTCCCTGGTGGCTCAGACAGTAAAACGTCTGCCTGCAAGGTGGGAGACCGGGGTTCGATCCCTGGGTTGGGAAGATCCCCTGGAGAAGGAAATGGCAGTCCACTCCAGTACTTTTGCCTGGAGAATCCCATGGATGGAGGAGCCTGGTAGGCTACAGTCCATGGGGCCACAAAAAGTCAGACACGACTGAGCGAGTTCACTTTCAACATTTTTCTTTCAACTATTCAGTGTAGCCATAGATAACTTCGTCAAAGGGAATGCTTGAGATGTAATTTTGTTCTTGAATTTCTGAAAATGCCCTAACTTTGTCCTCAAAGTTGTTAGTTAGGTGATATGTATCCAGTTTCAAAGTTGTAAGAGTTTTGAAAGCAACGGTGTAATGATGATGTATAGAAGTCTGATTATAGGTCAATTCTTCTTTTTTTTAAATTTTTTAACCTCTGTAGCTTTTGTGTTTTTAACAGTTTTCAGGATGCTTTCTTTCTCTTTGTCATTCTCAAAATTCAAAATGCTGTCTTGAGATTTGGATTTCAATTACTTTGAGAAAACACTAACATATGGGATTGCTGGGTCATGCTGTGGTATTGTTTTCAATTTTTTGAGGAATGTCTATATTGTTTTCAGTGATACTGGTACCAATTTATATTCCCTTCAACAGTGTACCAAGGATACATTGGAAAAGTGTACCAAGGTTCTCTCACAAATTAGATCTAAAACTGCAGCATGATTCTACAATCCAGCTTTTGGATATGTATCAAAAAGGACTGAAAATAAGGTTTAAAAGAGATAGCTGAACCTTCATTTCATTACAACCTTATTCACAGTAGCCATGATATGTCTATTAAATGCATAAAGAAAATATTATATATACATATATTGAAATATTATTTAGCCTTAAAAATAGGGAAACCATGCCATTTGCAACAACACAGATGAACCTAGAAGACATTACGCTAGGTGCAATAAGCCGGCCATAGAAAGACAAATAGTGTGTGAGTTCACTTACATGTGTGTGCTCAGCCACTCAGTCGTGTCCGACTCTTTGCCACGCTTTGGACTACAGCTCTCCAGGCTGCTCTATCCATGGGATTTCCCAGGCAAGAATACTGGAGTGGATTGTCATTCCCTTCTCCAGGGTATCTTCCCGACCTAGGCATCGAACCCGCAACTCCTGAGTTGGCAGGATGATTCCTTACCACTGTATTGCCTGGGAAGCCCCTTACTTACATGAGGCTTATCAAATACTCAGTCATGAAAGAGGAGAATAGAATGGTCCTGCAAATATCACTAGGCTCTGGGAGGAGGGGGAAATAAGGAACTGTAGTTCAATGGATTTATAGAGTTTACTTTACAAGATGCATATATTCTAGATAGTTGCTTAATATTATAGTACTTCTTCAGCAAAATCATATTGTACAATGATAACACATTAAGAATATAGAGCTCATGTTAAGTGTTCTTACCAGAGAACACACAATCATGTACACATCAGAACACAAGAAAATCTTTGGAAGTCATGGGTATGTTCCATACCTTGATTGAGGTGATGATATCACTAGTGTATATGTATGTCCAAAGTCATCAAAATGTATACAATAAGTGTGTGCAAGTTTTTGTATCTCAAGTTTACCTCAATAAAGTTCAGAAAATAAAATTTCAAGAGAATATCAATCAAAATGAAAATTCCCACATTAAAAAAAGCAATAGAAAAGTATGTGGATCTTCAATTCTGGGACATCATATTCCTTGGTTCAACTAAAAGTTGGGGCATAGCTATTGAATTCTAGCAGCTTCCAGTATCAGCTCCAACCTGACATGATTAAACAGCCAAATAAAAGACAAATAAGGGACAAGGAAATAAGTGTTCTGTGAGGTAAAACTGCAAACTTTAATGGCAGTGGCTCATAGAAATAGTTAAACAGATGCCTTTTGTCTTCTGTCACTCCAAGCTGACATGTTCATAATGCATCCCACAGTATTTGCATATGCTTTATAGTTATTTGTCTTAAAATATTATGGAGCTCTCTAACAAAATTGCAGATAACATCTTCTCTCTTACTACCTTAGTATCAAAAATATTGTGCCAAACCAATAGTGGCTGATTTTACATCTAAGTTGAATAAGTTAATTTCTGTAGGTGGGTGGGCTTTACTGTGTTCTAAGAGGTGGTGGTTGAGTTGCTAACCACCACAAGTCCAACTCTTGCAAACCCATGGGCTGTAGCCTGCTATGCTCCTTTGTCCATGGGATTCTCCAGGTAAGAATACTGGAGTGGGCTGCCATTTCCTTCTCTGGGGGATCTTCCTGACCCAGGAATCGAACCCAGGTCTCCTGCATTACAGGCATATTCTTTACTGACTGAGCTATAAGGGAGGCCCCATGTTCTAAGAAGTTCATCCCAAATCCTGGTCAGCAATATAAAAATAAAAGCTATTGTTTCAAGACAAGTTGAATTTTTTAAAAAAGTACACAAATGAATACATTTCCACTATTAAAGAGAAACATACTAAAGAAGCTCATATTGGGTGTGAATGACAGAGCATTAAATAGAGGCTTGAGGAACAGTTTATCAAACAAGATCATTAAGGCCTGCTGGGCCCAAGACCACACAGAGATGGGGGGGGGGATATGAAAGTAATTGAGAAGGCCTAAACTTGGTACTAAAGGAATTATAATGTAGTTTTTAAAAAAAACAAGCATATATGAAATTGTATGGCAATGTATGATCATGACAGATGATGTCATAGAGAAGAGAGCACTGTAGAAATTCAGAAGACACATCATGAAATTGATAGAATACATTTCTTTGTATGGATCTATGATAATAACCAATGACCTCAAATATGCAGATGATACCACCCTTACAGCAGAAAGCAAAGAGGAACTTAGAGCCTCTTGATGAAAGTGAAAGAGTAGAGGGAACAAGCTGGCTTAAAACTCAACATTCAAAAAACAAAATCATGGCATCTGGTCAGATCACTTCATGGTAAATAGATGGGGAAATAATGGAAACAGTGAGAGACTTTATTTTCTTGGGTTCCAAAATCACTGCAGATGATGACTGCAGCCATGAAATTAAAAGGCACTTGCTCCCTGGAAGAAAAGCTATGACAAACCTAGACAGCACATTACAAAGTAGAGACATTACTTTGCCAACAAAGATTTGTCTAGTGAGAGCTATGGTTTTTCCAGTAGTCATGTATGGATGTGAGAGTTGGACTATAAATAAGGCTGAGCACCGAAGAATTGATGCTTTTGAACTGTGGTGTTGGAGAAGACTCTTGAGAGTTCCTTGGACTGCAAGGAGATCAAACCAGTCAATCCTAAAGGAAATCAACCCTGAATATTCATTGGAAGGACTGATGCTGAAGCTCCAATACTTTGGCCACCTGATTGGAAGAGCCAACTCATTGGAAAAAACCCTGATGGTGGGACAGGTTGAAGGCATGAGGAGAAGGGGATGACAGAGGATGAGATGGTTGGATGGTATCACTGACTCAACGGACATGAGTTTGAGTAAGCTCCAGGAGTTGGTGATGGACAGGGAAGCCTGGTGTGCTGCAGTCCATGGGGTTGCAAAGAGTCAGACATGACTGAGTGGCTGAATTGAACTGAACTGATGATACTAACATAATCAACATCACTATCTGGTAGGTAAATGGCATGTGCTTACTAAATTTTTGTAAGGGCAATTCCCCAACCAGTGTGTCAAGCACAGAGAACCATGCATGTGTGATGAATGGGTGATTGGCATGGCGCAAAATGTTTGTCTCCTCAATCCTGAAGACAGATGAGTGGCTGGAATCACCTTCAGCTGTGCATAACCTTGCACATGGTATCTGAAGGGTGCATCAGTGAAGCAAGGTCAAAGGGAGTGTGCCAGGGCCTCTCAGTTGTTGAAAAAAATTAAGCAACATACAACTTCTAGTGTTTTCTCTTTGAGGTGGTGACATAGCCAAGGATGTGCTTATCCACCTGGGTGTTGTCTTCTTCAGCAGGAGTTCCTGAACATCTCTTTACCCATGGCTGACAAAGGGTCATCTCCTATAAGACATTAGTTAAACTCTTGAACGCATAGATTTACAATCTTGGTTCAAATATCACTTCTACTATTAATATACTCAGTGACTAAAGTCAAATTAACTAACCCCTTTTAACTCTAATTTCCTCATCTGTATGATAGGATTAATGAAAGTACATACCTTTTAAAGTTATGATATGGGGCAAGGACATGTGTATGAATTTTGTACAGTGTCTTACACAGCAAAATTTCAATGTATGTTAGCTTTCTTTTAATAACTGTCATTGTCATCATCATCATCATCATCTTTTGGCAGTATTGATCCTTTCTGGTCTACTGGATTGAACACTAAAATTAAAAATTTAGTACTTGCTGGAAACACAAAGTCATATTACTTGTGTCTTATTTTCATCTTGACATCGTGTTGTCAATGAGAAGTAGAAAATCACTTTCTATTGCAGCAGATTATTAACAGCAACAAAGTTGAAAAATGTTTAAAAAGAGAGTAAAATAGTCATGTGGAGTTGTGTGTTTAGCATTTTTATTGCATATTTTTGTAAAATAAACTCTGACAATAGAATTAATGACTTTATTGTTAGGAAGTTCACAAATTTATAAACACATGAAAGATATCACATCTTTACAAATATTTATTGTTCCCATCAATAAAAGAACTACTTGATTTTCTATAATTAGAAGAGTATTACATGATGTACATTGTGTTAACTTCCATACTCCCTTTTGGAATATAAACTCAAATGTGTATTCAAGAGAAAACTATAATTTTTCTTCTCATATTTTTGTTTAACCTTTGTTAGCATAATTTACCTCTAAACATTTGTGATTTGAAAGTAAAACTTGAATGTTATGCAAACAGATGAAGGGAAACCTGATTGCCTTGGTAGAAATAAGAGAATTGGTAATATTTTCTACTTTTTGAAAAATAATCTAGATATTTCTTAAACACTGGCAATATGTAGAAAATGAGGGTTATTACAAAACAATATTCTCCTGCCAAGAAATCAGCTTGTGAAATAAAATGGTTCTATAAATGTTAAATTTAACAAAATCTACAAAATAAAATTGTTTAAAATATTTTTCTAGGCTACTTCCCCAGTATGTTGACTAGAAATTTTACACATATAAGGTAATTATACATTCTTAAAGCACTCATTCTGTGTATGCTTTCCATTTCTATGTTATTCAACTTTTCACTTATGTTAGTAATAACAACATTGGTAACTTAATTACCAACAATCTTGGTAATTTAATATAACACATACAATTATCACACCCTATATTAAAGATTTCATCTATGTTGCCTTATTTGACCATCACAGCTACCTCATCATGGAAGTTACTGCTATTTCTCACATTCATAGATGAGGAAACTGAATGGTATAGAGATTAAGTAGTTGATCAAGCTAACACAGCTAGCTAGAGTTAGAAATAATCTTAGCCTGCGTGATTTTGAGAATGTGCTATTGACTTCTAGGACATACTACTTCTAGATACTGCCACCTCTTTAAAATACACACACACACATACAATCCACAGTCTTCAAAACCAGAAAGAGAACTGGAAAGGTTAATTGAAGTGGCAAGGTGGGGCGAGGAGGATTATATAGGGACTATCATGGGAGTATACATTCTTTTAAAAAGAACTCGGTATTCTGAAAGGCAATGGCTGAAATCTAACATATGCTGAACTTACCTAAACTTAGTAGGAATGAAGATATTTGGTCCACATAATGCTTGAAATAAGAGAAGGTTTTTTACTTTGAAAGACTGACTCCATACTGTCTAAACTCCAGCAGTTTTACATCCTTGATGAGTAGATGAGGAAAACATTTCGAGTGTTAGGTCGATCAAATACAAGCATATCTTTTCTAAATGTTCTGCTGTGTGGTGTGTTCAATAAAAGCAGTAAATATCTTTTTTTGTGTTGTAATAGATATGGTATTTAAGGTGTGTTGAAAATATTAATAGTTTAAAACAACATTGGTTAATTGGCATCATGTTATTGTAGTGGGTGACATGTTAGAAAAATCAATATTGGTGTTTATTGTGAATATTTAACTTGATGTAAGACAGTGTTTCTTAATCAAAGGTAGTCATGCAAGTTTCATTCTTAGTGTCTTTTACATCCTTGTTTTAAAAAGAAAAGAAAACTAGTCTTAAGGTGACTGTCGCTTAATAGTTCATACACAGAGGATGAGTGTTATAGTTTTTTTTAAGTCATGAAGAACTTGAATATCAATTGATGTGTAAGAACTTGAGAACATAAAAATGCAGCTTTCCTTCCCTTGGTAGCGCACTCTTTTCATCCTTTGTTTCAAACATTCCTTTACATAGACCTATTTAAAACATTTGGGATTCATTCATAGTAGATGTACATGTGTAACATTGCTATTAATGGTAATCAAGACAGGAATATTCCCTCTTGTCAAACCCACAGAGAAAAGCTAAATTGCTCTGACAGGATAAGAGAGACCAGCTGTAAATTTTGTATTTGCTGAAATCGTAACAGGAAAGCAAATAAAAGGGAAAAAGCCCCATTTCCTTTCCTTGAAACAGATCTACTCAGTTTTACTGTTCACAATGAAACATAGAGCTGGATTTTTCTGTATTTCCAGGCTACTGTTTTCTTTTTTATAACACATATTTTTAAATAAAAGTTTTTTGTTTGCTGTAGATATTATTCTGCACTTACTCAGATTTCTTCAGAGGCACTAGAATCCAAGGAGTACAGTTATCTATGAACCATTGCCATTTTTTTCATGGGATTTGCATCCATTTCCTACTCTCATGACATATCCCATCTATCTGAAAAGAGAATATTTATACACAGATGGCTACTGCATAGGGAAGGGCATGGAAAGTGTCAAGAGATTGGGTGTAAGTGCAGCATCAAGTCAGGTGTTAAAAGGGAACCATGTTTCAGTAGTAAGGAGGAGCCTCTGGTGAATTCCATCATATCCTCCTGTTAAAAATGACAGCACATGCCAGATTTAACACTCTATCATGCTACCTGTATCACTAGGGAGGAGTATGTGGTGGTAGCAAATTCCAGCATTTCTTATCAACACAAATTCCTATAACTGCCAAAAACTGAGAGGTAAAAAAGAATGGTCAATGATGCAGGCCTTTTTCTGTCTCATTTCTCATGCTTCCTAACCTTACTCTGCCCTTTCCCTCTGCTCCCAGATGTGAAACATATAGGATAGGCACCATTTTCAGAATTGTTACAATTTTTTTCTGAGAAAATACTTTACAGTTAAATAAAGTTATCTCATCAAACCTCTTTAAGTTATCCTCCTTGTCCACTGGGGTTGTGCACCCATGATTGACTTCTTTTAAAAATGGCAAAAAATCTTAAGTCTCCTGCCAATGAACACATTATTTCAGTTGTACCTACTACTTATTATATAATTATTTCTTCATGGCACATAGCATTAATCACCACTGTGCATTATCTGTTTTCATCACTAACCTGTATTTTGCATGGAAACAGGATTATGCTTATTTTTCACCACTCTACCGTTAGTATATAGCAGAATGCTCAGAACATAAAGTTTTATCATTAAACATTTGTTGAATTAGTGTTTTCAGGATGTTATAATTGAGCTCTACTGCTTTTAATGGAAATAATTTGTTCTTTTTTTCTTACAAGTGCTTCATGCAGTATGTTGGGTAGAGAGAGGACTAGGATGATGAACAGATCATATCCAAAAGAAACTTGCATATGAATTTCACTGAATCTCTGTAGAAAGTGGTATAGTATTGTCATAGGCATACTGGAATCCCTGTTTCAGTTTTTTTAGTAAAATATATAAGATTATCTTGAATAACTTCTTCAATATTAAAATTATTAATAGTAGGCATTTCCCCCATAACCCCAAATTTTCTCATTCTCTTTGCTCTTATTCCTAACAATGTGAATTTGGACTCATTCTTTGCAGACATTTTATATTTCTGATAATGCCTAATGCTTTCTCACAACATGTGGCTGGATACCTAATTGACACTTAATAAATAGCTAAATGTCTCCCACAACTAACAGATGTTGCCAATAAGATTTTGGCAAGCCCTGAATTCTGTCAGTTTAAGGTTGAAATCCTTGACAGAAGCCCAAAGCGCTGATTATCTGTGGCATTGACTAAAAAGAGAGCAATGCATGAAGCAGAAGTGGCATTCTGTTTGAAAATGTAAGGTATCTGACAACATTTTTGCTCGGATGTGGAACTGCTCTACTTCCCTATGGAGGTGGATTGGAGGGGCTCCTGTGGCAAATAATTGCTTGATTGATGGATAACCAGACACAATCAGTCAGTTAGGCCCTAGGCGTTGTCGGATATGGTCTAGTACTTTCAGACCTAGGCACTCTAAAGGAGTAAGACATGTTTGCTGTTGCTGGGAGATTTGAATAAGCAACAGTATTGTTTTCTGCTCAATGTTAGTACTTCTGTATTACATAGGAAAAACCTTTTCCTTACAGTTCTCATATAAGGCGGTACCATATGTTCAGGCTACTCTAACAAAATACCATAGACTGGGTGGCTTATAAACACCAGACATTTATTTCTTACTGTTCAGGAATCTGGGAAGTCCAAGATCAAGATGCCAGCAAATTCAGTATCTGGTGGGAACCTTACTCATGGTTAATAGATGGCTGTCTTCTCATTGTGTGTTCATATGAAGGGAGGGGCAAAGGAGCTGTTTGAGTTTTCTTTTAAAAGGGTGCTAATATCTTTCCTGATGATTGCACCCTCATAATCTAATCACCTTCCAAAGGTCTAACTCTAAACAACATCATATGGAGAATTAGGCTTCAATATATAAATTTTGGGCAACACAAGCATTCAGTCTATAAGGTCATGTACTAGCCTTATACCTCTATATAAATTTTCTCATCTCATCAAACCATGTGGGACCTTGATTATATATGCAATCTACTGATCATCTACCTGTAAGTGTTTATGTGCTAAAGTTTATCGGTCTCCTTCTTACTGTCTAATTCAAAGTTGGAATTTGCTAAATAACAACTGTTTAAAGGGCAGATACTTCTAATTTTCCCATTTTGCAGCACACCCATGATTTTCTGAGTGGTTTAGGCCAGTGTTTAGACTAACTCATTTCCTTTTAATCAGGTAAAATTCAATTAAAATTTGATATCATTGACAACGTTAAAATAAATCTCACAGCTTAATTTCCTCTTATAGAGTATTCTAGATATGCTGCAATTTGACTACTTACTAGATTTGGAGAAAGTTGATCTTAAAAATAAAATTTTTATTCTAATCCATTCTGAGTTCTACATTAGAGTATTTTTCTTAAAGCCCAGTTCTTAGTTATGTTAGTTCAGTGGTCTCTTTTTTCAAATTATAGGGATTCTTAAAAATTAAATGATAGAAAATAATGAAATGGGTAAAAATGTGCCTCCTTGGGATTTATGGTTAGGACTGAGGGAGCAAGAGAGAATGGGGCAATTTTATATAATGTATACTTTGCAATGTATTGTTTGAAATTTTACAATGACAGTAATATAATAATCTTCCAAAATTAAAAATCATAGGAACAATATTGAAAATTTGCAAGACCTCATTCATTCAAACAGTACCTATAGGGTACTATATAAGCTCCATTTCTGGAGAATAAAAGGAAAAGTAAAACATAATCCCTGTTCTTTAAATATTTGAAATGCAGAAAGCAAACATATGAAACATCCATGATTCTAGTACCATGTTATAAAATCTAAGAATCGTTGCACTATAATAATATGAACTCTCGTTACATGGATTTGAAGCCTGACTTTATTATTTACTAGCTGTATATTGGGAATGTGGCTAAAACTCTAGGTACCCCATTTGCACCGTCTATAAAGTAAGAAGAATTAAAGTACGTATCTTAAGTGTGTTTGGGGGGAGATTAAAGGACTTAATATCTGCAGAGGACTTAGGGTATGTTTGACAGATTAAATAGTTAATAATTGCTAGGTAATTATCTTGGAAACATAAACAAAGGGCATCCAAATCACCTTTTTTCTTTAATAGAGAGGAAATTAAAAAGGCTCCCTTAGAGTGGGTAACTGAGTTAAATATTAAAGAACACTGAAGGACTTTGAAATATGTGAAAAAAAAAAAGCCTGGATATTCTGCTGGGCTAGTGGTCTGGAATCCAGACTGCTGAGAAGTTTCATTTGATTTGCTCAGTGTTTTAACTTTGTAAATATTATCTTCAAATATTGATTATCATGAAATTTCACATAAAAACCAGGTATTGAAAAGTCAGGAGTATATGATTTTTTTAATATGTTGTTGGATTCTGTTTGCTAGAATTTTGTTAGGAATTTTTGCATCTATGTTCATCAGTGATATTGGCCTGTAGTTTTCTTTTTTTGTGGCATCTTTGTCTGGTTTTGGAATTAGGGTGATGGTGGCCTCATAGAATGAGTTTGGAAGTTTACCTTCATCTGCAATTTTCTGGAAGAGTTTGAGTAAGATAGGTGTTAGCTCTTCTCTAAATTTTTGGTAGAATTCAGCTGTGAAGCCAACTGGTCCTGGGCTTTTGTTTGCTGGAAGATTTCTGATTAGAGTTTCGATTTCCTTGCTTGTGATGGCTCTGTTAAGATCTTCTATTTCTTCCTGGTTCAGTTTTGGAAAGTTATACTTTTCTAAGAATTTGTCCATTTCATCCAAGTTGTCCATTTTATTGGCATAGAGCTGCTGGTAGTAGTCTCTTATGATCCTTTGGATTTCAGTGTTGTCTGTTGTGATCTCACCCTTTTCATTTCTTATTTTGTTAATTTGGTTCTTCTCTCTTTGTTTCTTAATGAGTCTTGCTAATGGTTTGTCAATTTTGTTTATTTTTTCAAAAAACCAGCTTTTAGCTTTGTTGATTTTTGCTATGGTCTCTTTAGTTTCTGTTGCATTTATTTCTGCCCTAATTTTTAAGATTTCTTTCCTTCTGCTAACCCTGGGGTTCTTCATTTCTTCCTTCTCTAATTGCTTTAGGTGTAGAGTTAGGTTATTTATTTGGCTTTTTTCTTCTTTCTTGATGTGCGCCTGTAATGCTATGAACCTTCCCCTTAGCACTGCTTTTACAGTGTCCCATAAGTTTTGGGTTGTTGTGTTTTCATTTTCGTTTATTTCTATACATACTTTGATTTCTTTTTTGATTTCTTCTATGATTTGTTGGTTGTTCAGAAGCGTGTTATTTAGCCTCCATATGTTGGAATTTTTAACAATTTTTTTCCTGTAATTGAGATCTAATCTTACTGCACTGTGGTCAGAAAAGATGACTGGAATGATTTCAATTTTTTTGAATTTTCCAAGACCAGATTTATGGCCCAGGATGTGATCTATTCTGGAGAAGGTTCCGTGTGCACTTGAGAAAAAGGTGAAGTTGATTGTTTTGGGGTGAAATGTCCTATAGATATCAATTAGGTCTAACTGGTCCATTGTATCATTTAAGGTTTGTGTTTCCTTGTTGATTTTCTGTTTAGTTGATCTATCCATAGTTGTGAGTGGGGTATTAAAGTCTCCCACTATTATTGTGTTACTATTAATTTCCTCTTTCATACTCGTTAGTGTTTGCCGTACATATTGCGGTGCTCCTATGTTGGGTGCATATATATTTATAATTGTTATATCTTCTTCTTGGATTGATCCATGACCAAGTGGGCTTTATCCCAGGAATGCAAGGATTCTTTAATATCCGCAAATCAATCAACGTAATACACCACATTAACAAATTGAAAGATAAAAACCATATGATTATCTCAATAGATGCAGAGAAAGCCTTTGACAAAATTCAACACTCATTTATGATTAAAACTCTCCAGAAAGCAGGAATAAAAGGAACATACCTCAACATAATAAAAGCTATATATGACAAACCCACAGCAAACATCACCCTCAATGGTGAAAAATTGAAAGCATTTCCTCTGAAATCAGGAACAAGACAAGGATGCCCACTCTCACCACTACTATTCAACATAGTGTTGGAAGTTTTGGCCACAGCAATCAGAGCAGAAAAAGACATAAAAGGAATCCAGATAGGAAAAGAAGAAGTGAAACTCTCGCTGTTTGCAGATGACATGATCCTCTACATAGAAAACCCTAAAGACTCTTCCAGAAAATTACTAGAGCTAATTAATGAATATAGTAAAGTTGCAGGATATAAAATTAACACACAGAAATCCCTTGCATTCCTATACACTAACAATGAAAAAACAGAAAGAGAAATTAAGGAAACAATACCATTCACCATTGCAACAAAAAGAATAAAATACTTAGGAGTATATCTACCTAAAGAAACAAAAGACCTATACATAGAAAACTATAAAACACTGATGAAAGAAATCAAAGAGGACACAAACAGATGGAGAAACATACCGTGTTCATGGATTGGAAGAATCAATATTGTCAAAATGGCTATTCTACCCAAAGCAATCTATAGATTCAATGCAATCCCTATCAAGGTACCAACGGTATTTTTCACAGAAGTAGAACAAATAATTTCACAATTTGTATGGAAATACAAAAAACCTCGAATAGCCAAAGTAATCTTGAGAAAGAAGAATGGAACTGGAGGAATCAACCTGCCTGACTTCAGACTCTACTACAAAGCCACAGTCATCAAGACAGTATGGTACTGGCACAAAGACAAAAATATAGATCAATGGAACAGAATAGAAAGCCCAGAGATAAATCCACGAACCTATGGACACCTCATCTTTGACAAAGGAGGCAAGGATATACAATGGAAAAAAGACAATCTCTTTAACAAGTGGTGCTGGGAAAACTGGTCAACCACTTGTAAAAGAATGAAACTAGAACACTTCCTAACACCATACACAAAAATAAACTCAAAATGGATTAAAGATCTAAATGTAAGACCAGAAACTATAAAACTCCTAGAGGAGAACATAGGCAAAACACTCTCCGACATAAATCACAGCAAGATCTTCTATGACCCACCTCCCAGAATATTGGAAATAAAAGCAAAAATAAACAAATGGGACCTAATGAAAATTAAAAGCTTTTGCACAACAAAGGAAACTATAAGTAAGGTGAAAAGACAGCCCTCAGATTGGGAGAAAATAATAACAAATGAGGAAACAGACAAAGGATTAATCTCAAAAATATACAAGCAACTCCTGAAGCTCAATTCCAGAAAAATAAACGACCCAATCAAAAAATGGGCCAAAGAACTAAACAGACATTTCTCCAAAGAAGACATACAGATGGCTAACAAACACATGAAAAGATGCTCAACATCACTCATCATCAGAGAAATGCAAATCAAAACCACAATGAGGTACCATTACACGCCAGTCAGGATGGCTGCTATCCAAAAGTCTACAAGCAATAAATGCTGGAGAGGGTGTGGAGAAAAGGGAACCCTCTTACACTGTTGGTGGGAATGCAAACTAGTACAGCCACTATGGAAAACAGTGTGGAGGTTTCTTAAAAAACTGGAAATAGAACTGCCATATGACCCAGCAATACCACTTCTGGGCATACACACTGAGGAATCCAGATCTGAAAGAGACACGTGCACCCCAATGTTCATCGCTGCCCTGTTTATAATAGCCAGGACATGGAAGCAACCCAGATGCCCATCAGCAGATGAATGGATAAGGAAGCTGTGGTACATATACACCATGGAATATTATTCAGCTGTTAAAAAGAATTCATTTGAATCAGTTCTAATGAGATGGATGAAACTGGAGCCCATTATACAGAGTGAAGTAAGCCAGAAAGATAAAGAACATTACAGCATACTAACACATATATATGGAATTTAGAAAGATGGTGGCGATAACCCTATATGCAAAACAGAAAAAGAGACACAGAAGTACAGAACAGACTTTTGAACTCTGGGGGAGAACGTGAGGGTGGGATGTTTTGAAAGAACAGCATGTATATTATCTATGGTGAAACAGACCACCAGCCCAGGTGGGATGCATGAGTCAAGTGCTCGGGCCTGGTGCACTGGGAGGACCCTGAGGAGTCGGGTGGAAAGGGAGGTGGGAGGGGGATCGGGATGGGGAATACGTGTAACTATATGGCTGATTCATGTCAATGTATGACAAAACCCACTGAAATGTTGTGAAGTGATTGGCCTCCAACTAATAAAATAATATTTAAAAAAAAAAAAGAAAAGTCAGGAGTTATAAGCCCATGTCCAGATCGCAGCCTTTGGTCAGAGCTATAGGATAGCTATGTAAGATACTTGGATGAAGCCCTCACTTTCTTTTTAACCAGCACACCTGTGGACTCCTGACACCAGAGACTCTAAGAAAATGCACTTTTGCCTGTGTTTTTCTTTCATGCTGCCTCCTTCGCACACACCCTAAAGCATTTTAATTGTTGACCCATGATGAAAGGGATCCTACGGGGACTAGCTGAAAGAGACAATAAGGAGCAAAGCCAAGGTCAAAATTGTAAAAGGTTTACTCTTTATGTTTGGAGGAATAGCGATTGTATGCTGAAATCTTCAAGGAGCCACTGATGCTTATAACAAGGCGAATTAAGTGATGAAAGGAGCTCTTTCAAAAGACTGTACTGATATCACAAGGGGTGATAAACTAGAGGAGGGGTTGAGACTGCTTTCAATTTTTTTAAGTGCTGAGTTTGAAATGTCCAAGAGATATATATACAAGCTAAAGTCATTATGTGAATTCTATTGCCTAGATATGACAGCCTCAATAGTTAAAACCTGAGAATTGATGAGGTCACCAAGATGGGGCAAAGCTTGGAACAGAAAGAAATCCAAAATATCCACAATACTAAGACTAGGACATGAAAAATCCAGGACCACAAAACAAACAGAAGTACTTTGAGACTTCAAAACATGTTATAGTTTTCCTGAGGTATAGTTTATATACAATAGAATTCACCCTTTTTGAGTGTTCAGTTTGATTGTTAATAATTGTGCGTAAGTATACAACCACCTGGAGAAGGAAATGGCAACCCACTCCAGTATTCTTGCCTGGAGAATCCCATAGACAGAAGCGCCTGGATGGTTACAGTCCATGAGGTCGCAAAGAGTCAGACATGACTGAAGTGACTTGGCATGCATGCGTGCATAAAATCACCAGCACAATTCCAACGTAGAATTTTTTTCCCTTCCTCCCTTTGATTCCTTCCACCATGCACTGACCCAGGCAATCATTTGTCTTTTTTATGTCACGATAGATTTTCTAGAAATTTTTATAAATGGCATCATACATGTAGCATTAATTTTACTTTTCTCACTAAATCATCCATGTTCTTACATGTGTTAATATGCCATTTCTTTCTGTCACTGTATAATATTCTGTAGGGTGAATGTATCACAGTTCTGTTTACCAGATGATGTAGATTTGGGTTGTTTCCAGTTTTTGGCTCTTTGAATAATGAATGAATAATATGTGTGTATATATTTTCATTTCCTTTAGTTAAATATCTAGGAGTAGAATTTCTAGGTCTATGGTAGGTATTTCAATTACTTTCTAAGGTACTGCCTGACTGATTTTTAAAGTGGCTGACCACTTTACAATCTCACAAGCCTATAAGAGATCTTCACTTTCTTTACATCTTCAGTAGCACTTGGCATCATCAGTAGTTTTAAGTTCAGTCATACTATTGAAGATGTGTAGTGTTATTATAACGTAGACAGTTGATTTCCAAGATGACTAGGGACTTTTGTCTTTCCATGTACTTGTGGTCTGTTTGCATACATGTTCCTAAGTGTCTATTTAAAACCTTGGACCACTTTAAAATTTAACTATTTGTCATCTTATTGAGTTGTGGCAATGAAGCATTACTTGGATAAACCAGGTTCAGCCGTGATATCTTTATAGATTGTTGGATTTAATCTGTTAAAATTTTACTGAGATATTTTTCATCTATATTCATTAGGGCTATACATTTATATTTTTCATGAGCTATATCTTTGTCTATTCTTGGTATCAGAAAATTTTGGCTTGATCAAGTCAGTTGGGAAATCTTTATTCCTCCTTTAGTACTAGTCAGAGTTTGTTTAACATAGGTATTTTTCTTCCTTAAATATGCTATGGAAATAAGCTGACAATTCATGTGAGTCCAGAGGTTTCTTGGTGATTGGTTTGTTTTTAGGGAAATTGCAATGCCAGTATTCTGCATAAGGTGAATTGTTTTTTGTATATTTTTGAATCATTTGGTCATTTGTATGTGTCGGGGGGAGATGAGCGGTGTTTTTCAGATAGCTCAGTGGTAAAGAATCTCTGCCAAACTGGAGATGCGGGTTTAATCCCTGGGTGGGGAAGATCCCTTGGAGAATGGTATGGCAACCCACTCCATTATTCTTGCCTGGGAAATCCCATGGACAGAGGAGACTGGTAGGCTACAGTCCATGGGGTCTCAAAAGAGTTGGACATGACTTAGTGACAAAACAACAAACTTCAGGGAATTGTTCATTTCATCCAGGTTGTCAAATATGTGTATAATGTCATTCATTACATTCTGCTATTATCTGTTTAATTTCTGTAGGATCTGCAATGATGTACTATTTTTAATCCCTGATATCATTATTTTCTGTTATGTCTTTCTTTGATTAGTTATTTCTAGGTATACGTTTATACATTTTCAAAGCATCAATTTTTGGTTTTACTTACTTTCTTTGTTTTTCTCTTTCAATTGTATTGATTTCTGCTCTTCCTTTTACTAGGGCCTTCTATCGACTTTTGAGTTTTTTTTTTTTTTTTCTTTTCCTTATTTCTTAAACTCAAATAATTGATTTTAAATTCTCTTATTTTCTAACATTAATATTTAAAGGTATGAAGTTCCCTTTAAATACTGCTTAAGGTGAATCTCCTACATTTTATGTGTTTTATTATCATTTAATTCAATATATTTTCTCATTTCCTTTTTGATTACTTTTCTGACCTCTCATTTAGAAATGTATTATTTCTAAATATTTCTAGTTCTTATTTATCCTGATCTTTAATTTATTGTGTGCCAAGAGAATACACTCTGGATTATCTCATTCTTCAAAAAGTAAAAATATTTTGGGACTTGATTTCTAGCTTAGCATACTGTCTGTCACAGTAACATGTCATGTACTCATGAAAATAATTTGTATTCTAATGTTATTGTGTTTGAGACCGATACATATCAATCAAGTCAAATTGGTAAATAGTTTTTTGTTTTCTATGATTTGTATTTGCATGATTCTTGTAAAATTATTTTAAAGAGTTTTAGACATATTTGCAACAAAATTGTATATATTTAAGGTGTGTACTATGATGCTTTGATAAATATATATATATATTGTGAAATGATTGCCACAATCTAACTAATATACCCATCATCCTCCAAGGTTACCTTTTTCATGTGTCTGGTAAGGACTCTTGAGATCTACTCTCTAAGGAAATTTCAAATATATGATACGTTATTAATATTTATAATCAACATATTGTATGTTAGTTTTATTAATCTTATAACTGAAAAGTTTTACCCTGTGATCAATACCTTTCCCTTTATTCTGTCATCCAACCTCTGGTATCTACCATTCTACTCTCTGTTGCTATGTGTAGAACTTTATTTATTTATTTTCCACATATAATATATGTGATATATATCTGGTTTATTTCACTTTGCATAGTTCTACCAACTGCTGAGAGAAGGATGTTAAAATCTCCATTTCTGATTTGGAATTAAGAATTTATTCCTTTAATTATGTCAATCTATGGTTCTTATATTTTGAAACTCAGTTATTAGATGCATGCACATTTATGTTTTCCCATATAATTGATGCTTGGTCATTATGAGTATTCCTCATTATCTCTGGTAGTGTTTTATATCTTAACATTTATTTTAATCTGCTATTAATATAGATGCTGAAGCCTTTTCTTATGTACTATTTTTGTGGTATGTATTTTTTCCATCCATTTACTTTCTACCTATTTGTAACTTTAATGTGCATCTCTTGTAGACAGCATGTTAGGTCTCACTTTTTAATCCATTCTTAAAATCTCTGTCTTTCTGTTATAACCTAGTAACATTAAGTGTAATTATTATAATTTTTAAGTGTATTTATGTGGTTTGGTGTCTACTATTTCATTATTTGTTCTCTCTGTTTTTCCATTCCTATTTTCCTTCCCCCATTTACGGGGCTTCTTTTAAATATTTTTAGTATTTTAATATTCTTTCTTTTTTTTTGTGGTCATGAGCACCATTTATTAATTAACTACTAAGAACTTGGTAATAACTTGGCATTTGAGGCACCTAGGGCTATAAAATCTCTCATTTAACCTATCCCAAATGTTATCTTACAAAACCACAGTACAGTGACTAAAACCAGGAGATTAAAATTTATTAAATACTATTCACTAACCTATGGGCTTCTAGCATGTCTTTGCAGTTTTTAGTGGTGGTTCTGATAAGTAAAATAAATATCTTTTACTTTTTACTGTCCAGTTACATCAAATAATTGACCACCTTACATAAATTGTATAATCTTTGAAACTCTATAGGTCTGTATATCCCTCAACCTTTTTGCCAGAATTGACAAACAATGACCCATAGTTCAACTGTCTTGTAAGTTAAGTTTTATTGAAACACAGCCATAACTGTCCACTTATATATTACCTGTGGCTGCTTTTGTGCTACAGTGACAGAGTTGAATAGTTGCAACAGAGCCCTTAGTGTTTGCAAAACCTAAATTTGATCTTTTATGGTTATTGTATATCTTATTTTCATATATTACAAGCCCTGCAAAATAATGCCGTAATGTTTGCTTTAATCAGTTATGCATGTAATATTTAAATTGAGAGAAAAAAGAAAATGATCATTTGCATGCCTTCAGATAGTTATGATTTCTGATGCTTTTCATTTCTGTTTGAGAATCTGAGTTTCCATCTCTTATTGCTCCAGTTCCACCTATAAAAATTTCTTTAGCATTGCTTATCTTATAGATATGCAGACAACAAATTATTTTATTGATTTACTAGTTCACTTCCTTACTTATTTGATTAATATGAAAGTGTCTTTATTTTGCTGTGACTCTTGAAGGATGTTTTATAGAATATTCTGTGTATAGAATTCTGGGTGGGCAGTTTTACTTGTTTTAGCACTTTAACAGTGTCATTTGCCCTCCTGTCTGCCTTGTGTAGTGACTAGTGAAAAAGTCAATTCTTAATTGAATTTTTGTTACCCGTAAGTAATATGTTTTCTCTTCCTACATTCAAGATTTGTCATTCTATCTACCTTTCAACAGTTTTATGTTATTCTTTTCATGTTCTGTTTACAGTTTTCTCTGTTTAATCAAACTTGAGAAAATTTTGAACTTTATTTTCTGTGTTCTTTTTCATTCAACTTCTTGGATCCAAATGACATATAGGACAGACTTCAATATTGCCTAAGAGATCTTTGAGGCTCTTTTGTTTTATTTTCAGTCTTTTTATGCCTGTTTTTTAATACAATTAGATGATTTTTGTTGATATTTCTTCATGTTCACTTAGTCTTTCCTCTGTCATTTCCATTTGTTCAGTAAATCAATCAAGTTGTTTACATTTTTACTTCAGAATTTTTCGTTCTGAATTTCCATTTATTAATTTTCTGATGGCATTCTTCTTTCAATTCATTGTGAGCATACTGTGCTTTATTTACCTCGTTTGCTACTTTAAAAATCTGAGTCACCTCAGAGTTGATCTTTAAGTGGATTATTACTCTTTGTGCATTTCCCTAGCTGCCTATTATTTCTGCCTAATTTTGTATCTTGGATGTATGAATATTAATTTTTAGAGATTTTGGATTCTATTTTTATCATGAGTGGTCTTCAATGATAGCTCAGTTGGTAAAGAATTCGCCTGCAATGCAGGAGACCTCGGTTCGATTCCTGGGTCAGAAAGTTCCTCTGGAGAAAGATAGGCTACCCGCTCCAGTATTCTGGCCTAGAGATTTCCATGGACTGTATAGTCCATGGGGTCACAAAGAGTCAGACACGACTGAGTGACTCAGTTCTTTATCATGAGTGGTGCTTTTACTTTTTTAAAATGTTTTTATGTTAATTGGACTTAAATTGAAAGCTTTGGTTTTTGAGTGGCAGCTCTGGCCTCGGTTCAGATCTTTTTCTTTAAGTTGTTCTATTCTTTTTTTTTTCCCATTTATTTTTATTAGTGGAGTTGTTCTTTTCTGTGCATGCCTATGTAATGGGTTAGGCAGAAATGTGGGTAGAAAGTCCCATTCTGGATTCCCTCACACTATTCTTCAACATTTTCACCATCTTCAGTTGTTTTGGCTCTCCAGGGTGGAAATCCTATAATTTTTCCAGTACCTTGTCACCTCATTCACTGAATGACTGTGCCTGACTCCAGGCTAACATTTATACAAATGAAGTTCACTCCATATACCCACCTACCCCCCTTTTTTTTTTTTTCATTTATTTTTATTAGTTGGAAAAAAAAAAGCCACAGTCATCAAGACAGTATGGTACTGGCACAAAGACAGAAATATAGATCAATGGAACAGAATAGAAAACCCAGAGATAAATTCACACACCTATGGACACCTTATCTTCGACAAAGGAGGCAAGGATATACACCTACCCCCTTTGAACCTGTACTCACTATTATATTCTGAAAACTTCTGTTATCTTGCCATTGCTTACATTTTGGAAAATGTCCAGTATTTTATTTGTTTTCTGCAAGAAAGCTATTCTGCTTGTCTTACTCTCTTATTACTAGTGAGAACCTCAAGTTTAAACAAGGGCTTCCCAGGTGACCAGTGGTAAAGAATCCACCTGCCAAGCAGGAAATATAGATTTGATCACTAGAATGGGAAGATCCTTTGGAGAAGGAAATAGCAACTCCAATATTCTTGCCTGGGAAATCCCATGGACAGAGGAGCTTGGCAGACAACAGTACATGGGGTCGCCAAAGAGTCAGTCACGACTTAGTGACTAAGCAGCAAACAGTAAGTTTCAGTAAATTTGTTTTTTAAAGTTGCAGTTGTTTCAGAACTGACATTTCTACAATTATGTTTTTGTGACAGTTCCTATTCTCTGTAAGTTCATTTGACTTCTTAGGTAGGATTTGCCTGTCACTGATGTATTACAGTGATGAGTTTTATATTTTCTTCTCTTGCAATTTCTTTTGTAATTTGTCTGTTTTCTACAATGAAAATACTTTTATGGAACTGAAATTTAGGAAACTTAAAACTGACAGGTCTCACAGTAAATAAATGTTGCAGTGATAAATCATGTAGATATTTGTGAGACTATGAATTTAAATTAACATCAAGACTTAATTGTTATAATTAGAGCAGTGAAAATGGAATTTATTTCTATATCACTAGGCTTGATTTGTCACATTGTTTTTATACCCAGTCAAATGAAAATAATGTTGGCTTTTAGGTAAATATTTTAAATAAATACTTCTATCATTATGAATTACTTATGTCTTGGGATAAGTTCTCTCAATAGAAGGTATCATCTTGACTGATAGAGACCACATACAATATCTTTGTGGGGAGGCTCAGCATCATTTAGACACACACATATTTTTCCTTGACATGTGTTAGGAACTGATAAACAGTTCTCTGCACAAACATCACTTTTACTTCTTTTCAGTACTTATAAAAAGCTAGTGGATCATTAGAGTAATCCCCTGAGTGAGTTTAAAAAGTTATTTCAGAAACAGAGAAAAGAGACATCAGTGCAGCAGAGATTTATTTTTAACACTCTGACTTCAAGGTCAGA
The DNA here is from genome assembly GCF_963930625.1 of Muntiacus reevesi. Lineage (NCBI taxonomy): Eukaryota > Metazoa > Chordata > Mammalia > Artiodactyla > Cervidae > Muntiacus > Muntiacus reevesi. The sequence continues at coordinate 32,412,049 of NC_089271.1, read as the reverse complement.
ATCAATTTTTCTTTTGTACATAATGGTGATAGGAAGGCGAAGGCTAAGAATCAAAATCTATAAGCTTTTTTCTAGCTATAATTTATAAAACATGAGTATTTTTAAGAGAAACTTGTGTGAAAAGATAGAATTGATTTCTATCTGAGAAAATTTGAGTGTTGTATAAGGTGTCATAAAGCTACATATCATGTAACTTAGTGGTCATTCTTTCAGTTTCCTCATTATACATTTGATTAACTTGAGGTGTGTGCAATTTTCAAAATTTTGAAAAGTCATAATTGTCACTCAACTTTTAAATATTTGTAACTATGGAATTTTTGTTATTTCAAAATCATTCATTTATTTATTTTCTAGTTTTTTATTTTGTAGTGGGATATAGCCAATTAACAATGTCATGATAGTTTCAGGTAACAGTGATGGGCCTCAGTCATACATATACATGTATCCATTCTCCCTCAAGCTTCCCTCCCATCTAGGCTGCCACATAACATTGAACTGAGTTCTCTGCTGTATACAGTAGGTCCTTGTTGGTTATCCATTTTAAATATAGCAATGTGTACATGTCCATCCCAAACTCCTTAACTACCCCTTCCCCCCGGCAACCATGAGTTCATTTGCTAAGACTATGAGTCTATTCCCGTTTTGTGACTAAATTCATTTGTATCATTTCCTTTTCTTTTTTTTTTTTTTTTTTTTTTTCTTTTTTTTTTATTATTTTTTTTTTTAATATTATTTTATTAGTTGGAGGCCAATCACTTTACAACATTTCAGTGGGTTTTGTCATACATTGACATGAATCAGCCATATAGTTACATGTATTCCCCATCCCGATCCCCCCTCCCACCTCCCTCCCCACCCGACTCCTCAGGGTCCTCCCAGTGCACCAGGCCCGAGCACCTGACTCTTGTATCCCACCTGGGCTGGTGGTCCGTTTCACCATAGATAATGTACATGCTGTTCTTTCAAAACATCCCACCCTCACGTTCTCCCCCAGAGTTCAAAAGTCTGTTCTGTATTTCTGTGTCTCTTTTTCTGTTTTGCATATAGGGTTATCGCCACCATCTATCTAAATTCCGTATATATGTGTTAGTATATTGTAATGTTCTTTATCTTTCTGACTTACTTCACTCTGTATAATGGGCTCCAGTTTCATCCATCTCATTAGAACTGATTCAAATGAATTCTTTTTAACGGCTGAGTAATATTCCATGGTGTATATGTACCACAGCTTCCTTATCCATTCATCTGCTGATGGGCATCTAGGTTGCTTCCATGTCCTGGCTATTATAAACAGTGCTGCGATGAACATTGGGGTGCACGTGTCTCTTTCAGATCTGGATTCCTCAGTGTGTATGCCCAGAAGTGGTATTGCTGGGTCATATGGCAGTTCTATTTCCAGTTTTTTAAGAAATCTCCACACTGTTTTCCATAGTGGCTGTACTAGTTTGCATTCCCACCAACAGTGTAAGAGGGTTCCCTTTTCTCCACACCCTCTCCAGCATTTATTGCTTGTAGACTTTTGGATAGCAGCCATCCTGACTGGCGTGTAATGGTACCTCATTGTGGTTTTGATTTGCATTTCTCTGATGATGAGTGATGTTGAGCATCTTTTCATGTGTTTGTTAGCCATCTGTATGTCTTCTTTGGAGAAATGTCTGTTTAGTTCTTTGGCCCATTTTTTGATTGGGTCGTTTATTTTTCTGGAATTGAGCTTCAGGAGTTGCTTGTATATTTTTGAGATTAATCCTTTGTCTGTTTCCTCATTTGTTATTATTTTCTCCCAATCTGAGGGCTGTCTTTTCACCTTACTTATAGTTTCCTTTGTTGTGCAAAAGCTTTTAATTTTCATTAGGTCCCATTTGTTTATTTTTGCTTTTATTTCCAATATTCTGGGAGGTGGGTCATAGAAGATCTTGCTGTGATTTATGTCGGAGAGTGTTTTGCCTATGTTCTCCTCTAGGAGTTTTATAGTTTCTGGTCTTACATTTAGATCTTTAATCCATTTTGAGTTTATTTTTGTGTATGGTGTTAGAAAGTGTTCTAGTTTCATTCTTTTACAAGTGGTTAACCAGTTTTCCCAGCACCACTTGTTAAAGAGATTGTCTTTTTTCCATTGTATATCCTTGCCTCCTTTGTCAAAGATAAGCTGTCCATAGGTTCGTGGATTTATCTCTGGGCTTTCTATTCTGTTCCATTGATCTATATTTCTGTCTTTGTGCCAGTACCATACTGTCTTGATGACTGTGGCTTTGTAGTAGAGTCTGAAGTCAGGCAGGTTGATTCCTCCAGTTCCATTCTTCTTTCTCAAGATTACTTTGGCTATTCGAGGTTTTTTGTATTTCCATACAAATTGTGAAATTATTTGTTCTAGTTCTGTGAAAAATACCGTTGGTAGCTTGATAGGGATTGCATTGAATCTATAGATTGCTTTGGGTAGAATAGCCATTTTGACAATATTGATTCTTCCAATCCATGAACACGGTATGTTTCTCCATCTGTTTGTGTCCTCTTTGATTTCTTTCATCAATGTTTTATAGTTTTCTGTGTATAGGTCTTTTGTTTCTTTAGGTAGATATACTCCTAAGTATTTTATTCTTTTTGTTGCAGTGGTGAATGGTATTGTTTCCTTAATTTCTCTTTCTGTTTTTTCATTGTTAGTGTATAGGAATGCAAGGGATTTCTGTGTGTTAATTTTATATCCTGCAACTTTACTATATTCATTAATTAGCTCTAGTAATTTTCTGGTAGAGTCTTTAGGGTTTTCTATGTAGAGGATCATGTCATCTGCAAACAGCGAGAGTTTCACTTCTTCTTTTCCTATCTGGATTCCTTTTATGTCTTTTTCTGCTCTGATTGCTGTGGCCAAAACTTCCAACACTATGTTGAATAGTAGTGGTGAGAGTGGGCATCCTTGTCTTGTTCCTGATTTCAGAGGAAATGCTTTCAATTTTTCACCATTGAGGGTGATGCTTGCTGTGGGTTTGTCATATATAGCTTTTATTATGTTGAGGTATGTTCCTTCTATTCCTGCTTTCTGGAGAGTTTTAATCATAAATGAGTGTTGAATTTTGTCAAAGGCTTTCTCTGCATCTATTGAGATAATCATATGTTTTTTATCTTTCAATTTGTTAATGTGGTGTACTACGTTGATCGATTTGCGGATATTAAAGAATCCTTGCATTCCTGGGATAAAGCCCACTTGGTCATGGTGTATGATTTTTTTAATATGTTGTTGGATTCTGTTTGCTAGAATTTTGTTAAGGATTTTTGCATCTATGTTCATCAGTGATATTGGCCTGTAGTTTTCTTTTTTTGTGGCATCTTTGTCTGGTTTTGGAATTAGGGTGATGGTGGCCTCATAGAATGAGTTTGGAAGTTTACCTTCTTCTGCAATTTTCTGGAAGAGTTTGAGTAAGATAGGTGTTAGCTCTTCTCTAAATTTTTGGTAGAATTCAGCTGTGAAGCCATCTGGTCCTGGGCTTTTGTTTGCTGGAAGATTTCTGATTACAGTTTCGATTTCCTTGCTTGTGATGGCTCTGTTAAGATCTTCTATTTCTTCCTGGTTCAGTTTTGGAAAGTTATACTTTTCTAAGAATTTGTCCATTTCATCCAAGTTGTCCATTTTATTGGCATAGAGCTGCTGGTAGTAGTCTCTTATGATCCTTTGTATTTCAGTGTTGTCTGTTGTGATCTCACCCTTTTCATTTCTTATTTTGTTAATTTGGTTCTTCTCTCTTTGTTTCTTAATGAGTCTTGCTAATGGTTTGTCAATTTTGTTTATTTTTTCAAAAAACCAGCTTTTAGCTTTGTTGATTTTTGCTATGGTCTCTTTAGTTTCTTTTGCATTTATTTCTGCCCTAATTTTTAAGATTTCTTTCCTTCTGCTAACCCTGGGGTTCTTCATTTCTTCCTTCTCTAATTGTTTTAGGTGTAGAGTTAGGTTATTTATTTGGCTTTTTTCTTGTTTCTTGATGTGTGCCTGTAATGCTATGAACCTTCCCCTTAGCACTGCTTTTACAGTGTCCCATAGGTTTTGGGTTGTTTTGTTTTCATTTTCATTTATTTCTATACATACTTTGATTTCTTTTTTGATTTCTTCTATGATTTGTTGGTTATTCAGAAGCGTGTTATTTAGCCTCCATATGTTGGAATTTTTAACAATTTTTTTCCTGTAATTGAGATCTAATCTTACTGCACTGTGGTCAGAAAAGATGACTGGAATGATTTCAATTTTTTTGAATTTTCCAAGACCAGATTTATGGCCCAGGATGTGATCTATTCTGGAGAAGGTTCCGTGTGCACTTGAGAAAAAGGTGAAGTTGATTGTTTTGGGGTGAAATGTCCTATAGATATCAATTAGGTCTAGCTGGTCCATTGTATCATTTAAGGTTTGTGTTTCCTTGTTGATTTTCTGTTTAGTTGATCTATCCATGGTTGTGAGTGGGGTATTAAAGTCTCCCACTATTATTGTGTTACTATTAATTTCCTCTTTCATACTCGTTAGTGTTTCCCGTACATATTGCGGTGCTCCTATGTTGGGTGCATATATATTTATAATTGTTATATCTTCTTCTTGGATTGATCCTTTGATCATTATGTAGTGACCTTCTTTGTCTCTTTTCACATCCTTTATTTGAAAGTCTATTTTATCTGATATGAGTATTGCGACTCCTGCTTTCTTTTGGTCTCCGTTTGCGTGAAATATTTTTTTCCAGCCCTTCACTTTGAGTCTGTATGTGTCCCTTGTTTTGAGGTGGGTCTCTTGTAGACAGCATATATAGGGGTCTTGTTTTTGCATCCATTCAGCCAATCTTTGTCTTTTGGTTGGGGCATTCAACCCATTTACATTTAAGGTAATTATTGATAGGTGTGGTCCCGTTGTCATTTACTTTGGTGTTTTGGGTTCACGTTTATACAACCTTTCTGCATTTCCTGTCTAGAGAAGATCCTTTAGCATTTGTTGAAGAGCTGGTTTGGTGGTGCTGAATTCTCTTAGCTTTTGCTTGTCTGTAAAGCTTTTGAATTCTCCTTCATATCTGAATGAGATCCTTGCTGGGTACAGTAATCTAGGTTGTAGGTTATTCTCTTTCATTACTTTCAGTATGTCCTGCCATTCCCTTCTGGCCTGGAGGGTTTCTATTGATAGATCAGCTGTTATCCTTATAGGAATCCCTTTGTGTGTTATTTGTTGTTTCTCCCTTGCTGCTTTTAGTATTTGTTCTTTGTGTTTGATCTTTGTTAATTTGATTAATATGTGTCTTGGGGTGTTTCGCCTTGGGTTTATCCTGTTTGGGACTCTCTGGGTTTCTTGGACTTGGGTGGCTATTTCCTTCCCCATTTTAGGGAAGTTTTCAGCTATTATCTCCTCGAGTATTTTCTCATGGCCTTTCTTTTTGTCTTCTTCTTCTGGAACTCCTATGATTCGAATGTTGGGGCGTTTCACATTGTCCCAGAGGTCCCTGAGGTTGTCCTCATTTCTTTTGATCCTTTTTTCTTTTTTCCTCTCTGCTTCATTTATTTCCACCATTTTATCTTCTACCTCACTTATCCTATCTTCTGTCTCCGTTATTCTACTCTTGGTTCCCTCCAGAGTGTTTTTGATCTCATTCATTGCATTATTCATTTTCAATTGACTCTTTTTTATTTCTTCTAGATCTTTATTAAACATTTCTTGCATCTTTTCAATCTTTGTCTCCAGGCTATTTATCTGTACCTCCATTTTGCTTTCAAGATTTTGGATCATTTTTATTATTATTATTCTAAATTCTTTTTCAGGTAGATTCCCTATCTCCTCCTCTTTTGTTTGACTTGGTGGGCCCTTTTCATGTTCCTTTACCTGTTGGGTATTTCTCTGCCTTTTCATCTTGTTTAGATTGCTGTGTCTGGAGTGGGCTTTCTGTATTCTGGAGGTCTGTGGTTCCTTTTTATTGTGGAGGTTTTACCCAGTGGGTGGGGTTAGACGATTGGCTTGTCAAGGTTTCCTGATTAGCGAAGCTTGCGTCAGTGTTCTGGTGTGCGGATCTTGATTTCTTCTCTTTGGATAGCAATGGAGTGCCCAGTAATGAGTTTTGAGATGGGTCTATGTGTTAGGTGTGACCTTGGGCAGTCTGTATGTTGACGTTCAGGGCAATGTTCCTGCGTTGCTGGAGAATTTGCGTGGTATGTCGTGCTCTAAAACTTATTGGCTCTTAGGTGGTGGTTGGTTTCGTTGCAGGTATGGAGGCTTTTGTAGGGTCACTTATTACTTAAAGATTCATGTAGTCAGGAGTTTTCTGGTGTTCTCAGGTTTTGGGCTTAAGTCTCCTGCTTCTGGATTTCAGTTTTATTCTTCCTATAGTCTCAGGACTTCTCCAACTATACAGCACTGATAATAAAACTTCTAGGTTAATGGTGGAAAGTTTCTCCCCCGTTAGGGATACCCAGAGAGGTTCACCGAGTTACATGGAGAAGAGGAGAGGGAGGAGAGAGATAGAGATGGGCAGGAGGAGAAAGAGGGGGACTCAAGAGGAGAGAGACAGATCTACGAAGTTGTCTGATCCCAGAGTGTTCTCCGTAGCCCAGACACCCACAAAGATTCACAGAATTGGATTGGGAAGAGAAGGGGAAAGGAGGAAATAGAGGTGTTCTGAGGTAGAAAACAGAGTCAAGATTGGGAGAGAATAATCAACACACTCGTGAATAAAAATGGGAGCTGAATATTGGATTCTTAAATGTTCACAATTTATATCATATACTGAAAAACAAAAATTAAAAATCTAGAGTAGAGGTTAGACTCTTAAAAATACTATATTAAAAACAAAAACCAAAACACACAAAAGAAATTTTAGAAATATATATGAAGTTTGGTATAGAAATAGGGCTTCTCTTCTTTTTTTTTTTTTTTTTTCTTCCCTTTCTCCTTCTTCTGTAAGGTTATAGTGGATTGAAAATGAAAATTAAGGCGTAGTAAAAGGAGTGCTAGAGGGCTTTAAAAGAAATAAGAGAAAAAGAAAAAGAAAATAGAAGAGAAGAAAAAAGAAAAGAAAAAAAGAAGAAAAAAAAAAAAAGAAAAAAGAAAGAGAAAAAAAATTGTTTTGCCTAATTAAAAAAAATCGTAAAAATCTATGAAAATGAAAGTTAAGGAGTAATGGGGGAGTAATAAGGAATTTTTAAAGGAAAATAAAAGAGAACCAAGAAAAAAGAAAGAAAAGAAGAAAAAAAAAAATTTTTTTTTTTTTTTCCTTACTTAAAAAAAAAAAAAGAAAAAAAGAAAAAAAAAAGAAAAAGAAAAAATATATCTAGGAGTTTCCCTGGAGCTGTTGCGGTCAGTGTGGGTTCGGCTCAGCTTCAGATAGCTCCTCGTTCCAGCTTACACTTCTCGATATCTACAGGCCCTTCCGGTGTAGTCAGTCCGTGGTTTCTTCAGGGATTTTAATCTGTTACACCGGTCCCTTTGTTTATTTGGGTTCTGTTGCCGGTCTCTCTTCCGCGCCTAATTTCCGCCCTGACACAGGGGGCGGAGGTGGATTCTTATTCAGGTAGCTAGTTCCGTCGCGCTGCGGCGAGGGGCTGTGCGGGGAGGGACCGGCGCTCCCGGGAGAGGCTTGCGCTCTTTTCTCGATCTGCGCTGCTCAGGCTCCGGGCTGCTCCGTCTGAAGCGCGCGCCACGCTGCGCGCGGCTCCAGCCCTCGGGCGATTCACAAAAGCGTGGCACACAAAGCCGGGCCCGCGCTCCGTCCCCACGCCGCCCTAGCGGCCCAGGCAGCCAGGCGCTTGACGGGCGCTCTCTCCCCGGGTGCGGCGCGTCTTCTGCCCTGCGCGGTCCCAGTCTCAGATTCCGCCGGCGCCAGTCGGGCGTGTGCGCCCTCCGCCCTCCGCGTCCCCAGCCGCAGCTCCCGCCCGCGCCGGTCGGGCGCCCGCGCCCTCCGTCTCGCCGCGACCCTCCCGGTGGACTTCGGCCGCCCAGAATCTCGGTCCCTTTGTTCTGCGAACGGCCGGCAGTGTGTTCGGGCCGGTTAATTTTCTGTCTCTTTTGCTCTCCCACAGTTCAAGTTGGCAACTCACAAAAGCTCCCTCTGATTGTCCTCAGGGCGCTCAGGCCCGGACCCTGCCCCAAGTAATGCCGCCCGCTCCTCTCCGTTCCGTCCCCACTTGCTGGTGGCGGATGCGGGCGTCTGGGGTACTTTTCTGCTGGGAGTTGCTTTTAGGCTCTTAATCTGTGGGTTTTATTTATTGTATCCCTCCCAGTCAGATTCAAACTCTTGAGATTCCAACACTTCCCCCAGGCCCGCCAGAGCGAGGGTTTCCCGGTGTCTGGGAACGTCCTCTATTAAGTCCCTTCCCCGGGACGGATCTCCGTCCTTAGCTCTTTTGTTTCGCTTTTTATCTTTTATATTTTGTCCTACCTCCTTTCGAAGACAATGGGCTGCTTTTCTGGGCGCCTGATGACCTCAGCTAGCGATCAGAAGTTGTTTTGTCTATCATTTCCTTTTCGATTCCACATACAAGGGATGTCATATAATATTTCTTCTTCTGTGTTTTGATCATGAGATGCTCAGGTAGTAAAAGTTCATAGAAACAGTTTGCGACTCTAGTTCCAATTATTGCAAAATTTTTTTTATCTTGGAACCTAATCTCATAACTAACATTTAAAATAAAAAGTATTTTGGTATATCAACAGAAGTAAATACCCTTACATAAACAAGAAAAGTTATTTGAGAGAAGGCAGAGAAATATGAAGATTATCAGAAAGTGTTGCTTTACTGGAAATAGGCCATCATCTTAAATCTTTTTGTTTATTAATCTCACTTTGAATATTTTGAGGCCTTGGAAAACATAGCACTTTTGAAGTATATTTTTATTTCTAGTTTGTGGGCATTTATTTACACGGTTACACATAAGCTGAGGGTTATGACTCAATTAGAAATTCAATTCCTTGTCCAGATTTAGATATGGAATTGGAGAATAGGGAGAAACTTTAAAGTTCCTCAAGGAAGGCTCTGTATGTTACAGATCTACAGAGGGGAGAGGTAAAATGCCCAGATTTACTTAGTTATTTGAGAGCAAGTGACTACAATTCTGGTGTCTTGAATTCTATGATATTGTACATTTGATGATATTATACTACATAAACATGATGGGGAATACATACAATTTCAAAAAGATACATTTCTCCCTGATGCTACCACAACACCCATCCTGTGTTGTAATCCCCACTCCATTACACTTTGTGGCTTTTATGGATATAAATGTATAAAGACTGTTAAGTTGTGTGATTGATTGATGCTTTTCAAATTTTAGCACATGTATTAGTGTATAGTTGGTGTACAATCAGCTGTTCATATTTAAATAGCATATTTTGATAAGTTTTAACAAGTTACAGTCACAATCATAAAAACATGTGTCACTTTAAAAAATTTTCCTCTGCCCCTTTATTTTCTCCCTTCCAACCCCTGCTTCATTTCACTCCCATTTCAGGCGGCTACTGATCTGTTTTCTGTCAACTTACATTTGCATCTTCTAGAATTTTATTTTGATAGAACCATACAATATGTACTCTTACTAACTGGCTTCTTTCACTCAGCATAATTATTTTGAAATCCCTCAATGGTGTTGCCTCTATAAATAATTAATTGCTCTTTATTGTTATTGTTGCTGCTGTATCATTATATAGATATATCAAAATTATTTTATCCATTTGCTTGTTGATGGACACATTTGGATTTTGGATTGAGATGGGCTTTTTTCCCGCTTCTAAATGAAGCTGCTATGAACATTTATGTTCATGTGTTTTTGTAGACATATGAGTTTACTACACTTGGATAAATAAGTAGAAAAGAACTGCCAGTAAGTGTATGTGCTTGGACCTTCTTTTAAAATGATTGTACCATTTTGGATTTTGAGTTCTAGTGATTCCACATTTTTGCCAACACCTGATAGAGGTTGTTGTTTTATTTGTTTTTTTTAATTTTTAGTTTTCCCATCCTTTGGTATGCCATACTATATCAGTGTGATTTTAATTTTCATTGTAAATTGTCTTTTTTGTTTGCTTATTTGCCATTCACATGTGTTAGCAAAGACCAACATTTTTATTGTATGAATTTCCTCTTTTTCTGTTACATATTTCCTTGATTTCTATGGTGGTGGTATTATTATTTCCATTTTTCTGTGTGGCTTGCTCTTTTGTTTCTAAGATAAAAAATGAAGATGTTGTTTGACACATTGCTTCATTGATACTATAGGCATTTTATGCAAAAAATAATCCCTCTAATAATTTTCTTAGCTGCATCCCACAGAATTGGATGTTTTTATTTTCATACAGTTAAAATGATCTTAATTTCTTTCTGGTCTCTTCTTTGTTGCATAGATTATTTTAAAATAATATGTGGATACCTTTCTAGAGTTGACTTCTAATTGGATTCCATTGTGGTCCCCAAATATACTTAATATGACTTGAATTCTTCCAAATTTGGTAATACTATTTTTGGGGCTTCCCCGATGGCTCAGTCAGTAAAGAATCCACCTGCAACGCTGGAGACCTGGGTTCGAACCCTGGGTCGGGAAGATCCCCTGGAGGAGGGCATGGCAACCCACTCCAGTGTTCTTGCCTGGGGAATCCCCATGGACAGAGGAGCTGGCGGGCTGTAGTTCATGGGGTTGTAACGAATCATATATGACAGAGTGACTAAGCAGAGCACATTTTTTAGCCCACAATGAGTTTTATTTCAGTGTATCATCTTTGTTCAATTGAAAAAAATTCACATTACTCTGTCACGACATGGAATGTTCCACAAATGTCACTTAGGTCAATTTAGTTATTGTGTTCATCAAAACTTTTATATTATTTCTGATTTCCTGTATACATGTTCTATGAAGCAAAGTAAGATAGTGTTGAAATCTCTATCTATAGTTATGGATTTGTCTGTTTCTCCTTGCAATTCAAACGCTTTTTTATCACTTATTTTGAAAGTCTGTTAAAATTTCATAAATGTCTTATGGTTATTAAGAGTTTTTTCTGAATTGGCTCATACAGCATTGAGAAATGAGCCTTTTGCATCCCTAGTAATATTCTTTGCTATAAACTTATTTTGTCTGGTATCAATATAGGTATTCCAGTTTTTCTATAATTAGTGTTGGCATGTTGCATCATTTCTATCCTTTTAACCTAGTTTTGTTTTTATATTCAAAATGTATTTCTTTTTGGTTGAATATAGTTAGGTCTTATTATTTTATCCAATTTGATATTCTCTTGTTTTCATGTATTGCTACCAGTTACTAAATTGTCTAAACACAAAGAAGACAATGTGAATAGTTATTCACATAATATAAATGATTAAGAAAAAGTATAAAATAGTGATTCTAAGTTAATATTTTAGAGGGACTGGTACAATAAATGTTAAGAATGATTTTTGTTTTTAATGAAGATGATAAGTGTTGAGCTAGAACAGGCTTTTTCACAGATAAGGATTGACCCCATTTCCTGTATCTAAATGTATTTTAAGGATAGAGCCTATATTTATAAAAGTGAGGGAAAGAGAACACTAATGCTTTGAAAAAAAGTTAGATAGTTTTTGAGTATTCAAAGTAACATAGAGTGAGATTAAAAAAAACACTAGAAACAAAGTGGAAGTAGCTGTGAGAATATCTTCACTAATCTCACATTATTTATATATTTACCTAGAGTCATGAAGAGTATGGAATTATCTGGGTAGAAATCACTGACACTTTTAGTATCTGTTATTTGTTTTCTGTGCAAATTACCCTTACTTTCATAATATGAGCATGAATGTGCATTACACTTGACACATTTGTTAGCATATTGGAATGAGGGAAGAGTCGTATCCACAATTGATTATAATAGTAACATTTAGAAACAGATGGGAATATAGCATTAGATTCGGTTGGACTGACAGGTGAAACAAGCTTTCTCAGAAACCCCTAGATGGCTGAGAATTTTGTACAGTGTACACGTAAGAATTGCATATTCAATAATAACATCAATGATAGTAATTTTCATTATTACCATTTTTACAAATGAAAAAAAATCAGTGACCTTCATATACTGAGTTAATCTAGCTTGTCTTTAAAACATTCTTATGTTGACAGCCATTGAATTACGCTTTTCTTTCTCAATTTGAATAGGTTCTTCACAGTGGTAGCAAAAGAGAATTTTTAAAACTGTCATATTCCTAGGTAATTCATAATAATTATATTTTGGCATCTCTTGAGTCACACAATTTGATTATATTTAACCCACACTTTAATTTCCACTATTTACCCATATGCATATATAGCTAACTTGGCACAGATATCTCAAAGCATATTTTTTTCTCGCTAGTAAAACTGCATAGTGAAAGAAACAAGGAAACATAAACTGAAACTGTGCTGCAAATAATCTAAAATCTACACTTTTTAAATAATGGTAGATATGTCACTCACTGGTTTTCTAGCAAACTCACTAATAGCATAGCAGCCAGCTCTTGATTTACTTCAGAGGAGAAATGTGATATCAGAAAAAAACAAAAATATACTCTACATATGAGAAATCCCCTTGTAGAAAATATATGCACAGACTTTTAAATAATTTCAATGATTATTGTTTCAAATTAACAAAGAGCATTTTGATTCTCTCCTGTCTGATTTAAGTTGACATCTGCAGGAATTTGAGAATGTTGAAAAAGTAAAATTGAATATATTAGTTACTTTTGAGAAGATGGAGTTCATTCACATTTAATAGGCAATTAAAATTTATGTTTTCCCTTTTAAAGTGGTGGGCAGATGCATATAGGAAATTCTGTTTGCAGGCTTCTTTGAAAGCTACAAGATAGAATAAGGAAGAAGGAAATGCATGAGATTCATATCAAGAATTTTTTTCCTGAGGGAGGACCGTCACTATGCCCTTTGTTGTAATGGATGAGATAAATGGATAGAGAATAATGAATGATAACTGTTCTGAAGATTCTGGCACTTCATATGATTGATCCCATAGGTAATCCAGAGAATGTTGTTTAAAATAAGATTGCAAATATCTTTGGTTTGACTTTCTTCATCCTAGAAAAGATGCTTAAAGAAATCTAGTGATGATATGAAATTTCCAAAAGTTGTGAATATAGCTAGTTTTAAAATTTTATTTATGCATGCAAAATCATTGTTTGATTTTTCTTTGTTCATAAAGATTCACAGCCTTGACTCATACGACAGTGACAGTAGACAATAGAAAAAGTAAAAGTAAATCTGATAATATGTTCTGATTATCTATCGCTAGATGAGAAACCACCCAAAAATCACTTGCTTGAAACAATGAGATGATACTATCTCTAATAGTTCTGTGTTTCGACTAGGCTCACCTAGGCAGTTCCCACTAGAGTAACGTGTGCAGTTGCAGTCAGTAATGGCTGATTACAGTTGCTGGTATGGCAATAAAAAGAGCTCAGAGAACACCCTCCCCTGGACAGAAAGCTATTAAACTTGTAACAATCAACAAAGTCAATCATTCAAAGTCTCTGAAGATTCACTAAAGGGCTAACAACAAATTGAGAAAAATTTATTAAACAAAGTCCTTGGAGGCAGGATAAGAACAACAGGAAGTCCTGGTTTTAGTTATTAGTTAAATGCAGTTAGTGACTGCAGTTATATCCCCATAGTTCTGCCTCACAGAATTGCTGTTCCAGTAAGTTTGATTGCCTAGTGGCAGTTCTGATCTCCCTCAGAATCCTGGGGAAAGAGCTTTTTGGAATAACTTTGTTGTTTGGATGCTAAGTCTTGTCCAGCTGTTTTGTGACCCCATGGACTGTAGCCTACCAGGCTCCTCTGTCCACTGGATTTTCCAGGCAAGGATACTGGAGTGGGTTGCCATTTCCTTCTCCAGGGGATCTTCCTGACCCAGGGATCCAACCTGCGACTCCTGTATTGGCAGGCACCTGGGAAGCCCTTGAAATGATTTTGGTAGCCAGCAAACATTGGCAGATATCATTTGCACTTCTCTGTACTATGGAAAGTTTATATCATGTGGCTGGCAGTAGCTGTGTGGCTTCCAGTTCCCTACTTGCCACTGTTGCTAGTTAGAATGAACCTAGGGAGGAAGCAGAGGAAGTGAGAAGATCCATTTCCCACACAGTTCTCTGTGTTTGGAAAAAAAAGCTACTGCTGAGGGCTTGGTAGGCCTGTGGCAGCTTCCATCCCCTCCAGCTTCCTGTAATTAAAGAATGGTTTCAAGTAAATTTAGCAGCTGGTCAACTTTGGCAGATTCCGTCACCTGTGATTCTGGAGTGTAGAAGTTTCACACTGTGTGATGGCAACAACTGGGGAGCAACACCAATCCTCCAACTCCCTGTTTGCATGCACACGAACCCATATGCTTCACACACAGGTTTGTGCACACATTCACAAAGCTCCTGGTACATAGCACAAAAATGTGCCTGGAGAGTGCTGCTGCTGCTGCTGCTAAGTCACTTCAGTTGACTCTGTGCGACCCCATAGATGGCAGCCCACCAGGCTCCCCCGTCCCTGGAATTCTCCAGGCAAGAACACTGGAGTGGGTTGCCATTTCCTTCTCCAATGCATGAAAGTGAAAAGTGAAAGTGAAGTCGCTCAGTCGTGTCTGACTCTTAGCGACCCCATGGACTGGAGCCCACCAGGCTCCTCCATCCATGGGATTTTCCAGGCAAGAGTACTGGAGTGAGCTGCCATTCCCTTCTCTGGGAGAGTGTTGAGCAAGCCTCAAAGATGGGCAACACCCTGCCCCTGTAAAGGAGTCGGGATTCAGTGTGGAACAGTGCATGCCTGAGGACATTTTTGCCAACAGTAGAGCAATCAGCTGGCAATTAGTGGGGGCTAGTATCTCAGTAGGATAACCAGCCAGGAGCTTAATTTGATGATAAAGGAGAAAGGGACTCTAAGAGAGCAGAGGTAAAACCTAACTGGTCTTTGATTATCAGGAAGACAGTGTACATGTTGCAGTGTGACCCTCTGAGAAAAATATCAATAGTACACACTACAAGAGAAATAGACTTTGTTGCACTAGTGCAAACACTCTGTGAGGTTGGAGTTATCCTGATACCAAAATCCAACAGAGGAATCACTAAACAAGAAATCTATAGGCCATATAGACATAAAACTCATAAACAACAAAATACTAACAAACTAACTCCAATGATACAATGATGCTTGAAAAAGAACCCAAAACATCTGTGTGCTTATACACACGCACACACGCACACACACACACACACACACACACACACACACACACACACACACACATATATATGACTAAGTAGGATTTATCCCAGGAATCCAAGTGTTTTAAAACCCAGAAGTCAATCAGTACAATACATTACATCAGTAGAACAGAGGATAAAGAACACATGATTTTCTCAGTAGACACAGAAAAGGCTTTGATAAAACTCAATGCCATTTCACAATAAAAAGCTTGGAATAGGGCAGAAATTCCTCCAAATGATAAAGGACATTCAAGAAACAAGCATACCTAACAGCATACTTAATGATGAAAGACTGAATCCTCTAACATTATCATCAGCAAATAGAAGGAGCATAAGCAGATGTCACTTATGCTACTTCTTCTTAACTTTGTGCTAGACATTCTAGCCAAACAACAAACAAACAAACAGACAACAAACAAAAACAGGTATCAAGGTTGGAAAAAAAACTATTTGCAGATGACATATTGTATATACAAAAATCCAAAGAATACACTGAAAACCTGTTAGAAACAATGACTTCATAGTTGCAGGTCAAAAAATAAATGTACAAAAATTTGTACTTCTATATGCTAACAGTGAACAAATTGAAATTATGGACAATTCTATTTATGTTATTTTCAAAAAGAATGTAATATTTAAGAATAGGTTTAACCACTAGTGGAAGATTTGTACACTAAATACTATAAACCATTGCAGAGAAAAACTAAAGATCTAATTAAATGGAAAGGCATCTCATATTCTTGTATTGGAAGACTTACTACTGTGATGATGGCAATATCCCCCAAAGCAATCTATACATTCAGTGCAATCATTATCAAAATCTCAACTTCACTTTTTTTTTTTAGAAAGTGATAAGCTAAAAAAAAAAAGAAAAAAAAAGAAAGTGATAAGCTTATCCTAAAACTAATGTGAGATTGTGTGGGATAGACAGTAATGGAAAAAAATCTTCACAAAAGAACAAATTTTGAGGACTCATTTGTGCCAGTTTCAAAACTTAACCATAAAGCCATAATATGCCCTTGAAACTGAATCGAAGAGTCCAAAATGAGACTTTGGTCAATTAATTGTGACAAAGGTGCCAAGACAATCCAATAGGGAGATTTTTTTTTTTTCAATTAAAACTGCTGGGACTCCCACATACAAAATAATGAATTTTGAACTCTACTTCACAATGTTTGCAAATAATTAATTCTAAAAAGACCATAGAATGAGATATAAGAGCTAAAACTGAAAAATACATACAGGGAAACTTACCAATGAATCTTCATGGGCTTGTGTTAGGAAATGCTTGCTTAGATAGGAAATGGAATGTAAAAACTACGAAAGAGAGAAGCAGTAAAAAGGTTTGTGCTTAAAAAAGTCATCATCAAGTAAGCTAAAATAACTGAAAAAAAGTTTTGTCATTCATATATATAATAGGGGATTTGTATCTATACTATATAAAACATGTAATGCAACTCTGCAGTAAAAATACAAATCCAATTAAAAATGACAAAAGATATGAATACATATTGTTCCAAAGAAGATATACAAAGCACCTATAGGTATATTAAATGATGCTTAACATGGTAATTAATCAGGGACATACTTTGGAACCCATGAAATACCACTTCACACATCCTCAGTTCACTTTAGTTGCTCAGTTGTGTCTGATTCTTTGTGACCCCATGGACTGTAGTACATCCTGGATTTGTCTATAATGTCACATGTCCTAGATTTGTTTATAATGAAGAAGACAGACAATAACAAGTGTTAGTGGAAATGAGATACTGTACCATTTACACATCATGGCAAACAGTTTGGTAGTTCCTCCGAAGTCTCAGGGACATTGAATTACCATTAAACATAAAATTACCATTCTACTTCTAGGGAATATAACAAAACTATGTGAAAATAGGTGTTAAAATCAAAATTTACACAAAAATGTTTATAACAGCATATTTAGTATAGCAAATGATGAAAATAACCCAGTGTCCATCAATTGATGAATGAATGAACAAAATGTGATGTACCAGTAAAATGAAATATTATTCAGACATAATAAAGAATGACATATTGATAAATGGTACAACATGGAAGAATATTGAAAACATTCTGCTAAGTGAAAGAAGTTAATCACAAAAAAACTCACATGTTATATGATTTCTTTTATATGAAATGTCCAAAATAGGTAAATCTATGGGGACAGAAAGTAGCTTTGTGGTATTCTAAAGCTGAAGGCAGAAGGAGAAAAGGAACGATATAAATGTCTGAATGCAGAGTTCCAAAGAATAGCATGGAGATATAAAAAAGCCTTCCTCAGCAATCAATGCAAGGAAATAGAGGAAAACAATTGAATGGGAGAGCCTAGAGATCTCTTCAAGAAAATTAGAGATATGAAGGGAACATTTCATGCAAAGCTGGGCACAATAAAGGACAGAAATGGTATGGACCTAACAGAAGCAGAAGATATTAAGAAGAGGTGGCAAGAATACACAGAAGAACTATACAAAAAAGATCTTCATGACCCAGGTAACCACGATGGTGTGATCACTCATCTAGAGCCAGACATCCTGGAATGTGAAGTCAAGTGGGCCTTAGAAAGCATCACTATGAACAAAGCTAGTGGAAGTGATGGAATTCCAGTTGAGCTATTTCAAATCCTAAAAGATGATGCTGTGAAAGTGGTGCATTCAATATGCCAGCAAATTTGGAAAACTCAGCAGTGGCCACAGGACTGGAAAAGGTCCGTTTTCATTCCAATCCCAAAGAAAGGCAATGCCAAGGAATGCACAAACTTACCACACAATTGCAATCATATCACACACTAGCAAAGTAATGCTCAAAATTCTCAAAGCCAGGCTTCAACAGTACATGAACCATGAACTTCCTGATGTTCAAGCTTGTTTTAGAAAAGGCAGAGGAACCAGTGATCAAATTGCCAACATTCGTCGAATTATAAAAAAGCAAGAGTTTAGAAGAAAAAAAATCTACTTTATTGACTATGCTAAAGCCTTTGACTGTGTGGATCACAACTGTGGAAAATTCTGCAAGAGATGGGAATACCTGACTTGCATCCTGAAAAATCTGTATGCAGGTCACGAAGCAACAGTTAGAACTGGACATGGAACAACAGACTGGTTCCAAATAGGAAAAGGAGTATGTAAAGGCTGTATATTGTCACCCTGCTTATTTAACTTATATGAAAGGTACATCATGAGAAATGCTAGACTGAATGAAGCACAAGCTTGAATCAAGATTGCCAGGAGAAATATCAATAACCTCAGATATGCAGATGACACCACCTTTATGGCAGAAAGTGAAGAAGAACTAAAGAGACTCTTGATGAAAGTGAAAGAGAAGAGTTAAAAAGTTGGCCTTTTCAACATTGAGAAAACTAAGATCATGGCATCCGGTCCCATCACTTCATGGCAAATAGATGGGAAAACAATGGAGACAGTGAGAGACTTTATTTTTCTGGGCTCCAAAATCACTGTTGCTGGTGACTGGAGCCATGGAATTAAAACATGTTTGCTCCTGGGAAGAAAAGGTTTGACCAACATAGGCAGCATATTAAAAAGCAGAGACCTTACCTTGTCGACATAGCTAGTCAAAGGTATGATTTTTCCAGTAGTGATTCATGGATGTGAGAGTTGGACTATAAAGAAGGCTGCGTGCTGAAGAATTGGTGCCTTTGAACTGTGTTGTTGAAGAAGACTCTTGAGAGTCCCTTGGACTGCAAGAAGATCCAACCAGTCCACCCTAAAGGAAATCAGTCCTGAATATTCATTGGAAGGACTGATGCTGAAGCTGAAACTCCAATACTTTGGCCACCTCATGTGAAGAACTAACTCATTGGAAAAGACCCTGGTGTTGGGAAAGATTGAAGGTAGAAGAAGGGGATGACAGAGGATGAGATGGTTGGATGGCATCACTGACTGAATGGACATGAGTTTGAGTATCTCCAGGAGTTGGTGATGGACAGGGAAGCCTGGTATGCTGCAGTTCATGGCACCGCAAAGAGTCAAACATGACTGAGTGACTGAACTGAACTGAAAGCTGAGAGTGGAGGAGGAATGGGTAGTAACGACTAATGAGTATGCGGTTGTTTGTGGATTCATGGAAGTGTTATAAAATTGGACGCTGGTTGTTATTTGTTATACAAATGTGAATTACACATTTTAAATGAATGCTTTATGATTTGTCAATTATATCTCATTAAACCTGTCTCTTCACTTCACTTCACAAACCTGTCTCTTAAAAATATGATACCAGAAGAAGAAACCCTATGTAAGATGATATGACTTGTATCTTCTGTCTCTAATTCTGGATTCTTCATGGCTCTCATTCCCTGGCTGCTGGTGTCTGAGATATTGACAGCTGACTCCCTTTGGCTCATGTACTTTTCCTTGGTGACTCAATGATTCTGGACACCTGGCTAAATAGATAACTTGTGATGACCCCAGAAGGTAGTGATATACCTGTACTGCTGTCAAGAATGACCTGTGTTTTAGGGTAGCTAAAAGAGATAGATGGGTATCTGAAATGATGGCTAATTGTCCTCTAATTGAGCCAGTCAGCCTTTGACAGAATCAGCCTTTCCACTATTAGATCAGCTTTTAGAGTTTTATAAGTTAATTCTAAAACTGGATTTGAATCTGAAACTTGTCTATTCCACCACCCTCCTCCAATTTCCAATCTGTTTCCCAACATGAAGGGAGCTGTGGTAGTTTGGCAATCCACTTAGTGGTTTAAAAATAGTAAAAGAAGACTATACTTTCAGGGATCATTTCTATAGTTTATTACTAAAAATAGTAAAAGGAGTGGGGGGATAATGAGTGACTGGGACTGGAGACATAGAAAGGCTCGAGTGGGCTCGATGTCCAGGATGGTTCCCTCACGTGGCTGATACCTGATGCTGTCAGTTGAAAACATATATTTGACTTTCAATCAGAGCACCTACTTGCAGTCTGTATATTTAACCTGGGCTTCTCACAACATGATGATACATGCACCAAACTATCTGCATGCCTACCTCCTCTCAGTGAGGTGTCCATATGCCTTCATCTTTGGTGATTCATTCTCAATCTCTCTCTCTCTCTCTCTCTCCTCTCCCAATCCCAACACAAACAATGGCCATCACAGTACAAAAACTCCAGGACAAAGAAAACAGTTTCTTTTTCTTCACTCCAGCTATTGCCCAGTGTTTCTCCTGATCTCAGCTACTCTGCAAAAACATCGAAGATATTAATCATACATTTTTATCTGAGCATAGCATACCTCCTAGTGTTAACGTTTTTGGAGTCTGACATGTACAAAGCTCAGATCCTTCTAGTCCTTAGTTTTGTTTGTTATATATATCAGTGGTCAGTAACATCACTGTGTCAGTGTGTTATTCTCTGTCATGTCCAATTCTTTGTGACCCCATGGACTGTAGCCCACCAGGCTACTCTGTCCATGCGATTTCCCAGACAAGAATACTGGAGTGAGTTGTCATTCTTTTCTCCAGGGGATCTTCCTGACCCAGGGGTCGAACCTGGGTCTCCTGCATTGCAAGTAGATTCCTTACCCTCTGAGCCACCAGGGAAGCCCCCTGTGGTCAGCAACATAGTACTGTATTAAAGAATAATGGTAAATATCATCCTTGAACTGTTCCTGATTTAAAAGTGAATATATCTCAAGTTTGTTCATGAAACATGATTCTTACTGTAGATTTTGGTATGTGAGTATCAAGTTTAGTACATTCTCCTTGATTCAAAGTATTTTGAAAATTATATTGATATAGTTTTTCTTTAAAATTTAATATGGATAACTACATTTATATATTTCCTAATATTGAAACACAGATAGTAAAGAATATGCCTTCAGTGCAGGAGATCCAGGTTTGATCTCTGGGTCAGAAAGATCCTCTGGAGAAGAGGATGGCTACACATTCCTGTATTCTTGTCTAGAGAATTCCATGACCAGAGGAGCCTAGTGGGCTACAGTCCATAGGGTAGAAAAGAGTCAGACACAACTGTGTGACTAACATTTTCACTTTTCACCCTGGAAACTATAGATTTTATTAATGCATTCCCGAGGAAAACTCTACTTGAAAATATGTTTCTTACATATTGTCAGTGGATATCCTTAACTAGGATGTTATTTTTATGTTTAGGGGCTGATGTTAGCCTGTAATTTCCCTTGAATTTAATATCCTTAAAATGTTCTACTAAGGTTGTATACTAGCCATAAAAATTGAATTGTCAGCTCTTTTGGTTAAACTTGATTTAATTATCTTTATTTGTGTTTTTCACATGCTGTATTCTTTCATTTTTGCTCCTTTCCTGCATTACATTGTATAGATAAAATACCTTCTGCCAGTGGAAGCTTAAATGACTTATTTTTAAGGTTCTGATTCTTATGTCTAAAATATTGAGACTTGCTGTTGTTCAGTCACTAAGTCATGTCCGTCGCTTTGTGACCCATGGACTGTAGCAAGCCAGGCCTCCCAAGCATACCCAAACATATATTTATGTTTTCGAACAGTTTTGCACCATTTCTATATATGTCCCTACGTAAAACAAGTACCTACCCACCTCATATGCTTTCCATTAATTGAGCCCATGTAAGGGGCAGAATATGAGAGCTCTAAAATTTTTGTTTTTAAGTTGGTAGGGGAGAGGTTGAATAAATTTAGAAGAGAGTAATATAAACACATTGTGTTTTAGAAATATCAAGTTCATAGCAATGTTACAGACTGATTCAGATGATAGGAAAAACTCACAGCAAGGTTATTTGGCATTACATTTCTGTAGCAGTCAGGAAAAATAATGGAAGCCTCAGTTAAGAAAGTGGCAGATGGTGTGGAAAAGACAGATGTTTCAAGAGAGATTTGTGGAGTTGGAGATGGTGGCAGTGTTGAATGATGTGGTGATACCAGAAAGCCAGTTTGAACTCTGTCTTCCTCTGTCCTTTTTCCTTCATGCAGTGCTACTTTTTTTTTTTGCTGCTGCTTTCTATCTCTTCCTCTCCTTCCCCTCTCCCTCACTCCTCTGTTCCTCTCTCATATCCCCCACCACATACACACATGCATACATTTACGTATATATAGTTGTGACATTTTTCATCCTGAATTCCAAGATGGCATAGCCATCTTGCTGTTTGCTTTAGTATGTATCACATGGCCCTGATCCAAACATGAGAGAAATGAGCAAGTTAACTTAGCAGGCATAAAGGAGCAATAATATATTATTAATATTTCCTGAGTGATATATTTGTCAATTAGATCTTCCATTCCCATCATCTCCTTGTGTCAAATACTACGATAGCTACTTCTATAGCCAATCACAGCTTTCCACATTGCTTAAACTTCAGCCAGTCATAGTTTCACAGAGACATATTATCCCCACAGTAGGTTTTAAGGCTGTCCATCTCCATATATGAACCCCTACTCTAGCATCTGCAACAGCCAGTATGAAATTGGGTAATCAAAAATCAAGCGAGAGATCTGACTTCTGTGGGCTATCAATAGGGCCTAGAACTTTGATTCAGTTCCTGGCACCCCTCAGAGTTTTTATACATGGTGTGAGTTGATGGCAGCAAAGATGAATCAGTAAGCATGTGGGAGAAGTCTATGACTAACAGCTCAGAGCTGGATGTAGCTCGTAGGGAACTGATTTAGCTTTTTTGTTTTATCAAGTATCCTTTTGCCTAAGCATATCACTCTGATTTTGGTTGAAGCTTTATGTCACCAAACAAGCATGTAGAAGCAAAAGATAATTCACATGCATAGAAAACAAAAATGAGTACCAGGTTAAATTCTCAAATATTAAGTACTGGAAGAGGCTGTTAGCAAAGTATCTTTTGCTCATATGTATTTGTTAAAGATGTGAAAATAAGATATTGTTGTATATTATTAATGTAACTGTTTATGGATTATCTTCCTGAGCACAAGCATACTACCAATCATACTGAAGAATTATGCATATGTTGAGGATGTGGCTGAAGAGTGGTAGAGTTGGGAAGATGTCATTTTACTTAGAATTTGAAAAGATTTATTTTGGAAGGCCTTTATAAAACAAAAGAGAAGCAATAGGTTCTGGGTTTGGAATACATGAGTTATATGTTTTTTTTTTGTCATCTTAAAATTTTTATTAAAAGAATGAGAAAATTTAAGGAAATGTCAAGTGGAAGATGAAGCAGAAAGAAGAAATAGCAACACAGTATAGGAAAATTAACAATATAACAAGATGTAACAAACTCACATTATAAATCAAAATAGAAATTTATAAACAGGCAGAGATAATGAACAGGCTGTCATATTTGTCTCATGAGCCAATTAATGAAAAGGAGTGAACTGTATGAATTATATTGAATTAAAATTAAATTTCTTGCCACTTTGACTGAAAATGCTGACATCAACAAATATACGACTTTTGCCACTGCAGTGAAGTATTTCCAACAAAATGGTTAACAAGCCTCATCAATTGAAAGAGCATTTAGGATCATTTATAGAAAAAGAAAACTTGATATACACTTAAATCTTACAGTTCATTTAAAAGAGATATCTCAAATCTGACAAAAACCTTGAACTTTAAATAGCGTTACTAGTTTGAATTTTAAAGCTAGAAAAACATATTTTATATCATCCATAAAAAATTAATCACTAAGCTAGAGAAAAGACTGAATGCTCATGTTGTTATCTCTGGAAAAGGGCAGAAGCTTCTTGTCATATGAAAAGAAAATCAGAATATGCAGATAAAATTCTAAGAAAAATGGTATAGAGGTGTTTCAAGAAGTGAACTGAAAATATTTCTTGATTTTGATTTTTATGATATGTGTCAGCTTTTTCAAACTTGTAATTTCCTTTTACGTTATAAATACATATTTTTATGTAATTTAATATTCAAAAATTTGTGTACCCTGTCTCCTGCATCTCCTGCATTAAGGGAATTCTTTTACCACTGAGCCACCTGGGAAGCCCGCACAATCTTGATTGAAACACACCCACCAAAAGCATATAAACTTTGCTGTTTTAGTCTGACTCTTTGTGATCCTGTGGACTGTAGCCCACCAGGTTCCTCTGTCCATGGGATTTCCCAGACAAGAATACTGGACTGGTAACCGTTTCCATCTACACGGGACCTTCCCACCCCAGGGATTGGACCCCCATCTCCTGCGCTGAAAGGCGGGCTCTTTCCCACTGAGTCGCCAGGGAAGCCCTTTTATAAACTTTAGGTCCAATAAAACTTTTATCTACTCCTGGTGTCAAAAGAAAAAAAAAAGATAAATTGGAGAGTATGTCAGGTAAGATTACTTGAGAGTAGTATGTATAGCTACAAAACAAGACTGAGAAGAGAACTCACCTTTTTTAAAATGTTGGCAGCTTTCAATTTCTCAAGAAGCAAGTGTCTTTTGTAGGGGTTAGGGAGCACTGTGGAGAGAGAAGACATGTGAAACCATTAATGGGCAGGGGTTTCTTCTTAGAAACAATAAATCATGATAATTACAACTATAATGTAAACTCTTACTGACTGAACAGATCATACACTTTCAAGTCTGTGTGTCTCAGACAAATACATATCACCAGGTCTGCTAGTACACAAAATCTCTACTCCTTAGATAAACTAGCTGATAATATCCCTATTTTGTGGCTACAGAAAACTGAAGATATCAAGATTAGTTGAGTTGTGTAAAGTCTCACAGCTAGCAGATGGTAAGATTCTGCAGTGTTCATCCTTTCTCTATACCATACCGTCTCCCCGTGAGGCTAGATATATTCTGAGAAATATATTGAAAATACATACACCTTCAAAGATTGCTATCCAGTTCCTTTAACTGTATGGTATTATTTTTATTGCTTTTTCTCTATTTGTTTTAAATTGGGGTATATATAATTGATTTATAATGTGTTAGTTTCTAGAGTGAATCAGTTATACATGTCCATATGTATAACTTGTCATATGTATATTTGCACATATATTTGTATTCTTTTCCATTATGACTTATTGCAAGATATTGAATATAGTTCCCTGTGTCAGACAGTAGGACCTTGTTTATTTTCTATAGTGTGTATCTGCTAATTCCAAACTCCTAATTTGTCCCCTCCCCCTTTCCCCTTTGGTAACCACAAGTTTATTTTGTATGTCTATGAGACTTTTTCTGTTTTGTGATAAGTACATTTGTATCAGTATTTTAGATCCCACACATAAGTGGTACAATATGATCTTTGTCTTTCTCTCTCTGACTTACTTCATTTAGTACAACCATCTCTAGGTCCATCCATGTTGCTGCAAATGGCATTATATCATTCTTTTTTGGCTGAGTAGTATTCCATTAAATATATATACAGTATTCCTATATAAATATATCATTATATATATTAAATCTTCTTTATCCATCCAGTTGATGGACATTTTTAGATTGATTCCATGTCTTAGGTAGTGTGTGTATTTTATTTTTCTATAATGTTTGCCTTCCATATCTGCAAGCTCTGCATCTGTGGATTTAATCAACTGTAGATCAAAAATATTGGGAAAACATTCCAAAAGGCAAAACACGCATTCTTCATGTACTGGACACTATGCATAACATTTACATTACATTTGCAGGTATTTGGGGCTTCCCTGTAACTCAGCTGGTAAAGAATCCGCCTGCAATGCAAGAGACCCCAGTTCGACTCCTGGGTTGGGAAGATCAGTTGGAGAAAGAATAGGCTACCCACTCCAGTATTCTTGGGCTTCCCCGATGGCTCAGCTGGTAAAGAATCCTCCTGCAATGCGGGAGACCTATGTTCAATCCCTGGGTTGGGGAGAGACCCTAGAGAAGGGAATGGGTACCCACTCCAGTATTCAAAGAGTCAGACACTACTGAGCGACTTTCACTTACAAGTATTTACATTGCATTTACATTACAGTAGATGTTGTATGTAATCTAGAGATGATTTAAAGTATAGGAGATGATATATATATAGATTATATGCATTTTCTACATTA
This sequence comes from Muntiacus reevesi, assembly GCF_963930625.1. Lineage (NCBI taxonomy): Eukaryota > Metazoa > Chordata > Mammalia > Artiodactyla > Cervidae > Muntiacus > Muntiacus reevesi. The sequence continues at coordinate 32,385,894 of NC_089271.1, read as the reverse complement.
TTTTGTAAAAGGGACGTGAACATAGGCAGATTTTGGTGTCCGAGGTGAGTCATGGAACCAATCTCCCTCAAAATTACTGAGCAATGACTATACTCTAAATGGATTTCAGTATGTTTTGACAGTTTTATTACCTCTTATATACCAGTTATAACATAAAACATGCTACTAAGAGAGGAAATAATAGAAAGGTTAAGGTGAAAATTAGTAATTTATGCTCCACTATATTTACTGTTACTCTGCTCATTTTACTAGCAAAATCATTCATATCGCATAGCATTCCCTTTAAGTGAATTCTAATATTTCAGTTTTAGTTTTTATTTGAAAATAAACACTCTTCTGAAGTTAACACCTGATCCTGCCAGTCTTTTAGACAGGAAGGAAGGAAGGTAGCCAGTGATACTGTCATAGCTTGAAGAGTCCCTCAAGAGAAAGTAGAAGGATCAACACTTATATTAAACCTTTTAGAATCTCCAAAAACACACACTTGGTTTTAGGTGCAGCTGTGGTCCTTGATGTTGTTTATTATTGTAGTCAGTAAGTATCACTTTCAATTTTGCCCCCCAGTCTGATCTTTTAAGTGCTAAATTTTATCTATTTTCCATCTTCACTGAAGTACCAGCAAAGTAAAGAGAATACTTGTTTGGGATTTGTGAGGAAATGGCTGAAATCTTTTTTCTGTAAGAGAGCTGTTACTGTAGAGGCTGAAATTGTTTGCTCTAACCAAAATGTTGTAGTAGAAGTTATGGCATACACACATTATCTTTACTTTAAGGCTATTACTGGATTCTAGTTCCTATACTTTTTTAACTTATTTATTGTGGGGAAAAATATATCTACACTCCTAATAAATTTTTGAGTATAGAGTACAGTATTGTTAACTATCAACAGTGTTGTATGGTAGATATCAACAATTTTTTGTCTTCCTTGACAGAAACTTTATATCCATTGGATAGCAATCCTTATTTCCCCATCTCCCCAGCTCCTGGCAACCACCATTTTTTCTACATCAGTGAGTTTGACTACATACCTCATAAACGTGGCATTAGGCAGTATTTGTCCTTGATTGGATCATTTCACTCAGCTAATATCCTCAAGGTTCGTGTTGTAGCATGTGACAGGGTTTCCCTTTTTTATGGCTGAATAATATTCTGTGATATGTGAGTACCACTGTCTCCTTACCCATTCATCTGTCAGTGGACATAGAAGATTTATACTACCTCTTGACTATTGTGATTAATACTACAATGAACATAAGTGCAAATCTCTCTTCAAGAGCAGATTCCTGAGGATAAATATCTAGAAGTGGGACTGCTGGATCATCTGGCAGTTCTATTTTTAATTTTTTGAGGAACCTCCATAGTATCTCCCATAGTGACTGTACCATTTTCCATTCACACAATAGTGTACAAGTATTCCCTTTTGTCCATACTTTCATCAATACTTTTTATTTTCCCTTGACAGTGGACATCATAACAGAAGTAAGGTGATACCTCATTGTTATTTTCTTTTACATTTCTCTGATAACTAGCAATGTTCCAAACCTTTTCATATACTTGTAGGCCACTTGTATGTCTTTATTCTGATGCATGAACTCTTTTATTGGAGTATAATTACTTTACAATGCCATGTTAGTTTCTGCTGTATACAGTGTGGATCAGCTATATGAATACATATACTCACACACTCTTGAGCCTCCCTAACCCCCAATCCCACCCCTCTAGGTCATCACAGAGCACTGAGCTGAGCTTCCTCTTCTATACAATAATTTCCACTTGTATATCTTTAGGGAAAAGTTTTTTCAAGTCCTTTGGCCATTGTCTGGGTTTCCTTGGTGGCTTAGATGTAAAGAATCTGCCTGCAGTGCAGGAGACCTGGGTTCGATCCCTGGATTGGGAAGATCCCCTGGAGAAGCGAATGGCGACCCACTCCAGTATTCTAGCCTGGAGAATTCCATGCACAGAGGAACCTGGTGGACTGCGGTCCATGGGGTCACAAAGAGTAAGACACGACTGAGCAAGTTAACACTTTCATGTTTGCCCATTTTCTAGTCAGATCGTTATTATTTTGCTATTGACCTGTAGGAGTTTCTTATATATTATATAAATAAATCCTTTTTTCAGATATATGGTTTGAAACTGTTTTCTCCCACTGCATAGATTGGTCTTTTGTTCTTTTGATTTACTTTACTTTGCAGATTTTTTTTAACTTGATGTAGTCCACTTCTATTTTTGCTTTTCTATATGTGTTTTTGGTGTCACAACCAGGGAATTATTGCCAAGACTAATGTCATAAAAATTTTCCCCATGGGAGGGGGGTTCAAGATGGGGAACACATGTAAATCCATGGCTGATTCATGTCAATGTATGGCAGAAACCACTACAATATTGTAAATTAATTAGCCTCCAACTAATAAAAATAAATGGAAAAAAAAATTTCCCCTATATTTCTTCAAGGAAGTTAAAGGTTCAGGTCTTACATGTTGGCCTTTATTCCAGTTTGAGTTGATTCTTATATATGCTATATGATAAGGGTCCAGTTTCATTATTTTACATGTGAATATCCAGTTTTCCTGTACCAATTGCTGAAAAGAATATTTTTCCCCATTGTGTATTCTTGAGACCCTTGTAGATGACCATTTGAATGTATATCGTTGGGTTTGTTTCTGAGCCATTTTGTTTCTTCAGTCTGTGTCTATATAATTCTATTTTGATTGCTGCAGCTTTGTAATATGTTTTGAAATCAGAAAGTATGAGGCTTCTAGCTTTGCTCCTTCTTAAGGCATTTTTGCCTATTCAGTGTCTCTCGTGGCTCTATATAAATTTTAGGTTTTTTCCTTTGTCTGTTAAAAATATCAATGGGGAAAAAAAGACCATTGGGTTTTGTTAGGAATTGTATTGAATCCATAAAGCACCTGGGTTAGTATGGACATTTTAACAGTATTAAGTCTTTCAAATCCTGGACCTGGGATATCTTTGCATTCTGTGACTTCTTTAATTTCTTTAAAGTATTGCACTTTCCATTGTATAAGTCTTTTACCTCCTTATTTAAATTTATTCCTAAGTATTTTGTTCATTTTGAGGCTATTATAAATGGGATTGTTTTAATTTTCTTTTAAGATTATTAATTTTTTAGTGTATAAAATGCAATTTTTGTATGTTGATTTTATATCCTACAATCTTAACTGCATTAGTTTTAGCATTTTAATGTGAAGTGAAGTGAAAGTCGCTCAGTCAAGTCTGACTCTTTGTGACTCCATGGACTCTACAGTCCATGGAATTCTCCAGGCCAGAATACTGGACTGGGTAGCCTTTCCCTTCTCTAGGGAATCTTCCCAACCCAGGGATTGAACCCAGGTCTCCCACATTGCAGGCAGATTCTTTACCAGCTGAGCCACAAGGGAAGCCCAACATTGTAATGTAATTTTTAGGATTTTCTACATATAACATAATGCCACCTGCAAACACAAATTATTTTTCTTCTTTCATTCTAGTGTGGATGTATTTTGTTGCATTTTTCTGTGTGATTGCTCTAAATAGGACCGTCTAGTGGTACAGTGAGTAAAAGAGGTGAATGTAGGCATCTTTACTTTGTTGCTGATCTTAGAGAAAGAGATTTCAGTTTCTCACCATTGAGAATATTAGTTGTGACTTTTGATATATGACCTTTATCATGTTGAGGTAATTTCCTTGTCTTCCTAGTTTGTTCAGTGTTTTTATCATGAAAAATGTTGAATTTCATTTAGTACTTTTTGTGCATTTATTGAGATGATCATAGGATTTTTATCTTTAATTCTGTATGCTATATACTGATTATGTTATTTTCTGTTAATTTGGTTTTACTGGTTATGGGGAAATGAATGAGTAATAGATGAGTAATATCGCTGGTCCCTGATAGCTCAGTTGATAAAGAATCCATCTGCAATGAAGGAGACCCCGGTTCAATTCCTGGGCCAGGAAGATCCTCTGGAGAAGGAATAGGCTACCCTCTCCAGTATTCTTGGGCTTCCCTTGTGGCTTAGCTGGTAAAGAATCTGCCTGCAATGTGGGAGACCTGGGTTCGATCCCTGGGTTGGGAAGATCTCCTGGAAAAGGGAAAGGCTACCCACTCCAGTATTCTGGCCTGGAGATTTCCATGGACTGTATAGTCCATGGGGTCACAAAGAGTTGGACATGACTGAGAAACTTTCACTTTCAATATTACTAGTGGAAATGTAAAATGAATACATTAGATGTGAAATAGGAAATTATATATAGGAAACAATATATTTAATTTAAAAAATTAAGAGAGCTGTAATATAGAAAATAATGTTTTTTAACAATCCTGTCTTGATTCAACTGGTTGCTATTATTACATAAGTCTGGGTTTGGTTCGTCTGAAAAACAAAACTCTATAAACGCTATGTTAATAAGGAGTTTATATGGAAGATGGAGCTCATATGATAGTAGATGGTTAAAAATTGCCAGAAATTCTTTCACTCCCTCTCTCTCTGCCCTCTCATGCTAAATCTGGGCTTGGTCTTTTTAGTTAATGAATAACTAAATTTTGTTGAAGTTGAGCTTTTTGTTGTAATATATTCCTCAAATTTATTTGCTTATTTAGGCATCAGGATTTCATTTGAATATTGATTTTTTGCAATACAACAAATGTGAATTCTTTAATCAATTTATTTGTTAGAATATGGAACTAACCTTACCTCCAATAACTATGTGTTTTGCTGTGGTGTCCCATCAGCTCTCTGTCCTCTAATACAGTAAAATGATAATTTAAACAGTAAACTAACTCATAGATGGTTCTATAAGTCTTGAATTAAATGTACTCTATTTGGCCTTAAGCCTTAAATTTTCTTTGATAATACTTTAACATACTTTATAAATTTGTTTACTAATGCTTAAGTCACTAGTGCTTTTTGGATAGAACATTATTTCAGATCTTTACAATTGTAACAAAGAATCATTGTACATGAAGGCTGTCCAGTAGCCCATACACATATATAAGAACCTTTCACTTTTGAACAGTGCAGCAATACTATGTCAGTTATTTCCATTGAGGTTGGAGAGGTTGCTTTATTTCATTAAATTCTACCTTCATTTAACAGGTAATACTGTGTTTAAGGCATTCTCTTAGGATTTGTGGTGAGTATAAATAGGAATCAGATGCATAAAATTATTTCAAGAATAGTCTAATGGGGAACTCGTGTGTATACACACATATACACCAAGTACTCTTCCATGAGATAGAAAATACCATATCATTTGGTTGAGAGTGAAAGGTCTGAGAATCTTGAACACTTTAATGGAGAAGGCAACATCTGAGCTGGATCTTAAATACTGGCGAGAATATTTTTGAGTGGAGCAAAACAAGGAATTTCTAAGCAGTGAAAAGAATATCTGTGTTAGGCAGGTAAGCCTGAATTATGTAGTGGTGGTGGTGGTGTAGTCACTAAGTCATGTCTGCCTCTTGTGATCCCGTGGACTGTAGGGCTACAGGCTCCTTTGTCTATGGGATTTCCCAGGCAAGAACACTGGAGTCGGTTGCCATTTCCTTCTCCTGGGATCTTCCTGACCTAGGGATCGAACCCATGTCTTCTGCATTGTAGGCAGTTTCCTGTATTGCAGGCAGATTCTTTTACTACTGAGCCTCCAGGGAAGACTTAAAACATGTAGAGAGAATACTAAATAATTTCATAAATCCATACATAAGGTTCTCATAAAGTCCTTGAAAGGACGTGAGGGAGGATACGCTTTTGATTGAAATCAGAAATTTCACTTGTCTTGAATTTAAATATTAAGGTGTTTGGTGAGAGTAAGAGATTGAGCACCGGATGCTTGTTCTTAACACCAGTTTGTTGAATTCCCTTCAGAAATTTTGTAAACTGTCTAGGTCTACATTTTCTAAACCTTTAGTCTCTCCTGTAGAATGAGACAAACTGATATAAAATTTTCTAAATTTTTTCTTTCAGATCTAAAAGTATGGTTGCTACCTTTACTTAGTAAATAACTGGGAACTAATTAAAAATCCCAAAGTATATGACCAAACCTGTGATAAAGGAAGATGTTTAAAATGATTAAGAATTTAGGAGTAGGTTGACATAGGGATTAGGAATTTCACTTAGTAAGAACAACAACATTCTATGTAAAATGCATGAAGACCAACAAAGCATAAAAGACCGGGATGGGTGGATAAAATAAAAAATGTAAACATAAAAATGAAAGGAGACTTTAACAATATTTTAGTTGTCAAAAGGAGAAATTGATAAATATCTATTGTTAAAATGTTCATTCCTGTTTAAAACATTACACTTTAATGACTTAATATTCATTATTCCTCATGATTTAGACATTTAAAAAACTCGTTGTTTTGTGAAAAATATTTTGAAAGTAAACTGTTTCTTTCTAGTAGAAGAGATGATGTATTCAAGTTATTATTATTATTATCATCATCATCAAGAAAATAAGTAAGGTATATAATTGTGGCTTTCAAACACTGAGGTACTTTTTGAAAATCTCTTTCTTAAATGTCTCTTTGCACCTCCACAGCTATTTTTCTCCACAGACTTTGAGCAATATGCAGAATAGGATAACTTAAGGGGAAGTGTGTGCTACTAATAAAAACTGATGTAGAAATATCAGTATAAGTGCATATAGGCTTACTGGATATTTTTCATTAGAGGCCAATATCTCTTCATTAGTACTTCGTATTAGTGTGATGTGATAAAAGAATTTGGCATAAATAAAAATAAAAAACATTTTAAAGCCATGTATAAGAAGTCTGTGTAATAGATCTTATACATATGTCATCTAAATCCATACCTTATATTTAAACTCTGGCAATAAGTTTTCAAAGTGGATATTGATTTTTTTGGTCTGAAGTCATAAATAATTTTGACATGGTGATATTTCATCCTGATTCCTACTATTAAATTAAGACAGTAGTTCTCAAATCACAATCACTAGAAGGACTTATTAAAACAAAGAATTCTGGGTCACACTCCCAGAATTTCAGATTCAGTAGGTTACCAATGGGGCCTAAGATTCTGCAATGCTTGCAAGAGTTTAATTTATTGACCCTTGCCATGAGAGACATTTAAATGGAAAAACATCATAAGCTATTATAATTTGCCTGATTATATTGTAGGATGTATGTATCCCTGCTCCACTTTCTCATTGAGATGTAGAATAGTTCTCTTATTGCATATTTTGCAGACATTTGACTTTTACAAAATCATATGTATAATTTGGAGACGTTTCTAGGTTATCCAAAGACAAAGTTATGTCAGTTCAGTTTGGTCGCTCAGTCGTTTCTGACTCTTTGCAACCCCATGGACTGCAGCACGCCAAAACTCCCAGAGTTTACTCAAACTCATGACCATTGAGTTGGTGATGCCAGCCAACCATCTCATCTTCTGTCGTCCCCTTCTCCTCCTGCCTTCAATCTTACCTAGCATCAGGGTCTCTTCAAATGAGTTATGTCACATGTTACATAAAAATATGTAGCATATGTAAAATTTTAAAATTGTGACTTTGCTGATTTTTTAGAGATATTAATAGGATAAATGTAATCTTCAACACATAGCATTTACTTGCTCTGAAGAGTAGTATAAGTACATACACTTTTAATTTGAAATCATGAAAATACAACTACGTGCCAGAATTGTAACAAGGATGAGAAAGCTTAGAGGACAAGTAGGTGATGTGTATTTTTACAAATTTAATCTCTTTCTTTCTGCTTGGAAAAGTCATTTGTTTCTCAAAAGTTATTAAGGCTATCTTCCCCATTTTAACGTGCTTAAAGCAATGGGTTAAAAATCATTCATACTTATTGGTCTACTGTTGTTTTATATCAAACCAGTGATTAGCTTACTTCACAGAGGAAAACAATTACATTTTTATTGATAAATTTTGAATATATTAGTGTCAGTTCCATGGAATGAAGTTTTTATTTCTATTTTCTAAAAATAGAATTGCATTACTTTACATCTATGATTTTTTATATAATTTTTAAATAAATAACATAGCCATGTGTTTAAAAAAATAAAGTTACAAGTGGTTGATATAATTTCTTCCATTTCTATCAACCAGTTACCTAGTTCCTATCCACCAAGGTAAACAAGGTTATGAATTTCTTTCCTACTCTTTTACCAATATAGAAATATTCTGATTATATAATTAAATTTAAATTAGTAGTTTTCCTAATTTTGCATGTGTGCTAGTCTATATTATATATACTGTTCTGCACTTTTTTTTTCCCACTTAAAATGTATCTTGGAAATCATTCCATATCAATCCATAAGGAATTCTTTCAGTCTTTCTTATGACAATGTTATATTTCATTATCTAAACATATCATTATTTAACTAGTCTCTTACCAATGAATATTTAGATCACTTTTGATCTTTAGATAATGCAAGCAATGACAAAATAAATAAATTTTACTTACACCATTTTACATTTTTGCATGCATATCTATACAATGAATTTATAGAAGGAAATTTATTAGTTCAAAGAGTGTATTAATGCATTTTATATTTTTATACTCCAATCAATAATACATGAGTATCTTTTTCTTTTTATGCTCATGAACATAGCATGTCACCAAGCTTTCAGATCTTTGCCAGTCTGATAGTTGAAAAATGCCTTTTTGATAGAAGTTCAGTTTCACTCCTTACTTTTATGAGATTTAAGAGTTTTAACAACTGTTCATGTGTTAAAGATCTATTTTTATTTCCTTTCCTGGGAAATTATTTTCCTTGGTAAGTTTTCTATTGCATAAACTTATGAGGTTTTGTTGTTGGAGGAGATATGTATATAATAGGGAAATGATCACTTTGTGAAATAATGTGTTATTAGGGGACAATTTACAGCACTGTATCAAAAATACTCAAGAATAAAGTTTAGTTTAAATGAAGTATAAGTATTTTCTTTTTACTCTAATGATTGTACTGTCCACAGATCAACATACGGCTTCCACTTATGGGCCCAAGGTGACAGTTCTAGCTCTAGAACTACCCCCAAAGATAAAGGAGAATACAGGGGACCAGTGGCACCTATCCACAATTTTTTTTTAAAGGGAAAAATCAAAAGTAATATGTGTCATTGTCAGTCAATCTCTATTGGCCAGAACTTTGGTTAAGGCTGTATCTTGATGCTCAGGAATCTAGGAAATCAAGCCTGAGGTTAGCACTTCTGTGCACAGTGAAAATAAAGCTACAGAATAGGGCTATGGGGGAAAATTATAAATTTACCATCAGTTCAGTTCAGTCGCTCAGTCGTGTCCAACTCTTTGCGACCCCATGAATTGCAGCATGCTAGGCCTCCCTGTACATGACCAACTCCCGGACTTTACTCAGACTCATGTCCATCGAGTCAGTGATGCCATCCAGCCACCTCACCCTCTGTCGTCCCCTTCTCCTCCTGCCCCCAATCTTTCCCAGAATCAGGGTCATTTCCAATGAGGCAACTCTTCGCATGAGGTGGCCAAAGTATTGGAGTTTCAGCTTCAGTATCACTCCTTCCAATGAACACACAGGACTGGTCTCCTTTAGGATGGACTGGTTGGATCTCCTTGCAGTGCAAGGGACTCTCAAGAGTCTTCTCCAACACAACAGTTCAAAAACATCAATTTTTCAGTGCTCAGCTTTCTTCACAGTCCAACTCTCACATCCATACATGACTACTGGAAAAACCATAGCCTTGACCAGACGGACCTTTGTTGGCAAGGTAATGACTCTGCTTTTTAATATGCTGTCTAGGTTGGTCATAACTTTCCTTCCAAGGAGTAAGTGTCTTTTAATTTCATGACTGCAGTCACCATCTGCAGTGATTCTGGAGCCCCCAAAAATAAAATCTGACACTGTTTCTACTGTCTCCCCATCTATTTCCCATGAGGTGGGATGCCATGATTTTAGTTTTCTGGATGTTGAGCTTTAAGCCAACATTTTCACTCTCATCTTTCACTTTCATTAAGAGGCTTTTCAGTTCCTCTTCACTCTCTGCCATAAGGGTGGTGTCATCTGCATATCTGAGGTTATTGATATTTCTCCCAGCAATCTTGATTCCAGCTTATGCTTCTTCCAGACCAACGTTTCTCATGATGTACTCTGCATATAAGTTAAATTAGCATGGTGACAATATACAGCCTTGACTTACTCCTTTTCCAACCAGTCTGTTGTTCCGTGTCCAGTTCTAACTGTTGTGTCCTGATCTGCATACAGATTCCTCAAGAGGCAGGTCAGGTGGTCTGGTATTTCCATCTGTTTCAGAATTTTCCACAGTTTATTGTGATCCACACAGACGAAGGTTTCGGCATAGTCAATGAAGCAGGAATAGATATTTTTCTGGAACTCTCTTACTTTTTTGATAATCCAACGGATATTGATTGGCAATTTGATCTCTGGTTCCTCTGCCTTTTCTAAAACCAGCTGGAACATCTGGAAGTTCTCAGTTCATGTATTGCTGAAGTCTGGCTTGGAGAATTTTGGGCATTACTTTACTAGTGTGTGAGATGAGTGCAATTGTGTGGGAGTTTGAGCATTCTTTGGGATTGCCTTTCTTAGGGATTGGAATGAAAACGGACCTTTTCCAGTCCTGTGGCCACTGCTGAGTTTTCCAAATTTGCTGGCATATTGAGTGCAGCACTTTCACAGCATCATCTTTTAGGATTTGAAATAGCACAACTGGAGTTCCATCACATCCACTAGCTTTGTTCGTAGTGATGCTTTCTAAGGCCCACTTGACTTCACATTCCAGGATGTCTGGCTCTAGGTGAGTCATCACACCATTGTGATTATCTGGCTCATGAAGATCTTTTTTGTACAGTTCTTCTGTGTATTCTTGTCACCTCTTCTTAATATCTTCTGCTTCTGTTTGGGCCATACTATTTCTGTCCTTTATCGAACCCATCTTTGCATGAAATGTTCCCTTGGTATCTCTGATTTTCTTGAAGAGATCTCTAGTCTTTCCCATTCTGTTGTTTTCCTCTATTTCTTTGCACTGATCACTGAGGAAGGCTTTCTTATCTCTCCTGGCTATTCTTTGGAACTCTGCATTCAAATGGGAATATCTTTCCTTTCCTCCTTTGCTTTTTGCTTCTCTTCTTTTCACAGCTATTTATAAGGCCTCCTCAGACAACCATTTTGCCTTTTTGCATTTCTTTTCCATGGGAATGGTCTTGATCCCTGTCTCCTGTACGATGTCACGAATCTCCATCCATAGTTCATTAGGTACTCTGTTTATCAGATCTAGTCCTTTAAATCTATTTCTCACTTCCACTGTATAGTCATAAGGGATTTGATTTAGGTCATACCTTAATGGTCTAGTGGTTTTCCCTACTTTCTTCAATTTAAGTCTGAATTTGGCAATAAGGAGTTCATGATCTGAGCCACAGTCAGCTCCTGGTCTTCCTTTTGCTGACTGTATAGAGCTTCTCCATCTTCGGCTGCAAAGAATATAATCAGTCTGATTTCGGTGTTGACCATCTGGTGATGTCCATGTGTAGAGTCTTCTCTTGTGTTGTTGGAAGAGGGTGTTTGCTATGACCAGTGCGTTCTCTTGGCAAAACTCTATTAGTCTTTGCCCTGCTTCATTCTGTACTCCAAGGCCAAATTTGCCTGTTACTTTAGATGTTTCTTGACTTCCTACTTTTGCATTCCAGTCCCCTATAATGAAAAGGACATCTTTTTTGGGTGTTAATTCTAAAAGGTCTGGTAGGTCTTCATAGAACCATTCAACTTCAACTTCTTCAGCATTACTGGTTGGGGCGTCGGCTTGGATTACCATGATATTGAATAGTTTGCCTTGGAAACAAACAGAGATCATTCTGTCGTTTTTGAGATTGCATCTAAGTACTGCATTTCAGACTCTTGTTGACCATGATGGCTACTCCATTTCTTCTAAGGGATTCCTGCCAACAGTAGTAGATATAACGGTCATCTGAGTTAAATTCACCCATTCAAGTCCATTTTAGTTCACTGATTCCTAGAATGTCGACGTTCACTCTTGCCGTCTCCTGTTTGACCACTTCCCATTTGCCTTGATTCATGGACCTAACATTCCAGGTTCCTATGCAATATTGCTCTTTACAGCATCGGACCTTGCTTCTATCACCAGTCCCATCCACAACTGGGTGTTGTTTTTGCTTTTGCTTGATCCCTTCATTCTTTCTGGAGTTATTTCTCCACTGATCTCCAGTAGCATATTGGGCACCTACCGATCTGGTGAGTTCCTCTTTCAATATCCTATCATTTTGCCTTCTCATAGTGTTCATGGGGTTCTCAAGGCAAGAATACTGAAGTGATTTGCCATTCCCTTCTTGAGTGGACCACATTCTGTCAGACCTCTCCACCATGACCCGTCTTGAGTGGCCCCACAGGGCATGGCTTCGTTTCATTGAGTTAGACACGACTGTGGTCCTGTGATCAGATGGGCTAGTTTTCTGTGATTATGGTTTTAGTGTGTCTGCCCTCTGAGGCCCTCTCGCAACACCTACTGTCTTACATGGGTTTCTCTTACCTTGGACGTGGGGTATCTGTTCACCGCTGCTCCAGGAAAGTACAGCCACTGCTCCTTACCTTGGAGGAGGGGTATCTCCTCACAGCCGCCTCTCCTGACCTTGAACATGGAGTAGCTCCTCTCAGTGCTCCTGCGCCTGGCAGCAGCTGCTCCTTGGAGGTGGGGTTTCTCCTTTCGGCCACCACCCCTGCCCTCGAGCGTGGGGAAGCTCCTCTCGGCCGCCGCTCCTGCGCTGTCACAGCCTGGTGCTCTTGGTCGCTACCCCTGACCTTGGGCGAGGGGTAGCTCCTCACGGCCACGCTTCTGCGCTCCTGCGCAGTCCATCACAGCCGGCGCGCTTCTGCATGGTCTGTCGCAGCCGGCGCACAAAAATATAATTTTTATTAAAGTATAATTTTCATACAGTATTAGTTTCAGGTCTATAATATAGTGATTTAGTTCTTATATATCATGAAATGATCACCTCAGTAGGTCTAGTTATCATCTGTCACCATACACAGTTGTCACAAGTGTTATTGGATATATTCCTTATGCTGTATGTTATGTCACCATGACTTACTTGTTTTATAATGAAATTAATACCTCTTAAACTCATGCACCTATTTGCCAGATCCCCTATTCCACTCTCCTCTGGCAACCACCACCTCTGTTTTTATTTGGTTATACTTGTTCATTTGTTTTGTTTTATAGCTTCCATTCTGTCTGCCCTCTGATGGAGAATGATAAGAGGCTTATGGAAGCTTCCTGATGGGAGAGACTAAGAGGGAAACTGGATCTTGTTCTGATGGGCAGGGCCATGCTCAGTAAATCTTTAATCCAATTTTCTGTTGGTTGGTGGGGCTGTGTTCCCTCCCTGTTGTTTGACCTGAGGCCAGACTATGGCCCAGAAGTAATGAAGATAATGGTGACCTCTTTCAAAATGTCCCATGCAGGTATCGATGCAGTCAATGCCCCCAACCCTGCAGCAGGTCTCTGCACAGACTTCTGGACACTCATGGACAGGTATGGATCAGTCTCTTGTGGAGTCACTGCTCCTTTATCCTGCTTCCCAGTGCACATAAGGTTTTGTTTGTGCCCTCCAAGAGTCTGTTTCCCTGAAAGTGAAAGTGAAGTCACTCAGTTGGGTCTGACTCTTTCCGACCCCATGGATGACAGCCTACCAGGCTCTGCTGTCCATGGGATTTTCCAGGCAAGAATACTGGAGTGGGCTGCCATTTCCTTCTCCAGGGGTCTTCCCAACCCAGGGATCGAACCTGGGTCTCTTTACCACCTGAGCCACCAGGGAAGTCCCTTTCTAGTCCTGTGTAAGTTCTGGTGGCTCTATGGTGGGGTTAATGGCGACCTCCTCCAAGAGTGTTTATGCCATAGCCAGGTCTGCTGCACCCAGAGCCCCCGCCCCTGCGGCAGTCCACTGCTGACCCGTACCTCCACAGGAGACACTCAAACACAGTTCTGGCTCAGTCTCTGTGGGGTCTCTGGGTCCTGGTGCACACAAGGTTTGTTTGAGCCCTCTGAGCTTCTCTGGCGGGTATGAGGTTTGATTTAAATGTGATTTCGCCCCTCCTAACATCTTGCTGGGTCTTCCCCTTTGCCCTTGGACATGGGGTATCTCCTCAAAGCCACTCCAGCGCCATGCAGCCACTGCTCCAGTGCTGTGCAGCTGCCATCTAGTCAAGGCTATGGTTTTTCCAGTAGTCATGTTTGGATATGAGAGTTGGACTATAAAAAAACTGAGCACTGAAAAATTGTTGCTTTTGAAATGGGGTGTTGGAGAAGACTCTTGAGAATCCCTTGGACTGCAAGGAGATCCAACTAGTTCATTCTGAAGGAAATCAGTGCTGAATATTCATTGGAAGGACTGACGCTGAAGCTGAAACACCAATACTTTGGCCAGTTAATGTGAAGAACTGACTCATTGGAAAAGACCCTGATGCTGGGAAAGATGGAAGGCAGGAGGAGAAGGGACAACAGAGGATGAGATGTTTGGATGGCATCACTGACTCAATGGAGATGAGTTTGAGTAAGCTCCAGGAGTTGGTGATGGACAGGGAAACCTGGCGTACTGTAGTTCATGGGGTCACAAACAGTCAGACATGACTGAGGGACTGAACTGACTGATAGCTTCCATATATAAATGAAATCGTATGGTATTTATCTTTCCTTGTCTGGCTTATTGCACTTAGCATAATACCCTCTAGGTCCATTCATGTTGTTGCAAATAGCAATATTTCTTCTTTTTTTAAAAATAGCTATGTAGCATTCTATTAGGAGAAGACAATGGCAACCCACTCCAGTACTCTTGCCTGGAAAATCCCATGGATGGAGGAGCCTGTAGGCTGCACTCCATGGGGTCGCTGTGAGTTGGACACAGCTGAACGACTTCACTTTCACTTTTCACTTTCATGCATTGGAGAAGTAAATGGCAACCCACTCCAGTGTTCTTGCCTGGAGAATCCCAGGGATGGGCGAGCCTGGTGGGTTGCCGTTTATGGGGTCACACAGAGTCAGACATGATTGAAGCGACTTTGCGGCAACATTCTATTATATATATATATATATATGTAGCACACCTTTTTTTATCCTTTCATCTATTGATGAACATTAAGTTGTTTCTTTCTCTTGGCTATTGTGAATAATACAGCAATGAGCATAGGTGTGCATGAACTTTTTTGAATTAGTATTTTCATTTTCTTTTGAAGAATACCCATAAATGGAATTGGTGGATCATATGATTGTTCTTGTTAATTTTTTAAGGCACTTCCATATTGTTTTGATAATGGTTGTACCAATTTCCATTCCTGAAAATTGAATTTTTCTACTTAGTCATTTTGCACTGCTTATGGTGGATTTTATCCTACAAAATGGTTTAGTATATTTGTACATCTGAGTATGTCAATATTTTTATGTTTTATGGCTTTGGTAAGTACCTTTATAATTCTGAGATAATCTTTGGAAAATCTCCTCCCATTTTCTCTAGTAAATCTTCTGACATGCTAGCAACAATCTCTGCTGTTTCTGCCTACCCTTCTCTATCTTATTCTTCCTCTTTTGACATTGGAAATTTAAATTCTACATTTTAGTTTCATTGTCAGTCCGAATGCATGAAACCAGAAAACATATTCTTTACCATTGGCATTATATATCCATGCACATTCTAGTCTTACATATAATATTTTTCTAAGACCTATTGCATTAATACAATTATTCTTTGTGGACACATTTCAAGATGTGTTGAATTTCACTTGTTTGTTTACTGAATTTATGTCCTGAATTTGTTGCTCTTTGGAAATCAAGAAGTGGTGGAGTGTAAGGAAGCACAAATAATAGCTTAGGGAAAGATACATACATGAAAGACAGCTTAAAATGTTCATTAAATTGAATTGATAATTGAAATAAAAGTAATATACTTTGTAAAATATTATTTAATGACTTGAAAATTTTAATTACGATGATTTGATTAAATTAAAGTGCCGCATCAGAATTGATTTGTTTGCATTATTGCAATTTTAGATTGATGAAGCTACAACTGGAGATGAAATAATTTTGTCCTTCAGTAAAAAGTCAAAGGATTTTAATCACATTGAGAAAATAATACATATATAACAAAACTTGACCCTGTGCCTTCTTAATTCCTCTCTTTCTCTCCCTATCTCCCTCTCCATCTTTCCTTCACTCTTCCTCTTTCTTTTTTGCTTTTTCCTCCTTATTTCCATCTATTCCCTTTTTTTCCCTCTGTATTGTGTGCTGGTTTCCTACTTGAACACTGATTTTTATGATTTTGGAAATTAAGTTCATTAATTTTGTGCATGTGTGACTTAGCAGGAAGATGAGACTGGCCCCCATCACAAATCTTATTACTTCTCAAAAGAAAAATTTTGACTAACTCCTGAATGATTATGTTTGCCACACATCTGATTATATGTTGACACATGTCTGAATGTTGAATTATAACTTACTTTTCAGTGTCAGCTGACTTATGCTGTGGTTGTGTGTACTTATTCTCTCAGTCGTGTCCACCTCTCTGGGACACCATGGACTGTAGCCCGCCAGGCTCTTGTGTCCATGGGTTCTCCAGGCAAGAATACTGGAGTGGGTTGCCATGCCCTCCTCCAGGGGCTCTTCCCAACCCAGGGATCGAACCCAGGTCTCCTGCATTGCAGACAGATTCTTTATCATCTGAACCACCAGGGAAGTGTAAAGCCAACCAAATTCGTGTATATTCCAGTGTTTTCCTTTTTTACATAGGGGCCATGTATTGATACTTTAAAAATATAATACTTTAGTATTTAAATATTGACCTCATGCTTATCTTTTTCACTGTGGTAAAATATAATCATGATGGTGTGATCACTCACCTAGAGCCAGACATCCTGGAATGTGAAGTCAAGTGGGCCTTAGAAAGCATCACTATGAGCAAAGCTAGTGGAGGTGATGGAATTGCAGTTGAGCTATTTCAGATCCTGAAAGATGATGGTGTGAAAGTGCTGCACTCAATCTGCCAGCAAATTTGGAAGCCTCAGCAGTGGCCACAGGACTGGAAAATGTCAGTTTTCATTCCAATCCCAAAGAAAGGCAATGCCAAAGAATGCTCAAACTACTGCACAACTGCACTCATCTCACACACTAGTAAAGTAATGCTCAAAATTCTCCAAGCCAGGCTTCAGCAATATGTGAACTGTGAACTTCCAGATGTTCAAGCTGGTTTTAGAAAAGGCAGAGGAACCAGAGATCAAGTTGCCAACACCCGCTGGATCATTGAAAATGCAAGAGAGTTCCAGGAAAACATCTATTCCTGCTTTATTGACTATGCCAAAGCCTTTGACTGTATGGATCACAATAAGCTGTGGAAAATTCTTCAGGATATGGGAATACCAGACCACCTGACCTGCCTTTTGAGAAATCTGTATGCAGGTCAGGAAGCAACAGTTTGAATCAGACATGGAACAACAAACTGGTTCCAGATAGGAAAAGGAGTACATCAATGCTGTATATTGTCACCCTGCTTATTTAATGTACATGCAGAATACATCATGAGAAATGCTTGGCTGGAGGAAGCACAAGCTGGAATCAAGATTGCCAGGAGAAATATCAATAACCTCAGATACGCAGATGACACCACCCTTATGGCAGAGAGTGAAGAGGAACTGAAAAGCCTCTTGATGACAGTGAAAGAGGAGAGTGAAAAAGTTGGCTTAAAACTCAACATTCAGAAAACTAAGATCATGGCATCTGGTCCCATCACCTCATGGGAAATAGATGGGGAGACAGTGGAAACAGTGTCAGATTTTATTTTGGGGAGTTCCAAAATCACTGCCAGTGGTGACTGCAGCCATGAAATTAAAAGGCACTTACTCCTTGGAAGGAAAGTTATGACAAACCTAGACAGCATATTAAAAAGCAGAGACATTACTTTGTCAGCAAAGCTCCGTCTAGTCAAGGGTATGCTTTTTCCAGTAGTCATGTATGGATGTGAGAGTTGGACTATAAAGAAAGTTGAGCACCGAAGAATTGATGCTTTTGAACTGTGGTGTTGGAGAAGACTCTAGAGAGTCCCTTGGACTGCAAGGAGATCCAACCAGTCCATCCTGAAGGAGATAAGTCCTGAATATTTATTGGAAGGATTAATGCTGAAGCTGAAACTCCAATACTTTGGCCACCTGATACAAACAGCTGACTCATTTGAAAAGACCCTGATGCTGGGAAAGATTGAGGGCAGGAGGAGAAGGGGATGACAGAGGATGAGATGGTTGGATGGCATCACTGACTCAATGGAGATAAGTTTGAGTAAATTCTGGGAGTTGGTGATGGACAGGGAGACCTGGCTTGCTGTGGTCCATGGGGTCACGAAGAGTTGGGCATGACTGAGTGACTGAACTGATACGTAATATATCATTTGCTATTTTAATCATTTTAAAGTGACTACTTAGTGACAGAAATACATAAAAAAGATCATCATCGCCATCCAACTCCAGACTAAAACTTTCTCCATTAAGCAATAATTTCCCTTTACCCTCTCCTCCTAGACCCTGGCAACCACCATTCTACTTTGTGTTTCTATGAATTCAAATACTCTGGGTACTTCATATAAGTGGAATCATACAATGCTTGTGTTTTGCTATAGGCTTATTTCTGTTAGCATAGTGCTTTGAAGTTCATCCATGTTATACTGTGTCAGAACTTTCTTCCTGTTAAGGCTGAATGATGTTTCATTGTTTATATGTACCACATTTTGTTTATTCATCTATTTATGGTCACTTAGGTTGCTTCCACCTTTTGACTTTTGTGAATAGTCTTCTAGGAATAAGAGCACTGAAATATCTATTCAAGTTTTTGCTTTCAATTATTTAGGTGTATATTTAAAAGTGAAATTGCTGAATCATATGCTTTTTTCTAGGTTTAATTTTTTTTGAGCATCTACTGTACTATTGTCCATAATTGCTATAGCATTTTACATTCCTACCAGCAGGATACAAATGTTCCAATTTCTCCACATATATATAATATATGTGTGTGCGTGTCTGTGTCCATCCATCCTACTAACCATCTTAAAGGATGTTAAGTGGCATTTGACTGGTTTTGTCTTTTAGGTTTTTTTTTTTTTTTTTTTTTAATAATTAGTGGTTTTGAATATCTTTTCATGTACTTATTTACTATCTGTATGTTTTCTTTGGAGAAATAGCTTCACGCCCTTTGTGCATTTTCAAATTATATTGTTTGCTTGTTTTTAGTTGTTGCTGAATCATTGGGGTACTTTGGAAATTATTTGATAGGTGACTTGCATATATTTTATCCCTTTGTGTGGGTTACTGTTTCATTATGCTGATAGTGTCCTTTGATGAATAAGCATCTTACTTTTGACTCAATCTATTTTTCTGTTGTATTTTTTATGTCATTGTGCAAAATACTTACTAAATCCAACATCATGAAACTTTTCCCCTGTGTTTTCTAAATTTTATGGTTTTTAACTCTTACATTTATGTCTGGTCAATTTTGAGTTAATCTTTTATATATGATGTATACTATGGGTTCACCTTCATTCTTTTGCATGTGAATATCACTTTCCCAAAAAAATTTGTTGAAAAGACCTGTGTTTATCTTCATGTCTGTTTCCAAGTTGTGTTTTGCAAAGTACTGTATGTTGGAAAAAACTATCACTTCATGGGAATGATTTCTTTTTCTTTTGCCTTGTTACTCAGAAACTTTTAAATCAACCTTAACTCAATTGTATATTAGTAAATTTTAGATGTGAAATAAACTATCCTTCAGTGACAAAACTAATTATTGCCACAAATGCTACTCTGATCTCTCAACTCTGTTTTCCCCCATTGCCCCTAACAATGGAGTTATTACAGGAGAAATGATAGAAAAAGATGATATATTAATTGATAGGTAGGCAGGCAGGCTACTAAAAATGGCACTCTTTTATAGTATTTAAAATATACTAGTTTTTAAGAGGCAGAACATAAAAATGCCAAAGGATAAGTCCAGTGAACTCGGTAATGCTTGTATCATTAACTTACTTTGCCTTCACCATACATGGGTCCTAAATGGCAGAGTTTTCAGCTACATAATCTGAAGAATGGACCTGGATGAGTAATAAATTAAAAAAAAAATAGCATCACTTTTATTTTGCAAATGCTTCTTTTTTCAACAAAAATAAGCACTTTTTTTTTTTTGCATTATTTATGAGCTGTCACACAGAAAATCCTGAAGATTTTTGGGACATACGTGTAATCAGGCCCTCTTTCCTTTGCTCTGATACCGTTTTTGCTTCCATTAGAAACAAAATATTTGAGGGAGGATAGAGAGGTGAAATAGGCAGCAAGCCAGAGTTCAGCCAGCAGGACAGTAAGACATGCAATGCTCAGAATGCCTAGGAAAATGTTATTGAAGTAGAGTGCAATCAATATTGGGCCTGAGGCACGTCGCAAAGAGAAAAGATTCTATAGGTGAGTAGAAACAGTCCTGTGGATGGTGGAGCAGTAGGAGGTGTCTGTTGTAAACTTTGTCTTAGCAGGGGCTTAGCAAGGGCATTTTACCCTGAGAGACTAGTCCTGTGGTGGGCCAAGAGAATGGAAACTCTGCTAACCTAGGAAGAGTTAGGTATGCATTTGAAAGAATACAAATATATTTACTTAAAGTTATTTCCTGATGCTGAAAGAGGCGGTGTACAGAGTGGCAAAAGCCTATATATTGAACATGAAGGTCAATAAGAGAGTAACTCAATCTCTGTTCAAGTGTAAGTTATTCTTTATCTCTAAAATGGGAAGAAGCATATTTAGGGTACAAATAAGTAACCCAAGATAATAGATGGAAATTTCATTGTACAGTGCCTGGCCCATAGATCAGTGATATTTGACATTTGTTATGGTGGTGGTTTCCAGACAAACAAGTCAGAGAATTTTGTAAGCATTGTTACAAAAAATGAATTGCATATGAATTGATTTTTTAAATGTACAGTCACAACCCAGATTTAAGTGGCTAAATCAATACAATGAAAACCATATTGTATTCAAGTACAGAAATCAAATCACCCTAAACTTGAAACAGAAGACTGAAAATCACTTTACGAAATACATAGTGACTAAAAATGGCACTCTTTTTTTTAGCATTTAAAATATACTAGTTTTTAAGAGGCAGAACATAAAAATGTCAAACGATAAGTCCAGTTTACTCTGTAATGCTTGAATTTTGTGCTTTTTGGAAGGTCCCCTGGAGGAGGAAATCGCAACCCACTCCAGTATTCTTGTCTGGAGAATCCCGTGGACAGAGGACTGTGGCAGGCTACAGTCCATTGGGTTGCACAGAGTGGAACATGACTGAAGTGACTTAGTCCTCAGCACTCAATCTTTATATGGGCCATGCCTGTCCTAATTTTTAAAGCTTAATGTAAGCATTTGAAATTTCACGTTTTAGAGTACCTCTGTTTTAAATTTTTCTTTTCTGTTTTGAATCTGTTAATTGTCAGCATAGTGGTTAGCTATGCTTCATCACTTACAAGTTTTAAAACCCAAGACTTTCACTTTGTAAGGTACAAATCAGAATAGAGGATGAAGAAAGCAAACACTGGGATTTTAAAAATATTAAATGATAGAGAAGCCAGTGACAGTTTGGAAAAGCACTCTTACCCTTACCTTAGAGTTCTACTTTGGTAAATGTTAATGTTTAACTAGTTAACAACATTAACACCAGTCTTTCAATAGTTAACTTTTTGTGTATAATAAATGTTGCAAAATGAACTTCATATTTGATAAAGACTTGGTTTAAAAAAATGTACAAAGAAGTACATCTCTGTTTCAACACCAGTGTAACTCTGGGAAAGTGAATATAACCTCTTGGAGAGTAATTTCAAATGCTCAGCTGTCCGATGCCCATCATGATTTCTGTGTCCCTGCCAAAGATATAAGCAATTTTCTGACAAAGAGAGCAGTTCCTGAAAGGGTACCCCTAGAGGCAACAGAACTCAGCATGGTATTAATATTTTCATTTCTGTAGCATTTTTCAATAGATCCAAACTTTGTTACCTTCAAACTTGAAAGCCTGGGCCCATCCATACTTTGAAAATGTTGGCCAGAGGTGCACTTGTGATTTTAGCATTTTCCTCAGGATTGCGCTTAGGGAAATTTCCAGTGGTGGCTTGAAAGACTCTCAGTGAACCATTGGAAGCTTTAAAAATGGAATTTCTGATGCCATATAGAGTTGAATATAACTGGATTCCTTGTAGGAAAAAACAGGATAGAACTTGACTCCATTCCAACACTGAAGACAAGAGAAGTCACAATTTCACTATGGAGTTTGAGTGTCACTAAATGAGAATTATAGCTCAGTGACTTTATTTGGATTGATATTAAGTACTCTTGTTGCAACTGCCTTATAGCTTTTCTCGTAAGTGGCAGTCATTGTCAGGCCCTGCTATAAGCAGACAACTTCCGTTCGTGCCATATGTAGTCTGCTTCTAAGCAGGTAGATTTTCAGGGGAACTGGTAGGCTTGGGCCTTGGGGTTGTTAGTGGGAAAGTCTCTTTGCTTACAGAGCATTTCTTCTTGTTGCAGTTATTTGAAAGACATTCCTGGATAGTTCCTTTACACAGTTTAATAGTTACATTATTTGTGTGTTTCTGGTTGCCTCTGACATGTCTCTCTTTTTCATCTGTGTCTCCCTTGATGTCAGATATAGATTCCACAATCTTGATTCCTTTTACCCTCGCATTGGGAGAAATAGTTTTGTCTGACAAGTTATAACCAAAATTGAACAGTTGGACACTGAAATGTGTTGCATCCCTTATGGAATTGAAGGTCAATGTATATCGTTCAAAAGCAATCATTATACTTGTGTCAGAAGCTTTCTCTTCAGTATAGTGACTGCTGTTCATTACTTCTGCATCAGATGGTAGACTAAAGGTCACATTTTTATCATCACTTTTGTGTGATGGTTCCTCAAGTAGGCAGCTTGAGAAGTCATTCATTGTGCAGGATGCTCAGGAACCGCTTTTCATCATGAACATTGAAGATGTATGGTGTCTCTGTCCTGAAAGCAGCAGCATGAGAAGTTGCCAGAGACAGGAAGGGTGGAACAGGAGGCCCAGGTAGGCTTTATCAACACCTCCACCATCTGCCAGTATCTCTGGCGTATCCACCTACATTTAGAAATTAGCAAAGAGGCTGCTGCTGCTGCTGCTAAGTCACTTCAGTCGTGTCCGACTCTGTGCGACCCCACAGACGGCAGCCCACCAGGCTCCCCTGTCCCTGGGATTCTCCAGGCAAGAACACTGGAGTGGGTTGCCATTTCCTTCTCCAATGCATGAAAATGAAAAGTGAAAGTGAAGTCGCTCAGTGGTGTCTGACCCCTAGCGACCCCATGGACTGCAGCCTACAAGGCTCCTCCATCCGTGGGATTTTCCAGGCAAGAGTACGGGAGTGGGTTGCCATACAGGCTAAAAGACCACTAATCTAGAGGTTAGGATATGGCAAGGAGGGAAATATGCCAGCAAAACTGAGATGCACCCTGTTGCTTTGGCCCCAGTAACTTGGGCCCTGAGTACCTAGATGGAGACCATGGTAGCACAGACTGCTTTATCTGTCTTGTGAACACTGTCATATGAGCCCCCTCTTGTGGTGACGTTTTCCTTTTTTATTTATTGATTTATTTTTTTCTTTACTATTTTTTAAGTTTTCAACCGACTCAATGAACATGAGTTTGGGTAAACTCCAGGAGTTGGTGATGGACAGGGAGGCCTGGTGTGCTGTGATTCATGGGGTTGCAAAGAGTCGGACATGACTGAGCGACTGAACTGAACTGAAGCTTTCAAACTTGGATAAGTGTTCTACTCCAGTGTAATCATCAAATAATCATCAAATAAATACCTGGTGATCAAACCCTGTGTGAAGGAAAAGTCGGCTTGTTTGCGATGCTGGGCCTCAGCTGTCACCAGGGGGCGCTCTGGAGAGCCAGAATCAATGCACACTGGGCCTAAAAGGCCAGTACTTGACACTTGCTTTCATCAGTCATTGGCTTTGGGCTGACCTAGGAAGGGTATAACCTTGAAAAATGTGTCTCTTTACAGTAGAAGCATTCCCTGAAGTGGATGACAGATGAAAGCTGGGGCAAAATGTCCTTCGTCGAAGAAGGATCTTGGTGGTTCCTTGCATTTATCACATAAGAAATACTCCTAAGATTTGACACAGTAAAATACAGGCTGACTTGAAGTAGCTCTGATTTGTTTCCAAGGATATTTTGCAAAATATTGTCTTTGGCTTGCAATTAAAAATTAGGTTTACCGTGGTTGCGAATTAGAGCTGTGTTTCATTATAAAGTACTGCTCTATTTTCTTTTAATATGTTCATTAATTTAATGATATAAGCTGATATTGACATCCACAGTTTTAAATCTATCACACATGTGTCCTCCCAAAATGTACAGTCCTGTTCTTTTTATTTATGGGGACCTAAAAATAATGGCAGGCGAAAATCACATGGCTATGATTTACTTAGAATTAATGTTCAGTTTAATTCTTCATGTTGATTCACTTTTGAATTATATCCTGCCTTTGTGTGGCTTTTGTAGAATAGGTTTTGTAATACATATTTTCCTTTCTTAAATACGACTGCCTGAATATTGCTTTTGTTATTCATTTTGATGCTTATTAGCAAATACTAGTCTAAGCTAGGTGTTCTATAGACCTATTTATATAAAGCTTGTTGCCATGGTAACTAAGTGCTTCTCATTTAGAAAATAGACCAAATTGGGGGGGGGGGGGCAGCAGGAAGGGTAGCTGCCAAAGGAATCCTTGGCCATATTAAGAGCCTGTTTGCTAGAAGTGGAAAGGGAAAAATAGGGAAATAGTTCTGCCGTAACACTGCAATTCCTAGTAGCTATTCCTGAGTCAGGTTATTAAAGAATCAGTCATGTGGCAAAAAAATGAGATTGTCCTAGGGTTTCATGATACTTTATGATATATATGGTCCTACCTGTTTACCAAATAAACTATGTTCAAAAAAAGAATGAACATTATTATATGCACCAAATACATATATCAGCCCCCAAATATGTAACATTTAAGAAAGATATAGAGAAAGATTTGAGTTTTGTTTAATGCTATTTTGAATGGCAATATTTCATTCATTTGTAATTAACTTAAACTACTAAGTTGGTTGCATTACAAATGTTGGAAAAAAATTTCACTAAATGTTGCATGTTAAAATGTATTTTGACATTTGAAATGGAATACTTTAATTTAGTAATGCGGTCGTAAAGGATTTTTGAAGGCTGAGGTAATTGTTTGATTGAAGTTTTCTCAAGCAGTGAAATCAACTGCGTGGTAAGAAATGGGTTGTTTCCTTTGGTGTACTTGATAGGAACCATCATAATATAGTTAATTCTTATGTGGCAGCAGTTGAAGCAAGCCAATGATGTTTTTCTATAGCAAATGATTTTTTTTTGTAGAATGTGTTAGGAGAGGTCATCACATCATTAGTCTGAGAAAAATAATCATCAAGGACCCATTTCAGCATTACCTAGCAGGTACTAGCTTTATTTCATCATGAATATTT
The DNA here is from genome assembly GCF_963930625.1 of Muntiacus reevesi. Classification (NCBI taxonomy): domain Eukaryota; kingdom Metazoa; phylum Chordata; class Mammalia; order Artiodactyla; family Cervidae; genus Muntiacus; species Muntiacus reevesi. The sequence goes on along the minus strand of NC_089271.1, from coordinate 32,360,339 downwards.
CTCTTTACTTCTTCATATGTGAAATGAGTTAGGATTTGAAGTTATTTGTAGTTTGAGTGTTGATACAAAAACATTTTAAAGAGTTCAGTATCTTGATATGTGATCCTTATAAGTAAAAGTGTCATATGCTACCATAAAATGACCTTTAATGTTTGATTTCATGAGTATTCAGAATCCAAAATTCACTCTGCACTTTATTTTGCTGTAGTTTATTTTTATTACATTTTGTCAATTAAAGTGATGAAGTTTATGCAGAAATAGCTAGTAGTTAACAATTTATCTTGGCCAAATATTTGTCAGGTTTCTATTCGTATTAGCTTTCATTATAATAAGCTTAATGGGATACTCATAATCAGATTATTTTCCCTTGACAAATCATTTACATACATTTTAAACACACATGCACATATATAAATGCACACACACATATGTGTAAATTTATAGTATTTCTTAGAGTCCTCTCTCTCTTGATTTTAAATAACAAACTTGAGACAACTTGTTATACCAAATTTAAAATTGCAAAAATACATTAAATATTTTAAGGATGGAGAGGAACTAGGAAAACACATGATTCATGTAGTTATAATATTGTTAGACATAATATTTAATATACCCCCAATATTTTTACCATAATTTAGAGTACATCTTTTGGAGAAGGCAATGGCACCCCACTCCAGTACTCTTGCCTGGAAAATCCCATGGGCAGAGGAGCCTGGTGGGCTGCAGTCCATGGGGTCGCTAAGAGTCAGACATGACTGAGCGACTTCACTTTCACTTTTCACTTTCATGCATTGGAGAAGGAAATGGCAACCCACTCCAGTGTTCTTGTCTGGAGAATCCCAGGGATGGGGGAGCCTGGTGGGCTGCCATCTATGGGGTCGCACAGAGTCGGACACGACTGAAGCAACTTAGCAGCAGCAGCAGCAGAGTATATATCTTGTGAACAAACTGTAATCAGTGAATATCTGTATGGAAACATATTATTATGCATCCCAGTTTTTGTCATTGCTCAATGTTTTCTGGGAAATGTTCACTTCCTACATAATAATGAAACACGTTTCTCAGTGCTGTTATGTCAAGTACATCAGGCATGTAAAAATTACAAACAAACAAGTTTTAGTACCTCAAAACAACGTTTTAGTCCTCCTTCACATCAGGTCTGTGTGGCTCTTAGCAACAGCAGAAGCAGCTGCTCGCAAGGTGAAGGTTCAAGAAAAAAACTTCAGAATCGGTGTATACTTCCGTGAGTACCAGAGGAAGGGCAAGCTCGAGAATGATAAACGCAAACCTTCATTGAGTTGGGACAGTTCTATGTGCTGTGGTTCTGGAAGGAGAAAAGTGGTGGTGATATGGGGAGTCACTATTGCCTCCCACGTCAGGCACATCTGCTTTCAGTGAAACATACCATTTACAGTAACTTCCAGGAAAATGGAAATTTATGATTATTTTAATATATGTACTATTTATTGATGCCTCAACATGACCTTTATAGTCATTTTTTTTGACTTGGATTAGTTTTTGCTGAAGCGGTAATGAAGAAGAACCAAATGCATATACACTCTTTGAAGTGGATATAAGAAATAGATACAAGAATCTGTTAACATATGTTTTTCCTTTTATTTATTTATTTATTTATTTTACATGGCATGGCCTACTTTTTTTCTTTGTGAGGAAATACGTATTAAATCACAAATGAGTCAAACTGGGAAATACAAAAAAGGAAACCGTGTTTCAACAGCACTGCCATATTCCATTTTCAACACCACAAAATGCATTTTACATTACACATAATAATATGGATAGAGGATATTAGGGAAGCATTGTCTTTAATCCAGAGATGATGCATAATCACTCTCTTTGCTATTGTGCGTTTAATTGACTTGTAGGCTAACTGTTGATAAAAAAAAAAGACACCTCAGTTGCTACTTAATTTCAATCTTAGATATATTACTAAAACTTTGTATCTCATAGGCTTCATTTATAAAATCGCAATATTAAGTTATTTGCACAGCTACTGTGAAAATTAAACAAATGACATATAAAGCTCCTATTATGAAGGATAAAACATAGCAGACCTTCAGTAAATGTGAATCATGACAACCGATAATATATAGTGATAAATAATATTCTGACTTCTATACAGGTTTGTGGCAGATGACCATGAAATATATAACCTGCTTAGGGAGTTCCTTTTTTTAGGCAAACGTCTTCTACTTGTGTAGCAATACAGTGCTGTTCTAGACCGTTGGAAAATAAGTACAAAACTTGTAGATAACATTAGCTCCAAAGTTTTGTTTTCTCATTATGAGTCAAGCATTGAACCAGGGCCTTAGCATGTATTGTCTCATTCTGTCCCCAGAAGAATCATTTGAGGTCTTTTTTTTTTTTTTTTTTGTCTGATTTACTGATTAGAAAATTGTGATACCACACTGTAGTACCAGTAGACAGTCAAATCATCCATGTCTCTTTTATTGCTAAAATGCTTAATTGCATTCTTTGTGTGGCAAGTACACTGGAGTCCATATTTAAGCAGAAATTAGATTCTAAAGTCAGAGTACAAGGGAAAACTAGGACAGCTAAAATTATGCTTAAAAATCCTTAGACCACCCCATATTATGGCATGACAAGAGGTTCAGAATCATAGAAACACATTAGGTAAGATGGACTGTAGATAAGAAGCTACAGTTCTTTTTTTCCTGGTTCCTTTGGGGGAAATGGATGTAGGTAATGGAGTAGCGGGTGTGCTTAAGGGCATGAGGCAAAGTGTTCTCCTTCTCACTCCTTTTCTCCCTCCATCTTTTTTCTCTCCGGTTCTCTCTGACACCTTCCCTCTCACCCTCTCCTGTTCTCTTCATGTTTCCTGCATGAATTAACTAAGATATGTGGTGATGCTACAGTATGTTAATAATGCGTCAAAGAGAAATTACCACTATGCAAATCATCAAATATCAGAAATCTGATACTTTGATACTGTTTTTAACTGTATAGATTTCTGAGTCAACCTTAGTAGCAAATTCTTTTGAATAGCACAGTAAAATATTGTTACAATATCATTTGATGTATCACAAAAAAGTAATGAACCTTGGCATCTTTTTTTCTTATTTTTGTGCCCCCAACACTAATATTTTATCAATGTCATTATTTTAATGAATATAAACCTATGAGAATTACTAAAACTGAAAACTAGCCAATCTGATCACACGGACCACAACCTTGTCTAACTCAATGAAACTAAGCCATGCCGTTTGGACAGGTCTTGGTGGAGAGGTCTGACAGAATGTGATCCACTGGAGAAGGCAATGGCAAACCATTTCAGTGTTCATGCCTTGAGAATGCCATGAGCAGTATGAAAAGCAAAAAGATAGGACACTGAAAGTTGAACTCCCCAGGTCGGTAGGTGCCCAACATGCTACTGGAGATCAGTGGAGAAATAATTCCAGAAAGATGAAGGGATGGAGCCAAAGCAAAAACAATACCCAGTTGTGGATGTGACTGGTGATGGAAGCAAGGTCCGATGCTATAAAGAGCAATATTGTATAGGAACCTGGAATGTTAGGTCCATGAATCAAGGCAAATTGGAAGTGGTCAAACAGGAGATGGCAAGAGTGAATGTTGACATTCTAGGAATCAATGAACTAAAATGGACTGGGATGGGTGAATTTAACTCAGATGACCATTATATCTACTACTGTGGGCAGGAATTCCTTAGAAGAAATGGAGTAGCCATCATGGTCAACAAAAGAGTTCGAAATGCAATACTTGGATGCAATCTCAAAAATGAAAGAATGATCTATTCGTTTCCAAGGCAAACCATTCAATATCACAGTAATTCAAGCCTATGCCCCAACCAATAACTCTGAAGAAGCTGAAGTTGAATGGTTCTATGAAGACCTACAAGACCTTTTAGAACGAACACCCAAAAAAGATGTCCTTTTCATTATAGGGGACTGGAATGCAAAAGTAGGTAGTCAGGAAATACCTGGAGCAACAGGCATATTTGGCTTGGAGTACAGAATGAAGCAGGGCAAAGGCTAATAGAGTTTTGCCAAACGAATGCACTGGTCATAGCAAACACCCTCTTCCAACAACACAAGAGAAGACTTTACACATGGACATCACCAGATGGTCAACACCGAAATCAGATTGATTATATTCTTTGCAGCCAAAATGGAAATGCTCTATATAGTCAGCAAAAGCAAGACCAGGAGCTGACTGTGGCTCAGATCATGAACTTCTTATTGCCAAATTCAAACTTAAATTGAAGAAAGTAGAGAAAACCATTAGACCATTCAGGTATGACTTAAATCCATTATGATTATACAGTGAAAGTGAGAAATAGATTTAAGGGACTAGATCTGATAGACAGAGTGCCTGAAGAACTATGGACAGAGGTTTGTGACATTGTATAGGAGACAGGGATCAAGACCATCCCCATGGAAAAGAAATGCAAAAAAGCAAAATGGTTGTCTGAGGAGGCCTTACAAATAACTGTGAAAAGAAGAGAAGCCAAAAGCAAAGCAGAAAAGGAAAGATATTCCCATCTGAATGCAGAGTTCCAAAGAAGAGCAAGGAGAGATAAAAAAAAAAAAAAAAAAGGACTTCCACAGCAATCAATGCAGAGAAATAGAGGAAAACAACAGGATGGGAAAGACTAGAGATCTCTTCAAGAAAAATAGAGATACCAAGGGAATATTTCATGCAAAGATGGGCTTAATAAAGAACAGAAATGGTATGGACCTAACAGAAGCAGAAGATACTAAGAAGAGGTGGCAAGAATACACAGAAGAACTATACAAAAAAGATCTTCATGATCCAGATAATCATGATGGTGTGATCACTCACTAGAGCCAGACATCCTGAAATGTGAAGTCAAGTGGGCCTTAGAAAGCATCACTACGAACAAAGCTAGTGCAAGTGATAGCGATGCAATTCCAGTTGAGCTATTTCAAATCCTGAAAGATGATGCTGTGAAGGTGCTGCACTCAATATGTCAGCAAATTTGGAAAACTCAGCAGTGGACACAGGACTGGAAAATGTCAGTTTTCATTCCAATCCCAAAGAAAGGCAATGCCAAAAAATGCTCGAACTACTGCACAACTGCATTCATCTCAATGCTAGTAAAGTAATGCTCAAAATTCTCCAAGCCAGGCTTCAGCAATACATGAACCATCAACTTCCAGATGTTCAAGTTGGTTTTAGAAAAGGCAGAGGAACCAGAGATCAAATTGCCAACATCCGCTGGATCATCAAAAAAGCAAGAGAGTTCCAGAAAAAAACATCTATTTCTGTTTTATTGACTATGCCAAAGACTTTGACTGTGTGGATCACAATAAAATGTGGAAAATTCTTAAACAGGTGGGAATACCAGACCATCTGACCTGCCTCTTGAGAAATCTGTATGCAGGTCAGAAAGCAACAGTTAGAACTGGACATGCAACAACAAACTTCTTCCACATAGGAAAAGGAGTACATCAAGGCTATATATTGTCACCCTGCTATTTACTGTATATGCAGATTGAAATGAAAGAAAGAAAGCGAAGTTGCTTAGTCGTGTCCGACTCTTAGCCACCCCATGGACTGTAGCCTACCAGGTCCTCCTTCTGTGGGACTTTCCAGGCAAGAGTACTGGAGTGGGTTGCCATTTCCTTCTCCAGATATACTGAGTACATCATGAGAAATGCTGGGTTTGAAGAAGCACAAGCTGGAATCAAGATTGCTGGGAGAAATATCAATAACCTCAGATATGCAGATGACATCACCCTTATGGCAGAAAGTGATGAGAAACTAAAAAGCCTCTTGATGAAAGTGAAGGAGAAGAGTGAAAAAGTCGGCTTAAACCTCAACATTCAGAAAACTAAGACCATGGCATCTGGTCCCATCACTTCATGAGAAATAGATGGGGAAACAGTGGAAACAGTGTCAGACTTTATTTTTCAGGGCTCCAAAATCACTGCAGATGGTGATTGCAGCCATGAAATTAAAAGAAGCTTACTCCTTGGAAGGAAAGTCATGACCAACCTAGACAGCAAGTTAAAAAGCAGACACATTACTTTGCCAACAAAGGTCCGTCTAATCAAAGCTATGGTTTTTCCAGTAGTCATGGATGGATGTGAGAGTTGGACGGTGAATAAAACTGAGCACCAAAGAATTGATGCTTTTGAACTGTGGTACTGGAGAAGACTCTTGAGGGTCCCTTGGACTGCAAGGAGATCCGATCAGTCCATCCTAAAGGAGATCAGTCCTGGGTGTTCATTGGAAGGACTGATGCTGAAGCTGAAACTCCAATACTTTGGCCACCTCATGTGAAGAGTTGGCTCATTGGCTCATTGGAAAAGACCCTGATGCTGGGAAGGATTGGGGGCGTGAAGAGGAGGAGATGACAGAGGATGAGATGGCTGGATGGCATCACCGACTTGATGGACATGGGTTTGTGCAGACTCCAGCAGTTGGTGATGGACAGGGAGGCCTGGCATGCTGCAATTCATGGGATCGCAAAGAGTCGGACACTACTGAGTGACTGAACTGAACTGAAAACTGAAGTGGGTGGATCTACTCCATGTCTGAGAACTAGGGAAGAGATGCAATTGGGGTAAAAACTGCCGGAATGTATTTAGAAGAAATAGTTTTAAATTTTAATAACCATGATCAAAGTAAAGATAGAGTTCTTGTACTTCGTCAGTGCGTATGATAAAGAAGAATAAAATTATCATTGAAGCACATGTGAAAAGGGTCCAAGGACACTTTTTTTTCTTTATTCAACAAACTGACTTTGTGTGCTTTACTTTTTAAAGCACACACAAAAGATAAAGGTTTACATAATCTTACTTTCAGTATTTGTTTCTCATGTCTATTTTTCTTAGGACTAAAGTTTTTCTGTGAGTTTGGGTATTTTGTGTTTTTGATTTTAGCACTTATGACAAGGGAAGAAAAAGTATCTAAATCAGAAATTAGGCACTACAGAAAGTCTAGGGCCTATGAATGCTTTGGGCTGGCAGGTACTCAATTTCTGGTGTTACATTGCCTTTGAAAACACGTAATAGAAAAAACAAAATAAGACAGTAGCCTTATAAAAATCAAGAATATGTTATGCAAACATTGAAGCTTTACGTTGTATACTTGAAACTAATGTAATATATCTATTATATCTCAATTTATAAAAGTCAGTTTTATAAGGGCTTTTGGATTTTCAATTTCCCTCCTCTTCATAGTAGAAGAATAGTTAAGTAAAAGTTGTTATTTGTAATACTAAGAAGAAAACAATAGTAAAATCTCTTTCTTTTTGACTTCTATTGTGAGTAACAGTGAGGTCATAAAACGATTATTATAAGATGTAGTCAACCATGAGAAATACTGATTACATATTTAAGTCTCAGATCAGATCCTCAACTATTTTTATCTGTGGTCACCTTCTAGGGAAGTGATTGCTTGTTAATTCAGATATGTTCCTCTCTGCCTATACATTTTACTAAAATTCATCAGTTTCTTGTCAGACATTTTTCATTTATTTTTATTGTTTTATATTCCCAACTCTTTTATCTGTGGTTAAGTAAAGTGAAGCACTGACTTATTATCTCCTGAAATAAACTATAAATACCAATGTGAAGTTTGAGACATTTTGGAAAATAAACTGTATGACTCATAAATGCTTGGTTTATTTTTGTTTTATATGTAGAGTTCTCTGTCTTCAAATATGGTAAATATGTAAAAATGCAAAAATAAATGTATTTATATATCTGCTCACTTGTTTTCTTTTTGAGCAAATTTAGAAAGCTTATTTCTGTTCTGGAAGTTCAGAACCTCTTAAAGCAGCATGCTGTTTAGCAATTCTATTTTATATTGTTGGAATTTTCTCCCTATTATGAACTAATTTCTTGTTAAAACATAGTGTTATTAGTGTATAGTCTGGAAGTAACTTTGAGGTGGAAATATATTCTCAGAGAATGCTTTAGCATAAAGGATTGGATTTTTGATGTCACTGCAGATAATGTTTAATTACTTTGATTTTCTTTTTAGGTTGAGTCACTCTTCAAGAAAAATCTTTTGATAGGCAGTGACATCTGCTAAAAAGTGGCAAAATGCTCCTTGATTTTGATGTACCAAATGAACAGAAATAACTGTAGTGTTTGTAAGTTGGACACTGAGCAATGCATGTCACAATATCTACTTTTTCTTTACCCATACCACCATCACCTTTATTCCTGAAAAGAGAAAGGCGAATATTTATTCAGCAAATATTTGCATTTCTTTGTTCAACACTATTGGACACTGAAACCTCAAGCTTATTAAATGAAACCTAGAAAACATGAATTTTTATTTTTTGTTTGCTCTATTGAAGGTACTGTTTTTATTTATTTATTTATTTTTGGCTGTGTAAAGTCTGTGTTGCTGTGTGGACTTTTCTCTAGTTACAGCAAGCAGGGGCTACTCTCTAGTTGTGGTATGCAGGCTTTCCATTGCAGTGGCTTCTCTTGTTATGGAGCATGGGCTCTAGGGCACTCAGATTTCAGTAGTTGTGACACGTGTGCTCAATAGTTGTAGCGCATGGGCTTAGCTGCTCTGCGGCATATGGGATCTTCCTGGATCAGGGATCTAACCTGTGTCTCCTGTATTGGCAGGCAAATTCTTTAATACTGAGCCACCAGGGAAGCCCATGAGTTTTATTTTTTACTCATATATATTTTGTAACTACTCGTAAATGTAAATTTTAAATAGATATTTCATATATTTATATATATAGTATATATTTGTATCTATATGTGTATGCATTTGTATACTCATATATGTATATATTTATATTTGTATGGTTGTGCATATGTCTGAATCTTGATAAGTTGTAAATGACAGTGCTACAAATAGAAACTGGTGAGTGCTATTTATAAGACAAGCTTCAGTTGTCATGGTGTATAGATCAAAATTTCTTCACAGATATTCTTGAGAAAATTCATGGTAGAACTTATTCTGCAGTTAGGTGATGAGGTTTCCTTAAAGGAGGAATTCATAACATTTTTCCCTAGCTTTATTGAGAAAAAATGGACACATAACATTATGTATGTTTAAGGTATATAATGCAGTGATTTGATATTTTTGTATTTTGTGATATGATTGCCACAATAAGGTTAGCACATTCATCACCTCAAGTAGTTGCATTGTGTGTTGGGGGTCAGGGGAGGGTGGATGAGAACTCTCAGGATCTACTGTCAGCACCTTCTGAATATGTGATGTTGTTGACTATGCTCACTATACTATACATTACTTTCCCATAACTTATTCATCTGATAATTGGAAATTTGTGTACTTGAAGTGCCTTTATCCTTTTTCTCCACTCACCTACCTACTCACACCCCTAACAACCAACATTCTGCTCTGTTTCTATGAGTTCAGTATTTATAGATTCCACATAAAATTGAGATCATACAGTATTTTTGTCCTCTATCTGGCTTAGTTAACTTAGTAATGTCCTAAGTTTTGTCTCAAGTGGTGGAATTTCCCTCTTTTTTAATGCTGACTAATATTTTTATATCACCAAATTTTCTTTATCCATTCATCTGTTGAAGGATGCTTAGATTTTTTTCTATGTCTTGACTATTGTGAATAATGTTGCAATGAACAATGGGGGTGCAGATGCCTCTTCAAGATAGTGATTTCATGTCCTTTGGATATATACCCAGAAGTGGAGTTACTGGGTCATGTAGGAGTTCTGTTTTTAGTATTTTGGGGAACCTCTGTATAGTAGCAGCCAACTTACATTCACTGGTTATATTTTACTGATGATTATTAATGTTGAGCACCTTTTCATGCCCCTGTTGGCCATATCAATATCCCCTTTGGAATAATGTCTACTAAAGTCATCTCCCTCTTTTTAAATTGAATTATTACCATTATTTTTGTTATTGAGTTGTAAGGATTCTTTATATATATACACACACACATATGCATGTATATTTGGATATTAACTATTTAACAGACGTGGTTTGTAAATGCTTTCTCTTATTTTGTAGGTTACCTTTTCATTTGGTTGACTTTTTTCATTTTGTTTTTACTGTGCAGAAGCTTTTTAGTTTAACATAGTACTGCTTACCAATTTTTTTTTTTGCTTTTGTTGCTTGTGTTTTTAGTGTCATATTTAAAAAATAATTGTCAACACCTTTGGGAAAGAAGTTTTTCCTCTGTTTTTCCCTTCCGTAGTTTTATGGTTTCTGGTCTTACTTTTAAGATTTGTTTTTATCCTACTTGCTTTAATTTTTATAAGCGGTGTAAGTTAGAAGTTTAATTTCTTTCTTTTGCATGTGAGTATGTAGTTTTCACAGAGCTCTTTACTGAAAAGAGTTTCCTCACCGAGTTTCCTTTGCTCCTTTGTCAGTTATTAGCTAACTGTTTATGCATAGATTTGTTTCTCGGATCTTGATTTTGTTCTATTGGTCTATGTGTCGGTTTTATGGCAGTACCATGCTTTTTGATTAGTATACCTTTGTACTATAGTTTAAAATTGGCAGTTGTGATGCCTCCAACTTCATTCATTCTCAGGATTGCTTTGACTATTTAGGATTCTTCATTGTTTCATAGCTCAACTGGAATTCCATCACCTCCACTAGCTTTGTTCGTAGTGATGTTTCCTAAGGTCCACGTGACTTCGCATTCCAGGATGTCTGGCTCTAGGTGAGTAATCACACCATCGTGATTATCTGGGTCATGAAGATATTTTCTGGATAGTTCTTCTGTATTTTCTTGCCACCTCTTAATATCTCCTGCTTCTGTTAGGTCCATACAATTTCTGTCCTTTACTGTGCCCATCTTTGCATGAAATGTTCCCTTGGTATCTCTAATTTTCTTGAAGAGATCTCTAATCTTTCCCATTCTATTGTTTTCCACTATTTGTTGCATTGATCACTGAGGAAGGCTTTCTTATCTCTCCTTGCTATTCTTTGGAACTCTGCATTCAGATGGGTATATCTTTTCTTATCTCCTCTGCCTTTCACTTCTCTTCTTTCCTCAGCTATTCATAAGGTCTTCTCAACAACCATTTTGCCTTTTTGCTTTTCTTTTTTCAGCAATGGCCACAGGACTGGAAAAGGTCAGTTTTCATTCCAATCCCAAAGAAAGGCAATGCCAAAGCATGTTCAAACTACTGTACAATTGCACTCACCTCACATGCTAGCAAAGTAATGCCTAAAATCTCCAAGCCAGGCTTTAACAGTACATGAACTGTGAACTTCCAGATGTTCAAACTGTATTTAAAAAGGCAGAGGAACCAGAAATCTAATCACAAACATCCATTGGATCATCAAAAAAGCAAGAGAGTTTCAGAAAAACATCTATTTCTGCTTTATTGATTAAGGCAAGGCCTTTGACTGTGTGGATCACAAAAAACTGTGAAAAATTCTTAAGGAGATGGGAATAGCAGACTGCCGTACCTGCCTCCTGAGAAATCTGTATGCAGGTCAAGAAGCAACAGTTAGAACTGGACATGGAACAACAGGCTGGTTCCAAATAGGGAAAGGAGTATGTCAAGGCTGTATATTGTCACCCTGCTTATTTAACTTATATGCAGAGTACCTCATGAGACATGCTGGGCTGGAGGACACACAAACTGGAATCAAAATTTCCAGGAGAAATATCAATAACCTCAGATATGCAGATGACACCACCCTGATGGCAGAAAGCAGAGAAGAATTAAAGAGCCTCTTGATGAAAGTGAAAGAAGAGAGTGAAAGAGTTGGCTTAAGATTCAACATTCAGAAAACTAAGATCACAGCATCCAGTCCCATCATTTTATGGCAAATTGATTGGGAAACAATTTAGTGACAGATTTTATTTTTTTCTTTGGGGGGGAGTTCTAAAATCACTATAGATGGTAACTGTAGGCATGAAATGAAAAGATGCTTGCTCCTTGGAAGAAAAGCTATGACCAACTTAGACAGCATATTAAAAATCAGAGACATTACTTTGCCAACAAACGTTCACCTAGTCAAAGCTATGGTTTTTCCTGTAGTCATGTATGGATGTGAGAGTTGGACTATAAAGAAAGCTGAGCACCGAAGAATTGATGCTTTTGAACTGTGGTGTTGGGGAAGACTCTTGAGAGTCCCTGGGACTGCAAGGAGATCCAACCAGTCCATCCTAAAGGAGATCAGTCCTGGGTGTTCATTGGAAGGACTGATGTTGAAGCTGAAACTCCAATACTTTGGCCACCTGATGTGAGGAACTGACTCATTGGAAAAGATGCTGATGCTGGGCTACCCTAATGGCTCAGTTGGTAAAGAATATGCTTGCAGTGCAGGACACTCAGGTTCGATCCCTGAGTCAGGGAGATCTCCTGGAGAAGGGAATGGCAACCCACTCCAGTATTCTTGCCTGGAGAATGCCGTGGACAAAGGAGCCAGGCTGGCTACAGTCTGTGGGATTGCAAAGAAACAGACATTACTGTACGACTAACTTTAACTTTTTTTTTCTGCTGCTGGGAAAGACTGAAGGCAGGAGAAGAAGGGGACAACAGAGGATGAGAAGGTTGGATGGCATCACTGACTTGATGGACATGAATTTGAGTAAACTCTGGGAGTTGGTGATGGACAGGAAAGCCTGGCATGCTGCAGTCCAGGAGGTTGCAAAGAGTTGGACACGACTGAACATCTGAGCTGAACCGATTGTTTCATATGAAATTTAAGATGTTTTTAATATTTCTGTGGAAAGTGCCACTGAAATTTTGATAGGGATTGGAATTTGTTACCTTTTATTAAATGTATACTAAGTGTGTGACTCAAAGTTTTATACATGTTTTCATTTTAATTTCATAACTGTAGTGTAAGAAGCATAACTGAGGCTTGAGAAATTGTGTAACATGTAACTTCTTCATGTGGCAAAGCTGTGAAGTGTCTACTGTGTTTTGGATGCAGTTCAAGTCACTAGAGACACACCCGTACACTATATTGAAATGACAATATATTCTGTGGAGCTTTTGATCCAGTTGAGGGTTATTTAAAATGAAATGAATGTTATTTATCATATATGAGATGGTGATAAGTACAGAGAAAATGAACCAGAAAAGAGGGATAGTGTGATCTGAAAAATGAGGATGTACATTCTGAATAATCAGGTAATAGGTGTTATTTAAGATACACAGTGCTAACTACCAAAAGATATAAAACATTGAAAAGATAGTGAACTATGCTCTCCTATGTCCCTGCTTCTTCCCTCCTCCTGTCTTTAGAGAATTATAGCTTCCAGAGGGTATTCAGACGATGACTGATTGAATGGCCTTGCCACTCAGAAGAATGTCCAAATAGATGCCTACATAGTCTTGAAAAATATGAAGAGACTTAGGATGCATGGGGACCTTCGTTAGCTTCACTTTATCTATATACTAAATAAGACCTCATTACTTCATTAAGATGCCCTAGGATCAGAATGCCATCCCTTTACCCTTCTCTCTGAATTTATTTACTACTGTGTACTAGACAACCTACAGATTAGATAACTTCTTTCTTACAAAACATAACCTGTATTTCCCTACTCGCTAGTATGTCTACCTTCAGTAAGAAAGCTGGGCAACACAGATAAAGAGAAGAAACCAAGAAGGGGTATAAGTTCAGGTAAACTCTCAGATTCATCCTGATGCCATAATAACATGGATGGGTACAATTTATACTTGAGAATCTCTTCTTTAAGTAAAGAAACTAGACTCCCATCCTTTCCCAACATTCACTTACTGGCTGGGGGCCTCCCAGTAAGACAGGGCACATAAAACACTCTGGCACTTCTAGCTCTCATGCTCCAGTGCCCAGAACAATCCTAAGAAGATGTTGGAGGAAGCCTTCAGCAGCAGCATGTGTAGGAACCTGGACATGGGTGCATAGAGCTGATAAAGGTCATCTTTATGGGATATCAACAGCATCCCCTATCTGAGTGACCTATTCCCCAGATTAGAATTAATTTCAAACTTCCTCACTGTTCCTTTAATGGACTGTTTGCATTTCTCTGTTTGTGTTTGACAACATGGCTGTCTTTCACCTACTAGAAATACTTTGCAAGATCCTAAATTCATTAAGCATATTTATCTTCAGTTAAATTACAAGAAATAATTGCATCTATATTATGTGCTAGGGTTTGTGCTAGGTGGACAGGTTGACCAAAAGCATTAGGAATAGTTGTTGCTCTTGTGACTTTGGTGTATATAACCATGTACTGTTTTAAATGGATAAGATACATGGCATGAAGTGTATGAATTCAGAGGCTTCAGTCTCAGAACTAATATCAAATATTGATTCTAATACTTTCCAAATGTTTGACCATGGACCAAAAACTTAGTGACACATTGGCAAGTAACCTGTTTGAATCTGCATTTCCTTAGCTCTAAAATAAATATTTTAATCCTTTTTAAACAGTGTCTTTATAATATCACCTCCACCTGATGCTTAATTGTTATTTAATGTTATTTCTTTCCATTTAAATTCTTTTAAAATGTTGAACACAAGGCCTTGCACAAAGTATATTCATAATACCCTTATTAATTGCATGAGAAGCATGAATGGAGAGACACAGTAAGTTCAGAGCTCTGAGTATGTTCAGTGAATGATGATCAATAAAGTTTGAATAGAGAATGAGATATAAATGTCAGTATGAATATATCCCCATATACAGAGTATTGAAATAAGTTCAAGCTAATATAACATGTAAAGTTCCAGAACAGACTGTTTCTATTTAATTTGATATATTATGGTAGAATATTCAAAGTTCTTTCAGAAAAGCAATTGAAAATCATGATGAAATATGGTAGCTTCTTTGAGAAATTGCACAGTTTGTCATTTAGGTCCTAGAGATTCTCCAGCATTTTTTTTCTGCTGGAAAACCATATCATAAGTGGACATGTTATTGGGGGTTGGTCCCCATTTTGATGATAATTTGCTATTGGTCATAGTTTAAGCATAACATCTTATGTCAGCTCTTTTCTGTCTACTCTGGACTCTCCTGTGCATTGAGAACTTGTCTTGCAGCCATGTTTGCAAATGAATTAAATGAATAATATATGAGACTCATGAAAGTATAAATAGATGTTGGTGAACAGTAGCAGTGAAAGGAATTAATAGACAATTAGACCAGAAAGGAAGGTCAGACTATGGAATTATTGTAGCTACTATGTTTGACTTTTTAGTTCTTTCTTGTAAAAATTAAATTATATGTGTATAAAGACTTGTGCACAGGAAAGGAAGCCACTGGCAAAATTGAAATCCGACCTACAGAATGGGAGAAAATATTTGAAACTAATAAGACCTTTGAGAGATTAATATCCAACATATATAAACAGTTTATATAACTCAACATAAAAAGAAAAGCCAAAGAACCGAATTTAAAAAGAAACAATCACAGCACTGTTTATAATAGTCAGGACATGGAAGCAACCTAGATGTCCATCAGCAGACGAAAGGATAAGGAAGCTGTGGTATATATACACCATGGAATATTACTCAGCCATTAAAAAGAATTCATTTGAATCGGTTCTAATGAGATGGATGAAACTGGAACCCATTATACAGAGTGAAGTAAGCCAGAAAGATAAAAACTAATACAGTATACTAACGCATATACACAAAATTCAAAAAGATGGTAACGATAACCCTATATGCAAAACAGAAAAAGAGACACAGATGTACAGAACAGACTTTTGGACTCTGTGGGAGAAGGCAAGGGTGAGATGTTTAGAGAGAACAGCATCGAAAGATGTATATTATCAAGAGTGAAACAGATCACCAGCCCAGGTTGGATACAAGAGACAAGTGCTCGGGCCTGGTGCACTGGGAAGACCCAGAGGGATTGGGTAGAGAGGGAGGTGGGAGGGGGGATCGGGATGGGGAATACATGTAACTCCATGGCTGATTCATGTCAATGTATGGCAAAAACCACTACAATATTGTAAAGTAATTAGCCTCCAACTAATAAAAATAAATGGAAAAAAATTTAAAAAATAAGTAAAATAAAAGGGAAATATATAAATTTAAAGAATAAAAATAAACAGAAGAACTCAGTTCACTTCAGTTCAGTCAGTCAGCCATGCCCGACTCTTTGCAACCCCATGAATGCAGCACACCAGGCCTCCCTCTCCATCACCAACTCACAGAGCTTGCTCAAACTCATGTCCATCGAGTCAGTGATATCATCCAACCCACTTATCCTCTGTCTTCCTCTTCTCCTCCTGCCTTCAATCTTTCCCAGCATCAGGGTTTTTTCCAATGAGTCAGTTCTTCACGTCAGGTGGCCAAAGGATTGGAGCTTCAGTTTCAGCATCAGTCCTTCCAATGAATATTTAGCTCTGATCTCCTTTAGGATGGACTGGTTGGATCTCCTTGCAGTCCAAGGGATTCTCAAGAGTCTTCTCCAACACCACAGTTCAAAATCATCAATTCTTCGGTGCTCAGTTTTCTTTATAGTCCAGCTCTCACATTCATACATGACTACTGGAAAAACCATAGCTTTGACAAGACAGACCTTTTTTGGCAAAGTAATGTCTCTGCTTTTTAATATGCTGTCTAGGTTGGTCAAAGCTTTTCTTCCAGAGAACAAGTGTTTTTTAATTTCATGGTTGCATTCATCATCTGCAGTGATTTTGGAGCCCCCCAAAATAAAATCTGTCACTGTTCCCATTGTTTCCACATCTACTTGCCATGAAATGATGGGACTGGATGCCATGAAATGATGGGACTGGATTCCATGATCTTAGTTTTTTGAATGTTGAATTTTAAGCCAAGTTTTTAATGCTCCTCTTTCACTTTCATCAAGAGGTTCTTTAGTCCTTCACTTTCCGCCATAAGGGCGGTGTCATCTGCATATCTGAGGTTATTGATATTTCACCCGGCAAACTTGATGCCAGTTTGTGCTTCATCCAGTCTAGCATTTCTCATGATGTACTCTGCATATGAGTTAAATAAGCAGGGTGACAATATACAGCCTTGACATACTCCTTTCCCGATTTGGAACCAGTCTGTTGTTCCATGTCCAGTCCTAACTATTGCTTCTTGACCTGCATACAGAATTCTCAGGAGGCAGTTCAGGTGGTCTGCTATTCCCATCTTTTTAAGAATTTTCCACAGTTTTTTATTATCCACACAGTCAAATGCTGTGGCACAGTCAATAAAGCAGAAATAGATGTTTTACTGGAACTCTCTTGCTTTTTCGATAATCCAGTGGATACTGGCAACTTGATCTCCGGGTCAGAGGACTTTTTATAACTCTACTTGAACATCTGGAAGTTCATGGTTCAAGTACTGTTGAAGCCCAGCTTGGAGAATTTTGAGCATTACTTTCCTACTGTGTGAGATGAGTGCAATTGTATGTTAGTTTGAACATTCTTTGGCATTGCCTTTCTTTGGGATTGGAATGAAAACTGACCTTTTCCAGTCATGTGGCCACTGCTGAGTTTTCCAAGTTTGCTGACATATTGAGAGCAGCACTTTCACAGCATCATCTTTTACGATTTGAAATAGCTCAACAGGAATTCCATCACCTCCACTAGCTTTGTTTGTAGTGATGCTTCCTAAGGCGCACTTAACTTCACATTCCTGGATGTCTGGCTCTAGGTGAGTGATCACACCATCATAGTTATCTGGATCATGAAGATCTTTTTTGTATAGTTCTTCTGTGTATTCTTGCCACCTGTTCTTAATATCTTCTGCTTCTGTTAGGTCCGTGCCATTTCTGTCCTTTATTGTGTTCCTCTTTGAATGAAATGTTCCCTTGGTATCTCTGATTTTCTTGAAGAGATCTCTAGTCTTTCCCATTCTATTGTTTTACTCTATTTTTTGCATTAATCACCGAGAAAGGCTTTCTTGTCTCTCCTTGCTATTCTTTGGAACTCTGCATTCAGATGGATATATCTTTCTTTTTCTCCTTTGCCTTTAACTTGTCTTTTTTTCTCAGCTATTTGTAAGGCCTCCTCAACAACCATTTTCCCTTTTAAATTTTTTTTCCTTTGGGATGGTCTTGATCACTGCCTCCTGTACAATCACGGACCTCCGTGCATAGTTCTTCAGGCACTCTGTCTATCAGGTCTGATCCCTTGAATCTATTGTCACTTCCACTGTATAATTGTATGGGATTTGATCTAGGTCATACATGAATGGTCTAGCATTTTTCCCTACTTTCTTCAATTTAAGTCTGAAGTTGGCAATAATGAGTTCATGAAATCAGCCACAGTCAGCCCCCAGTCTTGTTTATGCTGACTGTATAGGATGTCTCCATCTTTGGCTGCAAAGAATATAATCAATCTAATTTCAGTATTGACCATCTGGTGATGTCCATGTGTGGAGTCTTCTCTTGTGTTGTTGGAAGAGGATATTTGCTATGACCAGTGCATTCTTTTCAAAACTCTGTTAGCCTTTGACCTGCTTTGATTTATACTCCAAATCCAAATTTGCCTGTTACTCCAGGTAGTTCTTGACTTCCTACTTTTGCATTTCAGTCCCCTATAATGAAGAGGACTTTTTTGGGTATTAGTTCTAGAAGGTTTTGCCTGTTACTCCAGGTAGTTCTTGACTTCCTACTTTTGCATTCCAGTCCCCTATAATGAAGAGGACTTTTTTGGGTGTTAGTTCTAGAAGGTTTTGTAGGGTTTCATAAAACTGTTCAGCTTCTTCAGCCTTACTGGTCAGGGCATAGACTTGGATTACTGTGATATTGAATGGTTTGCCTTGGAAACCAACAGAGGTCATTCTGTCATTTTTGAGATTGCATCCAAGTACTGCATTTTGGACTCTCTTTGTCCCTATGGTGGCTACTCCGTTTCTTTCAAGCGATTCTTGCCCACAGTAGTAGGTATAATAGTCATCTGAGTTAAATTCACCCATACCATGAGACAAGTGCTCAGGGCTGGTGCACTGGGAAGACCCAGAGGAATGGGATGGGGAACACATGTAAATCCATGGCTAATTCATGTCAGTGTATGGCAAAAACCACTACAATACTGTAAAGTAATTAGCCTCCAACTAATAAATGAAAAAAAACATCACCTATGCCAGTCTGTTTTATTTCACTGATTCCTAAAATGTCAGTGTTCACTCTTGCCATCTCCCATTTGACCACTTCCAATTTGCCTCTATTCACAGGCCTAACATTCCAGGCTCCTATGCAGTATTGCTCTTTACAGCATTGGAGTTTACTTCCATCACCAGTCACATCCACAACTGGGTGTTGTTTTTGCTTTGGCTCCATCTCTTCATTCTTTCTAGAGTTATTTCTCCACTGATCTCTAGTAGCATATTGGGCACCTATGGACCTGGGGAGTTCATCTTTCATTGTCATGCCTTTTTGCCTTTTCATACTGTTCATGGGATTCTCAAGGCAAGAATACTGAAGTGCTTAGCCATTTGCTTTCCAGTGGACCATGTTTTGTCAGAACTCTCCACCATGACCCTTCTGTCTTGAGTGCCCCTACACAGCGTGGCTCATGGTTTCATTGAGCTAGACAAGGCTGTGGTCCATGTGATCAGTTTGGTTAGTTTTCTGTGATTGTGGTTTTCATTCTGCCTTCCTTTTGATGGATAAGGATAAGAGGCTCGTGGAAGCTTCCTGATGGGATAGACTGACTGGGGGGGGGGGGTGTGAAATTGGGTCTTGTTCTGATGGGCAGAGCCATGCTCAGTAAATCTTTAATCCAATTTTCTGTTGATAGGTGGGACTGTGTTCCCTCCCTATTGCTTGACCTGAGGCCAAACTAGGTGGAGGTAACTAAGATAATGGTAACCTCCTTCAAAATGTCCCATGCACTCACTGCTGTACTCAGTGCCTCTGACCCTGAAGCAGGCCACCACCGATCCACGCCTCCACTGCAGATTCCTGGACACACATGGGCATGTCTGGGGCAGCTTCTTGTGGGGTCACTGCTCCTTTTTTCTGGGCCCTGGTGCACACAAGGTTTTGTTTGTGCCCTCCAAGAGTCTGTTTCCCCAGTCCTGTGTAAGTTCAGGTGATTCTATGGTGGGGTTAATAGCAAACTCCTCCAAAAGGGCTTATGCCATACCCAGGTCTGCTGCACCCAGAGCCCCTGTGGCAGGCCACTGCTGACCCGTACCTCCATGGTTTATCATCAGGAAAATACAAATCAAAACTACAATGAAATAACCCCTCACAGCTATCAGAATGGCTATCATCAAAAAACCTACGGGTAACAAATGTTGTCATGGATGGGGAGAAAGGTAACCCTGGTATCCTGTTGGTGGGAATGTAAATTGGTGCAGCCACTGTGGAAAGCAGTATTGAGGTCTCTCAAAAAACTAAGAACTAATGTATAACCCAGAAATTCTCCTCCTAGACATAAATAGCTGAAAAAAACCAAAAACACTAATTCAAAAAAATGCATGCACCCCAGTGGTCATAGCAGCATTATTTACAGTTACCAAGACATGGAAACAATCTAGGTGTCCATCAAATAATCAGTAGATAAA
Organism: Muntiacus reevesi; assembly: GCF_963930625.1. Taxonomy (NCBI): domain Eukaryota; kingdom Metazoa; phylum Chordata; class Mammalia; order Artiodactyla; family Cervidae; genus Muntiacus; species Muntiacus reevesi. The sequence goes on along the minus strand of NC_089271.1, from coordinate 32,339,913 downwards.
GACAATATGGTGTATACGTGTGTGTGTATAAATGTGTCTGAAAGTGAAGGTCACTCAGTCGTATTTGATTCTTGACTATTTGTGACCCCATGGACTATACAGTCCATGGAATTCTATAGGCCAGAAACTGGAGTGGGTAGCCTTTCCCTTCACCAGGGGATCTTCCCAACCCAGGGATCGAACCCAGGTCTCCCACATTGCACGTGGATTCTTTACCATCTGAGCCACAAGGGAAGCCCAAGAATACTGGAGTGGTTAGCCTATCCCTTCTCCAGTGGATCTTCCCAACCCATGAATCAAACTGGGTCTCCTGCATTGGCGACATATTCTTTACCAACTGAGCTATCGGGAAGCCCATATGTATATGTATGTGTGTGTGTGTGTGTGTATATATATATATATATATATATATATATATATATATATATATATATATATATATATATATAATGTGTGTGTGTGTATACATACCTACATGCATACACACACATAGTGGAATACTAGGTTCTTCCCTGGTGGCTGATTCCTGGGTCAGGAAGATCCCCTGGAGGAGGAAATGGCAACCTACTCCAGTATCTTGCCTGGAAAATTCCATGGACAGAGGAGCCTGGTCAGATGCAGTCCATGGTATTGCGAAGAGTCAGACACGACTGAGCAACTAACACTCACATACATGCATACACACCTGTGCATATACACACAATGGAATACTACTCATCCATAAAGATGAATGAAATTTTGTCATTTGCAGCAATACAAATAGACTTGGAGGGCATTATGCTAAGTGAGAGAGAGAAAGACAAATATGTTATCACTTATATGTTGACTCTAAAAACACAACAAACTAATGAATATAACAGACTCACAGATCTGGTGAATAAACTAGTGGTTACCAGTAGAGCGTGAGGGGAACTGTAGGAGAGGATTGAGAGGTACAAACTATTGGGTAGAAGGTAGACTCAAGGAGATATTTTACATGGGAATGTAGCCAATAATTTTATAATTACTGTAAATTAAAAGTAATCTAAAAATTTTATAAAATTAAATGAGTAATTAAGTTACATGTATGAGCAGAAACTTCTATGCCATTGAATTTGTTGACCTGTCTTCTGGATGTACCACGAATATGCCTTACCAAAGTGATCAAGAGAATCCATCCTAGCATTTGAACACTGTCTTCTGTCAGACAGATGTAATGTAAAACTAGCCTTCCTGTTCCTGTGAGCTTCTTGTCCAGTGGGGCTTCCAATATTCTGAGTGTAAAGTTCTTTTCACTTTCACTTTTCATGACGCTGGTGCCCGCTATCCATTGGAGTTGTAAAATAATCCTAATGGTGAGCTCCAGTGAGGATTATTGTATTTTTTTAGCTGGTAGAGATGTTAACTTTTTTTGAGCTTTATTGAATTTTAATTGACAAGAATTATGTATATCAAAGGTACTCAACTTGATATTTTGATACATATGTGTACATTGTGAAATGATTACCATGTACAAGCTAATTAACATATGTATCACCTCACATAGTCACAGGGTTTCTGCGTGACGAGAATACTTAAGATCGACTGTTAGCAAATTTCAGGTATATAGTAACAGTATTCTTAACTATACTTGCCATGATATACATTGAGCCTCCAGAACTTATAGCATTTTTATATTTTGTGTCTTATAACTATGGAGCAAAACCACCCTATGAGCTTTAGCCTCTTGGCATATGTCCTCAGCTCTAAACATGTTACATGATCAGACATTCTTGCCTACAATATTCACTACAGTTTTTTTTTAATTTATTTTTTTTGTTCACTGCAGTTTTTATTAAACTCACCATTTGGTTATCTTGGATGCCTCACGGTTTCAATACAGACCTCTATGCCAGTCCAAGTTTATTCTCTTTAATCTAAAACACTTGGCCTCAATTCTCAACATGATTTTATGACTTTTAGAATTTTCTTTAGTCAATGATATGTTTTTTCTTTTAGTTTAAAAAATTTCCTAGTGAACTAGGCTTAAAAGTTGGAGAATTTCTTTCTCATATATATTTATAGTCATTTTTCATGAATATATATGTGTATAGAGAGATATACAGCCACACAAATGCATATGTATGTGTGTATGTTTTAAATGTTTTGTTTCAGGTTTAATCTTTTTAACTTCTGTTCCTTCAAAGTTCGGCTTCCAGCAAAGTGATTCTCTGAAATATACTTTAAATATAATCTCAAGTAGAAATGCAGACCATCAAATCAAGAGAGGCTTTCCCCAATGGATTTATTTTTAGTAGCTAGCTTTCTAGAATCTTCTTGCTTTCAAGTCTCTGTTGTGACTAATTATGCTTTCAGCCCAAAATAGCAACTCAAAATATTCAGGTTTTTAGGCACTTCTCAATTTCGCATTGTAGACTGTGGCATCCATTCATGATGTACAAGTCATGTTGATTTGGGGTTTTCAGGTTTTGTTAAAGTAGATGCCCATCACTGGTAAAACAAGTATCTTAAAAAAATTGCAGACATGCCTTGTCTAAAAATCTGCACAGTAATTGTTTATCACTGATAATGAGATCATTAAATTCAGCTATATTTTTGTTGCTTGAAAGTGTTGGCAATTTAAATTAAAGCTTGTACTAAGTAGCTTGATATTGTATTAGAAATGAATCAGAATGTGACCTGAATTTGGAACAAGAAATTCCATCTTTAGGTACTAAAACCATGTGTATTTGAGTGTACACATCCCATGTTGGAATTTTTTTTTAAACCATTTCACATTGCTCGAAATGTTTTCACTGAATAAGTAAATTCCTGACTTAGTCTAAGGTAGAATTATTTTATTTTACACTTCACAAGTACCTATATTTTAGTTTACCTAGAGACACACAAGTGCTGAAATGACTCAGAATTTGTAACAAAACTAGGTGAGCCTTGGCTTCTAAGACAGTAATCTTCAAACTTGAATCCAGTCCAGTGTAGCTGTGGGGCGTATTATCTTTCAGAGTCTCTGAGTCACGGTGCAGGACTAGAGATGGTGCTAGTTTCCAGGTACTGATGATGCTGCTGGCTCACGGACCACACTGAGAACCATTCTTCTTAAGATGTCTTGCTCATCATCTCATCCTATTCCAATCCTCCATCACTTCTCAGCTGGGCAACTGCAGTGACCTGATAAAACCTCCTGTTTTATTGCTTCTAGTTGTTTAATTAATTTTTATTGGCATACAGTTGCCTTACAGTGTTATGTTAGTTTCCACTGTACAGCAAAGTGGATCAGCTCTGTGTGTGTGTGTGTGTATCTCCTCTTTTTGGGGTTTCCTTCCCATTTAGGTCACCACAGAGCACTGAATAGAGTTCCCTGTGTTATACAGTAGGTTCTTATATTTTATACATAGTATCAATGGTATATGTACATCAATCTCAATCTCCTGATTCATCCCAACCCCCATCCCCTTTCCCCACCTCGGTGCCCATACATTTGTTCTCAATGTCTGGGTCTCTCTTTTTGCATTGCAACTAAGATCGTCTGTACTATTTTTCTAGATTCCACACATACAGCTTTGAGTTTAACCCTGTTAAACTGTTACCCATGTAGTAACCAGAGATTCCTTTAAAACAGACATCAGAATAGGTATGTCTAATGCCTTCTTGTCAGTCTTAAAACAAAATGCAAATTCTTAACTTTGACCTGTGAAGCTTACCTTAGCTGGCCTTTGCCTTCCTCTTCTACCTCATCTCCCACCATTTCTTTATTCTCTTGACTCACTCTCCTCCAAGTTTATTGGATTTCTTGATGTTTCTGACTGACTATATCAAGCATATGCCTACCTCAGGGATTTTGCATTGATTGTTTTTTTTCCCCCTTGTCTAGGATGATCACCTTTCTCTGTCCACAGATTTGTGTATGAATTCCTTTCTTATTTTGTTCAGATCACTTCCCACATAGGCCTTCCTGATCCTTCTAACATTTCCTTGACTCTCACATTTTTATTTGTAATATGGCTCTCTGCCAGCAAATACAAGCTTCTTGAGAGTGTTAAATTTTTGTTCACTGCTATAACCACAGTGCTAAAACACTCTCTGGCACTTATGATATATTCAATAAATAATATTGAAAAAATAAATGAGTGACTAGATGGAAGAATGTCCTTTTAGCTACCTCTTCTTCCTCACAATCCAGACAGTTCTTTTGTTCATAAGTTGTCATAATTTCTTGTGCCACCACATTCTCCAGTATTCCTGTGTACACAGATCTGCTCTCTGTTTCCCATATGTACCTTATCTCCAACGAGATTCCTTTGAAAATTATGTTAAATCTTCCATGATTTAAAAAAAAAAAAGTTTGCACATACAACTGAGGATCCTTGGTTTTCATTTTAGGATCATTAATTCTTAAATTCTGTATCCCTGTCTTATTTGTGACTTGCACATTTTAAGTACTGATGTTCAGTTCATTAGACTGTTAGCTGTGAACTACTGGTATACATAGAACTTTGACAGATTAAGGTTTGATTTTGTGTGTGACCATAGTTCAGCTCTCAAACTAGAGAGATGACAGTAAGTGTTACCTTGTAACTGTTCAGTCAGGACGTGGCCTCTTTTGCATGATTTCCTTCTGATCACTGCTTTTATCAAAGAGTGTTTTCTAAACAGCTAGACTGGATTGTGGCATGTCCATCAGAAACTGCTTAGAATTCTGGTTTTTTTTGCCACCAAAAACATATGAGGCAAATTCAAGCACATTCGATAATAAGAATTATATAATCAAGATAAAAAATATGGAATTGATATTCAAAGTAATTCCCAGGAACTTTTACTCTCAACCCAGTTTTGAGACATATCTTTTCAGCCAAATGTTGTGTTTTGTGAATTTTTCTTTCTTCACTTTCCAGTCTTACACAATGATATAACTCACTTTTCTCTATAAATTAGTTGAAATCTCTGACATCTTTCTCACCTCCATCCTCATATTTCCTAGTGGTTTTTTCTCGTATATTTCCCAAGCAGTTCATGAAACTCTAAAACTGGATTTATCATCTTTCACTGAAAAAAACACTTATACCCATCCCTCTATTTCTGGTAAGGGTACAATTATTCTTTCACTATTAGAGAAATAGAGAGGCATGTAGGGGCAGATGTAAGGACACATTAAATAATATTTGGGCAGCATATGTAATTATGATATTATATAATGTATGTATTCTAACATCATCATACTCATATAATTTTCATAACATTTGGTATAACTCACATGATGATGATAATTCAGTTCAACCATCTTCATCTAACATTTTTAATTCACATTTACCATGCCCACAACATCATGTTACTGGGAATATTGATGTCATAATCTCTTTTTATATTTCCAATATCTATATTTCTAGACATTTTTGGTTGTGAACACTTCTGTAGCCATTATAACTACTTAAAAATTGTGTCATATCAATATGCCTTTTGTTTTTTGTTCCCTGGAAGTTTGTCAGTATCTACCCCTCTACAACAGCAAAAAACACACTTTGTGTGTGTGAGGGAAAAGAAATGGAAGGTATCTCTCTCCTTCCTCCTTTCTTTCTCATGGGGCTTCATCTACTTCAGAATTTCTGGGAGATATGAGAGAGTTAATCATTACTGTAATCAGAATAAGTAATGCTTTGTACCCAATGATGGATCAGGATTAAAGATGGTGGTCCATGGGCTCCGTCATATCCTAATTTCTCTACATCTCTGCTTGCAGCCTCCAGTTCAATTGCCAAAGTCCATAGAATCCACCTTAATATTGCCCTATCTTCTTTCCTTACATAACCAATGTCATCAACCTGTATTATGTCTTCAGTATCTTTCAAACCCTCTTACATAGTCAAGTAGATACTTTTCCAAGTAATCTTCCATTCGTGTTGACTGTATTCACTGGCATTAAAGTTGTTTTTCCAAAGGGTAGATCTGTTAGTATCAACCTTCTACTCAGCAAACTTCAATAGCTCCCAATTGCCTGTAGTATTAAAGAAAATTGTCTTGCTTTGGGATTTAGTATCTTGACATAAAAATGAACTTCCGTCTTTATGCCTCTAGATTCTTTCTGAAACTTTCCCTCTGTTCTATTTGAAATGAATTCTATCTATACCTCTGAAGTGTACTATAGTAGGTTAATATTTCAGTTGTTTGTATGTATATTTGTGTTCTTCTCTCAGAGTATGTTTTCAGAGTTTTCTGTTATTAGCTTTTTAAAATGCTCATTTCTTATTCAAGTCCATGATAAATGCAACCTCTTACATGAAATTTATCTTTTTCTCACCTTGCCCAGACTGATATTATGGATTTTTTCTTTCCTTTAAACCACCATGACTCTTTGATGGTCTGTATTAGCTATTACCTTTTACTTTGCATATATTAGATAGGTATAAATATATGTGCTTTTTTCACATTCTTGTCCTATACTAACCTGAACCCTTAAGTGAAGCAGTGATATCTGTTTATCTTTATTTTCTGAAATGTGATGTTTAAGCTTCAGAATTAGGTCAAGGTTCAAATAGTCTAAAATACCATTTGGTGGACATAGAATATATCACCATGCCAGGTTCTATAATACTGTGATTGAAAATTAGTGTTGCAGATACAAAGTCCTGAATTCTTTCCATTGTTAAAAAAAGAAAGCTATGTAGCCACTTAATCGTGTATTCTCTAGACATGTTGGTCTTTGATTATTTAAGGCAGAAAGTTGGTCATGTGATGCCAGTGTCCATTTGGAAATATTGGATTAGCATAAACTGACTGAAGTACTAACTATTCAAAATCAGAATGATGCGGAGCAGATGGAAGGGCCAAAAGCACTGAGCATGTGACACCTGTCAATTATATCCAGATCAGTTATCAATCAGATTCTGGGCTCCATTCAAGGTGTTGACTTTGATCATTCTCCAATTGTAAATGTTTCATCCAAAACAACTGCGATCTTGGCACAACTTTTTCAGGAGTTGCCCAGAATGAAAATAACAGTATTCCCCCGACTAAAAGTAAAGTCATTATAGCCCTGTTTCTCTGTGCATGGTCACAGAAACCCTCAAATTAGAGACCTAACCTAATATGAATATGGAAAAAGTAATTATAGCTTTTACTTGCAAAGTTATGGATATAATGTCAAGTTGGATGTTCTTTTTCTGAAATAGACTAATAGTGATCATTGACTCAAAATGCGCAATTCTTTGGACAGGAGCCATCTTGAGATCTCTCATAAATGATGCTACAATAGAATCTAAGAAATAGGGCCTTATCTCTGTGAAGAATCCTTGTGTGGGGCATATTTATTCTTGATTGCTCTTGTTGTGTTGGCAAGAGAACTTTTTTATACCTATCACAGGGCACTATGATAAGAAGTATTCCTCTTTGAGTACTAGCCAAAAGACTTGTGCTGAAAATAATGTTATACCATTTAGCTATGTTGTTACATGACTTTGTGATGATGCTACATCTATTTGTGATGTCATTTGAGTGCACATGAGTATATCAGGGGCTTCTCAACTGGCTCAGTGGTAAAGAATCCATCTGCCAATGCAGGAGATGCAGCTTCAATCCCAGGGTCAAGAAGATCCCCTGGAGGAGGAAATAGAAGCCCACTCCAGTATTCTTACCTGGAGAAGTCCATGGATGCAGGAGCAAGCTATAGTCTTTGGTGGGCTGTAGTCCATGGGGTTGCAAAGAGTCAGACATGACTGAGTGACTAAGCATGCATACATGCAACTATATCTTAGGGCAGAGATGATTTGTGGGCTCTTATTTTCCTGCTTTTTCTTGTGATCCCAGTGCCTAAATTTTGAATGTTCATGTTTGAAAGAAAACAGCACAGTTGTGGAGATACTCTGAATACAACATGTGCCACCCCAGTGATAGCTGAGGCCAGCTTGGCTGACATGGCAGGACTGGCAGGCCTGTTTCCCTCCCTTTTATTTCCATGTGGGATTCCTTCTTGAGCCAGCATGAATGTAGCTTCCAACTCTGATTCAATTGTTTGGAACTTACGGCAGTTCCTGGGTCATCTCACAAAAGGCTCTGTAGCCATGATGTAGTTGTTCTCTATTGCAGATAGTACTAATTTGTTATCTGCTCCTCAGATGATCTGGGTGGTATGGGGACTAGGGATGGAGGAGGCAATGGAGGGATACTTTAGGAGTTACCAAACCCATTGGTGGGGTGGGCTTAAACTTCAAAATACGCTCAGAATACCAGTCGGATTTTCACTAATTTTTTTTTTAATTTAGGTATAGTTGCTTTACAATGTTATGTTAGTTTCTTCCGTACAGCAAAAAGAATCAGTTATATATGTATATGTGTGTTTGTGTACTGGGTTTTGGAAGGAGCACTGAATTGAGGGCCAGGATATCTATCTTCTGGCCTCGAATTTGCTTATTTAGTGTCATTGTCATGAAAGTGAAAGTGAAGTTGCTCAGTTGTGTCCCACTCTTTGTGACCCCATGGACTGTAGCCCACCAGGCTCCTCCATCCATGGGATTTTCCAGGCAAGAATACTGGAGTGGGTTGCCATTTCATCTCCAGGAGATCTTCCCGACCCAGGGATTGAACCCAAGTCTCCCGCATTGTAGGCAGGTGCTTTACTGTCTGAGCCACCATGAATAGGTCTTTAAACTTCTCTATTTTTTGTTTTTATATGTGAAGTAAAGGATTTTAAGCAATAAATACAATGAACAAACAAAAATAAACACCAAGTTTTTCAAACAGACACGGAGAACAGAGTAGTGGTTACCAAAGGGGAAAAAGAGGGACAGAGAAATGGGTGAAGGAGATCACATGTATGTTGACACATGGAAACAATGTTTGGTGGTACATATGCAATAGTATGGGACAGAAGGAAATGGCAACCCACTCCAGTACTCTTGCCTGGAGTATCCCATGGACGGAGGAGCCTGGTAGGCTACAATCCATGCGGTCGCAAAGAGTCGGACGTGACTGAGCGACTTCACTTTCACTTTCCCTATAGCTCAGATGGTAAAGAATCTGCCTGCAATGCTGGAGACCTGGGTTCAATCCCTGGGTCAGGGAGATCCCCTGGAGAAGGAAATGGCAATCCACTCCAGTATTCTTGCCTGGAGAACTCCATGGACAGAGGAGCCTGGTGGGCTACAGTCCATGGGGTCACAAAGAGTCGGACACGACTAAGTGACTAACACAACAACAACACAGTGCAATAGTATGTACAGAACTAGGAATATAATGTTGTACACATGAAACTTATATAACATCAAGTTTTTGCTATTGCATGCCAGGTGCTATGTCAGGTTTATGAATCACAACCTTATGAAGTATGAATTATTAAATATTTTGAAGAATTAAAATTTCTAAACATAAACGTGAGGGAAGTATTGCTCTTATTTTAATAGGCGTTGGGGGGAAAGCATGCTAATAATTTTTTATTGAAGTGTAGTTGATTTATAATATTGGTTTCAGGTGTACAATTGATTCAAGATTTTTGTAGATTCCATTTTAAGTCATTACAAAACAGTGGCTATGTTTCCCTGTCCTCTTTAATGTATCCTTGTTTCTTCCTTATACATAGTAGTTTGTATTTATTAATCCCCTACCCCTTCTTGCCCCTTGGTCATTCCCTCTCCCCACTGGTAACATCTTGGTTTGTTCTCTATATATCTATGAATCTGTTTCTGTTTTGTTAAATCAGTCCATTTGTTTTATGTTTTATTTTTTACCCCCAATTATTTTTATTAGTTGAAGGCTAATTACAATATTGTAGTGGTTCAGGATGGGGAGCACATGTAAATCCATGGCTGATTCATGTCAATGTATGTTTTATTTTTAGATTTCACAAAGTGATAACAGAGTATTTGTCTTTCTCAGCATGATAACCTCTGGGTCCATCTGTATAGTTGGAAATGGCTGAATATCTTTTTTTTTTGGCTGAGTAATGTTTCATTGTATGACTGCATGTATATACATGTACACACCATGTCTTCTTTATCCATTTATATGTTGATGGACACTTAGGTTGTTTAAAGTGTTAGTAGCAAGAAATTTTCAAGTTGATAAATATTGAGTTACTCCTGTGAAATTTAGAAAATAGGAGAATAGTCGTGTTACTTCTAAGATGAATGAATGAGTGAGCACAAGAAAAGATAGAGCAGATAATGGTTAACCACCAAAGTTACTTGCAGATATAAACGCTGTGAATGTAACAGTTAACATAATGGAACTTTCAACTTTCATCGACCTGCTATTTAAAATAATGAAAACCTTAATTTATGAATGGTTTGTGATATAGTATGTCAGCTTGTTAACAAGATTCTTGGCATCTGTGTCTGTGCTTTAGTGACCATGCCATTTCAGTTCCCTAACATATGAGCTTATTTTCTAAATTGGAAAACCAGCTCATTCTGCGACCAAGATATGAGTCTTGTAATAGGTTTTTCACGCAGCCCAGCTTAGCTGTAAAGATAGTATTCAGTGGCTTCATACATTAATTTAGGACACTGGAAACTGTCTTCAGCTTAAGTATATATTCAAAGATGCATGGCAAGGCTAATTGTGACAATTATTGTCAATTAAATGCTTCCTGACTAGCACAGTGTACATGTACACTGCCAGCCCACTCACAAACGCAGATGTTCCTCTGTGACCCACCAACATTTAAGTCATATATACTGAGCTGGTTTGGCCTTCCATCTGAAAGGTGGAATTTCTGGCGCTGTGGGTTCCCTGAGTCCTCAGCTTTCTGTGACATCTGTGAACTCTGTGTAAGTTCTGGCAGCTGCATAGCGTTTGAGAACAGATCGCATGTGGAAGCGATCACTCTTAATACTGGAGCTATTTTAAAAGATATATGCAATTTAAGAAATGTTTAATTAAGAAAACATGGGTACTTTCTTGGTAACAGTGCAATGCTTATGATTAGTATATTCTCTTTAGCTACATATTTATTATAAAAGACTGTGATAAAATATCTCATTTTCTAAAGTCTTCCTACAAACATGTTTATCTCTTAACGGCTGTGAAAAAGCTATTCTCCAGAGATACAGTCTTCCTTAACATTATGCATCTTTCACAATATCACATTTCATGTACATAATAAGGCACTAAGGCTTGCCTTAAAATTGATATTAAGAGATGAGTGTCACCTATGTTCATATCTCTTAAATTTGTAATAAAAATGTTTATCACTTTTGTCTTATATATATGAGACAAGAGTTAATTATATAGAGCACTTGTAAACCTTGGGTAAACTTGCAGACCTAATAAAACTTACAAACCTTGAGTAAAATAATCATTTTTATTGGTAACTTTCCTTAATTTTAATAGTAGGCAGTTCCATATTTAAAGAATACATATAAAATAGTAAATAACATTCAATGATGTATTTTAGAGCATCAGATAAAAGACATTATAAAACAGTCACGATCAAAAGAATCTAAGATGTTCTTTGGAAAGTTTAGCAGCTTTAGGGTCAAATTTATGGTTACTAAGAAGTTCTGAAAGGTTATAATCTGACCATGATTTCTCTCCTGTATAAGCAATTGAGGCAAGAACAACAGTTGGCCATAGACAGAACTCTGTGACATATCACTGGAAACCTTCCTCTGTGTTTGTGATTTTACTCATGTGTTTATTCATTTTTCCATTTATTTCATTAATATTTATGGAATCATCTTATGTGACAAACACCAAAAAATTTTTAGCTAATACAGTTTATTCTTTCAATACATTCATTTCAGAGAAACCTGATCATCTATTCTGTACCTGGTACTAAATTAAAAGCTATATTTATTTTCACAACAACCATATGAACTCTTATTTTTCCCATTTTGCACTTTAAGAAATTGACAGAAGTAGTAGGAAGATAACTGACCAAGATAATATAGCTACAAAATGCTGGAGCGAGAGTTTTAACTTCTGTATTCATGTTAATTTTTTTTCCAGTACCACATTAAAGTATCCCCAACATCTGAGAGGATGGGAAAAGATGAAGGAAAATATGGAAAAGCAGGTCATGAATGCAGGGTTATGTTTCCTCCTGAAACACCTGCAGATTTACAGCTTTTACTATTAATTACTTCATTCAACCATTTCCTGATGAGTTCTGTAAAAATTTTGGAATGAACTACCAAAACAATTGCTCATCACTCTCCAGAATCTGGGCCTGGGATGGGCAGAAAGGAACCAGGTTAATAGCACAGTGCTTCACAAAATCAAAACAAGGACTGATTTCTAGTCTGTACTAAGTTCAGTACTGTGATGGTATTTTTTTTCTGTGATAGTAAAATCAACATAAATACACACCTTGAAAACACAAAGACTTTCTTTATTTCTTCGTATTTTTCAAATCTTCTGAATATCCTTCACATTTTCTTAAATTGCTTTTCTTGGATATATTTTAACAAACTGCTGCTTCTCATAAAGTAATTTACATCATCAAAATCACATGTACCATAGGCTATAGCTAGTTTCTCACAATATATAGACTGTACAGCTCTTAATTCTCCTTCTATATCTTATTTGTATATACAGTTCTCCCCAAAATGTAAATATACTCAATATTTGTAAACCTGAAATAAGCATGTCAATGGGTAGAGAACAAGGTTTTTGGACTTCTTTTGGCGATCTGCTTTAGTCCTCAAAAACATCTATATAAGCAGGTAGTTATTATCCTTATTAGTCTTTCTTTACAGATAAGATGGCATCTGAGATATTCACATGCTTAAATAACCCATCTGTACCTGGGGAATGATTTAGGACAGTAGTTGTAGTTTGTGTTCTGTTTGTTTGTTTGGTCTAGGGAAATAATCATGTGTTTATAGGTTCTAGTATAATGTTACACATTTTAAACATGCATTATTCTAATTCAAATTTACAAAGCAATAACTGTTTCATATGAGATAAGGACCATTTGCAAAGTTGAAGGCAGAATGATCCTTCCATTATATCCTCTGAGTGGGGGATATGGTTATGGCAAATGAAAGAGTCTCTAAACTGCAACTTTGGTTTCATGTATTTCCATTTGGAAATACATGACATCCATAATATGTCTCTGCACTGCTCTAAAATCTACCATTCTTTATCTTCCACTTCATATTCAGGCTTATCATAAATTGTTGTGAATTACTTTCATCGTATTATCTTAGTCACTTCACAGCAGATGCTCCTGAGCAGAGGTGAATAGGAGTTTTGATAGGGTCAAGCAAGAAGGAAGAGAATTATAAAGAGATACAGCTTAGGCAATTGCTAGAGCCAAAGGAAGATTGGAACAGTCGTGTTTCTTCGAGTTTCTATCTGTAAATAGCGAAATTTACTAAAGCAACAAAACACTTAGGCTAAGTAATTGTTTCTATCATGTAACAATCACTATTTCAAGGTCCTTTCCTTTCACCTGACAGAAAATTTAGTTTAGTCACTTTCAAGTGAATTGCATTAATTCATTTATTTGTCTGGTCTTCTGTTTTCCCCAGGTATTGGCCATGGGCTATAGGGGGAGGGTGGTCACTAGTAAGTGAGATGGGGATCTTACTGTAATGCCACTTTGTTGATGGGGAAAATGAATCCTCTCTTCGACATTTCTGGACCACCTCCTTAGATAGCATAGAAAATTTGGGAAAGTTCTCTGCGGCCATAGATGCTCTTTGCTCTCAGGCTCTCTTTTGTATATGTGCTGTACCATCATTACATAGTCCACGAATATCATTGTGAGCAAGAATGAAAAAAAAAAAAAATTACTGTGAAACATGCTTCTTTCTTAGTGTTCACCCAGAGAGTGAATCACAATTCTCTGCCCTCAGATACCCCCAAATTTTCAATGAAATGACACCAGGCCCCTTCTCAGGAAATCTTCCTTCAGGTGTCACACCCTTTATCTAACCTGTGAAGACAGAGTTGTTTGAATCTTCTTTATCTGTTTCATATCGAGTCTTTAGTGTATACATTTTCTGTCTAGGCTTAGCTTACTGTGTCGCAAAAAATCTGGCTCTTGAAAATAAAATGACTTTGTTCTTGAGATTTTCTGTGCTCTGGGTTTCAAAAGACTTTTGGGAACTCAGAGGCCAACTTAGATTTGATAATTGACAGTAGTTCAATGAACTTCTCTGGTGGCTGGAAGCCACTTGCCAATGCAGGAGACAAGAACTCAATCCCTGGGTTGGAAAAATCCCCTGGAGAAGGAAATGCCAGCCCACTCCAGTATTCTTGCCTGGAAAATGCCATGGACAGATGGGCCTGGTAGACTATAGTCCATGGAGTCACAAAGAGTAAGACATGACTTGGTGACTAAACCACAACACAACTAGTTCAATGAGTTAGGGAACTTTTGTGGAACAAAGAAAAGAAACTAGGGAAAAAAAACAACTACTATTTGCAAAATGCATCTTATTTCATATACATGCATACACGTTTTTAGAATTAGCATAAACATTTGTCTTCCTACAAACATAGATCCCACAACTACAAACATAAATGGAGTTCATGAAAACAGTGTTCCCATTAAAGGCTTCTAAAATAATTGTATTCTCTCAAAAGTCAAAATGGTGATTATTTATTCAACTATATTCATATAATTTATTAGTTTTAATACTTTGGCAAATACAGATTTTGTCTGAAAAAGCCCATTTTCTTTAATTTCAGTATCTGTGTATTTTAATTTTATAACAGAATAATGAAAGACAAATCAATATCATGTGTTTAAAAGATATTTGTATGTGAATATACACAAAAACCCTTTAAGGAGGTACTGTCTAATGTTATTTCCAGCTCAATGTCTTCTGAAGCCAAGCTATATCTAGCCCTTGAATATTTATATGACATTTCAAATTCTAGTACAGCAGGTTGAAGCAGGTACTCCTAGATTTCTTGGTGTTACCTAGATATCTGGCGAGGTTGTCTGTCACAGCTTGATCTTGTACCTTCTTCTTGTCTTCTCTTGGAGGCTTAAAGAAATCAGATTATTCAGAAGGCACCTGCATTCATTAGATTTGCCACACTAAAAATTTCCTATTACTTTCAGTCAAGTGATACTTCAAGTTACAGCAAATTTAAGGAAATCAGTCTTTCTGAAAAACTTTCATTTACTTTGTTTCCCTATCTATCACTGCCTTGAAGTTAACTTAAAAGTCCATTATTAGGTAGCAGAGTATCTTCTCATTTAAAGCTAAGAATGAAGGTTTCTTCTCTAGGAATATAGCCATGAGTTGTTGACCTGGCCCATCATTCCCTGGCAGACAACTGAATGCCAAAAATGCTATCAGATACTCCTACTAAAACATAAATTTATCTCTTCTGTGTGGCACTTTCCTCAGAATTTTCTATATACATGGAGTGAGACTAAAAGTAATTTTTTAGTTGTAACAGTAAACATTAAATTTTTATTAAGAAAATTTCATAGGAGATTAACCTCTTTATGTTAATAAATTGCAGTCTGCTAAGGTACCATGAGCATAACATTGCTTGGCTGAAATTTTCCATGATTCCCTGCCAATAAAATAGCACATAGCTATTCCTAAAATTTCCTAATTATAGAGGTGAATAAATTTGGATGCTGAAGTCACTATCAGCAGTCAGAAATTTATCTACTTATTTTTTCTTTATAAGTTATGTGAAAATCATGTAATATTCTTTAGTGTGTCTCTTACAGATTTTTATATACCTTCTATTAAGTTAATACTCCAGGATGATATATAATCTCTGTACTGTGATTTTAAGTTCTCCTTGGCATACCATAAACAGGATAAACATACTGAAGTCCAAAGGCACTAGCCTGGCATTTATACCATTAAAGATATTTTCTCAGTTACTTTTCCAGTCTCATCTTTCCTTAAGACCTACTTCAATATTTTATATATCCCTAGACACACATGGGAGATGGGAATGGCAAACCAATTCAGTATTCTTGCCTTGAGAACCCCATGAACAGTATGAAAAGGCAAAAATATATGACACTGAAAGATGAACTCCCCAGGTTCACATCCACATCACATTCAGTTGTGGATGTGACTGGTGATGGAGGTGAAGTCCAATGCTGTGAAGAATAATATTACATAGGAACCTGGAATATTAGGTCCATGAATCAAGGTAAATTGGAAGTGGTCAAACAGGACATGGCAGGAGTGAACATTGACATTTTAGGAATCAGTGAACTAAAATGGACTGGAATGGGTGAATTTAATTCAGATGACCATTATCTCTACTACTGTGGGCAAGAATCCCTTAGAAGAAATGGAGTAGCACTAATAGTCAATAAAAGAGTCCAAAATTCAGTTCTTGGTGCAATCTCAAAAATGACAGAATGATCTCTGTTTGTTTCCAAGCAAACAATTCAATATCATGGTAATACAAGTCTATGCCCCAACCACAATGCTGAAGAAGTTAAAGTTGAATGGTTCTATGAAGACCTACAAGACCTAGAACTAACACCCAAAAAAGATGTCCTTTTCATTATGGGGGGCTGGAACGCAAAAGTAGGAAGTCAAGAGATACCTGGAGTAGCAAATTTGGCCTAGAAGTACAAAATGAAGCAGGGCAAAGGATAATAGAGTTTTGCCAAGAGAACACACTGGTCATAGCAAACACCCTCTTCCAACAACACAACAGAAGACTCTACACGTGGACATCACCAGATGGTCAATACCAAAATCAGATTGATTATATACTTTTTACCCAAAGATGGAGAAACTCTATACAGTCTGCAGAAATAAAAGATTTGGAGCTGAGTCTAGCTCAGATCATGAGCTCCTTATTGCCAAATTCAGGCTTTAATTGAGGAAAGTAAGGAAAACCACTAGACCATTCAAGTATGACCTAAATGAAATCCCTTACAATTATACAGTGGACGTGACAAATAGATTTAAGATATTAGATTTGATAGATAGAGTGCCTGAAAAACTATGGGCAGAGTTTCATGATATTGTACAGGAGGCAGTGATCAAGACCATCTCCAAGAAAAAGAAATGCAAAAAGGCAAAGTAGTTGTCTGGGGAGGCCTTACAAATAGCTGAGAAAAGAAGAGAAACTAAAGGGAGAGGAGAAAAAGAAAGATATATCCATCTGAATGCAGAGTTCCAAAGAACAGCAAGGAGAGATAAGAAAGCCTTCCTCAGTGATCAATGCAAAGAAATAGAGGAAAACAATAAAATGGGAAAGACTAGAAGTCTCTTCAAGAAAATTAGAGATACCAAGGGAACATTTCCTGCAAAGATGGGCACAATAAAGGACAGAAATGGTATGGACCTAACAGAAACAGGTATATTAAGAAAAGGTGGCAAGAGTATACAGAAGAACTGTACGAAAAAGATCTTCATGACCCAGATCACCATGATGGTGTGATCCGTCACCTAGAGTCAGACATCCTGGAATGTGGAGTCAAGTGGGCCTTAGGAAGCATCAGTTTGATAAAAGCTAGTGCAGGTGATGGAATTCCAGTTGAGCTATTTCAGATCCTAAAAGATGATGCTGTGAAAGTGATGTACTCAATATGCCAGCAAATTTGGAAAACTCAGCAGCGGCCACAGGAGTGGAAAAGGTCGGTTTTCATTCCAATCCCAAAGAAAGGCAATGCCGAAGAATGTTCAAACAACCACACAATTGCACTCACCTCACATGCTAGAAAAGTAATGCTCAAAATTCTCCAAGCCAGGCTTCAACATTACATGAACCATGAACTTCCATATGTTTAAGTCAGATTTAGAAATGGCAGAGGAGCCAGAGATCAAATTGCCAACATCCACTGGATTATCAGAAAAGCAAGAGAGTTCCAGACATTTATCTACTTCTGCTTTATTGACTATGCCAAAGCCTTTGACTGTGTGGAGCATAACAAACTGTGGAAAGTTCTTCAAGAGACAGGGATACCAGACCACCTGACCTGTCTCCCGAGAATTCTGTATGCAGGTCAGGAAGCGACAGAACTGGACATGGAACAACAGACTGATTCCAAATCGGGAAAGGAGTATGTCAAGGCTGTATATTGTCACCCTGCTTATTTAACTTACATGCAGAGTACATCACAGAAAATGCTGGACTGGATGAAGCACAAGGTGGAATCAAAATTGCCAGGAGAAATATCAATAACCTCAGAAGTTCAGATGACACCACCCTTAGGGCAGAAAGTGAAGATAATGAGCCTCTTGATGAAAGTGAAAGTGGAGTGTGAAAAAGTTGGCCTAAAACTCAACATTCAGAAAACTAAGATCATGGCATCTGGTCCGATCACTTCATGGCAAATAGATGGGGAAACAATGGGAACAGTGACAGACTATTTTTGGGGAGGATCCAAAATCACTGCAGATGGTGACTGCAGTCATGAAATTAAAAGACGCTTGCACCTTGGAAGAAAAATTATGACCAACCTAGAAGCATGTTAAAAATCAGAGACATTACTTTGCCTTCAAAGTTCCATCTAGTCAAAGCTATGGTTTTTCCAGTAGTCATGTATGGGTGTGAGAGTTGGACTATAAAGAAAGCCGAGTGCCAAAGAACTGATGCTTTTGAACTGTGGTGTTGGAGAAGACTCTTGAGAGTCTGTTGGACTGCAAGGAAATCTAGTCAGTCCATCCTAAAGGAAATCAGTCTTGAATATTCAATGGAAGGACTGATGCTGAAGCTGAAACTCCAATAGTTTGGCCACCTGATGCAAAGAACTGACTCATTGGAAAAGACCCTGATGCCGGGAAAGATTGATGGCAGGAGGAGAAGGGGACGACAGAGGATGAGATGGTTGGATGGCATCACCAACTTGATTGACATGAGTTTGAGTAAGCTCTGGGAGGTGTTGACAGGAAAGCCTGATATGCTGCAGTCCATTGGGTCGGACATGACTAAGCAATTACACTGAACTGTGCTGAGAAACGCACGCCTTGGCTATTGTTGCTGCTTCTGTCTTAACCATTTTGGTGTGTTTAGTAGACCACTTCCTAGTCACTACTTTAATACAGCATAGTTACTGATTTCTTGCATAGTCTTTTTATATGTATCACATAATATTCTTCAGTTTTTTCCTGAGGCTTCCATCTGCTACATATAATCATAGCTTCTATAGTTTGCTTCTCATAATGTTTACCACACTTTATTTTAAGGTCTGTTGTTGTGTCTATCTTCCATAGATGATAAGCTCCCAAAATTTGAAATCTTGGTTTTCTACTATTGAATCCATAGTACTTAGAGCTTGCTACATTAGAAAGAAGATTTTTTTTTTAATGAATGAATAAATGATAAGTAAACGGGTACTTATAATAACTCTTGAAGTGGGTTTGTATCATTTAATAGAAATAAGGAACAGAACTTGAAAACCTTAAGTGTTTAATCCACAGTAACATTCTTGTAGGAGCTCAGCTGAGCTCATATCTGTCTGACATGTTCCAAAATATCTTGCTACCTAGAGACATATGGTAAATTCTGTATCTGTCTCCTCTTTCTCATCCAACATTCCCCCAAAAAACATTTAAACCTTTGGATGAAAAAATTGTATCCAACAGGGATAAAAGGCACTTTCAGCAACTTAAGGTTAACAGATTTGTTGTGGAAACTCTGAGGATTACTTATCATCTCGTGACTTGTTTCACCCTGAACTTATCTAGCTTGTCCTGATAGTTCCCTAAAATATTCCTGGTGTCTCTTCTTTAAAGTGAATTGAATTATCACTGGGGTCTTAATATTAATGGCTTTGTTACTAATTTGGATATTTAGAGTACATTTTCCCTTCATTCTTAATGAGGATGATACTTGCTCAAAATTCCTTATTGTTTTTCCATAAGATTAAAGAATTAAAACTAGATTTTAGAATTTTGCAACAATTTTGTGGTGCCTTCAGTTCAGTTGCTCAGTCGTGTCCGACTCTTTCCGACTCCATGGACTGCAACGTGCCAGGCCTCCCTGTCCATCACCAACTCCCAGAGTTTACTCAAACTCATGTCCATTGAGTCCATGATGCCATTCAACCATCTCATCCTCTGTCATCCCCTCCTCCTCCTGCCCTCAATCTTTCCCAATATCAGGGTCTTTTCCAATGAGTCAGCTCTTCGCATCAGGTGGCCAAAGTATTGGAATTTCAGCTTCAACATCAGTCCTTCCAATGAACACCCAGGACTGATCTCCTTTAAAATGGACTGGTTGGATCTCCTTGCTGTCCAAGGGACTCTCGAGAGTCTTCTCCAACACCACAGTTCAAAAGCATCAATTCTTCGGTGCTCAGCTTTCTTTATATTCCAACCCTCACATCCATACATGACTACTGGAAAGACCATAGCCTTGGCTAGGCAGACCTTAGTTGACAAAGTAATGTCTCTGCTTTTTAATATGTTGTCTAGGTTGGTCATAACTTTTCTTCCAAGGAGTAAGCGTCTTTTTATTCCATGGCTGCAGTCACCATCTGCAGTGATTTTGGAGCCCCCCCAAATAAAGTCAGCCACTGTTTCCACTGTTTCCCCATCTGTTTGCCATGAAGTGATGGGACGAGAGGCCATGATCTTAGTTTTCTGAATGTTGAGCTTTAAGCCAACTTTTTCACTCTCCTCTCTCACTTTCATCAAGAGGCTCTTTAGTTCTTTTTCACTTTCTGCCATAAGGGTGGTGTCATCTGCACATCTGGCTATTGATATGTGGTGCCTTGGCAAGGATCAAAATATGTGAAAAACTTAAAAATAATCCTTCTTAACAATTATCTTCTAATTGAACATAGATGGAAAATATAATGCTTAAGAAAATTAGAAAGGAAGTAAAAACTGTGTATTCTTAAGGCCAGCGTAAGCACTGCCATTACTGTCTGCCAAGATTCCAGCATATAACCAGCAGGAACCAATATTATTTAATCCCTGGCATGCTGTAAGCAGAGTCTGCCAGAGATGCTGATAAAAACTAAACTAAATTAACTTAATCATATTAACATCATCCCAGTCTTTCCTTACTGTGGGTTACTTCAAGCTCATATTCTAGCTCTGGTTCATCACTGAACAAATAGAGAACGAATTTACATGTTCTAAATCATCATTAAAAGTTTCAAGTAGTAGGGGAATGAGAGAAAGGTTCAAGAGAGAAGGCACATATGTATACTTGTGGTTGACTCACATTGTTGTATACCAGAAACCGACACACCATTGTAAAGCAATTATCCTTCAACTAAAAATACATTTTTAAAAAAGTTTTATGTAAACAAAATGTAAACCAACTCTGCTATTTTTATGTCAACCTTTTATTGAAAGAAAATATCTCCCTTAAATCAATATGTAAATCTCATGAAATAATTGGGTGCCCATGTTCAACTTCTAAATAATGCAAAAGAAAGCTTTTGGGCATTGCAATTAAAATATTTCAGTTCAAGAAATAAATAAATAAAATATTTCAGTTCATTTGTTTGGGTTGGCCAAAAAGTTCCTTTGAGTTTTTTTGTAATATCTTATGGAAAACTCCAAATCAACTTTTTGGCTAACTCATTGTTTATCAATTGTATGATGATAAATGATCACATTGATAGTATTGGTTAGCCTTGGTGTCCCTTAAGAAACTTGATTCTTTCTAAAAATATTTATAAAATGTGAGATATAGGTCTATGTTTTGACCTCACTTATGATATAAGATAGAAAATGGTAATATTATATGATTTTTGGATTAGTAATAGTTTTCATTTGGGGAACATTTGAATTTAGAAAATGGAGATATATTAAAATTAGAACCTCTGTATCTATTTATTAATTAAAATTGGTAAATGCATAATAGGATAGTTTTCTCAAGTAGCTACTGAGATTTCTACAACGTTCTATTTCCTAAATATGCTAGATACCAAAATTCCCCATACACCTTTGCTTATGGAGAAGAATAAGATATAGTATACACACTAGTGATAATTAACATCAATTAAGTGTTTACTATGTGTCAGGCACTTTGTTAAGTGATTTGCATGTATTATCTCATTCAGTTTTCATCTCCGCTCTGTGAGGTCTGTATTTTCATCACCTCTTTTTTTATGGATGAAAAATTAAAGCTCAAAAAGTTTGTATTATGAGTAAGAGTTAGTGTATCTGCGGGTTATCATAGAAAACAGAGCACACACTCAAAGCAGTTTGAGCAGTTTGACACAGGGACTGTTTTTAAAGATATGCAGTAAGACTGAAAAACCTGGAATCACCCTATTACTTAAAAGATCACAACCTTTAGAAGATCTTAAAAGGGTAAGGAGCATTGGACTGGCATTCAGAGTTTTTGCCTCAACATAGCTACTAACTCTTCTCTATTGTGGGCTATCCTTTCTTTTACAGCCTTGGTTTTCTCATCCATAAATAGAAAGGTTTGAAGGAGATGATCTGAAAGGTCAGTTCTTTTTTTTTTAAATATCCTCTGATTCCATCTTTATGTAGCAAAATGATGTAAAAGTTTAGTCCCTCATTTATTGTAACATCCTTTGATTCTGTTTAAAGAGCGGATTCAAGCCACAAAAGGACCTGTGACTCAATGGCTGGATGGACCCACCTCCCCTTGGGGGTAGCTCAGCCATGTGTCGAGTCACTATGCTGTCACTGTGCCTATGTCTTTGCAAAAATACAGTAAGAGGCATATAATTTGTGCTTCCTACAACAGAACAGTTGAAGCTGAGTATCCAAACTTTGACTTATAAAATGAAAAGCAAATGTCTGATTTGTCACATACATTGCTGTTAAGAAAAACAAATTGGCTGCCTCATGGTAGTAACACTTTTACTTTTGATGGCAAATGATGTCCACAGTATCACACTGGTAGAAATCTTAGGAGTTTAAATGCTGAACATATTTATAAGGAAAAATGAAAGATGATCTTTTCACTTAGTTTGAATTTCAACTAAATTATATGATCCATATAGATGTTTGTTCATATATTTTGTGTTATGTTTTTGGGCACTCTCTTAGCTTCTTCTCAAAATGTGTTACCTTATTGATTATTTAAAAGCCAAAGGAGGGAGGAAAAACCCATCATTTGTGAAGAGGGATTAAAAATGTCTTTGATTTGTGAGATGCTTTAGATTCCAGAAAGCATATACAGGCTATCACTTTGAGCATTTGGAAGAAAACACAAATGTTACTGCATTAACTTTTTTTTCCCTGTGAATTTTTTACTTTTCTTCCTTTCATGAATCATTAGCAACTCAGCTCAAAGGAAGAAGGAAAGAGGCGAAGAGAAGCAACACTGAACGCAAAAAGTAAATTTTCTGCAGGTAAATGACCCAGTGCACGATTGTCAACCTTGCTACAATAAACTAATGGTTGTAGGTTGCAAAAAAGATTTGGACTATCTGATGTTTTCATTTATCACCAAAAACAGAAATAATAGTCTAGAGTAACAACAACCACTGAAAAATATACACAAGAGGAATTCCCTCTTAGTCAAAATTATATGCTATGTATATAATGACTATAATTTTTATCAGTGATCTGAAAGTAAGGCCAATTTTTGTCATTTATAAATTTTATCTATTAAATAAAGGTAAGATGACTGTTAAGTGAACACTGCTTATGGCTAGTGGTAAATTTGCTCCTTTCTTTGAGGTTTTTATTATTTCTTTGATCAGAATTGCCATTTTCTATCATCCATAAGAGCTCTTTCCAATTCCAAAAAAGTCTGAAAAAAAGAAATGAAAGTTTTCTCCTACCAAAATGCATACATATCTTTTCAAGTTAGCATTCTGAGCTTCTTTGAAATATTGAAAGATTTTAGGGAAAAGTCAATTGTTTTCTTCTGAGTGACATGTGATTGTGATCCCAAGCTGCTGTTTGTTCCCATATGATACTTGGACATACAGGTTCAACTCAAAATAGGAAAGTGCTTACTGTGAACCTAGGATAGATAAGTATGTTTTTTGTGTATTAGTGGAGAAGGAAACGGCAAATCACTCCAGTAGTCTTGCCTGGAGAATCCCCATGGACAGAAGAGCGTGGCAGATTACAGTCCATGGAGTCGCAAGAGTCAGACACGACTTGGCGACTAAACCACCACCACCACCATTGTGTACTAAGGAAAGTGTGATTGTTGGGTAACTTCTTATTAAGCATTTGCAAAGAATAAATGTCTTTATTTTTAAAGGCACTTTTATTCAGATTTAGTTTACAAGCCAATACTTGAGAGATAAAGCAGCTAAATATTTACTAGAAATATTTGTATTACTTCTTAAGAGATTCAAGCTTAAAAAGGATTGTTAGTCAAAATGAATTCTTTTTTTAAATGCAAGGTAGTCCAAAATGTTTGCAGAATTGATGTTATATGCATAGTGTGATTTGAGAGATACTTAAAGGGCCATTTGTAACAAGCACCTAGCCTATAGCAGCATTAATACTCATATTAATATTTACAAAATGTGAGTTTCCAACCTTGGAATCATTTCTTAGGTTTGAAAAAAGATGGGCGATCACTTCACCTCCAGAAGAATGCCTACAAAATACCTTGGCTGATATTACCTGAAAGTGATGTTATCTGTGATTCAGTATTCTCCCCACTATCAGTGAAAATAATTGGTTAGTTTAGTTACTATGTTGGAGGCCACAAAGACCAGATGTAAGTGAAAGAATAATATCTGTTAAGTTTGTAGGGTAAGAATTCTCAGTCTGTAACTGTCAGAGAAAATGAGTCAACACTGGACTGATTTTGAAGATGCATAATGGTACAGCCAGGAAGGGGAAACCCTATATGAAGGTCTATTAAAAAAAAAAAAAAGGCATAAGAGTGGGTGGATACCTGGGAGGAAAAAGTCTTGCCTCTAGGATTCTGACAAATCATATCATGCCAAAGAATAACTGACTATACAGTGACAACGTACAGTAAGAGGCCAATGCTCTTGGTGCTCCAATTAATTAGGGCAGAAAATGATAGAGCAAATGGTAGAGCTATTAGTGGGATGAAAAGTATTAGAATTCCAAATGGGAAGGGAGTGTTGCCTTCTCTTCCAATTAGTAAGAAATAAAGGGAGAAAGCATCAGGGGAAAAATTAGCTCTGGACACAATTTGGGAAGAATTGTAAGTACATTAATCAAATTCTATACAATGTGACAATATTGTATACAAACTTAGAGTAATAGTTATTTTATAAATTTCACTTCTTACAATGATTAAAGGAAAAGTTTTTCACCAGATTTACTTCAGAGGAAGGAAGGAAACTGGCTGAGAAATAGGATAATAAAATGATGATTGGATAGAAAGAACAAAAGATTAGAAGCCAGGATCTGTGAGGTTTTGGTTTGTTGGTTTTACTAGCTTAGTTGTGGCCATTTGGGTGTCATATTTTATATCACAAATGAATCTTGGGACTCAAAATAGCATATATATATTCCTTAGCACATTGATTTTGGAGACTTTTATAAAATTATAATGAAAATGAACTTTGATTTAGATAAGATAGCCTTCTCATGTGCATAGTACTCACATAGTAATGTCCATAGGATATACAGGTAGAAATTTAAAATGGATTTCTTCTATAAAGAGGTCTTTAAAGTGAAGGAGTCCCTGTGATTTTGGAATTTAAGGATATGTTGCTATCCATTATTAATAAACCATTTCATGTTTCTTTGCATTCTTCTTTGCCTCAATGTAATATTATAAAAAGTATGAGTTTTTAAAAATTTTATTAGTTTTTTTAAATTTTACTTCAAAACTAACCATGTAAGTATTATATAAAGTATATCATAAGTGTTCCTATTTGATTAATGCATAAATACCAACATCTACAGGGGAATTAAAAACAGATGTTCCAGTACTTAATTTGGACAGACTGGGAAGAAAGAATTTATACAGAAGAAAGATTACCAGAACCTGATTAAAGTAGTGATTACATAAGAAAAGTGAAAGAACATTAATTCATACAATGCACATTGATTTAGCACTAAGTATATGACAGAAATAAACAATTGTAGTGTTAGTAGCTCAGTCCTGTCCGACTCTTTGCGACCCCATGAATTGTAGCCCACCAGGCTCCTCTGTACATGGGATTGTCTAGGCAAGAATACTGGAGTGGGTTGCCATTTCCTACTCCAAGGGGACCTTCCTGACCCTGGGATCCAACCCGGGTCTCCTGCATTGCAGAGAGATTCTTCACCATCTAAATCACCAGGGAAACACAAACAATTACAAATAGGATGCAAAACATGAGGATTCAAATAGACGAGATTTCCATGACAAGGAAGAAATTGCTTAAAGATTTAATGGGACACACACACACAAAAAAATTCTTACATGAAGAATACCTAAGCTAATTTGTTGTTAGCAATCCTGTCCTTAAGAGCAACTGAAGAAAGTTGTCTAAACAGAAAGGAAATAAGAGCAAACAAACAAACAAACAAACACAAACAAAATGCTTGGAACCTCAGATTGGAAAGAACATTGAAATGCTTAAAAATAAGGGTAAGTATAATAGACTCACCTTCCCTTTAGTTTCTTAAATCATATTTTATTGTTGAAGCAAAAGTTGTACCATCACCTGATATGGTGCTTAATGGGTGTGGAGGAAATAGTTCAGATATTTATAGTTTCAAAGTTTAAAGAAGTAAAATGTTGATGCTTTACTAGAAGTAGTAAAAGAATAAATCAGTAGATTGTAAAAAGTTATGTATGTATATTGTATTACCTTAAAGCAACCACTAAATATACTATATGAAATTATATCCTAAAATAAAATAATAATAATAAAGAATCATAAAAATTTTTCAAGTAACCAGAAGGAAGTCAAGAAAAACATTGAAACAGAACCAGAGAAAGCAATCAAAAGTAATGAATTGGCAGACTTAAGCCATAATATATTTATAATTGCCTCAAGTGTATCTAGTTAAACTAAGATAAAAATAATTATAATAAAGATATAATATAGGATGGATAAAGAAAAGATCTACCAGTATGCTATCTAGATGAAGTCACTTAAACTATATTGATAAATGTAGGCTGAAGTAAAAGAATAGAAAATGATATACTTGTACACATCAATTAAAAGAAAACAGGAGTGGCTAAATTAAGCTTAGGTATAGTAGACTTCAGAACAAAGAAAATTATAAAATATAGATATAAGTTTTCCATATTGACAAAAGGGTAAGTACACCAAGAAGCAATATTAATTATAAATGTATTTGTACCCAACAACAGAGCTGCAAAATATGTGAAATAAAAAAATGATATAATTGAAAAAAGTAATAGACACAGTCACAGTTGGAGACTTCAAACTTCACTTTCAATAATTGATCAACTAGACAGAAAATTCTCAAGGATAGAAAAGAACTTAATACCATTAACCAAGAAGATGTCTTAAATATTTATAGAACACTTATCATTAGGAAAATGTACCATCTTTTTAAGTGCCCATGAAACAGACACCAAGGTGTAGACACTATCTTGGGCCATAAAACAAACATTCACATTTTTTAAAAAAATTGAAATCTATACAGTATTCTCTAATCAAACTAGATACAGCTATCAAGAAGATAATAGGAAAAAAATCTCTAAACACTTTGAAACTAATAAGACAGTTATATAATCCATGATTCAGAAAGGGAAGTTGGAAGAAAAGTTTTCAAAAATGAATTGAATGAAAATTATAATTTTAATTCAATGTAAACTTTTGTAGTTCAGCTAAAGCTGTGCTGTAGGGGAAGTTTATAGCATTAAATGAATACATTAGAAAAGAAAAGTCTCAAATTACTAAACTCCTACATCATGAAACTGGAAAAAAGAATAGCATTGTAAGCTCAAAGCAAGTAGAAGGAAAGAAATATAGAAGTATAAAACAAAATAAAAACAAAAAGAGGAAATCAATGAGACAAAAAAATCATTCAAAATGAATAAATCAATAAAACTTAGACAAGCATCTAGAAAGATTAACAAAGATTAAAAACACAAATTACTAATATCAAGACTATCACTAAAAATCCTGAAAACATCAATAGGATGAAGATGGAATACTGTGAAAACCTCTACATACATAAATTTGACAATTTAGGTGAAATATATTCACTCCTAAAACCATCTTAACAAATAAGAATAGAATGTGAAGAATCACTACACCTTGAATATTTATTATGTAGTGTTGCTGATCAAAATTGGTATTTGTGGAACAATAGAACAGAGGATGGAAAAAAGTCCATACAAGGATGGCCAACTTATTTTTGACAAAATTGCCAAAGCAATTCAATGGGATATAGTATGATCTTTCCAACAAATAGTACTGTAGCAACTAGATCTCTATGGGCCAGAAAAATAAAAGAAAAAGAAAAATTTGAACTAAAACAGTTTATTAACTAATTACTTCAAAGTGAATCATTTATTTAAGTATAAAATGTAAAACTTGAAGAATAAAGCTTGGGAGAAAGTATTTGGGACCTAGAGCTTATTGAAGAGCTTCATGGCATAAAAAGCATGATTTATGAAATTTTAAAAAATTGATAAATTAGAATCTAGAAAATATTAAACAAATTTGCTCTGTGAAAGACTCTATAATGAGGCTAAAAATACAAATTCCAGACATGAAAAAAATATGTACAAACCACATATCTGAATTAAAAAAAAAAAAAAACCTAGCCAGACTATATAAAGAAATCTGAAAACTGAATTTGCAAAGCAGGAATAGAGACAGCAGATGTAGCAAACAGACATATGGACACGGGAGGGATGAAGGGGAGGGGGACAATTGGGAGAGTAGCATTGGCTATGCTTGTCGTTCAGCCGCTAAGTCATGTCTGACTCTCTTGTGACCCCATGGACTGTAGGCCGCCAGGCTCCTCTTCCGTGGGATTTTCTAGTCAAGAATACTTGAGCGGGTTGGCATGTGCTTCTCCAGGGGATCTTCCCGTCCCAGGGATTGAACCCATGTCTCCTACACTGGCAGATACTTTACCTTTGAGCCACCAGGAAGTCCATATATACAATATCATGTGTAAAATCGATAGCTAGTGGGAAGGTGTTGTATAGTACAAAGAGCTCAGCTAAGTGCTCTATGACGACCTGGAGGAGTGGGATCAGAGGAAAGGAGTGATGCTTAAGAGACAGAGGATATTTGTACACATATAGCTGATTCAGTTCTTGTACAGCAGAAACTAACACAAAATTGTAAAGCAATTGTAGTAATTTAAAAAAAAATTAAAAACAGGAAAAACAACCCAGTTTTTTGTTTTAATGGGCAAAAGGAATGAAGCAACCTTTTTACTGAAGACAATATATATAGATGATAAATAAGCACATGAAGAACTCTACGTGTTCAACATAACTAAGCATTTGGGAAATGAATATTAAGACCTCAGTGAGATATCACTACACAATTATCAGAAGAGTTAAATATATATATTTATTTAATGACAGCACCAAATCCTGACAGAATGTGAAGTTGGATCTCTCATACATACTGGTGAGAATGCAAAGTAGTACAGCTACTTTGAAAAATACTTTGGAAGTTTCATATATAGGTATATATGTGTGTGCATGTTTGTATGTATGTGTGTATGTATAATCAAATTCTCTGTGATGTAGCAGTTGCTCTCTTGGGCTTTAATCCCAAGAAATGAAATTGTATGTTCACAGAAAAAAATCTGTATATTATTGTTCATAGCAACTTCGTAATAGCCAAAGACTGGAAACAACTACAATGTTCTATATTACATGAAAATTTAAACTAAATGTACATATGAATACCAAAGACTACTACTATAGTACGTGAATTGTGAACTTCCAGATGTTCAAGCTGGATTTAGAAAAGGCAGAGGAACCAGAGATCAAGTTGCCAATATCCACTGGATCATTGAAAAAGCAAGAGAGTTCCAGAAAGACATCTACTTCTGCTTTATTGACTACGCCAAAGCCTTTGACTGTGTGGATAAAAACAAACTGTGGAAAATTCTTAAAGAGATGGGAATACCAGACCACCTGACCTGCCTCCCCAGAAATCTGTATGCAGGTCAAGAATCAACAGTTAGAACTGGACATGGAACAACAGACTGGTTCCAAATCAGAAAATGAGTACATCAAGGCTGTATATTTTCACCCTGCTTATTTAACTTATATGCAGAGTACATCATGAGAAACGCGGGCTGGAGGAAGCCCAAGCTGAAATCAAGATTGCTGGGAGAAATATCAATAACCTCAGATATGCAGATGACACCACCCTTATGGCAGAAAGCAAAGAAAAACTAAAGAGCCTCTTGACGAAAGTGAAAATGGAGAGTGAAAAAGTTGGCCTAAAACTCAACATTCAGAAAACTAAGATCATGGCATCCGTCCCATCACTTCATGGCTAATAGATGGGGAAACAATGGAAACAGAGACAGACTTTATATTTTGGGGCTCCGAAATCACTGCAGATGGTGACTGCAGCCATGAAATTAAAAGACACTTGCTCCTTGGAAGAAAAGTTATGACCAA
Source organism: Muntiacus reevesi (assembly GCF_963930625.1). Classification (NCBI taxonomy): domain Eukaryota; kingdom Metazoa; phylum Chordata; class Mammalia; order Artiodactyla; family Cervidae; genus Muntiacus; species Muntiacus reevesi. Next base: position 32,309,598 of record NC_089271.1, on the reverse strand, counting down.
CCTAGACAGCATATTAAAAAGCAGAGACATTACTTTGCCAACAAAAGTCCATGTAGTCAAAGCTATGATTTTTCCAGTAGTCGTGTATGGATGTGAGAGTTGGACCATAAAGAAAGCTGAGCGCTGAAGAATTGATGCTTTTGAATTGTGTTATTGGAGAAGACTCTTGAGAGTCCCTAGGACTGCAAGGAAATCCAACCAGTCCATGGTAAAGGAAATCAGTGCTGAATATTCATTGGAAGGACTGATGCTGAAGCTGAAACTCCAATACTTTGGCTACCGGATGCGAAGAACTGACTCATTTGAAAAGACCCTGATGCTGGAAAAGATTGAAGGCAGGAGGAGAAGGGGATGACAGAGGATGAAATGGTTGGATGGTATCACCAACTCAGTGGATATGAGTTTGAGCAAGCTCTGGGAGCTGGTGATGGACAGGGAGGCCTGGTGTGCTGCAGTCCATGGGATCACAGAGAATCAGACATGATTGAGGAACTGAACTGAACTGAACTACTCAGCAATTTAAAAAGTGATTAACTATTTATTAATATAAATTGAATGGATCTAGAGCATTATGCTGAGTGGAGAAAAAGGCCAACCTCATATAGTTACATAATCTATGATTAAATTACATGTGGAAATAATAAAATTATAGAGTTGAAGAACAATTTAATGGTTATAATTGGTTAGTAAATTTGTGGAGAGGTTGTGGTTGTGCCTACCAATGCACAGTGAGTAGATTTTCGTAATGATGGAGATTTTGTATCTGGATTGCAGTGATAATTACACAAGTTCACACACATGGTGAAATAGTTTAGAACTATATATACACCTTTTACTACCTTGTACCAATGTTTATTTCTTGGTTTTGAAACTGTGCTATATTTAAGAAGTAACTTTTGGGGAAACTAGGGTAGAGGGAAACTAGTTAGAGGGAACTTCTCTGAATTATCCTTGTAACTTCTTGTGAATTTATAGTCATTTTAATGCTAATGGTATGTAATCCTTTTTCTATATTGCTGATTTCTCTGTTGACTAAATTTTGTTGAGAATTAATGCTTCTGTATTCATGGGGCATATAGGTCTATGGTGGTGCTGGTTTAATTGCTAAGTCATGTCTGACTCTTGGAATCCCATGGACTGTAACCTGCCACCTGCTGTCCATAGGATTCTCCAGGTGAGAATACTGGAGTGGGTTGCCATTTTTTTCTCCAGAGGATCTTCCCAATCTAGGAATCAAACCTGGGTCTCCTGCCTTGCAGGCAGATTCTTTATTGACTGAGCTATGAGGAAAGCCCTATAGCTGTTTTTTTTTTCCCCTGTCTTTTTCTAGTTTTGAATGTCAGGGTAATACTGACCTAATAAAGTGAATTGGGAAATAATCCTTCCTCTTCTATTTTTTTGAAGAGAGTGTTTAAAATCAGTGTTAATTCCTTTAATGTTTGGTAGATTTCTCCAATAAAATCATCCAGGCCTGGAGATTACTTTTCCCATAGCTTTTAAATTATATGTTTGATTTTTTATTGTCCACAGGACTATTCATGTTGTCTGTTTCATCTTGGTCGAGTTTTTATAGCTACTGGTTTTCAAGGAATTGTTCCATTTCTTTTAAATTGTGAAATTTATGAATATAAACTTATTGTTAGTTTTCTCTAAGTATCCTTTGAGTGACACTGAGGTCTCTAGTGATACCTCCTGTTCCATTCCTATGACTGATGATCTGTCTTTTCCCATGTTTGTCACTATTGCCAAACATTTATAGACTTTTTTTTTTTCCCCAAAGAATTGTCTTTTTGTTGCATTGATTATCTCTGTGGTTTTCAGTATCATTTATTTGATCCTTATCTTTATTATTCCTTTCTTTTTTTTTTTTTTAATTCATGTAACTCTTTAGAAGCCAGAAGTTAGAAGAGAGGTGGCTATGGCAATAAAGGGGTAGCATGAGAGTTTCCTGTGATAGAACTGTTTTGTATCTTAACTGTGGTGATGGCCACACAAAGTGCACATGTGATAAAATGCCCTTGAACAAGCTGCATGGCAAGAAGGAAGGAAGCAGGGAGGAATGGATGTGCATGCAAAATTATTGAAATCTAAATAAAGTGGTCTCGCTGTCAATTTCTTGCTTGTGATATTGTACTGTAGGTCCCCAATTGTTATCATTGGGGGAAAGTGGGTGAAGAGTAGGCAGATATGATTTCCTAAAACTTCATGTCAATCTACACTCATTTAAATAGAAAGTTATTAAATAATGTAGGTCAATTAGAGATGGTCTCAGTCCTCAAAAAGTGAGATAATTTATCACTAGTAGCTCTACACTAGTGTAAATTCTAAAGGACATTCTGCAGACTAAAGGATAATTATTCTCGATGGCTGATTCATGTCAATGTATGGCAAAAAGCACTACAATATTGTAAAGGAATTAGCCTCCAACTAATACAAATAAATGAAAAAAAAAAAGGAAAACAAAGAAATAAACAGACATGAAAGAATGAGTAAACTCCAATAATGGTAAAAAAAAAATTGGGTGAATATAAAAGATATTTGTAGCAATAAAGTAGCAATAAAAACAGTGAATGGTGTAATATCAACTATATGTGGACATTCAGTAATTAACAGTAGCAAAAAAAAGTAGAGTAGAAAAATAAATAAGAAATAAGACAAAGAAAAATACCAGGTTGGTAGACTGCATATTAAACATTGATTAAAAGAAAAATAATGTCATACTGAGGAAAAATAGCCAGAACAGCCAGCTCAGAAGAAAACCACTATAATTATAATGACACAGATAGATTGCAAGATACACACTAAATGTGAACTAAAAGAATATTGATAAGGTGATATTAGTATCAGACAAGGGAGACTCCCAAGCATGGAGTTATGATAGATAAGGCACACTTTACAATGATAAAATGAGTCAAATCAGCATGAATGTATAGGCATATAGAACTTGGAGGTAACTTCAAAATGAATGAAGCACAGCAGACAACTATGGAGACTCTGAGATATAAACAATCATACTGGATATTTAAATTTCTCTCTTTAAGTAACTAGTACAACATATCAATAAAGAGGTAGGCATATGAGTATGCCTATGTTCCTATGAGTATGGCAGTAGGGGTAGACAGGGGAAGTGTGGGTAATAAACTGGATAAGTAAGAATTCAATCTGATCTTCCCTACCAGTCAATCAGTGCTCCTAGTCATCAGTGCTACTTAAAGTTTTGAAAATTGTGTAGAATATTATGTATATTTAACTAGATTTGTATATTGTCAGGAAAAATAAACTGTAAAATTTAGAAAAAAACCATATATCTTGCCTGCAAAGTCTTCTTCTTTTTTTTTTTTTTTTTTTTTTCAACCTGTGTTTAATATCTTTTGCACATTCTGAATGCCAACACCCCAGGACAGAGCCCTACCTGCCCCACCTTGAGGAGGGGGTCTAGTCTCCAGGGGATGCCCTGCCTAGCAGGTTCTAGCCTACTTCCATGAACTTCCCCAGATCGATAGATAAATTCCAGGCCGTGGAGGACAGAGGGAGTTGATGGAAGCCCGGGACAACTCTGTTCTTGAAAAGTCTGAGAAGGGAAGATAGGTTTCCAATTAGACTTCAGAGCTTTTATTTTTTTTTTTTTATTTTTTTTTTTAAATATTATTTTATTAGTTGGAGGCCAATCACTTTACAACATTTATCTATGGTGAAACGGACCACCAGCCCAGGTGGGATACAAAGTCTTCTTTAATTGTCTTCTCACGTTGGTCCACTCACTCTTCAATCTGTTCTACTTTGTCTTCTCCCTTTCCTGCTCCTCTGAAATTGTTCACATTCAGCTCACCATGCTAGTTGTGTTTCTAAACCCAGAACTTAATCTTCTTCTCATTGCATCTCTTAAGCCTATTTGATCCAGTTGACAATTTCTTTTTTTATTCAGCTCCTTATTTCTTTCCCTTTAAGAATGCCACGCTCCATGTGTTTTTATTTATTTTTCCTCTTTTCCTCTGGACATCCCTTCGCAATCTCTTGCTAAGTCTTTCTTTCTCGTCCAATCATTAATTGGTAGAGTACCTCAGAGTGCCATCTTAGGCTCTTGTCTCTTTTCTTGGCTTGCTCCATATCAAGGTTTTGTTCAAATGGGTGGCTTCATTTACTATCCAATGATGGCATATCTAAAATGTTTGTTTTCTGAAATTTAGGCTCTAATATCTATCCTCCTTTGTTTTTGCTAGAATGTCTTCCAAATTTATCAAACTCAACAGAAACACAAATGAAGTCATTGTCATTTTCCAACATGGCTTTTCCAGGAAATACTGCCACCATTCTCTTAATTGCTCAAGTTGAAAGTGTGGAAGTAAATGTTTACTCCATATTCCTGAACCTTCAGTTTCCAATCAATCGTTATCGTCTATCAGTTCTCCCTTTTACATATCTTTAGAAGCTTATTGCTTCTTCCTCTCTTTTTTGCTAGCAGATGTAGTCATCTTCCCTGATATACTGAAATTTCTTCTTAACAAGCCTTCATACTTCTAGAATTATCCCCCACCCCATTTTAATCCCAGACATTCTGATTTATATATTTGACATACAGTTTTACCATGTAACTCACTCAATTAATACCTTTCAGTGACTTCCCCATGTTCCTGATAAACTCCGGGACCTTTAACATGGCTGACAATGAGGTCCACATCATCTAAACCCTGCCTGTCTTGACACCCTCATCCTGTTCATTGTGTTTTACTCTCCCTATCATTCACTGTACTCCAATTATCATGTGGTTTTTTTTCCAGTTTTTGAATGGATTCATGCCTTATTCCCTTTTTGCCTATAGTACTTTGTATCTTTATTCTAATTACCACGTATCCTTTAGTTCCATATTTAGTATTTTTTAAGAGCAGTCCTTCAATCATATGCTTCTAAAAATATTCTGTTTCAGCTTGTAGTTCTCATCACATTCCTTTCTGAATCACACATTTGATTGTGTTCAATATCTGTTTTCCACAGAACCACAAGCTTTGTGAAGGCAGTACTATTCCAAACACCCAGACAGTGTCAGGCATAAAGTAAGTGCTTAAGAAAAGTTTGAATGAATGATTGAAATCAATAATTTGATGTCAGGTGGTAATATAAGTGTTATTTTAAAAAAGTAAAACAGAGTTAAGGAAATACAGAAGGATTAAGGTAAGGGAAACGTTACTTTAGACAGAAAGGGCTTTCTGTGCAGGTGACACTTGGACAGAGACCTGGATGAAGAGGAGTGAGCCTTGTAATATCTATGGAAGGATGCTCCTGGTAGGAAGAATCAGCTAATGACAATGTCCCAAGGTGGGAATAATCTCAGAATGTTTGGAGGGAAGTAAAACCACTGTGATTAGAGAAAATTAATTCAAGGTATATGAAGTACCATGAGAGAAGAGAAGAGAAGAGAAAGTCAGTTTTGTCCATGTATAATAAGAGCTTTTGTTCTAAGGGTGACAAGAAGCAATGGGAGAGACGAGATTGTGATACGATCTGTTGCTGGTGCGTGCGTGTGTGTGTGTGTGTGTATATGTATGTATATGTTTTCAACATCCTGATATATTTTGGCTTATCTAGACTGGGGAGGAGAACAGTGTTAGATTCAAATTCTGAAGATAAGGTTTCTGCTTTTCCTTGATCCACTGTAACTTCACTGAGGTAATGATTTTTAAAAGTTCAGTGATCTGGCTAAATTTTTTCTACCATGTCAGTACTTTTAATGGAAAATGTTCTGGGGATGTGTTTGATGGTTTTCAGTCTATTGTCACATAGATTCAATTGGCTTCTCTTCAGCCATCTTCCCCTCAAAATACTCACTGAGTTTGACATGATATCCTTTGCTATGAAATGAGGATAACTTAAAAAATCAGGTAAAGAATCTGCCTGCGATCCAGGAGACCCAGATTTGATCCCTGGGTTGGGAAGGTCCTCTGGAGAAGGGAATGGCTGCCCACTCTGGTATTCTTATCTGGAGAATCCCATGGACAGAGGAGCTTGGCGGGCTACAGTCCATAGGGTTGCAAAGGGTCTGACACTACTGAGTGACTAACACTTCACTTATAAAATCAAGTTCTTTAATCTTTAATCATTATTTCACAAAGGAAACATCTCCCAAAGTTCTCTGCAACATGGAATTACATGGCAACAGGCTAATATTGATTAATACCTTAGATTTTATGCAGCTGTTAATTGTGTACCAGCGTAATTATTTGTTTTACTGGTTTATATGCTGACAATAAATTTAAAAATGTGGGCATGTTGAATAAGGCAGAATTATTCTCTGTTATTCAGATTATTCAATCATAACATGAAAAGCTATAAACAGCAGATTGTGGGGAAATCTTGGTGGTGATGATCTTGGGATCATCAGGATTATTACATATAGTTGATAGAATTATTTAGAACATGCATTCTTATGATGATGTTTTGTAGGTTAAAGTTTAAGGAAGTGATACCATGTTGCTTCATTTTTTGGTTAAATTGGAATCATCTCAAGTCTGATAAAAAAGGAGGTTTTTAATAGTTATTGTGGTATATTAATATTTAATTAAATGTGCATATTTAAAATGTACAACTTAATATGTTGTTTTTATCAGTCTGTCTATATATCTATCTCCATGAAACTATCACCACAATCAGATAATGGTCATATATATCACCTCACAAGCTTATTCATGACTTTTTATAACACTTCTTCCCTGTTCCTCATCATTAGTCTCCCTGTGCAACCACTAAATTGTTTATTGTCACGACAGATTGATTTGCACTTTCTGGAGTTTTGTGTCAGTGAAATCACAGCACATACTCTTTTTGCTTGCTTCATTCATGGTGGTGCATATATCAGTAGACCAATCCTTTCCATGGCAAAGTTGTATTCTGTTGTATAGATATAACGTAGTTTGTTTATCCATTCACAGAATGATGAATATGGAGGTTGTTTCCAGGTGGGGCTACTACAAATATAGCTGCTGTGAATATTCATATATAGTTTGTTTTTTTTTTTAAGTGGTCATATGCTTTTCATTTTCTCTGAGTGATAAACATGGCTCTTAAAGTATGTATATATTTACCTTTTTTTTAGCAAATTGCCAAATTGGTTTTCAAAATGGTTTTTACCATTTTACATTTCCATTGTTAGTGTATGAGAGGCCCAGTTCCTGTGCTAAGGAACTTTGTAAATCCTTTGTATGTATTTCACAGTTTATTTGTCATAATAGCTTTATATCTGGTGTTTCCAATAATAATACATAACAGTCATTAAAAGTTTTAAAATGCGAGGCCTTCTACTAAGTCATTCTCTGATTTATTCTTCCCAGCAAGAATACAAAAGACCAATTATTATTCCTATTTCATGGAAGAGTAAATTGAAGATAACTTGCCCTACAACACATCAACACTAAATCATGCATGTGTGATTTGAACCCAGGTTGTCAGATATTGGAGATAATGATATAAACCAGTATGCTGTATTCTCCTATCCTCTAGGCCGGGGGTTCTGGCATAGACCCCTTTGACACCTGGGAAAGCTTGAAGTCCTAACATCCTTTATGTATATACATTTAGAATCTTATTTTTATTGAAGTATAATTTATGTAAAATGTGCTGATTTCTGCTGTATAGCAGAGTGGTTCAGTTACATGCACACACAAAAATGTGTATATATTCTAGTTCATATTCTTTTTCATTGTGGTTTCCTGTGCTATACCGAGGACCTTGTTGATCCATCCTGTATATAGCAGTTTGCTTCTGCTAATCCCAAATTCCCAATCCATCTCTCTCCCCTCTCCTTCCCCCTTGGCAACCACGGTCTGTTTTCTATGTTTCTCAGTCTGTTTCTGTTTCATAGACAGGTTAATTTGTGTCATATTTTAGATTTCACATATAAGTGATATCATACGGTATTTGTCATTCTCTTTCTGATGACTTCACTTAGTATGATAATCCCCAGGTGCACCCATGTTGCTGGAAATGGCATTATCTCACTCTTTTTAATGACTGAGTAGTATTCCATTGTGTATATATGTGTGTATGTATGTGTGTGTGTAACACCACACCACACATCTTCTTTATCTCTTTGCCTGTCTATGAACATTTAGGTTATTTCCATGCCTTGGCTATTGTGAATAGTGCTTCTATGAACATGGGGGCACATGTATATTTTCAAATTATAGTTTTGTCTGGATATATGCGCAGGAGTGGAATTGCTGGATCATATTTAAGCTTTAACATCTTAAGCCTTTGACAGTTAGTTTAGTGTATCTAAATTATATTTGAATACACAAGCTATTTAAGACTGTAACAGAAATCAGTTGTACTGAAATAAAGTTTTTTAAATATTTTAAAAGTTGTAGTATAATAATATACATACTTCCTATTAACACATTAAGTAACACAATATAGTGGTGGAATTAATGATTACCATAATTTCAAAGTAATGAATGTAAAAGAATACTGGGGGATATATGCAGCATCTATAGCAGTGATGTGGAAATTCTGTGACTTTTATTCCAGAAAAAGAGCGCATATGCTGCTTATGCTACTGTGGTTTGTAGCATACACACACAAGTGAAAACCATGCTAGAGGCTGATGAAAATATAGATGTAATTCATCTCTCATCTAAGTTAATAGATGTCTGAATTCTATCTGTGGATCCTCAGACCTCTTACCCTTGCCCATGAACTCTGTGAAAATAAGACTCAAATCTGTTTTTACTGTCACCATGTGACCTGTGGATACTCCAGGGCATTGTGCAAAGCAAGTTCTGCTGGATGAATGAAGAATGGCATCATATTTTCCAGATACTGCATTAGTGTTAGGATTTAGCAGTGGACAAAGCCAACATAATCTCCAGTCTCAAGAACTAATATTCTATCAGGAAATGCAAAGTTAAATAAAGTTGTGTGACCTAGGCCAAGTTATTTAACTTTTCAGAGCCTAATTTTCCTCATGGATAAAATGTATGTAGTAATAATCACCCTTGTAGTTTCCATATGAGGAATGAAGAAGTATCAATATGGTAGTAAGAGATAGATTCACACAGATATATATGTTGCATATGTGAGAACAGCACCCACCTCCTTCTGCTATATAAGTATTTGCCATTATTATGATGAAGACAAAGGAAGTACAAGGTACTATGAAACTGCATAACAGGGGAATATAATTTTATCTAGGGGAAGAAAAATGCCAACAGCAAATTATGTTTCAAGCTGATACTTGAATATTGGATGGAAGGTAGGGAATCAAAAGTGAGAGGTGGCTTACGGAAAGGTGAAATAGAAAATGCAATTATCTCAGAGACAGTAAGGGGCACAGTCTTCTAAAGAGTCAGAAAGAAGTTCATTGTGGCTGGAACAGAGTGTGACGGGAAGAGGGAGAGCCAAGAGAAGAAGTTGGAGACATAAATAGAGTCTAAGGGTAGAAACAAAACTATATAGCATTGATCGATGCTGTTCAAAACACCTAAAATAGTTAAGCACAAAAGTCTTTTTTTCTTGTAAATTAAGAGTAATTTGATACACTACTATTTTCAAAACTGCTTTGTGGGATGATATTAGAGGGACTTTGTTGGGTTCAAATGGATTCAGTTTCTCTCTGAGATTTTTTTTTCCCCTGTCATTTATAAATTGAGCCTAATAAACTCTAAATTACTTATTATATATGTCTTTATATAAGGGTTATTTGTGTTTGTTACATTAAAATTAAAATGGAAGTAGTATAGCTAAATGTATACACACACACACACACACACACACACACACACTTAGGGAAACAGTATTTCAGAACAGTATTTCAGTGACATTGGCATAGCTCACACATGATGAATGAGTTACTGCTTATAGTTTCATAATAGAAACCCAACAAGCTATTTACATTTCATAGGGGTGGGGGATACACCCTTACTAAATTGAATTTTGAGTAGTGGCTGAAAGGAAATGTAAGATTTTTTATCACTTCTCCCTTTTAAAGAGTTTTCTTATGAAAATATTTCAATTTCTCTGTTTCATCATTTCAGATTATAAATATTAACCCTACAAGAGAAAGGTGTACTTAGAAATTTTGGTTGAAATTAATACTGTAGAAATGATGGCAGTGGTAATTTTTTTAAAAAAATATATTGATTCACGAATGGTATTTTGAAAATAGAAAATGTATTTTTCTAAAATGATACTTATGTGTTAAATAAGTTGCTTGAGAGAGTCAGCTAATCTCTTACTTGTAAAGAAAGCACTTCTCTTAAGTCAAAATTTTAAGTATAAAGTCCACTCTTAGGAGAAATACACAGAATACCAGACTTTAAATATCTCCAACATGCAAAATAAATATTTTCTTGAAAAAAAAATCCCTCTTCTTGGAAAAATTTCCATGGAATCACAAGAGACAAATTCCATTTGAGAGAGTGCATGCACTGTGTTATATTAAAGCAGAGATGTGGAATTGAGCACACAACATCCCTATTTCAAAAGTACAAGCAGAAGAGAGAGTTTTTATCCTTTAAAGGCTGTGAAGAGAAGTGAAAATTAGCCAAAATTTCTGCGTGAATACTATGATGTGTGACAAAGGAACTCTACTCTTGGTATAGTTAGGAAAATAATTTAACCCAGAGGCTTTGCATCCACAGTGAGGAACGAGGAGATAGTGAAAGAGATTTGCAGATCCCCTGCTTTTTAGGCAGGAAGAACGCTCGTTAAATGCAGAACGCTGCTCTGGCTCCTGTGTTTGCTCCGAGGTGTAGGTTTTGTTCGACTGACGTATCAGATAGTCAGAGTGGTTACCACACCGACGTTGTAGCAGCTGCATAATAAATGACTGAGAGAATCATGTTAGGCATGCCCACCTAACCTAACTTGAATCATGCGAAAGGGGAGCTGTTGGAATTCAAATAGACTTTCTGGTTCCCAGCAGTCGGCAGTAATAGAATGCTTTCAGGAAGATGACAGAATCAGGAGAAAGATGCTGTTTTGCACTATCTTGATTTGTTGCAGCAGCCAACTTATTGGCATGATGGAGTGACAGGATAAACAGCTGGCATGGAAGGTAGGATTATTAAAGCTATTACATCATTATGAATACAATTAGAAGCTGACCATGACAAAGCATATGTTTGAACAAGCAGCTGTTGGTAGCTGGGGTATGTTGCCGAGCTCTTCAAACTCTGCAAACAGTGTTGCTTTTACCGAATGGATTTTAACATTTCCTTGTGCTGCGTTAGATTTTGGGTGGGATGTGTTTGACTTCAACCTCGGGGAAACACTTCTGGGATAGAAATCAGTGTTAGAAGATGTTAGAATAAAGTGTTTTTCAAGAGTCTAGGTTTCTCCAGGTAGATGATGACGAGGTGGTGGTGGTGGGGGGGGATCTTTGGGGAAATCTACCCCAGCTCACTTACATGCCATTTAGTTACAAGGACTGATTGATTTATTGGCATATTCAGACATTGAGAAAAATGAGAATGGATAGAGTGTTTGGATAGACTGAAAATTGTTACACTTGGTTTCTGTTTTATGAGGAGTTTGGCTGTCAGTCTTTTCTCCTCATTCATTTCTAGCTTTTGACATTTATTCAGTCATTCTGCATTATATGAAGAAAATACATCAATATCTCCTGCAGGGTTTTTCAACAACTCTAGCATCTGTTTCAGCTATTGAACTGTATTCACGTTTTGCCAAGTTGATGTCGACCCAGCTGGTCTATCATTTCTCGCTTGATTACTGCTCTTAATTTCTCTGTATCAGCTTGTTTCGGATAGGGCTTTGAAAGCTGTTAATGAAAAATGACAGAAAATGATAAATTCTTGAATATGGGAGCACTTGTTTATTTAATAACTTTGGAACCTTAATGAGTTTTGTCTTACATTCTTTCTTGCCTGCGTACAATTTTTAGAAGCCTTTTGCTCTTTTCCAATATTTCTTTCCCCTACAGTCAGTGGATTATACTTACAAGTACTTTTAAACCAATGGAGCGTGAGCCTGGGCTGTATTAGGCTCCAAAAATAAAGTTTTGAGGAAAAGAGGGACAATTTTAGCTTTTTGTAGAAACTCTCCATCGTTTCCATATTCTGTCTTCATACGCTGTCTTGGGGATCTGTCAGTGACTATATATTGGACCAAACATATTGAAATAATTTTTATCACCACTAGGGTAACTAGAAATAAAACATTCAAAGCTGTTTATAAGAAGTAATTGCTTAAAACAGATGTCAAATAATACAGAAATTTATTTCCCTAAGTATGAAAAGCGTGATTGTTAACTATCTATATGGTAGAGAATCTTTGATCTCTCTGCCCAGTTTCCCCTGTAACCTGACTAGCTAAATGATTGATCCAAGTTAATAGGCTACTATGTATGAACACCTAATATGACTTTTCAGTGTACAAAGTGTTGCTCATACATTTGCTGTGCCTTTTCTGTAGTAATTAGAATATCTCAGTCAATCTGGTCAAGGAACACTACTGGCTGTTATGTAACTTTTCCCCCTGAGCGTTAGTCCATGTTTTTCAATTACGTATTCCTCTTTGAAAGAGTGACTTAAAAACGACATGTATTTAAATATCAGTGAATAATCAGGAACTGATGGGCTAATTAGACTACTTGGATTCATCCAAATTAATTACTAACTTATGTTTTGAAAAATAGAGATTTGGAAAAGTACTTTTTAACCTTGAAGCTTACATGACTGTGGTTGAATATGTAACTCATAATTCATATGTACAGCAGGAAAGAAAATAGTTTACTAGATGTATAGTTTTAGCTGGAAATATTTTTAAAATTAATGTGGTTCAGGCAACCTCATTATTTCCTGTTAATACTTTTGAGTACTCTATATGTTTGGCAGTCTGTTACAGTACTTGTTTGATCTTTGAGAACTCAGACTAACAAAATTTGGCATCACAGTGATAGAGGGTTATCTCTTGGTTGGTTGGCAAAAATCAGCTGTATCTAAACTCTTGTTTAGAACTCAGTTCTCTTCTGTCAAGCGTATTACTCAACTTTTTATAACCATTTTTAGTGACAGTTCAAGTCTGGAAAAACTCTTTTACATTACATCTTTAGTAGGACTCTCCTTTTGTGAATTGTCTCTTGTGAGAAGAATGTGAGCTTCCTCTTAGCTTCACCTTCCTGTTACCATAGTTACCTTTAAAAGAAGGTTTTTGTTTCAATGAAGATAGTGTAATTTAAATCGGCCACAGGACTCCCCAGACCCTGTTTGTTTGTCATTCAGGCAGCTTCGTTTGTGATTAGGAAGTGCTCTGTATTTGATTCCACGGATGAATGAAGAGGACAGACGCTAGGTGGCACCAGCTGTTGATTATTAATGAAATCTTACAGGCTTTGGGCCGCACACCTGAAGAGCAGGCAGCCCTTTATTTTTTAATGTATTTATGACAGTTGGAAATTATTGCTGATCTTTCTGACTCTGGAACAAGATTGGCACGCACAATGATAACATATGAGGTCTCCAAGTCTCAGATGCTTAATTCTGTATTTCCTGAAGTGATTCAGGGGGAATAAAAGAAAAATAAATGCATAAAAATCAAAATGGTGTGTGAAAGAGAGGTGAGACAAATGAAATGTACTATAAATATTTAAATATTTTTAAAGTATGAAATTTATGTATAAATCTCTGTGGGTGTTCCCCAATCTTCTACAAACCTAGATTTTTTTTTTAAGGCATTTATACTACAAAAGCAAAGATAGCAACTATTTGTTTCTTTTAGGTAAAAAAATTTTATTGGGCAACATTATTTTCTTAATCAAAATCGTTCCTATGTTATCCTTTAATGATAATATTGTCTAGTGAAAATACCTCCTTATGATGGAGTGGCCTGCCTTCAGATGTACTGCTCCTCATCTAGAAAGATGAGCAGGGGGACACACTATCAGTTAAGAGATGTACTTTGAAGTGGTTGTCCTGAGAAACTTGCCCCTTTCTTTTATTCTCCAGTTCTCATGTCTTCTATATTTTAAGAACAATAGCAACAAAAGACACAAATAAGCCATGTAAGTGAGTGTGTACTCACAGACACACACATACTTCTGAAAAAATCAGACTGTTTAAAAAGAGAGCCATGACAGTATTTTAACTTTGTCCTGGAATTAACAAACTAAAATGGGAAAGGAGAAAAGTTGGGGGATTAAATAACTGTCCCTATTGGAATTTCTTTTTGTTTTATTTTTAGAAAAAATAAACAATATTTTTCCCTCACTGGGAAAAGCTGGGAATTCTTGAGGAAGATGTTTAGAATGAAGGGTAAGGTAATGCAGGCTGTAATTCTCCAAGGTTCTAAGAAACAGTATGGCGTATGGCTAGTTATTTTGATTATACCATAGAGTTTTTTGAAGATTTTTATGACATAGTCAAGATGGAGATATAGTTGCCATTTGACATGTCTGGTAGATTAATTACCTTGATAAACTCTTCAGTCTTGTTCTATCAAATTAATGAATCATTGTAAACCAAGGAGGGAGGTTCTCACAGGGCTGTTATATAGTTCTATCCAACTGGATCTATCGCACTTGGAACTAATCTCTCATAGTGTGACCTGTAATTCTGACTTTGATCTTTCGTCCTGTGAAATGTTAATATCAAAAACAAGAAGGAAGATCAAAATAGTTTGCCCAACTAAGAAAAGAAATGAATTATTAGGTACCAAAAGATTAGGATCACCTAGAAAATTTGATGACACAAAAAAGATAATATTTTAGGAGAAATAACATCTTGCACTAAAGTTCAAAAATCATTCCAACAAGAACAATATGTTAAAGAGTTAAAGCTTAGCAGTTATTCATTGAAAAAGACAATGATTTTGTTGGCCATCTTTCAGTTTCAGTCACAGTCTCATATGACAGCAAAACAAAATAAAGTAATGTTGTTAGAAATGTACCCTTCCTGGAAGGAATGAAAAAGAGAGAGAATGAAGTTTAGAAGGAACACTTTTAGAGGCATACCATGGTCTAAGAGAAAGTTGAACAACTGAGAAAGTGTTCAGTGAGAAAAAAAATATGTCTGGATGATTGGTGAAGGGTGTTAGAATCTACAACAGTTGAGGGGTCTTAAAGGTTCTAGAAAAAGGAAAAAAAATGCTGGAAGGAAAAAATAATTTTAAAAAGTTAGACCAATTTCAAATATCAGATGAGCTACAGTGTGGAAGAGGGATTAGACTCATTTCTACCTCTCTTGTACTGAGGAAAGAAAATTCTTAAAATAGTTATTTAAGCAGAGAATTGACTACTTTGTGAGATACTGTGCTCCTTGTTTCTGAAGTGTTCATTGCTGGGAGTGGAGTTCCTGCATTAAAGAGAATGTGAAGAAGACGTCTGAGATCATTTCTAATTTTAAGAATCTCTGAGTCTAGTCACTATATAAATAAAATTCTTCTTTTCAGATATTTCTTGGAGTGTCTCCCTGCCAGAGTCAGCTAATTATGATCCACATGCCATTGTTCTTTCTGTTTAGCCAACTAATAGTGGTTTCTATATTTCTTATTTTTTAAAAGATGAATAATATTTTGTAACATAAAAATTATAAAATTTTGGTATAAGTGTCTATTAATAAAGTTTAATTGGCAGGCAGCACCTCTATTTACAGATTGTTCCGTCTGTCTTCACCCTCACCCAGCAGTTAAGTAATGATGGAGAGACCATTTGGGCCACAAAGCCAAAAAGATTAATTATCAGGCCCTTCCTAGGAGTAAAATGTTTGCTGAATTCATCTCTAGTCTGTAAGGGGACTTTGTTTTTTTGCTTATTGAGTCACATGTCTAGAACAAGCTCATCAACCATTAAATATCAGCCAAAGAACATAAACAGAAGTTGTGATCACCCATTATGTGTAAGCATTGCACACTTTGCAAAGTGGCTCAGATATACAGCTTAGGAGTTTATGAGGGGGCCATTTTGGCAGTTAATCTGTTAAGAGATGTTACTTGCTGAGGAATGTTTGTTTATGATGTCTGTAAGAAAATTTGAGGTCTCTGAAATCAGTGACTTACCTATAAGGTCTGCTTAGCCTAAGCCTATTGATCTGGCTGATTTTACCTAATTGCTTAGATTAAGTTACTTTTAGTGTTACTGTTCAAATATGGTGTGATTTCAGTAGACTTACAGAAAGCACACAAGTCAGTGGAAAACCAGTAAAGTCACCTCCTGGCCCCCACCTTGTTACTTTTCGTGGGTCTATAGACTTTCTAAGGGGCTTTTGCATTTACAGCGATCCAGAGAGGTGCATACCTTTTTAAATAGGTGAGTGTATTCTTGATCAAAATATGGTTTAGAGAATGAAAGAATATAAAAGTCAAAATATATCCACTACATTATGAAACAGCAGTTGAGACTGTTAGTAAATGGTTGATATGACATGCTAGAGTTAAAAGTTAGCAATGAATTATTTGTGAGCTAGTCCCCTGAACATACTGATACAAGGCAATTTTTTTTGTCCAAATCATGTGAGAAACTGTAATTAGATCCTAAGCTTGACTTTTAAGAGATTCTGGGTTTACCATCGTAAGTGACAATCTCTATAATTCCATGCTTGTAAAGCTAAAATCCCTGCCTTTTTTCTAGGGAAGGATGCCATGGCTGCTCACTGGTAGCACTGGCAATTCCTATAAAACCCATAGGATTCTTATTTTATTTCCATGAGGATGTTACTGAGCAGCTATCTTATGATGCCTGTCTCTATGGTAACAGATACAAGGCTTAAGGGTTTGAAGGAAATTCTTCCTATTGGTTTAGGAATAGGGAGCGATGAGGGAGAGTCACTGAGGAAGAGGATAAAGCTGAGGGAAGGTCAAGAGGCAATTCTGATAAATCATCATGAGGGAACTGTTTGGTGTGTGAAAACAATTTCATGTCCTCTTAATGTGTCTCAGAATAAAATAAGAACAAACATGTAAATTTTTTTTAATCTTAAAAAGTATTTTTTTCAAGCTTCCAGTCAATTTTATGCTATTACAGTCACACAGATCTTTCCTAGATGGCTTACTTTTCACTATGCAGAAAAAGATTGCTTCTTGCCTGAAGTTGATAAGAGGAGGGCTCTACCTTTGGCAAATTTAGTTTTTGTTATTGCTATCAAAGATCTTGATCTTTTAAAGGACTTTTTTTCCCCCACAATTCCAAGTGTAAGAGTATTGAGCTGTACTTGGCATTCCTCATAATCACTGAGCTTCTCAGGGAATAATGAAAGTACACTTTCTTTCCAAGACATTCCCTTTAAATCTATTTCTATTAAAGATCAGTAATAAGTATAACAAGCATACTGCTTTTCTGAAAATTGAGCATTATTTAGAATGTGATGGGTAGGATTTTGTGTTTTTATGTGTTTTACTTTGTCTCTTATTAAAATAATAAGATCAAATAGAAAACCTCAAATGTCTAAAAATACTTGATTTTTCTATTTGGTTCACTTATCATTTACTTTAAGCTTAGAAAATAACCCACCACATTTAAATTATTTTAAAAAGAAGATAAATGTTATTCTCTTTTCTCTTTGATTTAAAGTATATATTCAAGGTATTATCACATAGCAAAAAGTATTTAAAGTATTTGTGTAATTGGTGTGTCCTTTAGGAAAATATAAGTCCCCAAGGGGAGAGATGGCTATTCTATTATGAAGCAGTTATTTGTAGTTTCAGCATTAACACAGGTGTTGATCTTTCATTTATCCTGATGTCTTCATATATTATTATATTGGGGTCAAATTAAAAAAAAAACAGTAAAATATTGGCAAGTGAGCAAAAATTTATAACTTGATGAAGTGAAATTAAGATTTTGGGGAGTTGAAGATATATTGTAAATGATATAAGATCCAATTAAATATTTGTTTATTATTCACTGGTCTTAATGCTTAAAGCTTTAAATGATTTAAGTCTTTTTATGCTTTGTTTTCTGACCTCAAAAAATTTATGGATTCTCTGTGCAGATTTAACTTTCCAGAAATTTAATCCACTCTGTGTAGATATTAATAAAAGATAAGACAGTGTCTTCAGGTCCTGTTCACACCATCTTTAAATTAAATGAAAAAGAAAATAGAGCTAGCTATAATGTTGCAGTACCTTCTCTGATAATTTTGGAAAATAATTTTTTGGAAGAAAACTGTAATCCATTTTGAACTAGAAACAGCACTTGCAATATAAAGTAAGGTTTCTGACTACAGCAAGGGTACTTTAAATATTAAACATATACACTGCTTTTGAAAACCTGACTTCAATTTCAAAGTATGACATTCCCTGTATACGTCTAACATGACTGGCCTTCATAAAATTTATTTTGTTTAGCTTTGGGCTTACACAGTCCAAAGCATGATGCAGGGCATAAGCAAATGGGTGAGGAGATGGTGTAGACAAAAGTACTAGGGGAAGTAAAATATAGGAGATAAGCTTCTGGACAAAGATTTACACAGGAAGTGGGGGGATAGCTGAACTGGAAGATTAGGTGGGGCACAGAAATTAATCACTCTTTACATATACTTGAGGATAAATGGTGCTAATCATGATTTCCAAAGAAATATTGTCATTACGTGGCAATCCAAAGATGGATAAAAAGAATGTAAAAGAACAAGTAGGGAAAATCCATTTATCAGCATCAATCTTGTCTGCTATACCATTATTAGAACTCATTGCAGTGCTCTTAGGATAAAGTATGACAAGGACCATCATATTCTTATTTCGCTAGCACAGATCTCTGTTTTACATATTATCAGTGGAATTATGCATTACAGGAACTCATACTGGATTAAGGATACTGATGCTAATGTTAACCTAAAATTTTATGAGTTTTAGAGAAGTTGTGGGACTTCTCTGTCTTCTATGACAAGTGTGAAAAGGAGGACATTGAGTAAAAGCCTGCCCGTTATGGAAATGTTAATAATGCTAATGTAGTGAGTAGGAATCATAGGTTCATCTCCCTTTGGCTGTGGACCTCTTCACAGGTGGGCTCTGGTGGCCATGGTGGTTCTAAGAGACAGAGCCCATTTCTCCATTAGGTCATCCAGATGAGGATTGAAGCCCACCAACTGAAGTGACAGGTTGTTTCTGCTCTTTTGCACTCATCCAGCAAATATTTGTTGATAAATTCCAACTGTCAGGCTCTGTGCTAGATGACTAATATATGATCCCTGAGGAATTGAGAGCTGAATTTCCTTTGGGTGAATGAGGATAGGAAGATACCTACAGTGACAGCTTAGCAAAGGACGGCAGCAGCTGTGACTCCAGATAGAAAAACCAGCTAGGGAATGGGCTAAAAGCTTCCGGGGTTCCTAGTTGGAGTGATCTGGAAGAACTGGCAAGTCTATTAAAGAGCAAAATGATAGCTGAGGGGGAAGAGTACAAATGCACTACAAAAATGGTTAGTAATTCAAAGTAAAAGGGAAAATAACTGACTTGAAGTTTAGCTTGAAATAAGGAGGAGTCTGCCTGCAAGGCATTGCTCATTTTCATTGAAATCAAACCTAAAAAAAAAAAAAAAAAAGAAGAAGAAGAAATCAAACCTAGAAGGAAGACGTTTAGACTGTAGTCAGTTGCATGCAGACAATGAGATTAAGCATTTTAATCCTACATGAGTGTGACCATGAAAACTATGTTTCAGAAGGTTTTAGGGGGACAACAGTTCTCTCTCTTGGTAGTCTATGAGCATTTATCTCTGAAAACTCTTTCCTATGCTATCTTTAGAGAAATTGTGATAATGTTTTATCTCAGTGTGTGTCTTTAATTAGAAGCTATCTGAAAATGTTTCACCTATATTTAAATTAATCACAGAATTAGACCTTAGATTACACAAGAGGGCTAAAAGGATGACATTTTATGTATGATAGGCCTATCGTCACATAGACCCATAATATGTGCAAATCGTGTTAGATCAGTATGAAGGTTTCATCCAACTTCAAAAGCACACAGCATTAATTGGTCTTCAGCTTCACTCCTGACTCCTAGGAATGTAAAATACATAGGTTTACTTTTAATATGAAAGAAAAGATGAGTAGGATATTTTCTGAATACTTGAGGTTGTCTAGAAAGTCTCTTTTCCTCTCTCCCCCTCCTCCTACCCCCCTCCTCCCCTTTTTTCCCACCTCCTTCTTCCCCCTCCCACCACTCTCTTCTCTCACCCTTCAGCTCTCACCTCTCCCTTTTATTGTTTCCCTTCCTTCCCTTCATACATATATTGAGGTGTACATTTGCATACAGGCATGTCTGTATATCTCTATTTCTATCTCTACCTCTGATCCTCTGAAGTAATTTATATATGTAGACTAAAGGCACATTCATTATTGGAGTAATTTTCCTTTCTAGATAAAAGCCGTTCTATCCAGCTTGGTTTTCAGAAGGTCTTTATTGAAATGTAACAAACATAGTTTAAAGTGCACAAATCTGTAAGTGTACAACTTAGTGAATTTTCAGAGTTAATACCTCCCAGTGATTATTGAAAAGAAGAAAAGAGTAATACACTATCCTGGAGCCCCAATTTTACCGCTTCTGAATCAGGACTCCCTCAAAGATATGCACCATACTGACCTCTAATGCACCATAGATTGGGAGAGGCCATTTCTGAAATGTATTTAGTTATGATTTTATACTAGGTATTTCTTTGTGTCTGACTTCTTTTTCTCAACATTATTTTTATGTGTCTGTACCACACTGTACATGCATGCAAGATCGCTTCAGCGTGTCCGACTCTGTGTGACCCCATGGACTGCAGCCCACCAGGCTCCTCTGTCCACGGGATTTCCCAGGCAAGAATACTGGAGTGGGTTGCTATTGCCTTCTCCAGGGGTCTTCTGACCCAGGGATTGAACCCATGGCGTCTCCTGCATTTTCTGCATCACAGGTGGATGCTTGACTGCTGAGCCACCTGGGAAGCCCAATCACATATTTTAATGTGATCCATCAATTGTATTGCTTTCAGTTGGAGCTTAATCATTTTCAGTGTTGTATAGTATGCCATTGTATGAATATCTCACAATTAACTTACCTCATCTGCTTTAAATGTATATGTGGATTGATTCTGTTTGGTGGCTCTAAAAACAATGTTGCTCTGAATATTCTTGTATATTTTATACATGTATATGCATTTCTGTTAAGTGAATACCAAAAAGTGGGATTTCTGGGTCACAGAATAACCAAGTACTACCTTTAGCTAAAAAAATCAAGCCTTTTTTTATTTTTTTTAAGGTAGGTAAACAACCTTCAGTTCAGTTCAGTCGCTCAGCCATGTCTGACTCTTTGTGACCCCATAGACTGCATCAGGCCAGGCCTCCCTGTCCATCACCAACTCCCGGAGATTACTCAAACTCATGTCCATTGAGTCAGTGATGCCATCCAACCATCTCATCCTCTGTTGTCTCCTTCTCCTCCTGCCCTCAATCTTTCCCAGCATCAGGGTCTTTTCAGTAAGTCAGTTCTTTGCATCAAGTGGCCAAAGTATTGGAGTTTCAGCTTCAGCATCAGTCCTTCCAGTGAATATTCAGGACTGTAAAGAAGAACCTTACTTAATCATTATCAGTATGTGAAAGTTCTGGATATTGTTGTCAGTGCTTAATATTATCAGTGTTTAATTTTTGCCATCTGGCTGTTGTTCTGTAGTACCTTATTGTGGTTTTTATTTACAGTTTTTCTAATGAATTGGAATACCTTTTTATATGTTTGTTGGTCATGTGGATGTTAGCTTTTTTAAGGAGACTGTTCTAATCTCATACTTATTTTACCATTGAAAGATCATCTTTTGGTTTTTTTTTTTGATTTGTAGTTCTTTATTTTGTCTCTGGAAATGACCATTTTTGCATGTTCATTATATGTACTAACATTTCAGGATATATATCTTATACAAGCCTTGAATTTGAAGGCCAGAGACCCTTAAAGAATATATAGTCCAGTCTCTTATTAATAGCTTAGTATGAAACTGATACCTATAGAGATAGTCATTTGCTCAAACCTTCTTCTAGTTAGTAGAAAGATCAGAAATAAAACCAGAAATAGTCTCTGAATCCTGACAGTAATGACCTTCCCTATTAAAACCTGGAGAGTCTTTAGTCCTTTCTAATATGGTAACTGAAACTCTTTGTCTGTTTGGGAAAGCCAAGCAATGGAATCCATGACATAGTTACTGCTAACAGAAAATACAATGTGATATAAGATTAATCTCATTGATTCTCTGACCAAAAATACCGTCAACTAATCAACTGCTTTATAGCATAGTGATACAAAGTTTCAACGTGTATTTTTCTTTTGGTCTTAGCTTTATTTTTTTCTCTTCCATAGCTTTATTGTTGCATTCAACTTTTCATATTTATTCCATTACTCCTATCTTCTCATTCAACATTTGGTTCAAATTCAAGAAAATCCATTTTTTTCTATAGCAGATTAGTAAGAATGTTAACTTGCTACTATTGTCATGAAATAGGAGCAAATTTTAGGTTAACAGACATCCTTGCTAATAGAATAGCAATGCCTAATATATATTGATTTTTTTTTTACATCCTGGATGCAATATTAGGTAAGTTTCCTGGATTATTTTAGCTTATTATTTTGAATAACCTCCCAAATGTTTTATTATCTCTGTTTTACTGATCTAGAACCTGAGCCTCAGTGAATTTAAGCTACTTGTAAGACAGCTAGAAAGTGAACCAGTTTTATCAGATTTCATACATCACACTTTTTCATGATCCCACACTACCCGCTGGGAAGAAACCAGATTTAACAATAGATTGAGGTCACTACCCAATTTTAATGCTTCTGCCATAGGTCTTAGGGATGTTTCTCTGTCCTAATCTCATTAAATCATTTCGTTCCCATGTCCTTTTTCACAGTGGTAATCAGAGAAGTGCTTTTTTGGCATTGACTTTGTCACTTTATTTACTAAGCTGAGCTCTTGATGGTGAAGCTCTTACCTGCATGCTGACAAGTGATTTTGTATCCAGGGGATAAGATTGTAGAATGGTCTTTTAATAAGGGACCAGACGTATCATGAGTCTTTCATTTCATTTCTGTCCAGTGATTTAGTCTAGGATCTGATTGCTTCTCCCCTAGATTCTAGTTTCAAATATTTCTCCTTCATGTTCATGAAAGAACTTTTGCACAGATGCCTGAAAATCAGTGTGCTTCCAGCCTTGCTTCTTGTCCTTGACCAGAAGGAGTACCCCTATCGAACCTCCCTAGCCTCATGTACAACAGGTACACACTAGTTCCTCCATTTAGAAATTTAAAACTATGTCTATTATCTACTGTTATTTTTTTTCTTAAGGAGTCAGAGAAGCATATTTAATTTTCTTTTAAATTTATATTCACTTCAGTCTGTCAGAACATACGAGAATGACTTTACACCAAAGATCTCTAAATCATAGGCATTTGATAAAAAGTGATTCCTTGAAGGTAGAGAATCCCCAAGGACAGAGGAGCCTGGCAGTCTACAGTCCATGGGGTTGCAAAGAGGTGGACACAACTGAGTAAGCACAGCACAGAAAATATTAGGTTAACAGAACACTTTCATGTTTATTTTATTCACATGACAACCATGTGAGGTATCCTAGGTTAGAAGTATTATTTCTCCTTTATTCAGAGTCATGTCTATTTGTACCTTACATTTCTTTTAGCTCTGCTGTCTGCTTTCCATACCATCTGCCTCAGTTCAGATCCCTGTTGCTCACCTTGAATACCACAAGAGCTTCCCCGCTTACTTGCAGGCTTGTTTTTGTCCACTTCACCCCTCACATAGCTGCTAGACCCATATCTCTCAAGAGCCAAATTTAATGTCACTCCCCTGTTTAATTCCGCAGGTGGCTAGCTATTGTTTTAGGATATCATTCAAATAAGTTTTATGGAGGAAAAGACCCTCTGCACCATTTTCCATGCTTTGTTCTCAGCTCTCATCTTCCACCCGCTGCAGGAATGATTACCCCAGCCAAGAAAACAGTTCTCAATATAACACCCTTCTCTGCCATGAGCCCATGTCGTGTTCATCTCACTCCACACTCGGAAACAATTCTTACTCCCACATGCTTACTTGTTGCCTGTCTTATAACCCTCCAAGATGGTGTAGAATGTGCCTCATCCTCATCTTTGAATAAATCATGTACCCCTGCTTAGATTCCTGTGCTATCTTTGGGGCTATCTGTTTACTTACAGATGCTTGGTACCTGAAGATTATGATTTCTCCTTTTGTACTATAACCCTTGCATGGCACCTGGGGAAAGAATGACTCAAATTTTCTGTTAGATTGTAATGAGTTACACAGCTGGAGGTAGAAAGGTGGTCCTTGCATCCTATGGTAGCATAATTTGCATTACATCCTTCTTTCTGCCCATGACCATTTTAGTATCCTTAGTCTCTCAGTCATGTCTAGTTCCTCTATGGGATTCTTCAGGCAAGAATACTGGAATGGGAAGCCATTCTCTTCTCCAGAGGATCTTCCCTACCAAAGGATCGAACCTCAGGTCTCCTGCATTACAGGCAGATTCTTTACCATCTGAGCCACCAGGGAAGTCTGTAACTAACCATAGTACATGAACAATAGGTTTTCAGGGTTCCTGTGTATTTAGTTCATAGAAATAACTTCAGCCAAGTTAAAGAGTGTGGGGGTATTTTGTGCTGGTAGAAGTTGGGGTATTTATTAGTAGTTCATGTGTCATGTGTACGTGCTCAGTCATGTCCAACTCTTTGCACCCCTTGGACTGTAGCTGGCCAGGCTCCTCTGTCCATGGAATTTTCCAGGCACAAATGCTGGAATGGTTTGGCATTTCCTTCTCCAGGGGATATTTCAGACTCAGGGATCAAACTCACACCTCCTGCATTGGCAGGCAGATTGTTTATCACTGAGCCACCAAATTATGGGCTTCCCAGATGGTGCTAGTGGTAAAGAACCCAAGAACCCGCCTGCCTATGCAGGAGACGTGAGTTTGATCCCTGGGTCAGAAAGATCCCCTGGAGGAGGGTATGGCAACCCAATCCAGTATTCTTGCCTGGGGAATCCCATGGGGAGAGGAGCCTGGAGGGCTATGGTCCATGGGTCACAAAAAGTCGGACAGAACTGAAGCAACTTAGCATGCACACATCTAATACAGTATGTATGGGAAATATATAGAACACAGTATTTAAAAGGATTATTTCCTTTATGATTTACATTGCCTCCCTCTGAGGTCTTAATTCATTCAAATTATCCACTGAGATACTAATTAAAATAATTTAATGGATGATCAAGTAAAATCATAGAAGAGTAAAATGGCAGTTAAGTTTATGGGGTAAAAAAATTCAGGCACACTGGTGTAAGGTAAAGAACAGTGAACATGTGCTCATTTTTCTCTCCTTGTATCACTAAAAGAAAGTGGTGAACACACCATTCAGCCATTGTCCTGTGCATCATGGTTGATGTCTAGCATTTGTTGTTGTTCAGTTGCTAAGTCATGTCCGGCTCTTTGCGACCCCATGGACTGCAGCATGCCAGGTTCCTCTGTCCTTCACTATCTCCTGGAGTTTGGTCAAATTCATGTCCATTGAATCAATCCATCTCATCTTCTGCTGCCTTCTTCTCCTTTTGCCTTCAATCTTCCCCAGCATTAGGGTCTTACTTATTTTATATTCTTAAATCATCTTAGTGGAGAGAAAATTTCAAAGATGCATCAAATGTATAGCAAATTGTTTTCAAATGTTATCCTTTGCTTAAAGTCACAGTTCTCTATGACAGAAAGCCACATGCCAGGAGGTGTGCCTATTTACTTATTTATTTTGATATTCGTCTTAGCACTTCTACTCATTCTTTACTGATATTATATACAGTGCTTTTTTTCCATAGTGGAATTGAGCACACTATGTTTACGAAACACATGGAAGCTGACCGAATTCACTTGTGCACATTATGGTATTAATTTATTAGGGAATGAACAGTCATTTGTAGCATTATAGTAGCCAAAGTAGATACCTTTTATCACATAATTTATTTAAGAAAACCAAATATTGTGACTACATTTACAAAATACTGTAGACATGGCAATACCTGTTACATCATTTATAAATAAGTATATTGAGGGTACTACAATGAATTGGGTCCAAGTTCAAGGACAGTATAACCATAATTTCTAGTGGGAATGCATTCAAAACCCATGTTTGCATATTAAAGGAACATATAGGTGATTGGGTGTTTTCCTTTTAGAGATAATAATGCCTTCTTTATATTCATCTATGCCCAGATGAATAAAGGGGGGAAATCCTTACAGTATTTAATGTATCAAAGATAGAGAATAAATGCTTCTCTTAAGTACATGGGAAAGGTGAAATTACTGGTCATAAGACTAATGACCTCCATCATTGTGTCAGCCAGTGTGATGATGTCACCCAATACAGGACATAACAGTAAATAAAAAAATAAATCCAGGTCGAAGTCTTTTGCATGCAGATGGATTTCCTGATACTTATAAATTGATTGAAGCAGGATTTCATTTTTATCAGAACCACACTCCACATGTAAAATGGAACCTGCACTGAACGTTGAGAAATTTATGTTCATTAAGGCTCATTCAAATACAACTACAGTGTTGGACTTAATAATAATTAGCTAACATTATAAGAATAATTTAAGTCTATGCAAACTTGATTCAGAGTACACTATCATTTCAAGCAAATTGAAAGTTTATTTCAATCAATTGCAAGAAATTACAGTGACATGCTTATAAGAACACATTACTACAACTGGATAATCAATGGCCATGGTGCCTTCCCCTCTGTTCTGGGAAATCACCATTCCTGTATATGCCTACGATTTATGATGACTTCCCTGGCAGCTCAGGTGGTAAAGAATATGCCTGCAATGCAGGAGACCTGGGTTTGATCCCTGGGTCAGCAAGATGCCCTGGAGAAGGGAATGGCAACCCATTCCAGTGTTCTTGCCTAGAGAATTCCATGAACATAGGAGCCTGGTGGGCTACAGTCCGTGGAGTTGCAAAGAGTCAGACATGGCTGAGCAGACACACACACACACACACACACACACACACACACACACACACACACACACACACACACACACACACACACACACACACACACTACAGTTTGAGTCTTTACCTCCTGATTTCCATTTGCTTTTGGCCTCGTTGAAGTGTCCCAGAGATATCTCAAAGGGGAGACAACTTGGTCTCCTAGAGGTCCCGAGTGGTAGCAAGCCTCCGTTGATCACAGGGACAATGTGCATATCAGCTCACTTTGTACCGGCTTCATTCTCTTCTTGGTCTCACTCAGTTTTTTACTGTGCCTCTTGCAATCACCTCTGAAATACATAATTTGCGCTCAAACCCTTTTGTCAGAATCCGCTTCTGGGAAGCCCAACCCAAGAGAGTATATTTTACTTTCAGTAATTTTGCCTCTAATTTAATTTTTCATCTTTTTTTTAATCAAAGAAGTATATTTTGGGAAATTATAAGGACAGTCATCAAAAAGTATGTTGGTTTGGGAGTTTATGGCAAGGATAAAAAAGAAACACATTATCACACCATGTATAGTTAGTTGCTTAATAGTAGTTTCCAAGGGTACTGTGACAAACTTTGAGACTGGTTTTGTTGAGACCTAGTGGGGAAAGGTGCCATTGTTTAATGCCATATACACCTAAAATATATGCAGTGGGAATGGAAGCCAATGTGCCATGGTTTTTGCCATCTCCAAAATAGACTGTATCAAATTTCATGTATTTATTTTAAATATACAGAATATGTTCTTTAAAAGAGCTTTTATGTGAAAGGTCAACAGAAAAGAAATGAGTTGAAAATATAAGCATTCTGGATGAAAAGTGAAAGGGGAAATTGACTCAACTCTCATACTCCTACTTCTACCCTATTTCCTTATAGACATAACTGTCAGTGCCCTTAGAATTTGAAATAAAAGTCATCATATTATAAAATATCTATGGTTACTTCCAACTGCAAGCCATCAATCTAGAAATGAGTTTCCTTACCTACTTTACCACGAACAAGAAGTAGCTGACAGGTAACTTGAAATTAGTAAAGCTTTTCTATACCAATCAAGGCTGAGTGTAGAAATTTTCCAGCAGGACAGATTTTCCTAGCCAGCATTAAATGTAGCACAATTAACTTACTAGGAAACTTCATTTGCTACCCTGATTGCCGCCAGTTGTTGTGGGCTTATGGTGGAAGCCAGCATCAAAGAGTAAATACCTTAGTTTTAAGAAGGAGAAGCATATAGCCAGACATATGCTTTGGCTAAATGACTTTATGCTTCATTTAGCATAACACTTGGTGGTAAAAGGGGGAAACATTTAAGTGTTGCTTTAGTAAAAATAATGCTGATAAAGATAGAATGTCTGAGACCATTGTTGGGAGAAAAAACTACACGGGATATTTTAAGCCTGAATTTTCTTAGAGATGATAGTCTAACCACCAACTTCATTTTGTCATTTAAAGATTTCTTAGAAATTCAATCATCATATTGCATCAGGACAGATAATATTGATATTATAATTCACAATAGTATAGTGATGCTGGTTTACTTTAGATCAGTTTACACATGAAAGCTATTTTTATCCTTCCTCTGTTGAATGAAGCATGGAGATTTCTTCATTGACTTTTTTCACATTTCATTGCACTCATCTACTTTAGGTATCAGTCATTTCATATTTTTGTTGGGCACTTATGCTGGACCCTGAGAGCAATAGAAAGGTTAATCAGAAATAACATCCGCCTTCATGAAAATTAGAGTGGTTCTGGGAGAAAAGTCACAATGAGAGAATATTGACTATTATGAGATATTGCCAATCCAACCCTTCCCCCAAACCCTCTTGCTTCTCCTCTTGTGGCCGTTGACCCTAAAATCATAGTAAAACAACACATCAGTATAGGAAAAGGTATGGAATTTATAAAGGAAGCCATTTTGTATTATCACTGGCACTTAATATCTCTTTTGCCACCACAATCAGGCCATGTCCCTCTTTGTTCAAGTCTGACTTAGAGAAAAGCTTTCACTGAGATTTTATAAATGAGTAATAGGGCTCATTATCATCCTGCATGACAGTTTATATGTCTCTGTACAATATCATGACAGCTGCTAGGGAGGATCCTGATCCTGCTATGTACAATACTGGATGGTTTTCAGTTCCATACAAGCTTCAAAATGATCTCTCACCCATTCATCAAAAATTATAGCTGTCTATGTTGCATATGGAAAACTGAAATATGCGTTTTCTTACCTTTCTGATTCTAGATTATTGCTCATGGAGGGCCTGTAACTGACTCCAAGCAATGCTATATCCTCACCTTAATGGAAGTATTATGATGTTATTAGCTGAGGAAATTGAAAGGATGAAAGAAACCATTCTAAACACATCTACCCATTTAAGTCAACTTGTCCAGTTTTGACAGAGGGAAAAAGTTTTCTTATCTGAGTACAGGTCGCATTTTCTTACAATATTTTTCTTCCCTAATGATTCACATCTGTTCTATGATAATGATAGTAGAGATGATGATGATAAAGGTGATAATGATGATGATTCCTCATAATAGGTAACTATAACAGCAGGTAGAATGCAGTAAGTGCCGAAAAAGAAGGGCAGATAAATCTCATGAGAGTTTGAACAAGGTAAGAATGACCCTGAATTTTTTTTTTCTTTTTTGCTGCCACTCTAGGCCTTTTCAGACACATCCTCTGTGTCTGTGTGTGTGTGTGTGTGTGTGTGTGTGTGTAATGAAGGGGATTCAACTCAAAACAGTTAGTGGAATTTCGTGTCATATTCCTACATACATTATGCTAATGACTCTGTTCATTATCACTTCCCTCCCTTTTTCTGATTATGGTTATGTTGATATTGATTCTTTTTGCTATTCCTCACTGTGAAATAACCATCATTGTGAATAATATATTGTAAAGTCAAATGGGGATAACATATTAATAGTATTTGTGGATAACATGAGAGTGTCATGGGGAGACTCATTAGATTTTTGCAAGAGAGAGAGGGTAGCGTCAGTTCTTTAACACTTGAGGTAATATAGTCATTAGTCTATAGTCTTATAGACTAATACATAATATAGTCATATAGTCATGGGAAAATAGATATGTGAATATCTATTTTTAACATTTCTAACACTATTTCTAAAACTTTTCAAACTTTTACATTTTAAATCATATAATCAAAAAAATACATATATAAAGACCAAAATACAATAGTTGTTTGAGCAGAACTTTTGTGTGTAAAGATCTTTATTTCTGTGGATACAGTTTTTCTTAATTCATTCAGTCATATGTCCACCAGTCAAATCATTCATCTATCCTTTTGTAAATATATAATCTTTATATCTAAGATAAATGTATTGGTTGAACCATATGAAATGACTGATATTTGACCATTTTTGACATTAAGATGGTAGTTTCTTATGGTTCTAGCTAATAGCTCTACTATTAAAGTGCTGATTAAATGGAGCAAGAGGTACTGTGCAGGCACCATATCATTCTACTTAATCAGCATGTTAAGACAAAGATATGTGAGACAAAATGAAAGTTTTGGAAAATAGATGATGCTTTTATAATAGAAAATGTATATGCTCCCCTAATGAAATCAGAAAAAGGAAAACGTTCTTTCCTGTAGGAACCCTATTAATCCTGTGTGATCTTTATAATACTAGTAATGGACTGGACTGTGAAGAAATAGACAGCTGGGGAGTTAACTGTGGATATAAATTTTTCTATATTTAATCAAATTTGCTTAACTCTAAATCAAATAAATTTGGCTGAAATCAGACAGACTCCTTTCCTTTTGAGACAGTGGACTCTATTAAGTGCTATGTCTGCCTGGACAACACAATTATTAATCTTGCAAATACCACTTAGTATGCATTTAAACTGACAGTCTAATGGAAGGGGGGATTGTTATAAAATATAATTTTTAATTCAAGAAGTAAAAACTGTTTCTGCTTTAATCATCCATTTTTAGTAGAGTTAAATAGCACATATTTTAAATTGTAGATGTAAGTTCTCTTACATATCTAAGAATTTGAATTGAGGGAATTCGTTTATAATGCCATATTTGGTAGAAATATTACAGTCTGGAAAAGTGGTAATATCTCAGTTGTGTCTAACTCTTTGCAACGCCATGGACTGTAGCCCTCCAGGCACCTCTTATCCATGAGATTTTCCAGGCAAGAAAAATGGAGTGGGTTGCCATTTCCTTCTCCGGGGGATCTTCCTGACCCAGGAGTAGAACCCAGGTCTCCTGCATTACAGGTGGATTGTTTACCATCTGAGCCACCAAGCAGAACACTGCTATTTTCATAATACTGTACATGTGAAACTTATAATGTTATAAACCACTGTTGCTGCTGCTGCTGCTAAGTCGCTTCAGTCGTGTCCGACTCTGTGCGACCCCATAGACGGCAGCCCACCAGGCTCCCCCGTCCCTGGGATTCTCCAGGCAAGAACACTGGAGTGGGTTGCCATTTCCTTCTCCAATATGTGAAAGTGAAAAGTGAAAGTGAAGTCGCTCAGTCAAGTCCGACTGGTAGCGACCCCATGGACTGCAGCCCCCCAGGCTCCTCCATTCATGGGATTTTCCAGTCAAGAGTACTGGAGTGGGGTGCCATTGCCTTCTGCAATAAACCACTGTTAACCTCAATAAAATGGTCTTCCCAGGTGGTACAGTGGTAAAGAACCCGCCTGCCAAGCAGGAGATGTGGGTTCTATCTCTGGATCAGGAAGATCCTCTGGAAAAAGAAATGGCAACCCACTCCAGTATTCTTGCCTGGGAAATCCAATGGACAGAGGATTCTGGTGGACTACAGTCCAGGGGGTCACAAGAGCCGGACACAGCTTAGTGACTAAGCAATAACAACCTCAGTAAAAAGAAATTTGGAAATTAAAAGAAAAAACTGTTTTCTAAAATGTAAAAGTAAAATAAGGGTAAACTTCTTAGTTTCTGCTATAGAAAAATATTACACTATTTGCACTGGGAAATAATTTTATCTATGATAATGTACTCTTCATGATTAAAATCTAAAGACTTCTTTTGGCCAGTCTTCTAGATTGTGGATTCTGGTAAAGGAGCAGTATAACTACTTTAAGAGCAATTAGAGCTCTTAACCTCTTCAAATCAGTATTGATACTGATTTTTAATAATGAGGTTCAGCACCACTTGAAAAAAAGAAAACTGTCTCAAAGCATATGCATTAGTTATTTTTTCCATTTTCACTACAAGGAACCTTGTTGAAATTACTGTTAAAACCATTGGACAACACTGTTGTGTGGTCAAAAGCAACTAATGTTAACCTGAATGAAAAAGCAACATGATTTTCTTTTGTTCATCAGGAAAAAAAGACAAGTATTTGTACCTTAGGTATGATTTTAAGCTAGTCTTATTATTGATTATTATTGTTTTTACTGTTAAAACCTTATTTATCTAAGAGTGAGTAATTGAAAGCTCGGGGACACATAAGACATTTCCTGAAAAAGCATCACTACAGAACCATGTCCAGGTTTCTATATGTGAGGAATGTTTTATTTTTCTCAGAATGTGAAGGATACCAGAGGACATATAAATGAGAAAAGCCATGAATGGAAACGCGGTTGAATCTCAAGATAGAATGCATTTGAATTTTTAAAATAATTTGAGGTTTCCGTGGAAGCTCATTGGCCTTTCATAGAGTTACTTCTATGAAAGTGAAAGTGAAAACTGAAGCTGTTAGTTGCTTAGTCACGTCTGACTCTTTGCAACCCCATAGACTGTAGCCCGCCCACTGTTTAAATAGCTCAGTTTTAGAGTCCCCACCCCACCCTTTACAAGGTTATGTATGTGTGTATGAAAGTGTGTGCGTGTGAACATGGGTGTATAGCTTTGATTTTTGTTGTTGTTGTTCAGTTGCTGAGTAGTGTCCAACTCTTTTCTACCCCATAGACTACAGTGCGCCAGGCTTCTCTGTCCTTCACTATCTCCCAGAGTTTGCTTCTTGTAGCAACTGAAATTTTATTTGGTTAGATCTTTGATCCCATCCCACTGAATAAAAATAAAAAAGGAATATCACTGTTGAAACTCACAAAGAAAGCCTAACATTTCAGACATAGAATGTCTTACTGGTCTGCTTTGCACACATCTGAATTGTTCATAGTTGTGCAAAAGTAAACATAGTCACTTGGAGACCACATCATGGAAGTGTGTTATTGTTTCCATTGATACTATGCTCAGTTTTTTTGTGTAAAATAGTTATTACAGTGAGAGTTTTCTTACCATCCTTGAGCTATATACCATTTGGTGTTGGTTTTCTATAGTCAGCATAGTTCAAACAGGATATATTTTACTGGACTGTTTTGGCTTATCAGTGACACTGACAGGAGTGATCGTTATTGTTTCCATCTTTTCCTTCTTTCTTTCTTTGTCATCTATTCCCAAATATTCTGATCCATTGATTACTGTTATTTCTCCTGGAAAGTTTCAAACCGTAATACCTTTAAGCATGAAATCACAACTACAGGACAAAGCTGATAAACCATTTTTCTTTAACATTAAGTTTTGCCTTTGGAATCAGGTAGATGATAGTAAACCTTATGCAGTACTTTTTCTTTTCAGAAAGTAAAAGAACTAATAGCATTTAGATTTGATCTAGTTGTTGTGGACAATACTTAACACTCCCAGCAAAGATGTGTGCCAACCAACACAAAGTAATGCCAACAGGAGTTTACCCAAATCTTGGTTTCCAAGATTTGTTGGGGTTGGTAATTCAGATATGGAGCAGTCTTATGGCTGACCTTAGTTCCTAAATCTTCAGTCTCTCCAGAAGTCAAATGGATGCAGCGTTACACAAGGATCACAGTTTAAATCACACTGTTGGAAGTGAGTGTTAGTCATTCAGTCATGTCTGACTCTTTGCGACCCCTTGGACTGTAGCCCGCCAAGCTCCCCTGTCCATGGAATTCTCCAGGCAAGAATACTGGAGTGGGTTACCATTTCCTACTCCAGGGGATCTTTCTTACCCAGGGATCAAACCGAGGTCTCCCACATTGTAGGCATATTCTTTACCGTCTGAACCACCAGGGAATTACACTATTAGCATAAATTATACTGTCTTTTGGAGAGGAAATAGCAACCCACGTCAGTATTCTTGCCTGGAAAAATCAACGGACAGAGGAACCTGGCAGGCTACAGTCCATGGGGTACCAAAGAGTCAGCCACAACTGAGCACATAAGCACATACTCTGTCTATCCCCAGGCCATGGGTAGACAAATATAACAGTCAGGATAGCCCCAGGGCTTAGTGCTTGTCTCCCAGACACCAGTCAGAGTCACAACTTCCTTTGGAATGTGAGAGTTTGAACGACCCATACCTGCTGATTGAATGTTTACTGCATAATAGGGAAGGGAACTTTGTAGATATGATTACATTCAGTTCAGTTCAATCCCTCAGACATGTCTGATTCTTTGCAACCCCATGGACCACAGCACACCAGGCTTCCCTGTGCATCACCAAAACTTGGAGCTTAGTTAAACTCATATCCATCAGGTCGGTGATGCCATCCACCATCTCATCCTCTGACGTCCACTTTTACTCCACCTTCAATCTTTCCCAACATCAGGGTCTTTTCCAATGAGTCAGTTCTTTATATCAGGTGGCCAAAGTACTGGAGTTTCAGCTTCAGCATCAGTTCTTCCAATGAATATTCAGGGCTGATTTCCTTTAAGATGGACTGGTTGGATCTCCTTGCAGTCCAAGGGACTCTCAAGAGTGTTCTCCAACACCACAGCTTAAAAGCGTCAACTCTTTGGCACTCAGCTTTCTTTATAGTCCAACTCTCACATCCATACATGACTACTGGAAAAACCAGAGCTTTGACTAGACAGGCCTTTGTAGGCAAAGTAATGTCTCTGCTTTTTAATATGCTGTCTAGGTTGGTCATAACTTTTCTACCAAGAAGCAAGTGTCTTTTAATTTCATGGCTGCAGTCACCATCTGCAGTGATTTTGGAGCCCAAAAAACAGTCTCAAACTCTTTCCATTGTTTCCCCATCTATTTGCCATGAAGTGATGGGACCAGATGCCATGATGTTAGCTTTCTGAATGTTGACATTTAAGTCAAATTTTTCACTCTCCTCTTTCACTTTCAGCAAAAAGCTCTTTAGTTCTTCTTTGCTTTCTGCCATAAGGGTGGTTCAGTCCAGTTAAGTTCAGTCAAATAGTCGCGTCCAACTCTTTGTGACCCCATGAACCGCAGCACACCAGATCTCCCTGTCCATCACCACCTCCCGGAGTCCATCCAAACCCATGTCCATTGAGTCGGTGATGCCATCCAATCATCTCATCCTCTGTCATCCCCTTCTCCTCCTGCCTTCAATCTTTCCAGTATCAGGGTCTTTTCTAATGAGTCAGCTCTTCATATCAGGTGGCCAAAGTATTGGAGTTTCAGCTTCAGTATCAGTCCTTCCAATGAACTGTTACTTCCTGACCTGCATACAGGTTTCTCAAGAGGCAGTTCAGGTGGTCTGGTATTCCTATCTCTTTCAGAATTTTCCACAGTTTATTGTGATCCACATAGTCAAAAGCTTTTGCTGAGTCAATAAAGCAGAAGTAGATGTTTTTCTGAAACTCTCTTGCTTTTTCAATGATCCAGTGGATGTTGCCAGTTTGATTTCTGGTTCCTCTCTTTTCTAAAATCAGCTTGAACATCTGGAAGTTCATGGTTCACGTACTGTTGCAGCATAGCTTGGAGAATTTTGAGCATTACTTTACTAGCATGTAAGATGAGTGCAGTTGTGTGGTAGCTTGAACATTTCTTGGCATTACCTTTCTTTGAATGAAAACTGATCTTTTCCAGTCCTGTGGCCACTGCTGAGTTTTCCAAGTTCACTGGTATATTGAGTTCATCACTTTCACAGCATCATGTTTTAGGATTTGAAATAGCTCAACTGGAATTCCATTACCTCCACTAGCTTTATTCATAGTGATGCTTCCTAAGGCCTACTTGAATTTGCATTCCAGGATGTCTGGCTCTAGATGAGTGATCACACCATCATGGATATCTTAGTCATGAAGATCTTTTTTTATAGTTCTTCTGTGTCATAGAGAAGAGAGCACTGTAGAAATTCAGAAGACACATCATGAAATTGATAGAATACATTTCTTTGTATGGATCTATGATAATAACCAATGACCTCAGATATGCAGATGATACCACCCTTATAGCAGAAAGCAAAGAGGAACTTAAGAGCCTCTTGATGAAAGTGAAAGAGGAGAGTGAAAAAGTTGGCTTAAAGCTCAACATTCAGAAAACTAAGATCATGGCCTCTCGTCCCATCACTTCATGGCAAATAGATGGGGAAACAGTGGAAACAGTGACTGACTTTATTTTTATGGGCTCCAAAATCACTGCAGATGGTGATTGCAGCCATGAAATTAAAAGACTCTTACTCCTTGGAAGGAAAGTTATGACCAACCTAGACAGGATATTAAAAAGTTGAGACATTACTTTGTCGACAAAGTTCCATCTAGTCAAGGCTATTATTTTTCCAGTGGTCATGGGTGGATGTGAGAGTTGGACTATAAAAAAAGCTGAGCATCGAAGAATTGATGCTTTTGAACTATAGTGTTGGAGAAGACTCTTGAGAGTCCCTTGGACTGCGAGGAGATCAAACCAGTCCATCCTAAAGGAGATCAGTCCTGGGTGTTCATTGGAAGGACTGATGTTGAACTTGAAACTCCAATACTTTGGCCACCTCATGCGAAGAGTTGACTCATTTAAAAAATCCCTGATGCTGGGAAAGATTGAAGGCAGGAGGAGAAGGGGATGACAGAGGATGAGATGGTTGGATGGCATCACTGACTCAATGGACATGGGCTTTGGTGGACTCTGGGAGTTGGTGATGGACAGGGAGGCCTGGCATGCTGTGATTCTTGGGTTTGCAGAGTCGAACATGACTGAACGACTGAGCTGAACTGAACTGAATCATCTAGTGTTTTTTCTCTATTTTATTAAATTGAAGCCTAAATTTGGCAATAAGGTGTTCATGATCTGAGCCACAGTCAGCTCCTGGTCTTGTTTTTGCTGACTGTATAGAGTTTTTCCACTTGGGCTGCAAAGTATATAATCAGTTGATTTCAGTATTGAGCATCTGGTGATGTCCATATATAGAGTCTTGTCTTGTGTTGTTGAAAGAGGGTGTTTTCTATGACCAGTGTGTTCTCTTGGCAAAACTCTGTTAGTCTTTGCCCTACTTCATTTTGTATTCCAAGGGCAAATTTTCCTGTTACTTTGGTATCTCTTGACTTCCTACTTTTGCATTCCAGTCCTCTATAATGAAAAGAACATCTTTCTTGGGTGTTAGTTCTAGAAGATCTTGTAGGTCTTCATAGAACTGTTCAACTTCAGCTTCTTTAGTGTTACTAGACATAGACTTGGATTACTGTGATACTGAATGGTTTGCCTTGGAAATGAACAGAGATCATTGTATCATTTTTGAGATTGCCTCCAAATAGTGCATTTCAGACCATTTTTGCTCAAACAAACCTTCTGTTCACTAGAACCCAGAGATCACACAGAGACTGAGCCAGAACTGTGTTTGAGTGCCTGCTGGGGTGGTACAGGTCAGCAGTGGATTACTGCAGAGGCAGGGGCTCTGGGTGCAGTAGACCTGGGTATGGCATAAACCCTCTTGGGGGCTTATGGAGGTCGCCATTAACCCCACCACAGAGCTGCCAGAATTTACACAGGCCTGGGGAAACAGACTCCCGGAGGGCGCAAACAAAATCTTATTTGCACCAGGATCTGGGAGAAGGGAGCAGTGACCCCACAAGAGACTGACACAGACTTGCCCGTGAGTGTCCAGGAGTCTCCAGCAGAGGTGTGGGTCGGCGGTGCAGGGTTGGGGGCACTGAGTGCAGCAGTGCATGCATGGGACTTTTTGGAGGATGTCACCATCATCTGCATCACCTCCACCATAGTTTGTCCTCAAGTCAAACAACAGGGAGGGAACACAGCCACGCCCATCAACAGAAAATTGAATTAAAAATTTACTGAGCATGGCCCCACCCATCAGAAGGAGGCCCTGTTTCCCCTTCAGTCAGTCTCCTACCAGGAAGCTTCCATAAGCCTCTTATCCTTCTCCATCAGTGGGCAGACAGAATGAAAACCCCAATCATAGAAAACTAACCAATCTAATTACATGGACCACAGCCTTGTCTGAGTCAATGAAGCTATGAGCCATGCTGTGTAGGACCACCCAAGATGAATGGGTCATGGTGGAGAGGTCTGACAAAACATGGTCCACTGGAGAAGGGAATGGCAAACCACTTCAGTATTCTTGCCTTGAGAACCCCATGAACAGTATAAAAAGGCAAAAAGATAGGACACTGAAAGAGGAACTCCCCAGGTCGGGAGGTGCCAAATATGCTACTGTAGATCAGTAGAGAAATAACTCCAGAAAGAATGAAGAGACAGAGCCAAAGCAAAAACAACGCCCAGTTGTGGATGTGACGGGTGATGAAAGGAAAGTCTGATGCCGTAAAGAGCAATATTGCATAGGAACCTGGAATGTTAGGTCCATGAATCAAGGCAAATTGGAAGTGGTCAAACAGGAGATGGCAAGAGTGAACATCAACATTTTAGTGATCAGCAAAATAAAATGGACTGGAATGGGTGAATGTAGCTCAGATGACCATTATATCTACTACTGTGGGCAAGAATCCCTTAGAAGAAATGGAGCAGCCATCATATTCAACAGGAGCCCGAAATGCAGCACTTGGATGATTAAATTAAGGATTTGAAATGGAGAGATTATCCTGGGTTATCTGGATTGGCCTAATAAAATAAGAAAGATTTCTTAAAAGAATTAGAGGAGATGTGACAATGAAGAGCAGTGATACAGAGTGACAAAGTCTAGATTGAGAGAGGCTATGCTGCTGGCTTTGAAGATTGAGGAAGGAGACTATAAGTCAAACGAATGCAGATACCAAGGGGGGAAATGAGGTGCGGGATGAAATGAGAGATTGGGATTGACATATATACACTACTGTGTATAAAATAGATAACTCATGAGAACCTACTGTATAGCACAGGGAGCTATACTCAGTGCTCTGTGGTGAACTAAAGGGGAAGGAAATCCTAAAAGGAGGGGATATTTGTATCCAGGGGCATCCCAGGTGGCACAGTGATAAAGAGTCCATCTTCCAGTACAGGAGGTAAAAGAGATGCTGGTTCGATCCCTGGGTCAGGAAGATCCCCTGGAGTAGGAAACGGCAACCCACTCCAGTATCATTTCCTGGGAAATTCTATGGCCACAGGGGCCTGGCAGGATGCAGTCCATGGGGTCAAAAAGAGTTAGACATAACAGAGCACACACACCCACACATATGTATGTTATAGCAGAGTTACTTTCCTATACAGCAGAAACTAACACAACATTGCAAAGAAACTATAATTCCAATAATAATTAATTTTTTAAAAAGACCACAGAAAATAAATTGAATTTCTTTCATTAAAAAAAGAAGAATGCAAGCAGCCTTTAGATGCTGGAAAGGGTGAGGAAATATCAATAGATTATCTTCCAGAGCCTCCAGAGTGAACACAACCCTGGTGACACCTTGCTTTTAGCCCAATGTCAGATTTCTGACCTTTGAAACTGTAGAGAAGCCAGTAAGTTCCTAATAACTTGTTATGTAAAAAATATAAACATAATACAGTAGAATATAAGTATTGTGTATATATATTTATGAAAATATCTCATGTGTATATTTGACATGTATGTTTATATACATATATAGTCTTTTTGGTAGTTTAAAACAAACTTTTAAAATGCCCATCTTATTTACACATTTTACATTCAAGGCAACACACACACACTCAGGCACACAAGGGTACACACTTAATTGCACACGTATGTATAACACACCACATTCAGGTTTATCTTCTTCCAGTGACGGCTCACCAATTTCTGAGTAGAATACATTGGGTTTGACTTTGCATTATGAAATTCATGGTAAACATCATCAAGGCAGATGGATATCTAGGCTTTTCATTTCATTGATGAGCATGTTTTGGCATATAAACTGACAGTTACTATTAAAATTTGGGTTTCATACTTATTTCAAAATAAATTGCACCTACAGTCCATTTGCAAGCTCCATGTTTTAGAATTCAGCTTTGCATTTGCTGCATTTATTACATTTCTTGGTATTTTTTTAATATCTACTTTGCTTAACAAGAAGACACTGAAGTTTTAAGTAGTTCTCTATGTGACTGAATTAATAACATAGTTTTTCAGCTGGTAACGAGAAGCCTCTTGAAATTATCTTGCACTTTTTTTGTTACCCTAGTTATTTGGTAGATTGAGCAGTTCTTAAATCTTTTGCTGAAAACTGCTATACACCTTAACTAACAGTGTTTCTTAACCACAGTGCTTGACAAAGACTGGATATTACAGAATCAGGTTACAATTTGGCCCAGCAGTCAATCTCTGCTCATATCATTCAAAAGGGTGATTAGAGAAAGTCAACAGTATATACAAATCTGTAATTTAGTTTTCTGCATAAAAACCATAACTACAAGGGATGAAAAGCATTTAGCATTTACAACTAAAAACAGTAAAGCATTTTACAAAATAGATTCAGTCAAGCAGTACACTGAAAGCTTCTATAGACAATTCTGTTATTCATAAGTTTCATATTTTTAAATTTTCCAACTTGTTGAAATATATCTGTACATCTAATATCAGTGTACATGGAAGTTTCACCTTCGTTTGCAGATATGCACAGGGTAGCAAAAACTTTGTCACCGACTTAAATCCTCCCAGCTGAGGTCAAATAAGGGAACACTGCCTCCTTGTGTCAGCAATCATACTGTAAATGTATCCTTTTCATGTTCTTTTCAGTGCCACTTTTGTTACATTTTTATGCTTTTTGTTGTTTAAAATAGTCTCCTAGTGTGTTAGTGAACTGCTGTCTAGTCTTCCTAAGCACAGGAATGGGGTGATGTGGCTAACGAAAAAGAAATCTGTGTGAGATAAGCTTTTTTCAGGCATAAGGTATAGTTCTATTGGCTGTGAATTCAGTGTTAATGAATCAACTCTACAATAAATAACATGTCTATAGACAGAAACACAGGTCAAATAAGATTATGTATTGATCTATTCCAAACATGTTGTGACCAGCAGCTTGTAGGAACCTAACATTCTATTTCCCCTCTGATATTTGCTACTTTGGTGTTTGTAGTGACTTTATAGAACATAAATAGTGTGAATAACAAGAACTGACAGTATAGAGTCATTATCCTTCCTCCCAAGCCTCTTGCCCAGTGTAGAGTCTCCACTTCCAACAGGACTGAAAATCCACAGTGACATCCAAGTTGCCCAGGTTCAGTGTTTAGCACTATTTGGATTTCTAGGAAGTGAGTGAAGTTATGCATTAGTAAACCCCCCAACTACACATTGCTGATGTTGTTTAGTTGCTCAGTCATGTCCAACTCTTTGTGACCCCATGGACTGCAGCACACCAGGCTTCCCTGTCCTTCACCGTCTCTCGGAGCTTGCTCAAACTCATGTCCATTGAATTGGTGATGCCATCCAATCATTTTATCCTCTCTTGTCCCCTTCTCCTCTCTCCTTCAATTTTCCCCAGCGTTGGGGTCTTTTCCGGTGAGTCGGCTCTTTACTTCAGGTGGCCCAAGTATTCTAGCTTCAGCTTTAGCATTGTCCTTCCAACGAATATTCAGAGTTGATTTACTTTAGGATTGACTGCTTGATCTCCTTGCACTCCAAGGGACTCTCAAGAGTCTTCTCCAGCACCACAGTTTGAAAGCATCAATCCTTCAGCGCTTAGATTTCTTTATGGTCCAATTCTCACATCCATACATGACTACTGGGAAAATCACAACTTTGACTTTACAGACCTTTGTTGACAAAGTGATGTCTCTGCTTTTTAATACACTGTCTAGGTCTGTCATAGTTTTTCTTCCAAGGAGCAATCATCTTTTAATTTTACATTATTTATACTTTTTTTTTTTTTTTAGTGCAATGTACAAAAATGATACTACCAGTACTGGGAGTGTCATGAAGCTGAAGTCACACAATTCTGTGTTGCTCAAATAAATGTCATGAAGGTTCTGTGA
Organism: Muntiacus reevesi; assembly: GCF_963930625.1. NCBI lineage: Eukaryota > Metazoa > Chordata > Mammalia > Artiodactyla > Cervidae > Muntiacus > Muntiacus reevesi. Next base: position 32,267,533 of record NC_089271.1, on the reverse strand, counting down.
GGAATAAATGTTGTTTCACTGGAAAAACTTATTCTCTTTCATCTCATCTTCTCATCTTATTATTTCTCATCCTAAATATTTTTCTCCATACTGATTTTCTTTGATTTTCCTGTTGATTATTTTTCTTCACCATCTGTTTTATATCTCATCACTATTATCTTCTTTCTGTGTTTATTATGCTAGCCACAAGAATGATAAAACTTCTGACCTCCAACTCCTAGTACCATTTGACACATTGTGTCTATTTCTGTATTTATCTATTTTGATCTTTGTCTTTTATTTATCCATGTCTGAAACAGAGTCCTATGCATAGAAGCAGGTATCCAGTAACTAATAACATTGACAAATTGCCAAACCATCTATCTCTTCCCCCAAAATGATTTGAGCGAACTCCTTGTGCAGTTCATAAAATTGTGAACACATACACACACAAAGATTAAAAATCGTGTCTCAAATACTCACATGTCATTTCAGTAGAATATTCAGTTTAACAGTCAGACATGCAGTCATTCTTTTTTGCTACTTCAGTATAATTTTTATACAGTTAATGTGTATTATGTCCAAAGCTTTCTCCAATTTACCAACCTCTCAGTTTATACAACCCTCTTTTATCACCATGACTATAACCCTCCCAGGAATGTCTGTGAGGGGGAAGAGGAAGGAATCAACCTCTCCCTCCCTCTGTGTGTGTGTGTGTGTGTGTGTGTGTGTGTGTGTGTACATATAATTCTGTGTATATATGTTCCTAGGTGATGCTAGTGCTACAGAGCCCACCTGCCAATGCAGAAGCCATAAGAGACGCAGGTTCGATCTCTGGGTCAGGAAGATCCCCTGGAGGAGGGCATGACAACCCACTCCAGTGTTCTTGCCTGGAGAATCCCATGGACAGAAGAGCTTGGCAAGCTATAGTCCATAGGGACGCACAGAGTCAGACACAACTGAAGCGACTTAGCACATACATTTATAAAATTATAAAGATTTGTTTTGATGTAGACACGAAGTGTATGTGACCCTTGCAGAGTTTTGACTAACAGCATCTTCTGTTCATCTGTCTGCCACTCTTCAAAATTCTTTACACTTTGTTTTTTTCTGACACATGAAACAGCATAGAAACCCCTTTTGTTACAATCATTCTCATCAAACCCCATGTGAGATACTGCCAATATTACAGTGATAAATGCATTAGAGTGTCTTTAGAACATTTTGAGATGGTTGAATTAAAATGCTACCTACATTAAAACAATAAGCCTAGTCTTGTGATCTTTATTTTAGATTTGACTTTATGTGGTTTACCAATTTGTAGGCAGAGAATGAAGGAATAATCCATTTTTACAGAATTAGAGCATATTTAGGATGTAAAACTTACATGGGTAATTTCTTAATTCACTGTATCTGTTAACAAAAAAAAATCAGGAAATGGCTTAATTAAAATGAATAATTTCAGTGATATTCTCTGTGTTGTAATCCAATTTTAACGAAGTGAGCTTCTCTGGGAAGAAGGAAAATATTTATTTAATCACTGGTTCATTGTTATTATAGACCTTATGTGTTCTTTCAGAAAGTAATAATGATTGGTAATTTTCTAGGCAGAATCTCTTGATAAAAGAATTAATTTGATTCAGATTATCTACAATCTATGGACTATTTTGGTTATGCAGTTCATGTTTTTTAAATATAGTACATTGATATAAAATATTTAGTCTTTTGTAATAAACAGTTAAGATTTTTGTGCTTATGAAGTCACTTCAGCAAAAAATTAAAAATCATTAGGCAACTAAAGTAGCATCCATACATTTTTAAACACAGTTTATATGGAGTAAATTATTTCTCTATTGACAATATCTTTTTAATAGTATTGATGTTTTCAAGAAAAATCCAAGATGTTTTCTAATATAAACTATTTGAAAGGAGACTGAATAGAAGCTTTTCCTCGTTGTTCTTTTTAACTCCTACATCTTTTAACTAAGAAAAGATGCCTTACTTTTAGCTTTGTTTCCCTCGGGAACATACATATTAATTTACATTATATTTTTCTCCAAATTTAAAACATATTTTCCCTTTGAATTCTACACATGGACAAAGCCATTGTAGCTAATGAATAAATAAATAAAATATCACACTAAATACTTCCAAACTTTATTGTTGGTGAGAGTGGGAATGGGGGAGGGGATAGTAGAAGTTGGATTCCTGAATAGTTCTACATTACTTGGATTTTTACTATAATTGTGTAATCCTTCCATGCATAAAAAAAATTAAAAAATGTTCTCTTTAAGAAATTGATCAAGTCTTGAGGTAAGTATGCCTTTTCACGAAAGGTCAGAGGGATCCACCTACTGGTAGATTTTATATAAACTATTGCACTTTGTACATCCTCATTATTATTTTTTCCCATTTATTTTTATTCATTAGAGGCTAATTACTTTGCAATATTTTTTTAATGAAAAATTATGTTCTATTCCCTACCTCTCGCTTTCCATGTAATAAAATGTGCATCATTTTTTGCAAAAAATATATATATCTCCGTATCTCTAAATTTCATGTATAAATAGATATAGACAGATCCATAGAAATATAGATATGTTTATTTATTTGTACTTAAATACAGACAGATTTCTAGATTTTAAGATCCTGTCATCCTTCTCATTGACCATGAAGGTATTTAAACCATATATTCGTTTATCAGAATTGACTAGAGCATATAAAGAAGGGTTTAGATATGTACTATGTGTTACTAATATTAACTAGTATCATTGTTTTGCGGTACAGATTTTAGTTCAATAACATAGCACATTTCAGCAGACCAAAGTTATTAACTTCAATTGATAAAGAATTATGAATATAATTATAACCCTGTTAATTATTTAAAGTCATGAATTATGCAAATGCAGCAGGTATTATTAATCATCAGCAGGAACCAGAACAATTTCCCTAAAAGAACATATAAATATTAAAAAGTCAGACTTGGCTCTCTTATGTACTTTTACTTCTTTAGTGTTCCCTTATGAACAACGTTTGGATTCAGTTCTCCTCTATAAAAGGAAAAATGCCCCAAATGCATCTTTTCCAAAGGCCAAATGAATGTCATTAGATTTCTCTTCTTGTCTATAAAATGTTTACTGACTGTGTGGTTCCAAGTGTTTGTTTATATCAGAGAAATCTCAGTTCTTTTAAGCTAATATTAGTCTGAGCTGGCTAACGTCCTACTCACAAATAGCACACCACATGGATATCGCCACTGTGAGGCTAAGCTACACATAATAGTATTGTAGCAACTAATAAAATATTAGAATTTCTCAAATTCACATATCATGAACTTTCCCCCAATACTAAGGAATGACAGAGCCTTTAATGGAATAGTTAACAGCTAGTTTCTGTAAGTAACTATTTATAGAAAGGACATAATGAAAAAATAGCGGAAAAAGCCTTTCCAAATGGGAACCTTTGAAGATGCACAGTTGGTAACAGCCTTGAATATATACATCTGTACACAGATCATTATTAATTTTCCTCCAAGAAATACTGGCCCTTTCCTTTGAGGAGCAACTTGCAGAGATATTTTAAAAGGATTCTATAAACAAGGACTCTGGTTGCCTCAAACTATTAGAGTTTAATTCCAGTTTTTTTTAATCCAGTTTTATTTCACTTATTTATAATTTACTCCAGAAAGAATTATTTCATTTCAAACCTCAGGACATTTCCAAGTATCAGACGATGTACATGTTTGTGTCCTTGGAATGTGACTATCACTTGGAAAATGTCATGGTTGGGCAGGGAGGTTGGTAGGAGTTTGGGGAGCGGCGAAGGGGCATGTGAGAAGGCAGTGTAGGCAAGCATTGTGCTGCTGAGACTATGAAAGTCTTAGCCTTTAGAACAGTGTCTGGTATAGAGGGACTTTGAGAAACAATGGTTCAGTGAATGTTGTAAGTCTCTGCTCCTTATGGTGTATTCACAGTAAATGACGGTACACATCAACTCTTGGTTAGTGAAGGTATCAGAGACCTCTTTAAACATACACTTTATTCCTGTGTTTTCTAGGAAGATGGTACCCAAACTATTCTGGATGAGATAGCATTTAGACTTGGGTTTTGTTTGTGCCTCTAATGTTCTTCTTTAAATTTCACTAGAGTAGAGTTGAGTTACAATGCCGTGTTTGTTTCAGGTGTATCGCAAAGTGATTCAGTTACACATATACATATATTCATTCTATTTCAGATTTGTTTTCTCTTTTAGGTTATCACAGAATATTGAATAGAGTTCTCTGTGCTGTACAATAGATTCTTGTTAATTATCTATTATATATATATGTGTATATATATATATATATATATATGTATAGTCATGCATATATGTTAATCCCAAACTCCTGATTTACCCCTCCCCCCTACATTTCCCTTTTGGTAATTGTAAATTTATTTACTTATATTTACATCTGCTACTGTCTTGTAGATAAGTTCATTTGTGTCATTTTTTTAGATTCCACATATAGGTGCTATCATATGGTATTTGTCTTTCTCTGCTTCACTCAGTATGATAATTTCTAGGTCCCTTCATGTTGCTGCAAATGCCATTATTATTATTAATATTTTGACTAATAGTATTGCAATGTATATACATACCACATCTTTATCCATTCCCCTGTCAGTGGACATTTAGGTTGCTTCCATGTCTTGGCTACTGTAAATAGTGCTGCCATGAAAAAAATGGGTGCATGCATCTTTTCAGATTATAGTTCTGTCCAAATATTTGCCCGGGAGTGAGATTGCTGAATCATATGGTAGTTGTATTTAAAAATTTTGTTGTCTTTTTAGAATATTACAGAGTTAGGAAAGAATGTTGGAGAAAGAACTGTTGAAGTAAATGGAATTCTTAAACTGTAAAAGGTTTTTGTTCTTGTCTTTTCTGGATTTTGGCTTGTGACTCTGTTTTCTGCCCTGACGATAGAGGCTCTGCTCTCTGGGCTGCCTGCTGTCTATTTGAACCATAATTACTTTCAATAGCGTGTCTGATCTTGTTCTTTTCCTGAAGATTACCCATGGTCTCAATGTCAAAATCATATATCTTTTAATATTATTTTCAGAATTAAAAATAGATATTATCTACAAGACACACAACATTGGAATTTTTATTATGTATATGTCTGGGCTTCCCAGGTGGCTTTAGTGGTAAAGAACTTGCCTGCCAATGCAGAAGACATAAGAGATGTGGGGTCAGTCCCTGGGTCAGAAAGATCCCCTGGAGGAAGCCACAGCAACCCACTCCGGTACCCTTGCCTGGGAAATCCCATGGACAGAGGAGCCTGGTGGGCTACAGTCCACAGGACTGCAAAGAGTCAGACACGGCTGAAGCAACTGAGCACGCATGTGTCTGGTAGGTGAAAGTTACAACTAGGATCAGCAAGAAGAAATTGAATTCTTTGCATGAAGGGGAGCACATTGAGTTTTGCCATAAGAAAGGACTTTCTAATCTATAATACGTCTCCAGTTGGAATGAGCATGTTTTTTGCCTTCTTCTGTTTTTGTTACCACTGCTGGATTTGTGGGCTCATCATGTAGAATCTCTGCTCCGGTCAACACTTGGCATTTGTTTAATGGATGGGGTCATTTAAATATACGTTTAAAGCACTTTACCAAGATTGTTTTCCAGGTGGTTTCCATAATGATTCAGTGAGCTATATACTATTAGTGTCCCCATTATTCAGTTAAGTAAAATGGGCATCGAAGGGCTAAGCACCTTGTCCGAAGTCATCAGGTAGTCTGTGGCGCATTTCGGTTTAGACAGTCTGGCATCATAGTCTGAGCTCTTCACATCTCCTCTCTACTGCATCTGCCCTCAGTGACACAGAGACAGAATCTGGGTCCGCATGACTTAAAGCTAATAAAGACTTTTCATCGTGTGTACCTTCTTAGTTCTCTAGCCTCATTTTCAAACACTGGACCCATGTTTCTTTGATCCAGGCGCAAGGAATCTGTTGCCTTCCATTTGGACATGCCTGGAGTCTTCAAGTATCTGCACCATTTACCACCCCATCTCTGTGCCCCCCCCACACACCTGCTACAACCCTGCTTCTAGCATTTTCTGTATGGTCACCCCCCCCCCTTACTTCTCAAAAGTCACTGCTTCCATAAAACTTGGTGCCAATACTAGGCCCAATTATTTACTCATTTTAACCGAAACTTCAAATCCATGTCACATATTAAATATTCACTTGTATTTCTGTCCACTTTTATAAACTAGAAACTCTGCAAAATCTTGAAACATGTCATGCTTATTTTTGGACCCTCATACTTCAATATGAGGGTCCATTACTTCAATAAGTAAATGCATTTTAAAATTGTCTTTGAAAAAACGGAGCACATACAGTAGAAAGCAAGAGTTTCTTCTCAAGTTAAGAGTTGAAAGTGAACTCGCTTAGTCATGTCCGAATCTTTGAGACCCCATGGGCTGTAGCCTACCAGGCTCCTCCATCCATGGGATTTTCCAGGCAAGAGTACTGGAGTGGATTGCTATTGCCTTCTCCAGGGGATCTTCCCAACCCAGGGATTGAACCCAGGTCTCCCACCTTGCAGGCAGACGCTTTACTGTCTGAGCCACCAGAGAAATCGAAAGAGTCGAAACAGGAGCTAAACAAACATTTGTCACACCTGTGGTAGGGGAGATCCCCGCATGTATAGAAAGCTTAAGCTGGATTCTTGTCTCTATGGCCCTTTTTAGACTCTCTCATCCCAGCTCCGTGTCATGCCTCATAGCTAAAATGTGCCAGTCAGAAATACCTATCTATTGTGTGTGGCTCAGGCTAGTTGATGATGATCCCTAGGGCCTAGTTCTTAGAAAATGTGTTTGTATTGTAGACCAGAAAGAACTCCTCTTTGTCTCTTTTCCTCACTAAATTCCCTTTCATATTTTTCAAGTCTGCAGAAGTGATGTCTGGGCACAGACTTCTGCAATTTGCCTCCATACACAAGCGTACAAGCAGGATACACTTATCCTCCAGAGACATTGAGTAGGTGTATTCTTGTTAAGATTTAATCCTGTTCACCTTGGGAGAGAAACTACGGCTCCATAATGTCCCCGAGGAGACTGAGACGCTTCTCATTACATAGGATTAAAGGAAAAGAGAAAACTCTTGAGTATATACTTGCAGTGAATTAGATAAGTATGCAAATGAACTTCTGATCTTAGATTATTTTTTCTGCTGAGGTATAGATTTCTAACTGTTGGAGAGATGATTTCATTGTCTATGCCAGGTACCCTTTATGAACAGATCTGACATCTACTATTTTGTATCATTTTTAAATTATGTTGTTCTTAAATCCATGCATAAACTCAAAAGCCATTTACTAGTATTTATAAAAATTAGAGAAGAATGCACTGATTTAATGAAAAAAGATAACACAGTTTTTAAAATACATTGAAAAGAGAGAGAACAAAGGACAACAAATCAATTTAAAATAATAAATATCCAGATACTACCAAAGCATATTAGTTATCTTCATGAGCCATTGGTAAATCTTCTTGTCCCATAGTCAGATTCCCCAGACGATGGTGCTAAGCTCTGTGTCCTATTTGAAAGTTGGCCTTATTTTATCGTGTTGACCTTGCAAGTAGTTGAAACCTCAATTCTTAGTTGAAATTCACTGTTGTCTTTCATTTATTTTGGCTTATTTACCATACAATTTATTGTAAAAATGTACAATACAATCATTATATATAAAAATTTTTTAAAGTAAGGAGAACAAGTAGCTCACCAAAAATTATATATGTGCCTAATGAATATGAACATATGCTCAAACAATTACTAGAAGAACTAAAGCAAGCAGATTTTTTTTTCTTGCCTATCAAATTGGAAATGGTCAATAAAGCATAGGAGTCGGTGAGGTGGACATGCCCTTTCTTGTTGGTGGGATTATAAATCAGTCTAATGGTTTTTGAAAGCAGTTTGGCAATATGCATAAAGAGCATATTTAATCCTTTGACCCAGCAGTTTGTCTTCTGAGGCTCTTTCCTAAGGACATGATTAAAGAATATGGAAAAGGTTGTTCTTTGCTGTGTTATTTTTGATAGGAAAAAAAACAAGCAATCAGCAGCTCACTTGCTGGCACACAAGGGATCAGCTAAACAAATTTTGATATATCATTGCAGTATGACATTATACAATTATTAAAATGTTTTCAAGAAATTTAATAAAGTGAATAACTATCGAGCATATAATACCAGTCTGAAAATATAAGCACTATAGCCAGTATATTTAACGTTTTAAATCTACATAGAGGAATTAGTATTAAAAGAAAATTTTCTAAAATATTAACACAATCTTTGTGGTGAGATTATGATTATGATTTAGTATTAAGTTGCGGAAGTTTTATTGTAATAAGAAAACCTTAATGCTAAATTTTGTAAAATCTAAGTGGTATAAGGTATGTGCTGTGCTGACAATTAAAAAGAAAAAAAAGATTTCACAAAATCATTGTGTCATTATGCTTGGTATATCTCTCTTGTGCTAAGTGTGCACTAAGTCACTTCAGTCGTGTCTGATTCTTTGCAATCCCACGGACTGTAGCCCACCAGGCTCTTGTGTCCATGGGATTCTCCAGGCAAGAATACTGGAGTGGGTTGTCATGCCCTCCTCCAGGGGATCTTCCTAACCCAGGGATCAAAGTCACCTCTCTTATGTCTCTGCTTTGACAAGCAGGTTCTTTTACCACTAGTGTCACCTGGGAAACCCATATCTTCCTTAGAAGAAAAATTATACCAAGAAATATACTCATAAAGTGCTATTTAGAGGAGCACCTAATCCTACCGGATGAAAATTGGCAGGGTCCACACGTATTAATTCCAGTAGGCTCCTCCAAAACTGAGATGAAACAGTAAATGAGTACTGTCCATAAGGCCTTAGCTGGAAGGTAAGCTGCCACCTGATATCCACAGGTGATACTACTAGTAGGGAAACCTCATGCTTCTCTCTAAACCAGATGTCCCTGGTCTTGAGTGATACCGGGTTTGTGATGAAAACGGTTGTTTTACCTTCCTGCTTTTCTACTTGTAGCAAATTCTGCCTTGGCTTTCACACAGACTCCCTAAGGAGAAGGAGCATAGAAAGACTATTTTATTGCACCTTGTTTGTTGGTCTCTTTGCTGCAAGAAAGACATTGTCTTTGAAACTATAACGGTAATGCAACCAGTCCTACATCTTAGAAATCTTTGATTTTTGTACATGGTGTCTGCAATGCAGTTATTATATTCAACCTCCACTGATTAGATTTTACAAGTTTGCACTGTAAGAAATAGATAGGAATTACTGCCAGATCCTCCCTGACCTCGGACATCTCAGGCAGTTTTAAATATTCTGTGTTCACATTTTGCCTGTTTTGAATTTCTCTGATTAGCAAACCAGGAAGGTTTTAGACACAGATAAATCAGAACTTTTTACTGGGCCATTTTGGCATAGATGCTTGATAATTTCATGCCTTTACTCAGATTATATTTACCTCATTAAAAACAACTCCAACTTTTGCAAAAAATGGTTTCAGACTAGCAAAAGTCGTCTACATAGGGATGCTATCTTTGATCAAAGCTTCTCTGTGCTAATTTGCATGTGCTTTACAATAAATATAAAATATTAGATGATTTCAAGTATAGTTTATGTACCAGGAAAAGCAGATTGCAAAGCTTCTATTCATCTATAATTTACAGTCATTATGAAATGGCTGTTTCCACTCGGAATATCTAGGTAGCATGCAAAACAGATATCTCTTCTGGCAAAGAAATTTCTTGTTAAGACATGACCACAACCAAGGCATTCTTCCTCTTTTGATTAGTATTCACTGTCTCTGTTTAGCTGTCTGCAATTGGTGCAGTTTGGGAATTGAGTATGAGTAAAAGAAGATTCTCATACTGTAGGATTTGCAAAATTCTACTTCGGTGTAACTGCTATTACAGTTAAACAGTTATCAGAAATATCAAAGTTTAGGGGAAACTGGAGAAAGCCAACATCCAGAAAGAGAAGTTTGAGATCTTTAAAATGTATTTATAAGTAAATATGTTTATTTATAAGTAAATTTTATATGTAAAAATGGCATGGAGGAAAAGTTAAGTGGAGAATATCAACTATATGTGAAAAATGACACTGTCAGTTAATCCAGTCTGTCAAAATGACTATGAAAATATGATCCAGTTATTCATCTAAACTTTCTCACCTTCACCTCTTCCTCTTCTTTACCTGTCTACCACCAACTGTACCTTTCTTAAATCTTTCATTTTGAGGCTTTTGGCCTTAACTTGGGGAATTATTGCAACTGTGCACTTCCTCTTATCTTACTAGGTCTTCCCTTTGTTTTAAGAGTCAAATTCATGGTCTCCTTGAAAAGCTACATCTCCATATTAATGCTTTTGGAGAAAAAGCTTAAGGGAAACGGGATAAGAGATAACTTTTTGTAGAGTAGCTCTTGTAGGTCATTCATATACGTAAACATTAGTTCGTTTAATCAGTGCAATAACCTATTGAAGTTCCCTCATATTCCTGAGGGAACTTAGGGCTAGTCAGATCCAGATTCTTCTGCAAAGTCCTAGATACAAACAGAAAAGGCCAGGGTTTTTACTTAGGACTCTCTGATGTTGTCAGTCATTTTTCTTTTCTCTGAGAGGATCTTCCTGATGCAGGAATCAGATCCAGGTCTCCTGCATTGCAGGCAGATTCTTTTATTGTCTGAGTCACATAGTCGGTTGTCAGTAAATATTAGTTCATCCTTCATGAGTGTTGCCTGTCATGTGATTTATAGAATTCTGTGTCCATTTGTGGAATTGAGTCACTACAGTGACTGTTTTTTACTCACTGCTCTATTTAGCACAGAAAGTGAGAGGCGGTATTCAGTAACTCAGTAAATATTTGTCCAATAAAGTGATCTCACAGTAGCCCTGTGTCAACAACCATATATGTGGGTCTGTTTATTGCATGTCACTAATATTCTCCCTGGTTGTTCTCTAAGATTGTTTTTAAATTTATTTAAAACAAGACTTTTTTGTACTTTGCTTATTATTGCTGTTACTTTTATGATGGTAAGAACAGATAACATAAAAGGGTAGATTCTCTCAACAGAATATTCAAGTATTCAGCCCAGTATTGTTAATGATAAGTGCAGTGTTGTATAGTAGATCTCTAGAAAATTCATCTTACTTAACTGAAAATGTGTAACTTTTGAACAGCATCTCCCCATTTCTCCCCCCTACCTACGGCAACTACTCTTCTACATTTTGGGTCTGTAAGTTTGGCTAGTTTAAATATTTCATAAGAAAATTATAACTTGAATGGTTGGAGAGTCTGAGGTTGATAGAGGACAGGAGCCAGGAAATCAAGGGATTTAAAGCGAATGTCTGCAAGTCTTTGTCATGTGGAATTCCTAATACAATGGTCCAAATTAAAAAAAAAAAAGTGAATATTTCATAGACATGGAATCATGCATTATATGTCCTTCTGCAACTGGCTTATTTCATTTAACACAATTTTCTCCATGTTCATTCATATTGTGATACCTGTCAGGATTTCCTTCTTGTTATAGCTAAATAAGATTCCATTGAATATATATATATACCATATTTTCTTTATTCTTAAGATGCTAGCACAATTTCAGTTCATTCATTTAGCTTGCTGGTTGAGTTAACTGAATTTATATATCTGTATTAATATTTATATTTATCTCTCCCTCTATATCTATACTACCTGTACCTCTATGTGTGTAGAGTGCTGATAAATTTTTAATAATCAGCTCACTAAAAATGAAAGGCATACTCTGATTTTAATGGTTGCTTATTTCTATAGTGCAAATACTACAACCAAATCCATATTCCCACTTCCAGCATATTTCTGAATTTGAAGCCAAAAAGAGATTGTAGAGACATCCCATTATATAATATTTTCACCATACAGATGCTAAAGGTGTAAATGACCTCACAAGCATAAATAATAGTAAAATGCAGCAAAATCATTAAGAAGTGTTCAGTTTTTAAAATTCATTAAAGTTTCTTTAGTATAATTTATTTACTGGTAAGTGTATATCATTTAAGTTTATCAAGGATTATGTTTAACATGAGGCTTGCAGAATTCCTTAAAATTTAACACTCAGCTCCCACGAGGTAGTAAAAACCAGCTCTAGCACAGCACTTTAATTTTGAAGTCCCTACTGCGTTCTCATTTTCAAAATCGAAAATTAAACATGGGTTTAATTTTTTTGGTGTTCTCTTATATCCTTTTCATTCTTGATGTTTGATGAATAGCTGCAGTAAATACTCATAAGGAGAAACTCACCAAATAATTCAAGAATTTACCTTTTGTTTGTACACTTGCAATAGTAAACCTGGCCTGAATGATGTCTATAATATATTCCCTAGGGTCATAAGAGCTAGTCTTTGAATCACTAATGCACCTTATTATTATTTCCTTTTTTTTCTTTTGACAAGGCTTAAATATTTCTTTTCACAAAAGATAAACTATATGTTAAGTGAAAGACTATCAGTTGTGGAATAAAAATTTTGAAACATTTTCTGCAGAGTTTTTTTTAGTCATGAACATTTCAATGCTCACTCATGCTCATGCATGCTCAGTCATCTCTAACTCTTTGTGGCCCCATGGACTGTCTTTTGTCCATGGAATTTTCCAGGCAAGAATACTGGAGTGGGTTTCCGTTTCCATTTCTAGAGGATCTTCCTGACCTAGGGATCGAACCCAGGTACCTTATGTCTCCTGTATTTGCAGGCGGATTCTTTTACCACTGTGAATATTTCAATATTTAATATTAAATGCATACTATTTCAAAACATATGAGACAGGGCCTGTAAATGCAAAGTATACATGTCAATTTTTTTACCTGTAAATGATACTTTCATGACTCAAATTTTTTAAGTTAAAATTAAGTTAGTCGACAAAAAATTCTCTTCCTGCACAAATATATGTCCTAGCCCTACTTCCTCGTGGTAGCCTCTGGTACTATAGTCATGAAGGCTGAGGTGAAGAGCCTCATACTTATAAGTATGCAGCAAGGGAAAACATGGTAAAATATAAACATGGATGTATTAGACCAGAGAATTTATGGAATCATGTTGTGTGGTGTGAAGAACTCTATGAAACCACTTGCCAGTGAAACAACCATAAGTGTTGAAAATTGTAGTGAAACAAAGTACCTGGAAATTGTCTTAATAGCAAACAGCAAGTGGAAAAACATTTCTTAAAGTTTAGTTCAGTTGCTCAGTCGTGTCAGATTCATTGCAGCTCCATGAACCGCAGCACGCCAGGCCTCCCTGTCCATCACCAACTGCCAGAGTCTACCCAAACCCATGTCCATTGAGTCGGTGATGCCATCTAACCATCTCATCCTCTGTTGTCCTCTTCTCCTCCTGCCCTCAATCTTTCCCAGCATCAGGGTCTTTTCAAATGAGTCAGCTCTTCGCATCAGGTGGCCAAAGTATTGGAGTTTCAGCTTCAGCATCAGTCCTTCCAATGAACACCCAGGACTGATCTCCTTTAGGATGGACTGACTGGATCTCCTTGCAGTCCAACGGACTCTCAAGAGTCTTCTCCAACACCACAGTTCAAAAGCATCAGTTCTTCGGTGCTTAGCTTTCTTTACAGTTCCACTCTCACATCCATACATGACCACTGGAGAAACCATAGCATTGACTAGACGGACTTTGTTGACAAAGTAATGTCTCTGCTTTTTAATATGCCGTCTAGGTTGGTCATAACTTTCCTTCCAAGGAGTAAGCATCTTTTAATTTCATGGCTGCAATCACCATCTGCAGTGATTTTGGAGCCCAGAAATATAGAGTCAGTCACTGTTTCCCCATCTATTTGCCATAAAGTGATGGGACCGGATGCCATGATCTTAGTTTTCTGAATGTTGAGCTTTAAGACAAATTTTTCACTCTCCTCTTTCACTTTCATCAAGAGACTCTTTAGTTCCTCTTCACTTTCTGCCATAAGGGTGGTGTCATCTGCACATCTGAGGTTACTGATATTTCTCCCGGCAATCTTGATTCCAGCTTGTGCTTCTTCCAGCCCAGCGTTTCTCATGATGTACTCTGCATATAAGTTAAATAAGCAGGGTGACAATATACAGCCTTGACGTACTCCTTTTTCTTTTTGGAACCAGTCTGTTGTTCCATGTCCAGTTCTAACTGTTGCTTCCTGACCCGCATACAGGTATCTCAAGAGGAACGACAGGTGGTCTGATATTCCCATCTCTTTCAGAATTTTCCACAGTTTATTGTGATCCACACAGTCAAAGACTTTAGCATAAAGAAAATCTACTAAATCTCAGGGTGAGCATCTGATGCTTGAGTCACAGCACACTACCTGCTTCCCCTGGCTCAGTGTGACAAAATCATTGCTCTAGGTGGATATGGACATGTGACCGCCTGGCCATAGCTGTAGAGATGTAGTTGCTTCTGAATCACCTGAGCCAGCACTGTAGTGCAGATCCTTCCTCTTAGAAGTAGAAGGAGAGATGTCAAGATTAGGAAAATGGCAATGAATCATCTTTTCAACAAATGAGAATAGACAGGTGGAAATTCATATGCATAAGAATGAAGTCAGACTTTTATCTCATACCATATACAACACTTAACTCAAAATGGATCAAGAAAACCCCAGGGATAAATCTGAGTGATATTTCCTCCAAAATCTCCCTGCTATGCACTGTTGAAATAATTTCACTTCACATCCTACAGTGTGTTAACTGTTTACCAATTGTATACTAAAATACAGTTGTCTCACTGCTAGGATATGGACTTACCGATGCAAACATTACTGTGAAAATTTTCGGCTGATAACTATCTTTAGGACACATACTTGATGTCAGCAATGCTCTATATTATTGCTTTTGGTTGGAGGAGGGAAAATATCTTCATATTATACGTTTAGCCCAGAGGCAGAAATCAGGAGAAGGCTTTAATGAATCTTACAGAGACTGGGCATCTGGCACGTTTTCACAGTAAAGAAAGTATTACAGAATGCTATTTATCCATTCAAATATGAGTAAATTAAGCAGAGGTTTCTAGTTTAATTCTACCCATCTTGGAAGAATATGTAAATTCTTATAAATTTGCTAGAAATTATATGGAATGTATGCATTAAATTTTCATATGGGCTTACATCATAAATTTGCATAAATGTGTACATGAGTTATAACCTAAATGTTCCCTAATGAAAGGATACTTAAATAATGTCAGTATGATGGAATAGCAAATTGCAGAGTTCCAAAGAATATCAAGGAGAGATAAGAAAGCCTTCCTTAGTGATCAGTGCAAAGAAATAGAGGAAAACAACAGAATGGGAAAGACTAGAAATCTCTTCAAGAAAATGAGAGATACCAAGGGAACATTTCATGCAAAGATGGGTTCAATAAAGGACAGAAATTGTATGGACCTAACAGAAGCAGAAGATATTAAGAAAAGGTGGCAAGAATACACAGAAGAACTGTACAAAAAAGATCTTCATGACCCAGATAATCATGATGGTGTGATCACTCACCTAGAGCCAGACATCCTCGAATGCGAAGTCAAGTGGCCCTTAGCAAGCATCACTACGAACAAAGCTAGTGGAGGTGATGAAATTCCAGTTGAGCTATTTCAAATCCTAAAAGATGATGCTGTGAAAGTGCTGCTCTCAATATGCCAGTAAACTTGGAAAACTCAGCAGTGGCTACAGGACTGGAAAAGATCAGATTGCATTCCAATCCCAAAGAAAGGTAATGCCAAGGAATGCTCTAACTACTGCATAATTACACTCATCTCACACGCTAGTAAATTAATGCTCAAAATTCTCCAAGCTAGGCTTCAGCAATACATGAATCATGAAATTCCAGATGTTCAAGCTGGTTTTAGAGAAGGCAGAGGAACCAGAGATCAAATTGCCAATGTTTGCTGGATCATCAAAAAAGCGAGAGAGTTCCAGAAAAACATCTACTTCTGCTTTATTGACTATCCAAAGCCTTTGACTGTGTGGATCACAATAAACTGTGGAAAATTCTGAAAGAGATGAGAATCCCAGATCACCTGAACTGCCTCTTGAGAAACCTGTATGCAGGTCAGAAAGCAACAGTTAGGACTGGACATAGAACAACAGACTGGTTCCAAAAAGAAAAAGGAGTACGTCAAGGCTGTATATTGTCACCCTGCTTATTTAACTTATATGCAGAGTACATCATGAGAAACGCTGGGCTGGAAGAAGCACAAGCTGGAATCAAGATTGCCGGGAGAAATATCAGTAACCTCAGATGTGCAGATGACACCACCCTTATGGCAGAAAGTGAAGAGGAACTAAAGAGCCTCTTGATGAAAGTGGAAGAGGAGAGTGAAAAATTTGTCTTAAAGCTCAACATTCAGAAAACTAAGATCATGGCATCTGGTCCCATCACTTCATGGCAAATAGATGGGGAAACAGTGGAAACAGTGACTGACTTTATATTTCTGGGCTCCAAAATCACTGCAGATGGTGATTGCAGCCATGAAATTAAAAGATGCTTACTCCTTGGAAGGAAAGTTATGACCAACCTAGATAGCATATTAAAAAGCAGAGACATTACTTTGTCAACAAAGTCCATCTAGTCAAGGCTGTGGTTTTTCTGGTAGTCATGTATGGATGTGAGAGTGGAACTGTAAAGATAGCTAAGCACCGAAGAACTGATGCTTTTGAACTGTGGTGTTGGAGAAGACTCTTGAGAGTCCGTTGGACTGCAAGGAGATCCAACCAGTCCATCCTAAAGGAGATCAGTCCTGGGTGTTCATTGGAAGGACTGATGCTGAAGCTGAAACTCCAATACTTTGGCCACCTGATGCGAAGAGCTGACTCATTTGAAAAGACCCTGATGCTGGGAAAGATTGAGGGCAGAAGGAGAAGGGGATGACAGAGGATGAGATGGTTGGATGGCATCACTGACTTATTGGACATGCATTTGTATAAACTCCAGCATTTGGTGATGGATAGGGAGACCTGGTGTGCTGCGGTATATGCGGTTGCAAATATTTGGACATGACTAAGCAACTGAACTGCACTGATAGCCATCAAAATATTGAAGATTTTTTATATATAAAGATAGAAATGTTTCTATGACCTGGTGAAGAGTTTTGAAAATTAAGTTTACAATAGTGCTCATAGCATGTTTTTTAGGATAAGATATATTGAAGAGAAATGAAGGTAGGAGAGAGAGACACTCTATGTGATTATCTTTTGGATATAGTGTTCAAATAATTGAGTCTGTCTCTGTGATAAAATTGCATAATTTTTTTGCTTTTTACTTTGTCTTCCTGATGAAATTATTCTTTTATAATAATCAAAATCTATTTTTAATTTAGATTAAGCAGTTAGTTAACTCACAGTGAACATTAATGGAAGGTAGTTTATAGGGATTAATGGAAAATAATGTTTTGAAAATATGCTGCTTGTTTAAGAAACGTTTTCATATTTGAAGGAGGTAATCTCTGCTGTGTTGAAATGCATTTTCCCTTTTCAAAGACAAGAGAGGCTTCAATGTGTTTTTAATCTAAGGGAAAACATATCTAACCACTTTTCACTTTTACAATATTTTGTGATCACATTTACCAAGCAGACAGATGCTTTCACCTATAGAAGTTTGTGGTAATTATGAATTCACTTGCAGATAAAAACTGACCATGCAATAAAGACATGGGATTAACTTTTTTAGGTTATATCACTTTGGAGTAGTGGTAAATTGTTTTCTGTTTTATAAAACATGGGTGTATTAAAAACCTGAGATATTAAGGAGCCAAGTATATTTGAGCTACTAAAGGCAAGTATGACTAGAGTGTGGAAAGATTTGAATGTGTCCTGGGAGGGGGGCAGAGGGGACATAGACTACTTCATGCTGCATCTTATAGCTTGTGTTTATTATTCTGGATTTTATGCCAAGAAAAATAGACAACCACTGATGAGTTTTTTTTTTAATTTTTTAATTTATTTATTTTTCATTTATTTTTATTAGTTGGAGGCTAATTACTTTTCAGTATTGTAGTGGGTTTTGTCATACATTGACATGAATCAGCCATGGATTTACATGTGTTCCCTATCCCGATCCCCCCTCCCACCTCCCTCTCCACCCGATCCCTCTGGGTCTTCCCAGTGCACCAGGCCCGAGCACTTGTCTCATGCATCCAACCTGGGCTGGTGATCTGTTTCACTATAGATAATATACATGTTTCAATGCTGTTCTCTCGAAACATCCCACCCTCGCCTTCTCCCACAGAATCCAAAAGTCTGTTCTGTACGTGTGGGTCTCTTTTTCTGTTTTGCATATAGGGTTATTATTACCATCTTTCTAAATTCCATATATATGTGTTAGTATACTGTAATGGTCTTTATCTTTCTGGCTTACTTCACTCTGTATAATAGGCTCCAGTTTCATCCATCTCATTAGAACTGATTCAAATGAATTCTTTTTAATGGCTGAGTAATATTCCATGGTGTATATGTACCACAGCTTCCTTATCCATTCGTCTGCTGATGGGCATCTAGGTTGCTCCCATGTCCTGGCTATTATAAACAGTGTTGCGATGAACATTGGGGTACACGTGTCTCTTTCAGATCTGGTTTCCTCGGTGTGTATGCCCAGGAGTGGGATTGCTGGGTCATGTGGCAGTTCTATTTCCAGTTTTTTAAGAAATCTCCACACTGTTCTCCATAGTGACTGTACTAGTTTGCATTCCCACCAACAGTGTAGGAGGGTTCCCTTTTCTCCACACCCTCTCCAGCATTTATTGCTTGTAGACTTTTGGATAGCAGCCACCCTGACTGGCGTGTAATGGTACCTCATTGTGGCTTTGATTTGCATTTCTCTGATAATGAGTGATGTTGAGCATCTTTTCATGTGTTTGTTAGCCACTGATGAGTTTAATCAAGGGAAGTGACATGGTCATCTTTTATCTTTTTGATCTTGTTATGATTCCCATTTGAAAAAGGGACCTTGTGGGTAGTGGAAGATACTTGTGTGGTATTTGAAGCATCTACAGGCTGAGTGACAATGCAAAGGGACCAGTTAGGAGACTGCAATACTTGTCTAGTCATGATAGTATTGTGATTTGGACTAGAATAAAAGCATTAGATGGAGAAGGTAATGGCACCCCACTCTAGTACTCTTGCCTGGAAAATCCCATGGACGGAGGAGCCTGGTAGGCTGCAGTCCATGGTGTCGCTAAGAGTCAGACACGACTGAGCGACTTCACTTTAATTTTTCACTTTGCATTGGAGGGAGGAAGTGGCAACCCACTCCATTGTTCCTGCCTGGAGAATCCCAGGGATGGGGGAGCCTGGTGGGCTCTCATCTATGGGGTCACACAGAGTTGGACACAACTGAAGTGACTTAGCAGCAGCAGCAGAAGCATTGGACTTTGAAAAAAGCAACTTTTTGGTTATAGATGTTGGCTTAATAAAACAACAAGGAGAGAGAGAGGGAAATCTTGTATGCCTGAAGAATTTGGCAGCAGAGGTTTAGTAAGGGGTTTCATTTATTAAGGTAGGACATACCTGTGAAGAGGAGGTTTGAAATGGGATGTACTACAGTTTAAAATTCTGATCATGTCAAATTTAAGGTGGAGTTACTCAGTAAGTAGTAGAAAATACTTGTCTGGAGTACATGGAGCTCATTTAAAAATTATTTCCTCTTACACAGTTATTCTTCCTGCAAAAAACATAGCACTCTGTAAGTTAGCCATCTTTGTTTTGGGTTGATTTTTTTTTTTTTTTCAAGAAATCATTCCTGAAATGATGACATCCAAAATCGGTCATACCAGGAAACAATGGCCTAATGTGAACTATTTTTTTGTTGATAACTGTCATAGAGAATAGCACAGAAACTCTTTTCTGGTGTGAAATAGAAAACTATCCAGCATGCTATATTTAGGGATACAGAGCCTCACTGACTGTTCTCTGATGAAAGAGTGTTTGTTGACAGATAGAAAAATATCCAATGTTATGAATTCATCTTAACTTATTCTTATATTAAAAAGTGTGCTTCTTCTTGAGAAACCATCTCTGCAACTTTCTTATTGTTAACCAAATTAGAATAGTTTTTAATGTAAATTAGTATTGCAAATGTTATAGGACATGTGTACAAATTTTAAAAATGTGTTGAATGTAAGTAGTGCCTTTTTGTGTGAAACTCATGCCTCCAAAATTATCTTATTCTGAATTTTATCTGGCTTAAAAAAAATTACTGAGTTTGCAAATGCTGCCTGTCAGTTTTGCCCATTTGTTGCACCATGACTTCTGCCTCTTCTGTAACAGAACATTTCTATATTATTTTTTAAAATCCTGTAATAAAAACAATTGTTTTCAAGGAAAAACTGAGAGTCTGGGGCCCAGAAAATTGTATTTGCGCTCACAATAGAAAGGTTTTACTTTTCCCACAGTAGTTTCAACAATTAAGCCTTTTTAATAAAGAAATATTGTTTGTCATTGTAAGATCAAAATAATAATTTGGTTGGACAAAATAGAGAGAACCAGGCCTCAAGGCTTCCTCGTTTGACCCTCAGTACACAAACTCAGAAACCTCACAGTCCCATCTGTCTCGTGAGACTTTGGGTGCAGTTTTTTTTACAGCTCAAGTCACATTGGCTTGTGTTTGCAGTAACTGAGTCTTTTTTTTTTTGGTTTATTTTTTATTTTTTTATTTTTTTTATTAGTTGGAAGCTAATTACTTTACAATATTGTAGTAGGTTTTGTCATACATTGACATGAATCAGCCATGGAGTTACATGTATTCCCCATCCCGATCCCCCCTCCCGCCTCCCTCCCCATCCCATCCCTCTGGGTCTTCCCAGTGCACCAGCCCTGAGCACTTGTCTCATGCATCCCACCTGGGCTGGTGATCTGTTTCACTATAGATAATATACATGTTTTGATGCTGTTCTCTCGAAACATCCCACCCTTGCCTTCTCCCACAGAGTCCAAAAGTCTGTTCTGTACATCTGTGTCTCTTTTTCTGTTTTGCATATAGGGTTATCGTTACCATCTTTCTAAATTCCGTATATATGTGTTAGTATGCTGTAATGTTCTTTATCTTTCTGGGTTACTTCACTCTGTATAATGGGCTCCAGTTTCATCCATCTCATTAGAACTGATTCAAATGAATTCTTTTTAATGGCTGAGTGATACTCCATGGTGTATATGTACCACAGCTTCCTTATCCATTCATCTGCTGATGGGCATCCAGGTTGCTTCCATGTCCTGGCTATTATAAACAGTGCTGCGATGAAAATTAGGGTGCACGTGTCTCTTTCAGATCTGGTTTCCTCAGTGTGTATGCCTACAAGTGGGATTGCTGGGTCATGTGTTGCAGTAGCTAAGTCTTTTTGGCTTTGGACATGATATGAGATAGTTGCCATGTACATAAGGATGGAACAGTGCAACCAGCAAACTGCTAAAGTGCTCACCATCCTCCATGATCTCATGACTTTTCTGAAAAAGTGCCATGTATGCTGAGACGTTCTGAACAGTGAAAAACTGAGGGGAAGGAGGAGGGTATTGACTATAGAGAAATCGCATATACACAGGTTCTCAGGTTTGAGCAGGTGGGTGACCTTGTAGAACTATAAGAGGCCAGTGTCTGTAGAGCTGAGGGAGTAGACTGAATCAAGTACCATAAAATGAACTAAGAAAGGTTGACAGGGGAGTTTTGAGTTGAGGAAGAGTGGTAACTTTATTCTGAGGTCAATAGGAAGCCACTGAATTTGAATTTGAAAAGATATAATGATGAGATGTATACTTTGAAGGGGGCCATTCTGATGCTCTTTGCCATGAAAAGGACATGGAGAGAGCAAGCAGTCAAAAGGCACAGAATTTCAGGTCAGGTACAGATTGGCTGGAAGAAATTATGCTCACTATGCAATCAGATTAGATTCAAGTTTCCCAAGTAGTAGGGGTTTCCTGTTAGTCAGAAACAGATACACTATTCAGCACTATAGATCCCCTTGGCTTGTCAGAACCCTCAGTGGAGTAGATACCCACAACACCTAAGAGGCAAGGCAGGTTTGTCTAGTTCTAGGAAGTACAGTCCGGTCCTTAAAATCAGAATGAGCAAGGCCACATGATTATCAATGGCTGACAAGCACCTTGTCATCTTTCTGGTAGTCTAGAAAGCTCATGTCTCCTTGGGAGGCCTTTTGACTTTTGCTGGTGGCTTAGCGGCTTTCCCAGGTGGTGCTAGTGGTAAAGAACCCACCTGCCAATGCAGGAGACATAAGAGATGCAGGTTCAATCCCTGGGTCGGGACGGTCCCCTGGAGGAGGGCATGGCCACCCACTCCAGTATTCTTGCCTGGAGACTCCTATGGACAAAAGAGCCGGGTGGGCTACAGTCCATGGGGTTGCAAAGAGTTAGACACGACTGAAGCAATATAGCACACTTGCGTTAAGTTAATGGCAGTTATGATGGAAGAAATGTAGCATCCCATGAAGTTCATTTTGCAGTGAGCACTAAGGATGTGAAAATGAATTAGATGGTAGTGGGTTGGTTTGGAGAAAGTGTGAATCATAGACGAATACCAGATAGTGGGTGGTAAACCATTTAGTTGACATTCTTGTCAGAAGCATCCATTATGTCAGTTAACAACTAAGCATTCTTTATGTTCAGTGGAGAATTCAGGGGGTTTTTTGCACTGTATTTGTGCTCTAAATTCTATTCACCCAGTTTTAACTGTGCGTTACTTTCAGAATTATATGATATTTTCGTTTTTATTGGTATTGAAGAAAAGGTCCTTCTTCTTAGGGAACTAATAGGAATTGCATAATGTAGCTCCAAGTCAGTTGGAAGGATATTCATTGTGGTAATGTTTTATTTTTTTGTTTTTTTCCATTTATTTTTATTAGTTGGAGGCTAATTACTTTACAGTATTGTAGTGGTTTTTGCCATACATTGACATGAATCAGCCATGGATTTACATGTGTTCCCCATCCCGACCCTCCCTCCTGCCTCCCTCCCCATCCCATCCCTCTGGGTCTTCCTAGTCCACCAGCCCTGAGCACTTGTCTCACGCATCCAGCCTGGGCTGGTGATCTGTTTCGTGTGGTAATGTTTTAATAGTGAAAATATCATAAATATCCCTAATATGTGTGATGATATACAATTGAGCTGCTACAAATGAGGCATCAGATTCATGTTCTCAATTCAGCACGCTTTTGCCACCCAGGTGACATTTGGTGATGTTTAGAGGTATTTTTTTTTTTTAATTGTAATGACCTGGGGAGGGGGTTGGTATTCTAATTGCATCTAGTAGGTAGAGGCCAGGGATGCTGCTAAACATTCTACAATGTAAAGGACAGGCCCCTTCCCCAACAACAGAAAAATTTTTAGGCCAAAACGTCAGTCACCACTGCTTCTGAGAAACTTTATATTAGATCTATAAATAACATTGATGTATTTCAAATACATAATGTTGAATGAAGGAAGGAAAGGTTTAGAATGATAGGAAATGTGATAGTGTATTAGTTATTTTAATGCTAGCTGCTATAACAAACCAAACCCAAAATGTCAATGATGCAGCACAGTAGACATGTATTGTTTGCTCATGTCACAGCCCATGACAGTCCATGTCATCACGTGGCTTCCCTGTTCATGGTGATGTGATGGTCCAGGCTTCTTCCACCTGGTTGCTCCACCACCTCATTGATCTCAGAACCCTTTGCAGTCAACCAGTGGATGGGAAAGAAAGAGTGGAAAAGGCACATTAGCTTTTTAAAAATCCTAAACCCAGAGGTGATAACCAATTACTTCCACTCATATTCTACTGGGAGAAACTAATCACATAATCACACCGGGATGGGAGAAGAGCTGTGCTGTGAAATGTGCTTACAGGCTGAGCAGCCTCTTTCTCAACAATACTGTTAATGCCACAGTGCGTGGGGCTACATGGATGTGTGTGGACAACCAGTTAACTCTCTAAAAGGCACCTTGTACGTAAGTAACTTTGTAAAAGTTTCATAGACAAACGTGCCCACACACATATACTGCCATGTATTGTTTATGGATGTAGAAATGTGTGTGAAAATCGAGCAGCTGAAGTGGATTGGTGAACATACATTTCACATATGGTAGTCACCTGTGAAGAACAGAACAGGAGAATAGGCCTAGTAATAAGGGAGCAAAACTATCTTCAAACATATCTGTATTGTTTTATTTTTTTGGTAGATTATGAACACTGAATTAGGACAGATTATTAGTAATTAGGATTTCTTGTAGATTTGTACATAGGCACTTATTCTCAAATGAAATAGTGGACACATTGAGTAAATTTAATTTGTTTCATAACAGTTAATTTAGTTTTAAATTGATGAACAAAGTTAGGTATGACTTCTACATTTTGTAAATTTATCCATAAAAATGGTAGAATTTTTGTAGAAGCTCTTACTGATATAAAAGTATGATTCAGAGGAATAGAACACAATGTTCCATCATATACATTCCTTTTTTAGAATTATATATGAAACACAATACTTGACATGCTTTCAGGCTTCTGGAAAAAATATCAGTAGCATGATAATATGTTGTTGAAAATATCCTTGTTCCTTGTTTACTTCAGTCTCTCAAGTAGTATCATCTTTTCTTTCTGAAATGTACCCAATTTTCAAGTCATGTTGTGAATGTTAATAATGTATCTTCTTTGCAAGAGATGGACCCAAATAAAATACTGTTCAGTATTCAAGCTGTTGTATATGTGTGTGCATTGTGGTTTATATCATAGTAGTATCTAAGAAAAATTGAATGATCAGACTATAGGAATGGTGGAGACATGGACCTCCCCCCTAGTTGTGAGCCATTGAGGGTTACTAAGCACCCAAGTTTTCATTTTATGAGCCTCAGGTAAAACACTCCGGGAAGAGCATGCATGTGTTCCAGTTTGAGTCACATGTCAATAAGCTCGGTTCCTTCAGCCTTAGCTGGGAGCCAGTCTCACATGGTGTGAACATGGCATCAGGGACTGTGTTTATGGGTTTGTCATGGGGAGAGGTTAACCGTTCTCAGAAAAGGGAGAAAGACTGTAGGCTGGGCAGGCCTTCTCAGATCTCTCTCTCTCTTGTTTGGTATGTTGCATGTTTTACATTGCTTTGACAGAATTCTGAATTTTGTTCTTTGATACTCTGATTTCCAAAATCTACAAGCAAAGATGCATTTTAAAGGCTTCACATACATTTTTCTTTCACTTGTGATGTCACTTTGAATTAGGAATTCATCAGCACTTAGTGTTAAAATATGAAATCTATCTTTTGTCCCTCCCCAACGTTATAACACACAAAAAGTATGGAGGAATTAAAACTCTTTGAAAGCAGTGGTTTTAAGAAGAAGATGAGAAGGAAAATGGCTGGTTCATTATGTAACATCATCAAAGGTTTCCTTTTTAAAGAATATACTTCATAATTTAAAAAAGAAGGCAATTGACAATTTATCTGTGGAAACCGTAGATAAAGTAAAACTACATCAGCCCAATTACAAAGAATATGCAGTAATAGCTTAGCCAACTCACCTTTTAAGATCCTTTTGCAAGCCAAATATCCTGTTGCTGTTTATCACTTAGTAGGAACCAAGAGTCCCAAATGTTGCTTTCAAAAGCAGGATGTGATGAAGTACTTTTTTTAAAGGCCTTATTAAACACTTCAGTGAAATAGGAAATCATTTATACAGCATCATTAATACCCCTCACTGAATTTAAACTATGATTCTCAAAGGAAAAAAAAAAAACACTCATAATTTTATTTTTACTTACCCGTTTTTCTTCACAAATAGCAAAACATTTAACAAGAATCTATTGGGAACTTCTGTGTGTTATGCTCTGTGTTAAGCATTGGGGGACAGGGGGAAAGGGTGATCAAGAAAGTTTTGGTTTTTGAGTTTTTTAGAGAGTGACATGAGACAGAAAGGCACAGTTTACGTAAAAGGTCCTGTGATTCGGGGGCTGGGGAGAATGGCTAAAAAAAAACAATTGAGCCTGAATTGAAGAGGGTATTAAAAGTAAATTAAAATATGTGGCAAAATCACAAAAGTGCATGTAAGCCATTATAAAAAGCTTTGAGTAAAATACCAAACACAAAAATAGAAGTGGCTCAGCAAAAATTATTTCATATTCAATTATCTTAAAGCATTTAAACATAATTTTTTGGGAAGAAATTCCTACATTTAATTGAAAAAATACTAGAAAATAAAGCCCTCCAAAATTGATGAGTTATTTGCTATATATTGTTATTTCCTTTAATAAAAATTCTGATCATTGAAAAAAAATGTATTGTTGTATGTTTATAGTCAAATCAAATACTTGATTCAAGCTGTGAGTTCTTCTTTAATTGGCAGACTTGACTTTGACTATTAGATGTTCAAACTAGATATGTTTTTGATTAATAAATATATGTGCATGTATATTTATGCATATCACACATGTGATATACCTAGTCAACAATTGCAGGGTGATGGGAATTTTTTTGTTTGAATACTTTTAACAGATGTTTTCATAAAATTAAACAGAGGAAAATGAATCCACATATTAAAGTTTCAGGTTTCACATATTTTGGTGAACTGAGATATTTTTATTGCTGACTTTATTTTTGTTTAGATTACTAATACAAATGCTAAATATATAATGAAGGAAACATACCAAATGCATTCGTTCTACTCATCATGTGGCATAGTCGATGCTTTATTTGTTGTTAACTTCAAAGACTGCCATTTATTTGCAACTGAAACAGTCAGCATCTACTCCGCACAGAATAGAGTATAATGGAATGCAGATTTGGGTTTTGTCACATCCTTTTTTTTTTTTTAATAGTTGTATGTATTTTAAAAAGTACAGTTATCTGAGTAACCCATTAAAACATATTAAAACAGATTAAGACTTTCAGTTCAGACAAGATAGTGTAGACTCTTTTTTCCCTGGCCTTCCAAGTTAAATACAATAATAAATGCTAGAGATAACACAAGAGGCAATCAAAAGAGATCTGGGAAAGGTGGTCCGAAGAAAGCAAACTGATTTGAGGCTCCAGGACTGGAGGAAAACCAACAGCAGCAAGTTCTCCTATGTATTTCCATCCAACAAAAGAAGGTGACCCCTATCTACACATCAGAAACCCCCAACTGGTAGCAGAAAGCAGCCCAGATGGGCTTGTTGCTCCCATGGATTAAATAGGAGTTCCTCTGATTATCCCAGATAAGCCAGGTACAACTGCAAAAGTAAATGGCACAGAGCTCCTACTAGCAATAATTAGACAGGAAAAGGGTCTCTCTTTCCCCTAGACTTAATACTGTCATCCTTTTCTGAAAGACATGTACAGAGCTGGCATCACCAGTTAGAGAAAACTTGCTATAGCAAATGAACTCATCGGGGAAGGCTTTGTTCCTCTAGGCCTGAGACACATTACAAGTAATACTTAGATGACTCCATAGCACCAGATTAAGGGATCCCATCACACGTGGCCTGGTCCGGAAAACCTGTATGTTACTATGGGTTAAGACTGCCCTTTACTACACAGGAATACTAGGGTAGCCCCAAGACACTGGAAGGGGAATGCCCCCATAGCAAGTTCCCAGCCAGGGAGTATTCTGTTTCCAGTACACAGAAGGATTTTGCCACAAAAATGATCCTGCCCATGGAAGCCTGCAGGCCTGAGATTCCCTTCTCCCACAGGGAGAAACCAGAGTGGGTTGGCAGAAACAAGAATGACACAACTTCAACAGGCAACCTGGCCCAGAAAAGCTCCTTTGTCCTTTTGGAGTCAGAACTTCACTCCTATACCCAGAGATACCTGGGCAACCATGGGCCATTTGTAGGCTTATCTATCAGGAGGTTTTGGCCAAGAAAGCCTTTCTGGCCTGGTGGCCCTGAGATTCCTCCCTTTCTAGCTAAAAATATTGCAGCCACTGGAGAACACTAGTGTAGTGATTCTGCCACAGCAAGCATCTCAGCCTGGGAAGTT
This sequence comes from Muntiacus reevesi, assembly GCF_963930625.1. Lineage (NCBI taxonomy): Eukaryota > Metazoa > Chordata > Mammalia > Artiodactyla > Cervidae > Muntiacus > Muntiacus reevesi. The sequence goes on along the minus strand of NC_089271.1, from coordinate 32,239,579 downwards.
CTTTGTCTTCCTAAGCCTGAGATACCCCTACTCCACCTAAAGGCACTTAGGTCCCTCAGCCTGGGGGACTCCTTCTGCCCCCCCCCCCCAGGTAGTACCATTAGGGACCATTGTCACCAGTTACCCAAGCAGGTCAAAATAGCACCGCAAAGCTTCTGAATATAGAACTGTCCTTGGCACCATAGCCCGTAAAAGTAGTCTGGGACTTGTGTACCAAAACTGCATTAGATGAACGCTTGCTGAAATAAAAGGTTATAATAGGATCCATGCTGTCTATACATAAAGGATGGAATGCTCAAGGGTACCACCAGAACTCACTCATCATACTTAGAATCAAGAAAACTGCAACTAGATGAGGAAAGACATCTACTAATGTCATTACTGAGATGAATTAGATGTTAAATCATCTGACAAGGATTTTAAAGCATGAGTCATAAAACTACTTAATCTAATACAGCTTCTCTCAAAACAAATGAAAAATGATATGCAAATCTTTGTTATAAAAAGAGAAAAATAGAATGTATAAAACTGAAAAAATTCAGTAGCCACAGTAAAAATAAAAAAAAAGAAAAACAAAAAAACTCTTTGTATGGATTCAGTAGTAGAGTGGAGATAACAGGGAATAAAAATCAATGGACTCAAAGACATAGCAACATAATTTACCTAGTCTGGACAACAGGAGAATATAGAATAATAATAATAGTAATAAAGAACAGTTTCAGGAAACTTTGGGGCAATAGCAAAAGATCCATCACTTGCATCATTGTAATCCCAGAAGGAGAGTAGAAAGTGAGTGGGATTGAAATAATATTACCAAAAATAATGGCTGAAAATTTCCCAAATTTGGTAAAAGACACAAACTTATATAACAATCAAGCTGAGTAAACCCCAAACATAATATACCCAAACAAATTCATTTTCATATTTATCGTTATGAAAACTAAAGACAAAACTGTAAAAGCGGCCAGAGAAATAACACACTACATATAGTGAAACATCAATCTGAATGTTAGTGATTTATCTTCTGAAACATGAAGGCCAGGAGGAAATGGAACATTTTCAAGTGCTCAAAAGTTCCAGCAGAACTACTTCAGGAATGCAGAGCAAATAAAGTTATTCTCAGATGAAGGAAAACTAAAAGGATTTGTCACTAACAAAACTACTCTGAAAGACTGCTTAAAACAGAACTAAAAACATAAACAACATGATAAAAGAAAAAAAATTATGAAGGGAAGAAGGAACAAAGAAAAGGCATAACTATGGATAGATAAAATAGATTATTATTCTCATGAGTTTTATAAATAATATTTGATTATTGAAATGCAACTTAGAATATAGTAAGCAAGAAAGTGACTTTTTAAAGTGGGAAAATTAAAGCTAAATTGAAGTATGGTTTTAACACTTTACTCAGAGGTAATATGTTAGCATGAGTTAAGTATGATATTGTAGTACAGTGCAACTGCTTAGAAATACATTGAAAGTAAAAGTCTCAAAAGCATGATAAAGAAAGCACAATAGAATCTTAAAAAATAAATTTAAGTAACCAACGGGGAGGGGAAAAAAGAGAAAGAAGAAAGAACTAGAAGAAACAGAAAATAAATAATAAAATGCCACACTTGAGACTTAATGTATCCATGATATATTTAAATATAATTGGTCTAAATATAATAATTAAAAGACAAAAATACACAGAACAGATAGGAAAAATTATCCAACTCTGTACTGTTAAGAAGATGCTTATTTGAAATTCATTGGCTTTGGTAGATTTAAAGTAAGGGATGGAAAACACATGGTATGCAAACATTAATTTTAAAAGGTAAGAGTGTTTATATTAATGTAAGATAAAGTACAGTTCAGAGAAAATAAAATTGCTACAGACAGAAAAGAGTGTTACATACTTATAAAGGAATGAATCCAATGGAAAGGTATAATGATTCCAAATGTGTATGCATCAAACATAGAACCTCAAAATACATGAGACAAAAAAAGCTGGAACTTAAAATAGAAATAGATAAATCCACAATTATGTTGGGGATTGCATTGCCTCACTGTCAGCAAGAGGTGGATATACTTGACAGAAAGTTTTAGAAGGATATAGATGATCAGAATGACACAATAACCAAATGGGATCTTATTGACCTATTAAAAAGACTCTATGCAGCAACAGTCAAGTACATATTCTTTTTTAAGCATTTAGGGACTATTCACCAAGATGGCCCATATGCTGGATCATAAAAGAAAGTTCAATGACTTTTTAAATATTGAAATCATATGGAATGTGTTTTCTGAACAACATGGGGTTGAACTAGAAAGGGGCAACAAAGAAAATGTAAACTCTGTAAACATAATGAGATTAAATAACACATTTCTAAATAATCCATAAGTAAAAGAAGATTTTGTAAGGGAAACTGAAAAAATAGAACTGAGTGAAAGTAAAAATATAAAATATAAAAAAATGTGAGGTTCAGCTAAAACAATGCTCGGGAAACTTGAGACAGTAAATTTTTTAGGTTTCAAAGGAAGACAGATCTCAAAACAATAATATAAATTTTAACTAGTGGTAACAAGTAGGGGAGGGAAGTAGGGAGGGGAAAGATAGGGGTAGGGAATTAAGAAGTACAAACTGTTTGCGTGCCTTCATGCTGAGTCATTTCAGTCCTCTCTGACTTTTTGTGACCCTATAGACTGTAGCCCACCAGGCTCTTCTGGCCGTGGGATTCTCTAGGCAAGAATACTGGAGTGGGTAGCCATTCCCTTCTCCAGGGGATTCTTTCAGACCCAGGGATCTCCTGCATTGCAAGCAGATTCTTTACCATCTGAACCACCAGGGAAGTCCATATATGCATATACACATACTCATGAACATATAGCATATATATTTATGAAGTACATGTCATGTGCTTTCCCATTAATATATGATTAACATATTCCCTATTTTGTTGGAGGCTAATACTTTGTCTTGCTCATTGTCATAGTTACTTTTGGTCCTGTTTTATTCACCAACAAAATATATTTCATTTGGTTCAGTTTCTGTCCAACTTCCACAGTCCAGCACAACCCCACTTTTCTTTGAAAAATACTTTCTAAACAGTAAAATGCTACCATGAATCACTCCTCTTTCTGCCACCTTTTGCATTAATTTTGAGTACCATAGATATTGACACTTAATTATATACTACATCTGAGTTTGTCTCAGAAAGTATTTTTGGTGGTATATGTATATACATTATTTTAAATATAAAAATAATTGTTGACATTTAATAAACAGATCCAGAATTGTGCTTAATACAGTTTACTTATTCCTTGCAAGAAACTCACACTCAGTCCATTTTTCCAGTGAGAAGAGCTGAAGTTCATAGTGCTTCAGTAAAGAACCTAGATGACTCAGCTAGTCCCTGCTAGAGCCGGGGTTTAAGCCCAGGCAGCCTGCTTCCAAAGCTTGACACTTCACCAGTATGCATTGCTAATTTTAGATGTTTCATGTGAGCAAATCTTGTTTTAGAAATGTTTATTTTTGAATGCATGCAAGAATAACATTTACTAGGCTGTCCCATATGTGGATTTAGTCAGGTCATGTAACTTACACAACACCATTCAGCATGCATTTTATATTCAGGAAAGGATGGGAAATTGGCTTTTGCTTAGAAAACAAAAACAAACAAATGAGAACCTTGCTCCAGTTCCATCGCGTAGACAAGCCCTAAGCTGTGGTCAGTCAAACTGTAAAAGTAGACACTTGGGTTCATTTAGTGACTTCCTTGCTTGGGGCAGGGCCAGCGCACTGCTCAAAACTCAGCACCAATATTGACTTTTTGCTATTAAGGCAACATTCTTAGGATAATAGTAAGAAAACATTTTAACAAAATTCCAAAGTCTTCAAATCTTCCTGAGTTGATGTGCTGATAAAATATATGACAGTCTGGATGGAACCTCAGTTATGGGCTCCTCATTTACAGCAGATTAAATTAAGTGATGGTTGAAACACAGTTTGTACTAAGTAGATCCCAAATTTTGATTACTAGTATTAAACTATTTTAAAGGTATAATTTCATATTGATATAATAGTTGATAAGTCATTTCTTTTGAAAAGCTCACAAGGTTTTCAAGCCTCAAGTAATTACAGAGCCTTTTCTTTGCTATTGAATTTTCTTAAGTCTTTATTGAATTTGTTGCAGTATCCTTTCTGTTTTCTGTTTTGGTGTTTTGGCTTCAAGGTATGTGGAAGCTTAGCCTCCCAACCAGGGATCAAACCCTCACCCCCTGCATTCAAAGGCAAAGTCTTAACCACTGGCCTGCCACGGAAGTCCCATTAGCTATTGAATTTCTGCAGGCAATTCTCTAATTTGGACCCCCTTGATGACAAGGTTTTCTCTACCTTATCCTGTAAATTCATAGCAAATTATCCATAGCAAATTATCCTTGCTAAAAACTTATCTCTGTGACCTCTTCTTTTGCTCATAAATCTCCAGCGTATGTCTTACATTCATGTTATCTTATCTACTTCAGACTCTGATCCTTCAGGCTATCTTGGATCCTACATCATCTCACACTACTCCTGTAAGATGAGCTTTCAAAATAGTTTCAGTTTAGTCCTTTTAAAGTTATCAAGTTAGAATTAGTGCTGATCTGGTGGTAGTTAATATCAGCATGACATATACAGTATAATAGTATGAATATGTCATTAACAAATGTAAATAGAGCATTTTCTCAGATGTACCAACTACCTGTGTGACCTTGTGCGAATCATACACATCCTGAGCTTTCAGTTTTCACCACTCATAAGATTGTATTCGATGATTTCTCACATATTCTTTAGCATCATTGACAAAAACTTCAGTAATCTGATTGCTTATCTAACTTGTGTTTGTTTTGGATTCTCTTAAGTACACTTGAATATGTGCATCCATATACAATTACTGAATTACCATAATGCAATTCATCTTCTGGCACTGGTGTTAGGATTGAGAATTTTTGATATTGATGGACAGAACTGTGGTATCATGAGGCAATATTTCTCACTATAATGTTTTTGTTGAAGTTAATGAGTAGTGTAATCCTGAAAGCAAAATAAGATGTGGAGCCAAACAAATTGCCTCTCATATTTACAGAGGGCAGGCATGCATATTACTTCACATTATGCAGAACTGAAGTTGTAAAATACTGCTGTAGTGTTTTGATGATTCAACAGTTAGGCTGCATTGTTGATGAGAGAGCTGTTGTTGACAGAACATATCACAATATAGCATATGCTAATTGCATATGGTTTCATGTTGTCTCTTCAAAATATTGGAATGTGGAACTTTTAGGATCCACTATGAGAAGTCCACAATTGTGGGTTGCAGAAAGGAATATAATTTGATATTTGAACTCAAGAAATGGATTAGATGAGTGAGAGATTCAGCAATATTTGCAAGGTCTGTGTGACCTTTACATAGCATGATCTACCGAAACCTGTTTTTCCAAATGTTTGTATGTACATGCATTGACATTTAAACTGAAAACAATAGAGTATAAATCCTCTCATTAAGAAGGTACCACCGACTGATTCTTGAAGCAGTATTATCCCTTTTCTTACATGATAAATGCTTCTTGTTAAAAAATTCTATTGCTATTTATAAAATGCATTATTCTGAGATTGTAACTGAGGTTAGAAATATCATATTTGAACTTTAATTTAGACAAGTATAAAACATGTCAGAATCAGGTCACTCTTTGATGTCTCTTTGTTCAGAGCTCTACTGTGGGTTAGGCCTGGACTGAGGTGGTAATTGCAACCAGTTGCCTTTACCACTGATTACCATTGCTGGTTCATGCTTAAAGGTTTAAGATACTGATAAAGTATTTTCAAATGTACAATCAGTTATTCACAGAATGTTTAGAGAGTGTCAGATTGCATGTTCTTTGTTAGGAATACACTGGGGAACAAGATAATTTTCAAAGTGATTAAATAAAAAAAATAAAGTGATTAAAATCCATTGATTTTTAATTATTTCCGCATTTGTCAATTTTCCAAGGGCCTATTGCAAGAAACCGAAACTTGCCTCCAGTCTTCCTCTTTCCCTGTTTTTGCATTCTCCAAATCCAATACCCTCCTCTTCTGGGAAGTTCAACTTTTATAATCACCCTTAATTTATCTCTGACTTTAATTACTCCCTCATATCCCTAATTAAGGTAAATCTGAGTTGTCTTTGTTACCATATTTTGCATTAGGTTCAGCTAATTAATTTGGTAAAAGTATCTGTGATAAAGAAACCTTTGATGAGTGTCATAAAATGATTGCTTCTATTTGTCTCAATTGCATTTTTCCTGCATTATACGCTATTTCTTTCTTTGATTTTGTTGCGTAGTGATCTGACCTTTGTGATCTCAACTCTTTCCTGGAACAGCATGAAGATAACTAAATCATGCATAGTTCTACTTGTCATTACAGTTTGAATAGTTTGCTTCTGTTGGTTCTCATTTTAACGTCCTTGTCATAAGTCGGGATCCCACTATAAGGCAAAAATGGCAGTCACCTTCCCCACATGTGTAATTTCGAGCTTGACTCTTGAGAAAGCCTACCTGAAAAACTTCCCGTAAACTGATGACTTGCTTCAGCTTTATAAGCCACATAATGTACATAAACCATTCACTGCTCTGTTATATTTTTTTTTGTTCCTTTTAATCTTTTAAAATATGGTTGAGTTACTAACTTTCCCTTGAATTAATTTTAGTCACGAAATAATTCTGATCATTTCCTCCCTACACATGGATTTCCCTATTAATTCCCACCCCCACCCCCCACCCGCACTTGCAACATCTTTCCTAACATTTTCTAATGTCAATAAATTCTTGCTTCTCTGAATTTAGAATACGGATATTCTTTACCACTTACTTTCTCACTTGTATTGTTGAGTTATGTTGTCATGTCTTCATACTTAATGTTTCATCAAACAGAATGAAATCTTCAGAGTAGGAATTATGAAAATAGATAGATGAGAAGATAAATAATGGCTCACAGTATTTAGCATAGTGCTTGACAAATGTTAGATGTTTGATAAATGTCTATGTTTTTCAGTCTAGGTAAAAAAGAATCATTCTTAAGAAAGAAAAGAAAAATATATGTATAATATTTGTACACTATGAAAATATTGGAACTAAAACTTACCAATATCAGTAATGCATTCAATTCAATACTATAGCTTTACTTCATATTCAATAAATATTCACAAGTAGTAATTGCTGTTTTTAGGTCTTTAAGATAATTAAGATTAGTATTAAAATATTGCCACAAATGGCTTCTTTTAGTGATACTTTGAAATATCATAATAATAGATAAATCTTAATCTGAGTGACCAAAGTCCTTGTTATTTTAACCACAGCTGTTGAAAATTTTGACAATTATCAATAATTTTAGAAAATAATAAAGATAAGTACAATAAAGATTCTATTCCTATTTCATGACTATATGTGATTTATATAATAAAAGAATACAGTGGTTTCATACTGAAACTCCCTTCAAGCTAATAGTTTATTCAATTGTTCCTATTAAAACTGCTTTTGTTTATTTATCCTTCCCTTATATTGCCATATTATTAGACACCCTTGGAATGTGTTAAATATTTTTCTTTTGGACAAGCGGAATGGAATGGCTGCTACTTCTGCATTCAGTTTCTTTCCAGGTGCCTAAACTGAGACTTTGCCTTCTAAATCTCACCCTTATCTGGAAGTCAATGTGCTTGCCTTCTGTTGTGAGGGAAGTGAAAGTGAAAGTCGCTCAATCGTGTTGACTCTTTGCGACCCATGGACTATATAGTTGATGAAATTCTCCAGGCCAGAATACTGGAGTGGGTAGCCCATTCCCTTTCCAGCAGATCTTCCTGACCCAGGGATAGAACTGGGGTTTCCTGCATTGCAGGCAGATTCTTTTCCAACTGAGCTCCCAGGGAGGCCTGTTGTAAGGGAGCTGATTGTAATTGCCCCAAGGCATTGCAGAAGGACCCACCTAAGGCAATTCAGATGAGACTAAGCAAAGAATTTGTGCACAGTGCATGCTGAATCACTTTAGCCTGGTAGCTCAGATGGGAAAGAATCCGCCTGCGATACAGAAGACCTGGGTTCAATCCCTGGGTTGGAAAGGCTCCTGGAGAAGGGATTGGCTACCACTCCAATATTCTTGCTTGGAGAATTCCATGGACAGAGAAGTTTGGCAGGCTACAGTCCATGGGGTCACAAAGAGTCGGACACAACTGAGAGACTTTCACTTCACTTCACTTCGAACTGTAACTCCTCTCCTCTGTCCATGGGATTCTCTAGGCAAGAATACTAGAGTGGGTTGCTGTGCCCTCCTCCAGGGGATCTTCCTGATCCAGGGATTGAACCGGTGTCTCTTAGTCCCCTGCATTGGCAGGCGGGTTCTTTAGTGCCACCTGGGAAGTAGGTGCCTCCTACCGTCAGTCCTGTTGATTCTCCAGTTTTGCCTGTGGATAGAGTGGTGTGGGGCTGTCATTCTTATTCTGTTCCCTGTTCTGTTGCTGCAGGATAAACTCTGAGCCTTATTTCAGTCAGATATACCATTTTGTCTCTTAAAAGTCAGTTTGAGAAATTTTTAAATGTCCTGATCATTTGCTGTTTCTTGATATTTTCAACTTTTAGACAATAAGTTTTCTTTACCTTGGGTACCTATTAATAATGTCTGGGAAGGGGGGGGAGCAGGAAGGAGGCATTAAACAAATCAAGAGAGAAACACATAAACATTGTCTTACTAGAGACATCAACCAAATATACTATTGAATGAGGCAAGATAGAGAAAGCATCACCCTATTAAATCACCTATAGCTATACCCATTTTGGTGATCATTGTAAAGCTATAATGAATAAAATTATATGGAGAGAGCTTATTTATACAAGTGTATAAAACAAACTCCCAGTAGCCCAAAGGTATATGTCCCGAGACCTTTGCAAACCTCCCAATTTGCAAATACCACTAAACCATATAATTCTACTCATAAAATGCAGTAAAGTATAGCCGAACAATTACAGAGACCCCATCAGACCCTTAATGATGGTATAAACTCAAGTTAATTTATAAAGCTATTAAGATAAAGTCTACCACGAAAACCACACAAAGAGCATTGCATCACCCCAATGTGGTTTTTAACTAAGAACTCACCTGAATTGGAAACTCTAACATATGAACGTTGATGACAGTTGCTGTGTGATGCGTGTGCAGCATGCTTTCTCTGCAATAGACCTTTTATTTTTTGGTCTCTGTTTAGCAACTCGTTTCTTCTTACTCCATTTCACTTGTTGAGCTGTTTCTTCTCAAGTATAAATACTGAAGCAGCAATCTGGTATTCCATGCTTCCTGCTACAGAAATACAAACACTTCCTAAAGTTTTTTGTTCAACTAATGCTCAGTTATGGTTGATCCCCTGGCTGAGCTAGCACCTCTCTCACCTGTCACTTGATGAAGACAGATACCCAAGACATGGGTTTTCTCCTAAAATCTGCATGCATCAGGATGCATGAATTTTTTGCTTTTGTCTTATTTCAACTCAACTACCTTTCAACTTGTGCTAAAATCTCTAACACCTACTTGATGAGATACTGAGCATTATACATAGTAAATCAGTTTTTTAGTTAGTTTTGTTCTTAGATTTTCTATAGAGAACATTATGCAGTTGAATCACTTCAACAAGCAAAATCTTGTACTTTAAAAAAAAAATTACTGTTCTTGATTTACAATGATGTGTTAATTTCATGTATACAGCAGAGTGGTTAAGTTATATACATATTCATTCTTTTTTCAGATTCTTTACCCATATAGATTCTTAGAGAATACTGAGTGAAGCTCCCTGTGTTATATAGTAGGTCCTTGTTAGCTACCTATTTTATGTGTAGTAGTACATGTATGCTAATCCTGAGTTCCAAATGTACTCCTCCCTCACTCAAGTTTCCCTTTTGGTAACCATAATTTTGTTTTCAAAATCTGTGAGTCTGTTTTTTAAATAAGTTAATTTGTATAATTTTAATCAGGTTCTATATATGAGTGATATCATATGATATTTGTCTTTCTCTGATTACCTCAATTAGTATGATAATCTCTAGGTTCATCCATGTTGCTTCAAATGGGATTATTTTGTTGTTTTTATGGCTGAGTATTATTCCATTGCATTTATGAACTGTATCTTCTTTATCCATTTCTCTGCCAATGGACATTTATGTTGATTCCATGTTGTTGGCTATTGTAAACAGTGGTGCAGTGAACATTGGGTTGCATGTATTTTTTTGAAGTATGATTTTCTCCAGATATATGCCCTGGAGTGGAATTGCTGGATCATATGGTAGTTCTATTTTAAGTGTTCTAAGAAACCTCCATACTGATCTCCATAGTGACTGTACCAATTTATGTTCCTCCAAACATTGTACAGGGGTTCCCCTCTTTGAGCTGTGAGGATATACCTTATTGTAGCTTTGATTTACATCTCTCTTATAAATAGTCATGTTGAGCATCTTTTCATGTGATTTTTGGACATCTGTATGTCTTCTTTGTAGAAACATCTATTTAAATCTTCTGCCCATTTTTAGATTGAGGTTTTTTTTTACATAGAGGTGCACAAGCTGTTTTTTTTGGAGATCAATCCCTTGTCAGTTGCATCATTTGCAAATATTTTGTCCCATTCTGTCACTGGGCTTTTAGTTTTGATTACAGTTTCCTTTTCTGTGCATACTTTCACTTTGCTGGTTCAAGAGTAATCTCTATTGTAAAACATTTGTCTACTTTTCTGTTGCCAACATTATCAACTCTTTGGGATAACAGAGGTTGGAAAGATGGCAAGAGATGAATGGCTGTGTATGTTTCTCAAAGGAGGAAATCTGGCTTCAAGTTAGGGGAATCACTGCCTACACAAAGATAAGGGGTGGTCTAGGCTGCTTTGACAAAGGGAATTCTAGAGGGATCATCTTGAATCACTCACTAGCATAAGGGACTTATATGCACCTAGTAAAATATCAGTATTCTAGATACAGTGTTTTGATATTTCTCAGAAATAGCCTCATCAGTATTATCCATAATGCCGAGCATATTGCACAAGAAATAAGAAAAGTGACTAAATAATTCAGTCACTTACAAAACACTAATATCTAGTACTCAAAAAACATGTTAATACCATGTATATTTATTTTATGTTAACTAAAAGGTATGTTGCTGATTAACCTTGTAATAATAAGTTCGAGAGTTTTAACTAAGAAGTCCATCAATATGGAATCTTAGGGCTAGAAATGTATGTTATTCAATATCCTAGAAAGTATGGTATAAAAATTGGGAAATTTTTTTATGTGTTTTGTTGGGACCCATATTGTTATTTTTAGCTTATTTTATATCGTGAATTTATATTTGGCAAAACTGATTTTGAAATGAGTTGTTAGAATTTAATAGCATAGTTCTACTGATGTTGGTACCCTCCTTTAAATTAACAATAACTTACTGGATTTTCTTTTGCTAAAGTTTCCTGAGATTTCAGTGAAAATGCAAATGAAGAAATAAGAATACATAGCATAAATTTTCAGCATTTTTATATGGATAAATCCAGAAGGGTTCCTATGGAACAATATATGTTGCTTTTAGATTCAAGTATAGTGAAGAATCACGAACTACCACACAATTGCACTCATCTCACACACTAGGAAAATAATACTCAAAGTTCTCCAAGCCAGATTTTCACAGTACATGGACAATGAAATTCCAGATGTTCAAGCTGGATTTAGAAAAGGCAGAGGAACCAGAGATCAAATTGCCAATGTCCGTTGGATCATTGAAAAAGCAAGAGAGTTCCAGAAAAATATCTACTTCTGCTTTATTGACTGTACCAAAGCCTTTGATTGTGTGGACCAAACAAACTGGAAAATTCTGAAAGAGATGGGAATATCAGACTACCTGACCTGCCTCTTGAGGAATCTGTATGCAGAACAGGACACAACAGTTAGAACTGGACACGGAACAACAGACTGCTTCCAAATAGGAAAAGGAGTACGTCAAGGCTGTATATTGTCACCGTGCTAATTTAACTTATATGCAGAGTACATCATGAGAAACGCTGGGCTGGGTGAAGCACATGCTGGAATCAAGATTGCTGGGAGAAATATCAATAATCTCAGATATGCAGATGACACCACCCCTATGGCAGAAAGCAAAGAAGAACTAAAGAGCCTCTTGATGAAAGTGAAAGAGGAGAGTGAAAAAGTTGGCTTAAAACTCAACATTCAGAAAACTAAGATCATGGCATCTGGTCCCATCATTTCATGGCAAATAGATGGGAAACAGTAGACTTTATTTTTCTGGGCTCCAAAATCACTGCAGATGGTGATTGCAGACATGAAATTAAAAGATGCTTACTCCTTGAAAGAAAAACTATGACCAACCTAGACAGCATATTAAAAAGCAGAGACATTACTTTGCCAACGAAGGTCCATCTAGTCAGAGCTATGGTTTTTACAGTAGTCCTGTATGGATGTGAGAGTTGGACTATAAAGAAAGCTAAGCACCGAAGAATTGATGCTTTTGAACTGTGGTGTTGTAGAAGACTCTTGAGAGTCCGTTGGACTGCAAGGAGATCCAACCAGTCCATCTTAAAGGAGATCAGTCCTGAATATTCATTGAAAGGACTGATTTTGAAGCTGAAACTTCAATACTTTGGCCACCTGATGCAAAGAACTGACTCATTGGAAAAGACCCTGATGCTGGGAAAGATTGAAGGCAGGAGAAGGGGATGACAGAGGATGAGATGGTTGGATGGCATCACCGATTCAATGGACATGAGTTTAAGTAAACTCCGGGAGTTGGTGACGGACAGGGAGGCCTTGCATGCTGCAGTCCATGGAGTCGCAAAGAGTCGGACATGACTGAGTGATTGAACTGACTGACTGTAGTAAAGAATACAAAGTAATATTGATAGTTAACCTCTAATGAGAATTGTGATTTATTTATCTACACTGGCATATTTGGAGCTTTGAAGCATGCTTGGAAGTCCTTCAGGATTCCCCTCATGAGCCCCAAGGTTAATTCATATGCATCTGTGGTAGTGGGGATCAAGACGAAATTCAGAAAAACAGTAGGCACACTCAATATAGACTTATCCATTCTAAGATAGATTTTCTGGGAAAACAGAAATTATCTACACTTCACCTAAAAGATCCTAAGCCTCAGAGGCCAGTGATAAATTAAGTAGAAAATCTGAATTAAATGTACCATCCTGGTTGTCACAACAAGAATGTGTTGTCCTCAGCGAGCATCATTTCTTTCATATTTTCTGCACAATTCATCCTCTTTCCCTGATTGCCCTTATTACTTTTCTAGGCTTGTGGGGACAAAGCCCTTGTGTTTCCAATATTTAGGCGTGAGTGTTAATAGAGTGCATTATGCAAATATTTTTTCAAGATAATCATAATTACTTTTTGGAGACAGACTACCAGGCCCATGCTGGCTCAGTCCAGCCTCTCTATCATGATGTATTATGGTCATAAAGAAAATATAACTTGCTCATCCTTTTCTTCAGTGCTAATCTATTTGAAAATTGATTACTTTGTGGATGTTCTTCAATCTGTACACATAAAGAAGTTTCCTTTATCTTTACTTCTTTTACAATGAAGAGAAACATTCTCACTCTGAATAATGGTGGAGACCTCTCTTCTTCAGTTCTGACTTTTTTGATTTTGCTTCATTCTCAGGACATTTTACTATTTGCTGATTTAACACCCTAACTCTAGAGTAGCTTAGGACCTATCCTACCCCTGAATGTTGTACGTGATTACAGTTATTTCCTGGTTAAAATTTTTACATGCAACTTTACCATGGGCCATAAAAAATGCAAGATAAATAAATAAGGAAATAAAAATGAACTAGATTATTTTGCTGACGAACTGACTCATTGGAAAATGAGCTTATCCTACAGGGTTTAAGAACTCATCCTTCCTAGCTAATGACATGCTACTTTGAGGTGAATGTCATTCTGGCATCATCTTCATCACCTACTCCCATAATAGGTACTTGAAATTTCACTTCCTGTCAAAATTTCTTTTCTTGTTTTCAGAATTATTCACCAGCATGGATGGGACCTTATCCATGCACTTAACAATGAATTTCCATCAGAAAAAAAAAAAAAAAAAAGAAAGCTGTACATTTGGAAAATTTTTCTAGCAGAAAAAAGCTTCAACATTTATGTATAAGCCAAATGAAGAGTGTAAAATGTTTATGCATCCTTCACAAACTGTGCTAAGGGTTTATTTATTTATTTATTTTTTTACCTGCTAGAGGCAACATGCTAGCATAGAAGACTGTGCATTGTTTTTAAATAGATATTTTTGAGGTGAGGGCTGCTAGGTTAGACTTGAGAGAAGATTTTAAGCACAAGCTTATTTTTATACACTATTTTCATAGCAAATATTTGTGCAAGTTGTTAAATGAAAGAAAAACAGGATATTTAAAATAATTTTAAATTATAGGCACTTTATAGATCAGTTTTCTTCTTTTTTGATAAATTTTTCTTTTCCACAGGTACATATCAATATCAATTTTACTACTTTGGAGGCAAAAATTAAATTTAAATTTGTAAACAACTTGTAAGATTATGTTACTTTTTTTTTTTTGGAAAGAGTTCTTATATTCTCTCACTGGTTTCATATTTACCTTTTTATGGATATTTGGCTAGCAATATGTAATAATAGTACTATGAGTGGCACCCTTAAATCTAACCATTTGCTTTAAAGGCTAAAGAAATATATATTAACTAAAATCTAATTAGCAAAAAAAGAAATGAATAAACCCATAGTAAGCAAGACTTCGTAGCTCAAAACCAATTATCTCAAAATCCATAGCTCAGATAATAAAAGAAAGCAGTTTTCTGTAGCATGAAAAGATAGTTTTCTTACTACGATAAAGTCATTTTTGAATCTGAAATATAAGGCACTGAAATTGAAAGGCAAGTCTTCAGCATTGCCTTTAACAAAGACAGGAAGTACATATTAAATATGCAGGATCTGTATGAGGAATGAATAGAGAATTTTCAATGGACATGGTAAACACAAGGATTAGTTCTTAAGGATAGGCTATGTCCATTCATTTTCTGATTTAAAGAGAGCTACTTTTACTTATGTTTATTTTTATTGAATATGTCAAGCAAAAAATGATTGTGCATAATATAACATTTTACCATATTTGTCCTTAGAATACCAGTTTATTCTTCTCACAATGGTGAGTGCGTGCTAAATCACTTCAGTTGTGTCCGACTCTTTGCGACCCTATGGTCTGTAGCCTGCCAAGCTCCTCTGTCCATGGGATTTCCCAGGCGAGAATACTGGAGTGGGTTGCTGTGCCCTCCTCTAGAGGATCTTCCTGACCCAGGGATCGAACCTGCACCTCATGCAGCTCCTGCATTGCAGGCAGATTCTTTACTGCTGAGTGACCAGGGAAGCCCCAACGATGGTGCTTGATGCCTTATTTTTCATATCCTTATCAACTAGGTATTGATAACATTTTTATATTTTCCCAATCTGATAAGTGTGAATGTTTATCTCTTATTAATTTCCATTTCTATGATAATAGACCTTTTATATTCATTGTCCCTTTTATTATTCTATGAATTATCTGTTCATGTCCTTTGTCATTGTTTTGACTGAGTTGTGAGTCTAGTTCTTATTTTCTCCTATATATTCTTTTAAAATATTAGTTTTGCTCCTTCAAATTTAGGTCTTTTAATAAAGCTGGAAATCATTTTTAGTTTTTTCTTACCAATAGAGTCTTTTAAAATAAGTAAACAATTAACCATCATTTAAATATATATATATGTGTATTCCCTACTCATCTGTAGCGCCAGTGCCTCCTCTATTGCGTATCAAGATGAATATGCAGACATGTATTTCTGGGCATTCAGTTTTACTGTTTTCTTCATTTGCCAATTCCTGTGCCAGCACCATACATATCAAGTACTGTAGATTTATAATTAGCATTGACATGTGGTAAGGCAAAGCACTCTAGTTGTTGTTTTTTTTTTAATTTTCTTAGATATTCCTAACCCTCTGTTTACAAGTAAATTTTAGGTAAGATTTATAAAAGCCTCATTTTAAAAACTGTTGGTGTATTTATTGGGATTATTTGAATTTAACATGGAAGAAGTGACAATCAAGCATAATTTTTTAAAATTTCAGCTGTGCCTTATTGCTTGTTCATAACTTTAATAAAAATGCTTCAAAAGTTCTAGGTTCACATCTCATCTTGCTGAAATGTATCCTTCAGTGATTCTTTTAATGAACATGCAGAGCTAATAATCTTTCTTTTTCTTAGTCTTTTTCCAAAAATACTCTGAATAATACTTTTAGTTAAAATTCTGGGTCACCACATTTTTTCACATTATTCTTTGCATGTTATTATTTCATATGCTTATTTCCAGTCACACACTTAGGGCTGATGAGATCTTTTGCCGAGTCTGACGGCCATTCCCTTAGACATAAACCGCATTTTCCTAATACTTCTTCAGATGTGTTTCTTTATCATGTTCTACATTTCCACTATAGAGCATCAGGGTGTGAATTTGTCTTTTTCCTTCTTCATACTTGCAGTGCACTTTGAACTGGGTGCTTTTGTCTATCCTCAGTTTGTAAGATTATTAGTTATTCTTTTTAAATCTTTCTTTCTTCTCAAATCTTTTCCTCTTGAAGTTCCTTCAATTCGCTTCTCTGGGAACTCTTAACTGTTTTTTTCTAATTGAATTTTACCATTTAATTTTGTTGAAAACACTCAACATATCCATTTAAATTTTTGATTTTTTTTTTACAGACACTCTTGTGAGACTGATTTTGTCTAGATGTAATCTTTGGAACCATTGTGGTGATGGTGGCCGTGCATTTCTGCCTTTTGGAGGTTTTTATTTAAAGCCTCAGGATTCTGGATCCTTTTAATTGGACAGATTTGCTTTTATTGTCATGGTTTTCATTGTGTCTTCTCTTTGTTCCTTCCTTTATTCCTCCTTAACTTTGATGCTGTTCCCATTTATCTCCTGGAATTGCAATTTGGATGGAGATAGCGTCTTGGGGCTCCTGTGTTGTGGTGATTAGAGATATTGAGGACTGTGCACTCAAGTCATTTTCTTTGGGTTGTTTGTGGCTATCATGGTCGAAGTTTTTTTCTTCTCATATCTCTAGTTTAATAGTTTTCTATAAAGAGAGAGCCTCAGGCAGCAGGTCAGCAAAAATTTCAAAAACTTTCTCCTTTCAAGAACGATTACTGGGTGGACATTTATTTGAACCTGTGACTTCAAGCAGTGATCTTAACTCTGGTTCCTCCCTTTCATGTAGACTCTTAGTGAAGGATCGGAAATGTAGTGACACTGTCTGTCTGGGGAAAAGAGCCTATTAGGACTGCAGCTACTGTGTCGGATCTGCAGAGATGCCAAGCTTGAGTCTAAGCCCTGCTGTGTTATTATGCTTTTTTTTCTCTCTTTTTATATTTCCTCCATCAGTGCTGTGTATTTTAAATAGGTAATATATGTCAAGGCATGAAATCGTCATGCCATATCAACTATAGAGATTTTAATGTTTTTCATTGAATCTCTTGGTGTTCATTAACTTCACAGAGTCAATTAAAATCCACATTCCAGGCATACACTTCTCATATGTTAATAGAAGTTGTTTTAGAGGACAGTATATTCATATTATTGTGATGCACTAAAATTAACATAGAGGCTTTTCTTTTGTCTCTATCTTCTCTATGAAAGAGAAGAGTGTCCAAGTTTAAAAGTGTAATCATTTTGCAGGAATTTGAATTAATAGAGATAAATATAGCTTAAATGATATTCCTCTGTGCTTCCTAAATACAAATAGTTCCCTAATAAACCTGTATTCAATTGCTGTTGTTGTTTTTATTTACATAACCCTCTAGAATATAGACTCTTAAGAGCTAGGACTGTTATTTGTATGTGGTTTGCTGTTGTTACTGTTGTAGTTTTCCATCATACTCCTGTCAGCTAGCATGATACCTGAAAATTAGGTCGACAGACGCTAATTGAAAAATTGAACATTTAGGGAGCATGTGGGCATAGACAAAACTTCTATACTAAAGTGCCTTGCAGGCTGTCATCAACAAATAGACTGGCAATGAGTTTTTTTAGTTTTTTTTGTAATGAGTATATAAGATGATAAAGCACAGAAAAACAGAATGGATTCTGTAAGAACATATAACAGTAAACTAATCCTGTTTCATTTTTGAGACAATTTCATGTTAAGCTGATACAAAAATTTTTCTTACTTTTCAGTAAATCATTTCATGAATTTTCTAGTAATACTGATATAAAAAAAACAGAAAATCTGCATATAATCTTGTACATTTTCAAGCCCTAATAATTATTTCTTAAAGAGATACCTACTCAATACAAACTTTATTATTTTTCTTGCTATTTTCCTGCTTTCAATTGTTTGATGGCCTTGTGAAAAGACACAACTTGGATATTTTTAGTAGGGCAATGCTGTTGTCTATGTTATGGAAAAGTAAGTGGATGAAAGAGTGTGAAAATTCATTTCTATTCAGTCTTTGGGTTTTAGGAGTGTTTCTTAAAGAATATGAAAAATACCACTTCAGGAAAGGAAAATTATTATTGCTATAAAAAGAATTTTCCAACACACACCTATTCAATAGTCAAACTCAGAATACAAATGGCAATTGAATATTGGTGGAGATGTGAAACAATAGGAACTCCCACTCACTACTGATGGGAATGCAAAATGGTAGAGACACTTTGGGAGACAGTTCGGTGGTTGCTTAACTAACAAAACATAGTCTTATCATATGATCCAGTAATCACACTCCATGGTATATACACAAATGAGTTGAAGGCATATCCACACACACAAACAAAAAGAATCTGCACACAAATATTTATAACAGTTTTGTTGACAGTTGCCAAAACTCGGAAGACACCAACATGTCCTTCAACAGGGTGATGGATTAGTAAACTGTGGTACATTCAGGCAATGGGAATATTAGTGAGAGACTTTATTTTGGGGGGCTCCAAAATCACTGCAGATGGTGATTGCAGCCATGAAGTTAAAAGACGCTTACTCCTTGGAAAGAAAGTTATGACCAACCTAGATATCATATTAAAAAGCACAGACATTACTTTGCCGACAAAGGTCCATCTTGTCAAGGCTATGTTTTTTCCAGCAGTCATGCATGGATGTGAGAGTTGGACTATAAAGAAAGCTGAGCGCCAAAGAACTGATGCTTTTGAACTGTGGTGTTGGAGAAGACTCTTGAGAGTCCGTTGGACTGCAAGGAGATCCAACCAGTCCATCCTAAAGGAGATCAGTCCTGGGTGTTCATTGAAAGGTCTGATGTTGAAGCTGAAACTCCAATACTTTGGCCACCGGATGTGAAGAGCTGACTCGTTTGAAAAGACCCTGATGCTGGGAAAGATTGAGGGCAGGAGGAGAAGGGGACAACAGAGGATGAGATGGTTGGATGGCATCACAGACTCAATGGACATGAGTTTGAGTAAACTCCGGGAGTTAGTGATACACAGGGAGGCCTGGAGTGCTGCAGTCCATGGGGTCACAAAGAGTCAGACATGACTGAGTGACTGAACTGAACTGAACTGAACTGAAAAAGAAATGAGCTATCAAGCCTGGAAAATATATGGAGGAGACTTAAATGTATATTGCTGAGTGAAAGAAGCCAATCTGAAAAGACTTCATACTGTATGCTTCCAACCACATGTCATTCTAGGAAAGACACAGCTGTGGAAACCAGCAAAGGGTCAATGGTTTCCATGAGTTGGGGGCAGAAATGGTGAATAGCAGAACACAGGATTGAGTCACAGGTAGTTAGTGACTCAATTCATGATAACATAGTGGTGGGTACATATCATTATAATTTTGTCAAAATTCATAGAATGTGCAGTAGTGAGACTTGAACCCTAGTGTGAACAATGGGCAGTGGGTAATGCTGTATCAGTGTAGGTTCATTAACTGTAACACATATACCACTCTCCTATAGAAATTTGATAATGGGTTAGGCTGTGCATATGGGGGAACAGAGGTTGTGTAGGAAACCTCTGTACATGCCTCTCAATTTTGCTGTGAACCTAAAACTCCTCTAGACAATAAAGTATATTAAAAATATTTATTAGGACAAAGCACGTTACTTTAAGGACAGTTTTAAAGCATGCTCAGTTGAGTACTGTATGCTCTGGAGTGTATAATAATTCCTTTGCAAGCACTTATTTTCAAACATGTGTATTTAAATAAGACTCATTTGTATAATAGCAGATATTTTATTTTCCCCTTCTGCATATGTTTATTATGTTAATTAATTCAACCTGGTATTATTCTGGCTGCTAGTCAAAGCCTCATACATGTTTTTTAATTTGTCACTTGTTCCTTAAACAACATCTTGGCTATTTAATAAGCAGTTAGAAAAGTCAAGAGAGCTTGCCCCAACATGAGTATTAATTGAATATGTACTACATAATAGAATTAAATTCAGAACAAACTATCAATGGCAGATGATCCTTCAGTTATGAGGAAAGCTGTGGTGGGAGTGACTGTGTAAAGATGATAAAATGATGGCAGCAAAGGACCTTGGAATATCATATGATATAATTGCGTAAGAGCTTTAAGGACATCCCAGGCTCAAGTGGAAAGAGACATTTCTTGGGCCAACTGCAGTCATTTATTTGCCAGTCATTTCACCTTAAAAGCAATGAAAACTTTCAGATAAATGCTTCTATCATCTTCTCTCAAGTTGTTTAGGAAAACCTTGAGATTCTGTCTCTAAAAAGAATTAGGAATATACTGAGAATGTTGGAAAACTGTATCAAAAAGCTCAGTATGTTATTTTGTTTTGTGTTTTATGACAACTATTATGAGCAGCAAAACTTTTGTTATTTTTGGTGTAATTGACAATTAATTTTCTGTGCAGGTGGTTCTCAGGTGACTAGGTGAAAACATTTTAAAACATTTACAATATGCTTCCGAACTGGAACACTTTAGTGCAGTTATATCTGTGAAATGAATGGCATTTGGTAAAACATCATAGCAGATCTTTTAGGGAGATTTGACAGGGTGACAGTACAGTTACTCACAGTTCAGACTACCACAATATAGAATGTAATGAGCCATAATGCTATTATTTTTCACTTTAGAATTTTAATGTTGCATTTTGTACTGTTCTTAAAATATAATGCATAAAACATTGGGCTGAAACAATAGCAGGTTGTATATTCATAATGTCATTATGAGCCAACAGTCTAATAACTGCAGGAAAACATGGACATTTTTTTCCTCAGGACTCTTGTGGAAACTGGTAACAAGAATAACTGCTATGGGAATGATCCCATTTCTGAAAAGCTTTCTCACCAGATCTGTAGATACCAGAGTTTGATCTTTTGTGCTGGTGGGAATCTCTGTAGATGCAACTAGAGTGAGTAGGATACTTGAGGCTTTGGTATCTTTAATGATAGGGTGATTTCTTTTTTATTCATCCTCAGTGCCCACCAAGAAAAGAAAAAAATGCTTTCCTCTGATAGTGAATTAACCACTAACTAAATGTGAAGTAAGGCAAGAAACTTAGAAGAATAATTACTGTGCAAAATGGGATATCCTACAGGAACAATTAAAAATAGTAGGGCTCTCTAATACCTTGGATTTGCCTCTATTATAGTATGTCAGTTTCATCATCATGATTACTAACAGATGAAATTATATGACTTATTTACAAATATTCATACAAAGCAGCAAAGTGTAAGGGTGAAATGAGAAGGATGCTACGTAGCATATTTAGTAGTGTATATGTAACACTAGACAAGTATGGATAAATTAATCTCTTGGAATGAACCACCATTGAAAGAACAGTTCTGTCAAGTAATGCCATTTACTCTTCTTATTAGCATACAGAGCAATTCTGTTGGATCACTTAGCATGGTGAGCTTATTAGGAAAATCACATTGGTTTGAGCAAAGAACTCCTCTGACCTTTCTAAATGAAAATAGCATGATGCTAAAAATAATTGGTGGAACCATCTCTACACACAAAATATTTTTTTGCAATCAACTACCATATCAAGAAGAAATTTATTTTTGTGTTAGAACCACAGGTTTTTCTGTTTTCATTCTAATTAAAGGGGATGTAGGTAGTATTTATATTAAATGCAAATCCACAGTAGCACCCTCCTTCCTGCAGTGAGTGTTTCTCAGAAACGGATACCTGTTTCTACATCGGTCTCCAGAAATCCCTTGATAACATTAAAAGAGCACTTACGCCTTTTTGAAAATAGGAAAATTGCAGGTAAGTTATATTTAAAATCTCTGGATTTTTATGTGTAAGATGGTGACTAGGAATGTATTCAAGATGTATTACTCAGTTATATATTTATGAAGGGGCTAAAGATATCTAGATAGTGTTTTTTTCTTAATTAATGCTGAAGAAGGAACTATTTTATAAAGAGGAACTAGTGATGGTGTGCATCATCATAGGATCTTTCTTCTGTACCTTTTATTTTAAAATGAAACATCACATTTATCATTTAATATTCTTAAGTTTTAGTAATTTAAATTGAATACTTTTGAGTAGGTACACAATAATCATTTATTTTGTCAAATGTATTTCTCCAACTACATGCTAGTTCAGATGACACAAAAAGCAGAATTTACTAAACATTTGTGTCTGAAACCTAAAAATAAAATATGAATATACCTTATTTCTTCAGAGATTTATGACACATATACATTCTCAGTTGAAAAGTCAGTTTCTATTTTAAACCAGAATGTGTAGTTATTGATCATATAAGCTTGAAGCCATACTTTTGTAGGGAAAAATATTTAGAGAAATACAACCATGCTTGAGGCTTGTATAGTGTTACACTCAGACTTACACATAATTTCCTCTTTGTGTGCCTGTTGAAAACTAATTTTTAAACAATAAATATTGTCCATTCTACTCCATTACATTATGACTTCTCAATGTTTTGCCCTTCAGTTCTTCACAGTATATTTTTTTGTATTTTGAACTAGACCAAAAATTTCTGGAATTAAATTTGTTGTTGTCTCCACATCAGCAGCATGCTAGCTTGTATACAGATATAAAATAATTAGACAATTGAGAACGCATGAAAACATTTGTATTTTTGTATATAAATGTGTAAGATGACTTTTTCATGATAATGGATCTTAATATTATGAAATGCAGCTGAGTTTGTGAGACTACCAGTGAACCAAAGTGTCTGTGAAATCTAAGCTCTCACTCAGACATATGATTAAACTGTCAAAAAAGGAAAAGGAAAAAAAAAATAGACTACTACTTAAGTTGTGAAAATTTTCTTCCTTGGTACATATAATCACCAAGAAGTTAGTCTTTAGCTAATATCTATTTAACACAGGCAGACATAGATAATTATAAACCTCATGTAAAGTCCTAAAGGAATACCAAGTATAGGATAGAAGAGAATTAATCTGTGATGCCCTGTCTCAGAGTCTGAAAGCTTTGAAGTCTTTTGAATCTGAAGTACTAGGCGAAGATTGACTGAACAAGAAAGGGAGTATTAGCAATTTAAAATGCTATCTATCATATTATATTTTACAGAGATTTCTGCCTCTAAAAGTTTTGCATTGTGACCTTATAGGAAGGCTGATATGTATGGAATAGCTTGTGGAATAAGTCCATTTTTAGCTCAGATAATTTAAAAAAAATCACTAACAGGTGGTGTGATACTTTGTCCATTTGTTTTAAGTGTAATGTTACATAAAATCAAGGATGTAGATGGAATTAATTGGTTACAGGAAGAATTCTTCAGGTAGACCATGGAGAAAAAGAGTTTTAGAGTTGGAATTCATTTGAAAGATCATCCAGTCCTGTTCACATATGAGAAAACTGGGGAGCCAGGGAAGTTAAGTGATCTACCTAAAGCTTTGAAGTTATTATAGCATAAAACCCAGACATATAGCTGCTTCACTGGTCTTCCTATCATATTATTTATTTCTTTCATATTTTTTTGAAGATAGCCAAGTGATGTTTGTTATACAGTTACAAGTTTAAGAAGGGGATTATATAAATCTCAAATATATCTTCACTCTGGACTAATATTAAACTATTTTTAAAAACAAATATCTATGGAATATTTTCACTTAAGATATGAGTGCAAATTTCTTTTAAAAATTATTTATTTTTATTGAAATATATTGTGTTACTTTCAGGTACACAGAAAGGTGATTCAGTTTTACATACATATATATATATATATATATTAGATTATCTTCCCTTAGAGGTTATTACAAAATATTGAGTAGTTTCATGTGCTACATATTAGGTCCTTGTTGGTTTTCTATTTTGTATGCATTAGTGTGTGTATGTTAATCATAAGGTCCTAATTTATCCCTCCCGGCCATGTTTCCCCTTGGGTAACCATAGATTTTTTTCAAAATCTGCAATCTGTTTCTGTCTTGTAAATAAGTTCAATCATATCATTTTAAAATTAGATTTTACATATGAATGATAGATGGTATTTGTCTTTCTCTGATTTAGTATGCTAATCTCTGAGTCCGTCCATGACTGAGTAATGTTCCATTGCATATATGTATCACGTCTTCTGTATCCATTTCTCTGTCAATGGACATTTAGATTGCTTCCATGCCTTGGCTGTTGTAAATAGTGCTGAAGTGAACATTAGGGTGCAGATATCTTTTCAAAGTATGGTTTTCTGTGGATATATGCCCAGCATATATGCTGGGTCATATGTCAGCTCTATTTTTAGTTTTTAAAAGAAATTTCCCTGCTGCTTTCCATAATGAGTATTCTAATTTGCATTCTCACCAACAGTGTGGGAGGGTGCCTTTTTCTCCACGCCCTCTCCAACATTTAGTATTTATAGAATTCTTTTTTTTGTATTTATAGAATTTTTAATGATGGCCATTCTGACCAGTGTGAGGGGATACCCCATTTGTAGTTTTGATTTGCATTTCTCTAAGACTTAGTGATGGTTGAGCATCCTTTGACATGGCTCTTGGCCATCAGAATGGCTTCTCTGTAGAAATGTCTATTTAAATCTTTTGCCCATTGTTTGTTATTTTTGATATGAGGCTGTATAAACTGTTTGTATATTTTGGAAATTGATCCATTGTCAGGCACATCAATTGAAAATATTATCTCCCATTCTGTAGGTGCTCTTTTCATTTTGTTTATGGTTTCCTTTGCTGTGCAAAAGGTTTTATGTTTCCCTACATCCCATTTGTTATTTTTGTTTGTTTCCATTACTCTACAAGGCAGATCCAGAAAAAAAAAAAAAATGTTGCTGCTATTTATGCCGAAGAGTGTTCTGCCTGTTTTTTGTCTAAGTTTTGTAGTATCTGATCTTATATTTAGGTCTTTAATCCATTTTGAGGTTTTGTGTGCAGTATTAGAGAAGGTTCTAATTTCATTCTTTTACATGTGGCTCTCCATTTTTTCCTAGCACCACTTATTGAAGAGACTATATTTTTTCCATTGTATATCAATGTTGTGAAGTAATTAGCCTCCAACTAATAAAAATAATTGGGGAAGAAAAAGAAAAAAAAAAGAACATCCATTGTATATTCTTATGTATTTTGTTCTAGATTAATTGGTGATAGGTATGTGGGTTTATTTCTGGGCTTTATACCCTGTTGCATTGATCTATGTTTCTGTGCTAGTACCATACTGTTTTGATGACTATAGTTTTGTAGTATTATCTGAAGTCAGGAAGGCTGATTCCTCCAGATCCCTTTTTCTTTCTGAATATTACTTTGGCTATTTGGGACCCTTTATGTAAAGAGCCTCTTGATGAAGGTGAAAGTGGAGAGTGAGCATTCAAAAAATGTAGATCATCACATTTAGTCTCATCACTTCATGGAAAATAAGAATGAAAACAGTGACAGGTTTTATTTGTTTGGGCTCCAAAATCATTGTGTACAGGACTGAAGCTGTAAATTAAAAGACACTTGCTCCTTGGATGAAAAGCTATGACAAACCTAGACAGCATGTTAAAAAGCAGAGACATCACTTTGCCAACAATGGTGTATAGTCAAAGCTATGGTTTTTCTAGTAGTCATGTATGGGTGTGAGAGTTGGATCATAAAGAAGGCTGAATGCTGATGAATTGATGCTTTCAAATGGTGGTATTTTAGAAGATTCTTGAGAGTACCTTGTATAGCAAGGAAATCAAACCAGTCAATCCTAAAGGAAATCAGTCCTGAATATTCATTGGAAGGACTGATGCTGAAACTCCGATACTTTGGCCACATGATGCGAAGAACTGACTCATTGGAAAAGACTGTGATGCTGAGAAAGACTGAAGGTGGGAAGAGAAGGGGACAACAGAGGATGAGATGGTTGGATGGCATCATCGACACAATGGACATGAGTTTGAGTAAGCTCCGGGAGTTGGTGATGGACAGGAGAGCCTGGTGAGCTACAGTCCATGGGGTCGCAAAGAGTCAGACACGACTGAGCGACTAAACTGTACTGAATCATGTCGTCTTTAAACAGTGACAGTTATACTTTTTTTTCTTTTCAATTTAGATTCATCTTATTTCTTATTCTTCTCTGATTGTTGTGGCTAAGACTTTCAAAACTAGGTTGAAGAGAGGTGGCAAGAGTAAAAATCCTTATCTTACTCCTGATCTTAGAGGAAATGCTTTCAGCTTTTCACTGTTGAGTATGATGTTAGCTGTGTGTTTGTCATTGCTGTTGTTGTTTAATTGTTGAGTCATACCTGACTCTTCAGCGACCCTTGGACTGCCAGATTCCTCTGTTCTTGGGGTTTCACAGGCAAGAAAATTGGAGTGGTTTGCCATTTCTATCTCCAGGGAATCTTCCTGATCCAAGGGTCAAACCCATGTCTCCTGCATTGCAGGTGAATTCTTTATCACTGAACCACTAGGGAAACCACATATGGCCTTTATTATGTTGAGGAGGGTTCCCTTTATGCCCACATTCTGGGGAGTTTTTTATTATAAATGGATTTTGTATTTCATCAAAACCTTTTTCTGAATTTATGGAGATGATGATATGGTTTTTATTCTTCAGTTTGTTAGTGTGATATATCACATTGTTTGATTTGTGGATATTGAAAAATCCTTGCATCTGTGGGATAAATCCCACTTGATTATTATGTATGTTCTTTTTACTATACTGTGGGATTAAGTTTGCAAGTATTTTGTTGAGGATTTTTGCAATCCATGTTGAGCAGTGATTTTGGCCTATAATTTTCTCTTTCTATTTTTTCTCTTGTGGTATCTTTGTTTGATTTTCATATCAGGGTGATTGGTGGCCTTATAAAACAAATTTGGGATTGTTCCTTCTGCAATTTTTTGGGGGGGAATAGTTTCAGATGGATAGGTGGATGTTTTCAGAAGGATAGGTAAATGGTTTCTCCAAATGTTTAAATATTTGGTAGAATTCACCTGTGAAGCCATCTGGTCCTAGACTTCTGTTTGTTGGAAGTTTTTTAATCACAAATTCAATACTTGTGATTGGACTATTTGTATTTTCTATTTTTTCTTGGTTCTCTCTTGGGAGATTTTATCCTTCTTAGAATTTATCCATTTATTCTAGTTATCCAATTTATTGACATATGGCTGCTTGTGGTAGTCTCTTATGATCCTTTGCATTTCTTTTTTTTTTTTTTTTAATTTTATTTTATTAGTTGGAGGCCAATTACTTCACAACATTTCAGTGGGTTTTGTCATACATTGACACGAATCAGCCATTGAGTTACACGTATTCCCCATCCCGATCCTTTGCATTTCTGTGATGTCAATTGTAACTTTTTTTTTCATTTGTAGTTTTATTGATTTGAGCCCTCACCATTTTTTTCTTGATCAGTCTAGCTAAAGGTTTATCAATTTTGTCTTTTCAAAAGAATCAGCTTTTAATTTCATTGATGTTTTCTATTGGTTTCTTAGTCTCTATTTCCTTTATTCCTGCTCTGATCTTTATGATTTCTTTCCTTCTACTAACTTTAGATTTTGTTTGTTCTTTCTCTTAGTTGCTTTAAGTATAAAGTTAGATTGAGATTTTTCCTTTTTCTTTGGTAAGATTGTATCACTATAAACTTTCCTCATAGAACTGCTTTTGCCGCATTCCACAGAGTTTGGATCATTGTGTCTTTGTTTTCATATATCTCCAGGTATTTTTTGTATTCCTTCTTTGAGTTTTTCAGTGACCCATTGGTTGTTTAGTACAATATTGCTTAGCCTACGTATGTTTGTGTTTTTTGCTTTTTTTTCCTTATAGTTCATTTCTAATCTCATAGTATTGTGGTTAGAAAAGATGCTATATGATTTAAGTTTTCTTAATTTTACTATGGATTGCTTTGTGGCCAGCATATGATCTGTCCTGGAGATACTCCATGTGGGTGGCAATCTCTTTTATCACCTTTATTCTGGAATAAAAAATGCTTTCCCCATTTTTTAGGAATGTAATAAATGTGTTCATTCAACTAAAACTATGTAATAATTATTTCTCTATTGATTTTGTTCAGTATAATAGTGGCATTTATTTAAAATTAACCCTGGTATTTATTTAGGCTTGTTGAATTTAATGACTGGGCCAGTGACGTTTGCTCAGTTATAAGATTAAGTTTTTCCTGATAGTTGCTAAATGTCTGCTCATGATTGTCACACCAGGAAGTTTCTTTGAATATAGTGCTAAAGAGATCACTTCCAGTGCAGTCGCTCTTATTCATATATGAATGTATAAGGGACTTTCAAAATTTGCAACCTGTCCACACCATAAAATGACACATAAATACATAGAAGGATAGCCATTTAAGAATAGTAAAATTACATGATTGAGAAAATTTTAAATGTCCTATCTTATAAGTCAATCTACTTCTTAAATAATCATTCAAGTAGCTTTTAGGTTATTAAAGAAATTTTCTCTTGTAAAAATTATAAACCTATCAGTAGACAGTCTGGGCTTGTGTGTGTGCCTGTTGAAATAAAAAGAATATCTAGAACTGAATTTGTTAACCAATCTTATACACATTTTGGATTTTTCCCAAGCAGATACTAATAACTGGTACTAGGTTATCTATTTATCAAAGCATCCAATCTAAATATTTCTATTTTAGTATTCTGATTGCTATTTTTTCTCTAATTTATTCTTTCTGAGAATCATTACATAAAATAATGAACCTTAAAATTGTTGAATATTAAAACTGATTTCAAATGATTTGTATCATCTCCTCACTAATACAAGAATTGTATGATAAAAATCTATATCTAAATATAGGAAGAAAAGACTAATGAAGGAATAAAATTTCCTTACAATTTCATAAGACACATGGAAAAATTTGATAACTGTCTTGGCATATATCTAATATACCCCAGTCCCCCAAATTTTAGGATAATTATAAACACTAGAAATTTTCAATACAGTTTTCTTAATTTGATACATCTTTTTTTGTAAGCTAATGGTTTTATTATAACTTTAAGAGCATAAATTTCAAATTCACTTTAAAAGTATATAAGCTCCAACAAAAATAAATAAATGCACTGAAAAAATATAGTTTGAGTTCCAGAAAAATTAACCTATGTGATAGGAAATAAAGCAAATTCATATATAATTAGGCATTTGTTACTTAATTAGTAATTAGTAGTAAATAATTAGTAATTAATTAGTAGTAATTAATAATTAGTACTGTTGAAATTTGATTTTCAGCTGGTCAAGATTACTGGAAATATATTCCCAAATACTTAAATGCAAAAATTATTTAAAAAATGATTTTTTGATGAAATTTTCCTTTTACTATTTACAAAATAATTTTTACTCATATAAGGATGAATAAAAGCTGTTATTTAATTTAATGGACAATTTCTCATTTACAGGCAAATGATACTAGAAGTTTTAAGGGTTTGATTTGACAATTATCTTAAAATACTAATCAAAAGCCATTGCTAATTAATTATGGGATTTTCTGGTTGTGTCTGTGAATAAATTATTATGAAATTAAGAAAATTAATAAGTAAAAATGATGATCTAACTAAAGTTTAGAAAATGCTATTAGTACTTTATGGATTTATTGGGTTCCCTGGCTAGAGGACCATTAGAAAAGCTGATATTTTTACTTTGTGACTGTTGACATCTGTTGTGAAATGTCAAGATTCAACTGGAATTTTGGCACTTAAACAGGAGAGTTAACATAGAATCCTTCCAGATTTTCTTTTGCCATGCACATTTATTCTGTTTCACAGATCAGCAGTAACTAAACATAGTTTGTTTTTTCTCTTTTAAGTTTAACTTTCAACACCTCCATAGTCCCTAGATGTTTAAAAATCATTCATTGGCAATTACTATGTTCTACTGTGACATGATTAATTTATCTATTTTGAGCAATAATGGATGAATTCTTCCACTTCACTTTCTATAAAACTTGTCTTTCCATAATTTTCTAGTTCTTTTTAAGCCAAAGTGGTTCATTTGTTCATTATTAAATAATTGTCATCTAGACCTATTTTTTCTCTATAGATTCACAAATAAACTCCCATTTTATTAATCTTGGTCCTTATAAAACTTCTAGTTAAATTATTAATTGCAATATGCACTTGACATACTTGTAAATACTAAAATGTGTATAAGCATGGTTTCTCAACAGGATATGGATCCCCTCTTGGTGTTCATTATTTATAGTTTTAGTTTGATTTTCTTTTTGTCATGTTCTCATTTCATAGTGACTCAGAATCTGGAATTATCCAACTCAACTGTAAGATAGAGAAGCTATTATTGGCTGAAATGAATCAAGAAGAAATATAACATTGTTCTTGTGAAAATACCAGTTGTCGTCTTTTAGTCATATCTAACTCTTGCGACCCCAGGGAATGTGGCCTGCCAGGCTTCTCTGCCCACGGAATTCTCCAGGCAAGAATACTGGCATGGGTTGCCATTTCCTTCTCCAGGGGATCTTCCTGACCCAAGAATCAAACCCTGGTCTCCTGCATTGCAGACAGATTCTTTACTGACTGAGCTACGAGGGAAGCTCAAAGTCACTCAACTGAACTGTAAGACAGAGAAACTATTATTGGCTGAAATTAATCAAGAAGAAATATAGCGTTGTTCTTGTGAAAATACCAATACAAACATGCAAAATGAATATAAATGGCAAATCATGGGTTATTTTCCTTATGAGGAAATACCTAAATATTAATAATATTAAGGAGAGGAAATACATTTTTCATATAATCTCTTAAATGTGATGTATATGTGCATATTTTTTGATAAAATTTCCAGAAGTTATATATTAGAGTTTTCCAGAGAAATGAAAACAGTAGGATAAAAATAAATATATATATGTGTGTGTGTATATATATATGTGTGTGTACACACACACACACACTCACACACAAGAGGAGATTTATTATATGAATTGTCTCAGGTTTTTATGGAGGCCAAGAAGTCCCACAATCTGATGTCTGGGAGCTGGAGAACGAGAAAAACTGGTATTGTAATTCATTTAGGGTCACAAGTCTTGAGAAGCACAGAAGCTTTGCCAGGTAAGAGGTGACAAAGCAGGCTTGTATCCCTTGTATGTCCTAACCTGGTGAGATGTTTTATAGCAGTGGCTGAAAGGTGCATTTGCTGATAAGGATTAGGGTACATGGGGGGCCAGTACTTCTTCAATCTAATCTCCAGTGGTCTCTTAAAGAGCTCTTGCGCGTTTAATCTGGAGTGAAGAATGCTGGCATCTTCCATTTGTTGGGGATTTTAGTTCTGTAAGAGCTCACAGATATTTTTATGTGTATCCCTTGAGGTGGAAAGATTGAAGGTGGGAGGAGAAGGGGACGACAGAGGATGAGATGGTTGGATGGCATCACCGACTCAATGGGCATGAGTTTGAGTAAACTCCGGGAGTAGGTGATGAACAGGGAAGCCTGGCGTGCTGCAGTCCATGGTTCGCAAAGACTCGGACACGACTGAGCGACTGAACTGGACTGAACTGAGGTGGAACCAGGACTTTGCCCCAAGGCTGGACTATTGTTTCTTGACTGCCCCTTCCTTGTCTCTGGAGTAGCATCTTCCCTTCCCTGTTGAGCAACTGTTTATACCTGCATTTTAGGACTCAGGGAAGGTTTCAGAAGCTGGAATCTATTCCCCACAAATAAGAAATGGAGACAGAAAGGCTTCCATGCCCCAGATCCCCACAGGGTCCTTGTCAGTTTCAGTACCTTGCCTGTCATTGTTTTTAGGCAGGTCAAGATGACTCCATTCTGGCCAATTACTAGCAAAAAAGCAACAGAAACAATATGACCGTCCTGGGACAATCACGTTTTCTTCTTTGGGACTGGCACATTCCCTGAGCACAGTACTCCTTTATATATGTACAAAATTGGGATTCTGCTAACATGGGCAATAAGGATGCTTGATGGACAGGAGTAAGGGTCATTTTTAAATTAAATTGTACATTGTTAGACATAAATTAGGAATAAATACGGTTTGTAATACTGTATGTTAAATTAGACCAGTTTCTCAATTTCTGTGAATTTTCTTAATCTCGTCATTTGATTTAATATCTGCTTATTTTTATTTTTGCTCTCTGGACAAATAAATTAGATAGGACTCACACCCAAAATATAGTTATATACAATTGCAAAGTACGAGTTCAACTAATTGAAAGAAAAAAAAATAAGCACTTTTTTTCCAAGCAGTTATGCAAATCTTTACCATTGCTAATTAATCAGACAGTGTCTTTGAAATGGTTTAGCCCTGCACATAATATGGCTTTTATTCTTAAGATTATCTATACATCTCTTGTCTGGTACTGTTTTGTATATCTTAAGGTATGGAATTTTTCTACACAGTTTCAAATTCAAATTTTTTTTTCTTTGCAACTGCTTCCCTGTGTACACACAAAGAATAAATAAAACTTAGAATATGTAACAGATTTTTGTGATTCCATTTCTGTCTGAAGTGTTTTTGTTGTGAATAGTTTTCTTCACTGTTTAACACACTTGATATTTGGAGGGAAATGGTTTTAAAAGCATTGAGTTTTCCAAAGCTTATAATGAATAAAAATAGATACAGAGCAGAGCATATTCATATCTATTTATATATTTGTGTGTATATTCTACCACATATATGCACTTACATACAAATGTATATTATGAATAGTTTAACTGCTCTGTGGAGTATTATATAGACATGAATATTATTCCACATAGCATACGTAAGCCACCTGCCTTAGAAAACTTAGCAACTGTGATTCCATGACATTTTACTCTCCAACCAGTTATGAGTCACCAGATGGATTTAGAACAAGGCCAAATCAATGTTGCATTTTTTCTAGCTGCAGAAACTAAACTTGTACTCTTTTTGAATTGCTTTTTATTGCTTTCAAGAAAAAGTACATTTAGTTTCGGGTTTTGCTGTTCCCACTGTCAATAGACCATATTTTCAACATGTTCAACATTTGTGTATTCCTCTTGCAAAATATGTTAGATGTTAAGAATTTTTTCTGGAAAAATTGAAATCACCCAAACTCTTAAAAATTGGGAAAAATTATAAGCATCACTTCTGCGATACAAAGTAGTTTCTGTACTCATTTAAATGGAAATGGAAATTCTAGCACTTGCTTACAATTCAGCTAAAATTTGTAGCTGTTTTGGCTGCCCAGCTGTCCAATATTATGGCCAAACTTGAACCTTATCATGAAATATTTGCTGCATCAAAAATAAGGAGTACAGGGAACTTCCTGATGGTCCAGTGGTTAGAACTTGGTGCTTTCTCTGCTGTGGCCTGGGTTTGATCCCTGGTTGGGGAACTAAGATCCCACAAGCTATGAAGCATGACCAACAAAAAAGGAAAAAGGCAAAAAACAAAAACAAGCAAACAAACCAAAATAAGGAGCTCAAAGAGAGAAAGCTAATATAAGACCATGTAGAACAGGTCTGATTCACCTGCTAAATTTTCCTTTTATCTTTTGCTTAATGAATAATGAAAAAAACTTTTAAGTGATTATCAACAAATATAATGCATGCAGTTTTATTTAAAAGTTTTTGAATATCTAGCGTATTTTCATTTACTTTCCAATTGATTCCCTGATATTTTACAGGAATTAATTTTTAGTCATTGTTTTTTTTTGTTGTTGTTCTTTCTCACTTTCCAAAGTCCTAAAAAGTAGCCATGTACATTTAGCTTAAGTATCAATTAGACATATAATCAGCTAGTGTTATTGAAATACATTAGTTAAAAACTATGATGAAGGAACAAAAACTTATATTTTTCAAACACTTTTCAGGAAAAATAACTTATATTGTAGTAAAACTCAACCAAGCTAGTTTCTCTTACAATAAATAAGTTATGAACCAGAAAAAATATTTATTACATATTTGAAAGCAAAATGTGAATAATGTGCTTTTTTGTGCATGATAGCATGAAGAATAGACCAAAAGCTGTGTTTACCCCCATTTATAGTGGTGCATTTGAAAAAGTTTTTTATCTCATAAGAACATGCTGATAATTTGTTTTGTAAGCATTTTTTGAATGGCTTCAAGACATTAGAGTTTGCCAATATATTTTCATTGTGTAGCACATTATAAAATGAAACTTCTTTGGATTCTATCAGACCATATTAAAATAGACTCAAAGGCGACATAGCCTTTCATTTCTTTTTATTTCTACAGCATTAGATAAGATCAGTAGTGCTCAAGAAACTTTCCATTAATAGGACGGATAATAATTTCTTCTTTATTAGAGGAAGTAAATTCTGAAATATTGCCTACTTGGTTACAAAACCACTCATCCTCCAGTCAGTTTTTTCCTCAATTGACCATTTCAGGGAAAAGAAAACAAACCAAGGTTAGAGTATCATTTTGTTCTAAGTGATCGCCTTGTAAACTCAGAGAATAAATAGTTCTAGCTGAATTCAGAATCTTAAGAAAATATTTAGTTTTCTACTTAGCCATTATTTACTTTAACTATGTTTGGCTAAAATAACTTAACTCCATACTTATATAGGTTTAATAAATTGATATCTGTGTGTTGAGTATTTCAGATTTTATGATTATCATATTGCTATTGGCATGCTTTAAATTATACAAGAAAAATTTTGATTTTGTTGACTTTCTCATTCACTAATGTGGTTAACTTGTATAGTTAAAAAATCGACTATCCATACCCATGGTTAGTCAAGGAAGGGCCATTTTTTTTTTAAATCAAGAATTTAATAAAAAATAGCTTGATTTCATTCTGGAATCTCTCTGTCTCTTTTTACCTATTTAATTTTTAAAATTTAAACCTGGGTACATATCTGGTTCGGGCAATTAGAAGTTAACAGATCTTTATAAAATTTCTTCAGAAGTAATAAAGGAATAAATGAAGAGGTTTTTGTACTCTTTTTCCTTATGAAATATTCACATTGCTTCATAGTTATTTCTCTGTCTTGCCACAACTGGAAAATAGCAGTTGTATATATAAGTGCTTCTTGGACTTTCATGTGAATCCAAATTATCCCAGATTTCTATTAAATTTCAGACTTGGATTTAGTAGCTTTGAAGTGTGCCTGAGAATCAGCAATTTTAGCAAGAATCCTTATGATGGTGATGCTGTTTCTCTGTGAATAGCAAGGGTGCTTTTTGGAAAAAGTCTTCTCAGTATTGATGGATGCCTTCACTTAAACTTTGACACATTTAATTACCTTATTGCTAACCAGTCCCTAACTTAGCAGATTTCTTAAGTGTTATCTGGCAACCCCCATAAAGTTATGATAGTGCCTGGAGTTTCAAGTTTAGCATAACAAGATTAAAAAAATCTCAGTTCTAACTTTGAGCCAGCCGATTTCTTAACTCACTGAATATCCATTTGTTGGGTTTTTTTAATCTGCAATATATATATGATACTACCTACATCATATTAGGATGATGCTTTATTAAACTACAAGAGGCATCTAAGATGTGCAGCAATTACCCTGCAGTTTAAAGTAGTGGATTCCTTCTATACATCCCATGGTTTCTCTCTTTGTGTGTATGTGGGTGTCTTTATATATACTTTTTCTGATTTAGAGCATCTTCACTGCTAGAGCATACATGTGAGGTAGAACAAAGCAAGGGAATGTGGCCTTTGAAGGTGTCAGGTTCAAAAGTATACAAACCTCAAAATGAGTTCATATTATTCTTATTTTGCTAATTGCTTTGTTGAAGTATGATTGATATACAAGAAGTTGCACATAATATGTATAATTTGATAGGTTTGAACATCAATGCTCTTTTAAATTCTGTATTTCAAGCACCTGATTATGGGGTTGGGGGAAAAATTGTAATTCAGATCCCTTTCTGAGTGACACACCATAGTGTTTCACAAATGAGAAACTCGAGAAGGAATGAATTTGTTCCTGCTGAAAGTTCTGCCATGGGACAATTTCCATGTTACAGGAATGGAAATTCATTTGGAACTGGCTGGCAGGTTAATTTGAAATCGATTCAAGAACTATGAATCTCTTTCAGTAACTATTATGTTTAGTTTAAAAGAACTCTGTAGGCTAATTGTAGATGCCATGCTGTGCTTTTGTGTGAGTATATGTACATGTGTGTGAATGAGGGTTCATGAGATTTCACATACTGATGTATGCTTTATTACTGAATTTTGAAATAGAGGACTTACATAATTTTAGCTGACAAAAACATATCACGATAAAGCAACTCATATATATATGCTTTTATACAAACCATAGAATATATCACAAAATAAAAATGAGAAGAGTAAGATAATTTTTTAAAAATATCTTTTTGGCTACTTTATACCCAAAGTGATATACTAAAATCTCCATGTCAGTGGTGTTTGGTTTATTCCTATATTTGGTTTTTATTGCTCAGTGATAGGAAAATCCTCTGTCTCAAAGCTTTTTATGTAGCAAAAGGAAGAAAAACAACTGTCCATTTTATAGAATTTGAAAACTCGTAGATTGGGCTGCTCTGAAACTAGTAAATCATTTCATATTGTATAACTGTTTCCCTCAAAAATTTAGTAATGATCCTAAAGTCATATACTCTCACTTTGAAGTATTCTGGAGTTCTGTTCATGAGCAGGTTGAGAGATATTTAATCACTACTTCTTGTATCAAATTTGCTTCTTTCTTTCTTTCTTTTTTTTTCCTGCTAAAACTAGTTTTAATGAAGGATGGCATGCCAAGAGGAAGACTCAGGCTAGCTGAGCATGGCCCCTCTCTGAGCCATTCCTGGAAGCTTTGCTCATCAGTTTTTCTTCTTCATGACCCTAAATCTATACCGATGTACTGCTGCTGCTAAGTCGCTTCAGTCGTGTCCGACTCTGTGCGACCCCATAGACGGCAGCCCACCAGGCTCCGCCGTCCCTGGGATTCTCCAGGCAAGGACACTGGAGTGGGTTGCCATTGCCTTCTCCAATGTGTGAAAGTGAAAGTGAAGTCGCTCAGTCGTGTCTGACTCTTAGCGACCCCATGGACTGCAGCCTACCAAGCTCCTCCATCCATGGGATTTTCCAGGCAAGAGCACTGGAGTGGGGTGCCATTGCCTTCTCCAAATTTGCTTCTTTCCATCACAGATTGATGGGGATGAGTTGATGAAATAGGCATATTTAATCCATAAGATACATTGAATAATAGCGCATGTGTAACTGCAAAGATAGTAAGTGTTCCTGTACTTCCCATCCTGGGGGTTTTTGCAAGGACAAATGGTGAATTGTCACTGAGCCTCCGTTGTTAAGAGATTGCCGGAGATTACCCCATCCTGGTGACTTCCCGGCTGGCTCAGACGGTAAAGAGTCAGCCTGCAACGTGGGAAACCTGGGTTCGATCCCTGGGTTGGGAAGATCCCTGGAGAAGGAAATGGCAACCCACTCCAGTATTCTGGCCTGGAAAATCCCATGGACAGAGGAGCCTGGCGGGCTATAGTCCACGGGGTCGCAAAGAGTCAGACACGACTGAGCGACTAATACACACACCACACTACACCCTATCCTGGATTTCGATGAAGCCACTCAAATCAAAGAAACCTTTGTCAGCTGTTTGGTGGTAAAAGAATTGTCATCCTTCTTCGAGGTGACTCTGTAAAGAGCTCTTTTTTATGTCTTTGAAGTGACCCCAGGGCAATGATTGGAAGTACTGGTCCTTGCTTTGCATAATAACCTAAGCTGGCAAGACCAAATAGACAGGTTTTGTGCAGCTTTGGAAATGTTTCTCTTCCTCAGAGTGAATTAAACTGGGGTGTCCTTACTCATGAATGGGGACCATGGGAGATGTGGGTTTCCAGGAGGAACAGATGAGGTCCTAAGGCTAGAGGCTCTCACACAGGCTGCCTAGGTTTGAATCTACCTTTTGCTAGATATGTGTCTTTAAGCAACCTCTGTGAGCTAGGTATGGTCGTGACCTCCAATTTAACAGCTAAGGAAACTGAAGGTTACTGCTGCAAAATATCACATGTTCACACACACACACACACACACACACCCTGTTGAATGACAGAGGTCGACAGAGTATGATCTTAACCATTGCTTTCCTATACACTTTATCAAGACCATAGCATTTATGTTTCTTCCCTAAAGGTATCTCTAAGCCAATGTTGGATTTAAAATCTGATGATAGCTTGGAAGTTGGAAAGTCTATATGGTGGCTAAATTTTGCCCATAGGCCAATTCTAGTCTACCTCTTTGCAGCCAGGGACCTCCAAGGGCCACTAGAAATATATGGCCAGAAACTAGAGTAGTCCTCTCCCCTTCACTTGAGTGCCAGCTGGACACAAGCTGGAGAAGCTTGAGCAAGTTTCCTTTTCTTTGTATTTTTTTGATTCAATATTTAATTTGAACTAATTGTAAAATGAAGGGCAGTTGTAACAAATAATGCAAGAAAATGCTCTATAACATTTGTCCAGTTACTTCCAATGGTAATATCTTAGTATAGTATAATATCACAACCAGAATATTGGCGCTGACCACTGATCTCATTCAGATCTCCCAGTTTTAACTTGTACTGGTTTCTGTGTGTGTGTTTAGTTCAGTACAGTTTTAACATATGTAGAATAGTGCATCCACCATGATAGCCAACATTTAGGTCACTCACGTGATCACAAGATTCCTCCTGGTGCCTTTTTATAAGTCCCACTTCCCTCCTGC
This sequence comes from Muntiacus reevesi, assembly GCF_963930625.1. NCBI lineage: Eukaryota > Metazoa > Chordata > Mammalia > Artiodactyla > Cervidae > Muntiacus > Muntiacus reevesi. Next base: position 32,200,471 of record NC_089271.1, on the reverse strand, counting down.
CAACTTGTATCATCTCACCCATGACAACAATGTTCATATCTCTAATTTTGTCATTTCAAAAATAGTATACAAACAGAATAATACAGAAATTAATACTTTAGGATTAGCTTTTTCAGTCAGATTGATTCCGTTGAGATCTAAGTTGTTTGCTGCATGTAGCAAATAGTTTACTTTTTATTGCAAATGTATATTGCTGATTCATTTATTGGGAAGGATGTCCCACAGTTTATTAAACCATTCCCTGATTGAGAGACATATTGATTTTTAGCATTTTGGACCTATAGCCAGTAAAGTTGTTCTGAACAGTCTTGTGCAGACTTTTGTATGGACATAAGTTTTCATTTCTCTGGAATAAATACCTGGAGTATAATTTCTGGTTTATATGATGGTTTCATATTTTGTTTCATCATTGGTACTGTTGTTGATTTTTGAAACTGCCAAACTGTTTTTCAGAGCAGAGGTAGAATTTTGCATTTTCATCAACACTGTATGAGTGATCTAGTTTCTCCATATCCTTGCTAGCAGTTGGTATTGTCACTATTTTTTATTTTGGCTGACCTGATAGATGTGTGGTGTTATCTCATTGTAGTTTTAATTTACAGTACCCTAATGGCTAGCAATGATGTCTTTCTAATTTACTTATTTGTCATCTGTATGTACTCTTCAGTAAAATATATCTGTGTCTTTTGTCCATTTTCTAGTGGACCTTTTTTATGTTTGAATTTTATGAGTAATTTATATATTCTAGATACTAGTCCATGTCCGTATGAGTGATGTACAAATATTACCTCCCTTTCTGTGTCTTATATTTCACTTTATTATTAGGCTCCTTTGCACAGCCAAATTTTAAAAATTCTGATGAAGTCCAATTTATCCATTTTTCTGTTTATGGGTTGTGCTTAATGTGTCAAGTATAAAAAGCCTTTGCTTAAATCACAAATACTATTTCCTGCATACATTTATAAAGTATTTATAGTTTTATGTTTTATAATTTAATTTTGTATCAAGTGTAAAACTTAATTTTCTTAACTATAAATGTTCACTTGCACCCGCACCATTTCTTGAAGACTCATTCCTCCATTGAAATGAATCTTCAAGACTCAAGACTCGCTTTTGCAATGATTTTAGAGTTCAGTTGGGCATGTTTGTGTAGGTGTATTTCTGTGTTCTCTGTTCTGTTGCATTGATCTATAACTCTGTCCATCCACCAATTCCACACTGTAGTTACATAGTTAGTCTCAACATTGGGTGGTATGATTCATCTCACTTTATTCTTGTCAAAATTGTTTCACCTACTATAGGGCTATATATTTTCATAGATATTTTAAAATAAGCTTCTCTGTGTCTATAAAAAAGACCTTGCTGATATTTTGGTAGGAATTTCATCAAACCCACATGTCAATTTGTGGAAAATCAACATCTTTTCCATGTTGAGTCTTCCAATTCATTAACACAGTGTTTCTCTCCACTTATAAGATTTTTTTTTTAATTTCTTTCATCATTTTGTGCCTTTTAACAGTTCTTCACATTGATTAGAGTGAGAGTATATTTTTGTATTTCTTATACACCTATAATGGTATTATCGTCTATTGTGTACATGATCACAAAAAGAAAAGGAAAATAAGAAAAGGTCCAAGCCTGCAGTTTTGAAAGGGAGGCAATTTTTTAAAAAATTAAATGACTATAACTAAATATACACCATATGTGTATGATGTTGAAGTAATTTTAAGTGATAAGGTTATAATTATTTATAGAGGGATTGATAGAGACCTATAATTTTTCATGAATGCAGAACATCCTTTTAATTACATTAAAGTCATGCATCAGTGTGTTTTTTAATTACTGTTCTTTAGCCTACAGTTTTATGATACATGTTGTAAAATGAAGACTGGTCCTTGCTTATATCCTAGTATTAACCAATAATCCCTGTATCATAAAGCAGATGATAAATTAATTAGAAAGTACTCAGTGTTCTAAATTTAAAAATAAACAAAGAAAGACCTCTTAAGTAGTTTAAACTCCAAAGGCATTATTTTACATAAATTAGGATGGATCTGTGTCATTTTCCCCATGTTTTCAATTATTTTCCAACATGTAAAACATTCAGATTGATACAGCTTCATAGATAATAAGCTGGGAAAAAGCAGGCTTGGTAACGAAGATATTTATATAAAGTTCTGAACTTTATTGAGATGAAGAAAAAAAAAATAGGGGCCATTTCTACCTCCCCTCCCCACAGTGGTTCATATATATCAGTTGAAACTTCACCTTCTATAGTTATGTTTTTGAAAGCATCTCTTTAGTTAAGTACAATGGGAAAATCTGTTAGCTTATGGACTAGTTTAGGGGCACAGAGACCAGAAAAAATAAGACAGTTTGGAATCAAACTTGATAACTTCATGCACATTCTGCAGCACTGTAATAAATTTTTTCAGTTACCATGTTTTTGCAGAGTGGAGTGTATATATGAGTGGAGCGACTTATTCATGTAGATACAAACATTGAGATACACAATTTTAGGCTTTTTATCACTAAGTATAGTACTTCATGGGCTTCCCAGGTAGCTCAGTGGTAAAGAATTTGCCTGCCAGTTAGGAGATGTAGGTTCGATCCCTAGGTCTGGAGATTTCCTGGAGGAGGGAATGGCAACCTACTTCAGTATTCTTGCCTAGAGCATCCCATGGACAGAGGAGCCTGGTGGGTTACAATCCATAGGGTGGCAAAGATTTGGACACAACTGAGTGACTGAGCACACATACAGAGAACTCTGAAAGCAGATGAATCATTATGATTGTTGCTCTAAATGACAAAACATTCCATTGCTTTAACCCTTACTGCTGAAGTCAAAACTCATATGCAGTTCAGTGTAGAGGTGCTAAACTTTAGTCTCAAGTTCTAATAAGTATTTTATACTCTAACCACCAGATATAGCTGTGAAAAATTTAGAGACTGTTTAGATACACAGAAGCATATTGCATTAAAGTAACTATGAATCCCATTCATTTTCATCTTATACTTTATTACCTCAAAGGGTAATTGATTTTTCTGATCTCCCTGTATCAGCCATGACCCTGGCAAGAAATAGAATCTGACACAGATGGTTCACTGAAACACAGTAAAGGGAGTGTTTTGAGAGCTGTCGGTGGGTTTGCAGGACACAAAAAGGGCTATCAGGATACAGACTACCAATGGTAGGACATTGTTGAATGTCCCTCTTCCCAAATCTGAAGGGTCAAATGAAAGAAGTTTCATTCTCTAAATCCAGTAGCATTCTGTCATCATATGCACTATTTCCACATGTTTTGACATATCCTCTATTTAGTCTCTGTTTTGCCCTTAAGTAATGTCTCAGTATAGCTGTATTTTTTGAGTGCAGTTTGATTGTAAACCGTGAGCTCCAATACTTTTGTCAAGTAAACAAGCCAAAGCAAAAAAGTTTGCTAATAAATAGAATTCCTTGTATTTGTCACCAATATAACCACCCACTTTCGAGTCTCCTTTTTTCATTGGCACATAAAATAAATCTTCATCAAATTGCATTATATGTAAAACTTCATTCATTTCACATTTTTGCTATTATTCATATAAACTATATTCATTATTTTTTGATCGCTATATTTTATCTATTAATAATAATATGATGAGGTACTGAAGTGTATCATAATTTTGTCAATTGCAATTAATGAAAAGTGTTTCTGTTTAGGATATGTCTTACTTATTGCCGTTGTTTTTAAGATCAGATCATGGTTTTAAGGAAGAGATAGATGTATTGCATTTTAGAACAATCTATTCAAGTGAATAAAATAATACATCCATGAAATAAATCCAGTATGAGGTAGGACAGTGGAAGAATGGATTTCACATGGAAAATAAGGCCCAAATAGGATGGGAAGGGATTGGAAAGAAATGCCTCAGACCCTCTCTCCCTGCCTGCAATCTTGTCTGTACCTCTCATTCAGAGACCGCCAGTGGCTAGTTAGTCAATGACCTAAGAAGATGTCATTTGTAAGAATCAACCTCACAGACACATAGCAGAACAAAGAAGGGCCAAAAGGGATTTGGACCAGACCAGTGAGAAAAGAGTGGAATGAAATATTTAAATTGTTGACAGGAAAAAAAAAAAAACAAAACCTACCAACCTAGAATTCTATATCAGTAAATTATCCTTTGAAAGTGAAGGATGAATAAATACTTTATCATACAAACACAGAGGGAATTTGTGGCCAGTAGGTCTGCCTTACAAGAAATGTCAAAAGAAGTCCTTCAGAGAGAAAGAAAATCATGTAGGTCAGAAAGTTGTATCAACATACAGAAAAGAGCATTAGAGAAGGAAGAAATGAAAGTAAAATAAAATCTCTTATTCTTCTTATCCCTAGTGATATAAAAGTTATCTCTTTGTGCAAAATAATAACCACAACAATGTATTAGGTGATCAGAGCTTATGGATAAGTGAATGACAGCAACGTTTTACATTTTGAAAAGGAAGAGCAGGGAATATTCTGCTATTAGGTACCTCTATGCCTGGAAAATCCCATGGACCAAGGAGCCTAGCCTACAGTCCATGGGGTCGCAAAGAGTCGGGCACAACTGAGTGATTTCACTTCATTTCACTTCACCACCTATAAAGGAAAAATGGATTGGAGTGGGGGGCAGAGAAAATGCCTTAATTCCTTGCTTGAATCCCATAACTAATTCAGGTTCAACTTCATCATAAATTATTTCATTTTGCTTTCTTCCCAATAAATGAAGAGAAATAGCAGGGCGGGGGGAATGGGGATTGTAAGGTAGAAGTAAGAGCCTCAGATAGTCTATCTTTTCTCATGGATTTAGCTGCTGCTGCTAGCCTTGTCTCAACTCACAAATTTCATATTTTTATACAAACCCCCCTTGAAAGACCCAACTGTATTATCAAACTTTCCTGTTTTCAAATTGCACATTTATTGACATGATCCTTCTCCAAATTCCATTTTGTCTATTAGGAATTGATGCCTATCTTTAGTCTTACTTTCCTCCAGTCTTCTAAAAGTATTACCTCAGAATCTTGAAATCCTTAAAGGTACTTCATTTATTAATGTTAAGAGAAGCATGTAGCTTTGAAGACAAAGATAATAATGGAAAAGGCAAACACACACATGTGAACCTAAACACATATATTAAACCTGGTTCAAAGACTCAACAGACTTAGCAGTATTCCAGCTAAAGCCTAAAGATGAGGCTAACCCTGAAACTTCACAAAAAATTTTTCAATATTCTAAAAATGATTAAGGAATTACGAGTGCTTTAGGTTTGGTGAATTCAATTGAATCCAGCAGAGTATAGGGATATTTAAGCAATAAGGTTTAATATAATAAGGGTTATAGACTACTTTTTAAGCAACCAGACCTCAGAATTTTTAAACACTTTTAAAAAATCAAATGAACTTTGGGAAGTAAAACCTATATAAGCCATGTTTTAAATCCTCTTCTAAATCTAGTCCATTTTTGAAACCTCAGAGTCCAATAAAATACTTTCTGTAGTTTCCACTTTCAGGCTTCAGTGAGTAAGTAGATTCTTATGAGACTCAGGAAAAATGTTGAGCCAAATTTTAAATGATCATCATTTTGAGGGTTTTTTTTAAGAATTTATTTTTAAATTGTTGTTTAGTAAGACCTTCAAAATAGAATGCCACTCAAGTAAAGACAAGTCTTTCTCACTGTGTCACTCTCTCAAAGGTTATGAGAATATTTTATGTAGCTTCATCTGCTACACAAGTCCTCTCTAACCTTCTCTTCAGCTTTGCCAGGAAACTAATGAAACCTGAATGTCAGGATTCCTCCAATTCATAGAACTCTTCAAAGATGCCAGTAAAGCTTTCAGGTAGCCACAGGCTTGAAAATTAGGCAAAACAAAAAAGGTCCTCAAATTTTAGGGCCAACATTTTTGGACGAAGATCACTGTCACCTCTTGTTTTATAGGATGGCTCAGTCAACCTTTACAAAACTTTATCAGGGTGAAAACTTTGCCTTGCTCTGGACAAATGGGCACAAAAAAAGAGCAGGAAAAGTAACATATGGGCAATTTTTTTAAAACTTGAAGAAAGAAATTAGGAAAAGGTTTTGACTTGAGCCTGTAAATTTGTTGAAGCTGCAATTTAACTGTCATTCACATAGATTTATATTATTTTTGTCACTCTTGTGCAGTAATAAGTTGGTCTAGGCTTTCAATAAATATATATATAAAATGCATTTTGAATATTAAGTAAGGACAAAGTGTCACTTAGAGCCTGTTTTTCTGATATTTAATTAAAAGATACCCAGAATTTTTATTTGAAGATTTAAACTCTTCTTGAGCTAGAGAATTGTAACTCTCAAATATGTTATTTATAACCCAGTCACTGTAGCCTTTTAGAACAAAGTGCAAAGATCATTATAAACATGACAATTGCTGTCATTTATTCTCCAGTGTGTTTTACCCTTATTAATGGTTTCTGTGCATATATGTCAATGTCCTGTATATCCTGTCTAAAGATGTTGGCCATGGGCCAAACCCAGGGTGCCATCTTTTTCAAATTATTTTAGATAATTGCAGATTTACATGCATCAGCAGATGAGATGGCTGGATGGCGTCACTGATGCATTGGATATGAACTTGGGCAAACTTTGGGAGATGGTGAAGGGCAGGGAGGGCTGGAGTGCTGCAGTCCATTGGGTCACAAAGAGTTGGACACGACTGGGCAAGTGAACAAGATTTACTTGCAGTTGTTAAAAAAACAATAGATCTTGTGTATTGTTTTACCCAGTCCCTTCTAGTGATAGCATATAATACAACTGTAGTACAATATCACAACTAGGATATTGACAGAACAATTAAGGTACAGAATATCTCCATCCCAACAAGGAACCCTCATGTTAATATTTTTTTTTTGCAAAATCCACTTCCTTCCTGCCCCCCCCGCCCTCACTTCCTAGCCATGGAAACCACTAGTCTGAATACCTTTTGGATAATTTTGGCATTTCTATAATGTTATAAACATGGATTTATAGAGTATATAGCCTTTTAGAATTGGTTTTGCTCACTCAGCAAAATTTTCTGGAGAGTGTTCTGTGTTACTGTTTAAAATTGATTGTTCTCTTTATGTCTGGGTAGTATTAATTTAGATATGTACCAGTTTGTTTAGCCTTTCACTTGTTGAAGGTCTTTTCAGTGAGTTGTTTCCAGTTTCTGTGCATTATAAATACATCTGCAAAGATTGCTTATGTATAAGTTTTTGTGTGAATAAGAATTTTCATTCCTCTGAAATTAATGCCCTGTAGTGAAACTTTTGTATTGTACAACATCTGCATGTTTATTCAAAGCTGCCAAACTATTGGGTTGGCCAAAAAATTGTTCAGGATTTTCCATAATATTGTACAGATAAACCCAAGCAAACTGGCCAAACAAATATTTTTTCAGAGTACCATTTCCTAATAAGTTTTTGGAGTTTTTTTTATTAGTTTATTTTTATTATGAGTTTTAAGAGTTCTTTATGTATTATTGATACTAGTCATTAGTTGGATATGTGGTTTTCAGATATTTTTACATTAGATTACTTTTTCCTTAGGAAGAAACATTTAAAAATTTTGTTGAAGTCTGATTTATCAATCCTTCTTTTTTTATAGGCTAGTGTTTTTAATGTAAAATTCAAAAATTATTCCTAGTCTTAGACCCTAAAATTTTTTTATTGTTTTCTAAAATACCTAGATTTTTATGTTTTAACTCTAAATTCATTATCCATTTTTAGCTCTTTTGTATAAGGTATGAAACTTAAATGTCTAGCACCATTTGTTGAAAAGGTTACTTTGTTCCACTGAGTTGTTTTTGGATCTTTGTCTGAATCAGTTCTTCATATTTGTGTGATCCTTTATTCTGTTCCATTGATCTGTGTGTCTGTTCTGTCACTAGTACAATGCTATCTTGATTATTATAGCTTTACATTATGTCTTACAATCTGATAGACTTGTTCTTCCTACCTTATTCATCTTTTTCAACATTGTTTTAGTCATTCCAGTTCCATTGCTTTCCCCTGTCAACAACAACAACAAAAAAACTTTGCTCTGTATCAAGCTAATTCTGGACTCATTAAAGGTATTAGAATTGTGTCCTCTTCCATTTTATGGAAAAGATTTTGTAAAATTGGTGTGAATCCTTCTTTAAAAGTTTGGTAAAATTTTCCAATGAGACCATCTGGACATGAAGATATATTTTTCTGAAGTTTTAAAATTATTAGCTTCATTTCATTATTAGTTATAGAATTATTCAAATGATCTGTTTCATATTGAGTGATTTGCTATAGTTAGTGCTTTATGAGGAACTGGTCCATTTCATCCAAATTGTCAAATATTTGTGTGAATAACTGCCTATAGTAGTTCCTTATTGTCTTTTTTTATATCTATCAAGTCTATATATATTACTTTCTTTTTATATATACCTGTTTCATTCTTAACATTGGTCATTTGTGTGTCCTCATTTTTTTTTTTAATTGGTCACTCTTGTTAGCACTTTGTCAATTTTACTGATCTTTTTGAAGGATGGGTCCTTTGTTTCATTGATTTTCTCTACTTTTCTGTTTTCAATTTCTTTGATTTCTGATGTTTATTATTTCCTTTTTCTGCTTGGTTTGGTTTTATGTTGCTCTCTACTTTATAGATTCTTGGAGTGAGAACTTAGATTATTGATTTGAAATTTTCCCTCTTTTGTAGTGTATGCAATTGAGAACAACTTTTTCAATACACTGCTTTATTTAACATATTTGACAGTCTCTTGTGGTAGGCAATGCATCTAGTGTTATCTTTAAAATCTGACCCCTCTCTTAGGTACCTCACCCAGACAAATGCCATCAAACTTATTTGAGTTCATTTAACACATAGATTAAAATTTAAAATTTTCTTTTAATACGCTTAAAGCATAGTCCCCTTGAAGGCAGGGAACAAGAGTTATTTACCTTACAGACTTAATGCAGATACTCTGGCTCTAATAAATGTTTGATAAATAAATGCATATCCATTCTGCAGCTCAGTGCTATTGTTTTTCTATATTTATTTATTTACATATTTGTCTGCACCAGGTCTTAGTTGTGATGCATGTGGAATCTTTATTGTGGCCTGTGAACTCTCAGTTGCGGTACATGGCATCTAGTTCCCTGACCAGGGATCAAACTCAGACCCCCTGCATTAGGATTGCAGAATCCCAGTCACTGAATCACCTGCGAAGTCCCTCAATGCCATTGGTTTAAATGAGTATTTGATACTGCAGTCATCCCACAGTGCAAGAGTCAGAATCATTTCTGACATATACTTGAACACTGATTTTGTCTGCCACTCTCAAAGGAGTCAGTCTTTAATTTTGAGTATTACAATTATCTGCAATGTACATTCCTCTCTTCCTCCCTCATCCCTTTTCTCTCTTTTTTTTTTTTTCCAACTGGTATCATTGACCTCCTCTTATCCTCAATACACTTTTGAGAACTGATATAAACCTAAATAAATAGTAACCAGTCCTTAACATTAAGAACATTAAGTCCTTAACATTACAGTTGAGTAGAAAAGTGCATTCATGTAATTAGACCTAACTACAAACGAGACCAAGGGTGAAGCTCAAAATATCTTCATAGAGAAGGTAAACTTCAACAAAGCCCAGAAGGATAAGAAAACATACAATACACAGACAAAGGTTCAAAGTTAAGGAAATTGCAAGCAAAGGCAATAGTATATACATAACAAAATGATAGGCAATGGAAATGAAGCAGTTCACAACTCCTCTTTTGATAGAGTTTGCTCTCCGGCATGTAATTCACATATTAAATATATATCCAGTTTATTTATTATACATGCAGCAAAGGAGAAAAGTACCATGCAAGGAGAATATTTATGGTGAACTTTTGAAATAATTTGAAATACAGTGATAGAAAAGCACATGAGATCACTTCAGTGGAATTCAGAGAGGTATAATGCAGTTGAAAAATGAAGGCAAGAGCTAGTTTGCAAAGGGTATGTTCACCCCTTATATTTTCCTCTAGGATATCATATTAATACTGAGTATCCTTCCAAGACTGATACTGTAGGTCTGAGCCCATGTGCTGATCATTCTTCACTTGCATCAGTGACTCCATTCCCCAGTACCACATCCCCTTAACAACATTCTCTGCCTTACTCTGTCCTGGGAAGCTTAGCTCTTCATCTCCATCACCATGGCCTCCTGCACACCATCAGCAAATTGTGTGACAGCAGGATATCAGAGGGCAGGTGGAAAAGAAGTTTCAGGTATCTATTCTCCACTTTCTGTGTGCCTCACTAAACTCCTGCTGCTGATTGTCTGTTACTATTCTGACAACATTATTCCGTCCCTCTGACCCATCAGACCAGGAGGTGGAAACGAATTCCCCCTTTTACTGTTATCTGAATGACTCACCATCTTTTATTTGTTCTCATCATCCTGCTTACACCTCTGTCCATGGTTATTTCAACAGATCATTTTCTGCTAATGCTTTTGTGTCTGCCTGTTTCTTGCCAGGACCTTGACTGATATAGTATAAAAGGTGGAACCATGACATCTTGGAACTGATCCTCAGTTCTCTGACATCAATGCATTTAATTTCTTTGTACTCATTATAACTTTCCTTTATTCAGAAATCTTAACACCTTCATTAATTCCTATGTATTTACCTCCTAAACTGTTTGACAATCAGTACGTGAGTTAGGCATCTGATATTTTTGCAATACAGATAAATAACTTTTACATATACTTGATGGCTCAGTTGGTAAAGAATCTGCCTACAATGTAGGAGATCCCGGTTCTATTCCTGGGTCAGGAAAATCCCCTGGAGAATGGATAGGCTACTCACTCCAGTATTCTTGGGCTTCCCTTGTGATTCAGCTGGTAAAGAATCTGCCTGCAATGTGGGAGACCTAGGTTCAATCCCTGGGTTGGGAAGATCCCCTGGAGAAGGGAAAGGCTACCCACTCCGGTATTCTGGCCTGGAGAATTCCATGGATTGTATAGTCCATGGGGTTACAAAGAGTCAGACTGAGTGACTTTCACTTTCAATAAGTAAATAAATGCCCTTTGTCTTGACTGTATAGATAACATCACTGTATAGTACCTATCTCTAAAATCAAATCATGTTGTAAGTGTCATAGAGTTCATTGCCTAAGGAAATATCAGTTAAGATATGCTTTGAGTTTTCCAAGTTTTAACTCTTTTTTGTCCATTGGAAAAATTCTGAATATTTAAGAATGAATTCACAAGGCTCCAGATATCCATTTACTAGTTTTAAAACTAGTTAAAACTAGTTTTAATGGGAATTAAAATATTGTCAAATCAGTATAAATTGCACACACGCAGAGAGAGAAGTAATCTCAGGTATCAACATAGATTGAGTGGGAAACCTGGACTTCGAACCCTATCTAGTAGTAACAAGGAAGCAATCCCCTTTCCACCCTCCTCCAAAGCATTGCCAGGAAAGGCTAGCTAAAGCTGAGGGTTTAAATAAGATCCAGAGTCTGATATCATAATACCCTTAATTTCCAAGCTTCCATTTAAAAATATTCATCAAACCATGAAAAAGGAAAATCTCAACTTGAATGAAAAAAGACAACAGTCACCTACACTGAAATGACATAGGTGATAGGATTATTTTCCAAGGGTATTAAAGCAGCCATTTTTTTTAATGGTTCAATAAGGAATTACAAACTTGCTTGCAACAAATAAAAACTAGAAAGTCTCAGCAAGAAATGGAAGACATATAGAACCAAATGAAATTTTAGAACTGAAAAGTAATCAAAATAAATTTGATGGTCTCAGTAGCAGATTGGAATGGACAGAGGGCAAAATCTGTGAACAGGAAGATAGAACAAATAGTAATTACCCAGTATGAACAAGAAAGAATATAGACTGACAAAAAAAATGAACAGATCCTCAGTGACCTTGCAGGGTTATAATAAAAGATCTATGATGCATGTCACTAGAGTCTTGAAAGGAGAGAAAAAAGAAAGTGTTGCTGAACAATAGCTTGAAAAAAATAATAACTTAAAAATAGCCTAATTTGGCAAAAGACAAAACCCTACAGAGGCAAGAAGCTGAGAGACCCAGAGATCTGTGCCTACACGCATCATAGTCAAACTTCTGAAAACTAATAATAAAGCGGGGGCGGGGGAGGGGGCAACACCTTGAAAGCAGTGAAAGAGAAAGGACACTTTATCTATAGGCAAAAAGAAATGAAATGACAGAATTTTTTATGAGAAGCCATAGAATCCAAAAGAAAATGACATGACATCTTTCATGCGATTAAAGAAAACTATCAGTGTCCAGAAAATAAAAGAGGCACATTTTATGAGGCAAGAAAAAATCTGATTCCAAAACTAGACAAACATGGTACAATAAGAAAAAAAGAAGACTACAGACCAATGTCCTTCATGGATATAGAGGCAAAAATTCCTAACAAAATTTGGTATATCATAATAACTAGCTTAAAAAGAATGAAAACATGATTTTATCAATTGACACAGAGAAAGGAAAGTTAGACAAAATTCAACACCCATTCATGATTAAAAAAATAAAACCTTAGAAAACAAGAAATAGAGGATTTCAGCTTGATACAGCACATCTACAAAAATTCTATAGCCAACATCATAATAATGGTGAAAGATTTTAAAGCCTTTTCTCTTAGCAGGATCAAGGCAAAGATACTTGCTTCCATTCCTGCTACTTTTGTAGTAGTGGAAATTCTAGCCAGCACAAAAATGCTAAAAAGTATATAAAAAAGCTTAAAAAACCAGGATGGAAAAGTTAAAATTGTCCCTATTTGCAGATGTTATGATAGGCTATGTAAAGCATCCTAGGGATTCCACAAAATTACTCATAGAAATAGTTAGTCCAGCAAGGTCTCAAGATACAAGATCAACATACAAAGTCAATTATATTTCTATATACAAGAAGTGAAATACTATAAATCAAAATTTAAAATACAACATCTTAAAATAACTCCAAAAAGGGGGGATACTTATGAACATAACAAACATATACAGGATCTATATACTGTAAACTTAAAAAAAAACAACAAAAAAAAAACTAAAGACCTAAATGGTATAAACACTGTGTTCATGGACTAAGGACTATAATAGAGTAAATATGCCATTTTACCTGCAGTTATTCTATAGTTCTAATGCAATTCCTATCAAAATACCAGCAAGCTATTGTGTACATATGAACAAGCACCAAATTGTCTGAATCATTTCTGCCTTCTTTTTTGCTGGCCTCAGTACCGATAAACTTCCCATAACCAACACATTTCTCCATTGGCTTTATTTAAAGATAGATTTTTTAAAAACTCACCTATTAGTTAGTATGCTGTAATGTTCTTTATCTTTCTGGCTTACTTCACTGTGTATAATGGGCTCCAGTTTTATGGAATTTAGAAAGATGGTAAGGATAACCCTGTATGCAAAACAGAAAAAGAGACACAGAAGTACAGAACAGACTTTTGAACTCTGTGGGAGAAGGTGAGGGTGGGATGTTTCGAAAGAACAGCATGTATATTATCTATGGTGAAACAGATCACCAGCCCAGGTGGGAGGCATGAGTCAAGTGCTCGGGCCTGGTGCACTGGGAAGACCCAGAGGAGTCGGGTGGAGAGGGAGGTGGGAGGGGGGATCGGGATGGGGAATACGTGTAACTCTATGGCTGATTCATGTCAATGTATGACAAAACCCACTACAATATTATAAAGTAATTAGCCTCCAACTAATAAAAAAAATTAAAAAAATAAATAAATAAATAATCACCTATGAATATACGCCATTATAGAATGTATAACATTTCAACCAACATAGATCATTGTGGAGAAGGGAAATAGTCCAGAAATGTTTCTCTCCCCAAGTCAATAAATTTGTGAGCTTTGCATAAAAATCTTAGTTATCATACCTGTTTATTCCCAGCTTGTTTATCCTTTGAAGCTCTATTAGTCATAGTGGGCTTAAAATTATCTTAGATAATTACATAAGTGGGGGAAATGATTCAGACCCCTAACAAATAACATAAAATACTGCCATTAAGGTTTTCAATTTCTTGAGAATTCACTCCTTGTTACTTTTAAGTTTACCCTAATCAGCTCTTTCTAAATAATAGTCCACCCATTTTATGATAGAGGGATTACTGGTTAGTATTCAAATGTAAGCAAGAACCAATCTTCATTTTACAACATGTATCTTAAAACTGTAGGCTAAGAACCTACTGTATAGCACATGGAACTCTTCTCAACGCTATGTAATGTCCTTAATGGGAAAATAATCTTAAAATAAATGGATATATGTATATGTATAACTGATTCACTTTGCCGTACATCTGAAACTAACATGACACTGTAAACCAACTATTCTCCAATATAATTTTTAAAAATAAAAAGGAATTAAAAATCAAACTGTAGACTATAGAAAGTAATTTAAAAACGTGCTAATGTAAGCCTTCAATGTAATCAAAGTATGCTTTGCACTTTTTAATTTAATTGGAATATAGTTGATTTACAATGCTGTGTTAATTTCTGCTGTACACCAAAATGACTCAGTTATACATATACATGTATGTATATATGTCTATACATCTTTTAAAAACTATTTTCTCCCATTATAGTTTTTCATAGAATACTGAGTTTAGTTCTCTGTACTATGTTGTTTACTCATCCCATATATAAAACTTACATGTGCTAACCCCAACCCAGGTCATTCCTCCTCCAAACCCCTTGGCAACCACCAGGCTGTTCTCTATGTCTGTGATTCTCTTTCTCTTTCCTAGACAGGTTCTTTTGTGTCATATTTTAGAGTTCACATTCAAGCGATATCATATCGTATTTGTCTTTCTGACTTACTAGTATGATAATCTCTAGTTGCATCCTTGTTGCTGCACATGGCATTATTTCATTCTTTTTTATGACTGAGTAGTACTCCATTGTCTATATGTACCACATCTTCTTTACCCATTCATCTTCAGTGGACATTTAGGTTGCTTCTATGTCTTGGCTATTGTGAATAGAACTGCTATGAACATAGAGGTGTATATATCTTTTTGAATTACAGTTTTGTCTTGATATATGTCCAGAAGTGGGTGCTTTGTGCTTTTGATAAAGTAAAGTTCTGTATTTTAATGTGGTTTTTTTTTCAGAATAGTACTTTGGTATCCTGCGTTCTTTTCTTTCTTTGTGCAATCACATGAATAACAGATAGTGATATTATTTAGACATATGAAAGAAACAATATAATCATAATACAAAGCACTATTAGAAAGCACAGTATGACACAATAAATTAAAGATGACCTAAATATTGGAAGTATATATTGTGTCAATGGATTATAAGACTCAACATGATAAAAATGAAATTTATCCAAATTGATCTATTTAATGCAACCCTTGTCAAAATTAAGGAAGATATTTTATTGTTAGATCCATAGAGCTGTTTATCTAATATCTTTATGTTAAGACACAGGACCTAGAATGTGTAAAATGATTTTTAAAAAGAATGACATAGTGGGATAAATAACTCTGTCTAATGCTTAATCATATAGCTACAGTAATTAAGGCTGTATGGTACTGGAAGAAAGATAGACACATAAATCAATAGGACAGAGGCTCAGTCCCAGAAGTAGATCTGCACACATGTGACCGGGTGGTTTTTGAGAAAGGTACAAAAATTATTCAGGGCAAAGGTGGTTTTTCCATAAATGGCATTGAGGTAATTGAAAATCTGTAAGCAAAAAAAGAAAAAAAAGAAGAAAACAAACTTTACACTGTATACAAAAATGAACTTAAATTTAATTCTAAGGGAATTTCCTTAGCAGTCTAGTGGTTAGGACTCTGAACTTCCACTGCCTGTGAGCCCAGTTTCAATCCCTTGTTGGGGAACTAAACTCCTGTAAGCAGAGCAGAGTGGCTAAAAATCAATCAATCAATAAAATTAAAAAAGGAAAATCCATTTAAATATAAGTATAGAATTATATTACAAAAAGAAAAATTAAGAGAAAATCTTCATGAGTTAAAACTTGAAGAATTCTTGAGCAAGATGCACCATATAAGAAAAAATTCAATAAATAAATAAATTTTTTAAAAAAATTTGAAACTTTTGCTTTGAAATTACCCTATTAAAAAATGAAAAGATGAGCTACATACTGGAAGAATATATCTGTAAAACACATATCTAGCATAGGACTCATGTCTAGAGTATATAAAGATTACTGAAAATTCAGCAGTTACAACCAAAGTATCCAGTTGGAAAATGAGCAAAAGATGTGGACAGACATTTCACTGAAAAGTATATTCAGATGGAAAATAAGAACAAGAAAGAAAAATGTTCAGTGTCAGTAACCATTCAGACAATTAAAATTAAGACTGCCATGATATATCTCTACTTGCTTAAGACAAAAATGTATGTATAATATTTGTGCGTGTCTGTGTGTGTATATATACACACACACATATATGTATATATGACAATACCAAGAAAAATATGGAGAAATTGGATCACTCACATTGCTGGCAGATATATAAAATGGTACAAACCCTCAAGAGAATATTTTGGTAGTTTCTTTTTAAAAACTAAATATATATTTACCATATGACCCAGCAACTTTACTCCTGGGCATTAATCCAGATAAATAAAATATATATATAGTTGATTGTTTGGCAGGTTTTTTTGTAGTAACCAAAAACTGGAAATAACCAAAATGGTCTACAGTGAACAAATGCCTTAACAGACTATAATATATCCATGAAATGGACTAGTACACAGTAATAAAAGTAAATGGGTTTTTGGTGCAGATAAAAACTTGAATGGATCCCTAAGACACTATGCTAAGTGAAAAATGCTAATCTCAGATGGTCACATACTGAATGATTGCTTTTATCTAACATTCTTGAAATGACAAAATTATACTGATGAAGAACAAATTAGTAGGTACCAGGCTACTGGAGGATGTTGTTTGGTGTGACTATAAAGGAAAAGATTTCTGTGCTGATAGAATGACTCTGTATTGTGATTGAGCTGTGGTTACACAAATCTCCACACATAATAAAATGACAGAAATATATACAGTATATCAATGTCAATTTCCTGGTTTTAATATTGTGTTATAGTTATCTTAAATGCAGTTGTTGGGGGAAAATGAGTGAAGAGTTTATGGAACCTCTCTATACATTCTTTGAAAATTTCTGTGAATCTATCATTCAGTTCCATTCAGTTCAGTCGCTCAGTCATGTCTGACTCTTTGCGACCCCATGAATTGCAGCAAGGCAGGCCTCCCTGTCCATCACCAACTCTTGGAGTTTACTCAAACTCATGTCCATCAGGTCGGTGATGGCATCCAGCCATCTCGTCCTCTGTCATCCTCTTATCCTCCTGCTCCCAGTCCCTCCCAGCATCAGGGTCTCTTCCACTGAGTCAACTCTTCGCATGAGGTGGCCAAAGTACTGGAGTTTCAGCTTCAGTATCAGTCCTTCCAATGAACACCCAGGACTGATCTCCTTCAGGATGGACTGGTTGGATCTCCTTGCAGTCCAAGGGACTCTCAAGAGTCTCCTCCAACACCCCAGTTCAAAAGCATCAATTTTTCGGTGCTCAGCTTTCTTCACAGTCCAACTCTCACATCCATACATGATCATTGGAAAAACCATAGCCTTGACTAGACAGACCTTTGTTGGCAAAGTAATGTCTCTGCTTTTCAATATGCTGTCTAGGTTGGCCATAACTTTCCTTCCAAGGAGTAAGCGTCTTTTAATTTCATGGCCACAATCACCATCTGCAGTGATTTTGGAGCCCAAAAAATAAAGTCTGCCACTGTTTCCATGTCTCCACATCTATTTCCCATGAGGTGATGGGACCAGATGCCATGATCTTAGTTTTCTGAATGTTGAGCTTTAAGCCAACTTTTTCACTCTCCTCTTCCACTTTTATCAAGGGGCATTTTAGTTCCTCTTCACTTTCTGCCATAAGGGTGGTGTCATCTGCATATCTGAGGTTATTGATATTTCTCCTGGCAATCTTAATTCCAGCTTGTGCTTCTTCCAGCCCAGCCTTTCTCATGATGTACTCTGCATATAAGTTAAACAAACAGGGTGACAATATACAGCCTTACCATACTCCTTTTCCTATTTGGAACCAGTCTGTTGTTCCATGTCCAGCTCTACCTGTTGCTTCCTGACCTGCATACAGGTTTCTCAAGAGGTAGGTCAGGTAGTCTGGTATTCCCACCTCCTTCAGAATTTTCCACAGTTTATTGTGATCCACACAGTCGAAGGCTTTGGCATAGTCAATAAAGCAGAAATAGATGTTTTTCTGGAATTCTCTTGCTTTTTTGATGATCCAGTGGATATTGGCAATTTGATCTCTGGTTCCTCTGACTTTTCTAAAACCAGCTTGAACATCTGGAAGTTCTCGGTTCACATATTGCTGAATCCTGGCTTGGAGAATTTTGAGCATTACTTTACTAGCATGTGAGACAAGCGCAATTGTGCAGTAGTTTGAGCATTCTTTGGCTTTGCCTTTCTTAGGGATTGGAATGAAAAACTGATCTTTTCCAGTCCTGTGGCCACTGCTGAATTTTCCAAATTTTCTGGCATATTGAGTGCAGCACTTTCACAGCTTCATCCTTCAGGATTTCAAATAGCTCAACTGGAATCCCATCACCTTCACTAACTGTTCGTAGTGATGCTTTCTAAGGCCATCTTGACTTTACATTCCAGGATGTCTGACTCTAAGTGAGTGATCACACCATTGTGATTATCTGGGTCATGAAGTTCTTTTTTGTACAGTTCTTCTGTGTATTCTTGCCACCTCTTCTTAATATCTTCTGCTTCTGCTAGGTCCATACCATTTCTGTCCTTTATTGGGCCCATTTTTGCATGAAATGTTCCCTTGGTATCTCTAATTTTCTTGAAGAGGTCTCTAGTCTTTCCCATTCTGTTGTTTTCCTCTATTTCTTTGCATTGATCGCTGAGGAAGGCTTTCTTATCTCTCCTGGCTATTCTTTTATAAAACCTTAAGAGAAGTATGAGTATTCTACATTAATGTAAAATTTATTACAGGTGCCAAACAAATCCTGACAATTGACTAAAGCTGAAAGACAAGATGTAGCTAAGGGCATTCAGATCTATTAGTGTTTGGTACTCTGGATGTTTCTTTAGATATTAACCAAGACAAGTTTTGGGTATATTTGGAGCAAGAGTTGTTTTGGAAATATACATTTCAGGGTTTTTCAAAACTGGCCACGAATTAGCTCACCTGTCAAACAGAGTACTGTGTCCTACTCCCAGAGATTTTTTCAATTTTCAGGTTTCATGTGTACTCTCATTTCTAAAATGTTCCTACGTGATGTTAATGCTGTTGCTTCATGGACTACACTTCACAAATCCCTGATAAGCTGCACACGTACCTTGGCTGAAATGTGGGTTTATATCTACAGGGAACTCATGATACAAGGTGTAAAGGAACTTATATTCTGAGCAGTATTGCATGCCATTGCATAGGACAGGGAATGTAACATGCAGATGTGGATCCATGTCACTCCTAAAACATTTCTCTTAGCACATTTCATAAAATTGTTTGCTGTATACATATTTAGACAACCACACTAAAGAGATGAGGTGACCTATAGAGAAAATTTTAAATCTACTTTGGATGATAGTAATTTAAGTACAGTTCCCCCCGAATTAAAATCAGGGCTTGTGTTTTATTTCATACAGATTTTATTGAGGAGATTGGTAATATTATGATATCCCAAAATATAAAATGTATAACTATTAAAGTAAACATCATAGTCTGACTCCCATATGTCAGGTTTTTTTTTTCCTATTTTTATCTACAATTTATTTCTGTGCCAAGTAATTGAATGCTTGACATAGAAAAATGAGTCTGTCACTTTAACAAATGGTACTATAAAAACACTCAAACAAATAATTTTAGCAGAGATTATAGTAATTGCAGAAGAAATATCTTTCTCAAATGTGTTACCAGTATTTCCTATAAATATTGGGCTCACCTATTGCATTAAAAATAAAAATAAGAAAGGAGAAAAAGAAGCCTTCTCTTGGCAAAGAATAGTTTAGAAACATTTTGAATGGTTTATTAGAGTTGTGTTCATTTAATACAGAAGATTTCTTCTGAGAATCATTACATAGTTGATCATTAACTCAGTGTCTAAGAGGATGGTGTTTTAAATAAATCTAAGCAAGTAAATTGAAGGAAGAGTAATTTGTTAGTGAAAAAAAAGTTTTATCATCAGTTACAACAAAAATTGAGCATTTTATGGGGATCTCTTCACTTCATTCTTAAAGGCTCTTTATTTTAGCAGAAGCCTTTCCCATGAGAGCTATACACATTCTGCCTTCAGAGCCCAGCTGCTTCACTCCACTGTTTCTTTTCCTATTCAGACTGTTGGCATCATCAATATATGACTTTTGATTGGATCCCCAGGGTAGAAATGAAGTTGATAGACAGTGGATATATAACAAATGCATAGATGATTCTGGGCATTTCGTTTTGTTCAGTGGAGTGAAAGTTTTAGTGCTATTGAGAATGTTAAAAAAAGAAAGAAAGAAAGAAAAAGAAAAGGCATTTAAATGGCTAATCTGGATCAGAATTTTCTGCTCTGGTATTCTGGAAAGGTGCATAGAAATTTCAGAAAGTCTTGTTACAGTTGTGTACTGAAGAGTTTTTATGTTAAGAAGGCTTTGAGAGCAAATACTATATCCTCTGGGCTATTCTGGTTTAGATATTAATGAGAACACATTTGAACACTATTTGAATTCACAGGGCTTGCCATGCTGGAAGCACAACCTTATATGTAGTGGCCATGGGCAGTCCTATTATGGGAAACCAACTTGAGAGAAAAGGCGGGTCACTTGCTTCTGCGCAGGTCCTGGAATTCAAAATATCCAGGGGCCTCTACAGAATCCTGGCATCAGTTACTATGTTGACTCACTCAGTGTTGGGATCACTCACTTTCCCCTTACAGGACTCAGATCTTGGAGGCAATTAGCTTCAGAGACTACGAATAGGGGGAAAAAAAAACAAACTGAAGTCTTATTTTTTAAAGGCTGCTGAAGTTGATTGGTCTCTCATCATTCCTAAACCTACTGAAGCAATAAAGTTGAAAGAAAATTTACCAAGATCTTTATCGCTGCCTTGATATATACTTTTCTTTTTTCCAAATGCTTTGGTGGGAAGAAGTAGAGGACTGTTGTAAGTACAAAGTAACTAAAAATATTTTTTACCATGGCATAACTTTTAGTTTGTGGCAAGCTCACTGATTAGGCAGATTGATTTAAACTTATTATAGTGGATAGTGATTAAGCATAAATGTTATATATATATATATATGTATATATTGCACATATATATGTGCAGGTGTACATGTTTCTCACTGGGAAAACTTTTCAATATAAATGAGTTAGCATTTAAGCGTTTTCTTTTGCAAAAATAGCATCTTTCTTATTTAAGAAACTACTACAGTAATAGAATATGCATAACTGGCTTGGAGTATTTGTAACAAACAATTTAAATTGCTGTTAAATAGTTTGTGTATATGAGTTATTATCATGATTATTTGATATTTTTGTATTTAGTAATAGTTACATGTGGAATACTGAACTGACATATTTTCTCAATGAACTAATTGCTCTATGGGAATGACATGTGGATGCTTCAAGGTTAGAGAAGTTTTATGTGGCATATTATGGGGGGAAGATAGAGAATAAAATGATTTGTGATGGATAAATGGAGATTGAAAAAAGTATTGATAAATATTTAACATAAAAGTTCCCTTCTCATACTACAGTCAGTATTTTGAATGTTCTTTTCTGTAGCATATCATTAAAAATTATTT
This sequence comes from Muntiacus reevesi, assembly GCF_963930625.1. NCBI lineage: Eukaryota > Metazoa > Chordata > Mammalia > Artiodactyla > Cervidae > Muntiacus > Muntiacus reevesi. Next base: position 32,178,593 of record NC_089271.1, on the reverse strand, counting down.
CAAAAGATGGTATGATCTCTGCAATCAAATTACCAGGTACAAAAGTACCATATTAAGAAAACAACAGAAAAACATGAGGGGCTTTTAATCATAATTTGCCTTCAAGTCACGGTGTTGTTTCATGTCTATGATGACCTAACTTTTCAGTAAAACTTTTTAGCTTGACTTTTTTATATAAACTCCAACTTTTTTGTTTAAGAAAGTAAAAATGATTAATAAAAAATGTAAAAATTGACCATGTGACAACAGTAAAAATAATATATACAAATAATATATGAGGAGTACAGTGTGTCCCAAAGAGGTGGATGAAGATTATCTTTTTATTTCACCTGCGTTTGACTCGTGGATTATAGTCATTCTGAAATAGATATGAGGGTCTATAATTAAGAATGAAAGAAGTGAAATCTCTCTAAATAAGTAACTATTGAAAACTTCTGGGAAAAGAGTCACAAGAGAAGTTTCACCTCTGAGAACAAATTATGAAAAGAAATCAACATTGTGCATTTATTAATTTACAAAAGATGCTACTGCATTTTGTAGTAAAACATTTTTATATAATTTCCTTTATAAATTTCTTTGACAGATGTAAGAATTGATTTCTGATAGAAAAGCCATTCAATGTACAGATATTACAAAAATACGAAGCATATGTTTGTTCTTTGTAATACATATTCATCACTTGATCAATTGATATAGCTACAAAATTAAAACCGTAAACCAGTATATAGAACAATTTAGGGAGAGTAGCAGAATTTTAATTTTGACATGGAACAAGATAAACAAACCATCTACTTTGTCATAGATTCAAATGACTTTTTAAATTCTTAATCAGAATTTGAAGAAAACTAACCTTTTTGGACAAGCCTGGTAGGACTTTATTATAGTACATTTTGAAGTGATCAGGTAATACTTAGGCTAAATGGCAATGAATTTCTTAAGAGAAAATGAAGATATTCACAAAGTTACATTATACATTAACTTTTATTAACTGGCAACATACTACTTTTTGAAAGTATTGACATTTGAATCCAGTTTTTTAAATTGCATTAGTTTGAAAAACTTGAGTACACTTGGTTGGGTTTTAACCAAAATAGTTACCAATTAATAGAGAATAACACTGTGTTACTGTGTTGCTTACTTTTAGAATTACTTAAATACTGTTTTGCAAAGAATCATTCAAATAATTGATTGCAAATTATATATTTCTTTAGAATTTTTTAAATGATGCAAATTTTCTTAAAGTCTAGTAATCTCATCTTTTAAAATTTCATTTGCAGAGTCTTTTAAGGGCATCTTAACTATGAAAAAGAGATTGCTGATCTAAATAGATAATATACTTCTTAATAAGAAGCCCTCTGTGTTTCTTATGTGGCATAGCAGTATTGAAAATACAGTAGAAAATATCACTATAACTGTTACTCTAAACTTAAAGACCACAAAATGTTCTGTGCAAATTTGTTATTTAAGGAAGAGAGGTGTTGGTTGACACTACTCCAGCTAGACAGTACTGAAATATAAATTCATAATTTGGACAGAGATATTAATACAGCTTCCTCTTTAGTCCTAAAGTATTTATTTGAAATCTTTGTAGGCCAAGTCATTTGCTACATGTGAAACAAATTGTAAAGTTCTTAACCACTTGGGTGGTTTAATAAAACAGATTAAAATCTTTGTTCTCTGGAAAAGTCAAGATTCCTTAATTCTATTTTATTATCTTTCATCATGGTTTTATCACAAAAATAAAACAAAGTGAGTTCCCAAACTTTCCTTACCCTTCCACTTTCTGCTGTAATATTTCCCTAACTTATTAAAAATGATTTATCATATTTTTCATTAAACCATTCTTTCTTGCATTACAAATGCAAGAAACATGATATTTTGGTGTGACTCTGTATTTTTATATAAAACACACATACACATTTAAATCACAGAGTACCGAATTACCTAAGAGAGACCTTGAAAATTAATTGGAAATTAACTTTTCTATAAAGTTAATTTTCTTTTTTTAAACTCATTATTTTTAAGTATTGTTAATTTACAATGCTCTGTTAGGTTCAGTTATACAGCAAAGCAATTGAGTTATATATATATTCCAAATTTTTTGTTTATATGTTTTATTGTCTATTTAAATATGCATCATTTGAATAAATACTGACAAGAGTAATGACAAAACATCACAAACCATGAAGGAAGAAGCAGACATAGGTTTTATGGGGCCTGAGGTTGAACAGTTGAAGGAAGGGGACTCTTTTTGGAAAACTAATATAAAATTATGAATATAAAATCAGGTGGGACTTGGGAGGAGCCAATATAAGTGAAGCACTTGCAGACTTAAGCTTTGAACATTTCATGGGAAATCATCTCTGTATGACGATATTTGTTGCAGTTGAATCTCTTTTACTCCATTTTAAAAGAAAATTGATGCTAGTTATATTTCTTTAAAGTATATATTATTTCTCAAAGACAAGCTTTTACTTAATGCAGATTAGAGAGTTAAAGGAGTTTATAATCATAGGAATTTGACATTTCTGCCTTTCATTCTGAAAAGATACATTGATTGAAGTGATGTCAAACTCAGTTAATGGAGGCGGTGCAGTTATTTCAGATATACAGAGTATGTAATTTGAAGGCAAGCCAAATCACAGTGAGAAGGAATAATGATGACCTTGGTTTATTTTTATACAGCACATTCAGGGTGTGATTGGATTCAGAGGGAGGCCACAGTTTTCTTTCTCACAAAGTCCTTCCATAGTCCTATGAGATTTGTGTTCTGTTATCAAGGTAGTTGGTTCATATAGGGACATTTTATTGGGAAAGTTATAGGCTGCAGTATGGGATATGAGAAGACTTATTTTTTTTAATTGAATGCAGCCAAGTACCATAGCATATTTCATGAAACTCTTTTCTTTGGCAGTATGGTCCATGGAGCAGACCGATCTTCAAAACTCAAACAAACAAAAAAAGTAAACACCTTGTGGTCTTCATCTTTTTCCTCATTTAAAAACATCCATTCATTAAAAGTCATTGGAATTTCATGCTATACAATATTGACAGAGGAATACTCATAATGTATTTGGAGTTCTGAAGTTTAATTTTAATACAGATATGAAAAATAGGTTGGCAGTGCTCTGTGTGTGTGTGTGTGATCAGTTGCTAAATCTTGATTGACTACTTTGAGACCCCCTGGATTGTAGCACCCCAGGCTCCTCTGTCCATGGAATTTTCCAGGCAAGAATACTAGAGTGGATTGACTTTCCCTTCTCCAGGGGATCTTCCCAACCCAGGGATTAAACCCACATCTCATCTTCTGCATTGATAAGTGGATTTTTTTTTCCACTGAGCCACCTGGGAAGCCCAGGCAGTGCTATAGTGTAGTTAATATTTTGCTAATTTGGAAGGGATTTGTCTACTTCCGTCACATGTAGAATTGTCCTAACATCTTTATATTTGTAAAATTTCAAGCTTCCTCTAATTAATATTGTAAGTGAAAACGTCTTTCAGAGATTCTGATAGCCTCTCTTGAAAGGGAGAATGGCCCTGCTTTTTGTATCACTCATATGCAAATGATAGTTTAAAGAGTAGCAGCTAAGATGATTTGGTTTGCTTTTTTCCAAAACTTAGGGTATTAAAAGCTTATTTTCCCATGTATTCAACATTACAGCATATTAGAATTTTGCTAGTGCCTTTTTAAACCAGATGGCTCCTCCAGAAATTCTGAAATGCTTTAACTCCAAGGGACATGCCCTTTTGCTTTCCCCACTCAGGATTACTGCTCTGCCCTGAATATGGCCACAAAGCCAAAAGCCGTGGCTCCAGTGGTTTAAGAGAATCTTAAATGTCTCAGCCACAATTCTGACAAGCAGCAGGCAAATGAGGGTGAAGAAAGGGAATGGCCCTGCTCATTCATGCTTAGAAGAGTCTTAGTCTTGTGACCACACGGAATCCCCCACATGCCCATTAACAAAGGCCAAGGTCAATGCCCTTGCTCCCAGAGCTGGAGTCTTCCATTCGGGCTACCATTTTAAGGAAAAATTTTCATCCAGCTCTGTGCTCAGTCCTTATGTTCTGATATTCATTCACAAGACCTCAGAATTTCAGGAGGTGAAAGAAGACATAGAGCAGTTTTCTGGGGCCCTACAGTCCCGAGAGGCGACTTTGCATAGCCTGTGTCACTCATATTCTAAGCCCAGAGAAAGCAAGTGTTCTTAGCAATCTGGATTGAGGTTGGAAATCAGTTTCTTCCCAGTCTCCTTATTATCTTTTACCTTCTGCTTCAGTGCCTTACTTTTGGTTTGTCATTATTCACCCCATTCTTCACCAAAGGAAGGTGGGGAGAATTAACAATTATCCTTTAACTGGAAAGGAACTGTCATTTTGATGCTATGCTGGTAAAATGTTGATGCTGCTGTTGTTTGGGGTGTGGATAAATGAATCTTCCAGAACTGGTAATTCAGTATTTTGATTCCATATAATTTTAAGCCACTGGTTTTCCATAAATTTTAAATGTTAGGAAAATGGTTTCCTGTATATTAATTTTTAAAGTTGAAATGTATCTAAGGCTACTTTAACATATTTAGAATCTGAGGAAGAACGTTGCCTCTATTTTTATTTTATTATTTATTTTTAAGAGAAAACTGGGCTGCTTTAATTAATAGAAGGAATATTAAAGTGCATGGTATAGAAGCCAGTGCTTATCCATGTGATAAAGTCAGAAGGTAGGTAGCTGAATGAGTTTTAAACAGTTAACAGAATTTTAAAGAAACTTTGAAAAATGCTTACATTGTCACACTCTTAGTTTACACTTAATAAATATTTAATAAATATATTTAGTAAATTCAACCCATTCACAGGCATTACAATAATGAGGAATTTATATATGCCAAAATAATATACAGGTTTTTGCCAGTTTATCTTCAACTTTTAGCTGTTCTTTATCTCTAACCTTATGAAATAATTGGTGTTTTTAAAAGACCAGTACTCATTGAGCACAATTAACATAATCATGTCTCAGTATGCCCAATTATGGGCAAATAAAGGGGTTAACCTTTCAATGGTTTCACCCTCTTCTTGGCTTTTGCTTTGTTTTGTTTTAAATTGCTCTCCCTCCTCCCACTCTGCTTTTCGCTAAGACTGTCATGGAATCAGGACTATAAAAGGGCATAAACATCGGTGGCTTTTTGCTCATTCTTGGCACCCATCTTTATTTGCACACAACTTGTCTGCTCCTTTATCAGATTTCAGCAGCAATAGTACCTTAGCTGGAGCTAAGTGCTGACTTAAAGGGCACAGGAGTCAACACACTCTTACAAGTGCAGATATTAGCCTTGGAAACTATGTGAGGTCAAACTAAAGACACAAGATGGGAAAAAAAAAATCAGAGTCAGAGCTGCTCAAGTATTTTCATCAAAGGCAAGCTGAGTAATTCCTTTATATATAGATGCTCACGACGGCAATATTAGAAATAGATTGCTGACTAAGCAGGCAAAATGTTTCCAAAATAGTTGAGGGACAGATAAAATTATGTATGAAAGTGGTGAACCTCAGTGGCTCTGATATATTGGAAAATAACTAGGAAGGAAAAGGGGAAACTAGACTCTAAAGAGTGTAACCAGATACAAGCAATGTTGGCATGTAGGTGGTTAACTGAAGGAGCTTACTGGAAGCTCAGACAGCTGGGGAATCCTGATTTAGTAGAGCCTGAAGGGCAGGTCAGGAGCCATGGGAACAGCTGCTGAAGAGCTAGAGAATTCCTCTGGATTAGGTGTACATACCCCATCTCTAATGGGCTATGTCAGAGAGCACCAAGTGTTATCACAGAGTTTACTTCACTCAAGCCTATGGACTTTGCAGTGTTTTCCTTTAAATGTCTAGAAATAGAGTGACTCTCTAAATAAATCCAGAAATAAAAGGATCAGAGGAAGTGGCTCCTTAAACTTTGTATTGCGTGGGATTCCGTGACCATTGTTTAAAGAAGGAACCATTTGTTATTCATGCATTTAGTCAGGTAACTAGGATGTGTTGAGGACCTACTTGTGCCACGATCTGGAGATAATGTTCTAAATAAGTGCACTCGCTGGGATTAGAATTTAGGAAAGGAAATATATATATATATATATATATATATATATATATAATGTTCATGCACTATTTAAATTGCATTTGGGATAAGGACTACAAAATAATGCATGCCTTGTTAGAAAAATGTATACTAGTGAAACCTAGACTTGTATTAGAAATTGGGGGAAGGATTCCTAAGAAATCAGCATTCAGAGGATGACAATGCAGAATGGAGTTGGCTCATAGTTGTCTGAGGTAAAAAGAGGGAAATGTTACATTCAGAGGGATCAACATATGTGAAGGTGTAACATGCTATGAAGAAAGAACTAAGTGAAGGTCAGCTTTCCTAGACTTTCATAAGTGGGGCAGTTTAAACAAGCATTCAGTTGATACAGTGGCCTGGGGTCCAATCATTCAGTGCCTCAGAGCTCATGGCAATGATTTTAGTTTTCTGTATAGTAAAATCAATGGTTAGCTTTTAAAGGTTTCTGTCAAGGAGGTGAAATGACTATGTTTGTGTGGTTTTTGCTTTTTTTTTTTTAAGAATAGTATTCTGTTTTGTGAAGAAGAGATTAGAAGGTGTTAAAAGTAGATGAGGAGTTATCAGTCTGAAGCTCTCAATCTGGTAGTTTCTCCAGGGACAAAAGAAGATGATGTTGATTAGAATGGTAACACTGGAGTTGAAAGAAGTGGATTGATTTAAGATTTACCTAGGAGATGGAGTCAATAGGCATGAGTATTGAGTTGGATGTGGTGCTTTCTATGGCATGTAGAATTGGGTGGATAATAGTACCATTTAGAAGGAGAAGACTTGAAGGGAGCTAGAATAATGGGAAGAATTGGGGTGTGGAATAAGTTTTTAATGGAGAGCTTGGGTGCAGGGAACCTGGGGATGTGAAGCCTACTTCTTTACTGGGGACTTAATGGCTCTTGTTCAGTCACTAAGTCATGTCTAACTCTTTGCAACCCCATGGACTGCAGCAGGCCAGGCTTCCCTGTCCTTTACTATCTCCCAGAATTTGCTCAAACTCATGTCCATTGAGTTGGTGATGCCATCCAACAATTGCATTCTCTGTCGCCCCCTTCTCTTCCTGACCATAATCTTTCCCAGCATCCAGGTCTTTTCAATGAGTTGACTCTTCACATCGGTGGCCAAAGTATTAGAGCTTCAGCTTCAGCATCAGTCCTTCCAATGGATATTCAGGGTTGATTTCTGTTTGGATTGACTGACTTGATCTCTTTGCTGTCAAAGGGACTCCCAAGAGTCTTTTCCAGAATCATAGTTTGAAAGCATCAATTCTTTGGTACTCAGCCTTCCTTATGTTCCACCTCTCATATCTGTACATGACTACTGGAAAAACTATAGTTTTGACTATATGGACCTTTGTCAGTAAAGTGATGTCTCTGCTTTTTAATATGCTGTCTAGATTTGTCATAGCTTTTCTTCCAAGGAGCAAGTGTCTTTTAATTTTATGGCTGTACTCACTGTTTGCAGTGATTTGGGTGCCCAGAAAAATAAAACCCGACACTGTTTCCACTTTTTCCCCATCTATTTGCGATGAAGTGATGGGACCAGATGCCATAATCTTCATTTTTTGAATGTTGAGTTTTAAGCCAGCTTTTTGCTCTCCTCTTTCACCCTCATCAAGAGGCTGTTTAATTCCTGTTCACTTTCTGCCATTAGAGTGGTATTATCTGCATATCTGAGGTTGTTGATATTTCTCCTGGCAATCTTGGTTCCAGCTTGTGTTTCATCCAGCCTGGCATGTCCCGTGATGTACTCTGCATATAAGTTAAATAAGCAGGGTAACAAAATACAGCCTTGACATACTTCTTTCCCAATTTGGAACCAGTCTGTTGTTCCATATCTGGTTCTAACTGTTGCTACTTGACCTGCATAGAGATTTCTTAGGAGGCAGGTAAGGTGATCTGGTATTCCCATCTCTTTAAGAATTTTCTACAGTTTGTTGTTATCCACACTGTCAAAGGCTTTAGTGTAGTCAACGAAGCAGAAGTAGATGTTTTTCTGGACCTCCCTTGCTTTTTCTGCGATCTACCGTATCTTGACAATTTGATCTCTGGTTCCTCTGTCTTTTCCACATCCAGTTTGTACATCTGGAAGTTCTCAGTTCACACACTGCTGAAGTTTAGCTTGAAGGATTTTGAGCATTACCCTGCTAGCATGTGAAATGAGCACATTTGTGTGGTAGTTTGAACGTTCTTTGGAATTGCTCTTCTTTGGGATTAGAATGAAAGCTGATCTTTCTAGTCCTATGAACACTGCTGAGTTTCCCAAATTTGCTGACGTACTGAGTACAGCACTTCAACAGCATCACCTTTTATGGATTGAAATAGCTCAGCTGGAATTCCATCACCTCCACTAACTTTGTTCATATAAAGCGTCCTCAGTTCAGTTCAGTTCAGTCGCTCATATGTATCCAATTCTTTGTGACCCCATGTGCCAGGCCTCCCTGTCCATCACCAACTCCCGGAGTCTACCCAAACCTATGCCCATCGAGTCAGTGATGCCATCCAGTCATCTCATGCTCTGTCGCCCCCTTCTCCTCCTGCCCCCAGTCCCTCCCAGCATCAGGGTCTTTTCCAATGAGTCAACTCTTCGCATGAGGTGGCCAAAGTATTGGAGTTTCAGCTTCAGCATCAGTCCTTCCAATGAACACCCAGGACTGATCTCCTTCAGGATGGACTGGTTGGATCTCCTTGCAGTCCAAGGGACTCAAGAGTCTTCTCCAACACCACGGTTCAAAAGCATCAATTCTTTGGCACTCAGCTTTCTTCACAGTCCAACTCTCACATCCATACATGACCACTGGAAAAACCATAGCCTTGACCAGATGGACCTTTGATGGCAAAGTAATGTCTTTGCTTTTCAATATGCTATCTAGGTTGGTCATAATTTTCCTTCCAAGGAGTAAGCATCTTTTTCAATTTTATGACTGCAGTCACCATATGCAGTGATTTTGGAGCCCCCCAAAAAAAGTCTGACACTGTTTCCACTGTCTCCCCATCTATTTCCCATGAGGTGATGGGACCAGATGCCATGATCTTAGTTTTCTGAATGTTAAGCTTTAAGCCAACTTTTTCACTCTCCTCTTTCACTTTCATCAAGAGGCATTTTAGTTCCTCTTCACTTTCTGCCCTAAGGGTGGTATCATCTGCATATCTGACGTTATTGATATTTCTCCTGGCAATCTTGATTCCAGCTTGTGCTTCTTCCAGCCCAGCGTTTCTCATGATGTACTCTGCAAATAAGTTAAGTAAGCAGGGTGACAATATACAGCCTTGACGTAGTCCTTTTCCCATTTGGAACCAGTCTGTTGTTCCATGTCCAGCTCTACCTGTTGCTTCCTGACCTGCATACAGGTTTCTCAAGAGGCAGATCAGGTAGTCTGGTATTCCCATCTCTTTCAGAATTTTCCACAGTTTATTGTGATCCACACAGTCGAAGGCTTTGGCATAGTCAATAAAGCAGAAATAGATGTTTTTCTGGAACTCTTGCTTTTTCGATGATCCAGCGGATATTGGCAATTTGATCTCTGGTTCCTCTGCCTTTTCTAAAACCAACTTGAACATCTGGAAGTTCACGGTTCACGTATTGCTGAAGCCTGGCTTGGAGAATTTTTGAGCATTACTTTACTAGTGTGTGAGATGAGTGCAATTGTGCGGTAGTTTGAGCATTGTTTGGCATTGCCTTTCTTAGGGATTGGAATGAAAACGGACCTTTTCCAGTCGTGTGGCCACTGCTGAGTTTTCCAAATTTGCTGGCATATTGAGTGCAGCACTTTCTAAAGCTTCCTAAGGCCCACTTAACTTCACACTCCAGGATGGCTGTCTCTAGGTGAGTGACCACACCAAAATAGCTATCCAGGTCTTTAAGGACTTTTTTGTATAGTTCTTTGGTGTATTCTTGCCACCTCTTCTTAATATCTTGTGCTTCTATTAGGTCTTTGCCATTTTCTGTCCTTTATTGTGCCCATCCTTGCATGAAACATTCCCTTGATATCTCCAATTTCCTGAAGAGTTGTCTAGTCTTTCTCATTCTACTGTTTTCCTCTATTTCTTTGCTTTGTTCGTTAGGAAGGCTTTCTTATCTCTCATTGCTATTCTCTAAAACTCTGCATTCAGCTGGGTATATCTTTCCCTTTCTCCTTTGCCTTTTGCTTCTCTTCTTTTCTCAACTTTTTGTAAGGTCTCCTCAGACAACCATTTTACCTTCTTGCATTTCTTTATCTTTGAGATGGTTTTGTCACCATCTCCTATACCATTTTACTAACCTCTGTCTATAGTTCTTCAGGCCCTCTCTCTACCAGATCTCATCTCTTGAATCTATTCATCACCTCTGCTGTATAATCATTAAGAATTTGATTTAATGTCCCTAATGAGCATAGATGAGACTGGCTACAAAGGTCATATAGAGTGAGAAGAGGAGGAACTCAGGAATTCAGAAAGGAAGACAAAAACACTTCAGAAAATCATCTAAGAGGTATTTAGAATGAATGTTGAAATCCTAAGGGAAATAATATGTCTGTAAGGAGGAGCATGCCTTTCCTTCTCCAATTTAATGACTTTGTGAATGTGAAACTCACTCACAGCACCAGGTGTCTTGGTTTCTACAGTCGCTACCATCTAGTTACCCCTAATTTCCTTTCCCGTATTTCTATGAGATATCACCAAAATGTTGCCTTAGTAGAAAAGCTTCAATAAATATTTAAATTGTATAATGTCTTCAGCTTTTTCATGTACTCTGTGCTTCCTAAAAATACCTCCTTCGGAAACCCCATTTCAACTGACTACTGTATAATGAAATGAGCCTTCAGTGTAAAACATTTATCATAGTCTGAATTTCAATTGCTCAGTCAGAGTTGTTAAGCAACATGAAAAATCATCCTTTAGAGAATACAGAATTGGATAGATATGACAAGGAAGGTTTGCACCTTGATGTTATTTTAGTTAATATAGATGTTTATTGGAAAAGTGTCTAAGATTTCTTGAGAACCATTAGTAAAATTGATTATCCTTAAATCTGGAAAAATGGTAAAAATACCTAGAAAACATTGGCAATTCAGTTTAAATAAGACTGGAATTGTACTGAAGAGCTAGAAGGTACTTGAGTAATTGAAAGTTAGTCATGGATGAGTGTAATGTACTTACCAGTTAGCTTGGGGGGAAGTAGGACTAGATAGAATGATATGATATGATATTGAGCAACTCCACTTGCCTTACTTTATTTTACTTGCTTATAAATATACATAGTTGAACACCTGCAATATTCTTTCTTCCTTTTATGAAATTACAGCTCAAAGTCAGAGAAAAATAGGCAAACACCTATACACACACTCACACATATACTCATAAATACCAGTACTGTAATATGTCAAGAGAGTTATAAACCATGGTGCAAATCAGCCATAAATGATTACTCATAGATTATGTGATTATGAAAGTTTCATTGAAGAATCCACATTTATAAGTAGGCCTTAGAGTTTTGGCATATGGAAATGTGAATTAGAGAATGAGCAGAAGGAACAATGATTCACTGACAAGAATTAATGAGGCATTGATATAGCCTACCTAAACAGTTGGGCTATCCTGGTGGCTCAGATGGTAAAGAATCCTCCTTCAGTGTGAGAGGCCTGGGTTCCATCCATGGGTTGGGAAGATCCCCTGGAGGAGAACATGGTGACCCACTCCATTATTATTGCCTGGAGCATCCTCATGGACAGATAAGTCCGGAGGGCTACAGTATACAGGGTCGCAAAGACACAATTGAGCAGCTAAGGACACACACAATTATTGGCAGTTCCTTGTAGGTACATAACAGTATTTGTGGTCCACCTAGTCTTCAAAAATAATATATAACTTTCATACCAAGTTTTTCTCTGGGTATATTATATGCATCTCAGCTAATGCTCATTACAGTTCTGGGAGAAAGGAGATATAGACATTTGTATTTAACAGATATAGATACTGAGGGACAGGAAGCTGAAGGAATTTGCATACAGTAGCTCAGTTTGTATGTACTGGAGTCAGGATTTGAATGGTAGTAGAGTGACCCAAGGATTCAGGTTCTTAATCAGTCAGCTGCCAAAACCTCTCAGATTTTGATGGAGAGTGTCAGCCAGAGCTCTAGAAGGGATAGAACAAATCAGAAAATGGAAAAGAATCAGGTATCTTCTAACAAAAACTAAATGTTTTATTAAGAATGTTCCTTTAAAACAAACTCATAAAATTTATGTTCACTTAAAAACTACAGAGCCTGGCATATTATAGTTTCTTAGATAAAAACCTGAGATGTCCTGGGACTTCCTTGGTGATCCAGTGGTTAAGACTTTGCATTCTAATGCAGGGGGTACAGGTTTGATCCCTGGTCAGGAAACCACATGCCTTGGGGTGTGGCCCAAATTTAAAAAAAAAAAATCAATTGGCTAAAAGAAAAAAAATGGAGAAGGAAATGGCAACCCACTCCAGTATTCTTGCCTGGGAAATCCCATGGACAGAGGAGTCTGGTGGGCTACAGTCAGTCTAGGGGATCTCAAAGAGTCAGACCTGACTTAGTGACTAAACAACAACATGGATTTTTCAGTTTCTGTTATGTGAGTACTATAAGTAAGAAGCTAAATAATTAAAAGCCTTATTTGTGATTTAAAAAAAAAAAGAAAAAAAACTGAGATGTCCTGAAAAACCTCATATCTATCCTCTAGACCTTCTCAGGGGCTATCTATGATAATAATACATAAGAGATCACTTGTTTTAGTGTTTTATGCCTTTCTCAGTCTTTTGACTGTGTGAACTTGGAAGATCATAGAATAGAACTAATATAACCCTTGATCTGTTGTAATCATCTACAGCAGGTTCCTCAGAAGGATCTCATTAGATGTCTTCCTGATTTTATTTCACTTGTACATAGGCTACTGTGCTAGATGAAGAAAAAAACAAGGAGTTGGCCCACAGAAATAAGATTTAGTGGAGGACAGAGAAGCCATGTGTCCATGGGGTTGCAGAGAGTTGGACACGACTTAGTGACTGAGCAACAACAAACTGTGAACAGAAATAATGTGGCTTTACTGATATATATAAAGTCAGTATGTATAAATAATAATATTTATATTATTAAATATAACTGTTTTTATTAAAACAAAACTGAAATAATCTCTTCCATCTGGAAAATATAAAGAAAACTACAACACAGTTGGGGAAAAAATGCGGAAATGATTTGTTATATCCATATTTCACTTCCCAATTAGACAGTTATAGTTTGTTATTTCATTCCCTAAGAAGCTACCAGTCATTTCATTTTAATGTGAAACACTATAATAGCAATTTGATTTTGATAATTTTTAAGAAAACATTATTATAAATGGAATTATCATACTATACTGATAGTATGATACAGATATAAAAATAAAATAAGGTAATATATTTCTACTTTTTATATCCATTAGTTGAACTAGATATTGAGATTTTTTTTCCCCTAAAAATGTGGTGCTTTCATTTTTTTTTTCTATTCAAACTTCACCTGACTTAGTTCAAGTGAAGTAAAGAATGCCATGTCACTAAAATCAATTCAGAAAAAAATTTCCGCTTCTTTCTTGAACTTGAAACAGTGGTAAGTATTGAGCATTTTCTCCGTTCTTAAAAAATGTCTTCTCTTGAGATCTGTGCATTGCACTCTCCTAGGCTTGTTCCCATTTCTTTGGATGTTTCTGTTCAGTCTGCTTCGTGTGCTCGTTCTCTCTACTCATCCTTTGAATACTGATTCTTCAGAGGTCAGTCCTAGTAGGGTTGTCTTCTGATTCTATAATCCCTTCCACAGTCATTGTACCCACGTGCATGTGTGTGGTTTTATTAACACTTATTTGCAGATAACTGGCTACATTATACCTCTAGCTCACATTTCTGCAATGAAGTCCAGAACTGTAATTTCAATTGCCTGGTTGGCATCTCCATTTGTATGTGACAAAGCCATCTGCACTCCAAGTGGAACTTCCCATCTACCCCACAAAACCTAAGCTTTTCTTGCTGTTCCCTTTATCAGTGAATGGTGCTACCTAACCATCCAGTTTCACAAACTAGAAACCTATTTCATCCTTGAAACTGTTGTCTCTCTCACCCTCTTATTTCTAAACCACTGCCAATCACTGTGGTTTTATCTCCTGAACGCTTTTGATCCACTTCTCTTTATTTTCTCTCCCATACTAGGGTTCTGATTGTATAATCAAGCTGCTCCCTCTCACTCAGAATACAGAAGCACTTTCCTTTCTGGTTTCTTTGCTTCACCTCTTCCCCATTCACTCTAATCTCTAAAATCCATCCAGTCAGCTAAGTATGATAATATCAGCACCTGCTTTATCAACATCCACTTCATTGTAGCTCCTGTTGACTATATGGAAAACAAAAGAAAATAAAACAAGATCTACATACTGGTTTCAGCTCCTGTAATGCTTCCCCTGCCTTTCCACCTTTCTGGTTTTCTTTCTGTTCCTTCAATAGGCATTGCTTCCTTTCTGCACAGGGCTTTTGTACTTACTATTCTTTCTTTTCTCTCTCTCTCTCACCTAGATAATATCAATTTCCCTTATCAGCCACTCCCTCTGAGTAGAAGTCAAAAATCCCAGAGTAGATAAAGTTTCTCTACCATGTCACATCCCTCTGTAACACATAGCAGTGTTGTAATTCCCTGGATGTATGGACTTCCCTGATGGCTCAGATGATCAAGTGTTTGCCTGCAGTGCGGGAGACCTGGGTTCAGTCCCTGGGTTGGGAAGATCTCCTGGAGAAGGAAATGGCAACCGACTCCAGTATTCTTGCCTGGAAAATCCCACGAATGGAGAAGCCTGGTAGGCCACAGTCCATGGAGTTGACACGTGACTAATGCTTATCAATCAGATTTTGTTGTAAGTTCTACAAACCCATCCCCATCAGTTGTTTTTGCTTGTCATTGTTTCTCCTGAACCAGGAACAAGTCCCCGGTTTGCCCTCGCATTCATGCCTGGCATTTTACATTCTGTAGGTTTGTATAGAACCTTCCCGGAGCCAAGTGGAATTTTTGAATGAGTGAATTGGTGTTTAAAATTTCATTGCACACTGTTTATTATGGCTGTTTAAATATAAGAACATGTTATAATAATGATAATTTTATTCTGTTTTATGAACATTTTAAAAGACAACAAAAGCACTTTAATTCTGGTTGGAGCTCAATGTATATAAATAAGTATTGAAGGTATGGATTTTGTCATTGGGTTTTATTTCCTTCTTTAATTCCCCATACTCCATTTTACTGTAGAATATTTTGGTTGTTCATATCACTTTGTTTTGTTTTTAGCTGTTTTCAACTCATGTACATTTTCTATCATCTGTCTTTGTAAACTCTCAGTATCAACTGCCTCCTTCATGCTTTAGATGTTCTTCCTTGATTCTGCACTAGTGTAGTCCTTTTCTTTTGTCTCTTACATTTGTTCTCTTTTTTCCCCCTTCCCAATTGCTATCTATGAATATTCTGGAAAAATCAGACTCTTACTTTTCCACTCTCTCTTGAAGAAGAGGTGCCTTTTTTAACCTAAACAAGCTTGAGATATGTATTTGGGTGTAAAAACAAAGTAGTCATTTCATTTTAAGATGTTTTAGAGAAGAGACGCTGACCACTCAGTGATTTGTCCTGAGGTGTATAAGGTGGGGAGGACTTCAAGGCAAATTTAAAATAATCCCTCTGAGAAAGGGCAGAAAGAGTTTTGCAATAAAAATAAATTACACTGTATAGAAATATATCATTAATAACAATATTCCCATTTTATAAGATAAAGATGACAACTTGCAGCTAAACATGGAAGGAAAAAAAAACCTGTACGGTCTCAGCCATAATGGTAAGTAGTAGTATATTAGTCACTCAGTCATGTCTAACTCTTTGCAACCCCATGGCCTGGAACCTGCCAGTCACAGTCATAAGTAGAACCTAAAAAGATCAAATGCATGAAAGTAGAGAATAGAGGGAGTTAGCAGGGGTGGGGAGCTGGCGGGAATGGGGAGATATCGATTAAAGGTACAAGATTGTGGTTATGTAGGATGATTAACTCTAGAGATCTAATGTACAGCATGGTGACTATGATCAATAACACTGTATTGAATGCTGGAGATGTGTTAAGAGGATAGATTTCAGGTGCTGCCATCACAATAGATAAGTATGTGGGATGATGCTATGTTAACTTTAGTAACCATTTCATTCTGCATGTGCATATCAAATCATGTTGCACAACCTTAAATATATACAATTTTATTACAAATAAGTTTTTTGAGTGATAGCACTAAAGCTGACAAGGATGCAGAGACTGGGTCTCAGTGGGATGGGAATGTAAAATGGTCCAGTCATTCTAGAAAACAGTTTGACATTTTCTTCTAAAACTAAACATGCAATTACTGTACAACCCAGCAATTCTACCCTTGTATATTTATCCCCCAAAACAGAAACTTAGGTTCCCACAAAAATATCTACATGGATGTTTATGCCAGCTTTCTTGTTGCTAGCCAGAAATTGGACACAACCCAAATGTCTATCAATGGGTATATGTAAAACAGACTGTGGTACATCCACATCATTAAATACTACTTAGCAATAAAAAGCAATGAACAATTTATATTCATACAACAACTATGATGGACCTCAGGCACTAAGCTGAGTGTAAAAGAATCAAAAGTTCACATACTGTTATTCCTTTTATATTGCATTATTGAATCACATTTATACAGATAAATAACAGAGTATCTTGGTTACAACAGGTTAGGAATTGGGGGTGTTCTGTTTAGTGGCGTCACAAGGTAGTGTGAGGTAATGGACCTATTCTGTATCTCGATTGTGGTATTTGGTATACAAAGCTATACTTGGTAAAACTATAGAACTACACACACACACACAAGGTTATAGATGAGTGTATGTGTAGCTGGTAAAATCTGAATAAATTCTGTGTATTATGCCAGCCAATTCCCAGTTTTGACATTGCACTGCAGTAACCCAAGGCGTCAACACTGTAGGATGTAGGATGAAGGTTGTGTAAGACATCCCTGCATATTTTGTTGCAACTTCCTGTGAATTTATACTTACTGCAAAATAATTTTTTTAATACAGTCTTAAACCTTTAACAAGCCCTCAGTGTCCTAATGGCTAGTGTATCATCACCAGACCTAATAAACAAATAAGTCTTATAAATTAATAAATCCACCACTCAGAGCCCAGGCAAAGGATGGTTTAATGCTAACTCACTAGAATGCAGTCCATTTCTATTATACAGGAACATGCATCACGTATTGAACAAAATGTCACTGTGATTTAAACTGCGTTCTAAATGTCCTACCTTGTGAGGTATTATGCTTCAGGTTGTTTATGACCAAAATGCCTATGTAGAAAGAGCTGGTATTTCAGAAGTTAGACTGCTCCATGGACATAGACACTGGACAGGGCCTGAGACTACTTTTGTTTTCAACCTGACTTTACGTATCAAGCAAAATAAGCATAATCAAGCAGATCTTTAACTATGATTTATGCAGTGCCTGGCACTGAGCTAAGCATATCTAATACAGATGGTCCTCAGTAAAAAATTAGGAATAACAATATTGCTTCACAAAGCTCACATCTTGTTGGCATTAAAAGGAATTATATAAAACTGCTTAGTGAGTGGCACAGGTATTGGGAATCTTTTTTTTTTTACTTTGCATTATTATAAATATTAAGAGTAATGAATTGCTTATATTTATATAACTTCCAAAGAAATAACAAATTGTACAGATACATAGATCAAGAGACAATCTCTCTGTGTATGAATATGTGTGTATGTATATGATTACCTTCCTTTAATCTCATCTTAAATCATTCCTTCAAATTGCTTCCCTGTTTAGGGCTTCCCAGCTAGAGATAGAGAACCTGCCTACCAATGCAGAGACATGGGTTCGATCCCTGGATTGGGAAGATCCCCTGGAGGAGGGCACAGCAACGCACTCCAGTGTTCTTACCTGGAGAATCCCATGGACAGAGGAGCCTGGTGGGCTACAGTCCATAGGGTCGCAAAGAATTGGACATGACTGAAGCAACCTCTAGCTTAATATCCTTTAGAGAATCCTCTAGCTACAAGGTGTGATTCAAATATCCAGCACACAGGATTCTTTCTAGTGTAGAACCTGTTCACATCTCTCACCTCTTTATCTGTTGTTCCTCACAATACAAACTTCTCCTTAAACAAAATTGTGGTTCCACGAGTCATTTCAGTTCAGTTCAGTTGCTCAGTCATGTCCAACTACTTGTGACCCCATGGGTTGCAGCATGTCAGGCCTCCCTGTCCATCATCAACTCCCAGAATTTAACCAAATTCATGTCCATTGAGTCGGTGATGCCATCCAGCTGTCTTATCCTCTGTTATCTACTTCTCCTCCTGCCTTCAATCTTTCCCAGCATCAGGGTCTTTTCCAGTTAGTCAGTTCTTCACATCAGGTGGCCAAAATATTGGAGTTTCAGCTTCAGCAGCAGTCCTTCCAATGAATATTCAGGACTGATCTCCTTCAGGTGGACTGGTTGGATCTCCTTGCAGTCCAAGGGACTCACAAGAGTCTTCTCCAACACCACAGTTCAAGAGCATCAATTCTTTGGCGCTCGGCTTTCTTTATAGTCCAACTCTCCCATCCATACATGACTACTGGAAAAACCATAGAGCCTTGACTAGTCGGACCTTTGTTGACAAAGTAATATCTCTGCTTTTTAATATACTGTCAAGGTTGGTCATAACTTTCTTCCAAGGAGCAAGCATCTTTTAATTTCATGGCTGCAGTCACCATCTGCAGTGATTTTGGAACCCAAAAACAGTCAGCCACTGTTTCCACTGTTTCCCCATCAATTTGACATGAAGTGATGGAACTGGATGCCGTAATCTTAGTTTTCTGAATGTTGAGCTTTAAGCCAACTTTTTCACTCTCCTCTTCCACTTTCATCAAGAGGCTCTTTAGGTCTTCACTTTCTGCCATAAGGGGTGTCATCTGCATATCTGAGGTTATTGATATTTCTCCCAGCAATCTTGATTCCAGCTTGTGCTTCATCCAGCCCAGCGTTTCTCATGATGTACTCTGCATATAAGTTAAATAAGCAGGGTGACCATATACAGCCTTGACATACTCCTTTTCCTATTTGGAACCAGTCTGTTGTTCCATGTCCAGTTCTAACTGTTGCTTCCTGACCTGCATACAGGTTTCTCAGGAGGCAGGTCAGGTGGTCTGTTATTCCTATCTCTTTTAGAATTTTCCACAGTTTGTTGTGATCCACACAGCCAAAGTCTTTGGCGTAATCAATAAAGCAGAAGTAGATGTTTTTCTGGAACTCTCTTGCTTTTTCGATGATCCAGCAGATGTTAGCAATTTGATCTCTGGTTCCTCTGCCTTTTCTAAAACCAACTTGCACATCTGGAAGTTCGCAGTTCAC
This sequence comes from Muntiacus reevesi, assembly GCF_963930625.1. Lineage (NCBI taxonomy): Eukaryota > Metazoa > Chordata > Mammalia > Artiodactyla > Cervidae > Muntiacus > Muntiacus reevesi. The sequence goes on along the minus strand of NC_089271.1, from coordinate 32,159,068 downwards.
ATATTGTTGAAGCCTGGCCTGGAGAATTTTGAGCATTACTTTGCTAGCATGTGAGATGAGTATAATTGTTATGTTCTCAAAAAAATGCTATCACCACGTATCTTCCACTAACAATTTCTATTCATTATTTTCATGTTAGCTTACAGAAAAGTGTTCAAAGCTGTTCCTGACTCCCCCTAGGTCAGCATATATTACCCCTATTCTAGGTTCTCAGGGAAAGCTCACTGGAGATCATTCTATGCAAGTAATTATATCCTCTTTTTCAGTGTCAGGCTGTCTCTGATTTAATTCCTTGCTCTTTGAGAGGAGGGTTGGTGCCTCTTATCTATGGGTTCCTTGTGACTTAATTGTTGGGTGAAATATAAGTGAATGATTGCATTTGTCTGACTGGTATAGATTGAATAATTTTGTGTTTGAAACTCAGACATGCAGCCTGAAAAAGGTTTATGTTTAACAGTTAACACTGCCGTGTATTACTATATTCCCATACACGATATGATAACTAATGAAGTAGAAGAGGATAATCCTTAGAACATGATTTTTTCCTAAGTGCTCAGTGAATTTTGTAAAAGTTATCAATCTCAGACTAAAATGTTTGTTTCAAAATCTGGATCATGCATGCAGTCAGAAGTGCCTTTTGGTTTATCTCTGTAATTTTTTGTCCTCTATTTTTTTTTCAGTCTCAAGAAGTCTCAGAGTTAAAAAAAGAAGCCTAACTTGTGGGGATCCCTTCGAGGGGCTACATGTTCCAGCAATATCAAATTAACACCAAGCTGTACAGAGGCAGGAAGGAAGAGTAGCAATTCTGAGAATCATTTCTGTTCACACATTAAAAACATGCTGGGCCCGCAGTTTTTTGATATGGGCACAGGAGCTGCAAGTCTCCAACTGGGTGTCTGAGGACAAATTGCTGAGGAAGTAATGGTTGGCTTGGACTATCTTGAAGACAAGTGTTTGCTTCTGCTTGAGCTATTGTTGGCCTTTCCCTGAAGGGACTTAGAACGGAATGTCCATTCCAGGGAGTATTTGGTTTCAGATAGATGCCTTCCTGAGCTCATTTTCCGCCCTGAGGGCTGTCCACAATGATTGGAAACCTTTCGTCTCTTTTAATCAGGAATGGAGCTCGTTTATAAAAGGCAAGTTAGTCACTAGGTAACTATGTGCACAAGCAGAGTCCCATTACACGTATGCCCAAACTCAAGGTGAGAAATGTCTGTTGAATGACTCGAACATGCAGAATTCAAGGCTTTCTTAAAAATAGCATTGACTGAGTTCATCTAACAGCCTATTCATATTTATCAGGTAGACTCTTTTGCACTCAATAATGCTTGTAAGTTTTTTTTTTTTTGAGAAGTGCCTGTGAACTATATTTTCTACATTATGTTAACATACTATTCATGCATGACTGAAATCCATACATCGAGTGTACCCAGGCATTTTATTAGAAAAACTGGCTTGAGTGATAATAATGATTGGCTGAAGCAGTGGGTCCTCTGACCTGATTTAAAATGAAATTGAGTTTCTGCAAATATAGTAACTTTTTTTTTCATATTTTACCTCTGAGTACATTATTTGTTTTAAAAAAATTTTTAATGGGACATTGTGCCAATCTGTTTTGACTTGAAAAAACTTTAACCAAGGAAAAAACATGATACAGACTCATTTTATCTATGACAATTTATGATGATAGCTCTATGATTAAATTTTCTTAATGAAGGCATATATTACTATTGTATTAAGTCTTCAGCTAAAATAGATTATGTGTCCCAGTTTTGATCTTCATATGCCAAAAGTAAAGGGCTACTGAACCAATAAACAATCCAGGCCTTGAATAATACGTTGTACCTAAATTAAGCTTATAGGCATTCTGGCTGGGGATTACATTGCACACATGTGATATAGAATTGAAAACTGAAAGTACAGACTGTGAACAAGAAAGAGAAGGAGAGCTGAGTTCTAACCTAAGACATGTGTAAATCAAGTTGTACCCTTGAATAATTAATCTGCATATGTGCATTCTCTTTTATAATGAATGATAATGATGGAAACATTTCTTATATATAATTTGCTCCCTAAAATAAAACTGTAGTGAAGGAGTACAATTCTCACTTGACAAATCAGGTAGCTGAGTCTATATTAATGGTATTATAATTTTATAAATTATATTGTCCCTACTGTTAGATTGCTTACATCTGGATGTTGCAAGCCATGTCTTATATGTGCTTATAGTCTCATATATCTTAAAATATTATCATGAACTAGGTAGAAGCTCAAAAATGTGTGTTGAATTTATTCATTCATATCCAAAAGTGATGGAAAGAGAGATCAGATGCCATAAATTTCTTTTGACCTAAACCATTTAATAATGATATCTAATACTTTAGAAATATAGTGTAGAAAGTAATGTCAAATAATTTTCAGAAAATAGAATTATGCACATATATGCCCAGAGTTCTGAAAAATGACTTAGACTGTTGATTCAGCCTGTATCCCAAGTATACAGTTTTGCATGTCCATTTTAATTGTTCACATTAAAATGTTATGCCCAGACATAGCATTCCCTTTTGGAATCTTGGCTACTTATAATAAACAAAAACATACCCATTTATAATATAAGTATAAAAAGGATATTAATTAATTAATTTGTCAAGTATTTTTCCAATTGCAGGAAACCATTAAAATTGTATGTAGGTATAGTGTAGGTGTAGTATATCTTTTATTAAAGAGTATAATTGATTGCTATAAATAGTCACATAATTATTCATATTATTCAAGTACTTATCTTGTATATGCTGACTTAGCCTCAGAATTCTTACAAACGTAAATTTCCATGGGTGCAAAAGGGAGTTTGGAGTTAGTGTTTAGCGGGAAAAAGAACATCTGGCTTTCATTTCTATACTTAGAATTCATTCGGACCCATTTTAGAGTTTTTCCTTGAAGATGAAATCCAGCTTTCAGGTGGTACGTATGTGTGAGTGTATGTTAGGAAAGAAAAACACAGCAGCTCCAATATGTGTTTCCTAAAGCAAGGTATTCTCCATATAAAATAGGTAGCCTCAGAGATGTGAATAACTTTTGCTAGTGGATATGCTCATAGCATTCCCTTAAATTCATTCCCTTTAAAAGGAAGAAGAATAATTTCCTGCTTAAAGATAATTTTAAAGTAGGCACAGATTATTGCTATATAAACCAAAACTCAAGCAGAAGGATTTTAAAACATTAGGACATATTTCCTCTCCATCCTAAATTTGAAAACTGATGAAATTTTAAATCTCAGTAAGTTTAATGTGTATATATATATATATATATATATATATATATATATATATATATATATAAACAAAATGCTCATTTAAGTATAAAATCTGTATGTCTAATTTCCAGGGCCAAGAAATTAAGTAATTTGAAATTAAATTGCAACCTATTACTCAGCATTATGTGACAAATATTATCTTAAAGCACCTGCTACATTTTCTGAGTTAGGTATGTACTTCTTGATATTTGTAGTCAATTTATGAGTACAAATATGCATGCAGCCTAGGAGTACAGCCTTTCATTTCATTGACTGCAATTAACAGCATGATTATTGACATCTTGTTCACTGGGAGAGTGTCGTTTAATGTTAATTGGAATGAATGTGAATGTGTTCCCATTCTTAGTTAATAAGTTTGGTCATAGAATAAAATCTAACATGTCTGATATGCCTTGAAGATCAAGGCTATTCCTTTAAACACAAGGGGGAAAAGGGTCAAAGGAAGTAAGATGGCGTCTTTCACTAGATTTTCAACATGAGTATTTTTGGAGGAGAAGAAATAAAGCCTTCTTTAGATGTAAATGAAGTGTGTAGTGTGCCATTTCCTCCTCCTTAATTCTGAGAGTTTTGTACCTGTTTTTCTTCTGTTACCCTTAAATTCTTACCTTTAATTCATTTGTCTGCAGGACTTTGGCTCCCAATAGGCTGTGAGCTTTACACAGTAACAACTGCTATTTCTATATCACTTTACATACTTACAGCCCTGCTTTTTGACCTATTAGAGAACAACTGAAAAACACACCAGGAGCAGATTGTGCTGAGCCATTGTTTTGGAGACAAGTGTAAGAAGGTTGTGGTTTTATCCCAAATAAGAGCCTTAGTAGGACATTAGGGAAGGAAAAGGTGGAATGTGTTTGAGAGATATCTAGATATTTGGCTGGTAAAATTTAATGGAATTTGACTAGGTAATGAGCAAAGAGAGAACAGTTGTAGAGAAAAAAAAATGTCACTGTTGACTTCCTAGCTTCTGACTTGGGCAAATAGAGATTCATACTGTGTATATTTGTACTTACATCCCTTTAGAAATTGCTGGAATGCGTATATATATATATATATATATATATATATATAAATAGTAATTTTCAAATGTGCAGTCAATTAATTTAAGTAGCTTTAAAGAAAAAAGTTAGACCTAATGTTTAGCCATTTCCTTTGGAAGGGTTGTGCAGTTACAAATTGACCTCACAGAAACAGAAAACACATACACACTTCATCATAGTGCAGTCCTCATCATGCAGGGCCCAGCAAGGCAGAGGCAGGATGACATCATTTATAAATCCCGTTAGAAGACTGGGTTTTGAATACAAGACAGACTTTAAAATAATAACATTTTATGTAATAAAATAATCCATGTCCTGTACTAGAGGCGTGGTGGTACCATTGTTTATCTGGGCGACACACAAAACAGGAAATAGTGTCTTCCAACAGGGAGAACAATCGGAATAATCATTGATTAGGATATTTGCAATTCCTTTATGAAGGACTATTTGTTAGATGAAATAAAGCTCTCTGCTTTGATTATAGTTCTCATCTTGTGAAAATATTGAATGAGCTTAGATTCCTAAAGGAAATTAAAAGTTAGGTAAAATTCACATTCACTTAGAACTCTCTTGCACCAAAAGATACTGATTAGTGCAGATGAATATGAGAACTTCATTCAAAGAGATTATTACAGGTTACAAGCTTAAAAATGACCTTACCTCACAAATTGGAAACTATTTTTCACTGCTATCGACTGCTGTCAGTTGCATGGAAAGTGCAAGGTCCTGTGTTACCTGGACCCAGCTTACTACCCCTTCTGCTTTTCTCACCACTCTCCTTACTTCCTACTTTAGCCCTTCAGCCAGAGGGTCCTAGGTGAGAACCCCCAAACCTCCTGCTCTCGTATTATTAGGTCTACATTTTCTTGAAATGCCTCTCCATGTACCCCTCTTCTTGATAAAATCTTTATCTATTACAATTTGATATTCATGTCATCCCATGAGAAATCATTTCATAACACCTTCTTCATAGTCCCCTTCACTCCTTCAGACAAGGTGCAGCATGCTTTCAAAGTGCTCTGATGGCATAACTCTTTAGAAATGTACCTTGTTTGCTATATTTGCCACTTTAATTTTAGAATTTAAATTCCTTGAAGGTAAGGAGTTTGATTTATCATAATTATGGTGATAGTGTTATTTCATTATTGTGTTCTCCCACCCTGGACCTAGAAATAATTATACGGCTTAGAATATAAAGGTATTCAGTTAATGCTTTTTAAATAAATGCATATGAGGAACTGAGTTCATTTAACACTCTCATTATAGTTGATCATCTTTTTTTGTTCTAGTATCTAGTGTGTATGTGTGTATATATATATATATATATATATATATCCGTTTGTCCATATATGTGTGTGTGTCCAATGGGAAACTGGGAATGACCTCAATTCAAACACAAAACATTGTAAATAGAGGGTGATAAATATATTATATATTTGTTTCCTAGGGCTACCATAACAAAATGCCATGTCAGATTGGGTGGTTTAACAACAGAAATGAATTTTCTCACAGGTCTGAAAACCAGCCATACAAGACCAGAGTGTTGGCAGTGTTGAGTTTTTCTGAGGCGTTTTTCTTTGGCTTGTAGATGGTTGTCTTCTTTACGCACCTGGTCTTTGTTCTGTGCATGTCTCGGTCCTAATCTCCTCTTCTTATAAGGACCCTAGTCATTTAGTTTAGGGCCCACCTTAATGACCTCACACTTAACCTTAATTACTGCTTTAAATGGGCTCCCCCGATGACTCAGATGGTAAAGAATCTGCCTGCAGTGCTGGAGACCTGGGTTTGATCCCTGGGTTGGGAAGATCCCCTGGAGGAGGGCATGGCAACCCACTCCAGTATTCTTGCCTGGAGAATCCTCATGGACAGAGGAGCCTGGCAGGCTCTGGTACATGGGATTGCAGAGTCAGACATGACTGAGTGGCTTAGCACAGCACAGAATACCCTATCTCCAAGTGTAGGAACCTTCTGACATGTAGTGGCCTTTAAGACTTTAGCATACAATGTGGAGGGATGCGGTTCAGTCTGTAACAAAAAACCATGTCAAAAAACAGTTTTGAGAGCAAAAGAGATTGACCTCTAAGTGGAATAGGGAAGAGGAAGTTAACTCAGTTCTTTGAGTTCTCTTCTCACTCTCTGTGAACCAGTCAGATCTGTGGGCAATGGTTTTGTAATCCTTCCTGCTACAAGGATTCAGTGGCTGGAGAGGGTTTTTCCCCCTCTGACTTAATGAGGACTGTTAAAAGTGTGGTTGTAGTGCAAGTGAATCCTTTGTGCAAGGTACAATTAGCGATTTGTCACCACAAAGCAGGCAGGGAAAAAGACCTGTGGGAGAATAAAGAGAAGGTGCTCAAAAAAAAAAAAAAAAGAAAAGAAAATGAAAAGGGGGAGGGGACTTGAAAAGTGGCAAACAGTAGAGTGTAAGAAATGCATGAAAAAGAGTAAAGATTTTAAAAGATGATATAGACAGACAGGCAGACAGACAAGATAGATGATAAGATGATAGCTTTGGCTAAAGGAAGTCTGGTATTTGGTCTGTGGTTTTGCTATTTCACTAGCTTGACATCCTGTGGTGAATAACACAATCATAGACCATCACAGCTGGAAAAAGACCTGGAGAATATTTTCTAAGCCCTTATTCTACAGACATCAACAGTGAGATTCCAATTCTCATAGCTAGCTAGCTACAAAATCAGGACTAAGTAAAACCCAGGTGGTTCATAGCTGGTGATTTTCACATCATACCAACTCTGCTAAATAATTGTATGGTTCAAAAAAGTCTGTAGTATATGAGCGTCAAGGTGGTATCTTATACTGCTTTCAGAGTCCTCACATCTGCATAAAAAGTGATAAATTCATGTGATTGCAGGTTCACTATTCAGTAATTATATATGTAGCTCATACATATGCACATATAGAGTGATATTGAAATGAACATATATATGTTTATAGACATCAGGCCTGGTTATTTTAAAAAACTATTTCTGTAGCAATTATCTATCTTCCAATTTTCTATATATGCAGGAAAAAACAAAAACAAAAAGTTACAACAAACAGAAGGAGAAAAGACTAGGGAATTAGTAAGTCAAAACTATCACTCCTCGAATTAAAATAATTAAATTTCAAAAGCCCCATAACTGGGCCTGAGTGTTCCTCCCCATGTTCATCTTTCCCCCTACCCATACAGCACACATTCCTGCTATGCTTGACTATTTTAGCTTTCTAGAAAGTGCCATTTCTCATTTCTGCACCTTTATTTGTCCCATTCCCCTCTTATTTGCACGGAAAATTACTAAATTTCCATTGTCTGAATTTCCTCTAAAATTCTTAAATTTCCTCTGACTTAGTGTAGGCCTATTGGTGCCTTACATATATCTCTAAAACCCAAGTTACCATATTAATAAATTATTTTTCCACTACTTTTTATTGCCATTTTATTAACTCCTCACTCACAAAATGTAGAACGGAAACCCTTGGAGGCCAAGAAATGTGCATGCAGTATTGGGGGAAAAAATGTGTATGGAATGGTTATTATGATTAACATAAAACTTTCCACTTACTGGAGTAAATATTTGTATTGTCGAGTCATGTCATTATTCTGAGCAACAATATTGGTGGATAATCTATATTATAGGCTGTGCAAATCATAGGATTATTCTAGTGTGGGTGCAGAGATTGAACATTCATTGATGTTAAATCAATGGTCAGTTGTTACAAGTTGTTTTGGAAATGAGTAAATAGATTTCATTTAAAGAAGTTTGTCCCCCATAAACTATACATTGTTAAGTTCAGCTTAGGCGATTTGAGTGCATAGGTTTCATATCAATTTGCATGATATGCATTTTTAAGTTATATGGAAATGAAAAGCAAAATCTTGTGAACAGAAAGTGTTAAGATTCTTTAAATTTAGCCATAATATCTTTTATTCCTTAAGCTTTTGGAATATATTGTCAGCATTGCTATTAGAAAACTTTAACTCTGGAAGATAAATCTTTGAAATTATTGACTTGGAGATAAATCAGACACCCAAAAGAAAATGTCACCCTTAATTGGTAGAAGATCCATATAGAGTGAGATTATACTGTAGATTATTTCAGTGTTTCTAATTGTACATTCCAAACTTTCTCCAATTAGTTTTTTATTATAGAAATTGTTAATTCTATTTAAAATTTCTTTTTAGTTTAAGATGAGAAGAAAATAGGCTTCAATTTAGAAGAATATTGTAGAATATTTCACTTAGAAGTTCCAGGACTAATCTCATGCTATTCCTACTTTTTGCATATAAATGTTGATTGTTTCTTTGTTTACAACACTTAAGTGGAATATCCATACCTTGGTATTGAGCAACTATCTGAACTCTTTGTGCCTGTTGCCAACTCCCATGGATTCTATGACAATAAAAATCATGTCTTGGACATCTTTGTATCTCTTATAGCAAAACAGATCTCAATTCTATGGAAGAGACAGAATTAAGAGTTTGAGATGGCAGAGTAAGAGCATATAGTAGATGGGAAATATACATGTAGTCCAGGTCAGACTTACAGAGGAAGTGGCTCAATGAGCCAGGGATTCAATAAGGAGGACTAACATTATTTGGTTGGGTTTCCCTGGTGGCTCAGAGGGTAAAGCATCTGCCTGCAATGTGGGAGACCCGGGTTCGATCCCTGATTTGGGAAGATCCCCTGGAGAAGGAAATGGCAATCCACTCCAGTATTCTTGCCTGGAGAATCCCATGGACAGAGCAGCCTGGTAGGCTACAGTCCACGGGGTCACAAAGAGTCTGACATGACTGAACGACTTCACTTCACTTTAGTATTATTTGGCAGAGTGGCTGGCAAATTGTGGGAGATGAGGAAAAGGGAATGGTGATAGCAGACACCATGATGGCAATCCTCAAAGAATGCTCTGTGAAACACTAGTAATTCAATGTGGAATCCCTCTATTTTTCCCCACCCCTCAAAAAAATATTTATGCATTTTTACAAGTTAGGAAAACACTGCTTACTGTAAAGTTTCCCAATGTGTATGCAAGGTGCCTTGGAATCCTGCACTAATGATCAAATTTTAGCCCTGTTTCCCAAACTCACTTAACCATGGAACTCCTTCCACATGCAGCCAGTAGAAGCCACTGTGCCTAATGTTTGATGAAATGTATTTTGAGATTCTTAAAAAGAGCTAATCAGCCTGGATAATTAGGAAGATGATGATAGCATGAGCAGAAGCAGAGAAACCAGGAATAGGATCAAAATTAGACAGCAATGGGGAGAGGGTCGTTTTGCGACATTAACTGGGAATTGTTGATGGGCTACCCAGGTGGATGTATAATACAGGCTTTGGGGATAGAGGACTGAAGCTAAGAAAAGTATTAGAAATATTTAAGAATCATTACAAAGGGAAAGCATATACTAACAAGAGAAGGAGAAGAGAGCTCTGGGGGAGTACAGAGGTGTTGTTGTTTAGTTGCTAAGTCCTGTCCAGCTGCTTTGTGACCTCATGGACTGTAGCCCACCAGGCTCCTCTTCCATGGAATTCTCCAGGCAAGAATTCTGGAATGGGTTGCCATTTCTTCCTCCAGGGGATCTTCCCAACCCAGGGATCGAACCCACTTCTCCTGCATTGGCAAGCAGGTTCTTTACCACTGAGCCACTAGGGAAGTGTGTACCCCATTAAATTCTCTTAATCAGATTATGACAAAGGCTCATCCCCATTTTAGAGATGAAAAAGCTAAAAGCACACAAAGTTTAAGCAACTTTCTCAATGTTACATAACTGTAAGTGGCAGACATGAGATTCTGATCTCTGCTCTAAAATTAGCTCCTGAGTTTGAGCATTTGCATATATATAAACATGTATGTGTGTGTGTGTGTGTGTGTGTGTGTGTGTGTGTATACACATGTGTGTGTGACTCATACATTTTAAAAATATTTTTTAAAAGTTTTAGTAGAGGCAAAATGACTATTATTTTATTAGATTTCCTCTTTTAGTTATGTTTTGCTTTGAAGTACAATACATTTCAGTTACTGGCCCAAGAGAAAAACACGGTATATTATTTTTGACAAACAGTGCCCTCATTCATGAGAGATACTTAATTATGAACCAGACTGATCTCTGAACAATGCTGGTTTCCTGAGAATAAGTCCTTGCAATTGCATGTGCCATATTGAATTTGGGTTGCAGTTATTGGGATAAAAATTATAATAGAAAATAAAATATCAATTTTCCATTATTTTATTTTTTTTTTACTTTAGGCATACAAAATTACATTTATAGGGGCACATTAAAATGCATTTTCAAGATAATTATTTCATGTAATTTAAGCAATTATTTTAAATGACTTTGCTTGGAGATGAAGCAGTTCTGGAAAAATCAAGGTTTGGCTTTGCTTTTGTTTGACCCAAATTCCTTATTAATTTTATAACTCTACCTTAGTTTTCAAAATCAGAGTTCATACATAAATGTTCCTGTCAGTTCACAAGGAAACATCATTTTTAAAAAACGGAAAGTGTGGTTTTATTATGGTTTTGATAGCAATACTCAAGAGTGTAGTATAAATAGGTACATGCACTTCAGTTTACAAATTAGAGAGAGCTATGAGCAGAAAGCAGCATCTAATGTAGAATAATTTCTTTCATTAAAACACAGCTTTCCACCTGGAAATGACACAAGCCCACTGAGATTATGCTAGCACGAAACAGCATTGCACACATGCACACTCTGAGACATATTAGCCTTCCGCATCAGTGTTCAACCAAGGTAAAATAATGCACACCACTGAGTATCAGACTTCCCAGCTCCCTTTCCTGGCTTCCTTTAAATGATCAAAACACAAATGTTGGTTTCTTCCTCCTTTCCACACCGATTGTTTTCCCTGCCACTCTTTATATTGCAAGCGTTGGCTTTCCTCTTGTTTCCGCCCAGTGATAGCAACGACCATGACTTAGAGGCTTAGTGAAGTGAAGGACATATTATGAACAAATTAAACCCACTGTTTTCTTTATGGAAGCAGCTGCAGAATGCCTCTGATTTCCTGCCCCCCCCCCCAATTTCATTGGAGGTGCTAAGAAGGATAATTGCCTGGCTTCAAGGTCTAGAGCTGAGACAGAAATCAAAAAACAGGAGAGGGACCATGAAAGGCACGGAAATGGAGACCTTTGAGCAAGATGATGAAAGCCGCAGGTGATTGTGAGCACCGACCGCGGGAAACAGAACAAAATCGAGGTTTAGGGTGAGTAGGCAGACAGATAGGAGGCTAGTGGAGCCAGGTACAAGGCTAAAGTCTGTGTTCTCAGAGCAGACTTTGGTGGTGCTGCTGAGCGCCTACCCCACACCTAAAAATAGCCAGCCTGACTCTTTCATAGTGGCAGTGAGAGGCACAGCTGTGTAGGGACTGGCTATCTTTCTCTTTGCTTTTGACAGAGCGGAGGGTCAGTGGGCTTGAGTGTGGACACCCATAGAGACAGCCAGTGCTGAGTTTAGTTGTCAACACTGCCAAAGGTAATTCCAGACTGTCATTCCAATCGATCACCTCTACCCTAGAAAATGTTTTTTCTTGTCTCCTAAATGCCCCTCCTTGCCCATAAAATATATATTTCTCGAGCTGATTTTAGAGTGATTGTCACTAAAGGGTTTTGTTTTCAATTATCAAAGCAATGATATCCTCTTTAAGTGACTAACTGAAATTTTACTTAATTTAGTAGAATTTAAGAGCTTTAAATATACCTTTGAAAGCACTCAGGAAATTAACATTTTCATTCCTGTCAATATGAAGGTAGGCTCTTGCCCCTGACATCATTATGTGAAAGTATCACGTCTACCTTCTTTATATTGTAGCACAGTCAGTTTGAAACAAGGATTTGAATTACATACATTTTGGCAGAGGAAAAAAAAAGCTCATTCTTAATGTATTTCAAATGTATTGCAAATTAATACACTGGGTTTTTGTTAAAGGTTCAGATTCTCATCCTTCTTTAAATGATTATTGTTAACCTTACAAAATTATTTTAGGCACAAAAATTTAGTTTTCCATAGGCATGTTTTCCTAGGTAGGCTTTTTTCTCATACAAACTGCTTGTGTGAATTAAAATACAAATGCTAGCTAATTGTTGCACCTTGTAAATGTATTAACGTCTAACTGATTTCTTTATGCAAATTGGAAAAATACTCATTCTGTAATATCAGTTGCAGAGTGGTTTTTTCACTATTCTCCTTTTCTGCTTGTCATTATTAATGTGAGACTAAATCACTGTTTTATAAGTTTGCCACTTGAAGAACCAGAGATCAGAGTAGTTTTGAACGTTTTTACCGTATAAAAGGCAGTATCTCTTACCACATGAAAAGAGCCTTCTCTTTCTATGAATCTAGCAAAGTTGTGGCTTCTGTTTTGAATTGTGTTTAGGGTTTTGTTTTCTGTTTCATTTTCTCCCCCCCTCACAGATACATGTTTGAGGGTATATGGTTTGTTGGTCATATTTTCCATAGTAATCAGTGGTTTAACTGTAAATAGAGGAGAATTTTGCCTCTAGGGGATACACATTAGAAACATTTGGCATTTCTGGTTCATATATAGGTGGAGAAATACTCTACCAGATGGGCACTTACTTACTTATTTTCCTGTCCAGAAATAACAGGCAATGTGTGAGAAAGAATAGAAAATACTGGGTTGGCAGTCATGAGCAGCGTCCCACAAAGGTTGAGTGGACCCAATGTGCTGAGAGTTGTGGTTGGTTTTTTTTTAAACAACTTCTAGTACATAGTATTTTCTGAAACATCAGTGGATTAATGTTTGTCAGAGGGAAATTGTATTTTTTCAAGCATTTTGGTCATTCTAATAGATATGATAATATCTAGTCAGTTAGTCAGTGAAGTTGCTCAGTCGTGTCTGACTCCTTGCGATCCCATGAACTGTAGCCTACCAGGCTTCTCCATCCATGGAATTTTCCAGGCAAGAGTACTGGAGTAAATTGCCATTTCCTTCACCAGGGGATCTTCCCGACCTGGGGGTCGAACCTAGGTCTCCCAAATTGCAGGCAGACGCTTTACCATCTGCTACCAGGGAAGCCCCTAATATCTATTAGATAATAAAAACGACTCTGAGTACTTGCTTTGTCATAAATACTACCGTGAGAGCTTTAAATACATTATGTGAGTACATTCTCAGGATAAGACTGCAAGGGAGCTATTGATATTCCCATTTTACAGATAGTAAAAGTGAAAGTGACAGTCGCTCAGTCGCGTCCAACTCTTTGTCACCCCATGGACTGTCCATGGAATTCTCCAGGCCAGAATACTGGAGTGGGTAGCCTTTGCCTTCTCCAGGGGATCTTCCCAACTCAGGGATCAAACCCAGGTCTCCAGAATTGCAAGCATTTTATAGATAAGGAAATCTAAATTTGAATGAGGCTTACAAACCCAGGGCTTCTGTTTCATAGCCTGTATTATTAGATACCACAACATGCTACCTCTCTGGGCTCACTGTTAAACCTAGATCAAAGTTTATCAGCTAGCCCTATAGTTACCTATGTGAAACTCAACTTCCAGTGGTGAGCGCACTGTAGTGTATACAAAAGTTGAAATATAATGTTGCATGCATAAAAATTATATAATGTTATAAACCAGTGTTACCAGTGTAAACTGGTATCCATTGATCAGTACAGAGATCAGTCATATTGTTTACAGTTGTTATTTCTCAGACCTAGGGTTATAAAGATACCAAGGTGACTAACTTGCTTCCAAATTAAATGCCTCCATTTGTTCATTCATCAACATCAAATGATTGGGCCCAGTGAGTTCAGATCTAAGAAGAAAAACCAGTCATGTAATCCATGTAACTGAGGTGCTGAAGGTTTAAATAAGTGGGTCACTTTCATTTGTAGTCAGTGACATCATTAGAATCTATGTCTATCTTTTAATCTCAATAAAGCTATACATAAGTACATAAGTGTATGTTAGAACTATTTCTAAGTGACAAGAAACTAGCAAATTTAGTTAAGGGGGAAAATGTATGGAGGTAGGATAAATTGGGGAAGTTATTCAAATGTGAAATTTATATAAATAGAACCATGTTTGTTTTCCCTTTAAAAAGTATGTAGTAAATTTAGTCACCCCAGGAGATTTATTTATTTGATTATGTATTATTTAGATGTTTAAACAGGTGATGTGTCTCCTTCAAAATGATTACCAGTGGATAAGAGTTATGTGGTGCTTTTCTTGGGTAGTAATAGATTTCTCAGATTGTAGTAGTTTCTGTATGTTGATTGGCTTTATATTTGGCTGCTGAAGCATTTGTTTTAGAATCTTCTAGAGTTAGAAATTCTAACCTCGGTTTCTAAATTAGACACATCACTGTAGAAATTGTATAGTAAAATTTCTACCATCAGCCTCCTTTTTATGTTGAGTTTGTCATTGAAAGACTCAAATTACATTCCATATTTCAGCATCTAACACTGATTACTCTGTTACATTAAGTCCCCCATTTAGCGTCTGATGCAAGTTACTGTTTTAAAATTGCTGTCCTTTGAAAGTACATATTTATTATCTAATTTCAAATATTTATATTTCCCTACTGATTATTTTGGATAGCTTCATACTGTACTCCAATTCTCCATAGCTATTTCTGAAGTCAGTTTGTCTACTTTGTTACAATTTTAATGAGCTATAACATATAAATAACTTAGAGTTCGAAGTTATCTTTTAAAGATAAAATTTAATTGTGATCCTGTCTCCTTATTTCAAGACTACAGGCATCAGTCAGTTTGGCAGTAAACACTGTTTGGCTATCTGAGGGTCCAGTGACTGACCTTGAGTTGAAATCTCAGCTGCCTGCATCATGTGACCCTCAACATTCTGTTTTTATCCCAGTAGTAATGAATACCTTACTTTCAGAGAGACTGGAGTGATTTAGAAAAGATATCTGGTACTTTTCAAAGAACTGCAGCACTAAAAGTTACACTTCAAAACTAGCAGAGGATTTTTATTCTGGCAGAACAATCCAATGTAATTTGTACTTGTGTGATAAAAATGTGTTGCACATTTGCATTAATTTATGAGATTTTTGTCTATTTTGGTTTTTATTTATAAACCTTTTATTTAAAAGAAATGACATGGCATTTTGACAGTATGCTTTACTCCTTGTATGGGAGGATTTTAGGTACAGCAAAAAGTGATCATGGTAAATTTTACATTGTTAATGAAAAAAAAAGACTGCATCAGTTCAAATCAAGTATGGCTGCATGTAACAGAAAACCTGAAATAGTGTTGTGTTAAATAAGACAGGTTTCTTGCTCTGTCACATGACACAGGTTCAGTTGTAAGCAGTACATTGCTGGCAGAGCAGGACTGTGGTCCTCAGGGACGTGGGAGCCTTTCAACTTGCTATGGTGTCTTCCATTCTTAATGTTGCCTCGTGGTCTAAGATGGCTGCTGCAGCTACAGCCTCTTTCCAGGGGACGGAGAAAGGAGTCCAGCTGAGTGGAAATATCAATAGTGTATGTTCCAACTGAGTCAATTCCTTTTGAAAAGCTTTGCCCCAACTTCCATTGGGCTCTTGGCTTGCTTTCATTTGTAGTAAACTATGTGAAAATAGATCATTCTTTTATTGCAATTGGTGTTGAAAGCTTTGTTAAAATCATTGGTAACAATACTTTGGGGCTTCACTGGTGGCTCATCTGGTAAAGAATCCAATACTTTTGAGCATTCTGTTCCCATTCTCTGGGGGGGCATAAATCCATGTTGCTAAATTGTTACTAAACATGTGTGAGCTATAGCTCAAGTTTTCTCCAATTCTAGTTTGGAAGTCCTGAAGCTATTGATGCATCTGTTCACATTTTGCCCAGTAATCTGTATGAGTACTTTATTTAAAGAAACCATATATTTAAATCCATTTTTAATACCATGAGACCAGATAAAATGTAGAATACTTCTCTCTGTATGTGTGAGTGCTTTATCTAAAGAAACCATATATTTAAATCCATTTTTAATACCATGAGACCAGAGAAAATGTAAAATACTTCTCTCTGTATGTGTGAGTGCTCAGTAGTTGCCAGGCTCCTCTGTCCACAGGATTGTCCCAGCAAGAATACTGGAGTGAGTTGCCATTTCCTCCCCCAGGGGATCATCCCTACCCAGGGATCAAACCCACAGCTCCTGTGTATGTGCATCCTGCACTGCAGACAGATTCTTTACCCACTGAGCCATCAGCGAAGCCTTAAAGAGAGAGTGCCACTGCTGGCCCATCATGTCTCACTCTTTGGGGTCGCATGGACTGTAGCCCCCAAGGTTCCTCTGCCCATGGAATTTTCCAGGCAAGAATACTGGAGTAGGGTGCCATTTCCTACTCCAGGAGATCCTTATCCAGGTATAGAACCTGGATCACTTGCTCCTGCATTGGCAGGTGGTGCCGCCTGGGAAGCCCATCTCTCACTCTCTAATCAGTTCAGTACAGTTCAGTCAGTCAGTCATGTCCAACTCTTTGTGACCCTATGGACCACAGTACGCCAGGCTTCCCTGCCCATCACCAACTCCGGAAGCTTGCTCAAACTCATGGCCATCAAGTTGGTGATGCCATCCAACCACCTCATCCTCTGTCGTCTCCTTCTCCTCCTGCCTTCAATCTTTCCCAGCATCAGGGTCTTCTCCAATGGGTCTTTTCTCTTTATGCTGTCTTCCAAACAAATTGGTTCTCTTTGCTGGCACTAGTGGACACTGGTGATGTTCTACCAAAAGTCCCCAGTGTACCCATCCCTCAACTGCTGAAGTGCTGGTTACTCAAAGTGCGGTCTTTCCCTGGAGAATCACCCTTGCCCCAACTGGTGCCCTGAGCTTGAAGGCCACATGTTCCTCATGCCAGGTCAACTTGGAGCCAGTGACTGACAGGAGGGAGGGTACAACAGCCCAGCCCCTTTGCCACATGGCAGGACAAACCTGTGCTGCAGTTTGCGCTCCAGAGCACCTGCTGGAAACCTGTTGAAACTGGTCTCCAAGTAGAATCTCATCCTGGTTACTTTGCCCTTACCCTGTGCCAATCCCTTCACACCATCAGTCTTTCGAGCCCTTTCTCAGTCTATCACTCTTGTAAGTACCCTTGTCTCAAGCTCTGCTTGTAGTGACTCTGACCTCAGACAGTCTTAATAAGAAACTAAAATTACCTAAACAAACGTGTCACTCACTGTATGATATGCTTAGAACTTTATCTTAAAAAAGGGGTGTGAGAGAGATTTTAGTATAGTTGAAACTGTTCAGGAGAATAGTAAAGCTTTATTTTTATCTCTCCATCCTAACTTCTCTATCTTTTGAAATCTAATGGCTCCTCCTGGTTTGAAGTATCTGTGATTCTGGTTTGAAGTATCTGTGATTCTATACTTAATTTTGCACATAACAGGATGCTCCTGGAAAATAATAACCTCACAGCTTTTGCAATTATAACTTACAGAGAGTAAATGCTCAAAATATATTCATTACATTAAATTGACCCATTAAAATTTATGTTTTTTTCGAACCTCTGAATGGTTCTGCAAATATCTGTTCAAAGTTGGAAAATTACATGGACTAATAGAAAAGGAAGATAAAAATTGCAGAAGCTTTCATATATGATACATGTGTCAGTGTTTATATCTGTGGAGGTAAGACACTGGGGATTCAATTTGAGGTCCTAAGTTATTGATTTCTCTTGAGGGAGCAGGTGGTCTATGAGCAAGGGTCAGTTAGATATGGATAATAGGGAATAATGGTAAAATAGCCTTTTGCTAGAAAAAGTATCAACAATTTATAATCTTTATCAAAATTATTAGTGCTATACAAATGAAAATGAATGATGTTTGTCTTTGATATCATTCCCTTCCTACTCACTACAATCCCTCTGTTTACAAATGCTGTTCTTCAATACCTAACACACACACTGTCTGTCTGTCTGTCTGTCTCTCTTTCTCACACACACACACACTTTTCTGTACTCATCTTTCAGTGCCTAGATCCCTGTTCTCTTGTGAAGCCATGAATCCTATGTAGGTTACTACATCTTCTAGATACCTTTAATAGCAGGCTCCTCTTGTTTATGTCAACTATCTACCCTATTTCATCTGAGTTTCTATTTATATGAAATATTTGTTCTTCTGACTCAGGGGAATTTTCAGGACACAAACCTCTTGACAGCCTGAATTAGTTCAGGTCCAGTTCAGAAACAGAAGCCTCCAGATTAGAAATCTTGGAGCTATAAAAGTGCTGAACAGAAACAGGGTGTGACATGGACTCATGCAAAACTAGACTAGGTGACAGAGTTACTCATCACACAGGAATCTTGGCAAGGGGCAAAGTGGGTGTGGAGAAGGCATTGGTTTGGTCTGAGTAGTTTAAAATCAGGAGAGTTAGAAAATGGGTTCCTCTTTATGACTGAAGTCAGGCAAGATGAAAGGCTGTAGCTTGCTCACAGCCAATGCACAGGAAGTAATAGATGAATGGATAGTAAGCAAGTATAAGAATAAGAAGATTTGTTATGAAGATTATAGGGGGGAAATGAGAGCTTGAGGAGTAGTTGTTCGGAAGGGCTGCATGTGTGAGTAGTAACAATAGACAGGGTATCAACTTTGTAAATGTAACCAAATGCAATCCTAGATCTCTGTCATCTCTTAAAATTCTGTGATTCTTGAAATTATGCAGTCCATACCAACAATCATGGATAAAGAAACCTAGGCCTGTGAAGTATTAAGTGACATGCCCAGGATTTTGAAACTGTTAATGGCAAAAATCCAAACTCACTGTGTATTTATTTGGCTACATTGCCTGACTTGTGGGTTCTCAGTTTCTGGACCAGGGATCAAACCCAGGCTTGGCAGTGACAGCTCTGAATCCTAACCTCTGTGCCACAGGGGATCGCCTTACCTCAGTTTTCACATCTGTAAAACAAGGGTGATCACTGTACCTTTTTCATAAATTCTGATTCAATGCCAGTAATATGATTATAATAGAGTTTCTGACATAATTAAATACTCATTAAATGCAAGCTGTTGTTGGTGTTACCCTCTGTTCTTCCTCAAATGTTCTCTAGGATGGCAGCATCAAATGACTGGTGTCAATTCTGCCCACTAATCATTTTATGACTGTAGACAAACTTTCCCATATCTCTGAGCTTTAGTTTCCTCACATGTAAAACTCTGCAAACAAAACCTGGTTTTGTTTCAATAAGGTTTAAATAAGATAACATAAAAAGATCTTAGTATGTAATATGTGACATGCAATGTGCAGTAAATAAATCACTAAATTTGTCTTATATTTATGTCTTTCAATAAAAGTTAACTGTAAAACAGAGAAGAATGAGTATTTGTTCATTCACAATAAAAGGTAGTATGTTTCCCTGTCTAATCAATGAGGAAACAGACTAAAATAATTTAAATGTGTTTCTCAGAACTATGAAGAGGCTAATCCATATTTTAAATGTAGGTATATTTGATTCTAAAGCCCATGTCATTTCCACTTCATTGTTATACTTTCCTATAACGTGCAAAGACTATTTCCTAAGTCATAATGGTATTAAGACCATTGAATGACAAATACATAATGCATATAATATAGAAGGTGCTGAATATATGATTCCTTTCCCTCCTTTCCTAGGGATAAAATAGTTGCTCCTCCTCAGTTTTGCTCCTGTGCTACCAGTCAAGTGCCTTAACCACAGTTGGAGGAAATTGGCCTCACGGTGTGGCATTTCAGGCAGCCATTTTGATTTCTGTACTGAATCCAGCTCTCCTAAACTCTTCAGTTCTCTTCCAACAATAAAAAGGTCATTCAGTTGTTGCCACAAGGATTGATTTTAAAGCACAGTAGAAAAAATGTACTTCTGTTCATGAGAGCCGAGGTATTTTGACTTCTGCAAAAAAGTGAGGAGAGTAGTATCATGTCCATGTCCCCTCCCATAATTAGATGTGTCCTTTGATTGTTTTGGTGACCCAACAGGGAATCTCTCTGATACGGAAAGCAGAGAGACCTCATCTTCTTCAAAACTCCTCTCACAACACAGGCCAGTAGCAGTAAAGAACTGTGTGAGGTACTTAAGAGCCTTGGGAGAATGGTAATAGTGTGAAGAAGGTCAGCTGACCCTGAGGGAAGTCTTCAAATTGTCAGCGGCACTTGAAGACTGCCAATTTGGGACAAATGCATTGCAGGAGACATCACATCTCCTAGTTTATTTAGCTTCTTTTGAATATGGTTAAGATCAGAGGCCACATGACTCAAAGCATGGTAACTTGGGAGTGCTTCTAGCTACTGTTTATTTTTTTCCCCAAATGGATCAGTAAGCCTGACAGAATTTCATGAATTTCATAATAGGGCCCTCTTAATTTTATATTAATATTTAAGTGATCATCCTTAGGGCCTATCCCTTTTCTTTTTTTTTCTTTTATTTTTATTAGTTGGAGGCTAATTACTTTACAATATTGTAGTGGTTTTTGTCATACATTGACATGAATCAGCCATGGATTTACATGTATTCCCCATCCCGATCCCCCCTCCTACCTCCCTCTCCATCCGATCCCTCTGGGTCTTCCCAGTGCACCAGGCCCGAGCACTTGTCTCATGCATTCAACCTGTCTTACTTGAGTCCTACCCTAAATCATCCCACCCTTTTAAAAACCGTTTTTTTTTCTTATTTTAAGTTTAACCTGATCTCATGAGATTTGTGAAATTTAAGTCTTAATTCTTTAATCAAGGCCTTTTTGTCCATTCCAGTACAAGCTGTTACCTCCTTCCCTTAAACTTCTCATGTGCCTTGTTCATCTGGTGGTTATACTGCATTAACTTAATATATGCAAATATAAGCCTTATCAATCAAGACACGCTTTGTCCAATTTCAGACAGATGCCACATTTCAGGAAAATAGTAGTGAAAAGAAAATTTAGTAATCATGTACATAAATTTCTTAAAACATTTTAAAGCAGATGTAAAAATCAACAGCAACATTTATTGTAACATTCCTTTCTCATTCTCAGTTTTCTGGTTCCACATTTTCACGAGAGACTTTCATTTTCCATTGCCCAGGAAACTCAGCATTTCTCATCACCATTCCTCACTTCAGTAACTTTCTTTCCCCTGACCACTCTCTATATACACAGAACATGCATTCCTAAAAGGTTATTCTCAAAACCATTAGCAGTCTCTTTAAGAGTGAAATGTCTTCTGCTTGTCTTGTTTTTCCCCTGATCATCAGCCAAGAAGATTCTTGTCATTCCCTCATTGCCAATTCTACAAAGATTAGAGCATTTTAAATGTTATTTTGGTAGTTACTGATCCTGTTATAGATGTACAACCATTTTATATGTATTGATAATTCCACAACTAGAGTTTAAGATCCTTAGGAATAGGGGCTGATTATTATTCATCATTGTAGCTCCTCTCCCTCTGCCCTCTTATTTTCTGACATAATGTCTTGAATTTTTAGAACTTTGTAGATTAAGCACTCAGTGATGATTTTGTGAAATGTAGAGCAAACTGTATGAATTATCTGATCTTACTGCACTATAAAACATAATAATGGAAACCTAAATAGACTATGATAAATCATGACTTTTTCTTTACTCTTTAGAATATGTTACTGGTATTAATTCTCTTGCTTGGATTGCAAAGTTCTTCTGAGAATTCCAGCATCTAATAATGTTATCATTCCATCATGCTTATCATTCTCAGTTGGTATTCTATTAAGCCGATATGAACGGACTACTGTTTATGAGATAAGATTATGCACTTTAATGTCTAGAAGAAGCAAAAGTAATGAATACACATATTCTACCATTGAGAAGATAAAGTGACATTTTTATTCTTTTCTATTCCATGTATCTCTTGCATCTGTGTATATTTTGGGGCACAGGACAATAATATAAAGGTTTTTATTCATCAAGTCATAGACTTAGGGGAAAAAAGCACAAACAACTACTTTTTTGATGAAAATATGTAATCATTGGAGCCATTTGGCCAACATTAAATACATTTATATTTAAAAAATACATTAGTGGTTTTTAATTTGCAGATGATCATGAATCCTTTAAAAAATCAAATGTGAGCACTCGGTCCAACCTCCAGATAATGGTATATACATACACATGATATTTTAGCTTGTATTTTAGGAGATTCATACACTTCTGGACTTCAAATTAGAAACTTTTTTCCTAAGTAACCTTAGAGACCATATTATAGAAATGTGTAACTAAACTGATTTACAGACTGAGTTGTAGAAACAAAAATATTATATGGAAATAAAGTTTTGAGCTAATTAACATGGTTTAACTAATAGAGATAATGGACTTTAGTAAATCTTGAATTTTTTTATGGTTTAAACATGTGTGTTATGTATGATATTTAAACTAGTGATTTCTAAAGTCTTTACTAAGGAAATTGTTCTTATATCTTCAAAGAACCAATGATGTTCATCAGATCTATTCTATGTCAAGTATCTAAATGTATTTACTCTCAGTCACCTGGTTATTTCTCTATTTATGTTGCATGTTCTGAGGCATAAAACATTAGTGGTATGTAAATGCATGTGCTGTTTAATATTAATATTATGTGATTAGGGCCCTTTGGTAGAAACATAGTCAACTTCAGATTAATTATGTTTTTAGTTCTTGGTGAAATACTTACTACTAAAGTGTTAAATGCAGAATGAGATCTTAGTGGATACTGCCTTGAAAGTGTAATCTCCCAATAGCGCTTACGTCATGAAAGTTTACTCTTTTAGACTGTTTGAGAAAACAGAATTGTACAGGTATACCTGAGGATGGTGAAGAAGGTATGGTGAGGACTGGACCACTCTTTCCCTTGTTCTGAATTCTCTCCCTGATTTGTTGTTGGTTGGTATATAGCATTGTCACCAACAGTATAATAAGGCACTATATAAATGCTATTTCACTCTCCTACCACCTTCTGTCATTTCTTTCTTCTAATATGTTCTTGCTTTCTCTTTTGTTTCATTAACAATATCCAAATATCTGTCAGGAAAAAAATGTATCTGACTATCTAATGATACAGTTAGGCAGAAAATTACACAATTTGTTTCTTGATTATTTTGCACTATTTACTAAAAGTACAAGATGGGCATTTGAGGGCTCTCTGTGTGGATGATAATCACATACTTGGAGTTGATTTCAAGGGATTAAGATAAACCTATGAATAGATTTTAAAAAAAGAAAAAAAAAATCAGGACAATATGCTAGTCTATAACAGGAAGTAGAAAAAAACTGTAAAAAAAATAGCTTTAGAGGTCTCAAATCTGCTTTCAAAATGCTGGGATCTAGTTTTCGTAAATTAGAGTTCTCAATAAATGTAGGACAAGTCCCAGCTGTACCATAGCATTAACATTAACACTAAGACATATCTCGCCTCTACTTTTCTCTTAAATCCCCAGAGGTTTTAAACAAGAGAGTGGGTCAAAATAAATTCCCCTACCACTTCCTCTTCCTCAGTAGGCAGGTCTCATCTGTTGTATTTCCATTTTGAGGCATTTAGACATCTGAGAGAAAGAGTTTAAAGAGAAAGTCTCAATCCATCTGGTCTGGGTTTTCCAAAATTACAGAAGTTATTTCAGTATCATTAAATTTGTAAAGCGTATACAATAAAATCTGGAGAACTGTGACTCATTAGTGAAGTGATCACTAATGTGCACTTTGATGCCTTATATATAAACTTGCATGTTCTTGATTTTTTTCCAAGGAATTTTATCCATTTTCTTGTCTTAATTGAATCCTGGCCCTCCTTTAAAGATACAATTTTCCTGAAGCACCTCAAGTTCTTCCAAATGAAAAAATCAGTGTCATTCATAAAACTCTAGAAATAATGATAGAAATAAAAAGATGGAGACACAAACCACAAATGCTGGGAATGAAACTATAGATCTTATAGTCATTACAAGGATAATAAGGGCATACTGTGAGCAACTTTGGGCTTCCCTGGTGGCTTACAGTAAAGAATCCATCTGCAATGTGGGAGACCTGGGTTTGATCCCTGGGTTGGGAAGATCCCCTGGAGGAGGGCATGGCAACCCACTCCAGCATTCTTGCCTGGAGAATCCCCCCCATGGACAGAAGAGCTTGGCAGGCTCCACTCTACCGGGTCACAAAGAGTCAGACACAACTGAGCGACTAAGCACACATGAGCAACTTTGCACAACTTTACCTAGAACTGGACCAATGTCTTGAAACCCAAAACTCAAGCAAGATGAAATAGACAATATGAATAACCACATAACCATTAAGAAACTGAATTTATAACTAGAAAACTCCAGAAAAATTCCCTCTAGTATTACTCCAAATATTTAAGGAGAAATTAGAAATCATTTTAATGAATTTTTAACAATGCAGAAACTAGTCCTGTGTCTGTGTACCAAAAATAAACATGTAGAAACCAGAATGTAATGTGTAAAACCACTTGCACTAATTCCAAAGAAAATAAATTACGTATATATTCACATAACAAAATATGTACAGGACTTATATGTTAAAATTTACAAAATAATGATGATAGAAATCAAAGACCTAAAGAAATGGAAGGATATACATTACTTATGAATTGGAGTGCTTAGCATAGTAAAGATGCAATTTCTTATCAATTTTATGTAAAAATTTACCGCAGCTACTGTTAAAATCCCAACAAGATTTTGTGTAGACATAAATAGGTTTATTCCAATATATGGGAAGTCCCTAGAATAGGTAAAAAGTTTGAAAAAGAAGAATAAAGTAGAAGAAATCACACTACCCAATAGTAAGGCTTATTATATACCTATAGTAATCAAGACTGTGTGATAGTGATCAGCGGAACAAAATAAAGAACCCAGAAACAGACCCACACCAAAATGCCCAACTAATTTTTCACAAGGTGAAAAATCATTTCAATGAAAGACGGATAGTGTTTTTAACAAATGGTGCTAGTGGAACTGTACCTTGATCTAGAAATCAGACATACAACACAAAAATTCACAGATTAAAAAAAAAATTCACAGATTAGAATGAGGTAAATCTCTTTTCTACATAAACCACATCTATATTGTCTTATCTGTGATGGCCAATATGGTAGACACTTGCCATTAGTAGCTACTAAGCATTTGAAATGTAACTAGCATGAATTGAGATGTACTGTCTATGTAAAACAGATACAGAATTTTGAAGATATAGTATGAAAAAACTAATATGAAATATCAATAATTTTATATTGATTACATGTTGCAATGAGAATCTTTGGGACCTGTTTGAAAACATGTTATTAAAGTTAATTTTAGTGTATGTGCTGCCAAAGCGAGCACTTTCTTTATATTTTTATGTGGATATTAGATAAATTTTGATTGCATACATGACTTTCATTATATTTCTATTAACCAGAGCTAGTCTAATGTATAATTTGCAGTTTGTTTCTTTATATTTGAATGAGAATTAAAAGATATCTATGATATAATCTATATTAAAAGCTAAAGAGTTTTATTATTTTTATCCAGGTTTCATGTTCATTTGGCCAAATATTTGAATCTTTTTGCTATAAAATTTATTAATTATTTATAAAATGTTTCATTAAGTTTTTCTTTTTCTTGGCCCTGCTCTGTGGCTTGAGGGATCTTAGTTCCTCGACGAGGGATTGAACCTGGGCCCTTGGCAGTGAAAGTGAGGAGTCCTAAAACTGAACCACCAGGGAATTCTCTCCAAAATGTTCCATTGAGTTTTTGCATAAAGAAAAATATTTTGTAATTATGCTCATTTAAATGATAAATATTAAGTATAATCTACTGTAGTTACTTGGGGATTACAAAGCCCTTGTTTAGTGGAACTTAAATTTGTCAGTTGGTAAACTTAGTGACTGCAGCCATGAAATTAAAAGATGCTTACTGCTTGGAAGAAAAGTTATGACTAACCTAGACAGCATATTAAAAAGCAGAGACATTACTTTGCCAACAAATGTCCATCTAGTCAAAGCTATGATGTTTCCAGTAGTCATGTATGGATGGGAGAGTTGGACTATCAAGAAAGCTGAGCGCCAAAGAATTGATGCTTTTGAACTGTGGTGTTGGAGAAGACTCTTGAGAGTCCCTTGGACTGCAAGGAGATCCAACCAGTCCTTCCTAAAGGAAATCAGTCCTGAATATTCATTGGAAGGACTGATACTGAAGCTGAAACTCCAATGCTTTGGCCACCTGATGGGAAGAGCTGACTCATTGGAAAAGATCCTGATGCTGGGAAAGATTAAAGGTGGGAGGAGAAGGGGCTGGCAGAAGATGAGATGGTTGGATGGCATCACCAACTAAATGAACATGAGTTTGAGTAAACTCTGGGAGTTGGTGGTGGACAGGGAGGTCTGGCGTGCTGCAGTCCATGGGGTCGCAGAGTCGGACACAACTGAGTGACTGAACTGAAACTTTACTTAATTTATGTAACTATAGGAACCCCATGGACAGAGGAGCCTGGTGGGCTATAGTCCATGGGGTTGCAAGAGAGCCAGACATGACTTAAAGACTAAGCAGCAGCAGCAGAAATAAGTATCATTCTTGTTGTTTAGTCGCTAAGTCATGTCCAACTCTTTTGTTACTTCATGGACTATAGCCCTCTAGGCTCCTCTGTCCATGAGATTTCCCAGGCAAGAATACTGGAGTGAGTTGCCATTTCTTTCTCCAGGGGTTCTTCCCAACCCAGGGTTC
Source organism: Muntiacus reevesi (assembly GCF_963930625.1). NCBI lineage: Eukaryota > Metazoa > Chordata > Mammalia > Artiodactyla > Cervidae > Muntiacus > Muntiacus reevesi. The sequence continues at coordinate 32,132,066 of NC_089271.1, read as the reverse complement.
AAATCCACATGTCCTGGATTAGCAGATGGATTCTTTATCACTGAGTCAAAAGGGAAACCCTAGAAATAAATACAATTGACTTAATTAAGTTGACTTGGGTACGTACTCAGCTAGTGGGAACAGAAGCTATGAGAGAGTTGAGTAGTATCTAAAAGAATCCATCCTACCTTAGGCATTAACCAGCATGCTTTCTAGAGTAAATTCAGTGTTTGTTAATTTAGAAAATTGGATAAATAGACATTGGTTACATGGAGGTCTCTTCAGAGCTCCTCCTCTGTACTTTGTCCTGTTGACTGCTTTTCAAACTCCCCCCATAGACTCTGAATTCATGAAGAATTTTTATTTCTCATTGGCATATATGCCAGCAATTGGTAAGTAGTAAGTAGCAAACTGATGAATGAAATATTTGAGAAAAATTTGTTAAAGTTTAAGCCAATCAGTATCACAATTCAAGTCAGATCCCCTAACCTACTAATTCTTGACAATTGATTTCAGTCTTTAATTTGTATGTCTGGATATTGCCTGAAAGAAAGTGTCCATCTTTGTTCAGTCCCTTAAAGTGAACATTTGAAATTGGTTTATACTCTCATCTAGACATTTTTGTTGTTGTTTAGAAATATGTGTAATGGGATCCTTAGACTGGATTCAGAAGAAAAGTAAGCTGTCATCTGAAGGTTGTTAACCCCATCAATAAACTGGTAACTCTAGGGCATAGAGAGCACTTGTATTGTTTCAGTGGTCTTCATGTCCAGTAGATTTACTCCAATGCATAGTAACTAAAGCAGTTTTCTTGACAGTTATATTTTCTAGCCATTGATTTTCGTAAATGATGGCATTTAGAATTCTGAGAGAGCTTTAAGTAAACTTTAGTGTAGGTGAAATGATACGAAATAGTGATTTGATTTTTTTGTTCATTAGATAATATAGGCATTTATGTAATTAGAAAGCTCCAATAATCTTAAGAGTGGATTGGATGAAAAACAAATGTTCAGAAGCTTTTTGTGATTGCAAGGGAATCAATAGAGACTGGGGGAAAATTGTAGCGAGTTGAAGAAACTTATTTGGAAATTCAAAATATTCAGGCATTTGTGTGTTCTTTGCCAGTTTTACTGCTCATATAATAACCCCTTTTCTATGCTGCCTTTTATTTGACATCCTCAGTTCTATAAGTGATTATATTTCACTTAGGAATCTACCTGTATCCTTTATGTCATCAGTAATACTGGCCAACCCCTAGCTGCATTCAAAGTACCATCAATACATATTAGTGTCCTGTGTTTGTAACTTTTCTGGCAATTTTGATTGTTTCCGCATCATCTGTTTTTTTGTTTTTCCATGATTCTGTATCTAGCTTCTGTTTACCTGTTTTCTCTTCCTCTTCGAAAGGGCTCATGTAATTTGTGTCTCCCTAACATTTTTACTTACCTTTTTGATATTTCCAAATATTGTAAATTTAAATTTATTTTAAAATCTAAATTATCTGAATTTAAGTTTATAAGAATCAGCTCTATACCAGGAATTTTCTAGGATTTAATTTTAGAGCCAGCATTCAGGGAATGGCTTATGATCCAGATCAAATACCCTAGACCTCACACTCACAGTACCATCATGTGGGAAACAAACATCAGAGCTAAAACTGGATAGTGCTGTAGGATTCTATAGTTCATTATAATGTCAAAAATTATACAATGAATAAAGGTATTTCTATATTTTTTATTATTCAATACTAGTATGATAGTAATTGCCACACTGTATGTATGTTTATCTTTAGCCATAATCCTAGGTTAATTAGACAATTTCATATCAGTACATTGTATAGAACTCTAGAAATGTAGAAATAAAATATTTAAACAGTGAAGTACATACACACACACACACACACACACACATGGTCACCTCTTCTACCAATCTTTCTTTTTATTTTAGAATTGAGGTATAGCCATGATCTAACATTACAAAACAGAAACAGTACTATTTGGTTGCCTGTCAAATTATTTCTATCAAGCCATTAATGGCTTACTTTGTCCCAGACACTGTTCTAAGCACTTTGTAAACAAGAACTTATTTAATCCTCCTAAAACTTTGGAAGCAGACACAATATAATTCTCACTTTATATTAATAGATAAAGGAATGATGTCACTGGGTGATTAATGAGCATGCTCAATTTCACACTACTGTGAAGTGATAAATGGAAACTAACTCTGGACCATCTGATTCCCAAGTCCATGATTCTAATTCTTTGGCTCTGCTGTTTCCATACTTGGTAGCTCTTTGAGAAGTTTGGTCCCCTGTGCTTCTTATAGATAGATATAATAATTGAGCGGCCTTATTTCTCTACATTAAAAACTTCATCACAAAATTGATTTTGCATGTCAAACACATTTAAACAGGTTTTTGTTATATAATTTTTCTTCTGAGGAGAAATTGGCCCTAAAATACAAACAAAAATTCTATTTAAGATAAAACAAATTTTAAAAAGCTGTTTCTGTGTTAAGGGTATATGTGAATATGTGGTTCCATTTTTGAAAATTTCCTGTAAGTCCAAATTTGTTTTCAAGTGTAAAGTTGATTTATTTCAAAGTAATATTACTCACATGAAAATTTTTAATTAGAGCAGTACTACTTAGCGCACAAATTTCAGGACACACCATTCACATGATATTTTATATGAATCGTGCTCCCTGAGGTTATGCAATAAGGAAGACCTAAAGTAAAGTCATTTAATTTACATTAAAAGTCACAGGATAATAACAACAGAAAAACAAACTAAATGAAAGGCCATAATATGGATTACACCTCAGTTCCCATAATCATGTTTTCACATGTTCTTCCTTAGAAATTGTTCCAGAATTGTTTCCTACCACAGTGAAAATTCTCAGGACCTCTCAGAAGTCGATCATTTGTCAATAACATGGTACCTAACATTAGGCAGGGACAATGTTAGTCTCATTTGCAGATGTAATCTCAGAGCCAAGACAGTACCTGGTCCATGATGGGTACTTAATGTGCAGAATGGATAAGCAAATCAGTGAATAATAAATGGGTGTTGATGGTGCTTTTCTACTTTTATTTATTTCCAAATATACTCATATTTTAAAAGCCTTTTGCATTTATTTGGGTAGAAATTAATCCTTTCATTTGAAGGAATAGTGAAAGGCAGCATAGATAGTTTCAGTTACTCATCCAAGTTCAGCCAGTGAATACATGCATGTATGTGTGTGTGTATATACACAAGAACACATATATATGTATACATGTATACACACACTCAGAAATAAAGCCCAGCCAAGACTTGTAGACCACAGTTCTTTGTACTATAGTACATTTGAACTATTTGAACTAATCCAATTGAATTCATTGAAATGGTTAATAGTGACTTGAAAACTTCATAATTCAAAATAAGTCCATGTTTTCAGAATTTAGAAATTGATTATTTTCTTTATTGAATCCATCTGCATGTAGGACATGATGCTGTATCATTTTACTAGGTGTAATTTACTTTTAAGAGTATTGATTACTATTCAGAAAGGGAAATATGTCTCAAATTTACCTACATTTTTTGAAGAAAATTATGTTACTCTCTTTCTCATATCTCGTATATCTTATTTCACTTTTAATTTCCTGCCAAGTTATTTTTCCTGTTAAATTATTCCTTTCCCTTTCTCAGTGATGACTGATAATGATAATGTTGAGATATGTTTCCTTTTAACAGCTAGACTATCAGCCAATCTATATCAATCGCTCCATCATATTTTTGAAATCTGAACTCCAGTACTGAGATCTCTCCTGAGCTGGTATTCCTGTATCTTAGCATCTCCCAATTCCCAAGCTAATCTCTTTTTGTGCCTCCATCATCCTTTTCCACCAGTTCAGAAAGCTGTCCCTAATCTCCCATTCTGTTGCTAAAACAACACCATTAGTCACTTTCACTTACCTTCCTTTCTTCCTATACATCAGAACATCAGAGTTTACCTTATCCTCATCATCTGCTCGACTGGAGCTTCTTTGGTTTAACTATTAATATCATACCATCCTGTCCTGTATGTTTTCTTTTCATTACTCTTTTCACTTGATTCCCTTGTTTTCTTCTTAAGCTATGACCACCTTCAGTATAGTTTGTATCCAAGAAGTAGCCTTGTGAATTACAAAATCTTCTCTTTCGTCCTTTGTTTACTACTTACTTTGTTCTGGTACTTATTTTTTTTAATTGAGATATGATCAACAGATAACATTTTATTAGTCTCTGGCCTTCCCAGTGGCTCAGTGGGTAAAGAATCTGCCTGCAATGCAGGAGACACAGGAGACATCAGTGCAATCCCTGGGTCTGGAAGATCCCCTAGAGAAAATGGCAACGCACTCCAGTAGTCTTGCCTGAAAATCCCATGGACAGAGGAGTCTGGTGGGCTCCAGTCCAAAGATTTGCAAAGAGGCAGACGTGACTGAGCGACCAAGCACAAACACATAGTATATTAGTTTCAGGTGTACAACATAATGATTCACTATGTGTCTATATTGCAAAAAGTCACCACAATAAGCCTGCTTATCATCTGTCACCATACACAGTTAAAATATTTTTTTTCTTATGAGAAATTATAAGATTTACTCTTAGCATTATTCAAGCGTACAGTACAGTATCATTAACTATACACCATGCTGTATGTTGGTACTTATTTTAATGTGTTTTTTTGTAAATAACTAGAGTAACGGATACAAAGAAACACATACATGAATTGTGATCCTGTGTTGTTCCTCAGTTGAGAAATATTTCATTCCTGAATTTTATTGTCTTTTTCTAAATGCATTTTCTTCATTCTTCTTTCTCTTATTTATATTCTAAATGTGTGTTTATCTAATTTAGGTGGAAGAGTTGGAGTTATTCATTGTTTACTTAGTAGTTAGAAATCAGACTTACTAAAGATAGACATGTATTATTAAAAATGCTACAAGAAGAAGGCTAGTCCTCATGCACTCTCCACATTCCCTCAGGCCACAGAAAAGATATCTGATAGATGTTCTTACTTATTGGATGTTCTAAAACTAAACAGAAATAAAAAAGTGATCTGTTTCTGTTGCAGAAGTTTAAGGGATTTTCCCCTGAGCTTTTTATTCACACTTCCAATTATGATCTCATAATACAGAAAGAAAATTGTGGTTTTTATCATGCAATGCTGAAACCCAAACTGACATGTAGGAGGAAGGAGCAGAAGTTCTGTGGGTTTGCCAGGATGGTAAGGACATGTTGTCTTGAGATTTACTTATTAAAGCCAGTGAGTTTATTAAGATGAAATAGAAAACTATACGCTACCAGTCAAATGTGAATTTAATCCCTGAGAATAATCCCTTTAAAACTCAAAATTTGCAGATTTAAGCAATCTCTTCTCCAAATTTCCTGATATCACATTAAAGGGATGTTTAATAACTTTTTAATTTAGCTAAGTCTGGGTGCCAAATTAAAAAAAGAAAGAAAGAAAGGCAAAGAATAACCTCAAGTGCCAACTCTAATTAATTGGTAGTGTCTTCTTGGACTGAAATGTTGAGAAGGTCCCATCTGGACTCGGTGGGCAAGCGCAGTGATCTATTAGCCATGCTTACCATCAGCCCAGGAGAGGAGGGAGACAGGATTACTGAATAACTATGGACCCTGTTGTGCTAGGAGAACATTTTTAGTATATAAGGTTTGCATTTCAGCCCTGTAGATTATTCATTGAGATTCTTATCTTGCCATCTATTCTACTTTATTTTTGATATCTGATTTAAAGATGTACTAAAAAGAGAATGTAGTAATTACCCCCCACAAGAGTTGATTCCTCTAAAATGTACTGATAGATATATGATATGAATACTATAATTTTGGTTATCTGTTTTTAGAAAATAAGCTAGGGGATTTAAAACCTACTGCATTCCTGGATTTTATCATGCATGTTTCTTATCGATAGTATCAAGGAGAACTTACTGATTTCAAACTGGTTAAGGATCAAGAGTGATGATTTCAATTAAAGAGTCATATCTTTAGCAAGTAAGTAAAACTTAAATTGTGAAGCTTCCAAAGATAGCTTAAAGCTTAGGAATGACCTAGGGTGCTATAGCTTTTTATAAATCCAGTAATCAGTGTATTTCATTTATTCATATGTGACAGCTGGAAATGAATTTGACACATTTTTGTCTACTTTTTGTGAAAAATTTGCTTTGTGCATATTCTATCCATTTCATACGTGTGTGGAGCACTCTATCTTAACTTCAGTTAATTAAATGAACTTTAAGGACATGGACCGACCTTGATCTCTAACAATTTTCAGCTTTCAAGGGACAAAGTGACTTTTGAATTATTGTACACAAATTCAGTATATAAAAGTAAGAAGGAGTATTAACTATAGTATTTGCTGGAGGACCATGTGGAAGGGAAAAGGAAAAACAACATATGGGGTTTATTTGCCAAGTGCAGGGAAAAAAAATTATTAAGACATTCAATATAACACAAAAGAACTCACAACATTTAGCAACAGATTGCTGTGGGTAGCAGAGGCTCATGAGAACCTGACAACAAATTTCTAAGTTTTTATCTTGGAAAATATATGAGGGGGTTGATTTGCACTTTGTATTTTGGAAGTTGAAAATGTTTTCACTTTGAAAAACTTTTTTTTCTTCTAACCTTCACTATATCACTCTTTAAGTTATATGATTCTCTTATCATTATGAATAAGGGTAACAATGCAATCCTGAGCACATTTCTCCTAAAATATGAATTTTATATAGCCTCTTTACTGAAGAGGCCTCCATGAACATCTATTCCATGAGGATTTTCTTCCATCATTTTCATATCTGCTATTGACCTGACATATCACAGTGTTCTATGTGAAGATAGAAATGTTATGTGTCCCCTTTAAAATAGTATAGTTTTTTGAATCTATATTTGGTGAAGCCAAGAGAAGATGGGAGCATCTATTTGCCTTCTGTGTACTGAAGGGTTGTTGCAGAAGTGGGGATTTCTTCAGTTTATTAGATAATTTCAAAATGTCAAACTTCAAACAATAGTTTATGATGTTGCTAGACTAATACAACAAATAATAATCTAATGTTGTAGGTCATCCTTGGGAGCAGTAAAACTTATTACGGTACTAAAAATTTTTAGAGCACAAACATATGACATGAACTTCTTACATAAGTATATAAGCAATGAGAATTTTATAGAAAGTTAAATGAGTAAGACTTTGAAAGCAGCATAAAAACAGAGGACTTCATAGTGACATTCAGCATTAAGCAGTCTATATCTTTTAGGTCATTAACTATGAAAATAACCAAAAACATTTGTTGTCTGATTCCTAATTTTTTTTCCCTCTGATTTGTTTTCACTATTCTAACAGTGGCATATTATATATACCACTATATATATACCATGTATATATATATATATATATATATATATACACACACCATATATATATATATATATACCTGACTCTTATAATCCCTCAGACCCCAAATCTTAGAGTCAGTTTCAAATATTCTGTCTTCTTTTTTTTGTCAATTCCTATCAAATCTGCATTTGACATGTTACTAACATCTATTCCCTCTCTTCATATTCTAATTGCTATTATCCCAGCAATGGGCTTCATCGCCACTTTGTTATTAATTCTTTCTTTCTCTTCTAATTATCCTGTAAGATTACTCTTCTTAAAACACATTTGGATCCTGTTTTAGCTATACTTTAAAGCAGGGGTCCCCCACCTCTGGAATCTAATGCCTGATGATCTGAAGTGGTAATAATAGAAACAAAGTGCACAATAAATGCACTTGAATCATCCTGAAACCATCCCTCCACCCTGGTCCATGGAAAAATTGTCTTCCACAAAATGGGTCCCTGGTGCCAAAATGGTTGGGGACCGCTGCTCTAAAGCCTTTACTGCATTGCTCTTAGTATATATTTGGCGGTTAAGATCCCTAATCACTTTATCATAAGCTAATTATTAAAATGGTCTTTGATATTTGAATGGCACTTGATAATTTCAAAGAGTTTTCGCATAGTTACCTTATTGGCTTTTCTATAAAAATCTGTGTGACAGATGGTTTTTATTACCCATCTCTTATCAAAAAGGATTGTTAAGACTGAAATATTGCAACTTGCAAATTATATATCTAGCATCCATAGCTGTGGGAGTTGAACTTAAATCCTCAGTCGAAGACAGTTCTCCCAAAGTCACTCTCCCCAACAACTTCCCCTCTGCTTACCTCTCATTGCACAAATCACTTACTTCCAGACTCCTCATCCAAAGAGTTAGTATGTCAAGGCTCATTTCCCACTCTAATTTTTCAGTGATGAGAGAAGAACCTTGCAAATTAATTTTGGAAATATGAATGGAAAATGACTTAATAACTGAACTTCATGGCACTGTAGGAGGAGTTCCAGGAGTAAGTTAAATGTTGTTGATTAAGGGAGGAAAAGGAAAATAATTTAGTAAAACTTTGGAACAGAATTAATCAGCAAAACGTGGTGAGGTCAACTCTCTCCTTGCGTGGCTATATTAGTGACAGCCATAGAGTGCAAGATAGGTTTTGTGAGATGGGAAGGAGGAATTGGGTGGTCCAGCAATGAAAAATTAAAGAGTGTCATGGGGAGGATGCATGTTTTCAGAGCAGCTTGAATTCTGGTTGTCACTTATTAGTCATGTCAACATGACTTTGTGGTTGATCTTCTCAGCCTCAGATTTCTTAGTGATAAAATAGGAATAACTATATCACTTTCTGGTTACAAAAACTTTTGGCATATACAAAAGGTTTTGTGTAAAGTAGATAATCATAAATAGCAAATTGTTTTATTCTCTCCCAGTTGTTTGACAAGTTATCTAACCTCTCAGTTCCTCAATCTACAGTTCTGTAAAAATGGGGAAAATAATAGTACTTATTATCTTGTAGGATTTTTGAAGATTGAAAGAGCTATCATATCTAATGCCTTTAGAACAGTGCTCAATAAATGAAGTCAGTGTTGTGGTTGATTGCTACAAGTCAGAAGTCCTGTGTTGTTCTGAGAAATGCTATTTAAGTACACTGAGACCCAGTGTTTCATCTGTAGGATGAAGTCAGTCATTTTCCCTTTAATGTCTTACTTAAATGTTAAATGAGATAAGTGAAAAGCTTTGTAAGCAATAAAATATTACGGCAATGCAAAGTATACTTTAATATCATATCTGTTATAAAATTTCAGAGTCATAAATTACTGGAATAGAAGAGAAATTTTAATGCCAAGGTTGGGAATTTAATTCATTTATCCCTCTCAAATCTCAATACAAAAGACTGTAAAAATTCCATTTTATCTTTAAATCTTATTATACCACCTTAAAGTTTGCTAAAAATCTATTGTCACTGAATTTATTAGGCTGTCACTGGCAGGGAAGACAAATGTTATCATCTAGATTTCACAGGATGAATCCTGTGTGCTGGAGATAATAGACTCTTGATATCTACCAAACTTCCTTTGAGAGAAATTCAAATTTCCCTTGATAAATGGGATCAGATGTTGGTATTATATTTATGTATCCTTCACAAGGTCACAATGTAATGGGAGTAATGCAATGGGAGTAATAGTTTTGTTAAGGGATTTAGAGTTAGGGAAGTGGAGTTGAAAAGCAAGAAGTCAGAGATATTAACCATATAAGCCCAAAGAAGGCAGGGGTAGGAAAGGTAATTTTGTATGAAGGTCTGAGAAGCTGACCTGTTATTTCTGACCATAAAAGAGATGCTTCTATGGAGGACTGTGGAATACGGCTTCTACAGGCCTACACCCAAGCACCTAGTGATGGGCTTGGCGCCATGTTGGTCAAACTCATCATCACATGCAGAAATATGAAAGGAATATGGGAAGTTAACAGTGTGAAGCATAGAAACTACATACTTAAGAAGTTGGTTTTATTTTAAAGGTTGTAATAGGAAATGAGGGTCAAGATTGGGTGGTATGGAAGTGGAACAAACCCATTTTTCTTGGTCCATTCAGTCTACTATAATAGAATATCCTAGACTGGGTGGCTTAAAACAGTAGAAATGTATTTCTCTCGTTCCGGAGGCTGAGGAGTCCAAGATCAAGGTGGCTTGCGATTTAGTGTCTGGTGAGGACCTGCTTCCTATTTCAGAGACAGTTGTCTCCGTTGTCATGGTCCTCACATGTTAGAAAGAAAGAAGTCTGTGGGGTCCCTTTTCTGTGGCCTATATTTCCATTCTTGAGGACTGTGCGCTCATGACCTTTTATCTCTCAAAGACTCACCTCCTAATACCTCACATGAGGATTAAATTTCAACATAGGAATTTTGGGAAGACACAAACATTCAGTCTGTAGCACCCACTAAAGAGCTGCTTGTTCTGAACAAGAAATTCAGACATTTTCCCCTGGAATGCTGAAAAAGTTATAGAATGTCACTAAGCCTGTATCTGTGAAGTGAGAATGATAACAGTGATGTTAATACTATACGGGAAATATTGGTAAAAATGTTTCATATATGGTAGCTGCCTAGTGAATGTTAGTTACCAATTTTGGTTGTTATAATAAGTTACGGGAAGCCAAACTTGACTGAAGATGTGACCTATAGATTTTAGGCATGTGAGATACTGAAGTGGTAAAGTGAAAGTCACTCAGTCATGTCCGACTCTTTGCAACCCCATGGGCTAAACAGTCCATGGAATTCTCTGGGCCAGAATACTGGAGTGAGTAGCTGTTCCCTTCTCCAGGGGATCTTCCCAATCCAGGGATCAAACCCAGGTCTCCTGCATTGCAGGCGGATTCTTTACCATCTGGGTCACAAGGGAAGCCCAATTTATTATTAATTTGCATTCTTTTGACACTTGCTTCTGTCAGTATTTTAAAATACTGATATAAGCAGACTGTTCATCTCTTCACTATAAGCGAATATGTTGTCATGATTACTCAAGCAATATATCATAACTCATCTGATATTTAAAATGTCAGTTTGATTGAGAGATGAGGGTCCTGGGCAGATGACTGTGGTTTAAATGTGATTTTGTTTGTGTGATTTGGTTTAAATGTGATTTGGTTTGGTTTAAATGTGATCATGGAGAGACAGAATGGATGATGACCAGATTCTAGGGACTGGATAACCCCAGGTATTGGGCAATTCTTTGGCATCCTGGTGCGCTAGGTTTGAGCCATAGGTGCAAGGTTATGCAATGTTGGTCCCCAACAGGTGTGTTCCATCACAGATAATGGAACTTACCTATGGTACGTACCTATGCCTGATGTTCAAGAGCGGTTGGTGAAAGCCTTGGGACTTTGGGGTAGGAGGTAACGTGAAGAAATAGAGCAGTGTTAGGGTTACTACAGTTGCATAACTTCTCATTCTGAGAATGGCCAATGGAGGCTCAGGGTGGGGGTCTAGGAAGATAGGGTCCGGAAGTGAAAAGAACTCTTTTCATTTAGGAGTTCAGACCTGAGAGAACTGAAGGGGAAAACAATTTATTAGAGCACAAGGCAGAGAATGAGTCCTCAGGAACAAAGCGAGAGCTTGGCAAGAAACCAGAGCCACAGCAGGCGTCTGATGAAGCTGGTCGTGCTGGGCCTCTCATTTGAGAGGCTCTTAGGGTTGCGACATGATTGAGCGTAAAGGCTAGAGAGCTGCCTGCTACAGAAGGTGAGCAAAGAATTAATGCACTACAGTGTTTAGAATGTGAAATCAAACATAAATTTCTGTGTGTAAATCCAAGCATTTTGAGTGGTCAGCACAGAAGTACGTAGTCCATCATTTTGTGCGAGATCATGAGGTCATAACTTTTTATTATCACAGTTATACTTAATCTACATGAATTATTTTTGATGTCTCTGTACTTTCAGCGATGTATTCCTTAATACTGCTTCTCTGGGCTACAAATCCACTCCCATTTACTCTTTCTCCTCTTCCTGCTTTGATCAGCTACTGCTTTTCATTCACTAAATAGATCTTACTGGCTTGTTCAGTTTTATGTGAGAGCTGGGAGGTTGAATTGCAAATTGAGATACTGAAGGGAATCAGTTGATTGAGGGTGAGGGTTAGATTTACTGGACTGAAGAGCACACCCCAGAATGCATGTCTTTCTCAGAACTTCAAAAATATTACCTTGTTGGGAATGAAGGTCATTGGATCAATAGATACAGTTAAGATGATGTCATTCATACTGGAGTAAAGTGGTCCCCTAGTCTAACATGACTGGTATCTTTATAAGAAGAGAAGAGAAGGAGAACGCCATGTAAAACAGAGGCCAAACCATGAGAGATGCATTTACAAGCCAAAGAACACCAAGTAATCCTGAGGATCACCAGCAACACTAGAAGCCAAGAGAAAGACATGGAACAGATTCTCATCTAGAGTCTTCAGAGAGAGCATGGCCCTGCCAACAGGCCAAAATCCCAATTCTGAATGGGTAGCTTCCAGAACTGAGAGAATGAATGTCTGTTGTTTTAAACACCCCATTTGTTACAGCAGCCCCAGGAAACTAATATACCATGGAAAGGAACTTAAACATTATAGTCATTTATCTCTAAAGAATTTTAACTGCCAGAGCTACTCTTCCATTGAATATTGGTCTTATGTATGTTTTATCATGTAACACATCATGAAAGTAATAATTCTAAAGGGCATAAAAAAGAAGTAACAGTCTCTTGAAAGTGCCCAAAAGTTTTTGGATCAGGCCAATACCAGTATGGCCTTTGATGAGAATTTTTCATAATATCCTCTGTGTCCTTAGAGAAATCCTTTATTTCAGTACATTTCTTCTTAAATATTTGGTTATTGAGACTTTGGCCTAGAAGAGGCAGATTAAAGTACATTAAGGTATACTGTGAAAAAAAAAGTAGGTATATATAAAGTATAGAAATTAAACAGACAATTGTCCCAAAGCAATTTATTTATATTTATTTCTCTTCTTAAGATACCTGTTCTTCTCCCTTTAAAAAAATATCTGGCGGTTCCACCAATTTTTAAAGTATCATTTCCCACAATCGGGCTCCTTGTCATTTTTTAGGCTAAATGCAACACATCTATAATCCAGTTTAGCATGTGCTATGGGCATGGAAGTTCGATGTAAACTCCTTAAAGACAGATACCAGTTTTACTTATCTTTGAATCACCAAGCCCTAAAATATTTGTGCCCTGGTGGATCAGTGTCTTGAGATGGGACATCTCAGTCACCAGTTCATAAATCATACAGTATAGTTTTACAAGTGCACTCCTTAACTTTTCTGACCATTTGGAAAACAAACTTCCATTTAATAAATAGCATGAAAAGAAATAAATTCCTTTTCCACCAATGCTGAGATGGAGAGGTTTTGCATGTCCTCAGAAATAAGAAAGAATTTTTTTAGTTAAGTATGTGTATATATTCTGTGCTTTCTAAAACACGCTGGATGCTTGTTGTTCTCTTCACCTTTAGTTAAGGCCTTCCTGTTGCCAAAACAGGGAAAGAGAAGTTGTTGTTGATGTTCAGCCATTCAGTTGTGTCCGACTCTTTGCAACCCCACGGACTGCAGTATGCCAGGCTCCCCTGTCCTTCCCTATCTCCTGGAGTTTGCTCAAACACGTGTCCATTGAGTCGATGATGCCATCCAACAATCTCATTCTCTGATGCCCCCTTCTCCACTTGCCCTCAATCTTTCCCAGCATCCAGGTCTTTTCCAATGAGTCGGCTCTCCGCATCAGGTGGCCAAAGTATTGGAACTTCAGCTTCAGCATCAATCCTTCCAATGAATATTCAGGGTTGATTTCCTTTAGGATTGATTGGTTTGATCTCCTTGCTGTCCAAGGGACTCTTAAGAGTCTTCTCCCGCACCTCAGTACGAAATCAAAATAGCCATTGTTAGCTAACAATTCTTTGCAAATAGGTAGCATATTTGCATATTTATTTACCAGGAATTTTAACTCAGAGCCTTGAAGGACAGCACTGGTTCCATGTGGCTGCATTTCTTTAAGGCCTGAGCCTCCTGTGTTAGCATCTTGATGTGAAAGTCCTATAAATATAATCCATCTCTAAATTGCAACAGAGACTGGTATTGTAAAGTTTATTAATAGGTTGCTCAACTGAAGGGGAAAGTAAACAGCAGGCAAAGACTTTTGCCCTCCCAAACCATAAAGACATCCACTTTAGAGAAAAGGAGAGAGGAATAATAATTTCATTAAAATAATAGATAAGTTGAAATTATTATTAGCCCTAAAAGAGGGTGGGCTTCCCAGGTGGCATAGTGGTAAAGAATCCGCTGCCAATGCAGATGTAGGAAACTCGGGTTCCATCCCGGTGTCAGAAAAATCCCCTGGAGGAGGATATGGCAACCCACTGCAGTATTCTTGCCTGGAAAATCCCATAGAGAGAGGAGCCTGGTGGGCTACCCTCCAAGGCGTCACAAAGAGTCAGACATGACTGAGCACACATTCACAGCACTAAAATAGGGTAGAGAGAGGTAATGGGAATCTCTGGGAAGAATTTTAGAAAATAAGCAGAAGTCAAAGCTAGGTTTTGAATTGTACTTCCGAATAGGACATGATATGGAACCAGGCCATGTCTCTGATAATTTTGTTAAATTAGATGAAAAAAATCACATGGACAAGAAAATGTAATTAAATCACTCAAACAAGTATGTCATTCTTTTCACTTTCTTTTAATAAGTGAAAGGTGAGGGAAGATATCCTTTTAAACTATATGTGAGCAATCCCAGTATATTCTTAGAAATGAAAATTGGATTGTAATATGGACTTGTCTTTGACCATATTCTTAAAGGATAATATAATGATTTGGCGAAAGACCCCATGAATGGAGTCCATGTATAAAGGGTCAAATAAACACAAAGAAACAGACAAAAAGCAGTATGATTGGTGGCAAGATTTAAGGGGAAAGAAATAGAACCAGGGGAAAACAGAACCTGTTTCTGCCTTCTTGTTTTGGTGCTTTCTCATCTAAGAAAAATAAACATACAAAAAAACAGGATAAGTGAAATATCTCATCTTTGTGGCAGGGGTAGAAAGATTCAGGATTATTGCTCATAAACTGACTTCAGGTGAATTAAAAGAGTCAGGAGACATTTCCACTTTAGAAATCCTCAGATTTAACTTTGAACATTGAGGTGGATTTCTTTTTTAGAGTTTTTTAAAGCATTATTTTTTTCTTCTTCTAAAGTTACTAAGGCTCAAAGGAAACCAAAATTTTAAAGCATAGAATACTTGAAAGAAATAGATATTGAATGAAAATAACACCACAAATATTTTAGCAAATTCTTGACCATACCCTGAAAAATTAACTGGAAGGAGCTGTGTGTCAAGATTAGCCTTTCTTTTTATCAGTTAGATGCATTGTTTGCACCATATGACCTACTTAGAATTGAAGATTTTGTGCATTTCTACAGCCCTTTTTCATTTATTAAGATGAAGGACATTATCTATGCTACCTTTTAGAGATTCCTGTGGATTTGAATTATCAAGGGAATTGATGGGTCTTGCTTTGTGCAGAACTGATGGATGAAATTTAACTTTACAACAAAGGTTAAAAAATGAGTTTTAATATAGCACACAGCTTTTAGCAAAATTCTTTTAAACAATTTTCATACTGTATTTTAAACTATTATATATTTCAATTTTATTCTTAAATACTTTAGAAGAATATCTCCATTAGACCAATTCAAGTATCTCTATTTTTATACATTTTCAATTTTTTTTTTTAGTCTATAGTATTGTATTCCTTTTGGAAAAATGTGTGACATTAAGGTAGTAAATAAAAATGGAGAGAGTTCATTGTTCCTTGTGGGAAATACAGTCATTTTGAATACATATTGTTTTACCTGAAATATAGTTTATAACTAAAACAGGTTTATGTCTGAATTAGCTGTGCATAATGAATGCAATGCCATCTATATTCATTAATTGAAACAATATGAAACTAATTTTTTAGGCTGCTGGAAAATTTCCCTTGTAGTTTTTTTCTAATGTACCACCTTCTGACTTTTAAGTGGGACTACTGCTTTTTAAATTTTAATTAATTCCTAAACTATACACTATTTTTTTTTGTTATATTTGCTTTAAGTGACTATATTTGAGAGAAATAGAGAATAGTTTTTCTAGTGAATCATGATAGCAATATGATTGTGGATGAAGTAGCCTTTAACATTTGGATTGACCATAAAATTGTAATACATTTAACAAAATACCCTTCTCTGTGTTATAGAAGTATATCCTAAGGTTTTCTGTATGTGAACTTAACCTCTCTCCAGCAGAGAATTATTAAGCAACTAGTATATTCCATGAATACAAATTTTCAGTGAGCCCCAATGCACTTTAATACATACATACATAAAATATAAATGCCACAGTTCCTAAAGGAAAAAGAAAAAACACATCAAAACCCCCCTGTGTAGCTCTCAACATGCTACTTCAATTTTCTCATTAAATACTAGAAAAAAACCTAATTACAATCCTCTACTTAAAATTTTAAAGCCTAAAAATGATGCTTACAAAAAAAAAACACAACTCATAGAAATGCAACGACCATATGGTAACTAGTATAGTGAATTTATTTATCACTATTTTCAACATTGTGCTAAACTTTTTGATAATTTTAAAGCTTGGTCTGTTGCTAAGAATGTCTTCAATGAAAGGTTATTGATTTTATTCTCTCCTTCATCTTTTTTTTTCTTTTTTTTTTGCATGCAAAATCCTAGTTTCCCATCCAAGGATTGAATCTGTACCCTCCTGCAGTGGAAGCACTGATTCTTAACTATTGGACCACCAGAAAAGTCCTCCAACCTCTCTGTGCTAATAATAGTTCATTTCAGGAAAATGAAAATAGTGATAGCTAGCTACCTTTTAGGTCTCAATATGAACCACATCCCATGCATGACTTTGTCTTGGTTTTTCTTATTTAATTAGCACACCTTTGTAGGAAGTCTTGCCAATTTTCTTTTATAGGTGAGGGAATTGAGGTTTGGAAAAATGGAGTAATTTTCTTAAGATCACAGTTAAGTGACAGAGCTAAGATTTGATCCCAGATAAGCTTTATATCCAAGCTCATAGGATGATAAGATGCCTGAGACCAGAGACCATGACTTGTGTCGCTGGTACCTACATATCTCCCACATCCAAATAAAACCTCCTACTCACTACTCAGATTTCATGGTTATTTGGAGTTACTTTTGTGTCTGTTAAAGGAAAAAATCCTGGAATTGTAGTAACAAAAGGAAAGATTTGATTCCTTTGTTGTTTAGAAGCTGAGTCATGTCTGAATGTTTTGTGACCCGTGGACAATAGCCAGCTAGGCTCCTCTGTCCAGGGGATATCCCAGGCAAGGATATTGGAGTGGGTTGCCATTTCCTTCTCCAGTGGGTCTTCTCAACCCAGAAATTGAATCCCCATTTCGTGCAATGGCAGGCGTTCTTTACCACTGGACCGCCAGAGAGGTCCTTGGTTCCTTTGCTGTGTGCATTCAGTCGTGTCTGGCGTTTTATGACCACATGGACTGTAGCCCGCCAGGCTTCTCTGTCCATATAATTCTCCAGTCTAGAATACTGGAGTGGGTTGCCATTTCCTTCTCCTTTCCTTGGTTCCTTTAGCTAAAATAAAAATCAGGAGCAATATTCAGTATAAATATGGAAAAATCAATTAGCAGCTAATATGTACAGAATGTTTGGAGATACAAGTAAAGATGAAATGTATACCTTTTGCCTTATACTTGCTGACTCTGGCATTCAGACCTAACTCTGACTCCAGAAACTTGTAATAACTTACATGTTTCTGATGGGAAAAGCTTTGGGTTACCTGGGAGAGTGTAGCTGAATGAATAAACTCTCAATTTCATCTGAAGGTACTTGGTTGATCCCTTCAGAAGTACATGAAAAGAGCTTCATCTCAGCCCATTGGCATTGAAGAGTGCCAACTCCATGCCAGAAAGCAGCATGACTCAGAAAAGCATGTTGACCTCACTCTCTCGCTGTTCTTGCTCATAACCCCATGTTGTTCTTCTTATAATCTGGAAGACAGCTTTAAGGCCAAGTATTTTGTTCACTGTTTTATATGATGTCCCAAAGTTGTGCTTCAAAATTATGTATTCCTCCTCTGTTAATTCACTTCAGAGTGAAAGCTCTCTCACTCCACGCCATCCGGACAGTAATAATTTGGTATGTTAATAAAACACCATATGTCAGAAGGATATAAATGGGATGGCAATTAAAAGTTGCAGGGTAAAGAAGTTCAAGAGTTCCCGGGTCATGATGGCTCTCACTGAGCCCGTGAGATCTGAACAGGACTTGAAGCCAACTGGATGTGTCTGTGGGGAAACTGTTCCAGGTGGAACGAACAGCTAGAGAAAAGACCAAGGGAGGAGCTTGTCTGGTGTGTTCAAGCAATAGCAATGAGGAATGTGTTTTTTCACGGCAGAAGGTAGTAAGTAGTACATCATAAAACTCAGGGGGATTAGGGTACAGATTACAGACTTGTATGTTTGGGTGTGTGTGCAGTAGAGAAAGAACATAGAGGCATTTGCAAAACAATCTGATAAGAAATGTCTTTAATTGTTCTATAAGATCCCTCAAAAGAAGGCCTAGATTTTTTCTTCAGCTCATGTTTGCTGATTTTTCCCCCACAAATTCAATTGGGTTTTCTGGAAAGAACACATCTTTTTATTTTATACTCATATTTCATTTAATTATAGTGTATATTCTGTCATTACATAAATAAGAATGGAAACAGTCATGGTGGAGTCTTTGTAAGCATAAGTTCTGATTGTCTCTTTCTGTGTAACGAATTGGTCCAAAAGTTAGTAGCTTAAAATAGTAGCCCCTTTGTATATTTCAGGTTTTTGTGAATTTGGGCACGGGTCAGCTGAGTAAATTTTCTATTCTGCCTTATATCAGCTGTGATCATTCAGTGGTACTCATAGATGTCAGATGGTTGTCAGGAGGATCCAAGATAGCGCCACTCACACATCTAGTGCTTTACTGGGAATTACTGGAACCTGTTGTCGTTTAGTCATTCGGTCATGTCTGACTCTTTGGGACCCCATAAACTGCAGCACTCCAGGCTTCCCTGTCCTCTATCTCCCAGATTTGCTTAAACCCCTATCCATCGAGTCGGTGAAGCCATCCAACCTTCTCACCCTCTGTCATCCCCCTCTCCCCGTGCCTTTAATCTTTCCCAGCATCCAGGTCTTTTCCAATGAGTTGGCTCTTTGCATCAGGTAGCCAAAGTATTGGAGCTTCAACTTCAGCATCAATCCTTCCAATGAGTATTCAGGATTGATTTCCTTTAGGATTGACTGGTTTGATCTCCTTGCTGTCCAGGGAACTCTCAAGAGTCTACTCCAGCATCACAATATGAAAGCATCCATTCTTGGGTGCTCAACCTTCTTTATGGTCCAGCTCTCACATCTGCACATGCCTTCTGGAAAGACTATAGCCTTGACTGTATGGACCTTTGTCGGCAAAGTCTGGAATACTTGGCTCAACTAGACTTCCTGACCTAGTACCTATGGTAGACGTGGAGTAGTTGAGCTTCTCCTGTGGCAGCTCAGGGTCCAAATGACAGGAAGTGTAAGTTTCCAGCCTCTTAATGCCTGACCCTGGAAAACAGCAGCTCGTCTCTTTCACTGTATTCTATTAGTCAAAGTAGTCACCCAGAATTCCACAGTGGCCCAGTGGTTAGGGTTCTGTGCTTTCAATACCAAGGGTCCAGGTTCAATCCCTGATCAGGGATTGATCCCACAAGCTGTTCAGTGCGGCCAAAAAAATTAAAGCAGTCCCAGAGCTCACCTATTAAAAAGAAGAAACAGATTTTACTTCTTCAGTGGAAGGAGTGTCAAAAAACAGTTGCTGCTATCTTGAGTCCACCAAGGTATACAATTCAACTCTAACAGACTGTAGCTTTCAGCAGACCATGTTGATCAATCAGGAGATCCTAAAGATAAATTGGAAAGTTTTAGTTTATCCAGAAATTTTGGAAAATGGAACTCTCTTAAGGCAAATTCTGTGGGAATTCCACTCATTTTTTAAATTTTACTTTATCCTCTTTTTAATGATTACTTGTGTTTCTGGCTAGACATTTAAAATCATAAAGGTGCAGCATATTATATCATATAGGAATGAACATCCATCTAAACTTAGTATAATTATAAAAACATTTACTTTAATCTCTCCAGAGAATATTCATTTTGTTGTTTGCTGGCTTGTAAGTAAACCCATCACATTTTAAATTTAATTTTACTACATTTGAAGGTTTTAAATACTTTTCTGATATGAAAAGTTTCCAGATTGGGATACTTGGGTAGATTGCATATCATTGTAAAAAATATGGGCAGTCAGGTGTTAGATTCTATTCCTGCTTGAACCCTAAGAAATATTTACCCAGCTTCTCACTGGCTTTTTAGCACATCTGCTCCATTTAAAACTATGGCAGGGAGGTGTGTAAGATTGAGTTGATTGTCTCTAGGAGTTTACTGAGCTTCTTTCAAAACTTTATTTTTCAGTAAAGGCAATTGCTCCTTGAGCAGTGCTGGTTGTTCCACACCCACTAATTATCATACAGCCATTTAAAGTTGAAATGGTAATCAAACCAATGAAAGCCCAAGATTAGCTGCATTCCTTCTTCATTTCTAGTGGGGAGATTCATCTGAATATCTATAAAGCATTTTGTGATGCATTCTCCAGCAGATGCAGCAAAACAAATGCAATACAAACTTTTAAAATATAGCCTTGAATTTTAGGTTGAATTTTAAGTTGGACATATTTTAATTTTTACAATTTAATTAGAAAAGTCAAATGATCTGAAAGGATCATTCTAGTTATGAATAGAATATGAGGATTTGGGTTTTATTACAGAAAGAAAAATCTATTTTAAATGGTAAAATTTATACTTTTTGCCCATCAGAAACTGCTGGTTGATGCTTCTATTAAAATTATTAAGATCTAAGTATACAGTGATACTTGAGGCAAATTCTCATTTAAGGAATAGCATACTGCATGACAGGTTGTGAGGTGTTAAGAGATAATTGCATGCCTAGAAGGTGTGGTGAATCATATGAGCAAAGGCCAAGAACATCCAGAGACCAAAATTCACAGTAATTTCAAATATTACTCCCTGGTGTGGGTTATTCTACTTAAAAATTGTATACTTGTTGGTTGTAAATTTAAGGACTAAAAACAAGCCATGTTAAATTAGTACTTTTGTAGTTTTTAAAAATGTGTTTAAACATTTATTCACACAATAGAATGTATTTAGTTCACAATGATAAATATTGCCAGTGCTATTGAAAAGGGGAATAGGCCAAATAGCATTCTGTATCTTTTTATTGAAATGCTCCTGATTGTCAGAAGAATGAAATGTATGCTATGAATCCAAAAAGGTACCGCTTTATCAAATAATATATGTTTATTTTTATGCATTTAGATATCCTTCTGTTTCTAAAATAATTCCATTTTATAGAAATTTTTTAAGTTAAAAATGCAGCTTCCTCTCATTTTTATTGGTTTCGATATGTGCGCAAATGTTCAGTCGTGTCTGACTCTTAGCAAGCCCGTGGACTATAGCCTGCCAGGCCCCTCTGTCCATGGGATTTCCTAGTCAAGAATACTGGAGTGAGTTGCCATTTCCTCTTCCAGGGATCTTCCCAACCCAGGGATCAAACCCACATCTCCTGTGTCTCCTGCATTGGCAGGCAAATTCTTTACCACTGCCCTATACAGTATTTCACAATAAACAGCAGAGAAATAGCAGATAAGAGAAAGGAGAGAGGGAAGAGGAACATTTTAAGTTTTAGTAATGTGTGTTCAATGAAATAATATTAATACATCTGCTATGCTCTCCCCTCAATTCCTTACTCATCTAAAGGAAGAACTGTTGCTGCTGGTGGAATGAATGTTAATTTTCTATCCCTAAATCCCTTAGTAGAGGCTGCTGTGAGCACGTTACTCCATTGCTGAAACGATAACAGGTAAGATCAAGGGAGATAGACAATAACAAAGCAAAATTAACCAATTCATGTGTATACCTATGAGCAGAGCCTGTGCTTAAATCCTGGATCCTACATTTTTAAATTTATGGTTCTGGGAGTTTCTTAAACTCATATGCCTTAGCTTTTTTGGCTGCATCTGTAGAGGGTGCTAATATTATTTACCCCTCTACATTTTTTATGAGGATTACATTACATTACCTAATGTATGAAAAGTGCTTTGTAAAGGAACACTCAATTTAGAAAATGGGCCAAAGATATTAACAGACACTCACCAAAGAGGATATACAGATGACAAATAAGCATATGAAACGATGCTCCACATCATATGTCATCTGGGAAGTGCAAATTAAAATAACAATAAGATGTCACTTACACACCTCTTAGAATGGCCAGAATCTGAAACGCTGACAGCACCAAAAACTGGAAAAGACATGAAGCAACAGAAAGTGTCGTTAAATGCTGATGGGAATGCAAAATGGTACAGCCACTTTGGAAGACAATTTGGGTGTTTCCTACAAAACCTTACAGTTCAGCAGTTACACTTCTTAGTATTTACCCAAAGGAATTAAAAACTTATGTCCATACAAAAATCTGAACACAGATGTCTGCAGCAACTTTATTCATAATTGCCCACACTTGGAAGCAACAAAGATGTCCTTTAGTAGGTGAATAAATAAGTAAACTTTGGTACAGCCAGACTATGGAATGTTATTTACTCAAAAGACATGAGCTACCAAGCTATGATATAACATGGAAGAATCTTCAGTGTATATTAGTAAGTGAAAGAAGCCAATCTGAAAAGACTACACACTGTTTGAGTCCAAGGATATGGCATTCTGGAAAAGGCAAAGCTATGGAGAAAGGACAGTGAAAACACTCTGTATGATACTGTAATAGTAGATAAAATAAACTGAAGTGAAAGTCACTCAGTTGTGTCCAACTCTTTGCGACCCTGTGGACTATACAGTCCATGGATAGTAGATAAAGGTCATTATATATTTGCTTGAACCCATAGAATATTAACATCAAAAATTAACTGTAATAAAAACTATGGGTTTTGAATGATAATGATGTGTCAATTAGATTTGTTCATTGTAGCAAATGTACAACTGTGCTGGGGAATTTGATGATGGAGGAAGTTATGAATATATAGGAGCAGAGGATATATGGGAAATCTCTCCACTTTCTGATCAATTTTTCTGTTAAAACTAAAGTTTAAAAAGTCTAAAAGACATAAAATACTTTATAATAAGTAAGAAAGATTATTATTTTTTTAATTAGTAAATATTTGTTCTCTTTACCCCCAATGCTTATATTTTCTGAATTTTTTTGTTCATAAAAGAAGGATAAATTGATTCTTTACAACTAAAAGAAAAAAATGCTTTGTAAGCTTGCTAACCCTCAGTTAGCAGTCAATACATACTAGATATTTTTACTATAACATGTTAATACTCTCAATTTATAGAATTTTAAAAATCATGCAATCCACAGGAAATGTCTAGAATGGGCTAATTAATACAGACAGAAAGTAGATAGGTAGTCTTCAGGGTCTAGGAAGGCAAAGAATGGAGAATGCCTGCTAGTGGGTATGAAGTTTCTTTTCCAATTTGATGAAAATGTTTTACATTAGTTAGTGGTGACAGTTGTGCAACTGTGTATGTAAACTAAATATCACCATACTGTATCCTTTAAAGAGTAAATTTTATGGTATGTAAATTATATCTCAGTGACAGTTAAAAAAAACAACTGAAGGAGTGAAGACAAGTATATTTTGTGTTAGTGAGTGTTTTAAATTTGTTTATGAAACACCTACTATTTGATAAGCATACTCTCTACTATGTATTATATATATATATATATATATATATATACACACACACACACACAGAGATAATGTTTTATAATAATTTGCCATATATATTTTTGTATTGCATATATAATTTCTCACTGAAACACTTATTATAAACAAGAAATGTATCAGGTAATAATAAGTGCTTCATTAAGGATAAAGAAGTGGAGATAGTAGCTGATTGTTTGGTTATTCTCATTTTTGAATTGAAGAAAATCTTTCCTGAGGTAGTATGTCAGCTGAGGCATGATTATCTGGAGTGAACGAGTCATGGGAAGACTGGAGAAGAACGTTCCAGGAGGAAAGAAGAGCTAGTATAAAGACTCAGAAACATGACTGCCTTTATGTGTATAAGGAGGCCGTGAAATAGAATGAGAAATGGGGAGATGATTAGGATGATAGTCAGCAATTTAGACTGGAAGGAGCCTAAGATTTCTCATATATGAAATGAATGATACCTAAAGTGGAGAATTGTCCTGTAGTTTTAAAACTGCATGAATAATACTTAGCATAATGTCTAACACATGGTTGAAAGTAAATAAATATTACTACTCTGTTAATTCATCAGTTACATGTAGACTGGCTCAATTATGGTCATGGAAAATAGACAAACATTTAGAGCATTAACAGTGGTACCTTGGGACTTCAGGAATATCGTCTTTCTTAATCTGTGAGGAAAGAAATGTTGAGATTTCCAGAGATAACAAAGAATACCATTAATAGAAAACAAATTGCAAATATCTTCATTATTTCCTTTAGTTTCCAAACCTTGAAGATAATAGATTATTTTTAGTCTTCATATTAATTTGTTTTGGTATCAGATAGTATTTCCTTGCTAATTTTTAAGCTGTTATTTTTGTGTGTATTATCTGTGTTTTTCCTCCCTCTCTTCTTATAATTCATAATATCCAGGTATATCTGAAGAAAGTTAGAAGGGGTCAATACTGTTTTAAAAAAAAGTGACTTTCTATCATTTGGTTAATTTTTTAAGAGGATATATATATATATATATATATGTATATATATATATATATAATGAATTTAGGCAAAATATCAGATACTACATGGTGTCAGAGACTTTTTCTCTGTTATTAAAACCATCAACAATAAGGACTTTGACAATAATTTTCTTGGCAAGGGTATCATTAGCCCTCTATTCTAAACATAAGGAATAAAAACACTTCAGTTTGGGGACACTGTGTTATATTATTCTCTAACTGTAGAAAAATAATGCTGCTGTCAAAATAATAAACATAGATTAAGCTTTGGAATAATCTAAATTTAAAATTTCACTCACTTTCTAGCAACATGACCTTAAACTAGTTATTTAAACTCTCTCAGGCTCAGTTTCCTTATACATAAAATTATTATAATAATAATTACTTCAGAAGATACTGTAAGAAACATATTTAGCACAGTTTCTTTGATACACAGTATTGATAATATAGCAATCATCGTCACTATCACTATCTTTCTCTTTATAAAATCATAATGTTAATGAACCAAAAAATAAGTAATTCTAATAAAAAAACAAGTTTATATTGTGTTATAGCTAATATATGTATATATATTAAGTATAAAGAAAAATAATACATACATCTCTATTGGAATATTCAGTAAGCAAATATAAAGAAACATTTTTTGTTTGTTTGTTTGTAAACCTAACCTTGGTGATCATGGTAATAATAAAAATCATTACTATTAGGTTACTCTTCCTGTGATTTACTTCTCTTTATGTACTTTCCCTCTATTAATATTTTTAAATATTTCATAGCTGAATTACTTGGAAATAACTACATCATTTTGTATGATTCCCAATATTATATTGAGCCTCGAATCCAATTTCTTTAGAAAAGTTGGGACCGTCACCTCTTCCCTTCAACAGTATTTGTGAGTTGACAAACATCAAGGGCTATGCCATAGCATGCACAAGAGATGGGGAAAGATACTGTTTAAATTAGTACCATAAATTTTCTTTTTATGTTTCCCAACCTCATATTTGTTGAAATGCATTAAACTACCTCAGATATCTAAGGATACAGCATTCAATTTATAATAATCCTTATGGTTAACTTAATTCCATTAACCTCATCTTTGAAAGGTGGCAAATTAAGGAGTGCAGAGTGCATGTTCATTTCTTTGGGGAATGCTGTGAGCTATTTAGATGATCACTCTGTGGTTGCTGGGGGAAGCATCCAAAAATTAGTCAGGATAATAATAAAAAAAAAAAAGCAGACATTCCCTTTGGTCTGTTTCACACAATAGCTGTATGCTGTACTAGATGACATTGGATGACAATATACTGCTTGAACCACTGCAATTCTGATCATTTGAAGTAAAAAAAATGACTAGTTAGCATTATCACCATTTTAAAGGGTTAAACTTTCATTTTCTGACCAGATTTCACCTTAGTAAAGGTCATCTTTAAAGATTATTTAGGCGTTTCAGTTTGAAGAGCTTATGTTGTTCCTGTAGAGAAGTGGGTGCATGCATGTGCACATTTGTATGCATAATATGAGATTTTAGGTAATAGTATAGTTAAAAGTTGTGTTTCTAGAACAGTAAATTTCTTGTGTTGTGAGTCACATTTGGGGGGTGTATGCATCATTTCAGTGATACCCAAAATTATTTTGGTGGCATCTCTGCTTGCTTCTTTTAACTTCCTTAGAGAGCAACTAAGAATAAATCGAGTTTATTGCACCTATAAATATTTTCTTGAATGGGATAGTAGAAAAAGTAAAATCAGTGTCATGAACATATGAAAACTCTGCCTACTGGGTTTCTATCAAGTCTTTTTAGTAAAATTTGCACAATTTCGGCTCTCCTATCACATCGCTGAGTCTCTTTAACTTTCTGAAGTTCTTTATGATTTCTGAAGACCAGATGTTTATAATTTTTAAAATGTCATCCTATATGGCCGGTCTCTGTGTTCTTTGTTTGTAGTATTAGTTTTGTATTTTGAGTGCACAAGTCAGCCTTTGGTTCATACACATAAGCAGGTGTGTATTTGGAGAAAACATCAAAAAATACATAACCACTCATTTAAAACATTGAATCATTAGCATGGGCACCCTGAGAATACCACTCTGAAGAATGGAGCTGAGTTTTATTTATTTATTTTTTTTCCATTTATTTTTATTAGTTGGAGGCTAATTACTTTTCAATATTGTAGTGGTTTTTGTCATACATTGACATGAATCAGCCATGGATTTACATGTATTCCCCATCCTGATCCCCCCTCCCACCTCCCTCTCCACCCGATTCCTCTGGGTCTTCCCAGTGCACCAGGCCCGAGCACTTGTCTCATGCATCCAACCCGGGCTGGTGATCTGTTTCACTATAGATAATATACATGTTTCAATGCTGTTCTCTCGAAACATCCCACCCTCGCCTTTTCCCACAGAGTCCAACAGTCTGTTCTGTACATCTGTGTCTCTTTTTCTGTTTTGCATATAGGGTTATCATTACCATCTTTCTAAATCCCATATATAGGTGTTAGTATGCTGTAATGGTCTTTATCTTTCTGGCTTCACTCTGTATAATGGGCTCCAGTTTCATCCATCTCATTAGAACTGATTCAAATGAATTCTTTTTAACGGCTGAGTAATATTCCATGGTGTATATGCACCACAGCTTCCTTATCCATTCGTCTGCTGATGGGCATCTAGGTTGCTTCCATGTCCTGGCTATTATAAACAGTTGAATTTTAGGCTGATAAAATTTGCTGTGTTCTTAAATATAGGGCTATATTCCTGATTCCAAATGGATGGACAAAACTGTATTATAAGAGGTAGTTTTTAAGTGCATGGATTTTGGAGATGAGCTGATTGCTGACTTCAAATCTCAATGATGTTGTTTAATAACTGTAAGTTACTTACCCTCTTTCTGCCCCTCTTTATTTTTAAAATGAGTAATGAGGACTTGCTTCATCATTTTGTTGGGAAGATTTATGTCACTAAAATGGTGTGTATAGGATATTGTTGTTGTTGTTTAGTTACTAAGTCTATCCAGCTCTTTTACCACGCTATGGACCATAGCCCACCAAGCTTTTGTCTGTCTATGGGATTTCCCAGGCAATAATGCTGGAATGGGTTGCCATTTCCTTCTGCAGGGGATCTTCCTGTCCCAGGGATTGAACCCATGTCTCCTGCATTGACTAGTGGGTTCTTTACCACTGAGCCACCAGGGAAGCCCATGTGTAGGATATGACACTTGACAATTACTATTATCATCACCTAGGCGAGAAGATACCAATGTCTGGAAATTATTTTGAAAGAAAAGAAAGTGAAAGTCACTCAGTCGTGTCCGACTCTTTGTGACCCCATGGAATTCTCCAGGCCAGAATACTGGAGTGGGTAGCCTTTCCCTTCTCCAGGGGATCTTCCCAACCCAGGGATCGAACCCAGGTCTCCTGCATTGCAGGCAGCTTCTTTACCAGCTGAGCCTCCAGGGAAGCCCAACTTATCTCAGGGGAAGTGCCTATTAGCAGTACAGGACAGTGGGTGTACAACACACTGGAAAACATATTAAATGGAATCTGGAGAGTTCATCTCTGTAATTGTATAAATGTATGTTTCTCAGGGGCAGTGTTGAATTTGTAAATGGGTATACATCACAGAGTGCTAAAACCTAACAGGACCTTAAAAGCTAAGTAGTTCCAACGCCCTTATTTTATATTAATAGATGAGAAACCTGAGGCTCAGAAAGTAGGGCAGTTTGTTCAAGGCCATCATAGTTATTCTCTGAGATGAGGAAGATATCCAAGTGTCTGCATAAATCCTAGGTTAGTTCCAAATTCATTCTCATTTAACCTCTAAATTATTGTCTAAGAGATTTCATTTAAAAGAGCTATATTTTCTTCCTTATGAGTGCCTTTGCATGTAGCATCTTTCTATTGATGCTTTTGAACTATGGTGTTGGAGAAGACTCTTGAGAGTCCCTTGGACTGCAAGGAGATCCAACCAGTCCATCCTAAAGGCGATCAGCCCTGGGTGTTCATTGAAAGGACTGATGCTGAAGCTGAAACTGCAATACTTTGACCACCTCATGCGAAGAGTTGACTCATTGGAAAAGACCCTGATGCTGGGAGGGATTGGGGGCAGGAAGAGAAGGGGACGACAGAGGATGAGATGGCTGGATGGCACCACCGACACAATGGGCATGGGTTTGGGTAGACTCCGGGAGTTGGTGATGGACAGGGAGGCCTGGTGTGCTGTGATTCATGGGGTCGCAAAGAGTCGGACACGACAGAGCTACTGAACTGAACTAATTCAGGAAAAAAGTTAGAAAGCATGCTGGAAACCTCTCCTTTCTTCCCCTTTCAACCTCTGATGAAGTCAAAAGCTCAGACTACATATTCTCCCTTATAACACAATCTAAAATATTGAGAATAACATGCATAATATTAGAAGCAAATTACCTACTTACCGTATATACTGGCAGTATACTTGCTGGACACACCTATGTAAAATTAGTAGCCATCAAATTATATTTCAGGTGGTTTAGTCGCTAAGTCATGCCCAAGTCTTCTGACCCCATGAACTGTAGCCTGCCAGGCTTCTCTGTCCCTGGGATTCTCCAGGCAAGAATCCTGGAGTGGGTCACCATTTCCTTCTCCAGGGGATCTTCCTAACCCAGAAATTGAACCCAGGTCTCCTGTACAGTAGGCTCCAGCCCAAGACTTAATTAATGAAATGGATTGACTTCTGAGTCAAGAAGTTATCCGTGAGGTTTTCAATACAGAGCAATAGCTCTTAACTACTGATAGTAAAAACATGATATATAAAGGCTCTTGTTCTCCCTTTTCAAAAGTCAGACAGAACCACTGTCTCTTAAAGCTGATGGGCACAGCAAGAAGCTGGGAGGCCAGAAGTTCTCATTGACACAAAGGTGTGCTTCCCTAATAGCTATTAATCTTCCAGTGCAGACTAGGTATTTTATGTGAGAAGCAAGCTGCTTGCAATTTCATGAGTAAGCCAGGGAAGCACAATGAGGGATGACACTGTCTCTCTAGTTGTCAGCCTCCCCAAACGGAAACAAATAATAGCAGGATAAATGTGGTTGAAAGCAGAGGTGAGAGAGGGAACCGTTAGATATGGGAAACATCAAAGAACAAGAAATAGCAACAAAGAGATGCCAGAAGTCAACAAGCAAAAGGGAAATGTTATGAGTAAGAAGGCGCAAGAATGGCTATAAAAAGGAAGTGGGGGATGGTCATAAAGGAGACCTTGAAATGACAATAATCCATTCCAGAATGAAGAGGAGGGGAAGCTTATTACTTTTCTCCAAGGCAAAGATACATTTTCTTAAGGAAAAAAAAATAAACTGAATATAGAATGAATTGTGTAGCACAGGGAACTCTACTCAATACTCTGTGGTGACCTAATTGGAAACGAAATTCAAAAAAGAGAAGATGTATGTATATGCATAACTGACTCACTTTGCTGTAAGTAGAAACTAATGCAACATTGTCAAGCAGCTATACCTCAATAAAAGTTAATTTTGAAAAACATAGAGTGGATTAAGGAACGGGAAGATAAAAGAATAAAATCAGATGTATCCAGAAAGAGGCGATAAAAGCAATGAGCAATGACCCTGTCATTTAAGCTGGTGAACTGTGTTTCTGTCTCCATGCAGCTATATGGCATGTTCCTGGGAAATAGCTGACAATGCTAGGAGTTAGGGATAGGAGAATGCTCTTGCTGCGAGAATATCACTTAATTCCAAATGGAGGTCTTGTTCCCAATAAATAGCTGAGGGATCAGGCCAAGTCACCTCTGTCTGATGTTTCTCCCTGTCAAAATAAGTAATGGTAATGTTTATTCTCTTGGGCCCTAGGGACTTTTATGAAGAGATTGTGAACTAATGCATATATAAATGAAAACAATGTAGCTTACCTGATTAATCTAGTGGTTACAAGGGTAGACTCAAAGCCAGAGTTTCTGGGTTTGAAATCCACCTCCTTTTCATCTTATCTCTGTGCTCTTGGGTATATCACTTAACTTCTGTCTTGCTCAATTCATCAGTAAAATAGAGTTAATAATAATGTCCAGCTTATAGCGTTGCTGTGAGGAGTAAATGAGAAGGGATGAAGGTCACTTAGAATAATGTCTGTCATGTGTTAAAGACAATCTGAACTCTTTTCATTGTGTTGATGCTTTGGAAATAAACCTTTTAGATGAGTGTGATATCCTGCATTTATTTATATTACTGCTTAGGAGCTAGAATTACTCCTACTGCTGAGAGTTCTGATGACATCATTATCTTCTGTTCCTTCATTCATTTTCTCTTCTTCATGTCAACGCTTTTTTAGTCATCTGTCTTTGTTACTTCACTGCAAAAGAAAGTCATTTCTTTTGCCTCATTTTTCTTTTTGCTGCATACATGTTATTTATCAAGCATTTATTGAGCACTTACTATATACAGGCACTGATAGAAATAAAAAGAAGTATAAGACACAATTTTTGCTCAGAAAGACATATATCCAGGAAAAGGAAGCAACTCACTAAGAAAGCAATAATATATGATATGATTCAATTTATGAACAAAATGTTTCATCTGAGCTTACTCGGATGCTAAGGGCAGACTTACCAAATATGTTAAAGTCATAGTTGAGTTTAAATGATACTATAGCACATGGAACTTTCTTTTATCTCATATTTCACTTTTTAATTTGTTTTTTGCTAGTAAAACTTAAGGTTAGAATCTCACTTTTCCTCACTCTTCTCCTGTCCTCCCCTCCCATCACTAAAAGAAAAAAAAAAAAAGAAAGAAACCAAGAAAACCAACTTTATGCTTAAATGCTTTTGCTATTTTCTCAGCATTTCATCCTGTTAGACTAACAGCTCTCATACTAAGTTAAAGTGGTTGTAAAACCTTGCCCACTTTGCCTAAGGTTTTATTTCTCTTGCTGTCACCCATTTTATTCTGATAGACTTAAGAGAGAACTGGAAGATAGCATTCACCTTACTTCTAGTGAACTTGAGAGATAAAGTAAGCCATGTCACCCCCATAGTCATTTCCTATAAATGAGGGTTGTTGTTGCTCAGTTGCCTAGTTATGTCTGACACTTTGCGACCCCATGGACAGCAGCATGCCAGGCCTCCCTGTCCCTCACCATCTCCCAGAGTTTCCAAGTTCATGTTCATTGCATTGGTGATGCCGTCCAGTCATCTCATCCTCTAACACCCCCTTTTTCTTCTGCCCTCAATCTTTCCCAGCATTGAAGACTTTTCCAATGAGTCATCTGTTAGCATCAGATGACCAAAATAGTGGAGATTCAGCTTCAGCATCAATCCTTCCAGTGAATATTCAGGGTTGATCTCCCTTAAGATTGGCTGGTTTGATCTCCTTGCTGTCCAAGGGACTTTCAGGAGTCTTCTCCAGCACCACAGTTCAAAGGCATCAATTCTTTGGCATTCTGCCTTCTTTATGGTCCAGCTCTGACAACTGTAGATGACCACTGGGAAGACCATAGCCTTGACTATATGGATCTTTTTTGGCAGAGTAATGTTTCTGTTTTTCAACACACTGTCTAGGTTTGTTATCACTTTCCTGCCAGGAAGCAATCATTTGTTGATTTCATGGTTGAGCTACCAGGGAAGCCCTAAATGAGGGTTAAGAATCATAATAAAGTTATTTCTACAGGGGTATGTGTTTTCCTTAAGTGGTACAAGTTTAATACGTATGTGAGAACTTGGAAATTCTTATTCTTCATGAAATACCACTTAGCTGGAGAATCGTCTATTTCGCAGGCAAAGTGATGCTTCTGAGGCCAGTAATTCTTGTCTTTGACCCCCAGGTGTGGTTCCCTTATTTATGTGTGTATGTTACATGTGGAATCTGGAGCAAACATGTTGCCTATTTAAAGAAAACTAGAATTATTTTTTTTTACATTAGAAAATGGTGCATGTTCATTATCCAAAGTAGATACAGAAAAGCACAGTGAAAGTGATAGTTACCCACGATTTTACGATTAAGGAATAGCTAGTGTTAACTGTTTGCTACATACATTCCTATTGAGAACTGTATGATGATAACTAACATTTATTGAGCATTTTATATGCACCAGGCAGTTTCAGCGACTTTATCTGTTAAATATTACCCATTTATGCCTGACAACAATTTTATGATATAAGTACTGTTATACCGTTTTAAAAATGAGAAAATCAGTGCAATAACAAGGTGCAGTAACTTGTTCATGATCACCGTGCCAGTAGGAAATAGAGCCAGGATTCTAGCCAGGCAGTCAGGCTCAGAGCCCAGGTTTTTAACCACCAAGAAATAATGCCTTTTTAGTATTATAACATACATACAATTTTGTAAGCTGCTTCAATTTACTTACTATGCCATATGTTTCCCAGTGTTTTAAAATATTTTGTAAGAATATGATTATTGATTGTCTATAAATCTATCAATACATCACACCTGAATTATTTTAATTCCTATTTGATATATTTAGTCTGCTTCCAATTTTTCACTATGGAAATAATCTAGCATATTTTACAAAAATGTCTAAGCAGGTGTTTAGTGTCTTGGTGACATTAATATTTATTTAAATAAGCAGGTATTGGATGTCAGTGGTGTACATATTGATATGAAGCATGTAGTAAATATTTGTTATATGATAGCTATGTTCCAGAAATAGTACCAGGAGGCAGTAGGGAATACAAAGCTGCAACAGTAGCCTTTCTATTCCTAAACACCTTCTAATCTAATGAGAGATCCCTGTAAAACAGTGTGTTTCAGTAGAATCTAGATCTGTGTGTTGTGGATGATGAAATTTCAACAATGAATGGAAATATCATATTAGGACTTATGATTTTAGTAACCAGGGTAGATGATATGAGGAAACTAGTGTTTTAAGAAAACAAGTATGACACCACTGTAGAAATGTGGATATTTGTAAAGACTGGGACGTTACCCACTTAACTGGATTTATATGATCATTTCTAGGGCTTTTGGGTTAATAAATACTATATGTTACATTGACCTTGTATAATTGATATGGCATATGGTTATCAGTTCATTTCAATCATTCAGTCGTGGCTGATTCTTTGCAACCCCATGGACTGCAGCATGCTAGGCTTCCCTGTGCATCACCAACTCTAAGAGCTTGCTCAAACTCATGTCCATCCAGTTGGTGATACCATCCAACCATCTCATCCTCTGTCATCCCCTTCTCCTCCTGCCTTCAATCTTTCCCAGCATCAGGGTCTTTTCCAGTGACTCAGTTCTTCACGTCAGGTGGCCAAAGTATTCAGCATCAGTCCTTCCAATGAACATTCAGGACTGATTTCCTTTAGGGTTGCCTCGTTTGATCTCCATGCAGTCCAAGGGAATCACAAGTCTTCTCCAGCACCACAGTTCGAAAGCATCAGTTCTTTGGTGCTCAGCTTTCTTTATGGTCCAACTTTCACATCTGCACATGACTACTGGAAAAACGATAGCTTTGCCTATATGGACCTTTGTGAATAATGGTTATGCTATTAATCAAATGGTGATTATAAATAAAAGAACCTGTTCTTTTGACTTACAATCTCAGATATAAAATAACAGGTTTAACAAATAGTTTTTCCCAGGCCTTGAAAGCATTGAAGTTTTCAGTGTTCTAGGAGATTTTCAAATAATCTCAGGGCAAATGAAAAGCAGATCATTCTCTGAGACTAAACCTTGTGCAATATGTCTGTTGTGTTTTGTTTTTTTTTAAACTCCAAGACCCTGGTGTTGCCTTCAGGGGTTACTGACTAGCCTTTAATTGAAGGCTGACTGAGTTAGAGTTTTATATATATATATATCTCCAGTAGTTAATGGGGTTTGTTGCCAGGAATATCCTTTTGCTTATCAGCGGGGAAGGTTTTTGCTTCTACGGCTGGATTTAAAAGTGTCCCTCAAGATTCCATTACTCAGTTCATTGAGAAAAGCTTCAAGTTAAGGGACGGTAGATTGGAGCTCTGTTTCATGAAGGAGGCTGAAAGAAATAATAGCTCCCAAGTTGGTTCAAGTTCTTCCAGATGTTCACATTTATATGACAACTGAACACTTGGAGATATTCCATCTGGTGAGATTTCTGTGCAAAATTTCTTTATGTACAATTCTGAAATGAGTTTTTTGGTCATTAGATGTGAAAATTAGCACTGATCATCCACAACAAACAAGATACATTTTCTTTCCATTTGACTTGTAAAAGCAAAAGCTCCTGTGATAACTGAATGTATCATTTTCTGCTTTTTTTTCTTCAAACTTGTAGCTCCATGGAGAAGATTAAAGCAAAAGAACAGTAGTACAAGAAAAGTGGACCATGAAGAATGATGCTTAAAATCTTAAGTAAACATGGGCACACACTCACCACAGTGATATGATTAGAGAAACTAGACAGAGGCTGGCTGAAGAGTTGCAAAGGACTTGGCTTTCCGTGAACTTATTGACTGAAACTAAAGTCCCTCCCTTGGAGATAAGCTCAGATAGCTATGTGAAATCATAGCATAGTTTGAGTAAAAGTATACCTTTCCAAAGGTACTGCTGAAAAATCACGGCTGCTTCCTTTACTCTTGAAGAGAAGGCACTAATAACCTCTTATTTTAAATTGACTTCCATCGACCAATAATGCATCCCAGCTTGCACTTTCAGACACTGTATTGGGTAATGTGTTTACAGGCTAGTATCATTTATCTTTTTGAAACAGGGCATGAGTAGCTTACTGCTACTTGGAGGTGACTTTAGGAAACATGCTTTTCAAGGTGATAGTTTTAAAAAATGTGATTATTGGGAATAATAACTCCAGAGATAAAGATTTAATGGGATTGCTTCCAATTTATTCAGCACCTAGCCAGGTTATTGAAGTTCTAGTTTTAGACCTGTGCATTCAGAGTCCACATTGTTCCCTGATGTATTGTACATTTACGCTCTTACCGCCATATGTGGGCATTAAGTTTGCCTTCAAATCTCAATAGGAGTCTAACCTCTCAGAACAATTATTATAGCCAGAACTTCACAGCTCTACTCCTTGCCCTCACCACTACTGTTTCTTTAAAATCAATATATTGAAAACATGCTTTACTACAAGGAAGAAAACATATTTCCAACACTGTTACGGTGTTTTTCAGTTCAGAGGCTTAGCTTGTATGCATCATTTGATCTAATTTCCTCAAAAGCCTTGGGAAGTGTGAATTATTATGTTATTATCATCTTATTGTTGTTGTTGATAAATAGCAGCTACTGTTTATTTAGCACTGACTCTGTATCAGGACCTGTGCTGAACACCTTATAGTTGATCTGAATGATACCCTTAGGGCACTAGAATTAATATTACATCCATTTTATAGATGATGAAATCATGGCCTAAATGGCATATCAAGTTTACACAGAGGGTATGTAGCAGAATTGCATTTCCAAGCTATTTTGTAGATGGAAACTAGTGATGCCAAAAGTTTAAATAAGCTACCCTAGTTTATAGGGTTAATTCCTAATACCTTCCAATTGCCACCCTAAACATTTTCATTATACTATCCTATTGATCCTACATCATTATATGGTGCTCTGGTAAGTAGACAAAAGAGCACCTCCACTGACCTAGAAGGGGATTCTTTTTTTTTTTTTTCTAAGAAAGCACACTTTTTTCCCAGTTCAACACTGTCAGCACAAGGAGAGTAGAGTGTCAGTATGCATTTCACCCCTACTTACCCCCCTTATACAAGCATCTTGGTGCAAAACATAATACCCAAGGCAATAAGTAGAGGCCCCGGCTGTCCTCATGGAAACTAATAGACGGGCATTGCAAATAATATTGAGAAATACCCAAGAGAATTTTCTGTATAGGTATGTATTTTAGAAACTGTAAGGATATAAATTGTGTGCTTTACTAATTGCATTTCTAATATGCTCACATTTTCCCTTCATCACTAACAAAAATGTTTAACGAGAT
The DNA here is from genome assembly GCF_963930625.1 of Muntiacus reevesi. Lineage (NCBI taxonomy): Eukaryota > Metazoa > Chordata > Mammalia > Artiodactyla > Cervidae > Muntiacus > Muntiacus reevesi. Next base: position 32,095,343 of record NC_089271.1, on the reverse strand, counting down.
ATAATCTGACAGCGCTCATGCTACTCCCCTGGAGCCAAAATGTGTCACTAGTTAAAATGACCCTCATCTTCACAAGCCATTGAAGAGGAGTCGAGGATCATTTATGAAGTGGGTTTTAACCACAGGGTGATGCATTGTGCTGCCGTTATGTTACTGAGCTTGGGAATCATTTTTTGTATTCATTTTCAACTTAGTTACTATCTTCCTTTTCAAAATCGATTACTTTTAATTATATAGCTACCCTGGGCATAAAGCAAATGTTGTATAAGTTGGATGTGCTTTCCACTGAAGCACTGACATAGTAATAGATTTAATGTGCACCTAACTATAATAAGCACAAAAATTGCATGAGCATATAATGAGGACACTGATCATCAAAAAGAGTTTTTAAAAATGGCTGGGACTTGGGATGTTCCAGTTTGAGAGGCTCAGGAATTTTTAGTTTGGAAGATGTCTCATCAAACCTGAGAAACTTCGTGAAAACACACAGCTGATTAACTAGGAAGAGCTTGGTCTAAGAGCAGCCTTTAACCCTTTTTGGCACCAGGGACTGGTTTTATGGAAGACAGTTTTTCCACGGGCCAAGAGAGAGGGGATGGTTGCAGAATGATTCAGGTACATTATCTGTATTATGCACTTTATTTCTACTGTTATCACATCAGCTCCACCTCAGATCATCGGGCATTAGATTCTGGTTGTTGGGAACCCCAAGGAATAATTTTCAAGCTTTGAGAAACTTCAGGAAATTATAAAGGCTCAAGCCCCATCCTTGCTTTAAAGAACCCAGGCTCCCGTGTTCTGTATTAGCTCTTCTCTTGATTATGACACATCTAATTTGAGAACAATAGGTCTATGGGCACAGAGTCTCAAATTTGGGTGCACCTTAGAATTGCTGTTGTCTCACACCTAGAGATTTCTTTTTTCTCTCTCTTATTTATGTATTGCGTTGGCCAAAATATCCATTTGGATTGTTTCTGTAACATCTTTACGGAAAAAAAATGGAAAGAACATTTTGGCCAACCCAATATTTGTTTTTTCTTCTAGTTCTGTTGGCATCTAATTGACATACCACACCATGTAAGTTGAAGGTGTGCATCGTTATGATTTCACTTACATTGTGAAGTGATGGCCACAGTAAGTGTAGTGAACATCCCTCATCTCATTAAAGAAATAGATGCAAAATGTTTGCTGTGTGATGAGAACTCTTAGGATTTACTCTCTTCACAACTTTCCTATATAACATAAAATGTCCGACTCTTTGTGACCCATTGGACTGTAGCCCACCAGGCTCCTCTGTCCATGGGATTTCCCAAGCAAGAATACTGGAGTGGGTTGTCATTTGCTTCTCCAGGGGATATTTCTAACATATAACAGCAGTGTTAATTATACTTCTCATATTGTTCATAACATCTGATTTTGTTGATGCCCCTTAGGCATCCCCCAGGGGATTCTCGTATCAGTGAAGTTTGAGAACTGCTCATCTAAGGCCTTGCTGCCCAGTGTGTAGGAATTTGTTGGAAATGCAGAATCTCAGGTCTCACCAAGAATGATTGAGTTGGAATCCACCATTCACCAAGATGTCCAGGTGATTTTTATGCACATTAACTTTGAAGAAATATTGGGCTAGGGATTTTAGCCATTCCTAATAAGCTTGGTGACTCCAGGAAACCACTCTGAACTACAATCCCCTCACCTGTAAAATGGGTTTTATGATAACCCTATCAAAATTGAAGGCTCATTGGGGAAATTTGTGAATTGCAGTCCTGGAAACTCAGCTTAATTCCTAGGACAGTACAGGTACTCAGGAAACCTCGTGTCCCTCTTAACAGACAGAGCTGCTGTGACATTTTTTCAGTACCAGTGGACAGAAGGCAAGTGAAGAGAAAAACTGTCAGCGACTGCTATCACAGGCCTTCTTATTCTGCTTGTCTTGGTAAAGGTCTTTGCAGGTGTGAATTCGAGACGATATTCATTAACTCAAAAGACAAACACTTCCTAGACTCAAATAACTTCTTCTAAGAAAGTAAATCATAGCCATGTGCCCTTGAAGGTACCTTGGGCACCACGCACTGTTGTGTGATCTGATCAACTTAATCATACATTGCCACCTATTCATACATGTTATCTTTAATTTTCCCTTTTAGATCTTAATCTGTTCTTTCCCTCCTCCTAAAGAGCTAATTTATTCCTACAAACTCATATATAGGGTTCCTTTTTTTTTTTCTCTCTCTCTCTCTCTTCAAGCCACTAGCTTCTGTAATTATCTTTTTTTTTCTTAATTTATTTTTCGCCCCACCAAATATTTTCTCATTGTTCTTGTTCCAGTCCTTGAACTAAGACATAGAACTGACTTGACCAGTAAAGTTTACATCTGATTGAAAGGGTATGACAATACTTTCTTTGTAGTATAATCGCTTTCACCTTAAGAGGGAAGTAGAAATGTCTAATGGGATGACATAGACGATATACCCTCCACTAATCTTTCTAAGCAGGACGACAGTGAGTAATGATTACAGTTAATTAAGTTAGGCAACCTCTATTTCCATTCACTTAGCAGCATTGCTAATTATGTGCTCATTCTACAAGGTTTCTTTAGTTCTTCTGTAATTTGGATGCAGTATGCTTTGTAGGCAAGGGGATACAGTACAATTAATGAACTTTTCCCCCAAAACACCTCTTGTTCTCCAAATGAAATTTCCACGTCTGAAAATTGAGAGTAGGAAAAGGAGCAAGGGAGGGAAAAAAAATCAGCCATGTTTTAACTTACTTCCAGCAAAGCACATGTTTTTAATTGCAGAATATTTAATGGTAAAGAAAGCAGTAACATTTAATTTCTCTGGGAGCTTTGGGAAATTAAAGTTTATTTCAAAAGAAAATAAGTCCAGAACTTGGCCTTTTAAAATATAAATGATGCTTTACAGTGTAGGCTTTTGTTCACTTTAAATAACTCTTTATTTAGTACCTACTGTTTGCCAGGTCCTGAATCTGTTAAATGAAAAGGGGTAAGCCATAACTATGATTCCGGGATTCTTTACCTGGACTTCAATCATTTTAACAACTTACTCTTTAAAGAAAACTGAGAGAATATGCAGCTCTATTGGGTACATTGTTAATGAAGCACCTGAAAAAAATTAGTTTATGTGCTTTGATCAGATGGGGATTGACATACTTAAGAGTTTTATTTTTAATCTGAAAATCCACTTCAATCTTATGCTCTGGGTAAACAGTCATTACTCAAGGCTGGCACGATTCTGTACTTTCAAGAAGCAAGATTCAAGTTTTAACTTCAAATGTAATCTCGAGTAAGTTATTCATGTTATTTCTTTCTATTTAAAAAAAATCAAAGTTTACATGATGAATTTCTGCTTCAGTCTTTAATAATCTCCATTTGCTTTAAGAATTAACTTCTGCATTGTGGTTTGTGTTTGTTTAAGATTACTTCAGATTTTAGAATTGATTTTTCAAGGTATATCTGGAGAAGGTATTTGGCTGGCAAATGCCTTTATTTGTATATTTTCATAGGATGTTCAAGTGTATTTGGAGTAGCACTGAGCATTTTTAGAGTTTTTGTTTTTTTTTTCCTCCTAGTATCACACAGGTGCACAACTTTACAGGTCCAGTCCCCTCTTTATGGGTCTTCCTTTCTGCTTCTCTTTTATAACATCAGTTCATGTCAATGAGTACAGTGTCGAGTTCCCATGAAGACAAGACAAAAAATACAGGTGTCCTCATAATAATCAGCTCCTTTAATTCTCCTCTCAAGTTTAGGCTTCGGTCTCAGAGAAATCCTATATAAAGCAGGCGGCACAGTTATTACTAGAGGCACTGAGGTGACTGATTAGATGGGAACGTAATCAGGCAGATTGAGCCTGTGAGGGAAGAAATCATTTCTGGGAGAGGGGAGTGTTTGCAAAACGCTCTCTGTGAATCTATGAACACCTCACTTTTCAGGGCAACCCGTGTGGAAGAAACAGGTGCAAAAAGATTGTGCATTTGTCTGCTTTTGTGAAGCTGGTCAGAGATCATATACTTGCTTTTTCTGTGCTTGGCTATGACTCCACCTCGAGGTTTATCAGACCCCATAGAATGTGTAAGAGAAAAGTACCAACAGGGAAATCAGCAGAACGCTTTCCCATGAAGGTGTAGGAAGCCACGGAAGAGTTTGAAAAGTTTGAGGTCTCATCTGGCAAGTAAAAACTGCAGATAAATGCCACAGCCATTTAGAAGAATGATAAATACCACAAGCATTCAGAAACAGGCTTCCTCCAAGGTGACTCTTCTAGTCAATTTGCACCCTCTAGGATAAATGTGGATCACTCCTATTCCATATGGCTTTCTCCAAAAGTTAAACTGGGGCTTTTTTTGTGAGGAACGGACAGAAGGGGTTTAGCATCAAGGATCTATAGGAGAATGAAATGAGAAGGCATCCAAATTCCAGTTTTTGGATAATGGCTTTTATGAACTTGATCTTCAGAAATCTCAAATTATCTCTAGTATGAAGAAACATGAAAAGAAATGACCCAGACAGTAAACAGTAATATTTCAAATCCAGTGTCTAAGGACCTAGACTAAATCCATAACCTCATTAGAAAACTAATGTGAAAAATTTTTGTCTTAGCAGTAGAAACACCTATATGTATAGAGAAGCTTTCAGGAAATTTTTGTCAAAGAAAAGGAAAAAAGGGTTGTTGTGAATAGTAATTTAGACATGATCAGACATGCACTACTTACTGGAATCAAACTGGAACACTGGTTGGAAACAATAATTATAGACTGCCTAACTACCTGAAATATTTAAGAATAATATTAAAGATAAAACATTATTACTAAATGCTAGCTTTTAAATAAATAAAAGGTGCCATGATTAATCAAGTTATCTGTTTTTTCTTTTTTTTTTTTAACTGTAAGGTAGCCTAAAATTCTAAATTAGCAAAAATGCTTTCTTGGTATATACAAACTTTGTATTAAAAGTACATCAATTCCTAAGTTGTTATATTTTTATTAGAATTTAAATCCCTTCTATTAAGATTTTTTATCATTAGGAAGGAAGATGGCTAGTTTTAGGAGGAGAGCAGAACTGGAAAAATTGACATTACGTAAGTCTTTCTAAGATTATGAATTTATATTAGGACAACAGTCCAAAGTTAAAAGTTTTTTTGGATCTCAAGCAGTCCCAGAGCCTGATTTATAAGGAAAGTTACCCACTTTTGTAAGTCTTGTCTCTCATTTACTCTAAACTGAGTGGTTGCCATTTCTCATTTACTGATTGCCTTTGATTAATCTCTTTCTAAAGATTTTTTTTTAATTTTCATATTTGTGTTTTATTCATTAGACAGATTGTCCTGACGTACAGAGGCCAGTTCATGGTTTATGAGTTCAAGCTGAGCTGAATATAGCTAAGCTCTGTCTTGCTTGACATTTCATCAAAAGCTGTGTTGATTTGCAGTGTTTACCGACCTATTTATTGAACCCTCACAGCTTGAACTATGCCACCAAGCTTGCTGACATTGCTGAGATTATGTCTAAAATGCAGGTACAAGTCAGGAGGCAACAGAGAAAGAGAAAAAAGAGGTGAAATAAGAAAAAGAAGTTAAAAACAGTCCTTGACCTATTTAATAAACTATGCTTATATGGTCCTTGATTTACTTATCTGGTTGGTTATTTCCTTCCAAGTCCCATGACATAGTTTTTCTCCTTTGATCTTCACAAAAACTCTGGAAGGAGATAGACTGGAGCCTTGGTTCTCAGCCTTAAGTGGGTACCAGAATCCCCTAGAGGGTTTATTAAAGCAAAATTTCCCAGCCCTCACCCTCAGAGTTTCTGATTCAATCCTCCTGAGGTATGGTCCAGGAACATGCATTTCTAAATGGTTTCTCAGGATATGTTGGTGCTGCTGGTGTGGGAAACCATATTTTAAGGACTACCGAGAAGATGAGAAGAGTCTCATTTATGCATGAGAATCACCAAGATTTAAATAGTATAAGAATTTGGCTCATAAAGATTTATCCAGTTGGAGGTCATTCTTCATGGAGGAAATGGGCTCATGAGAAATTGGGAGAATGATGAATTGCCAAGGATGACTGGGCTATCAGAGTTTGATGGGAGATAGAAAGCTTAAAAAAAATCCTACTCTCTGATAGTTTACATTTTTGAAAAGGACAAAAGATGTATGAAGTTAACTCATGCAGTGCATACAGTAAGAGTTCAAGAAATTATCAAGGAATGAGATTTGTGTGTCAAGTGGGCTTTCCTGGTGGCCCAGACAGTAAAAATCCACCTCCAATGCAGGGGACCTGGGTTCAATCCCTGGGTTGGGAAGATCCCCTGGAGGAGGGCATGGCAACCCACTCCAGTATTCTTGCCTGAAGAATCCTTGTAGACAGACTAGCCTGGTGGCCTACAGTCCTTGGGGTCACAAAGAGTCAGACACGACTGAGTGAGTAAGCATTAAACACAAATAGTAAGGCTTCAATAAACTTCTTGTTCAGTGAATGAAAAAAAAATTGGGCTCATGATCATTGTTGGCAACAAAACGCTTACTTCCCCTCTCTTTTTTTTTTTTTGATCTGAAAAAGTATTTATTTTGCCTTCATTTTTGAAGAATATATAAAAGAGAAAAATCTTTTAAAAAGCAAGGAAAAAACACACTACCTTCCAAGAGGCAGCAAGACTGACAGCTGAACTCTTAAAGAAGCAACAGAAACCATGAAACAAGTGATTTACATCTTCGAAATAATGTAAGGAAATAAAAAATGTGAATTTAGAATTCTGTACCTAATGAACATATCCTACTTCCCCTCTCTTAATCTAGTTAGTTACCTGGGTTCTCTATACATTGTTTAGAGAAGTTTCCCATTGCGCAAGAAAATAAGCACCCCTCACAGCAGTGAGATATTTGTTAAATTAATGATTAGCACATTAAAATATTGAATACCTACTCTTGAAAATTATTACCCTATAGAAGTTAGTAGTAAAATTATTAAAGTTGATCATCAGTTCTCAAATATGTAAAGAACCCATTTTAACTACTCTTTTGGTTTTTATTGCCTGAAATACCTCCCTAAAGAAGGATTTAGTCTATGATACTTTTAACAAAATGAAACCTTGATCCAATTTTTATAAGCAGTTGCGTCTATAATGTATATCAAAGTCTCCCCTTAGCAGTCAGTAAAAAGTAAGATGTTTGCCAATTTACCTTACTGAAGCTAGAGTTTGGAAAATTAAACCATGACAAGACTGGATATTTTACTTAATTATAATGCCTGGTAAAAACTAAAATATATCTTTTTATATGCTAAAATATATCTTTTTAAACTAAAATATATCTTTTTTTGAATGCTCAATTGAAGGATTCAAAAAATTGTAATGTTTGCTGTTTTTTTTAAGTTATATGCTCATTTGTCATGGTCCATTTCTTTCAGTAAAATTTAAGGTTTGATATATTCTAATGGGATACAAAATTTAGATTAAATGTATAATATGGATAATTGACTTCTAATGGAATTTAATCTACATGTTCATAATGTAGAGTCGGGAGAGGGCAGGCCTTTAAGGAAGTAGAGATGTTCATTAAAACCATTTCATCATTTGTCAAATAAAATACCATTTCTTTCAATTTTGGAGTATATTCTTTTTGTTTAGTCTTAGCTATCAGATGCTACATATTTATAGGGTCCATAAATTATCAGGACTAGGAAAGCATTTTCACGTTATTTTAATTCAAATACTATTCTGAATTGATGTAATGAAGGTGAGGCTTAGAAAGCAAATGTACCATATTTCTGATGGTATATTTAAATAATATATTGAATGATTTATTTTGCCCTGGCTCTCTTATTAGTTTATTTTTTTTTTTACTGCTCCACTCATGTTTAAAGCAACTCATAATTACTAAAATACAGAATATTTGTCATGAAAAGTTATTTTTTATTATGAAAATGAACCCATCTTAATGGTGTTTCAGAGTATAAATTTGAGAAAAAGGACTAGCACTGTACTCGAGCTCTCATATCCTTTGCCTTATATCACTGAATTCTTAGCACTTAATACCTGCCTGGAATGTAATGAACATTCAATAAATTAGCTAAATAGATGAAGGAATGCATCCTATAGATAAATTTGCCCAGGAAAAAAAGGGGAGTATTTTTATTTTTAATACTATTTGTTTTGGGTCAAATGAGTAATATCTATGACATTTTATCCTGATAGCTATTAGATCATTAACTGAATGTGAGAACAAAGGGCATTTTAGTGTTTTTAGTGTTTTGTTTTTGTTATGAATATTGAATTCCTTTGACAAACTCTTTTTAGTCTTTCATGATACAATCATCTCGTCACATTTTCAGTTTCCTGATTCCTCATGGTCAGGCCAAAATTATATCTCTTCAGTCACACACACACACACACACACACACACACACACACACACACACTTCATGTCCAAAATTATATCTCTTCAGTCACACACACACACACACACACACACACACACACTTCATGTGTTTTATTTTGGACCAGCACCTGAAATTTTGAAATTGACGTGGAAGTTGAAGGACGGGAGAACCTGAAATAGATGTGTTTTTTTTTTCTGGCCAACCAAAACTCAGCCTATTTTAGACAAGGTATGTGAGTATGATTAAGAGAAGGAGAGGAAGAGAAATAAAAGAATTGCAGGGAGGACCCCACCTGCTTGTACTACTTAAAAGGTACCAAAGCAGAAGAAATGACTCTGCTTTGCTCTACTCCATATTTTAAGACTCAAGCCAAGGTTCAATATGAACTTGTGGGAAAGTTTTTTTTAAATTAAACTCAAGTCACTTGTAAAATAAAACATGTAAAGTTTTCTTTTTTTAATTAAGAGTTAGATTCTGTCTGTATAATGAATAATGACTAAGAGATACCAAAGTTCTCACAAAATTACCAGGAAATCCAGACAAATCCCTTTCCAATAAAAATGAGCACTGCTGGTATCTAACAAGGCCTTTTGGAAAAAGAGTAAGGAGGAGAAATCTTGACTATAATTAAGGATAATGAAATTTTCTATCATAGCTAGATGCATTAGATTATTTGACTAAGATTTTTGATACACATATTTTCAATGTGAATTAAGTTAAGAAATATATACTGAGTACATGGCTTCCTGTAGAGAGTATCATTTATACAATAGGTTATATTATTTAACTACCTTTGGAATTGTGATTGTTAAACTAAACCAAACTAAAGATAATGAATACCACATGTGAAGCCATTCCAGTGAATAAAAAGATTTCTGAGTGAACGAGCCTGCTGTTCACATTTGTTTATAGTTATGCTTCAGATAGTATTTACCAAAATATTGACAGACTCCTGCAAGCACAATTTTCAAACACCTACCTTGGAGATTTCCAGAACCCTGGAAACATTTCTATTGGTTTAAAAAAATAACCCACAAAAGAACAATTAAAAAATGCTTCTACTCAAGACCGGCTATAGCACAAATTAAAAGATTCTGTAAAGAGGATTTTGAAATATGAATAGCTTTTGTTGTTCAGGAATTTCCAATTAACCTGTTCTTAAGAGTCTGCAAATTTAAACAACAACAGCAAAAAAATTGAATACTGAGTAGAGATGGTAAAATTCAAGAACAACAAAATATTCAACAGATACTGGATTAGATTTGAAAGTTTGGGAAGCAGTCGAAGGTAGTGCATGTTGATTTTAATACTACTGACCAACCTAAAAACATATGGAACACTTAACATATTTCAGTCAATCACCTGAAAAATGTGGGGGGGGTTAATTTTCCAATCTTCAAATAAGGGGGTTTGACTAGATGATTTATGCTGCTGCTGCTGCTTAATCACTTAAGTCCTGTCCAGCTCTGTGCGACCCCATGGACTGTAGCCCACCAGGTCCTCTGCCCATGGGATTCTCTAGGCAAGATACTAGAGTGGGTTGCCATGCCCTCCTCCAGAGGATCTTCCCGACCTAGGGATTGAACCCTGGTCTCCTGCATTGCAGGCAGAGTCTTTACCGCTGAGCCACCAGCTAAGCCAGATGATTTATAAGGTCCCTTATATAACTCATAACAGTAGTTCCCTCAAGAAGTATTTCAGCAGAAGGGAAAAATAAATGCCGTCCTAGAAGGGAAAGATGTTACTCATGCAGACACCCTGCCCCACATCTCCTTGCCAGGTCAGTGCGGGTCCTCGCTCACCCCCCTCAGGAATTCCGTGTCTTGCTCTGCTGCTCTGCCTGGGGGCTTTCTGCAGCACCTTGAGAATTTGCTGGCTGCATACAGGAGAAAACCAGAACTAGTGGGCTGAGGGGGCAGGGTGGGGGGTAAGGTCACCAGGAGCAACCTTTAACTACTAGGACCTGTGGTGTCCTGGGAAAAAGCACCCTACCTCTCCATCCGCTGGCAGGACAATTCTGAAGTCTGCTCTTCACTTCTCAGAGTGGCTGGGGTGAGGTTTGAACCCCAGTTCCCCCAGTAGTAAAGTGCTCAGTAACACACCCTTTATTGCCTCCTCCCCTTTCTTGACCTCATTTTCTCCACCTTCTCATTTGTACTTTCTGAGATCAGTTGCTAGATAAGCTGCCTGCACCCTAAGTCCTCGCCTTGCCATCTACTTGGGGATAATCTAACAGAGTGACAGTAATAAATTATTAAACATGCTCAGAAAAAAAAGAAAAAACACAGGACAAAGACACTTAAGATGACAGAAGGAGGAGGAATGCGTGGGAGCTCATACCAGATGATTTTACTGTTACTTGCTCCGTTGAGTAACTAAAGAACAGTCATCCATCAAGATGGAGCAGGAGTTGGAGAGGAAGGAAATAATTGGTGATCCTGAAAAGCATTGGGAAGGAACAGAGGAGCTGCTCTAGAAAATGTGCTGGAGTGTCACAATACGTGAATGAAAGACTCATGGAATGGCAGAAAAAGTAGATCCCATCATCCATATCTTTGCATTTCATCTTAAGTTGTTACCCTTAAACACCCCAACTTGACTTTGCCACTTTATGCTTTGGTTCCCTTTTACTGATTCCATTCTCTACAGAGCGTGCAGAGGGATCTTTTCAAAATGGAAACCAGGTTGTGTTGATTGCTAGTTCAAGATCATTATTATTCTGAGAAATCCAATTCTTTCCTGCTATTCTGCTGTCTCGCCGCCCTTCAGCCACCCTGACCTGCTCTCATCTCTCACATGCCAGACTCGTTTCTGCTATTAAGTCTGCCTGACATGCTTTCCTTACCCAACTTCTATCTGCTTTGATTAGTGCTGAATATATAGTACCAAGCATATTGTCAGGCACACTGTCTTAATACATATTTGTTGCATCTGTAAATGAATAACAATACTAGGCTTTGGTTGATGGTGGATAAATAGTCATTTACTGAGGCACAAACTCTACATCATTTGATGTTTTAATAGCAAAGAGAAGTAGACATTCAGGGAAAGAGACAGTAGTTATAATTTTGGATTTTGGACCGGGGAAACATATGTATGTATATAGGAGATCCCGGTTGATTCCTGAGTCAGGAAGATCCCCTGGAGAAGGGGTAGGTTTCCCAGTCCAGTATTCTTGAGCTTTTCTGGTGGCTCAGGTGGTAAAGAATCCACCCGGAATGCAGGAGACCTCTGTACAATCCCTGGATTGGAAAGATCGCCTGGAGGAGGGCATGACAACCCAGTCCAGTGAGAGAAGCTGATAGTGAAAATAACAAGCAGTTGAGGAGTTTAGAGTCAGTGTCAGATATAACAGAAGTTATAGTTGGTACTTGTTTTAGTGGGAAGCCCTTCCACATCAGTGAAGAAGCATGCTGAGAAAACTCAAACAGTAAATGTAGCATATTACTGTGGATAAGGAGATTGACATAAATGGAGTACAAGTTAGTGTTATAAAGTGATGTGACACAAGGACAAATAGACAAGTTGGCTTGGTTAATGTAATACCCACGATGCAAGTAAAACTACACAGAGATGGCTCAGCAATCCTAATTGCAAGGGACTTTGGAGGGCAGCGTATCAGGTTATCACATGCCAAAAATATTTCATTTCAGAGACTTTAGTTTTCTCATTAATTTTATCACTAATCCATTCATTTTCAAAATGTATTTCCGGATTTCACATCAGGTTGACTTTAAAGCTTATAGGCAGATGAAGATTTCTTTTCCTAGCACTGAGTAAGGCAACTGATCCTATTCTGTGCTTAAGAGTGAAGCAAGCTTATGTTAGCTGTGCAAGCAGGATTATTAAATAACCAATTACTATTCATACTGTGTTACATTCCTTAAAATTACTCGAGCGAGAGTCTTGAACTTGTTCAACCTGAACACATCTGATACCCTCAGCCAAGTAGGGGACGTAAATTAGAGAGCTTCTGGCTTTACTAGGGTGGTGGAATCAAGCATATTTTTCCCCCTTAGGGCCCCATGACTAATGACCTGAATTGTCTAAATTTCAAGAATAGTCAGGTCTCCAATGGTAAGCTTGCTTCATCCTGTCTGCTTATTTTGTCTCAGTATCTGATGGTACCAAGGACATTTTGCATGCAAATTTCAGTAAGTTGAGATAATCCATTCAAAATGGATTTTCTTTCCGTATTCTATTAGGAAATTCTATTCTATTCCAGACATCCTAGAAATGTTTTCATGATAAAAGTGTCTCATTCTCAATGACAGGTGGAAATTAGAGAAGTAGGTAATGGTTTTGTAACCAGGACACGTGGGAGGAGGTCTAACTCCCATGCTTATTTGTGTACCTTTGAGGCCATCATTTATCCTCAGCAGCTCTCAATTTTCACATCTAAAAAAGAATAGATCTTAAATGTTCTCACCACACACACACACACACACACATGATAACTATGACAGGTGACGGATATGTTAACCAACCTTAGTGTAGTAAACATTTCACAATATATACACATATCACAGCATCGAGTTGTATACCTTAAACTTTGTCTGTTGTTTACTCACTAAGTCATGTCTGACTGTTGCCATCTCATGGACTATACTCTGCCAGTTTTCTGCAGCGTTATATGTCAAGTGTAACTCAACAAACCTGAAAAAAAAAAAATGAAAAGCTGGCTCATAATGATCTTTTCTCAACTACTTTCAATAATTTCAGGGATCAAATAAGACAAAACATACAAGTGCAAAAAAGTAAAATGTAATAATACATATAAGTTACTTTTAATAACAATATTTTTAATAGCTGTGTAACCAAAATTCCTGGTCCAAGGCCTTTTGTTAATTGGCTGTATAATTCTCAAATCTAGTAGAATTTCTTTTCAGTTGAGAGTAATATGAATCCTCTCAGAACACTGTTTTGACTCTTCACTCTTAAAGGTTTGCAGAGTATTGTCTTTATATTCTCAATATAAAATATTCTCTCTCTCACATAGACAATTCACTCTCTCTCTTGCCTTGCTAGGCTCCTTCTTTCTTTCTGGAATTTTCTGCTTCTACTCATTTTGGTCTAAAGCATTCCCATCTTCAAAATTCTCTTTGAGTGTTCAAGCTAACACAGCACTTTTTCTAACTGCTTCAAATCCCACTTCATTCTGTGAACTTTCATTCCACATTATCATTTCTACCTAGTTTCTCAGTTAAATTACTTACTAATTATTTCTTGTGGATTTTCTTTGATTCTTTAACTTTATATAAAATTCTTGAGAGCATGTTTTATGTTTTGTTTTATATTTCTCTTTAAATACCCCAGTAGGTGTTCTCTGTGGTTTTGATTCATTGTTTACAAAACAGTAAGCACCAGATAATATATTTTAAATACTATATGACTAATATTGTGTCCATAGAAATATTTCCTCTGATGACCATATATTTCTTGCATTTACCTGTACTTCAGGCACAGTCACAAAAGGAAAGTCCCTTTACTATCATGCCTTTTGTCTAAGAGATCCCTTCATTACATTTGCATTAAAAATAAAATATCTTTCCCTTTGCTGCTGATGGAAAAGTGTGTCATTTCTGGGTTTGACTACTGCATAATACGTTCTAGTTTTCTGTCACTTGAGAAAAAGTAAATATGTGTGGAGTTAATATCTCAGAAGAAAGTATCTGTTTGTTATGATTGCTAAAAATAACATGATTGCTTTGTATGGTTTTCACTCATTTGTTCAACAAATACTCGATAATAAGCATGAATCACAGTCGTGTTCTCATCATATAATTACTGATGATACTGAGGTTGAGCTTTCCCATGTATTTTCACTGTTTATGCTAACTGAGAGTGTGTGTTGTGCAATACATGATTCCTGAGTTTCCAATTGAGGTAGGTCTCTTTGCCAAAAATATTTGTAATATTCCTGTTTAGCATTACTATTAAGTCACAGAGTCTTTAGGAGAGCTTTATGAGTTGGGCTGACTGGTCTGGCACAATTAATACAAACACACCTCCCTCCCCTTCCCGGTTTGATCGTTCTTCCATGGGAACAGGAATCTGGGGATGTTGAGGTTATGCTCTCACATAAGTGAGTTACAAATGCAGATCCTATTAATAAAACTCAGATTTGACTTATTGAGTGAGCCACCGTAGCTCAGTCAAGAAGTATGAAATATACAGTATTATTTATTTTTTGTAATAATGGCTTCTACATTTTATTCTCAATTTGTTATAATGCATTTGGGTTAGCAGGTTTTTATGTTACTTGTTTCTCTTCTCTCACTTTGTTTATGCTTTTCTGGTGTGATCTGGACTTTCATTTTAACAAGCATACTGCACAAGAGGCTTCTCTTTGCAAAATAATGAGTGCTAGAGGCAACTGTAGGTAGAAATACAAAATGTGACCATGCTAAAGTGTTTTAACTTTTACTTACATGTTTCTTGGAGTAATATTAGAATTTTATTTTCAGAATTTTATTGGCATATATCACAAATATACTATAAGAAATATTAGGGGAAAATAAATATTGTATTTTAAATATTTCTAAAATATATTCTTTTTTATATTTCAAAGAATTACACTATGATGTTTATAGCATAACCTGTGTTTTACTGTTTTGAGGTATAAATTTGAAGACCATTGGCAAGTTATTCATCCACCATTGAGACTGTCTACTGTCTCGTCATTTAAAAATATCTAATATTCTATAAGAGTTTACTTTTCTCATTGCATTATATAGGCATCATGTTAAAATGCATTGTGTACATGTGGTAACTGCTTTTAAGAAGAAAAAAGTCCATGAATCACTCTTGTAACATTTGAAATTAAATTCATTAACCAAAATAATACCCTGCTTCATCTTTTAAATTTTGCTTCCTTAGCATCTGGTCCTTAGTCTGTCTAATTGCATTATAATGGCTCTGTGTTGCAACAGATGCTAGAAATTTTTTTTTCAAGAATGATAATTTTGTTTCATATTTTGGAATACTTGCCTTGCAATTGCCTCTCCTATTTACTAAAACCAGAAGGAGAACAAACCTGATTATTTTTTCAATGGAAAAGCATTAAAAGTTCAACTTTGTTCAAAGATCAAGAACTCTATATTTTTCACATTAAAAACGATTTCTTCCCAATTACCGTGTTGAGTACTGCACTCCTGGTTCAGAGATCAAAGGTAATGACTAGTGAAATGGCTGATGGAATGTCTAGAATATTTCTTTTTTGTGTCTATGCAGTTAATATTCTTACTTTAAAATGTTGAATGAATTATATTTTATCAGCACAGTGCAATGAGCTAGTTTCTTGTGATTATAATAAAATCTTATGAGGAGGAGTCCATTTCTTAGGATAGATAGATAAACATAACTCAAGGAGACTATGGTCAAGTTAAACCATAAGGATCCTTCAGCATATTTTATCAGATCTTATTTTTTCTTCATAGGAGATCTTATTTTTTCTTCATTTTTTTCTTACTGAAAAAGCCCATTTTCATCTTCAAGAATTTATCTATTAATGTCTTTAATATTAATAATCAGCATAGTGTTAGTCGCTCAGTCATGTCCAACTCTTTACCACCCCATGAAATGTAGCCTGCCAGGCTCCTCTGTCCATGAGATTTCCCAGGCAAGAATACTGGAGTGGGTTGCCATTCCCTTCTTCAGGGGATCATCCCGACCCAGGAATCGAACCCAGGTCTCCTGCATATCAGGCAGATTCTTTACCATTTTAGCCACCAGGGAAGCCCAAAAGCAGCATAGTGTTGTGAAATATCTTTGAAGTTTTCTAATTTTAGGAATAACTTGCAGAAAGTTAAAAATAGAAAGTTTAAACTTTCAGTTTAATTCTGTAATAGTGAAATTATTATATTAATTATATATGTGTATATATGTTCCATATATTATATCTATTTGGCAAATGTTTGAGGTGTTCATTTTCTAAGGTTGTTTTTTGTATTTATATTCTGACTTGTAGTATTGTTGGAATTGTGTCATTAAAACACACTAAGAGAAATGACATTTGTCATTTTGTTTATCCTCTAATTTTGATTTAAGCTAAGCAGTAGCCTATGGTTATACCAATTATTAAAAATAAAACAGATCAAAGATGAAAAAATTAATCTTAGATTATTGGCTTATATGATATCAGGCAGCAGACTGTTGGGAAGCATCCAAATGATAGGCTCATTTTTCTCCCTGAGAATTGAGCAGGATTCCTGATAGAATAAAGATATAGCCACAAGTCAGGAATTGGAACTTTTTTTTTTTTTCACATTTACTATCTAATGCTGGAATGCCCTTGAACATGCCACTTAATATTGTTGGTGTCAGAGCCTTCCACTTGAAAGGCTGAATATAGTGATATGTCTCCTCTCCCAGTTTTGTTTGTTTTATATTTTTTTAATTTATTTATTAGTTGGAGGCTAATTATTTTACAATATTGTAGTGGTGTTTGCCATACATTGACATGAATCAGCCATGGATTTACATGTATTCCCCTTCCCGACTCCCCCTCCCGCCTCCCTCCCCATCCCACCCCTCTGGGTCTTCCCAGTACACCAGCCCTGAGCACTTGTCTCATGCATCCAACCTGGGCTGGTGATCTGTTTCACCCTTGATAGTATACTTGTTTCAATGCTATTCTCTCAGAACATCCCACCCTCACCTTCTCCCAAAGAGTTCCAAAGTCTGTTCTGTACATCTGTGTCTCTTTTTCTGTTTTGCATATTGGGTTATCATTACCATCTTTTAAAATTCCATATATATGCATTAGTATACTGTATTGGTCTTTATCTTTCTGGCTTACTTCACTCTGTATAATGGGCTCCAGTTTCATCCATCTCATTAGAACTGATTCAAATGAATTCTTTTTAACAGCTGAGTAATATTCCATGGTGCATATGTACCACAGCTTCCTTATCCATTCGTCTGCTGATGGGCATCTAGGTTGCTTTCATGTCCTGGATATTATAAACAGTGCTGCAATGAACATTGGGGTGCACGTGTCTCTTTCAGATCTGGTTTCCTCAGGGTGTATGCCCAGGAGTGGGATTGCTGGGTCATATGGCAGTTCTATTTCCAGTTTTTTAAGGAATCTCCACAATGTTCTCCATAGTGGCTGTACTACTTTGCATTCCCACCAACAGTGTAAGATGGTTCCCTTTTCTCCACACCCTCTCCAGGATTTATTGCTTGTAGACTTTTGGATAGCAGCCATCCTGACTGGCGTGGAATGGTACCTCATTGTGGTATTGATTTGCATTTCTCTGATAATGAGTGATGTTGAGCATCTTTTCATGTGTTTGTTAGCCATCTGTATGTCTTCTTTGGAGAAATGTCTGTTTAGTACTTTGGCCTATTTTTTGATTGGGTCATTTATTTTTCTGGAATTGAGCTGCAGGAACAGATTGTATATTTTTAAGATTAATCCTTTTTTTGTTGCTTTCTTTGTTATTATTTCCTCCCATTCTGAGGGCTGTCTTTTCACCTTGCTTATACTTTCCTTTGTTGTGCAAAAGCTTTTAAGTTTAATTAGGTCCCATTTGTTTATTTTTGCTTTTATTTCCAATATTCTGGGAGGTGAGTCATAGAGGATCCTGCTGTGATTTATGTCAGAGAGTGTTTTGCCTATGTTCTCCTCTAGGAATTTTATAGTTTCTGGTCTTACATTTAGATCTTTAATCCATTTTGAGTTTATTTTTGTGTATGGTGTTAGAAGGTATTCTAGTTTCATTCTTTTACAAGTGGTTGACCAGTTTTCCCAGCACCACTTGTTAAAGAGGTTGTCTTTTTTCCATTGTATATCCTTGCCTCCTTTGCCGAAGATAAGGTGTCCATAGGCACGTGGATTTATCTCTGGGCCTTCAATTCTGTTCCATTGATCTATATTTCTGTCTTTGTGCCAGTACCATACAGTCTTGATAACTGTGGCTTTGTAGTAGAGCCTGAAGTCTGGCAGGTTGATTCCTCCAGTTCCATTCTTCTTTCTCAAGATTGCTTTGGCTATTTGAGGTTTTTTGTATTTCCATACAAATTGTGAAATTATTTGTTCTAGTTCTGTGAAAAATACTGTTGGTAGCTTTATAGGGATTGCATTGAATCTA
Source organism: Muntiacus reevesi (assembly GCF_963930625.1). Taxonomy (NCBI): domain Eukaryota; kingdom Metazoa; phylum Chordata; class Mammalia; order Artiodactyla; family Cervidae; genus Muntiacus; species Muntiacus reevesi. Next base: position 32,076,853 of record NC_089271.1, on the reverse strand, counting down.
TAGATTGCTTTGGGTAGTATAGCCATTTTCACGATATTGATTCTTCCAATCCATGAACACGGTATATTTCTCTATCTGTTTGTGTCCTCTTTGATTTCTTTCATCAGTGTTTTTTAGTTTTCTATATATAGGTCTTTCATTTCTTTAGGTAGATATACTCCTAAGTATTTTATTCTTTTTGTTGCACTTGTGAATGGTATTGTTTCCTTAATTTCTCTTTCTGTTTTCTCATTGTTAGTGTATAGGAATGCAAGGGATTTCTGTGTGTTAATTTTATATCCTGCAACACTACTGTATTCATTGATTAGCTGTAGTAATTTTCTGGTATAGTCTTTAGAGTTTTCTATGTAGAGAATCATGTCATCTGCAAACAGTGAGAGTTTTAATTTTTCTTTTCCTATCTGGATTCATTTTATTTCTTTTTCTGCTCTGATTGCTGTGGCCAACACTTCCAAAACTATGTTGAATAGTAGTGGTGAGAGTGGACACTCTTGTCTTGTTCCTGACTTTAAGGGAAATGCTTTCAATTTTTCACCATTGAGGATAATGTTTGCTGTGGGTTTGTCATATATAGCTTTTATTATGTTGAGGTATGTTCCTTCTATTCCTGCTTTCTGGAGAGTTTTTATCATAAATGGATGTTGAATTTTGTCAAAAACTTTTTCTGCATCTATTGAGATAATCATATGGTTTTTATCTTTCAATTTGTTAATGTGGTGTATTACATTGATTGTTTTGTGGATATTAAAAAATCCTTGCATTCCTTGGATAAAGCCCACTTGGTCATGGTGTATGATCTTTTTAATATGTTGTTGGATTCTGTTTGCTAGAATTTTGTTAAGGATTTTTGCATCTATGTTCATCAGTGATATTGGCCTGTAGTTTTCTTTTTTTGTGGCATCTTTGGTTTTGGTATTAGGGTGATGGTGGCCTCATAGAATGAGTTTGGAAGTTTGCCTTCTTCTGCAATTTTCTGGAAGAGTTTGAGTAAGATAGGTGTTAGCTCTTTAAATTTTGGGTAGAATTCAGCTGTGAAGCCAACTGGTCCTGGGCTTTTGTTTGTTGAAAGATTTCTGATTACAGTTTCGATTTCCATGCTTGTGATGGGTCTGTTAAGATCTTCTATTTCTTCCTGGTTCAGTTTTGGAAAGTTATACTTTTCTAAGAATGTGTCCATTTCTTCCAAGTTGTCCATTTTATTGGCATAGAGCTACTGGTAGTAGTCTCTTATGATCCTTTGTATTTCGGAGTTGTCTGTTGTGATCTCTCCATTTTCATATCTAATTTTGTTAATTTGGTTCTTCTCCTTTTGTTTCTTGATGAGTGGCTAATGGCTTGTCAATTTTATTTACCTTTTCAAAAAACCAGCTTTTAGCTTTGTTGATTTTTGCTATGGTCTCTTTTGTTTCTTTTGCATTTATTTCTTCCCTAATTTTTAAGATTTCTTTCCTTCTACTAACCCTGGGGTTCTTCATTTCTTGTTTTTCTAGTTGCTTTAGGTGTAGAGTTAGGTTATTTATTTGACTTTTTTCTTGTTTCTTGAGGTAAGCCTGTATTGCTATGAACCTTCCCCTTAGCACTGCTTTTACAGTGTCCCATAGGTTTTGGGTTGTGTGTTTTCATTTTCATTTGTTTCTATGCATATTTTGATTTCTTCTATGATTTGTTTGTTATTCAGAAGCGTGTTATTTAGCCTCCATATGCTTGAATTTTTAATAATTTTTTTCGTGTAATTGAGATCTAATCTTACTACATTGTGGTCAGAAAAGAAGACTGGAATGATTTCAATTTTTTTTAATTTACCAAGGTTAGTTTTATGGCCCAGGATGTGATATATTCTGGTTAAGGTTCCGTGTGCACTTGAGAAAAAGGTGAAATTGATTGTTTTTGGATGAAATGTCCTATAGATATCGATTAGGTCTAGCTGGACCATTGTGTCATTTAAAGTTTGTGTTTCCTTGTTAATTTTCTGTTTAGTTGATCTGTCCATAGGTGTGAGTGGGGTATTAAAGTCTCCCACTATTACTGTGTTATTGTTAATTTCCCCCTTCATTCTTGTTAGCATTTGCCTTACATATTGTGGTGCTTCTATGTTGGGTGCATATATATTTATAATTGTTATATCTTCTTCTTGAAGGGTCCTTCTTTGTCTCTTTTCACAGCCTTTATTTTGAAGTCTATTTTATCTGATATAAGTATTGTGACTCCTGCTTTCTTTTGGTCTCTGTTTGCGTGGAATATTTTATTCCAGCCCTTCACTTTCAGTCTGTATGTGTCCCTTGCTTTGAGGTGGGTCTCTTGTAGACAGCATATATAGGGGTCTTGCTTTTGTATCCATTCAGCCAGTCTTTGTCTTTTGGTTGGGGCATTCAACCCATTTACATTTAATGTAATTATTGATAAGAATGTTCCCGTTGCCATTTGCTTTGTTGTTTTGGGTTCACGTTCATACAGCCTTTCTGTGTTTCCTGTCTAGAGAAGATCCTTTAGCATTTGTTGAAGAGCTGGTTTGGTGGTGCTGAATTCTCTCAGCTTCTGCTTGTCTGTAATGCTTTTGAATTCTCCTTCATATCTGAATGAAATCCTTGCTGGGTACAGTAATCTGCGTTGTAGATTATTCTCTCTCACAACTTTTAAGTATGTCCTGCTATTCCCTTCTGGCCTGAAGAGTTTCTGTTGAAAGATCAGCTGTTATCCTTATGGGAATCCCCTTGTGTGTTACTTGTTGTTTCTCCCTTGCTGCTTTCTTTATTTTTTCTTTGTGTTTGATCTTTGTTATTTTGACTAATATGTGTCTTGGGGTGTTTTGCCTTGGGTTTATCCTCTTTGGGACTCTCTGGGTTTCTTGGACTTGGGTGGCTATTTCCTTCCCCATTTTGGGGAAGTTTTCAGCTATTATCTCCTCGAGTATCTTCTCATGGCCTTTCTTTTTGTCTTCTTCTTCTGGGACTCCTGTGATTCGAATGTTGGGGCATTTCACATTGTTCCAGAGGTCCCTGAGGTTGTCCTCATTTCTTTTAATTCTTTTTTCTTTTTTCCACTCTGCTTCATTTATTTCCACCATTTTATCTTCTACCTCACTTATCCTATCTTCTGCCTCCATTATTCTACTGTTGGTTCCCCCCTGAGTGCTTTTTACCTCATTTATTGCATTATTCATTTTTACTTGACCCTTTTTTATTTCTTCTAGGTCCTTGTTAGACATTTCTTGCATCTTCTCAATCCTTGTCACCAGGTTATTTATCTGTAGCTCTGTTTTGTTTTCAAATTTTGGATCATTTTTATTATCATTATTTTAAATTCTTTTTCAGGTAGATTCCCTATCTCCTCCTCTTTTGTTTGGCTTGGTGGGTATTTTTCATATTCCTTTACCTGCTGGGTATTTCTCTGCCTTTTCATCTTGTTTAGATTGCTGTGTCTGGAGTAGGTTTTCTGTATTCTGGTAGTCTGTAGTTCCTTTTTATTGTGGAGGTTTCTCCCAGTGGGTGGGGTTGGACGATTGACTTGTCGAGGTTTGCTGCTTAGAGAAGCTTGTGTCGGTGTTCTGGTGGGTGGAGCTGGATTTCTTCTCTCTGGAGTGCAATGGAGTGTCCAGTAGTGAGGTTTGAGATGGGTCTATGGGTTTGGTGTGACTTTGGGCAGCCTGTATATTGACACTCGGGACTATGTTCCTGGATTGCTAGAGAATTTGCATGGTATGTCTTGCTCTGGAACTTATTGGCTCTTGGGTGATGGTTGGTTTCAGTGTAGGTATGGAAGCTTTTGGATGAGCTCTTATTACTTAATGTTCCGTGTAGTCAAGAGTTCTCTGGTGTTCTCAGGTTTTGGGCTTAAGCCTTTAGCATCTGGATTTCAGTCTTATTCTTTCAGTAGCCTCAAGACTTCTCCCTCCATACAGCACTGATAATCAAACTTCTAGGTTAATGGTGAAAGGATTCTCCACAGTGAGGGACACCCAGAGAGGTTCACAGAGTTACATGAAGAAGAGGAGAGGGAGGAAGGAGTTAGAGGTGAGCAGGAGGAGAAAAAGGGGGATTCAAGAAAGGAGAGACAGATCTAAGGTGTACTCCATTCCCTAAGTGTTCTCCATGGCCCAGAACACTCACAGAGATTCACAGAATTGGATTGAGAAGAGAAGGGGGAGGGAGGAAATAGAGGTGACCTGGGGGAGAAAAAGGAGAGTCAAAAGGGGAAGAGAGTGATGAAACCAGTAATCACACTCCCGAGTAAAAATGGGTAGTGAAGGTTGGATTCTTAAATGTCCAAAATTGATATCAAATACTGAAAAACAAAGATTAAAAATCGACAGTAGAGATTAGACTCTTAAAAATACAATATTAAAAAACAACAAAAACACAAAAAATTTAAGAAATATATATGAAGTTCACTTTAAGAAGAGGGTCTTTTTTTTTTTTGGCCAGGTTATAGTGGGTTATAAAAATGAAAATTAAGGAGTAATAGAGGACTTAAAAAAAAAAAGAAAGAGATAAACAATTAAAAAAATAATAATAATAGTAAAAATATATCTAGGAATTTCTCTGGAACTGTTGCAGGCAGTGTGGGTTCAGTTCAATTTCAGATAGCTCCTTGTTCCAGTTTACACTTCTCAATAGCTATAGGCCGCTTCTGGTGTAGTCGGTGTTAACGACAGGGATTTTAATCTGTTGCACCTGTCACTTCTAAAGCGTTTCCCTTTGTTTATTTGGCTTCTGTTTGCAGGTCTCTTCAGTGTCTAATTTCCACCCTGACACAAGTGGGCAGATGTGGTCTCTTGTTTAGGTTCCCTTGCTCAGGCGTGCTGTGGGGAGGGGGGCCCTGCAGACAAATGTCACTGGCCTGTGTGGGGAGCACTCACATTGCTCCAGCCACACTGGGTTTGCCCCCGCTCACAGCGTGTGTGCTTTCCCCGTCTACACTACTCAGGCTCCAGGATGCTCTCCAGGGAGCAGGCCCTGCGTTGCATGGACTTCCCAGGCCTAAGCCGCTCAGGTTCAGGTTTTTGGGTACTCCACAAAGGCGCAGACTCGATTGGGCCTGCATTGTGTGCCTTCCCGGGTCGGAGCAGCTCAGGCAGCCAGGAGCTTGACCAGCACTCTCTCCCCGGGTGCAGGGTGACTTCTCCCCTCCGCGGGAGGTCGGGTGCGCCTTGAGTCAGTTTTGGGGAGCTGGCCTCTAGCTGCGACCCTCCCGGTGGATGTCCACCATCCAGAATCTCATGAAGTCTTTGGTTAGAAGATGGGAGCCTGTTTGCCATTTGGTAGGGATGCCGTCTCTGGGGCCGTGCTTGCCCCTTTCCCCTCCCCGCTGCCTCCTGCCTCCAGCGGGGGTTGGGCCGGTCCGCAGCTGGCTAGCTCTTCTCTGGTATTTGCTCAGTCCTTCGTTCTGGGAACTGGCGGGTAGTGCCCAAGTTTAGGGCTTTTCCCAACTTAATTCTCTCTCTCTCTTGCTATCCCACAATTTAAGTTGCTATCTCAGGTTAGCTCCCTCCGATTGCCCTCAGGGCACTCAGGCCTGGTCCTTACCCTAAGCAATGCCGCCTGCTCCTCTCCATTCCGTCCCCACTTCCTGGTGGTGGATGCGAGCGTCTGGGGTACTTTTCTGCTGGGAGTTGCTTTTAGGCATGTAATCTGTGGGTTTTATTTATTTTTCTTCCCAGTTAGGTTGCCCTCCAAGATTCGAAAACTTCCCCCAGACCCTCCCGTGAGAGGGTTTCCTGGTGTTTGGAAACTTCCTCTATTAAGACTCTCTTCCCGGGATGGATCTCCGTCCCTAACTCTATTGTCTCTCTTTTTATCTTTTATATTTTGTGCTACCTCTTTTCAAAGACAATGGGCTGCTTTTCTGGGTGTCTGATGTCCTCTGCTAGCGATCAGAAATTGTTTTGTGGAGTTTGCTCAGCGTTCAAATGTTCTTTGGATGAATTTGTAGGGGAGAAAGTGGTCTCCCCGTCCTATTCCTCCGCCATCTTAGTTCCCCTCCTCCTCTCCCAGTTTTAAGATGTACAGTATTGTAGAGCCACCTTAGATTCTGTGCTTAGAGTTTTAAGCTCCGTGGGAAATGATACTGAGTACCAGGACACTATCAGTTGTATTAGCAATATCTTCATGGGTGTCTCTTGGCTCAGGGGAAAGTAGAGAAAAAAAACAGCAAATACAAATTGCTTAGTCACAGATGCTTTTTAATTTTAATGTTCAAGCTTCTGTGTCTAAACCAAGGAATATACACGGCACCTTGTATGGCAGCCGCTGATGAACTGAAAATACCAAAATTACTTCATGTGTTATGATGTGGTAAAGGCAATGATAAGATCTACATTCAAAACATGACTCAGCCACCATTCTGTAAACTTCATGGAGCTTTTCTGTACTGAAAAAACAAAAATGAACAAATCAAAAAACTCTGCCCTTAAGACCATGGGGTCAAACGACAGGACTCTTAATCTGGAGTCCACAAAGCAGGATAGGAGAAAAATTGCATCTTTATTGAACTTTTAGCTGAAAATTAGCATTTTCCCCCAACTATGAAATTGGGCAACACAGTACAATATTAGCAGTGTCTGTGAATTTATAACCAATATTGTTATCCACAACAACTAGGATTTGATATATTTCAAAAGGTCATTTATATTTACTACTATTTTGTACTTTTATTAATTATTATACCTTCAGCCAATGTATTAATAATCAAATATCATATACTCCCATATTTTATATTTCATAACTATAATATAATTAATTTCCTTCCCATCCCCATATGATTTTTTTAATTTTATGCATTTAAAAACATTCTGGGAAGTGTTCCATATGCTTCACCAGATGCCAGAGGGATCCATAGCACAAAAATAGTTAAGAACATCATGTCTAGAAGAGACACGGGCAAATGCGTATAATATCATGGTACAGAACAGTAATAGAGACAAATGCCAGATGCTATGAAGTTGGGTAGGACTCTACCAGCCCAGAGGCCTTGGACACAGTGTTTGATTTGGTCTTGAAGCAAGTGTAATAATTTCACTAGCGGTAACGTGTGAGAGAGGGTATTCTGAAAAAGAGAAAAGTAGATGCAAAGATACCTAGTGAGAACATGGAGACCCAGGGAACAGAGAGCAGCTTAGTATGACAGGGTAAATAATGTCTCTCTCTTTACTGTTTGGGGGGATGTTCTGTGCTGTTTCCATTTATAAGTCTGTAGAATTCTATTTGCAAAGTCATTTTTATTAATCATTAGTGAGGAGAAACTAGACTCTGAGTTTTTATAGAGTAACATTGGAGACAACAGCAGGGAACATCAAAGAAGAGATCAAAGCCCTGTCAGCTTTTTCAATCTCTCATTACTTCAATCAATATCTACCTGTAATGGGGGGAGGAAAAGACGAATCTGTTTTACCTTTCCAATTTATCATCATGTTTTCAGACAATGATAAGTCGCTTTTCCAGTCTATGGGCTGTAATTGGTTACCATTAAATCTCAAGAGACTGAACCACATAACTAGAATAATCTTTTTAAACACCCACAGGGTCAGTCTTCACTGCTAATGGTCAAAGGAGGCTTTATTTGCCATGCCCAGACTTTCTAAATTGTCCTTTATCTGGCTTTCTGGAAGAAATGTTGAAATGACTATCTAGGTGATAATGAAGTTCTCCAGACAAGCAGCCATGATTTCAAGAAAGTAAAGGAAAAAAAGCAGACTGGAAGACACATTGGTGGACTAAGATAATCTGTTTAAACTGTTCCTTCTCTCTGGACAATTTTGCTAGACAACTCCTTGTTGAGTGAGAAGGTTCATTTCTTTGTCTTCTATTTTTTATTTTATTGTAGTAAGCACGCTTGATGAGTGTTCCCAGGTGGTCAGTGGTAAAGAATTCACCTGCCAATGCAGGAGAGAAGGGTTCGATCCCTGGGTTGGGAAGATCCCCTGGAGAAGGAAATGGCAACCTACTCCAATATTCTTGCCTAGATAATTTCTTGGAAAGTGGAGCCTGGCGGGCTATAGTCCATGGGGTCACAGTGAGTTGGATATGACTCATGAGACTGAGCATGCATGCAAGAACATTTAATATGAGATCTACCCTCTTATCAAATACTTAAGTGCCCAGTGCAGTCTTGTTAACTATAGGTACAGTGTTGTGTTGCAGATCTCTAGAGCTTATTCATCTTGGTTAACTTGCCCATTGAGTAGTAACTCAGATCCCTTTTACCCCAGCCTCTAGAAACTACCATTCCTTTCTTTGATTCTGTGAATTTGTCTACTGTCAGTTCAGTCCAGTTGCTCAGTCGTGTCCCAATCTGCGACCCCATGGACTACAGCATACCAGGCTTTCCTGTCATCACCAACTCTCAGAGCCAGCTCAAACTCACATCCATTGAGTCAGTGATGCCATCCAACCATCTCATCCCCTGGAGAAGGAAATGGCAACCCTGGAGTATTGCCTACTATAGATACATCATAAGTAGAATCATGCAGTATTGGTCTTTCTGTGACTGACTCATTTCACTTAGCATATCTTCCAGCTTCCTCCATGTTGTAGCAAATGGCAGGATTGCTTTTCTTTTTGAAGGCTGAATATTATTTGATTTTATATATACTGCATATCAGGGCTTCCCTGATAGCTCAGTTGGCAAAGTATCCGCCTGCAGTGCAGGAGACCCCAGTTCAATTCCTGGGTTGGAAAGATCCCTGGAGAAGGGATAGACTACCCACTCCAGTATTCTTGGGCTTCCCTTGTGGCTCAGCTGGTAAAGAATCTACCCGCAATGTGGGAGACCTGGGTTCGACCCCTGGGTTGGGAAGATCCCCTGGAGAAGGAAAAGGCTACCCAGTCTAGTATTCTAGCCTGGAGAATTCCATGGATTGTATAGTCCATGGGGTCGCAGAGTCAGACATGACTGAGTGACTTTCACTCACATACCACATTTGCTCTATCCAAGCATTTGCCAGTGGACATTTAGGTTATTAACCCATCTTGGCTATTGTGAATAGTGATACAAAGAACTTGAGAATGTAGCTATCTCTTCAAACTCTTGATTTCAGTTCTTTTGGATAAATAGCCAGAAGTTGTTTGTTGGATCACATGGTAATTCTATTTACTTCCACACTGTTTTTCATACTCGCTATATCATTTTACATTCTTACCAACACTGTACAGTTTCTCCACATTCTCCCCAGCCTTTGTTGTCTTTTGTTTCTTTGATAATAGCTATCCTGCCAGATGTGAAGTGATCTTTCATTGTGATTTTGATTTGTGTTTCACTGATGATTAGTGATATTGAACATGTTTTCATATGCCAGTTAGCCATTTGTATGTATTCTTTGAAGAAATATCTATTCAAATCATTTGCCCACTTTTCACTTAGGTTTCTATATATACTTTTTGGTATTGAATTGCAGTTATTTCTTATATATTTTAGAGGCCAACCCCGTGTATGCACATGGTTTGCAAATATTTTCTCCCATTCCATAGGGTTCACTTCTTAACCAACTCTTCCAATAATTCTCTGTAAGACTATTTTTACTGACCTTGCTTTCAAATATGAATCTGCAGAGACCTGAATGGACACTAGTTAACCTGTTTAAAAGTGCATTTGAAACTAAATAGTTATCTGTAATTTCCTCAAAAAGCATGTTTATTTTTTTTAAGTGTTTGAAGTGAGGAAATTTAATATTCCAGAATGAAATACAGCACATCAAAATACATAATACATTTACCTGTAGTCAAACAGGCCATAATTAGACTCCTTTTGTATCATTGGTAGTATAAATTGGATATATATCTACTTTATTAAAATTTTAATTAGCCAATAAAGTTGATAATATAATCATGAATATAATTTTAATTTAAAGGTATGAGCCTTAAAATTTGACAGACTTAGGTTTAAGTCACTTCTTAAACGTGTAATCCTTTAAAATTTTCAACTATCTGAGCTTCAGTTTTGTCATCTATGAAATTGATCTGAAAAAATAATAAAATTAATACCGGAGCTAACTGTACTGAAATGTGCATTTGATAGTTTTTAAGTGCTTCAAAAATAATAGTCATTCTAATTGCTTATTGTCATTAATGAAAACTTACTAGTTTTATTGTTTGTAAAACACTTTATTATTGATATAATAGCCAGCCTAATTTTGCTTCTTAATAAATAAATCAACTTGGCTTTCTTCCTTTACTTTTAAATAAACTTTTTTTTAAAAAGTCATTATTTTCCATCAACAAAAATGTTATTTTATTAAATTTGGAGGCTAACATCATTAAAGAAAAAAAGGTTTCCAGATATAAAGGTATATTCTGAAAATCAGATGCATTTAATTTAAATTTATCATTAATTTCTAAAGACCCTGGATTTATGACATGAACCCAGTGATTATAGTTTTTGATGAATGAATGAATGATTCTTTAGGAATCTGACTCCTTCACTACAGTTAACACTTCCTTTAACATGTTTAACATTCTGTTGCTTTGTTCTCATTTCTATTATAAATGCAATTTTGTTATTCTGCATATGAATCACCATGGATAAATTCATAATCAGTATAGAGTTTTAAATAATCATTACCATGGAATTTATACTTACTCAAGTGTCATTTCCCTCAGTTGGAGTTTATGGATTTCTAAATTTAAAAAAACAAAATAAGTTAATTTAAATTTAGTGTCACTACTCCCCTATTTTTCACATCCCCTGCTGCCTTTTCTTATAAACTTCATTAAATATGTCTTGATAGCAATTGGTATTGATTCCTGCCCCCTTGGCATTTTTGATACTTTTATCTTCTTTTTGAAAGTTTTCCTTTTGATGCATTTTGAGTTAATCCATCCTTCTACTGTGACATCTACATGACTGTGGCCAAACTTTTTAGCCACTTGCTGCCATAAATGGAAAACTGCCATAGCATGACAGGAGGCAGACTGGAAGGATGACCGCACTGAATATAGCTAACTCTCTTTGAATCTATATTTCTCCCTGAGTTTCAGGGTCTCAAGTTACTAGATAATTTTACATTTTTATTGCCTCTCAGCTCCAACAGGATCTGATAAGCAAGTAAAATTTCCATTAGAGGTGAATAGGCTATACAGTAGGATCTTGTTGGTTATCCATTTTAAATATAGTGGTCTACTCAATGATATATGGCAGCCTGGATGGGAGGGGAGTTTGGGGGAGAATGGATACATGTATACGTATAGACAGCATATTAAAAAGCAAAGACATTACTTTGCCATCAAAGGTCCATCTGATCAAGGCTATGGTTTTTCCAGTAGTCATGTATGGATGTGAGAGTTGGACTGTGAAGAAAGCTGAGTGCCGAAAAATTGATGCTTTTGAACTGTGGTGTTGGAGAAGACTCTTGAGAGTCCCTTGGACTGCAAGGAGATCCAACCAATCCATCCTAAAGGAGATCAGTCCTGGGTGTTCACTGGAAGGACTGATGTTGAAGCTCCAATAGTTTGGCCACCTCATGCAAAGAGCTGACTCATTTGAAAAGACCCTGATGTTGGCAAAGATTGAAGGCAGGAGGAGAAGGGGACAACAGAGGATGAGATGGTTAGATGGCATCACCCACTCAATGGACATGAGTTTGGGTAAATTCCGGGAGTTGGCGATGGACTGGGAGGCCTGGCGTGCTGCAGTTCATGGGTTTGCAAAGAGTCAGACATGACTGAGTGACTGAACTGAACTGAACTGATACATATGGCTGAGTCCCTTTGCTGTCCACTTGAAACTATCACAATGTTGTTAATTGGCTATACTCCAATATAAAATAAAAATTTTAAGAAGAAGTAAGCAGGGGAAAATACACGAAATCATTGATGTTGTTAGGGGAAGCCAAGTGAAGGCAGTGGCGATGTTCAAAATGTGTGAATCATGAGGAATAAAAGAATATTGAAGAAATAGAATAATGAGGAGCACTTTTGAGTCTTTATTGTTTGGCCTTAGATGGTTTCTAGCAAATAATTTAATGCAAAATAATTCACAGAATAAATAATAAGTACTTACTATGTACCATTTCCCAAGAAATATGAATGTCTATAATATTACAAGTTTCCCCCTGGAAGAATAGACATTTAAAAAAGTTGCAACTGGAGCTATGAATAAGGTTTTAATATAATAACTTATATCTACTGTTCCCTTTGGTTGGAGGTAGGGGAAAAGAGATTAAACACTTAAAAATAGATTACCTTTTGAATTTATATTTAGCTCTGATGATTAGAAGAAGATTCACCTTTGAGGTTAAAAAGTAGATTCTGGTCTCTTAACTTGAGAGTGTTCAGATTGTCTTTGAGAATAACCACTATTTTAGACGTTGACTTGACTTTTATTTCCCTGGGTTATGAATTTTAGCCAGTTTTATAAATTCACTTTTCTTATGTAGACCTCTGTAATTGAATTAAGAATGATTCAATACCTAAAGACAAAAGTTTTATTCTAATACAAAAATGCTATTCTCTTATTTTAAAATATAAACAGTTATATAGTTCTGGTCTAATATAAAACCTTATTTAAGTGTGCTAACTCATTTAGAATTTATATAGTGTGATCACATGTAGGAGGAATTTACCTGTGAAAGGAGTCTTTTAAGTAAGTCAATAGTATATTCATGATTCAAGAAATTATATAAACTCTTAATGGGCACTATCAATTCTTCTTTTGTCAAAAGATATTGATATTCTGCTCTTACTCTCATTTATATTGTTTCCTAATGATGTAATTAATCATCCATTAGGATCACCTAATTTGAATTACAATTTTGTTCTTAGGACAAAATAATTCAAGAGATAATGACTTGCTACTTAAGATTTTTTAAAAACATTAATTTTTATTATTTTATGTACTTAAACTTGCCACTTAAGATTTTTTTAAAATTATTTTTAATTTCAGTTATTTAAATATGCAAAAGTTTTACTATGAAATCACATTTTATGCAATACTCTTTTAGCAATTCCTTGCATTTCTGAGTCCATGCTTTTACATATAATGGCTCAGCAAAAAACAAGGCTTAAGTAATTGTACTTCTCTTTGAGCCTGCTATAGAAATACATTGAAACAGCTCAAGACTAAAAGTTAATTTAAAAAAGAAACTAAATTAAAGTCCAGAATTTGTAGGAATTCTGGTCATATTTGATATCATGATGCTGGAAGAATGACTTACCCATGATTAATATTACTGAAGTTTTTTCTTATATGCTACATTTTAAGAGCTGTCATTAGTTACTAGGCACCCTCATCCCTTTGTCCTTCACAAAAGAACTCTGATTTTCTTCAGATATCCAGCCATACTATTCGGTAGTAGGTTTCATAGGAAGTGAATCATACTTTGTTTATTCCATTTATACGTTCCCATATCTTTTGCCATTTATAGATTTAAGTATGGAATGGGATGCATTTGAGGCTCATAAACCATGAGACAAGTTTCTTTTCTTATCATTGGAAAAGGATCATTTAACAAGTATATGGTTGTATTACAGTTCAAGATAGATGCATAGTATGTATATGTGCATATATATATATATATATTTTATATGTATCTACATCTTGATAATATATACATCATAATATGTAACCCCAAGTATAGAATGTCTACTGATTCATATATGATTCAATAAGCATTTGCTGACTTATTATTAGATAGTTAGAATAGACTCTGAATCTGAAGAAATATACAATGTATATAGTAACATGTTCTAGTTGTACAGGTAGGGCATTCACAGAAATAAATGACTACTATTATTTGTTCTCTCACTTTGAAAAGACTTTAATCCTAGCATTGAATATAATACTTTTTAAAAAATAAAATCTCATTTCCTAAGAAGTTATTTGATGAGAAAATATTTGAAAAGTTATGTGATGAGAAAAAATTAACTGTTCAAGTAGTTAATTAGAACCTTGTCAAATAATGTCCTCTTTTAATTACTTGAAATTCAATATATTATACTCAGTGAAGTGTAACCCCTGAGTTTTTAAAGCAGAATATTAAAATAAAACTGTTAGGCTTCTAGAGTAATATCCCTTCTTTGAGGGTTTCTTACATAGAAAAATTTAAGCATATGCTATTGAAATATAGCACATTTTCTGAAAATTATATTAAAAATAACATGTAACCAAGACAAAGAAGTAATAGAGGGACTATTCTTTTATTTCAAAGAGAAAAAAGGCTTATTGTGATGAACAACAAGTTTAAACTAAATTAAATATGACACTTGGAAATAGTTTATGGAGTCTTGTGAATCTAGAGAAAAATGGTTGTTTTACTGTTTTAGAAAAGTTTAGGACATTTGGATTTGAATCCAGACTTGGACCTGAACCTCTAATCTCAACTTTAAATAGTTTGGAATAAACATTGAAAATCTCTTTTGAAAGTCTAACCAAAGTAGAAAGATAATTCAAGTACTACGGTGATGGAAAAGTAAATCTATATTATCTGAAACATCTTCAATTACCTTAAGTTTAGTAATTTTAAAAATAGACCGGTTTACTAAAACAGAAAAATATAATCCAACTTATGAGTATACCTAAAAGAAAAAAGAAAGGAAGGAAGAAGAAAGAAAATATGACAATACCAGTTTTTCTCATGTCCATCATTTACTTCCTCAATTTCAGGAAAGGAAATAACCATTTATTAATTCGGACCTAATGAGTACTCAGGACATGCTGTCACATGAAATATTCATAATAGCCAGTTGGAGGAGTTTCTCTTACCCCCATTTTGTTGATAAAGGTACTAGGCTTCACAGAGATTAAGTAATTTACACAAGATTTTACAGTTACTAAGTAGAAAAATCTCAGAGAAGGCAATGGCACCCACTCCACTACTCTTGCCTGGAAAATCCCATGGATGGAGGAGCCTGGTAGGATGCAGTCCATGGGGTCGTGAAGAGTCGGACACGACTGAGCGTTTTCTCTTTCACTTTCACACATTGGAGAAGGAAATGGCAACCCACTCCAGTGTTCTCGCCTGGAGAATCCCAGGGACGGGGGAGCCTGGTGGGCTGCCGTCTATGGGGTCGCACAGAGTCGGACATGACTGAAGTGACTTAGCAGCAGCAGCAGCAGCAAGTAGAAAAATCTAGACTTAAATCTTGACCTAATCTAAAAACTCTATTTCTTTAGCTTTATTAAGACAATAGCAATCCCATTGCCAATGTAATGTATTTAAGAGTGTATTTTTCTTTAAATATAAAACCAAATAAATGTACAGATACACAGCACAGTCTCTAACAAAGCATCTTTAATACAAGAATTTCAAAACAATGTTAAATTACCCTCACAAATTACTCTTGAGGGTCTCATGTTAGTCTCATGACTATAAAATAGACTACTGCTTTCTCTTTCCCTTCCTGCTGCTGCTGCTGAGTTGCCACACACTGACCATCCTATCCATGGGTCATAGCTGGTTTTTTGTTTTGTTTCTTAATATCTACTTTTATTTATTTATCTGTTTGGCAGCAGGCAAACTCTTAGTTGCAGTACGTAGGATCTAGTTCCCTGACCAGGGATGAAACCCAGACTCCCGGCATTGAGAGCTCAGAGTCTTAGCCACTGGACCACCAGGGAAGACCCTAAAGTTGTTTTTTAAACCAAGACATTTCCCAGTGGTTGATGAGATTTTAGAGGAAGTATGTTCAAATGAAAATATTATTATTGATAGATTATCATGGTAATTTATCCAAATGTGTGTTTTAAAATAATTATTTAGTGAAATTTTTATCCGATACACATATAATTCCATTAATAAACAGTTGTTGATTTTTGCTTATTGCTTGTTTTCCTTTTTAGCATAAAATATATGGTATTTAAAGGAACATTTTAAAGTACAATTTTAAAATGGAGAAAATACCACCCACATCTGACAGATCATTTTTCCTAGACATTTTTGGCCCTTTTTATTGAGATATAATTGACATATAACATTATATTAGTTTCAGATGTAGAATTGATTGATTGGCTATTAGTATCTATTGCAGAGTGATTACCACACTTAAGTCCAGTTAGCATCTATCCCATACAGTCACAAAATATCAGTGGGGATTTGTGCTGAGCATTCTTAAGATCTACACAATACAGAATTATTAACTAGAATCACCAGTCTGTCAAGGTGAGAAACACACAGCATGCAGAAAAGAGTAAAAGATGAGAAGTAAGAGAAGGATAAGTTACAATCGTGTGTTCAGGGTTGAGAGAAACCAGTGGGAAGATACAGATGGTGCTAGGAACGGTAGGATGTCATTACCCAGCCCTAGGCATGAAGAGGTAGAGAGAGAACATTTATTAGAACCTGGAGACAGAGTAACCTTGTAGATAGATATTGTTTTAGACAACACAGGGTAAGAAGATAACAAAGGTATAATATAAAAGTTTTAAATATTGGAGATAGTTAATTGTAACACTAATGTAAACTTCACCAGGTGATCACTGTCATAATAGTTCTAGAGTTCGTTCTGAATGATCAGTTCATGTTTATACCCCTTTCAAAGAGTGTAAGAGAGGAGATATCAAAAGATAATGAAAGGAAACTATAAGTAAGGTGAAAAGACAGCCCTCAGATTGGGAGAAAATAATAACAAATGAGGAAACAGACAAAGGATTAATCTCAAAAATATACAAGCAACTCCTGAAGCTCAATTCCAGAAAAATAAACGACCCAATCAAAAAATGGGCCAAAGAACTAAACAGACATTTCTCCAAAGAAGACATACAGATGGCTAACAAACACATGAAAAGATGCTCAACATCACTCATCATCAGAGAAATGCAAATCAAAACCACAATGAGGTACCACTACACGCCAGTCAGGATGGCTGCTATCCAAAAGTCTACAAGCAATAAATGCTGGAGAGGGTGTGGAGAAAAGGGAACCCTCTTACACTGTTGGTGGGAATGCAAACTAGTACAGCCACTATGGAAAACAGTGTGGAGATTTCTTAAAAAACTGGAAATAGAACTGCCATATGACCCAGCAATACCACTCCTGGGCATACACACTGAGGAATCCAGATCTGAAAGAGACACGTGCACCCCAATGTTCATCGCAGCACTGTTTATAATAGCCAGGACATGGAAGCAACCTAGATGCCCATCAACAGATGAATGGATAAGGAAGCTGTGGTACATATACACCATGGAATATTACTCAGCCGTTAAAAAGAATTCATTTGAATCAGTTCTAATGAGATGGACGAAACTGGAGCCCATTATACAGAGTGAAGTAAGTCAGAAAGATAAAGAACATTACAGTATACTAACACATATATACGGAATTTAGATAGATGGTGGCGATAACCCTATATGCAAAACAGAAAAAGAGACACAGAAGTACAGAACAGACTTTTGAACTCTGGGGGAGAACGTGAGGGTGGGATGTTTTGAAAGAACAGCATGTATATTATCTATGGTGAAACGGCCCACCAGCCCAGGTGGGATGCATGAGTCAGGTGCTCTTGCCTGGTGCACTGGGAGGACCCTGAGGAGTCGGGTGGGGAGGGAGGTGGGAGGGGGGATCGGGATGGGGAATACGTGTAACTATATGGCTGATTCATGTCAATGTATGACAAAACCCACTGAAATGTTGTAAAGTGATTGGCCTCCAACTAATAAAATAATATTAAAAAAAAAAAAAAAAAAAAAAAGATAATGAACCCAGAACATAAACTTTTCTGTGTTTGGTCATGTAATGAGACTGGACAATTTGAGATTGTCTTTATTTGACTATTTTTGGACTGGGTTGGTTATTGAGAACTTCATTTTTTTTTTCTGCCTCTGTTTGGAGCAGACTAAAATAAGTTTTAAAGGAATTTTTAAAAAATACTGTGTTCTACAGATATTTCTGAGATGACGTGTCTCAAAATGATAGTTCATGATTTTTTTTTTCACGTACAGCTTGTTTTCTTAACTAAGGTATGAGATTCTTAAAACCAGATATTGTAATTTATATTTGGAGGGTTTCCTATAGCTGACATAGCACACAAAACAGTTCTGAGACCAAACTGGGTAATTTCTTGTCATTTTAACTCCACTGGTTAAATGTACACTTATTGATTCTCAGGATATTGAAAATGTCAGATGTTATCATTTATTTATGGATCTTTCTACATTTGACAGCTGAAGATGCTCTGGGCTAAGGCTGCTGAGAAGGGTCACCTGTGTGCTTGCAGTTTGTATAGTGGTCTGGCTGTTGTAAATTTTCCTTGAAACTTAAAGAAACATTGTCTCCAGATTGTAGCAGGGCTTTACACAGAGTATAAGATCCCTCTGAGACACTTTAAATCATAGATGTAAAAAGAACATATTACAAAAGCATTATTTTGAAACATAGCTTTAGTTTGCCTACCTCTGTAAAATCTCTGAAGTCAGAGAACAAATTAAAGTAGGCGTTCATGAAGAGCTTCCTTGTTCATCTATTTAAGTCTCTCAGAAATTCTAGAAGTCATCTCTGATTTAACATTCTCTAGGGGCGACCATAAATTTAAAGCTGTTAAAATAACTTACAGTTTTATATTCGATTTCCATTCTCTATCCAGTCTTCTCTTCTGGATACCTTGAAAATATGTGTGCTAAGTAAGTAAATCATGATTGATTTCTAACCATCTGTCGGCATTTCAAGATGGCTTGGGAAACATTCAGTACATAAGTTGATGCTGTCACTCATACCAAATATGTTCCTTTAACAGGAAAGCAAATTTCTGATAATAAGAAAATTTAAGTATGGCAGGTTTATGTTCCTGAGGTAGTGAAAATGGCCCCCAAATTTGCTGCTATTCAAGTTTGGGCACTAAAGAAAAGAGAGTTATAAAGAAATAAATAAAAGTTTCTATTTCATTGCACTAGCACTCTTGGTTCTTGATATAAATTGCATATAACTCAGTAAAACTGCCTGGACACACAACTGGGTGGTGACTAATATCAACAGTCTACATTTTAGGTTCCCTTGAAATAGTTCTGCTTGCTTGATAAAACCATAACAAGGGATATAAAGAGATTGTTTTAATATGTTGAGTAGACTGTTTACATGAACAACTACATTCCCATAAAAGGCTTATCTATAAATGCTAACATTGTGTCGCTTACTATTTCTGGGTGTTCACATCACCAGTGTGACTGTTGCTTGACTCGGCAGAAGTAATGAAATTTTTTAAAGTATTTGCGTGGGCAAATATATCCATTATCAACATGTACATATTTGCAGTTTAGCAAGTCATTTGCTTTTGTTTAAATATTTAAAACTTTGATGTCTGTGTGTGTGTGTGTTTACACAGGAGGATTTTGTATATATATTTTTTATATTTACACATGTGTGTGTACATACAAAGTAAAATTTTCATTATCCTAAAAGAAAGCAAATATATACATATTTTATATGTTCTCCTTTGTCTTAAATATTTAGTTATTGATCTTTAAACAACCAAATTTAGTTTCATAGCAAAGAGTAATACAAAATTGGAGCATATTGTTTTCATTTTAATTATTTTACTAGTTAAAAATTCTGACTGCCTCTTTAACTTCAAATCCATCCTACTTTCCTGAAAATGCCTTTGACACTAGCCACACAGAATTTCTTGTTTTTTCTTAAATGTATTGTGCAGTTTCATTCAGCACATGTATGGGATTCCTTCCCACTCTGTGCCTTAGCCTTCTTTTTTCTTCTAGTCTAACATAGATCTCCATCTCTGTTTTCCTTCGTCTGCCACCTTGACACATGTCAAGTCAGGCTGAAAGTATCGGTTTATTTCTCTCAAAAAACTATACATTCATCAGCAGCAGAATCTGGGACTATATTCATAGTTCTCAAATCTTGCACAGGCCCTGGTGTAGAGCAGTTAAACAAGTCAGAGTAGTTGAATGAATGAAGAAATGAACAGAATGATAACTGCTTTCTATGTGTGATTATGTGTAAGCAAAAAGTCAAATGATCAACCTTTATGTGAGCAAAAGGTGGTTGTTAAGATTGCAATTAAATCTGAATATGAAGATGGTACTGCATTAGGAATAATGCATTTAACACATTTTCGATGTTTCTGTTATGAAAGCACCCCATCATCATGCAATCAGAATCGGCAAACATTTCTTTTGAGGTGTGTGTAAACTCATGACAAATTTATGTTCCTTCAGTATTTTAGATGTTCTGAACTTTCAGAAAAATTCCACGTAATGTTTGAAATACATTTTTAGGTATATTGATGTTTTATTGATTTCATTAAGATATTTAGAGGGTTTTATTATTAATATATATGTAATCATCAGAACTGAAGACAATTCAAGGTTATGATATAGTTTGTAGCATCCTAGTTATTATCTGCACCTTTTCATAGCCAACAGGAAATAAGGTTTTGTTCAGAATAATTTACTCTTGTTTTATATGATGTCAGCCAAAACATAATGTAGTATAACAATCTTTCTACCTTTTTACAATACTTGAATTCCGTTGTAGTGCTCATTACTTTGTCTGTTTTTCTCCATTGCCTTCCACAAAAATTTAGACACGTTTTCTAGTAATAACATGTGCAACAAACTTAACAACAGAGAAGTAGAAAAAATATAGAATGGAGCCATACTTGTGTGTAGATAGGTTTATTCATTCAAATATTTATGGAAGACCCAAGATATAAAAGGCACTAGTTGCTGGAGTATGGTGGTGAGAAAAAAACACCAACAATAACAATGCAAAAGTTATAAACATGGGGTTTCTTCTCATGGAAATTACTGTCAGTAGGGATGACACATAGACACATGTTTGAATTTTTGCAACATAAAGTAGCTCAGTTGAGAAAGAGCATATCACAAAGAGATCACATGCAGACTTCGAGCATCCATTGGGAAAGGACTCTTGAGTTGTGATCTAAAAGATGACTAGCTGTTAACCAAGAGGAGATGAGGGAAGCTCATCCTACTGGAGTAAAGACCTTATGGAAAGTTCCTATGGTGGGAAATAGCAGAAAGAAAGAAAAAAAGACCAGGGTAACTAAATCTAAGAAAATGATGATGCTATAGGAAGATGAAAAACTAGGCAGAAACCTTTTCCATGCCAGGTCCTACAGACCATGCTGAATATCTCAGGCATCTGGATATCTACCTTAAGGACAGCAGAAACCTGTTCAAGAATTGTGAGCAAAGATGAGTTGATCATATTCATGTACCACGTTGTTCCTTCTAGGTAAGGCATCAAGAGTGTACCAAAGGGGTCAGAGGCAGTAACAGGAAAGCTTGACAGTTGCTTTTACAGTAATTCAAGCAAAAGAGGCTGGTGGTGGCTTGGGTTAAGAGTGGTGATTACGAAGATGGCCTGTTGACTTCAGACTTCATTTTGAGGTTCTTGGTGGCCAAAGAAAATAGATAAGATCAAATCTTTATTTTTTCTTTTTGTTAAAAGAAATTTCTTCAGGAAAAGAGAATTCTTTCCAATAATTCTTTCCTATATCTACAGAAGTATCTGTCTCACTTGTGATTTTATTTTATATATTTCACTACATATATAGATATACATTTATGTGTCTATATATATGTATATAAATACACATACATATATGACACATATAAATGAAATAAATTTTATAATTTGTAGTACTATACCTCATCGTGTTATATAGTGAGTCACTCATAAAGGTTTAATTGAGTACTGAAATATCAAGCAGTTGAAATACTTCTGTAATTCATTCATAAACTAGCTTTCCTGGGATTAAATGGATCACTGGTTAAGTATCCCTGCTTTCAAATATCTTGTTGACATTGTGAAGAGACAGGAAGACAGAGAAATATGAATAAAAAACCAAATAGGATTATGTATGCTTTGCTGAAATTTTCATAAATATCATGTTTCAACTATAAATTTTAATTCATGGCTTAAATAGAGATATTATATTCACATAAATGTGTGTGTGTTGCATGGGCTTCCCAGGTGGTAAAGAACCCACCTGCCAATTCATGAGTCCTAAGAGACGTGGGTCCAATCCCTGGGTCAGGAAGTTTCCTTGGAGGAGGGCATGGCAACCCACTCCAGTATTCTTGCCTGGAGAATCCCATGGACAGAGGACCCTAGCAGGCTACAGTCCATAGGGTTGCAAAGAGTTGGACATGATTGAAGCACCTTAGCACACAAGCACATGTGTTGTGTGTGTGTGTGTGTGTGTGTGTGTGTGTGTGTAATGTGTGTGTGTGTGTATGCATTGTGCATATACTTGTGTGCAAACCTTTGTTGTCACACACACATGCACAGTTTTACGAATTTCTCCGTCCTAAACTGAGAATTGCAGAAAGCATAGTTTTTTTAACCTTCTATTGTAGAACCAAAGTCATATGAGAATTAAACAACCCTTTGCCCTTTGCCCTAAGGTTAACATCTTGCCTTACTATCTGTTAACTAGATTACCTCACATAAATTGCTTAATGTTTATTCCTAAGTTTCTCATCTTTAAAATAAGGAAAAATACATAACAAAAGCTTTTCTTGTGAAGATAATGTATATATGTGATGCTGAGTAAAAGCATTAAGCTGTGCTTTGGGTCTTGAAATTAAAATGTAAGAGATACTCTTTTGTCATGTAGTATACAAAATAATGGGCTTCCCTTGTGACTCAGCTGGTAAAGAATCTGCCTGCAATGTGGGAGACCTGGGTTCCATCCCTGGATTGGGAAGATCCCCTGGAGAAGGGAAAGGCTACCCAGTCCAGTATTCTGGCCTGGAGAATTTCATCGACTGTATAGTCCATGGGGTTGCAAAGAGTCAGACACAACTGAGCGACTTTTACTTTTTCATACAAAATAGTAACAATACAGTAATAATAAAAGATGTATTACTAAAAACAAATATTAAATACTAAGCTCATTGAGATTTCTTGGACTGCAGCCGCCAGGCTTTTCTGTCCATGGGATTCTCCAGGCAAGAATACTGGAGTGGGTTGTCATTTCCTTCTCCAGGGGATCTTCCCAACCCAGGGATTGAACCCAGTATATGATTGGATATGCTGGAGGACTTCTTGCTACTTCTTATTAATTTATGAAGGCAAGAGACAGAGTTGCTGTGGATTTAAACTTGAATAAACCCTTTACCTTCTTGATTTGGTTCCTAAGAGTACTCTGTTGTGTTTTTGTTTTTTTTTTTAATGTCCTTTTCTGGAGGCAAAGTGTAAATATTCTCTACCCTCTACTTTTGTATCTTACTGCAAAGGATAATAATTAGCTCATTAATCTCAACTTCTTAGTATGCTTAGGTCAACAAAATTTCTTCTAGGACTTTTCATCATTTAACCCCATGTTAACACAGTTTCTTTTGCTTTTTAGCAGGGCTAATTCAAATATTATTAATTTATAATTTTTATTTCCCCACTAGTCACAGTGTATCTCTTGTATCTATGTTTATTTTCATTTTTTAAAGCTGAAGCAACCAGTTAAAGTTTGAGTAGCAGCAGATTTCAAGTTTTGTGTGTGTTGGGGGGGGGGCGGGCAGTATTCAATTGAGCCTCAGATTTAGATACATAAATCTGCCAGGTTGGATGGGGTGGCTTTTTGTTCATTTCTTTGTTATTTTAAATTTTCCACAACATCATTATCCTCACTTTTCTATCACCTTTACCTGAGCCCCTGATGAAAAATGAGCAAAAAAATTATTGGTTAAAATATAAAATATTTACTTGCAAGTTAAATAATTAATTTTCAAGAGTCTCTTTAGTAAAGCATTTTATTGTGAAACAAGTTTTAAGTATCAGACTTAAAACAGTATTTAATATCTCATTTGGTGATCAATATTTAATCTGTTAAATATTACTGTTAAAAGATTTTTCCACACTAACTTTTCCTTATCATTATAACTTCTCTTTATTAGATAATCCTTTGCTTTCTAATGCACATGATTATGGCATATGTTCATCTATTCATTTAACTCTGCCCTCACTTCCCATTGTGGAATTCTACCATTTGTAAGGTGCTGTGGTAGGATTTGTCTAGGTATAAAAGAATACAGTAGCTTCTCAGCCTTTGTGGTATTCATAGTTGAATAAACTCTATATAAAATATATTGAGTTGAATATTAAAATAGAGGTAACTTTGGCAAGCTGTGGGAACAGAGTCAAGAATTGTTCATTCAGTTTGAGGAGACTAAGATTAGTTTCACAGAAGAGGTGTCATCTTGAAGATATCAAGAATTTGAAGAAATAAAAAAAATCACTCTAAGCAGAGGAACTAGAAAATATAAAGAAGTCATAAATTATATAGAGAATTCAATAATTAGCAAGAAGCTGAATATACCTAAGGCATAACTATAAAATATAACTTTTTGAGTACTTCTTATGTCTTAATATGCTTAGTTCTGTGTTTTAATCTCTTCATCATATGCTTAAAATAACCTCTATGAGGTAGGACTCATGTTACCCTTATTTTACAGAAAGTTTGAGAAATTTGCCTAAGGTCACACAGTTATCACCTGGCATAAACAGGATTCAGATTCTCACATTTTATAATTTTAAAACCTGTGCATATAAACATGGTGTGATACTACACAGAATGATGGGAAGTGAGTAGGAAAAGATTTTTCCTCGACCAAAGCTGGAAAGCTTACTTCAAAGAAAGTAAGGTGATATTACTCAACAATTGCCTGGGAGATACAGGGGTATCTAAACCTCAAGCATAACCATCACCAAAAATGTAATTTTTTTAAGTCCTCATAGTTGATCTTGACCTGTAAATTAAGTGCTTAATATTTTCTTGCTTAATATTACCTGAATTTTTAAATCTTTCCAAGATGTTAGCAATTTTATTAATTTTTATACTATGTCCAAGAACCAAAGATTAGTTTTTATCTCTGTTTAAAGTTCAAATACTAGTTTAGACAACAAAAGTTAGCAGTTACCAAAGAACATTCTGAAGACTTTTTTGTTGTTCTGTTACTCAGTCATGTCTGACTCTTTGTGACCGTATGAACCACAACATGCCAGGCTTCCCTGTCCTTCACCATTTCCCGGAGTTTGCTCAAACCCAGTTTATTGAGTCAATGATGCCATCCAACCATCCTCTGTCGCCCCCTTCTCCTCCTGCCCTCAATCTTTCCTAGCACTGGGGTTTTTTCCAATGTATCGGCTCTTCACATCAGTTGGCCACAGCATTGGAGCTTCAGCTTAAGCATCAGTCCTTCTAATGAATGGGATTCCCTGCTGGCTCATATGGTAAAGAATTCACCTGCAATGTGGGAGACCCTGGGTTTGATCCCTGAGTTGGGAAGATCCCCTGGAGAATGGAACTGCTACCCCCTCCAGTATTCCGGCATAGAGAATTCCTTAGACAGTGAAGCCTGGTGGGCTACAGTCCATAGGGTTGCAAAGAGTCGGACATGACTGAGCAACTTTCAGTTTCTAATGAATATTCAGAGCTGCTCATATTTAGGATTGACTGATTTGATCTGTTTGTAGTCCAAAGGACTCTCAAGAGTCTTCTCCAGAACCACAGTTCAAGAGCACTCAGCCTTCTCTGTCGTCCAAGTCATCCAAAGAAACCATAGCTTTGACTATACAGACCTTTGTCAGCAAAGTGATGTCTCTGCTTTTTAATATGCTAAGTTTGTCATATTTTTCTTCCAAGAGCAAGCATCTTTTAATGTCATGACTGAAGTCACCATCCACAGTGATTTTGGAGACCAAGAAAAGAAAATGTGTCACTGTTTCCACTTTTTCCCCATCTATTTGCCATGAAGTAATGGAACCAGATGACATGATCTTAGTGTTTTGAATGTTGAGATTTAAACCAGCTTTTTCACTCTCCTCTTTCACCCTCATCAAGAGGCTTTTTAGTTCCTCTTTGCTTTCTGCCATTAGAGTAGTGTCATCTGAATACTTACCCAGTTCCTATCTTCAGACCCTCTGAAGAGTGAACTGGTTTTAGTTACTAATCTCTTGAGATTTTTCTGAGATCTCTCCTTTGGGGAGTGGAATTGGTCATCTCTTCTGATTTTTGAATTGCCAGAAGGCAATGAGTTTAGAAGCACCTGTGTTTCTTGGCAAGCAATAGAACATTTGTGCAAGACTCTAATAATTTAAATCCCTCTACATTTCTCTACTGTAGAGGAAAATGATATATTCTACTTTTGTATAATATTTTCCTTTTATTTTTTGACACTTTAAGTAGAAAAACATAAAATAACATGGTCTACTAAAATAAGTTAGACAAATAAACCTCCCTTTTCTGAAAAAAAACACATAACTATGTATTTATTTATATAAAACATAATTATATACACATTTATATATTAGTATTCTAAATATTTTAAACTTCATAATCTAACAACCTGGATTTTTATATCTTCGGTCACTCTAAAGTATTTAATATTTTAGTTTACAAGAATTAATCAGAAGTTTGTGTATGAGTAATTACAAAGATATTTTGGTTTTTTGCATCCTATACTAATAACAAATGTTACACATCATTTCATAGTATAAAATGTTTGTACCCTATTTTATAGCTTTGAGTTTTCAATTTCTGTTACCTACACAAAGAAAATGGAAACATATGTTAATAACAGATGTTGTTTTGAAAGATATGTGAGTAAATGTCCTACCTTATAGTTTTTGACTTAAAACAAAAAGTGTTTTGAATTCTTTTTAAAAAAATACCTAAGATAGTCACATTTTCAAGGTTAATTTTAAAAATTCTAGATTATCTGATCTTCATAGGAAAAACATTTGATATCTATGTTTTAGAATTTTTATGTTTTTCTCTTTCCATTTATCTTAAACCTTTGAATGATACAGGGCCTTCCCTGATGACTGACTGTAAAGAATCTGCTTGCAGTGCAGGAGATCTAGGTTCAATCCCTGGGTCAGGCAGATTCCCCTGGAGAAGGGGATGCAACCCACTCCAGTATTTCTGCCTGGAGAATTCCAAGGTCAGAGAAGTCTGGCGGGCTATAGTCTGTGGGGTCGCAGTCAGTCAGACGTGGCTGAGTGACTTGCACTTTGAATGATATAGTCTTTCTGGATTCACAGTGAAGAAAATGATCAGAAAATTGTGAATAGATGAAGGAATTGAAAAATTTCAATCCTGCGTTGCTTGGAATTATTTTCCTGATGCAAATTTGTTGATTTATGTTATGTCATAGTTTATATCATGGCTACTGGCCTTGTCTATAGTTCTGGCTTTTGAATATTGTCAAATACTTTTGTTAAATCTGAAGACACATGATACATATATGAGGTTTTTTATCCTGTACTAGAAATTGGATTTTTTTGTAACCTTTTTTTTCTGTTTTCACACTGGCAATAATCATCACTAAATTCTAGCAGTGCTAATATGTATTTCTGTAGAGTAGCTACACCTGTTGTTTTCTAATTTGACCTTTGCATAACAATGACTGGGTTTTAGGGTTTTTATCCCTATGCAAATTATGTGCCTCCAGAGAATCTTATCCTGGGACTGTTTGAGTGGAGAGTGATAAGAGATAGTGAAAAACTCTGAATATAATGGCATCTGACAGCCTCTTGGTTAAATAACTCTGCTTTGTCTTTGAGCTTTACCATCTGAGGAAGGACAGAAGATAAGGGAAATCTGATTTTAAAGGAAAGTGAAATCTGATTGGATGGTCTCTGGCCAATTTCTCATATTATGGATTTCTAACATGAGATTGTTCTGAATTCTTAAGTGTTAGCACAGACACTGGGTTGTTTTAGTATAACTTGCCATTTGAAATAAAAATACATTATGTTGCAACACTAGAAGATGTGAGATTGTGACTTATAAAAATATTTTGGTACCTATCTAGAAGACACCATATTTTATAGAGAAGATATACTGAAGCTTGTCTTTTTAGAAACTAGTGTGAGGATTGAGTGATAATTAATACCCATGATACTTAGCACTGTGCTAAGTGTAAAATTGTAATTAGAAAATAATAATCATAAAATACTTAATTGAAACCTTTGTAAGACCTTTAGGAATGAAATCACTAATTTAATATATAAGGGAAAATAGTCAATGTATGAAGTTGTGATTTTTTTATGGCATGCTCTATTTTTCAGCAAACGAGTTCTTTCAAACTTGTGTATATCAAACAAGTTTATTATTACTTTTAATTCAGGACATACAGTTAGAGGATTTTATCATGTCTCTGACATTGAACGTGAAGGATTTGTATATCACTTCAAACTGATAAATGATATTAAAAGAAATTTTTGAATTGAACAGCCTTTGCTGACTTTTTCTGGCCACATAAATTCCATAATATAAAGTGGCAAACTCATTAGGTATACCGATAATTTAAAAGCACAGATCTTCCTTGACTTACTGTGGAATTACATCCCAACTGACCCATGTGCTGTACTAAGTCACTTTAGCTGCGTCCAGCTCTTCGCAGACCTTATGAACTGTAGCCCACCAGGCTCTGCTGTCCGTGGGGATTCTCTAGGCAAGTATACTGGAATGGGTTGCCATGCCCTGCTCCAGGGGATCTTCCCAACCCAGGGATTGAACCTGGATCTCCTATATTGGCAGGCGGGTTCTTTACACTAGTGCTACCTGGGAAGCCATCAATAAACCCATAGTAAGTGAAAGATATCATACGGGGAAATGCATTTGATACATTTAACCTACCAAACACAATGGCTTAGACTGCCTTAAATATGCTCAGAACACTTACATTAACCTACAGTTGGGCAAAATTCTCTAACATAAAGCCTATGTTATAAGATAGTGTTGAATATATCATAGAATTTATTGAGGACTGTAGTGAAAGTGAAAAACAGAATGATTGTATGAGTGCAGAAAAACTCGTTTTTAAACAATTTAATTTGATTTGTTCCTCTCTTTCTCTGTGCTGAGTTTTGGTTGCTGCTCATGGGCTTTCTCTAGTTGTGGCAAGCAGAAGCCACTCTGATTGCAATGTGCAAGCTTCTTGTTGTGGAGCACGGGCTCTAGGCACACGGACTTCAGTCAGTAGCTGTGGCTCAAGGGCTCTAGAGTGCAGGCTCAGTAGTAGTAGTACTTAGGCTTAGTTGCTCCATGACATGTGGGATCTTTCGGAACCAGGAATCCAACTAGTGCCCCTGCGAGTGCCCCTGCGTTGCAAGGCAGACTCTTAACCACTGGACCACTGGGGCAGCCACCAGGACAATTCTGAATGTATCAATCCTTGACTGCTGTGATCACGTGGCTATGTAGGAGCTGCCACTGCCCAACATCTCCAGAGAGTATCATGCTACAGTGCAGCGTATTGCTAGCCTGGGAAAAGATCAGAATTCAAAGTGTGAATTCTACTGCATGCATGTCACTTTTGCACCTTTGTAAATTTGAAAAATCATTGTATATCAGAGACCATCTATAGGTTACTTTAGTAAGGGCATGCTTAGTATTTCAGTTGTGTCTGATTCTTTGTAACCCCATGGACTGCAGCCTGCCAGGCTCCTCTGTCCATGAGATTTCCCAGGCAAAATACTGGAATGGGTTGCCATGTTCTCCTCCAGGGGATCTTCCTGACCTAGGGATCAAACCCAAGTCTCCTGCATCTCCTGCACTGACAGGGGTTCTTTACCCCTGAGTCCCTTGCAAAGCCCTTACTTTGGTAAGTACTGAGGTCTGAATAATAAGTAGAACCTGGGGCTGAAAACATCATGGCTTGATGAAAATTAAGCAACCTGATTTTTACAAATCACTATAACAATAAATAGCAGCATAACATGTAAGCTTGCATGTCAAATCATGTTTATCTTAGTATAAGGGAGGCATCCTCTGCCCATATGCCAGTCCCCACTGATAAAATGCTCACAAGAGCTGCTCCATGCACTGGCTGGCTATCTCATTGAAACTTTGCCCTCAGAGTCCTTATGACCTTTTAGTTTGTTCCGTAGCTAGATTCCATCCACCATTAGCCACATCAATGGCACATTTCCAGGTGATTCAGAAGTTATTTAGAGAAGATTCTGATGCTCTCAAATACCCGATAAACATTCAAGGTCTCTCAGTAATTTCATTTGGACATCTCTAAATGAAAAACAGAGAGATTAGATGAAATCCTCACATAATAATCTGTGCGTGTATTTTTTTTTCTTGACCAGCACATGCCTTTGGGCTTTTTGTTCAGTGTTCCATCCAGTTGATTTTGCTGCATTGAAAAATCACTACGAACACATTTTTAAATCTAGTTGGCTCCATTTTCGTCTGCTAAATTGCACTGAATACAATCTGTGATTGCAACTTTGCCTTTGCTTCCATCTATTAGCTGTTTTTGCAAGATGTGTAACTTAATTGAAAGATAAGTACAACCTTTTCACTTAGAATCTTTATGAAAAATGTAAAAGATGCTTTGCCAGTCTGAATAGTTAATTGAGTTTGACTGTACCAGGGTAAGTTGCAAAAAGTGTGTCTATGACAACTCTTTATGTCATAAAAAAAATTTAAAGGGCCTGTATTTAATGTGACTCTTTTTTAAGTTCACTTAATGGAGTAAGTAAAACTGGATATGTAATTAGAGTCTAAGATTAAAACATCATAATTGAAGTAAGGTATTATGAAGACGCTCACACAATAGTGATTATGCTTCGGATGAATACAGTCTTCCTTAAACTCAACCAAAGTCTCATAACTCTTGAATTTATTCACTGTGATGTAATAATGACAGTGTGTGGATGATAAGTATCATACTTTGTAAAGGTAAAATGTCTTACAGTGTAACAGGCTCTCTCCTATACAGTGGTACATTTGAATCTCCCATTAGCCCTGGATACATGTTTTTCCATTTTCCAGTCAAGGAAACTGACACATACAGAGTTATCCTGTTCAGGATCACATAATTAGTAGATGATAAAGTCACAGTCAAACCCAGATATTCTAACTTCAAGTCTAGTGTTCTCATCCCTGTTCTCGTCCTTTGGTGATAGCATCAAGTTTGTGGGAAGGGTAGAACAGACACACAAATCTTTGCAATATGTTTCAGAACATACTTTGCTTCTAACTGACCTGCTTCACCCATGTATTCCTCATGCAGCTGTCTGTTTTTTCAGGCTAAAGGGCCCTTCCATCATAGTGGCTTTTGCTTTTTCATTCCTTTGTCTGTGTTCCCCACCTTAGATTTAAGTAATCATGTTTTTCTCTCCTCACCTTGACAAAAGAGGATTGGGTAAGTTCTCTATTAAGAAAGTAAAGAAAAAATTATGGCTAGAGATATAGACTGATAGATATGAAAGTCAGGCAGCAAGAACTGCATTTTCCAATTATACAAAAATAAAGTAGCACTCTCCTTTGAATTTTTCTTTAATCTTGTACATTCTTTATGCAAAATCAAATGAATAAGCATTCATTTATAAATAAGTTTTATAGTAACTCAATAATTATTTTTAATTTTATTATAATATTTATTTTGTACTAAGCATGAACCTAAGAATTGCACCTCTAGCTTTTGTTTACATAAAACTCTTCTATTGATGCAGGAAGAACTGGCAGTCATATTGTTGGGGATGCCAGGGTTGAACTCATCCCTGTCAATATTCTGTTGTACTCCTAATGTGTACAACATGAGGTTCAGGTTCATATATGTGTGTGTATTATATCTGTGTATGCACAACAAATAGTTATTATATGTGCATGTACTATAGAGTAAAGTAAATTTAAATGTTTACTCTATAATTAATGATCATTATTTCAATATTTAGAGAGATTTTGGCATGATAAAATGGCTTCATTATCCTTTCTAGACAATCTGCTAGCAGTGCTTTTCCAGCAACTTGTCCCTTCCCCCACCTCTTTGACATTGCACCAAGATTGTTTCTTCCCTATTCTGTTGATGTAATTATCCTTGCATAATTTGAAGCAAGATTTCCTGGCGATGTAGACCCACAAAATTGTTGATATGCCTTGAGCTCAAATGCTGCTTCTGTTCAATTTGTTTACCTTTCTGCTTGAGCAGAGTTTTTGTGTCATAAGTAAAACAGCATGAGATAATATTACAGTAAAGATGGCCTTTCGTGGAGTGTTGTTGTTGTTCAGTCACTAAGTCATGTCTAACTCTTTGTGACCCCATGGACTGCAGCACACCAGGCTTCCCTGTCCTTCACCATCTCCCAGAGTATGCTCAAAGTCATGTTCATTGAGTCAGTGATATCATCCAACCATCTCATACTCTGTCCCCACCTTCTCCTCCTGTCCTCAATCTTTCCCAGCATCAGAGTCTTTTCCAATGAGTCAGCTCTTCACATCAGGTGGCCAAAGTATTGGAGCTTCAGCTTCAGCTTTAGCATGAGTCCTTCCAATGAATATTCAGAGTTGATTTCCTTTAGGATTGACTGGTTTGATCTCCTTGCTGTCCAAGGGACTCTCAAGAGTCTTCTTCAGCACCACAATTTGAAAGGATCAATTCTTCGGTGCTTAGCCTTCTTTATGGTTCAACTCTCACATCCATACATGACTACTGGAAAAACCATAGCTTTGACTATATGAATCTTTGCCAGCAAAATGATGTCTCTGATTTTTAATATGCCATCTAGGTTTGTTATAGCTTTCCTTCCAAGGAGCAAATATCTTAATTTTGTGTCTGTAGTCACCGTCTTCAGTGACTTTGGAGCCAAAGAAAATAAAATCAGCCACTGTTTCCACGTTTTCCCCATCTATTTGCCATGATGTAATGGGACCAGATGCCATGATCTTAGTTTTTTGAATGTTGAGTTTTAAGCCAGCTTTTTCACTCTCCTCTCTCAGCCTCATAGTCTCTTTAGTTCCTTTAGCTTTCTTCCATTAAAGTGGTATCATCTGCATATCTGAGGTTGTCAATATTTCTCTGGCAATCTTGATTTCAGCTTGGGATTCATTCAGCTCAGCATTTCACAAAATGTACTCTACATATAAGTTAAATAAGCACGATGACAATATACAGCCTTGACGTACTCATTTCCAAATTTGGAATCAGTCCATTGTTCCGTGTCCAGTTCTAACTATTGCTTCTTGACCTGTGAACAGGTTTCCCAGGAGACAGCTAAGATGGTCTGGTATTCATATCTCTTTTAAGAATTTTCTACAATTAGTTGTGATCCACACAGCTTTAGCATAGTCAGTGAAGCAGAAGTAGATATTTTTCTGCAATTCCCTTGCTTTTTCTGTGATCCATTGGATGTTGGCCGTTTGATCTCTGGTTCATCTGCTTTTACTAAATCCAGTTTATCCATCTAGAAGTTCTTGGTTCATGTACTGCTAAAGCATGTGAAATAAGCACTGTTATATGGCAGCTTGAACATTCTTTTAGCATTGCCCTTCTTTGAGATTGGAATGAAAACATATTTCCCAGTCCTGTGGCCACTGCTGATTTTCCAAGTTTGCTGGCATAGTGAGTACAGTGCTTTAACAGTATTTTTTTAGGATTTTACGTATCTCAACAGGAATTCCATCACCTTCACTATCTTTGTTCGTAGTAATACCTCCTAAAGCCCACTTGACTTCCCATTGGCTCTAGGTGAGCGACCACACCATTGTGGTTATCCGGGCCATTAAGACCTTTTTTGTACAGTCCTTCTATGTATTCTTGCCATCTCTTTTGAATCTCTTCTGCCTCTGTTAGTTCATTACTGTTTCTGTCCTCTGTTGTGCCCATCTTTGCATGAAATGTTCCCTTAGTATCCTTAATTTTCTTGA
Source organism: Muntiacus reevesi (assembly GCF_963930625.1). Lineage (NCBI taxonomy): Eukaryota > Metazoa > Chordata > Mammalia > Artiodactyla > Cervidae > Muntiacus > Muntiacus reevesi. Next base: position 32,043,284 of record NC_089271.1, on the reverse strand, counting down.
GGAGATCTCTAGTCCTTCCCTTCTATTATTTTCCTCTATTTCTTTGAACTTTCTCTTAAGAAGACTTTCTTATCTCTCCTTGCTATTCTGTGAAACTATACATTCAGTTGGGTATTACCCTTTCTCATTTGCTTTTCCCTTCTCTTCTTTTCTCAGTTATTCATAAGGACTCCTCAGACAACCATTTTACCTTATTGCATTTCTTTTTCATTGAGATGTTTTTGATCACTGCCTCCTGTATAATGTTATGAATCTCTGTCCATAGTTCTTCAGGCACTCTGTCTACCAGATCTAGTTTCTTGAATCTATTCATCACCTCCACTATATTATCATAAGGGATTTGATTTAGGTCATACCTGAATGGTCTAGTGGTTTCCCCTGCTTTCTTCAATTAAAGCCTTAATTTTGCAATAAGGAACTTATAATCTGAGCCACAGTCAATTCCAGGTCTTGTTTTTGCTGACTATATAGAGCTTCTCCATTTTTAGCTGCAAAGAAGAATTGATCTGATTTTGGTATTGACCATCTGGTGATGTTCATGTGTAGAGTTTTCTCTTAGGTTTTTGAAAGAGTGTGTTTGCTATGACCAGTGTCTTCTCTTGACAAAACTCTGTTAGCTTTTGCCTTGCTTCATTTTGTACTCTAAGGCCAAACTTGCCTGTTACTCTAGGTATCTCTTAACTTCCTACTTTTGCATTCCAGTCCCCTATGATGAAAAGGACATCTTCTTTTGGTGTTAGTTCTAAAAGGTCTTGTAGGTCTTCATGGTACCATTCAACTTCAGCTTCTCTGGCGTTAGTGTCTGGGGCATAGACTTAGATTTCTGTGCTGTTGTTACTTTCATGAATGGATTTAAGTAAATATTGGCTGCAAGGATCCAAGAATATTAGCATTTCTCTTGGAATCCTTAACCGTAATACTTAACCCAGAGCAAAACTTTTCTCAAATGATGGTGAAATATCTAATTCATTAAATTTTAGTTCTGTGGACTACCTTGGAATAAACTGCCTATGAGTTTTCCTGCTAACAAATGAACTATTTGTTGCTCATTTTTCCCCAAATCCAGGAAAGTTGTTCTTCAGTTTAGATTGATGTTGACAAGGTCTTCTTCATAACAGCAGATGTTAGGCTATAATTGGTCATTATAGAATTATATTTTGCTTAGAGAAATTTAGAAAACAAGATAAGCATATTCCTGTTGTCAAAATTGACTCTGGTTCAAAAATCAGAAGGATGGCATGAGATTTAATAGGTAAATTATCAGAATGTATCATTTTATTGTACAATCAATATATGTAAAAGGCACTAAAATCAATGTGAATACCCCTGGGAAAACACTCTTCTTGAACCCAATCTGCCAAAAAATGCCCTTTTTACCTTAGTTAATGTAGATATTGAGAATAAAAAGCAAACAAACAGGGGAATAAAATATGGCCAGATGACCTCTTGGAGGACTCGAGAAACTGGAAGCTACAGAGAGATTTGTTAATAGTATTGAGTCAGTTGCAAATGTTTTTACAATCACTTAGCACTGTCATTGTCATTATTTTACATAAAATAGCATTACTTTGTAAACACTTATAAACAGAGATTGCCCAGATATGCTAAACTATAAGAAGATTGTTACTGAGTAAAATATTACTAGTTTAAAGTAATAGGTATAAAGCTTTGCATACATTCTATACATTCACATCATTAAAAAGAAAAGGGAGGTATACTAAGGCGAGGTTCAGTTGTACACTTGTAATCCACCCATAAAGGAAGAAAGCTTCATCAGAAAAAGATAGTACTTAGCTTCACCTTGCTCATTGTTTCAAAAGTCCTTAAACAAAAAAGAACTACTCACCTCCCATACCTAAGTGCATCTTATTTATTTTCTCTGTTCCTTCCTATACCTATTTCTTGCTTGCATCACACAATCAGACTTCCAATCTACATGTTTGAAGTCCTGTCTGCACTGTTGAACGTGAACATCATGACTTGATTCCTAATATAAAAGCTTCATGGAAATGCACATATTCACTTGCTCCTGCATCCAGGGATGAAGATCATCTTGAGTGCCACCATGTTTCATTTTGTTTTTTCCCCTGAATTTGCAAGTGAAACAAAATAGGATTTTGTTAGATATGCAGTTCTTAACTTTTTTCTTTTTTTTTAAGTTCTGTACATGCTTCCTCAGCAGAGTACAACATCTCCTCAGCTGCCACTGTTAATGCACATGGGTTCTCATTCCTGGTTATTCATTAGAATCACTTGTAGAACTTCTAAAAACTACTGCAGCCATGATGTTACTGTACCCCTGATCATTCCACCAATACCATGGCCTTGCCACCAACGAGGCTGCCCTTCTCGAACTCTAGAATATAGAAGAATCCCCTAGGATGCTTATATCAAATGAAGACTCCAGGACCCTCTTCCAAAGGATTCTCTTTGATAGGTCTTTGTTTAAAATCGTATATTCCTTGGATCTTTCTTTGAGAGACAATACTATAAGAACTCCTTATTCCCAGTCTGGGTTTGTGATCCTTTATTGCTATTACATTTGAATGTATCTGTTGAAATATCATTCCTTTAACAATAACTTACATAATTTCAGTCAGTGACTATTTTTATCAGTGCCACTGTTGTGATTTTACTCAATATTTTACATGAAAACAGCTGAAAATCAAAGGAATTTATAATGATTGAATCAGTATGATAAGATGAACCATTAATAGTTCAGCTCACTAAAGAATTGCCATCATATCCCTATTAGTACTGAGCTTCATTCCTAATCTTTCCTGGGAAAAATAAAAATACATAAACATGGTTTCCTTAGTTCTAGTCTCAGTAAGCCACCTCTGTGGTCATTGTATTTGGAACATTCTCTTCTTTCTGTGCCCTGAATCTTTGTCAACAGTCTTTGATGTCCCTTTCTGATGAATATCTGAATGGTCATTTATTTCTGTCAAAGCTTTTATAGTTATGCAAAGAATCCGGTCTTTGTGTCTGAAGTTGCAGAGTTCAAATAATACAACATTTTCAACAACATTGTTTCTGTGTTTCTTGTCAATAATATTCAGAAATAACTACTATATAGAACTGTGTACCTGTATGGTTCTTATAGTACCAAGTACATATTCTTGTTGTGTGTACACACTCTGAAAAACCTCTCACTGCAGACACATATTGACCAAGAATTATTTCTTTCACTGTATTGCATGTCTCCACTCTACACATATTCTATCTCTCCTGAAGTGGTTTAAGGATGACAGAGGTCTTTATGGGATTTTGTTGGCCTGTGAATAGCTGTTAGCCCAAGATACCCCTGAAATTAATGTCTATAGTTGTTCAAAAAACATTTTACCCTACCCTAAATTTTTTTTCATGTGTTGTGTTTATCAATCTTCCTTCGGGTTGGAGCAGGCAAGATTTGTTGTTTTACATTTCACTCTCTAGGTATCCATGCCTGAGTTACTCCCATTGGGATAAAACCAAGGATACCTCCGACACAGTCCTGGGCAGAACTTGGACCAGCTTACACTTAACCCCAAACTATAAAGACTTTAAAGACAGATATATGCACACTCATGAATGCTTTGCATGCAAAATGCCCATACACACACCCTGGGACAACTCAGGGCATAGTGATGGTTTAAATAGGATAATGCATCCTCTCCAGCTCTCGAAGTGTGCTGCTTATTTCATGAGAACTATATAGAGCTGAGCCTTCACTACCTAATAGGCACTGTTGCTATCCTATGCCATTCTGCTCCAGCATCCTAAGATTAGCCTATCTACCACTGCCTGCATCCAACAATGTGAAACTTGTTTTAAGCTGGTTTTTAAAATTCCTTTAGCTACACAAGTCCATATAAAGTAAAATTTATTTGTTCCGATTCATGAAACAAAGTTAACGTTCTGTTAGGTAAGACTGAGAAATAATTCTGCTCTCCCATCTAGCACTGCCCATTTGCACTTTGTTTTGATGTGTGGAGGAAATGTATTGTTAAACACAGAATTCTAACGTGAATATATTTCAGGCCAAGTAAAAGGGCTAGTTAGCATTACATTGCGCAGTAGTACATAGGCATTACTATATAACATCCATCAGATGGCGAGATAAGGATAGTTACTTCTTTCACTTAAACATCCCTGGTCCTTTACATAACCAGAGAAAACATAACTAAAATGCTTGCCAAAAAATAACAGTGTAAAAAAATGGGCTTCTAGCATTTGTCATAAACGTGCTGGCACAGGATCTCAAGCATATAACTGGCTTTCTTTATGCAATGAAAAGGCAATTGTGAGTGTAGCTCATAATCTCTGTTGCCAGTGGGCAGCACATACATTTTATATCTCCTTCCTAATGTCCTAAATGATGCAAAAAATACTTTCTAGCTACTCAAATGCTTCATATGTTAAGAAATATACATCAATTGCCATAAATTACACTTAATTTTTCTTTAATGAATCAACTTGTTAGTTTTTCCTATCTTGTTAAACTAAACCCATGTTTGAAAGTGAAAAACTATACTAATAAAAATTATCATTTATGAGATAATTATGTTTTCATTCTATATCAACATTTGAATATTCTGTGTACTAGAAGAACAAATATTGATGATCATGTTTAACCACGTTTGACCATAAAGCATCACTTCTAAATAAATTTGGAATTTTTATAGGATTATGCTCTGTTGTGATTGGCAGTAATATTTTTTTTCAAGTAGTATATATAGAAAGTAATAATTATATACTGATTCAAACTGTTAGTGGAGGCCGTCAAGTATAGGTGAACTCCAACTTACCCTGTCACCTCTTTTGCCAAACCTTCTTTGACCACCAAGTCTATTCCAGCAAGAGAAATGATCATTACTGCCTCTGATGCATTTTAGCACTTTCCCACTGTAATGCAATTCTTTGTTTCAAAGTCTATCTTAGCTTGGACTGCCATAACAAAATACCATAGAGCAGGTGACTTAAACAATAGATATATGTTTCTCACAGTCCTCGAGGCTAGGAATTCCAAGATCAAGGTGCTGGCAGATTGGCTCCTGGAGAGAATTCTCTTCGTGTCTTGCAGATGGCTGCCTCCTCTGTGTATCTCCACATGGCAGAGAGACAGAGAGCAAGAGAGTGAGGAAGAGCCAGCACTTTGTTATCTCTACTTTTTATAAGACATTAATTGGATTATTGTGGGCTTCCTTGGTGGCTCAATGGGAAAGAATATGCCTGCAATGCTGGAGACTGGAGTTCAATCCCTGGGTTAGGAAGATCCCCTGGAGAAGGAAATGGCAACCCACTCCAGTATTCTTGCCTGGAGAATCCTATGGATGGAGGAGCCTGGTGGGCCAGTCTATAGCATCGCACAGAGTTGAGTTGGACACGACTGAAGCAACTTAGCAGCAAACCCATTATTGGGGCCCCACCCTCATGACCTCATCTAAACCTAATGACCCCGCAAAGACCCCACCTCCTAATACATCTTATTGAGGGCTGGAACTTCAACATAGATTGGAGAGCATACAAATGTTTAGTCTGTAATAGAACCTGTATTTTCCAACAAGCTATGAGCGCCAGGGGAATAGAGAACTTAACTTAGACTTACAGTTCCTATTGCTTAGCATAGTGGTTGGCAAGTCAGTATACTTGAAATAAATGAACTAAACAATGACCATTGTTTAGTACAATTCTGTTTACAACTATTTACATATGTATCTCAGTCATATGTATATATATATATATATATATATATATAGGCTATGATTTGACTGAGCAGTTGACAATCTATAGTTTAACAAAGTTTAATTAAGAGTCAGCTGTATCACTATGTACATTTAAATAATTTTTTTAGAGAAAAAATGAGAGAAGGAGTGACAAGGAGAACATTTCATTGTGTTCAGTCTTCATGTATTTTTTTTTCCCTCTTGGAAAGTTGTGATGATAAATGAAAATGTATTTCTTTTTACCATTAGAGGGGTAACATCTTCGCTACAGGGTGAGTGCCCTTAGTTTGTAAGTTATTAACAAATAGTCCATTCTGTGCATAAAAGATATAAAATGATCATTATACAGATAATGTTATATGAATAATGAATGGATTATTATTGCATCAGGAAATCACCACTATGCTTTGCCAAAATTGGGAGGATTTTTCCCCAATAAACTCTTGTTAAATGCATCCTCTCAGGAAGGATTTGAGATATATATGTGAATTAATTCCACATCTTCTCAATACTCCCTGTGAAGAAAAGAATTGCTTACCTACTCTCACACTCTATCATGGTGATATTCTTCAATTAAAATGTATGCATAAAAGAAATAGAAAATGTAGAATCTGTCTTTCTATATGGGTTTAGAAACATACAAAGAACAAGTGATAGTTCACAAATGCATGCAGTAAAAGGAGTGTGTGTGTGTTTGCACGCACATTATATCAAGTCATCTAGGACTTTAATTTTCATCTATATGCCTGAGCCCCAGCATGCAAACTATGATTCAGTTGTTCTGGAGTAGAACCTGGCTGTATATGAGATTTTGAAACCCTTCAGGTGATTGTAATGTGTATTAGGGGCAAAGAATTGGCTCTGAGGGGTCTGGGGATGTATTGTAACTATCAGCAGTTTATAAGAATGATCTTGGTAATGCTTATGATTTATTCTATGGAAATACATTCTTCACATCAGTTTGGGCAAAGACCTGAGAGTCCTCAGTGTGCTTCTTCCCTGAAACCCACTCTGCTAATGTTAGATTCTTCATAAACTAACCCTGGCCTCCTTTCCAGGAAAAGTTAGAAATATCAGTTATCTTGATTTCTGCCCCCCCCCACCCCCCACTCCAGTTACCATTTTCAGAAATTTAGTAAAATTTTTCACTTACCTCTTTAGGCATGCTTCAGGTCCTGGTGAAAATAATCCTGTAACGTATACATGGTTTATTGCCATGGTCACATTGGGAACTTAGTCATTTTCCACTTCCTCTTATAATATTTTTTTTTCAAATGTCAGTGATTTGCAGGGAATATCATAGACAAAGAAGTTGGGAAGAATCTCTGGTAAGAAAACTAGATTTTATTTCTGTATTGTTAGCTTTATTATAATTTGATTCCTTTCCCCCAAATAAAGTATTGATACTAATAATTATTGAAAACTTAAATTATTTGAAGGCCAATGTTAATCAGATTTTTACTAATGCACATACTCTATACTTAGCAATAAATGAAACGACTTAAAATATACTATTAAGTAGGAACCTAGATATAAGGTTAGAAGAAGTTGATGGGCAATGCTCCCTTATATTCATATGTAAATTTAGTTTCAAAGAAGAGTTCCAGGACTGAAGTCTTCATGACTCAAATGGTAGAATGATTCTATGACTTTCAATCTGCTCTTTAGTGAATATATGTCATATGTTTGGGCTTCCCATTGGCTCAGTGGTAAAAAATCTATCTGAAATGCAAGAGATGTGCAGACCTGGGTTTGATCCTTGGCTTGGGAAATCCCCTGGAGGAGGGCATGGCAACCCACTCCATTATTCTTTTTGGGAAAATCTCATGGACAGAGGAGCCTGGTGGGCTATGATCCATGGGGTTGCAAAGAGTCAGACACAACTGAAGTGAATGAACACACACAGACACACACACACACATCATATATTTATTAATGATTGTAAGTATATTGGCACATTAAAACTTTGTATTTAGTATTGTAAAGGCTAATGTAAAATGGGTAGACAAGTTGTTACTTTTATGAAAATTGTAGAATAGACTCCTTGGATTCTAATAAGAAACAAAAAGTGTCCATTTATACAATTACTGTATACATATGCATAGATGAGAGTTGAATGTACAAGGTGATCCTAAATAAATATAAACATTCAAAAATAGTAGATCCAGAATTCATAGATCACTCAGTCTCAAGTCAATTTCTTCCATTCTGCCATTTGAACCTTCTGACCAAAGATGATAAGGAAAAACAGACTCCCAAAACAGGAGCCCTTGCATTTTTATTTGCTTTTATTAAAAGTAAAGATTTTTCCACTTCTGGAATATAATCTACTTCTGCTGAGAAGAAGTCTTTAGTTAATACTGAAAATGCATATTTTGTTACTGTCCACCTATACGGCCAATAATCAATCCCTTAATAAGGTATATTGTCTTCTCTAAGTTTTAGAGATCCATGTGTATCATTAGTATCTAAAGCTGGATCCTTATATGGAGAAGCAGCACATTCACGTATAGTGAATGTTTTTTTAATATATTAATAATATAAAATTATTATTTAAATATAAAAATTATATTTAAAACTATATAATTATATGCTAATATGAATAATTAATACTGTTATATGTTAATACTTAGTTAATATTAAGATGTCAGGGGAATTCTATGGCAGTCTATTGGTTAGGACTCCACGCTTTCACTGCCTAGGGTATGGGTTCAGTCCCTGATCGGGGAACTAAGCTGTGACACAACCGAAAAAAACAACAACAAAGATGTCAGGGGACAAAAAAAAAAGATTTTTAAGTAAAAAATACCTGGGACTCTAAAGAGTCTACAACTCTAGAGCTATAACTGAAATTTTGCCTGAGATTCGGTTGACCCTTAGCCACAAGCAAATGTATCCCCATTTCAAGGGTTTTCATAAAAACTTCTGGAAGTAACACAGGAGCAGATTTACATCTACCATCTAACCTTGGAAAGATTCCTGGGAACAAGCTGGTGCCAGCCATTTGAACTTGTAGTGGGCAGGTATAAAACTGCATCCTGGCACAGGATGTGTGGTCACCGAATCTTGGAACTTTCCCTCCTCACCATTGCAAAAACACCACCTCGATTAGAGAAGACACCTGTGAGAATATAAGAACATCAATTACTCAACATAGGTTGGTCAGCTGAATATACCCGCAGTATCTCTCCCATCCTCTGTTAACCTAGGAGCATACCACAGGTTACTTGCGAATCATGACGCACTGAGGCAGCCTTTCCCAAAGCTCATCACTTTGAATGTTAAAAGGTTCATTTTACACAAATTTACAATCTACATACTATGATCTGTGTAGAAAAAACAAAAAGACCCATCCACTTTCAAACGTAATGCCATGCAGTTTTGAATGAGTGCTTATATATCTTTGTAAGTATTCCAAACAAAATAGCTTTCAATGTGACTGTTTTTTTTTCTCCTAATTTTGTCTTGAATTTAAAAGAGTAGCATAAAAGAGCAAATCTGTTTTTAAATTTCTGCCTTGATAGCAAGTTTAAGTATTTAGAACCAACATCATCTTGAATGTGGAGCATATAATGGATGAGACTAGGCCAGAATTTCCAAAAGTGTATTTTAAAGAACATTGATCCCTTAAGATGCTGAATGGAAAACATTTGTTAGAATATGACAATTTTGTTTCCTTCTTTGGAAAGTCAAGACTCAAGCCTTAAAAATTTCTGTAGTAAAAAAAAAATCTTATTTTACTCGATTTAACACACTTTCCTAAAATTGCATCACCAAAGTACTGATTTTGTCAAATTATATTTACATATCTGTATCTATATATAGATATATATACATGTGAGTATTATGATTATTTTATTAGAGAAAGTTTGCAGTCTCAATGATATGAGAGTCTCTGAATACAGAAGAAAAGAATTATGTGTGATCGGTAGTATCTGCCTATGGTGATTAAGCAAACATAGTCAGCTAGGTCAGAGTTGTGAGCACTGGTGTCTAAATGGTTAGATCTGGTGGGCCATTGCTAGGTATAAGTAGAATCATCCATGGGCAAAATCTAGGCAAAGCAGATTTCATGAATAAGATCCAGCAAACATTAAGTACAAAATAAAACACTGATAAATTCAACTTCTTTAAAATTTAGATTTCTGTCCATTAAAATACACCAAATACCATTGAAAAAGAAACAGACTGGAAGAAAAATATTCACAATACTTACCTCTGAAAGAATGTGTATCCTTATCAATAAAAAAGACAGACAAACCATTGTTTTTAAATGGACAGAATATAGGAACAGGTACTTCATGAGAGAGAGTGTTCAAACGGCCAAAAAGTATATGAATAAGCACCTAACTTAATTACTAATTTAGGAAATGCAAAAAGAAAAACTGAAATACTACTCTAAACCCATTACCCCAAAAAAACAAAACAGTAACTAAATAAAAACCCCCGTTTTTTTGAAAATTTAAATTATTAGCTATTATGCTGCCTTCATATTTTCATTGTAAGCAGTTATTGTTAATCAAAAACCTATGTTTGCATAAACTGTATCCTTCCACCTCAGATAGCAGAACACTGAAGGTTAAGAAAATATATTTCAGATTTCATGTTTTCATTTTGTTCATTTTGTGCCTCTGTATGTTCCCATCTAAGTGTTTTAAGTTTTTATTTTTTTAAATTTTTATTATTTTTTGAATGCATTTTCCAGTATGCAGGGATCTTTGTTCCCCAACCAAAGCTAGAATCTGTGCCCCCTGCAGTGGAAGCCCAGTCTTAACCACTGGACCACCAGGGAAGTCCATTGTTTGCAGTTTTTAAATAAATATTTAAGACCCAGGAAAAAAACAACCCATCAGAATGAATAAAATATAATAAGACAACAATACCACACATTAGGAAGAATGAGTGGGTCATATGAAACGTCCACATACTGCTGGTTCAAGTGTAAATGAATATGTTTGGTAATATCTACCAAAGCTAAACGTATGTCTTTCTTTGATCTGGCCATTCCTCTTCCGTGTATTCATCCAAGATAAATCAGTGCCTAGGTCCACCAGACTAACATATATAAGATTGTTAACAGCAGCATTTTGCCTGATAGCAAAACCCGGCACAGCTTAAACGTCTCTCATAATTAAAATAGATAAATAAAATGCACTACATTCATAAGTGGAATAAAGAACTGCTACTTGCAAGAACTTGAATGAATTTCATAAACATAATGTTGTAGAGGATAAAGAATATTTACTGTATGATTTCGTTTATATGAAGGCTTCCCTGGTGGCTCAGACTGTAAAGAATTTGCTTGCAATGCAGGAGACTTGGGTTTGATCCCTGGGTCAGGAAGATCCCTTGGAGAAGGAAATGGCAACCCACTCCAGTATTCTTCCCTAGAGAATTCCATGGACAGAGGAGTCTGGCAAAGAATCAGATGTGTCTAAGTGACTAATACACACACTTTGTTTATATTAAGTTGAATAACTAAGCAACATATATAATGGTAGTGATTAGAAGAGAGGCTTCATCGGGGTGAGGGGGGCAATGAGAACACAGAATTAACTGGGGAGGAGCTTGAGGAAGCCTTATGGAGTGCTGCCAGTTCAAGGCTCTTTTCCCTTCTTCCTTTATTATAGAAATGTGTACAATTTTTATTTCACCTAGTTTTCTAAGCATGCATTGAAACTCCATGGACTATTCCTACAAAGTATACATTAAGCCTCTGCTAAAAGGCCTCTAGTGATAGAAAATACAATCTGTTTTCCTATCCCTCCCTTGCCTACCTGCAAAATAATAATGAAGAGCCCCTGCAAAATAATAATAAATAATAAGGATGATGATAGTAGTTGGTATTTAACTCAAGCTTTAAAACAGATCCAGACTTTGAATCAGTACCTGATACACAGATATGTAACCTAATTTCCACCACCTTTTCCGTGGATGAGGCTTTGACAATATCTTTTCTAAAAAAGACTGGTCAGGACTAAAGGAAAAAAAGGAGGGGGAACCATTTTATGTGTTTTAAATTAATAACATAGTTTTGAATTTTGCAATATTAAGAAATTTCTAAACAATATTATCTGGCAACTGTATAAAGTCTCATAAGACTTATAAATATATAGTATTTCTCAAAATGCTGTTGTGAGAAATGGCACTGAACTGTGGAAAAAAATTCTCTAATTTGATCAATATGTGCTTACACATATGCCATTAATTGTTGTTGCTCTCAGCTTTCAGCGAATGCTTTATGAGCCACATGGGCCCTGAGCTTGCTTTATTTTAACAGAGACAAAGAAAGAAGAGATCTTGTCAGTACAGTAATAACCCACAACAATAGAGGGCATGGTTCAGAAGCATTCATTGTCAGAAACTTCATAATAGGATCTAGAAATGATAAAGAGGTCCATTACAGGATGCTGTAAAAGAGATATTTTGGTATAAAGTCTCCTTAAGTACTAATTAAAATCACGCACATATATGCTAGGGAACAACAAAAAAAGGTGTATATGTAAATACTATAGCAGAGTCTAAGAGGCAAATGAATGAATGAATCAATGGATGAAAGAAAGCAAAGAGCAGAGGGCAAGTCATCCAGCAGGGAGGTAGAGGACTGGGAATGTTGTACTGAGGGAAGAAAGGAAGAAGGGGTGTCAAGGGAGGAATGCAGCTGACTTTGATGAGAGGAATGCAGGATTTTCTGTCCTTAGGCATCTAGTGGACCATTTGCTATGAGCAGCCTGAGGCTCTTCCCATCAAAGAAAACCTAACACTTTTATTGAGCTTTTTATTATGTCATTGTCAATGTGCTAAAGCTGTGGGTCTCAAAGTATGATTCAGACCAGCAATATCACCTGGAAACTTGTTAGAAATGTAAATTCTTGTTAGAAATGTAAAATCTACGGAAATGTAAATTTTGGTTTTGCCACAAACAACTCAATCATGAATCTCAGGAGTGTTTTTTTGTTTTTGTATCTTCCTTGCCAATTTCCAAGGAATGAGATGACTTTATTAATATCATTCAGTCCATGAGATTGCTATAAATAGTAACATTTATAGTCTCACTCAGGAATTCAAAATGCCCCCTTTCCTCTTGTCCTTTTTATAGGGTCTGGAAGGACACTAGGAGAAGAACAGGAGGCGCTAAGTATTAGGTTGACCAAAAAGTTTATTGAGGTTTATTGAAAGATGGGCTCCAACCCGATATAAAGCCAAAGAGAGAGGGAGCCACAAGATGTTTGGCAAAGGTGTGGATGTGGGAGTGGGAAGTAGTAAAACAAACACCTCCAGTTCACTTTCATTGGGGCTAGCCCTGTCTAAGAATGTGTGAATACCATCATTCCTTGGGGGGAATTAGGCCTTCTCACAGCTACTGCCAAGAAAACGTATCCCTAGCTCAGTTTCCAAGGCCTCACCCACCATAGTGAGATTGTAGAGAGCTGTATGAGGCTCTCCCCACTGAGGACTCCATCTCTGGTATCAATGTCTTCCCTGATGGTATTCCTCTAATAATACCTCTTCTCTGACCATATGCCTACTCAACAGTACACTCATAGTGTCTTCAAATCTATTAGTATAACTAGTCTTTACTAAAAACCGAGAGAATTTAGGGTTGCTAACCAAACCAGTTCAGTGCCTTTAATATCTCATTCTCCATCCAAGAGGTAGAGAATCAAATATACTCCCATTCCATCTGATGTAATGATGACCATAATATCTGAGCATGTGTCTCCCATATGTTCACATTGTATCTGATGGCCTCTGGGAACCTCTCTGGGTACTTCCTTCCCAACCCTACCCTTTAAGACTTGCCTTTTCTCCATTTGAGCCGTCCAGGTAATTTCAATGTTTCCTAAAGGTTGAGAGACATTATAGTGAGCAATACATTCATTACGTCTTATTCTTCTCAATGATTCCATGAAAGAAGCATTGCTAATGCCCTGCTTTACAAATGAAGGAACTGAGACTGTAGGAGGTTCAGTATTTTGATCACAGTCACACAGGTGGTATGCAGAAGAGATGGAAAGAGAACTGAGATTTGTCAGACTATAAACCCTGGAGTTTTTAGCCACTCCTCCAGAGTAAAAATTCATTAGTTTGAATGAATATTTGTAATACCCAACCTGCAAGTACCCAAATAGAATTCCAATTGCTAAAACATTCCTTTTGAAGAAGAAAATACCCCAATGATTGGCAAAAAAAAAAAAAAAAAAAAAGCTTAAAATGCAAATGCCTGATTGAAGGAACACTTGAAGTTTTTTTTCCCCTCAAATTTAGCCATTTGGGTTGGGTTAGGTTAATTTATTTGTTGAAGAACAGTATTTTCTGTAGTAACAAATAAGACTGTTATCTATTATCACACTTGTTATTTTCCACTCTTTAAGCTAAACTTCTCTAAAGAGTCTATATTCACTGTACCTACTTCCCCACCTCACATAGCTGTCTCAACATCAGGTAATCTGGTTTTTGCCACAACCTTCAACTCTGCAGCATTGACAGATGATCAGTCCCTCCGATTGGAAGACTCTTCTCCCTTGGCTTCTGGAATATTCTACTCTTCTCCTCCTATGTGTCTCTATTACCTTCATCATTTTCTTGGAGTGCTACTCTCATTTTGTAAATTTCTTTTCATGTTCAGTTTGAACCTTAACTTCTAATCAACATCCTTTTATTTAATCTCATCCAAACTTTATAGCATAATAGCTCTTAATGATGACACTTAACTCTATCTCTAACTAAAATCTTTCTGTTGAGCTGTAGACTTATATCTCCCCACCTATCAATTATACCCACTTATTTCACATACTTACTTCATTGCTCAAACTCAACGAATGCCGTCCAAATAATGCTCCTTCCACCAGTTCTTGCTCATTGAAAGGCAGCGCCATGCATCCAATTTCTCAAGTTTTTCACTGTCATCCTTGAGTCTTCCTTCTACATCACTGCTCTGATAATTAAAACAGGCGGGAAAGGGGCAAGGCAGAACCTTTAAAAGAATGATATGGTCATAGGACATGACAAAGACTGGTTAGAAACAACTGGATGCAAGATGGTAGAAGATTCAACTTCCAGTAGACTATGAGCCTTATTATAACACTCATTATAATACATTAGCAAGCTAAACGACACACCATCAGCTCTATGACAGAGTTGGGCCACCTACCTTAGTTTAAGCAACCACAGTTTCCGCCCACCTTATTGCCATTGCCCTAAAGCTGATTATCAATTTTTCCTATCTTTATGAGTCAGTTTTCCATACAGCTAGGATACTTTCTATGTCATGAGACACTGATAACAACCAGAGAGTAGAAAGTCATATAAATAGTATTGAGAAAATTCAGCACAAATCAATATTTTTTTTTAATCTGGTAAAAAATAAAAAAGTAAAATGCATTATTTGAATATATGATTATATCATTTACCCACTAAATATTTACTGTGATTTCCTCGAGATTAATTTGATAACTAGTTGACTTAATCTAATATTTTTCTTCATCATACTGATTTGTCAGTTTTTTCATGTTTCTGGTACTGAGGGTTGAAAGTTCAGGAATAAATTGGCCATAAGTTTATTTTAACTTAGGAACTTCCTTTAACTGATAATCCTTGTTGAAGTGGTTTGCAAAATAACCATAGGAGTAGAGTCTATTGCAATCAGTAGACATGACAGAGTTTTTTTTTCTTTATTGTTAGACCAGCATTTTTCCTCAAAGACTAAGAATTTTTACATTATGTGTGTCTGTGTGTGTTAGCTGCTCAGTCGTGTCTTACTCTTTGCAACACCATGAACTATAGCCCACCAGGCTCCTCTGTTCTTGGAATTCTCCTGGCAAGAATACTGGAGTGGGTAGCCATTTCCTTCTCCAGGGGATCTTCCTGACCCAGGGATCAAACCTGGGTCTTCTGCATTGCAGGTGCATTCTGTAACATCTGAGCCATATATAATGTATATTAAATATATGCATGTATGTACATATATTTAATATACATTTAATAATCATACATGATATGTTTAATACAATATATATCATACATAATTTGTGTATGTAAGTTGATTATATATTTATATATGTATATTTATAAATCAATTTATAAAAATATTCAAAATGAACCACTATCAAAAAATTTTGTAAGTTCAATGTATCAGCTAATTGAATTTGATAATTCTCTTTCTCCATGCCTACTACCACCTTCACCTGAATTATCACAATAGACTCCTGATTCTCTGTCTCTTTATTTGCTGATTCTCTCCACAAATTCCTCAAATCCACTCCAACCTGCTATCAAAAAGGATTTTCCTAAAATTGAAATCAGTTCATGCTACCTACCCTGCCTAAATTCTTAAATTTGCATTGCTCCAAGAATGAAATCTGAGTTGTATAAAATGTTCTACCAACCTTTCGAAGAATTGACTGCTGCTCCATCTGTTTACATCTACCCCTTCCCACAGCACCCACCACACCCATCCGTCCCTCAGTCATCCATTGTCCATCCCAAGCATGCTGCACAAATTACTATTTCTAGCTTCTCTTATTCTGTTCCTAAAATGGCCTTCTGGTGACCCCTATACCCTACTTCTCTCTGACTCTCCCACTCCTACTTTATACTCATTGGCTCTATCTTTTAGGTGATGTTACTTCTTCAAAAATCCCCAAGATGTGATAAACAGCATATCTTTTATGCATCATCTAATGGGCCCATGGTCACTGTATTTTAACACACATCAATTTCCTGTTTTTCAATTTCCTGTTTGCATGTTCTTATCACTCATTACTCAGTAAGCTTCTAGAAAGAGGAGTATCTATCTTGTTCACAATCACCTCCTCAACCCTTAGCATAATGTCTCACAATAAGTAAGTACTCAATAAATATTTATTAATTGATCACATGAGAAACTATGATACATTCAAGCTTATTAAAATCTAAAACTTGGGAATAAGGCAAAAAGATAACCTGATGCCCTATTAACGTCACCCTGAACATTGTCTAAAAGGTCTGCTCAAAGTTTATTTAATTTTCTATGAGAATGCATCTTTGTTTAACTTAGTATTTGGAATTGATTAGCGCTTGTGTTCTGTGAAGCATTATGTGAACTTATAGATTTATTCAGTAAAGAGACAAAAAATTGTTTTTCTAGTAGAAAAACATCATTGAGGGTATGATATTATTGCCCTTTAAGATATTAACTGGTTTTGTATCTAACCTAGAAGTCTTCTTCCAGTATATATTATATTCATGGTTATGTATGTTCAGACTCGAATTCTGCTTTGAACCAGCTTTAATTCTCTGCCTGTTTCACCATTAATTAGCTATTGCCACATTCTCAGGATATGTTTGTAAGAGAAGAGTAAATTTACTTTAGTGTGTTTTAAGCCGTGTAAGAAACAGTCTAGCATTAACAGTTATTTCTAGGAAGAGGCCCTCTTCCTAGTGGGATTACTGGTTAGGATTAGCGCCTTTATTCCAAGTAGCATTGTGTGTTAGTCACTCAGTCATATCTGACTCTATGAACCCATGGACTGTAGCCCACCAGGCTCCTCTGTCCAGGAAGTAACCTATTTTGTTGTAACCAAACCTTACATCTTAAGTTTGGAAATATTGGTTTACTTGTAACTTGGGGGACTATTATTTTAGACTAAAATTTCTGTATTTGAAGTGCTGCTAAGACAATTTCTATTTTGACTTCAGATTTATTTCACCTTAATTTGTTGCACTAGAATTAAGATGAAGTTCTAGATTTCCACACAAACATTTCAGAAAAGTCCCCCTATAATTGTAGAAAAGATGTACTGACTTATCTTGAGTAGAATCACATTGGTAGAATAATATTTAAAATAGAAAACATTTATTATCCATATAGAGTTGTTGTTTAGTTGCTAAGTTGTATATGGCTCTTTGTGACCGCATGGACTGTAGGCTGCAAGATTCCTCTGTCCATGGGATTCTCCAGGCAATAATAGTGGAGTGGGTTGCTATTCCCTTCCCCAGCATACCTTTCTGACCCAGGGATCCAACCTAGGTTTCCTGCATTGGCAGGCAGATTTTTTTTTACCACTGAGCCACTTAGGAATCCCTCATACAGAGTATATCAAAATAATTAGTTGCATTAAGTGAAACTGACTTTCAGTTGTGTTCTAAATAAGTCAGTTGAGATGGTGAAGAATCTAGTATCTGCATAAAAGGAGCATGTTCTGGGAATTTCCTTGGAGGTCCAGTAGTCAAGACTCTGCACTTCATTTACAGGGAGTAAGGTTCAGGAAACTCAGATCCTACATGCCACTCCAGCAACAGCAGGAGGAGGGGGCACTGGGGGGGGGGCATGTGCTATAGTTTTAAAAAAGAGTCACATGCAAATAAAAACATTAGAAAGCAATTAAAGGGTGCCTTACATTAAAGACATAAATGGATTTCTAGAAGCATTAGGATTGTGAAGACTTCAGTATTCAAACAGGTTTTTAGCTCTTAGCTTTTGGATTTGTTTGTATTTGAAAGTGGCCCTGAGGGGAGTGTAGAATGGTCAGATTTGACATCTGTATCTATCTCAGCTTTGCTTATGAGAAAAAAAAATAGCTGAAGAATGTTATGATTTTCTTTTTGCCCCTTTTAGACTTGTAAATGACTACATGAATGGCTTCACAAGAACTAATAAAAATATATTAATTTTATCCTGTTCTGAACACTAAAATTCATCAGTCTTATATTTCCTCCTCCTTCATAATTATGACTTGTTTTTGCTGGCCTAACAGTTTTCCATTCTAATCAAGCTTTGTCATGGGCTGTGGGCTGAATTGCTCTGTGAAAGACTGATTTGCTTCCAGATCCTATAATCTATCCCTTTGAAGGCTAGAGATTGAAGTCATTAAGGCACTGCTGTTGCCCTTGATCTCTGCTCACAGAGGATAGAGATTGATTAGTTGACAGTCGTTGACCTGGATGGCTCAAAATGAAGTAGTGATGAAACAAAATCAAGTGCACAGAATATTTGATAATGTCATTTATTATGTGTGCATTTTTTTCAGCCTTATTTTCTCTTTCATTTTTTTGGTTAGATATTTAGTAGAGATGGTGCCCCAGCTTGACCCCACCCCTACTCCATACTTACCATTATTCTTACCTCCAAGGGCACATAAGAACTTTTTAATTTCCTGAATTAGTAACTTGTGTATGTTGTCTCGGAGAAGGCAATGGCAACCCACTCCAGTACTCTTGCCTGGAGAATCCCAGGGACGGTGGAGCCTGGTGGGCTGCCGTCTATGGGATCACACAGAGTCGGACACGATGGAAGCGACTTAGCAGCAGCAGCAGCAGTATGTTGTTTGGGATTCCCTGGTGGCTCAAGGTAAAGAATCCATCTGCCAATGCAGGAGACGCAGGAGGCGTGGGTTCAATCCCGGGGTCGGGAAGATGCCCTGGAGTACAAAATGACAACCCACTCCACTATTCCTGTCCAGAAAATTCCATGAACAGAGAAGCCTGGTGGGCTGTCGTCCATGGGGTTGCAGAGCCAGACATGACTGAGTGATTAAGCATGAGAACGTGTTGTCTAAACATTCTACAAAAGCAAGGTAGCATGCAGAGTTTATGATTATGCCAGTTGAAAAGATTAGTTGTTATTAACAGATATCTACTCAAGCTTCTGACCAGAAGTTGGCCTCAAATCATTAAAGGGTTATTCTGTAAATACAGCAGATATTTCATAGAATGAATGTTCATTCTCTTCTATAGCTTTAAGCTTAGTGCTAAAAAAAAAATCTAAACCAATTTGTGTAAGAAAGTGAAAGTCTCTATTAATAGAGAAAGCCACTTTAAAAAAAGTCACCTTCAGTTTATTAAAAATGTTAGACATCTGAGCTTCTTTGGGGTATTAGTATTCTGTTCCATTGATGTCTTTTGCCATTCAAATTTTGACACAATGCAGTTCTGATTTCTTGAGCTTGATATCTGATATATAAAGTTGATATTTTTCCAGTTTTATTGAAAAGTTATTAACATATATCACTGTATAAGTTAAAGGTATGCAGCATGATGATTTGGTCTTCATATATCATGAAATGATTACCGCAATAGGTTCATCTAACATTTATGTTTTCATATAAATGCAATATTAATAAGAAAAGAAAGAAAAGTAAAAGAAAAAAAATTCCTTTTAATGAGAACTCTTAGGACTTATTCTCTTAACTACTTTCCTATATATCATATAGTAATGTTAACTATAGTCATCATGCTGTATATTATATCCCTGAAAGTGAAAGTGTTAGTTGCTCAGTCAAGTCCAGCTGTTTGCAACCCCATGGACTGCAGCCTCCCAGGCTCCTCTGTCCATGGGATTTCCCAGGCAGGAAAACTGGAGTTGGGTAGCCATTCCATTCTCCAGGGGATCTTCCTGACCCAGGGATCGAACTCAGATCTGCTTTGCAGGCAGATTGTTTACCATCTGAACCACACCTAGCACACATTTATCTGATAACTGCAAGTTTGTATCTTTTGACCACTTTCTTTCCTGTCCCCCTTCCCCTACTCCTCACCTCTTTTTCAATGAATTTGGTTTGTGTGTGTGTGTGTGTGTGTGTGTGTGTGTGTGTGTGTGTGTGTGTGTTTAGATTCCACATGTTAGTGAGAGCAAACTGTATGTGTCTAACTTTCTTATTTATTTCACTTAGCATAGTGCCTTCAAGGTCCATCTATGTTGTCACAAACAGTAGAATTTCCTCATTTTTTAATGGCTGGATAATAACCCATTCCCCATCAATGGTCATTTAGATCGTCTCCTTGCCTTGGCTGTTCTAAATAATCTTGCTGTGAACATGGGGAATGAGGGGTGCAGATACCTTTTTGAGTTAGTGTTTGTGGTTCCTCTGAATATACTTCCCAAAGTAGAATTGCTCGATCCCATGGTAGTTCTATTTTTAATTGTCTGAGGCTCTTCCATACTGTTTACCATAGTGGCTGTATGAATTTAAAGTCCCAACAATAGTACAGAAGGGTTCCTTTTCCTGCATATTCATCCCAGCATTTGTTATCTCTTTATCTTTTTGATGATGGTCATTCTAGCAGATATGAGGTGATATCCCATTGTGGTTTTAATTTGCGTTTCCCTGATGATTAGTCACAATAAGCATTTTTTCATGTACCTGTTGACCTTTTGTACATTTTCCCTGGGAAAATGCCTATTGAGGTCGACTTCCTCAATTTTTTAAATTGGATTATTTGGTTTTTTTTTTTTGCTATTGAGTTACGTGACTTATTTATATATCCTGGGAATTAACCCCTTATCACCTATATGGTTTCCTAATATTTTTTCCATTCTTTAGGTTGTCTTTTCAGTTTGTTGCTGTAGAGAAGCTTTTTAATTTGATATAGTCCCAATTGTTTATTTTTTCATTTTGTTGCTTGTGTTTTAAATGTCAAGAAGCTTTATTCCTATGTTTTTTTCCCCCTAGGAGTTTCAGGGTTTCATGTCTTGCATTTAAATTTTTAATCCATTTGGAATAATTTTTGTGAGTAATGTGAGATATGAGTCCAGTTTCATTCTTTTATATGTGAATGTGTAGTTACCCTAGAAGAAGAGATTATCTTTTTTTCCATTGAATATCCTTGGCTCCTTTGTCAAATATTAGTTGAGTGTGTATGCTTGGGTTTATTTCTGGGCTCTCAACTCTATTCCACTGGCCTATTTGTCTGTTTTTATGTCAGCAGCGTACTGTTTTGAGCCCTAGAACTTTATAGTATAGATTGAAATTAGGAAGTGTGATACCTCCTGCTTTGTTCTGGAAAGTCAGTTTTAAATATATACTTTGTGTCTATTTTAGTTTCTACTTTAAAAGGCAAAAAAGATATATTTTAAAGACAAATATATTTGAAAATATTATAGGATCATTTAATTTGACTACTTTTAGTACTGAGCCTATTGAATTGAATTAGCAAATTTGGTAAAAGAAATAATGGGTGTGAGAAAAGATTGGTTCAGCTCAATAGTTTAAGTGAACTTAACAGAAGCATCCAAGTTCATGGTGACCCTGCTGCATTGTATTGCTATTGACAATTTAAAAAGTTTTTTTTTTCAGTTTTCAAAAAATATTGTAGATGGTTAGCAGCCTTTTAAAAATTCCCTTTGACAGTATTTCATAGTGGCCAATTCCTGTCTGTTCTCTGGAGGAAAGTGGCCTAATTTAGGCACATTTAGTATTTAGAGCAAAAGAAAGCAGTTTATAAAGAGACGGACAGGCACCTCAAACCTGACTAACCTGTCTTTCGTTTTTACATTTCCCTTTGATTATCTTTTTCCTTTCCCTTTCCCAGAGTGTTGAATTTAATATTGCCTCTCTTTCCCTCGTTTTTGACTTTTATAAATCTAAACATTTCCACCATTAGAACTGCAGTCTAAGGAAGTGTCAACCACCTCATTTAAGGGATAGTTGATTCCATACCTGGAGGAAAATAGAGTCTTCAGAGAAACTGATAGATTTTAGATGAGAAGTATGACAGGATAATGTGTGTGTGTTGGGAGGCGGTGGCCGCAATCCTAAGTAAAATCCGGAAGGACAGCTGTGAGACGTCAGGGGTTCCATTTTCAACAAAGTTTCTATACGAATTTTTGAAGTATCACAACAAAAACAAATCCTTGAAAATTGTGATAGAATCTTTTTAATGTTCAGGCTGAGTAGACAACGCCTGCATTTTTGAAGTTTCATTTGGCAGGCTTGCAGCAATAAGCTCAATGCAACACAATTCAAGGCTTCCTTGGTCTGACAGAGAAGTCTAGGGCTGCGTGACTGAAATTTAGCCCATGGAGTTCGGGGACTCCATATAGATGTCATGGAAGATTGGGTGGTTAAGGCATCCCCCAAGCAACAGCAGGATAGAAGCCAAGTTAAAATACCGTTTGAATTGCCCGTGATTAGAAGCACCGCCCCCATACATCATGTGGCTGTGTGTCTGGCTTTCTTGGCTGTCCATACTTTTTACCCAGGCCCTCCCCACCCATTTGCTTTGCCATCCTTAGAGTACTGTATGGGTTCTCTCTCTAGATCTTTGTCAAGTCCCACTTATTTCCCAATCTGTCCTTTCTCTAAACAATTTTCAGTGTTGAATTCTGCTGTGCTGCAATGCTGTACATTTGTAAAACATGTGATTCTGTCACAGTGACGGCTATGTAGAGGCTCTAAAAACAAAATGTTTCCTTTAGATTTGTCTGTAGTGCTATCGAGCTGATGTAAATATAGAGGAAGGTAACTGATGGCCCGAAATGCAACTTTTGTTTGCCTGAACCATCAAAGAATAAAAATTCAAATAAGCATAAAAAATATTCATCTCTATGTGTGTATATATGATATCTGTATGAGAATATATTAACACCTGTATAAAATTGAATTACTCTTCTAAAATGTTCTGTGGTTTGTGTCAAAAGTATAATATGCATATGAAGGCTTAAATTAATAAATTTATATGATATTTCTAGTTCTTTAGGTTCTATAGATCCCAAGAGATACAGAACAGTTATCACTAATTATTTACAGAAGAAATAAATTATACATTGTGAAAATACTAAACAAACTAGGAATGTTTGCTCAAAACCAATCCCCATATTGCTTCATAAAACTTTCTGAAATTCCTTCTGTAATGGAACCCACAGAGAATTGCAGGTTTTATTTCCTTTATACTTTCATTCATTGCCAATAACTTGGAAAGGCTGGGAGTATGGGAGTTGCAGGTAATTCTGAGAACATTGCACAGGAAAGCAGTTTTGCTCTGATTTCTTTTAAAGATTGATATATGTGAGTACTGTGAAAGATTTGAATCATAATCATTACAAGTAATTGATTTTTTAAAAGTAATGTAGTAATAAGGAAAAATATATATGTTTGTTTCCTTTTCAAAAAGCAATCTTTTTTAAAAAGATACAGATATTTACTAATAAAATGTCATTTTAAAAATGTGTAATGTGCTGTCAAACCTAAAAATATAAAAGTGGGTATGGGTAAATGTTTTAAAAAATCTCCAGTCATACAAACAAATTTTACTCCCCATCACTTGCAGGGCTGGAGGGGTTGCCATATTTAAACGTGTGACCTGTTTTAAGTATTTGGGTCAAAGAGAAGCGAGGCACCAGTGTGTAAAGTGGCACAGACAGAAGAGTGAAACTGGAATAGAATATAGCTCAAAGTGATGGAAAACTAAAAAGAAAAAAAAATCCTTAGGTTCATTGGTAATATTCCATTCAGACAGTAGGTAATTTCTGACCATTGTTTACTCTTCCATCTTCAAATCCAGAATTTGTGACTAGTCAGCACAAGCTAGTGGTTTAATACTCGATTTGCAAGAGCATGTGCTTGAGTTCGTGCCCATCTACTGCCAAGTGTCTGCATGACCTTGAGAACTGAGCCTCTCTAAGCTTTGAGTTTCCATCTCTACAGAGACGTCAGTAGAAGTACCACTTTATAGGACTGTTGTGAGAATCAAATATGCTAATCTATTTAAATTATTTACTAAGGGGCACACAGTAAGCACTCAAATTATTTATATACACAATTACCATTCCCTTGTAAAACTATTTACCTTCTCTCACCATCTCATATGGCATATGAATTAACATGAGGACTAAACTAAAAAAGGATGAAAAAAATTAGCTCATTGTCTAGCAATTTGTAGATATATATATATATATATACACAATGAAACAACCCTTCCTCTTTTTTGCTTTCCACAGTTTGGCTGAATGCCATATGAGATAGAAAAAAAGATACCTACTATTTACTCAGTTCTCTACTGGGCACTAAAGAAGCACATCTTTTTATTCGTTCATTGGGCTTCCCAAGTGGCACTAGTGGTAAAGAATATGCCTACCAGTACAGGAGACACAAGAGACACAGTTTCGAACCCTGGGTCAGGAAGATCCCCTGGAGTAGGAAATGGCAACCTGCTCCAGTATTCATTCATTAGTTTGTCCAATCTAAAATTTGTTGAGCACCAATTAGGTGTCAGGAAGTGTATGGGCATGTGTCATTAAGACTATAGAGGGGCATTCCATGGCAGTCCAGTGGTTAAGACTGTACTTCCATGGCAGTAGATATGGGTTCGATCCCTGGTCAGGGAACAAAGGTCTCTGCATGCTATGCACTGCTGCCCAAAATAAAGGACCATAAAGATTTACAATAAGGAGAAAAATTTTGAGTCTCCACTCAACCACTTAATGTTACCCTGGGCAATTTAATGGGTAGGACCCAACCACCCTAAGCCTCACTTTTATGAATTCTAAATGCTGATGGTACTAATAGTGATTATTAGATTCAAAACCTGTTCTGAACTATAGAAGTTTGTTCAGATATTAGTCGAAATCATGAGTTGTTGGGGGAAACACATTCTCATTCCTCACAGTGAAGCTTCAGTACTCAAGTCTTTGCATGAAGTGATAGGTCTGTGGTGGGTAAAAATTTCACCATCACACAGATCTAAGTGGGCCAAAAATACTACTTTATGGGCTGAATGAAGCACAAGCTGGAATCAAGATTGCCAGGAGAAATATCAATAACCTCAGATATGCAGATGACACCACCCTTATGGCAGAAAGCGAAGAACTAAAGAGCCTCTTGATGAAAGTGAAAGAAGAAAGTGAAAAAGTTGGCTTAAAACTCAACATTCAGAAAACTAAGACCATGACATCTGGTCCCATCACTTCTTGGCAAATAGATAGGGAAACAGTGAAAGACTTTATTTCTGGGGGGCTCAAAATCACTGCAGATGGTGACTGCAGCCATGAAATTAAAAGACATTTGCTCCTTGGAAGAAAAGTTATGACCAACCTAGACAGCATATTAAAAAGCAGAGACATTACTTTGCCAACAAAGGTCCATCTAGTCAAGGCTGTGGTTTTCCCAGTGGTCATGTATGGATGTGAGAGTTGGACTATAAAGAAAGCTGAGCACCGAAGAATTGATGCTTTTGAACTGTGGTGTTGGAGAAGACTCTTGAGAGTCCCTTGGACTGCAAGGAGATCCACCCAGTCCATCCTAAAGGAGATCAGTCCTGGGTGTTCATTGGAAGGACTGATGCTGAAGCAGAAACTCCAATATTTTGGCCACCTGATGCGAAGGACTGACTCATTAGAAAAGTCCCTGATGCTGGGAAAGATTGAAGGCAGGCGAAGAAGGGGATGACAGAGGATGAGATGGTTGGATGGCGTCACTGACTCAATGGACATGAGTTTGGGTCAACTCTGGGAGTTGGTAATAGACAGGGAGGCCTGGTGTGCTGCAGTTCATGGGGTCGCAAAGAGTCACTCACATGACTGAGTGAACTGAACTGAATTTTTCTATAACTGAATTAAATTTCTACTCATGCCCTATTTTATCTTAATTTAGCAGATTTCTTCATATCTTTCCCAGAAAGTCTTAATAAAATTAAGTGACTTTTCGGGTTTACCCATCACATTCAGAATCCCTTGGGATCTCTTTCCTTTCTCGGATGGCAGTACTCCAGGGGTAAGACTGTACTTCCATGGCAGTAGATATGGGTTCGACATAAGGGTAGCCTTATGTCAGAGCCAGATTCTGGTCCTGAGTCAGGGACACCGAGAGACATCACATCTGGTTTGGTCCTTTGGATGGATGACTTTTCATGGGGCATCTGGTGATGTGGACCAAGATCTACATCCCTTCCCTTCCTTCCCTTCTCTTCCCTTCTTCATTTTTCATTCCTGGCCCATTGTGCATTCCTCACCTTAGGAACCCTGTGTCCTGGTGACCACTCCCATGCAGGGCTGCCAGGTTGCTCCTCCTAACTTCTGTGATCTTCTCCATTGGACATTAGCTGCTCATCATGTGCCTTTTGAGATGCTCAGGTCTTAAAGAGGCCACCTACATGCCCTGGCCTTTTGCTCAGGCCATCCTGCAAAGGCATTCCAGTGACCTTCTCCACTCACAGACTTTCTTTCTTGAAGGGAAAGTTATCATCTTCCTCTTCTCTGCAAATGAATTTGAAAGGGTGTTGGAGGGGCATCCGGAGAAGGCAATGGCACCCCACTCCAGTACTCTTGCCTGGAAAATCCCATGGACAGAGGAGCCTGGTAGGCTGCAGTCCATGAGGTCACTAGGAGTCGGACATGACTGAGCAACTTCACTTTCACTTTCATGCATTGGAGAAGGAAATGGCACCCTACTCCAGTGTTCTTGCCTGGAGAATCCCAGGGATGGGGGAGCCTGGTGGGCTGCTGTCTATGGGGTTGCACAGAGTCGGACACGACTGATGTGACTTAGCAGCAGCAGCAGAAGGGGCATCAGAGGATTTCAGAGCCCTCTCTCTGCCACTTCCTGCAGTCACTTACCTGTAACTCTCTCAACTGCACCCTCTTCATCTCAGTTGGGTAGATGATGAGGTCTGGTGAAGACTTCCTTTTTTTTTTTTTTTTTTTTGTCCGTGTCCCCTGGCGTGTGGGATCTTAGTTCCCTGACCAGGGATCAAATGTGCCCCTTGCATTGGAAGCACAGAGGCCTACCACTGGGCCACCAAGGAAGTCCCTGGTGGAAGCTTCTTTTAACCATTGTTCACATATACCTGTTGTTTAGGCCTAGTGCTCAGATATTCATTCGTGTCCGACTCTTTTCAACTCCACGGACTGTAGCTCTCCAGGCTCCTCTGTCCATGGGATTTTTCCAGGCAAGAGTACTGGAGTGGGTTGTCATTTCCTTCTCCAGGGGATCTTCCCAACCCAGGGACTGAATGTCTCCTGCATTGGTAGATGGATTCTTTGCCACTAGCATCGCCTAGGAAGCCTGTCATGGTTTACATATACTAAAAAAAAAAAAAAAAAAGTACCTCTCATATTAGTATCGAGAGTTTTCTTTATTCAAAAGCTCTGTATCTTTATAACCTTAAGGCAATGATGATCTAGTACCAACCTTACCTACCAAGGATGATGCTTAAACTGTATGTATAGTCTCAAGAGATACTCTGTGTGTAGGATGTGTGTATGTAGTTCCGATCATAGGACCATGTTAGAGGGTCATGTTAGAGAGGTGGTGATCCTGAATTTACACAATGATTCTTTCACATGTGCGTTGCAATCACAGGCAACTAGTAAAGCCATTTTGCCTCAGGTTTCCCATCTGAAAGGGAAAGAAAATATCTAATTCACAGTCCAGTTGTGAGGATTAAATGCAGAATGCAGCATTATGCACACAGCACACCTTAACAAATATGAGTTCCCTTCCTTCCATTTGCCTAATAAGAAGAAGCTCTCCTCCTCCATCAATCATTCCCTCATTTGGTACTGAACTGCCTTTTACTAACTGTCCTTCAGTGCTTCATTTTTATATTCAGGCATTGTACAGCTTACAAAATATTTCACCCCAAATCTTCTTGAATCTGTTTTGTACATGCCTATTAAGGCATATTTTTGTGCAAATTAATGTCTTTTATCTTAAGGTAAAATTTCAAGCTAAAGTGAAAAATGAACTCTCGTTTTCAGGCAGAATTGTCCTTATGAGAAGTAGGTCAAGAAACATTGAACACAGAATACATTTATCTCTGAAAACAGCTCTTCAGTTCTGGCTTGTTTAAGGATGGCCTAGAATCCATGCTTAGTATTCTCTTGCATCTCCAGCTTCAGTACACTTTTGAATTAGCATTTTGGCATAAATCATTTCCTTGGAATTGCTCTTATGTTTACCCTCCTCTTCTGTACTCCATTGTTAGATGAGAAGACAATGGTATTATTAGTCCCCAAACCAAGTCAATGTATGTCATAGCTGCTTAGAGCTACTGGGACTGGCTTTTGATTTTCCTTACTTCCTTATACTCTTTTTTTAAATCATAAACAAAACATTAAATGGAATGACTAAAAGCAGATTGGTTTGTGGAACACCTACATGGATGTTTCATCCTTGTTCCCCTCCTCCAGTCCGTCCAAGGTATTCCAAGCACTTTCCTCTTACAGAATACTTAGTTTAATTGAAAGACAAAGGCAGATACATACAGACAGGCGTGCCACTGTCCACTAGCAGTAGGCTTACAGGAATTGAATATAATCTGTTCCTTTTAATCCTCCACCCACCTGAATTACAAGGTTCTAAGCCTTTTGATCCCATCTACACATTTAAAGATTTGATTGGGTTTGGTTTGGGTATTTGTTTGTTTAGGCTAAAAGTGAAGATACTCTGGCAGCTTGTCAAAACTCGTTTTCTGTTTATTTTCCCTGTAGCTTTTTTTTTTGTTAGACTGTGCTTTGGGGTGTATGTGTGTGTCTGTGTGTGTGTTGGTGTGTGTGTGTTGGTGTGTGTGTGTATGAAAGAATAGGGGGAAAAGGCAGAAAGCAGATCCTTCACTGATAACCCTGACAAGTACCTGCTGATTTCTCACCAAGGTAACTAGAACACTGGAAATATTAAGGCTTTTCATAGTCACTCTGAAAGGGTTGGTCATAGTACACATCTGATTTGCTTGATTGCACAAACCTGCAATGATTCAGTGAGACTTTTTTTTGAGGATTTTAAGAAATAGATCAGATGGTGCTTCCCGTGAAAGCTCAATAAAGCTTTTTGTTTATCTTATTTTATTCAAATGGGAATTGGGGAGTTCTAAAATGTCCCCACATTTGTCATTCCAGTTTTTCTGGCAGCCTTTTGTCATGATCACATTTTCCCTGTTCATTTGTAATGACTCCCGCAAATGCTTTAATGATTCTAAAGGGAGCTGTGAGCTGTGCAGAAGAATAACAAGCTTCTAAATAAAGAGGAATCTATAACCATGTTTATAGTTTCTAATTATTAATACAGTTGAACAATTTTTGTTGACCACTATACATTGACTTCCCAGGGTCTGGTGCGCAATAAATTCATGGATATTCAATACAACAATTATAGAATCATGCATGCATATGTGCTGTGTAGTGGTGCTGGGTACTCAAGATGTTGGCCTGAGTCCTGAATGAGTCCTTAACTCCACCCAAATTATGTGGTTTAGAGTTAGGTAGGGCAAGGAATTGAATCATTAATATAAACTTTAGATCGTTCATAGTCTGAGTAGGACCTATACAATAGGTGCATGTTGACTAAACAATATAGCCACAACCTGAAAATAGAGAGTTATTTTATTTGGTAGGGATGTCAGCATCTCAGTAGCTCTGAGAAAACTGCTCCAAGGAGGAGGAAGGAGGAGTCAGGCTATACGCAAGCTTGTAACAAAGTGGGGCAGGCAGTATGAACAGCAAAGATGATTGTTAAGTAAGGAAAATCAGATATCAAGTTAAGGAATTTAGCGTTCTTGTATGTGAGAGAAGATGCAAGAGTTGGATCACTAAAGTCATTCCTTCATATGAATCTCAGCTATCTGGGGCCAGCATCCTGCCTATTTACAGAGGTATCACTCTCTTTCTTGAAGTCCTGTAGGGCCTTTCGGCTCCCACTGAAGGGCTGTAATTGCTGTGACATCCTTAAGCTTCTTGTGTAGGGGTGGCACTGCTGGTCAGCATGGCTTAGGAATTCATGTGTGCTGCTGGACCGCATGGCTCAGAAATTCACATTGAGGGGCTAGAATCCCAGATAGCTGTGATATTCTTTTTGATTGATATGGCAGGAGATATTCCATTTCACATGAAGAAAGAACCAAAATACAAACAACAACAAAAACTACAGCACATCAAAGCTCAAAGAATTAGAACAAGTTGAATCCATTTATCATCCATTTAGCCATTATTTATTTTCAGGAACCCAGTACCTTTCCCCTTTGAGTTTCTTAAATGATAAATCAGTAATACTTATTAATACCAACTAGCTTCGTTTACTTCTTTAACTTTTGATGACTTGCATTTTTATGTTGAGATTCCGTTATCCCTTCCAGATAATTCTAACCAATCCACCAATCCAGAAAGGATAAAAAGACAAAAGGACTTATCATGAAATCTAGTCATGCCATTCTACAAAAAGTTTCCAAATTAGAATGGCTGAAATGATTTGCTTTTCTTTTGTTGCATTTTAGGAATATCAGTGAAAGTTGAAATGATTCAGTAAAGTGGGAAGGAAGTTTGAACAGGAATTATATATTGAAAATGTGGCAAAAGAGATAGGCCCAATCATCTTTGGCTGCAGGAAAAAGAATATACCTCATAATTTTGCATTTTTTTAGTCAAAGTCTCCCAGTGTACCTGGAAGCCCAACTCATGTTTCATTTTCTAGTCATGTAGCACAGATTGTTACCATTGAAATGATTCCCTTTCCCCCTGAATATGGACCTTTTTGAATGGTAAATGAATTTATTTTAGTTTTATAGTATGAAAGACATAGAGATATAATGAAAAGAACTACTTGTAATCAGAGAAATATACACATACCAAACATATAATCTAACATTTATTTTTAGCCTTGATTTTCTATCGGTATAATGGGATGGGTACACTAGGGGGAGAGTACATGTATCAAGTAGACAGCTACAAATATAAAGTAGTTATCACATACAAAGTTTGATACTATGCCTTCCATCAAAAATTGAGTACTTATGTGTAAACATTGATAAATGGTTCCAAGATTAGCCTGTATAACATTTTGTGTGTCATCTTAAGTTAATGCTAATATCTTTGTAACTTGCTATCATTTTAATTTATAATAGTAATAATACTCTAGAAATTGCTACATTGATAGTTGTCATTAATTATGACTTATTTCTAGTATTTCTATTTGACTGTTGCAGTTTTCATCACTGTGCTGAAAATTCTTGTCTATTCCTTCAAGTTGTCCACCTTTTCCTTTAAAATATAGATAAATCTATCAGTCCAAAATTTTTTTCCTGTTATATTCAATCAGAATTATTTTTGAGTCTTCATCAGAAAGTTTCAATGTCCAGGTTACCTCCGAGTCTGTTATATATTGATATATGCTTTTTCTTTTATATGTTGATATATGCTTTATCTGTTCTATGTTGATATGATTTATCTTTTGACAGTGACTATATTTTACTTGACTTTTTGCTTGTCTGTCTTTGTATGAATGCTAGGCTTTGTGTATGGAGGAACAACAGAGGATGAAGTAAATATACTTAATCCTGGAAATGAGCACAGCTCTTTTGCTGTCACACTGTTAAGATGAGGGTTTGAGTCAGCGGAGTTCATATTAAGCTGGTTTTAGGTTGTGTGGTTGCTGTAGCAACGTGTAAAGCTCTGCTGCTGCTGCTGCTGCTGCTAAGTCGCTTCAGTCGTGTCCAACTCTGTGCGACCCCATAGACGGCAGCCCACCAGGCTCTCCCGTCCCTGGGATTCTCCAGGCAAGAACACTGGAGTGGGCTGCCATTTCCTTCTCCAATGCATGAAAGTGAAAAGTGAAAGTGAAGTCGCTCAGTCGTGTCCGACTCTTAGTGACCCCATGGACTGCAGCCTACCAGGCTCTTCCATCCATGGGATTCTCCAGGCAAGAGTCCTGGAGTGGGGTGCCATTGCTTTCTCCAGTGTAAAGTACTCTAGACTTCCAGTTCCTCCAGTGAGTGTCTTCTGTGGCTTTGTGCTTATGTGATGTCTAGAGTGCTAAAGGGGCTTCTCGGTATTCCTGTTCCATCCTCAGCTTTCAGTTGATCTTGTGTACCTGTCCCTCCCCCATTGGTAAGAGACTGTTGCTTTATTTTCATGCGGGATCCTGTTCCCAAGAAGATTCTCTCCTTCTTTCAGGAATAGATACTTTTTTGCCTGTCCTCTCCGCCTCAAGAAGCAGATTTCTGCCTAGACCCAGGGATAGCAGAGTTTCCTGCATTTCCTTCAGTGGCTTAAATCTTTTGCTTCCTAGAATAGAAGGGTCTGGGAAGATGGGTTTCATTTTATGCCTGTGTATCACAGAGGTAGGGGCTTCCCTGGCGGCTCAGTGGTAAAGAGTCCACCTGCAATGCAGGAGATGCAGGTTTGATCCCTGGGTCAGGAAGAACTCCTGGAGCAGGAAATGACGATCCACTGCAGTATTCTCGACTGGGCAATCCCATGGACAGAGGAGCCTTGCGGGCTACAGTCCAGGGGGTCCCGAAAGGGTTGAACACAGCTTAGCAGACCAAACAACAACATCATAGAGGGAGGCTTTCTCAATAGAGGACTATGGAAAAGAACTCCTTCAGTCTGCTATCCCTAAGATTCTAAAATGTCATGCTAGGCCACCCCTGACTTTTAAGAACTCTTCACAATTTTAGTTTTTTTTTTTTAGCTGCTCCTATGTCGGCTACCCCTTCCTCTGGTGCTCTGTCCAAGAGGAAATAGCTCATATGTCTGATGCCTCCTTGGAGAAGATTGTCACATTTAAGAGTTGAGCTCATCTTGCTGTCTTGTAGCTGCAGCTTTCTAATGTGGCTTGGAAAAGTATGCTTTTGTAAACTATCCAGCCTTTTCTCATTGGATACAACATTCTCCTATAACATACATCTGCAGCTGAGGTAGACTTTGATTATGATGTAAAATCCCCCCCAATTTTTTTACTCTCTTGGAAATATCCACCTTTAACATGTTAATGATTATAGCCATTCTTATTTTAAATGGAAACACTTAATGTACTTACATATTTCTATTTGAGAAAGGCTGATTCAGAAAAGTGATATTTCAACAATTATCATTAAATAAATATTTATTGAGGACCTTTTATCTGTGAATCACCTACTGACAAATGTGGGGTTAAAAAGTTGGGAAAAATAAAAAACAGTCTCCTGTCTTTCAAAACTTCTTAGTTGAGTGAAGACATGTCAAGGCATAGATACTCATGTACATTATTTATCTCTATCTCTAGTCCTTCTTTCATTGATGAAAATCAGTGTTAAATAGAGTAATATATAATTAGGAACTATGCGTGAACTGTTTGGTATTTCAGTTTAGATCACAAAAGATGGTTCAAAAGCATTTGAGTTATTCAGAATCTGTTTGTGAAACCTAATTTCTGATGTCAAAGCTAAGATTTGGCACATTTCCAAAGTTGTATTTGAAGAGGTAGATACTGGTCTCTTGGCTTTCTGACATGTGTGTGTAGTGTGGGGTGTGTGTGTGTGTGTGTTGCTGTGCAATGATGGTGAGGAGGGAGGCATAGGAGGGAGAAAAGGATGAGGAAAGGAGTGTGGTATTGCTTGATAGCTCCTTCTCAAGGGTAGAATCACCAGGAAATTCTAACTGAATTTCAATTTTGAAGGTGAAACATGAAGGGCACCACATTATATTTCTGTAAAGTAAATTAGATAAGTTACAGCTTTATGAATGATGGAGAGAAAATGAATCCCCAAGGACTGGGGATGTAAGCTCGGAATAGCTTCAGGGAGACTGAAATGTTTTCTTCTTTTGGTAATTTGCCACAAAATGGGAGGGGGTGCCATTCTTTTCTGCTGCTTCTTGCTTGTAATTTTCCTATTTAACTTTACATATCTATAGTCACGCACTTCACATCCCATCACATTGCTTCAATGATGCTCAAGCCAAGTTTGAACACCTCAAACTAAGTGGATTGAAACATCCATCCCAAATTTCAGTAGGGAACCAACAACAGTGGCAGGGAAATGTCCAGCCTTGCCATGGTCCAGACCAAAGAAAACAAAGATAAGCACTGTCAGAGAGTGCAAGTTTTCCTGTTACTTCTAGATTTCTTCTGGTTGGCCTAGTAATTCAAAGACAGGTTAACAGGAGAAAAGCCACACTTAATTACATGTGGGTGGGAGCTCCATAAGAATATGAGGCCCAAAGGACAGTCAGGCCATTGAGACTTACTGTTCTATTCTGAGCTAAGAAAAAGGAGTGGGGGCCTGGGACTTCAAAGGGAAGGAAAACCTTTCTCGAGGAGATGGAAAAGCAGCTGTTTGGTAAACAAATGTTTGCTGGCTCTGCAGAGAAAAGGGGACAGTGATAGAAATTTGAACAAGCACTTTGCTAGGTCCCTCCCTGCGCACCACACCTTGTTCATGTTATGCTATAGTTATCTATGATGACAGAATAGATCCTCTGTCTAAATTCTTTTACACAATTGAGGGCAGGTGGAAGGTTCTTCCTGAGTCTTTTGGGCCTTGTTTGCTTTTAGCTTGAAACAATCTGAATGCCCAAGTGATACATTTGGGGTGGCAGATTTTACTCCCCTTGAGCACAAAGGATCAAAAATGAAGCTGCTAGATAGGAGAAAATAAAAGTAGGCATTCATTAGTTTTCTCCCTTATTGAGTTTATAATAATGGTACTTATTTCCATTCATATTAGTTGCTGGGGAACTTTTAACATTCTCTGCACTGACAAAAACTTCTTTCTTAATCCTTTTCATCTCCTCATAATGATGCATATGAGGTTGTTGGAGGCTTGTACTAATGCAAAATGATGAGCTGTAACCTAAAATTAACCAAGAAAATAAAGAAAGTTAAGATTTCATGCATATATTTATATTTGTCATCTGGGGAAAACCATTAGACTGCTGAAATATGAAATTTCAAATACCCTCCTTTATTATGTTAGAATACAAAATCATTGGAGAATTTGCAGTTTTTAATAATAGAAACACTAATCAAAATGATGATATATTCATACTTTGAAAATTAACCATCCTTGGCATTTTGCCCTTTAACTTTTGTTGTCTAGCAAAGTCAAAGAGAGACTTTCTTGAAAGATATGTATCATGATTAGTGCCATTTCGTTGGGCATGTAATTTTGTAAATGCAGTGACTTTATTTAATGTCTTTATTTTATTGATGATACTCAATCAAAAAGGTTTTTGCAATCAGTGGATGCTATAAAACAAGCACTTTAAAAGAAAATCATACTTTCGGTTGTGGTCCGCCAACTTCTTTTTCTATTTTGGAAAACTTGTGTTCCTTCTCATTTGTTATTTTCATATACAGCTTACCTAGTTTGGTATTCATTTTATTCTTTACCACAGTTCACAGACACAGCACTGCTTAAGTCTAAGCAAGAAATTCTACAAGGCTTACAACTTCCTCCCTGCTAATGATTTTTTTCTCATTAAGTTTGAGTCTAATGAAACTAAACAGAAAGTTCTGGTTGGATTCCTTGGTCACCCTCATCTGTGTTTGTGAATTCTTATAATTAGCATGAATTTAAAGTTCTTTTTATCACTGATAGTAACCCAGAGACAATTCCAACTTGGGTTTAAATGGCCCCATGCAGAAAAGAATAGCTGAACAAAACAAAATAGCCTCACATGTTTATGGCAGATAAATAACCAACTCAGAGCTAGAAGTGGCATGAGCTTTGGTTCATTTTTTTCCTTCATAGTTTCAGGTTGAGATTCTTTTTCCTGAGTTTGCAGATAGCATCACATCCTTATAAGAGGAAAGAGGGCATCTTCTCATTTGAATGTGGGGCAAAAAATTATGTCAAGTAAAACTGATTTTGCTGTACAGTGGCAAACTGAGTGTTGTATTAATTAGGACACTTGATTACAAGTCAAATATACCAAATTTGAACTAGTTGTATCAAGTGTGGAACTGATTCTAAAGGATACACTTATTCTAAGGATTAAAAGGTTTCTTAAGGAAGGCAAGGACAAACTGCAGTTGTGCCTCAAGAAAATGCTGGAAGCAGGCAGTCAAATGTTTTCACGATTCTGTTGCATCTCCTCTCTGCACCATGTCTTATATTGCATACTGACTTACATTTTCCTCACATGACAGAACATGATTGTCCACATCCCCTTTCATTTATATCTCATAGTCAAAGCAGTCAGGGAGAGCCTGACTCAACTCTGAGTTCAAAGTCTAAATTATTCTTCAGATATCTTTCAAGATAGTCACATCCGTTTATATATATAGACATAGACATTCGCATATGTCTATGAATTCAGTTCACATTTAAAAATTTCAGTGTAGGCTATGCTGTAGCAGTGCAGATATTCTCATCTGTTACTGGAAGGAATGTGATTTTATACAGTGTTTTTAAGAAGTAATTTGAAAATACGTACCAAGAATTATAGACATGATTATTCACCTAGATCCATTAACCGACTTTGTGAGAATCTTTGCTAAGTCAAAGTACCACATTTGAGTAGAGGATTTGTTCATATAGACATTAACTATGGTGTAATTTAAATAGCAAGATTTGTGAAATCATTTTTCAGGATTTTCAAAAAAGGCAAAATAGTCATTTTCACAGGACCATATAATGCATCTAGCTATTTAAATTATGTTTTAACAACACTGGAAAACCTCAATTATAATTTTAAAGGAGGAAAGCTTTGTGGTGATCATTTCACAGGTATATACTTATCTCCAAATTCACAAAGTTGTATACATTAAATATGTATAGTATTTTATGTCATTCATAACTTTATATCTCAATAAAATAATTTAAAGATATAAATGTAATCACAGCATATGAAACGGAAAGGGAAAAGAAATAATGGTCTAATAAATATTGAATTGGTATAGAATATCTCAGTCTTAAGTTAGAACTTAGTATTATTAACTAATGCAAAACAGTATTTAATGAATGTTGAATGATACCTAGTTTTAATGTTCTATAATCTGGACCTTTCTTTAAAGGGCATACTAGTGAGTTTAATTATGTGAGTCTAGAGTGAAAATAAATTTTTCTAATGGAATAAAAAAATTAAGCAGGATATATAATTATATATTCAATTAACACTCAAGGAAAAAGGCAAAAAAAAAATTCAGTCATAAAGCTTTGAACACCTTTTTTTCTCCAGTTTCTAAAATTTGGATAATAAATTTAAATTTAGTTTATAAATTAATTGACCTTGATAATTGCATTAAACATCAAGGTTAATAATGCCTGACCTTCTTTCCCTCTCTTCTAGCCCCAGCCTCTTTATTCAACTTTATTCTAAAGTATCATTTTAAATCTAGCAACAAGGCCCTACCATACAGCCTAGGGAATTATATGCAATGTCGTATAATATACCATGTCTGACTCTTTACAACCCCATGAACGGTAACCTACCAGGCTCCACAGTCCATGGGATTTTCCAGGCAAAAGTACTGGAGTGGGTTGCCATTTCCTTCTCCAGGGGATCTTCCCAACCCAGGGATCGAATCTGGGTCTCCTACATTGCGGACAGATGCTTTACCGTCTGAGCCACAGAAAATTCCATGGATGGAGGAGCCTGGTAGGCTACAGTCCATGGGGTCACAAAGAGTCAGACACGACTGAGCAATGTCAATGTCAATAATAAACCATAATGGAGAAGAATATGAAAAAGAATATATGCATATATACATATACATGTGGGCTTCCCTGGTAGCTCAGCTGGTAAAGAATCTGCCTGCATTGCAGGAGACCCCGGTTCAATTCCTGAGTCAGAAAGATCCCCTGAAGAAGGGATAGGCTACCCACTTCATTATTCTCAGGCTTCCCTGGTGATTCAGGCGGTAAAGAATCTGCCTGCAATGCAGGAGACCTGGGTTCAATCCCTGGGTTGGGAAGATCCCCTGGAGAAGGGCATGGCAACCCATTCCAGTATTCTTGCCTGGAGAATCCCATGGACAGAGGAGCCTGGCGGGCTACAGTCCACGGGGTCATGAACAGTCATACATGATGGAGCACCTAAGCCCAGCACAGCATGTACAGATACATGTAAAGCTTCATCTCTTTGTTGTACACTAGAAACTAACACAACTTTGTAAATCAACTATATATTAATTCAAGTATCATATTCTATCCTGTTTTTTTTTTAACTTTGATTTCTCAGTTAAGTTACTCAGACAGTGAAAGCCCTTCATTCAGACCACTTTTCATATTTGAAGACCTTCTTTGATCTTCCAATTTTATCTCCTGATCTATGACTACTTGTACAAATTTAGTGTTCAAGTTGACATACACCTTTTCTCTTTTCAAATTACTTAGCGATCAATAGTTCTTCTGTTAGCCACTATCAGTTCTTGCTACTGATCTCTGCTGAGAGTTTGTTATTTTTCAGATGGTTTTGTACTGTGCTTTGAAGGTACTGGTTTCCAAGCTGTGAACTACTGTATCTCTGCAGTGAGGAGTGATTTGTTTCTTATATGTCATGGTGCCTATTTATATGCTGTGAGGATGATCATTTAATTGATTCCCTCATTGACATGGGTTGCTTTAACTAAAGAAAAGTGTGCATTAAAGGTATACAGCAAATTAAGGCATAAATATCTGAAACAGTCAGCTAAGAGACAAATCTTGCTGAGTCTCAATTACCGTACTGCCTTATGTCAATACTTATCTTCTCAAGATATCGCAAAAGAAGCTGAGCTCTTCTCAGAAAGGACTTTGCAAGAAGGTGAATTGTAAGAAAACTGCATCTATGTATACTTGAATATAAGAAGCTAAAAAAAAAAAGTCTCTAAACCTAAATGATTAAAGAGTAGTATCTAAGGAAATATGGAGAAAGCCTACAATTTCTTAGACTGGTTAAGGGGTGCAACTGAACCCTTATCACTGTACTTCTTTTCAACCCAGTTACTGTGTGTAGATCCATAAAAAGAATGCTCTATTAAAGAGAGAAAAAGAATAGGACATTTCTTAAATAAGAAGTGAAAAAAATCACAGTCTGAGGAACAGTAATATAAGTTGACCTATTACTGCTAATGCATATATTCTTGGGGGAAAAAAAAGGAAAACATGGATCATTAATAGGCGTAAGAGTCAGAATATTGTCTTTATGTTTCATCCAACACTTTTCAAACCATGGAGACTTCTGGGACTCTCCTGAAGACTACAGACACTTATTTGTATACACATAAAATTTTTGCTTTCATTTTTAAGAATTTACCCCATAGTCCTATGAAAACCTTTGGTTCTCAGGATAGGAATAGCAAAGTTGATTATTTTGGTTCAGACATTTTCTATGCCCTTTAAAGGTAATGGCTCATTTAATCCTCACAAAAACACTATGAAAAAGCTATTATTTTTATAGCTCTTTTACAGGTGAGGAAGCTAAAGAGAGAAGTTTATACATATAAATCACAGAAATCCAGCTAGTGGAAGCAAGGCTGGACTTTGAATCCAGGCTACATGGCTCCAGAACACATATGCTGAATAAAGATGCTCTGTTATGTTCTAGAAAACACAGTAGCTTAAAAAATCAGGTAATAGCATTTTAGATCGAAAGAAACACAGAGATTATCTTTCCCAAACTCCTATTTTTTAAAAAAGAATTGACAGTTGAGTTCCAGGTAGCTAAACAATTAACTGAACTCAAAAGAGCTAGTTAGTGTTAGAGTCACAGGTTTCAAGTGAGAATATTCACCCAAAGCTCATTACAATGCATCATTAGCATCATTGTTATCATATTTATGGCAAGGAAACTGAGGCACACTCCTAAGAAGTACCGGAGCTATAGTCAAACTGAGATAGTCTGGTTCACAGTTAAAACCACTATATTGTTGTAACAAAGGAATGCCATTCCTTTATAGTCTGCTTGGTAAATACTTAGTATAATAAAGTTAATCATAAAAATTGGGAAATTATGATGTAATCAGTCTTATAAACTTTGTATACTATGGTTGGTTCTACTTTATAATCATTGAAATGTTCTCTAAACTTAAAGTAATGCTTGTAGTTTGTTGTAATTCATGCAAATCTAAATATAAGAATGGAAAAATCACCTATCCACAAACTGTTCAAAGTTCACACACTCATAGGAGTAAACCTTTTGCCAGTTGGACTCATGTCTTTTGTAATGACTAGGATTTAGTATTTGTAATGATAAAATGAAGAAAATAATTAAAGAAGACTTGTTTTTGACTCAGAAAATTCCTTGAAAACCGCAAACTCTTCTATTGTTTTGTGAAATATTATCTTTGTAAGAATCCAACTTGTTGCCACAGTTTCTAAACTTTTATAATTTTAAGTTATATTTTCCTCTACAAGTTCAACACAATTGTACCTAAGTGCAAAGAAGGGCATTAGTTTGGAAATTCAGTTCAGTTCAGTTCAGTTGCTCTGTCATGTCCGACTCTTTGCGACCCCATGAACCACAGCACTCCAGGCCTCCCTGTCCATCACCAACTCCTGGAGTCCACCCAAACCCATGTCCATCGAGTCAATGATGCCATCCAACCATCTCATCCTTTGTCGTCCCCTTCTCCTCCTGCCCTCAATCTTTCCCAACATCAGGGTCTTTTCCCATGAGTCAGCTCTTTGCATCAGGTGGCCAAAGTATTGGAGTTTCAGTTTCAGCATCAGTCCTACCAATGAACACCCAAGGACTGATCTCCTTTAGGATGGACTGGTTGGATCTCCCTGCAGTCCAAGGGACTCTCAAGAGTCTTCTCCAACACCACAGTTCAAAAGCATCAATTCTTCAGCTCTCAGCTTTCTTTATAGTCCAACTCTCACATCCATACATGACCACTGGAAAAACCATAGCCTTGACTAGACGGACCTTTGTTGACAAAGTAATGTCTCTGCTTTTTAGTATGCTGTCTAGGTTGGTCATAACTTTCCTTCCAAGGAGTAAGGGTCTTTTAATTTCATGGCTGCAGTCACCATCTGCAGTGATTTTGGAGCCCAGAGAAATAAAGTCTCTCACTGTTTCCAGGGTTTCCCCATCTATTTGCCATGAAGTGATGGGACTGGATGCCATGATCTTAGTTTTCTGAATGTTGAGCTTTAAGTCAACTTTTTCACTCTCCTCTTTCACTTTCATCAAGAGGCTCTTTAGTTCTTCTTCACTTTCTGCCATAGGGTGGTGTCATCTGCATAGTTTGGAAACTTTTTAACAATTATTTAATTTATATGCTAACCTAAATCCACATCTACTTAAATTATTTAAGTCAAGACATAGATCAAACTTAGCCATTGCCATTGTGCAGTGTGGAAAGTGTTCTCAGTGTGGTCCTGTGACAGATCTTAGAAAAGAAAGAAACACATATTTTTTTAAAATCCAATAGCATAATGAACTTGAAAAAAAAAGAAATCTTTCATTAGAAATCTTAGAAGATGCTGTCAATAACCACTTGTCATCAGTGTTAGCAACCTCAGGCTGAATAAAAATTGATTGTGGGACTGCATTTTCTGTGCTCTGCTCCTTGGATCATCCATTAGCATTGGCACCTGATTAACTCTCCAAACTGTCTTTTCTTTTGATTATATCCCAGAACTTCTTTTGTATTCTCAGTATTAATTTTCTGAAATCTGTCCTAAAAGACAGACTCTAATGCTCTTTCACAGACTGCAGAATTGTTCCTGTTTATGCTAGAAAAATCATTGGCCTTTGCTCTATTTATACTTTTTGGCTTGATCTCATAAACATTGGCTTAAGACTTCCATATTTGGTGAAAAGGGAATGAATGATTACTCTTTATTTCTTTTTTTTGTGCTTTCAGAATTTGGCACAAGGTATAAATGAATAGTCTCCTACTGACTGTTGTTGTTACAGTAACCCACTGGATTTCCTTAGGACATGCTTTCCCCATAAATCATCTTCTAGATGGATTTCAATCTATGCTAATACTTGGCCATGTATAAGAAAAACATGCTTGCATTAATGTTTAAATTGTGACTGATATGATAAGGAGAAAGATCAAGAGAGAAAAGGTAATATATTCTAAATAGAAGACTTTTGGGGGCTTTCCTGTGGCTCAGCAGTAAAGAATATGCCTGCTATTCAGGATACAAGGGTTTGATCCCTTCACTGGGAAGATCCCCGAAAAAGGAAATGGCAACCCACTCCTGTATTCTAGCCTGGGAAATCCCATGGACAGTGGAACCTGGCGGGCTGCAGTCCATGGGGTCACAAAAGAGTTGGCCAGGACTAGTGACTAAACCCACCAACCAATAAAAGACTTTTAGAAAAAGGTTGATACTTAACTTGAAGCCCCTGTATCAATTTATATTAAATTTAGATTTAAACAGTGCAATCAAATGTCTTAAATGAGGATACTCTATATATGGTCTGCTATTATGTATTTTATTCTATAGGACATGTTTACCTGCATATCTAGTATATTTCTCTGTAAGACAGAAAAAATCTAAATCTCTGTAACTTACAAGAATAGTCATTTATTTCTTAGTCCCATGTCTCCTTCAATCTTTGTATTGAATTCAGGTCAGTTCCACATATGTATCTCTCCTTTTGGGAACATAGTCTACATGAGGAATGATCTTCCACCAGCTAAGCAAATAATTGCCAGGAGAAGTGAAAATGCACCATGATTCTTTAGTCCCTAGCACAGAACTGATACACTGTCAGCTATACTTGTGTTTCATTGGTCAAGTCAAATCACATGACAAAACACATGTGGGTGAGGTAGGAAGTGTAATCCTCCTTAGGTTGACTTATGGCAAGCAAGGAAAGGAAAAAATGAATCATGAATAAATTCTCTGATTGCCTACCTGCTCACAAACTTTCAATGAAAATAAGTATATAGTTAGGAATAATCATTCTAGTCACTTATGTTATACTACATCTTTGCTTAAAATTGCACTTAATACTCTATGGCAGCCTTTTTGGCACCAGGACAGGTTTCATGAAAGAAACCTGGCTATTTCTCCACAGACCAAGAAGGGGTGGGGATGGTTTCAGGATGATTCAAGCACATTACATCAGTTGTACACTTTATTTCTAATCTAATGGCACTGCTGACCTGTCAGGAGGTACCAGTCTAAGGCTCAGAGGTTGGGAACCCCCGCTAGGATACGTCACCAAAATGAAGAGTTTGTAACTATGGTTATTTACTTTTTACAGACAAAAAACAGGCTTTGTGTTGCTTTGTTGTTGTTTAGTCTCTAAGTCGTGTCCAACTCTTTTGCAAACCCATGGACTGTGTTCCACCAGGCTCCTTTGCCCATGGGATTCTCCAGGCCAGAATACTAGAGTGGGTTGCCATTTCCTTCTCCAGGAATCTTCCCAACCCAGGGATCGAACCCTCATTTCCTGCTGGGTAGGCACATTCTTTACCACTGAACCACCTGCTTAAAGGATGCCTGAGGCAAAGTTAATACAGGATCAAATCAAGTAACTTAGGCCCAATACCCATATGGATTAGTTTGCATTACTCAAAAATCTGACTCAAACAAGTGCTCCTGCAGGTGGTTTATTTGCACAATAATCCCTGGTAGCACAAGAGAGAGATAGGCATAGTGAGTCAGGAAATGGAGAACAGATAATCTAAGAACTACTGTGGGCCTGAGGGAACATGGCCAACAATTGTTCTACTGGGATTTTATCCGTAGATTTCTGTCCCTCATTTGCTGAGGATTACACTTGGAGGAATTAGATCTCTGTCACTTCTGGGCTGCCCGGCAGATGGGTTTACCAAGTGCTCCTAGGATTAGGAAAAGCCCTAATGCAAAGATACAGAGAGATGTGAATGCTTGAGCTGGGAAGTCTTCAGCATCCACAGCATCTGTTGACATTCACAGATAAATTCAGGGCTGGGCCAAGGAAATAAAGCATGAGACATGAGCTATATCTACTCTATCATTTTCTTAACCTTTACAGTGCAAGTTTAGCAAATGTACCTTGTGATTTAAATATCCCTTTGTAATACACCCAGAAAAGGACCCCAGGTCTGTTTATAAAGCATCTCATTGACACAGACATTTGGAAATGACCACTGTGCGCATTTGGCTGATTGCTTTTCTGTTTCAAAAAGAACTGTTTTACAATGCATTAAGATAGGTAAAAATAAACCACAGAGTAATGTATTTTTAAAATTTTCTAGTAGATACATTGAGCACTTTAAAACTGACTAGGCTGCAGGATGAAAGCAGGCTTCTAGCTAGTGGTTCTGCAACAGTATCCAAGTATTTCATTCCACCTCTGAATTACATAAGAAACCTTGATCTATTTTTATTTATTTTTCCATAATTTGTCCATAATTATTATTTTTAATAAAATAAATGATCTTTTTCATGACATACTACTGTGTATTTCAAGTTTGCATACTAATTAATAGTAACTTCTTTTTACCCATTAAAAAGTCTACACATGTTTGTGATCAAACAAGATAATATATTTGAAATCACTTCGTAAATAATAACACACCACAAAGATATTTATTATTCCCATTATGGCTAAAATCATTTCATTCTTTGGGTCATGAGAGGCTGTAATTTATACTAATATAATTTTATACTCTTTCTTATCTTTCAAATCAAGGAGACTCTAATTACTGCACATTTATAAATACTTTTCTAGGTAGGAGTC
This sequence comes from Muntiacus reevesi, assembly GCF_963930625.1. Lineage (NCBI taxonomy): Eukaryota > Metazoa > Chordata > Mammalia > Artiodactyla > Cervidae > Muntiacus > Muntiacus reevesi. The sequence continues at coordinate 31,998,512 of NC_089271.1, read as the reverse complement.
ATATTAATAGTAAGATTTTCATACTGTTAATATGACTCCTACCTAGAAATTGTGTGTATGTTGCACGGTAATACAATTTATACAGACAGCCCACAAGAAGTCGTGGTATAACCAGCAATAAAGTTGTAAAGGTTTTCTCTCTTGATTTTTCTTTAAATTTTCACTATTAATATGCACCATAGATCTGTCACATTTCATCTTCACAATTCTGTACCAGGGTTTTTATTCTCATGATACAGATGATGTGTTTAGGCACAGACAGCATAAGTAACTTGCCTAAGGTCATACAGCTAGTGAGAAGTGGAGCTGGAGTTTTAAGCCAGGCTATTTAATGCTGGAACAAGCATGTTTAAGTATTGACCCTTACTGTAGCTGAGACATATTCTTGGTGTCAGAATGGAATTTGCACCACCTACCACATAGCACTCTCCTAACTCATGCTAACCTTTTGTATACTCTTGTAGTTCCAATTTTCTCTTTGTTACAATAGTAATAGCTTCATTGTTATTAGGCCCATCTCATGGTAAATTCTACAACCATATAAAAATAGTTCTGCAATTTTTGCATTGAGTTTTCAATATGTATGGTATTATTGGTTATTTTATGAATATGCAGTGGTGTGGTTATGTAAGGTTCTGACCATAACTCCAGTTTGCTAATATACCTTAAATTCTATGATTAAGTGCCAGCATATGGGAGGGAACTTTTATGTAATATGAGCTGACACAGTTGTTCAAATTATTATCTGAACCCATCAACTCCCTACCATAAAAAGTAGTTGACCTACATGAGAAAGAAGTAACATTTTCAGGGGAGGTAAAGGGCCAGACATGTCATCTGTAGCATCTTACATTGTGTTAGAAGCCACAACAGTCAAGAGGAAGTAAAGAGCAATTTCATTATATTTCAGAATGTAATTCACCTAGAAAAATCAAGGCAAATTTTTTGCAATAAATATTCTCTATTTTTCATTCCATATAGTGATGAAAATCAGTGCTTCAGTCCAAATACCAAATTATGAGAGAAGATATTGAAACATGATTTTATATCTAGTGGGTGCTCAATGGATATTTTTGGAAATGAAGACAGAAAGTGTATAATTAACAGAGCAGTTTGAGCAGTATGGCAAAGTGGCAAGAAAAATAAAATATTGGCCCGGGACTCATTAGATGTAGAATTTAATTATGGAACAGTTAATCATTTGATTTGTTCAACCAGTTCTTATTAAGAACCTATTTCTGCTTGAAGGTACCATGTTGAACGCCAGGTGTTAAAAAGACATAATGATCCTCCATTCTAAGTGTGGTCACATATAGAGGGTGATGGGTGGTGTGTAAGATGCTATATAGAAGAGTGTAAACTATTTACAGGGCTTCCTTGGTGGCTCAGAGGGTTAAAGCGTCTGCCTGCAATGTGGGAGACCTGGGTTTGATCCCTGGGTTGGGAAGATCCCCTGGAGAAGGGAATGGCAACCCACTCCAGTATTCTTGACTGGAAAATCCCATGAATGGAGAAGCCTGGTGGGCTACATACAGTCCATGGGCTCACAAAGAGTCGGACATGACTGAGCGACTCCACTTCAAACTATTTACTATACTAATAATATAGTTTGAAAATACTAGAGTACATATATATCAGAAGAATTGATTGATGACTTCTTCCAAGGAGATAAGGCTGATTATGAAAGTTCTTTACATTTGAATTTGATCTTAAGAGTGAGAGTTCTTAGATCACATTCCAAGGACTGCATGCACAAGGGACTATAATGAGAAAGTGTGTGGCTTATTCACAGAGACATTTGGCATGTGTGGCTAGGGTAGACCTGGTAGGTATGTGTGCAGAGGGGTAAAGGGTGTGTGTGTGTGTGTGTGTGTGTGTGTGTGTGTGTGTGTGTGTGAGTGCCAACAGGCATGATAAATATTAAATTTAGAAAGGCATTTGGAGTCAGATTGTGAAAGCCCTTGTATCTGGCTTCTAACCTCAGGATAAGCATTTTTCAAACTTGCATATTAACTCACGAGTTACTTATTTCATTACTAGATGGATGATGGTGCCATTAATTGGCAGGAGGAGTTGGATATGTGAATTTATTTGGGAAGATGAATGATATTGTTAAAGTTCCTGCAGGACATCTAGATAGAGGTATAAACTGGAGTCAGCTATGTCAGTGTGAAGAGCAGGACATTAATCAAAATGAAAAATATAGCTTTAGGTATCATCAGTATCAATATATAGTGGTGGTTGGGGAGGGAGAGAGGAAGTCACTTTGCTTAGGAAGAATAAGCATAGTAGAACAAGACAAGAAGAGACAAAAGATAGGTAGGACCCTGGGAGAATGCCAACATTGTCAGGGTGAATGGCGAACAGGTCACTGGAACAGATTAGCAGACAGCCCTTGTATTGGAGGGAGAACCAGGAATCAATGATATTTCAGAAGATCAGAAAGCTTGTCCACTCTTTCTAGTAATATCATTCACTAGAGAGATGGATAGGGAAGCCTGGTGTGCTGTGGTCAGTGGGGTGGCAAAGAGCTGGACACGACTGAACAACTGAACTGATAGGGATTCCAGTTAGTACCTTCCAGTTGGCTTGTAACTCCTACATTTTCTTTTCAACTCAGATTTCTCTCTTGCACTTTAGGTTCCAGTATGTAACTACCTACCACCTATATCCTTCTTGTCCCAAAACACTCCAAACTCATTATCCCAGTTATTCCCATATTCTCATTATATATACAGACCCAGGGCTCTTCCTGAGCACTCTGGACTCCAATTTGAGTAATTTAACATCATTGGCTCTACCTCTCCCAAATTCCCTACCTCCACCTCTAATTAATGATTAGTTCTTATCAGTCATACCTATGAGTTCCCTGTTGGCCTAGTGGTTAGGATTCCGGGGCTTTCACTGTCATGATCTGGCTTGATCCTTGGTTGGGGAACTGATATCCCACAAGCTGCATGGTGTGGCCAAAAAAAAAAAAAAATAGAAGTGATCTTATCACTGCTGCTGCTGCTGCTAAGTCGCTTCAGTCGTGTCCGACTCTCTGCAACCCCATAGACGGCAGCCCACCAGGCTCCCCCGTCCCTGGGATTCTCCAGGCAAGAACACTGGAGTGGGTTGCCATTGCCTTCTCCAATTGTTGTTCAGTTGGTCAGTCATGTCTGACTCTTTGTGACCCCATGGACTGCAGCACGCCAGGCTCCTCCATCCTTCACTAGCTCCTGGAGTTTGCTTACATTCACGTCCATTGAGTCAGTGATGACTCCAGTAACCTCTCCTGACATATTGTCCATACTGGGAAATAATTTCTAAAAGCAAACCTATACTGCCATCCCCCTACTTCAATTCTGGTTCAGTTTCTAACTGCCTTCTAGCTAAAGTTTAAGGCTCTTTATAAATAGGCTGATTGTTTATCTTTTTCTTAGACTCATCTCTGCCACTTTCGTCCTCCTCTTTCTCTAGTTCCAGAAAAGGACCACACACTCTCTCTTACATACAAATAGCTGCACCTGCTCTTTTTATTGTCATGAGTTCTTTTCCACCTTGTATGCTTCTATAATCTTTTTTTTTTCTTTGCTTCTGTACACTTGATTGGGCTTCCCTGGAAGCTCAATAGGTAAAGAATCCACCTGCAATGCAGGAGATGCAGGTTCAGTCCCTGGATCAGGAAGATCCCCTGGAGAAGGGAATGGCAACCCATGCTGGTATTCTTGCCTGGGAAATCCCATGGACAGAGGAGCCTGGTGGGCCACCCCCATGGGGTCACAAAGAGTCAGACACGGCTTAGTGACTAAACCACCATACTCTTGATTAACATTCAGAACTCAGCCGAGATGTCACTTCATCACGGAGGCACTGGGTTTGTCAAGTTAGTTCCCTTCCTAGAGGCTTATGACAAAGCTCTACATTTTCTGTATTTGGGAACTTATTGGTGTATCTACTATCTCTTCATTTTAGGGTATGTTTCTCTCACTACATTGTAAGACCAAAGGGTAAGAACTTAATTCTTTTACACAGTTGAATTTCTACCACCTAGCAGGTGTCAGTATGAATGTGTCATTTCAATGGATAGTCTTAAAGAGGAAAGGCAGTAATAGTTTCCTCTGGATGCTATAAAAATGACCACAAATGTAGCCGCTTAAAACAACACAAATTTATAATCAAACAGTTCTTCAGAACTTCAGGTCAGAAGTTTGAAATTGGCCTCGTTGGGCTGACATGAAGGGTCAGCAGAGCCATGTGCCTTCTGGCAGCTCCTGGGGAGAATCTGTTTCCTTGACTTTTCCATTTTCTAGAGGCTGTTCATGTTCTTTAGCTCATGGCCCTCTTCCTCTATCTTCAAAACCATCAACATCGAGCCAAGTCTCTCTGCCATCTCTCGGGTTTGCTCTCTTGGGCCTCTCTCTCCCCCTTTTAAGGACACTCGTCATTATTCTGGGCCCACCCAGATAACCCAAGATAATCTCGCTGTCCAGTATGAGCTGGTTCGCACATCTAATTCCATCTGCAACCATAATTCTCTTTTAAAATAATTTATATTTAGCCTATTTTAAAACAATTAAATTTTAACAAAACTTATTCACAGATTCTGGGAACTAAGATGTGGACATCTTTGGAGGACCATAATTCTCTCTACAAGTTAACAGAATCAGTATCTGTACAGAAGAAAAATGAGAAGAGTTCTGATACCTTTATTGAGCCCTACTATGTCACACTTTCAATGCTTATCGCTTGGGAAGACAGTTATAACCCAGATAATCACTGTCTTGGAAATTAGAAAGGATATAGGCAATGTTAATAAGAAAATCTTTTATAGGATGATGAACAATGGAAACTGTATTACACTGACTGTCCAGTGAGTGCGGAATAAGGAAACATTTTTGACACTGGTTTTTCTTTTCTTTGTATAGTAATTTAATTATTTTAGACCACCTCATTAAAATGACCGTGAATGTCACCTTCAGCCCAATGTTCTATAATCCTGTGATCAAAAGCTTTTACTCAGATTTAATGGAAGCATTTTTCATGCCAATTTCCATTCTACTCTCCTCCACTTTGCATTGCCATTTTGTAGCATTAATAACATGGTAAACCCATTTTCTAAATATGTCCTGAGTTTGTAGCCTTCCTTCATAATGTTCCACAGTGTCACATAATCCTATCTAATGTTTACCATTAGTCTTCTGCATTTCTCATTTCCTTTTTTCTCATTTTTGGTGGAAGCAGAGAATGGACTGACTCCAATAGCTCTTCCATATTGCTTAATAGTCCTCTCTTTAAGGTGAAATAAACTCATGTCCCTTCATTTTTCTTCCCTATGTGCATTTCTAAATTGTTTTCAACTTTAATGTTTCCTTCTCCTCCTAAACTTCTATTTTCTGGGTAACTTAAGAGATGAGACTCTTCAGTTAACATTAACTAGCACCCAAGGAAGTATTGGTAACACTTAAAAAAACTATTTTCCTAGCAAAGATTGTGATTAACTGCCCTGTGAAATAAGGATAATTTCTGATATTCTTATGACTGGGTGGGTTTTTCCCCCCATTTTTTAAAATAATTTCACTCATGTTGTCTCATGTAATAGCATAAGGGATCATGTCGTGGAGACTACCCATAATCTTACTCCCAGCTCTCCTTGTAATTTCATCCCATTCTGCTCCCTTCTTCCATTTTTAGAGTGTAGGAGAATTGCATATAATGGAGAGCATGAGCTTTTATAATGGAGAGCATGAGCTTTTTGTTTCCTATTTCCCTGCCTTTGCCCTTGGTATCTTCTCAATAAGATTCATCCCTGCCTTTGCACCTTTTCTTCTTTCCTTATTTTTGCTCATCTTTCTAGGTTAAACCTAGCCATCACCTCCCAGAAAATGTCTTCCCTAATATCCATGTGGCTACATAATGTCCCTTTCTTTGTGCTCCCAAAGTACCCTTTGAATATATGTACACTTAATTATGCAAAAAGTTTAATATTTACCCATCATATGTCATTTTCTACTATGCTGTGAACTTTGGTAAAAAAGGAGTCTTGTTTATCTTCTTGATAATTGGTACAGTGACCAGCATATACTAAGCATTCTGTATATAATATTTTCTATACATTATTGCATAAATAAATGGATTCATGACATCTTAACAGCAGTTCCATGAGTGAAAAAGCAATGAATGTCCTCAATTCACAGGTAAAGGCCACCAAACTAATAAGTTCTACAATGGAAATTGAGACCTAGTGCCTTAATTTTACGTTCTCTGTTTCCCCAGTATCATTTTTGTGCAGTAACTCACTCTTGTGAATCACTAAGGTCACAATTTAATTATCCCACTTTTATAGGGGATTGAGGGTATCAGGGATATCAAAGTTAACAGTGGGGTGAAAGGTCTTTATGCTAATCGTAAAAAATATGAAAGAACAGATCTATTGAATAAAAAGATTTTATTAGAAAGGGTTAATTGATTCTGAGGTGAAATATAGTTTTTGTGTATGGCATAAAGCTCATTTTATATGGGTTTTCCCCACAGAGAGAATAAAATAGAATGTTGGTCACTTTTTATAATATAGGAACTAGTAGTTCTTCATTCTTTGATATCTCCACAGAACAGTTGTCACGTAAATTTTTCTAAGAGGGATTTTCTTCCTTGCTTCTCACATTGTTATTCTCAGGCATATTTGTATTAGTAGCAGAAAATCACTCATAAACAAACCCTAGAGGCAATGAAATAAAATATGTGTTTCTTGAAATGATTAAACAGGAGTATATAGTCACTTCCTGATAAAAGAGTTTTCACTTGATTCTTTTCTTGTCTTTCTTGATGATTTCATGTTAATATCTCCTACTATAGTTTGTGTATCTACAACAACATATACTCGTATCAAAATAGTCTCTATAAGCTCGGTAACAATTTATGTATATAGGTTTATATGTGTCGACTTTAACTATGAATGTATAGGTAATCATGCTTAAAATGGTCAAATTTTAAGTAATATGAGAAATTATAGTAGAAATAGATTTAACTATGCTGTGCTGGGCTTGATCACTCAGTCATGTCCAACTCTTTGCGACCCCATGGACTATAGCCCACCAGGCTCCTCTGTCCATGGGATTCTCCAGGTAAGAATACTGGAGTGGGTCGCCATGCCCTCCTTCAGGGGATCTTCCCAAGCCAGGGATCAAACCCAGGTCTCCCACATTGCGGGTGGATTCTTTACCACCTAAGCCACCAGGGAAGGCCAAGAATACTGGAGTGGGTGGCCTATCCCTTCTCCAGGGGATCTTCCTGACATAGGTGTTGAACCGGGCTCTCCTGCATTGCAGGCAGATTTTTTTACCAGCTGAGCTATCAAGGAAGCCCAGATTTAACTATATACAAGTATAAAGTTTTAGCATAATAAGAATGAAACAAAAATCGAAAAAAAAGACCACTTGGGAACATATATTTGTTCATTGACTAAGTGTAAGTAGCTTAATTTACAATAGTGATTTTTAACTTGGATTTCATGGTATTAGGAATCTTTGGCAGGGAGGTCAGTTAACCTCATGAACCTGTATGTAAATATGTATGTATAGGCATTTTTTTCTACAGAAAAGGATTATTATTTTTTTATCAGATGATCAAATGGAATCCATGACTTGAAATGTTTAAAAGCTACTAATATATGACCTCATTCTAATGAATTTTAATTTATCAAGTGCTTGATAGATACATGAGCAGAGAATATAAACAAGTATTTTGGGAAAAGTAGAAACATATAGAATAAATAAATGTATAAATTGTGTTCTACTTCATTAGTAATCAAGCAGATTCAAATTATAGCAAGCATCAACTATCTCTTTATATCTAATAAAACCACATTTGTCCAAAAATACAAGCAAAAAATCTGCTATCAATAGCATAAACTCACTCTGATACCACTAAAAATTGGTATGACCATTGGGAAAGCAATATGACATTATTTAGTAAAAACCATAAAATTTTCGATAATGTTGACTCAGTAATTTCTTCTAAGACTGTTATACAGCAGAAGTTGGAAAATAATTCATGAAAATGTTCATTATGATGGAATCTCTAATAACAAACAAAAGGAAAAACTACCCCATATGATGTTTATGGCAAAATAAGTAAAAAAAAAAAAAAAAAAACAGAATATTATTGTGGCTAAGTAAAATTCATGTTTTGGGAGGACTGTAATGTGCAGACACATAACTTTTGGTGATCCTAGTATGTTAAAATATTTTCGTCATACTAATATATGACAAAAATTGAAACAACAAATATTAATTAGCAAATATAAGACCATTATTATATAAAATATTAACAAATCATACGGTATCATTAAATGGTTCAGTTTTCACTTCTAGGTAAACACATGTAGACATGCAGGTTGTTCACTCTAAAATTCCAGGATGTCATTCACATAGGTTACAACATACATGGAACATGCTGGGTTGTTCAAAACAAGGCTCTAAATTCATGACTATTTTTTATTTGTGTTAATATGTTCACCTTTTATGACTCTGATCACCTTGTAGCATTCCATATTATCTATACAGTCGTAATGTAACATGGTCACTGTGAAAAGCCATGGACTTTGATTCAAATAAACTATAGCAGCTCATCTCTGTCACTTATCAGTTTTATTCTTTCTGAGCTTGTAGTTTTAAAGTATAAAATGGTAAATTACATATGGGCTAATTGAAATAGTGTATGTAAAACAGCCTTGTAAACAATAAGATAGTAATGTTATATCTTATAATAATGATAAAATTAGTATTATTAATATTTGTCATTTTATTTTTTTATTTTTAATTTTTTTTTAAATTTTTTTATTAGTTGGAGGCTAATTACTTCACAACATTTCAGTGGGTTTTGTCATACATTGATATGAATCAGCCATAGAGTTACACATATTCCCCATCCCGATCCCCCCTCCCACCTCCCTCTCCACCCGACTCCTCTGGGTCCTCCCAGTGCACCAGGCCCGAGCACTTGTCTCATGCATCCCACCTGGGCTGGTGATCTGTTTCACCACAGATAATATACATGCTGTTCTTTCGAAACATCCCACCCTCACCTTCTCCCACAGAGTTCAAAAGTCTGTTCTGTACTTCTGTCATATTAAAGAAAATATGTTACTATACCAAAAGAAAACATTAGCAGGTAATTCATGGAAGGCATATTTTTCTTGCATTAAAAGCAAAAGAGGTACAAGAGTACATTTAGTGAAGATGTTTATATGGTGAAGCTCACATTTAGTGCTTTTTACACAGCAAATGCATATTTTGCACATAATGTCAAGGTTTCCCTTCTGCCTTCAAGGCCTATCTAAAAATTGTTCTTTGTACCTATAATCAAAAACAATAAAAATATTGCTTCACTACCCACTTTTCATTTAAAAGCATCTGGAACAAATCTCTTCAAAATACCCTCATGTTCAGCTTTTGGTGAAGATGTTTGGGTATGTTTTAAAAACCTCTGGATGAATGCTTTCAAATGACTCATTCATTCTCCCATGTCTGACAGATAGGATATATATGAACATGTAGGAAAAATAAGTAGAATTGCAAATAAGGTTACTAACTTTTGTGAATATATGTGTATGCCTGTACAGACCTGTACATACCTGTCTTTCTTTATAGCAAGTCAGTGAAAAGGGTTAAATCTTGACCATCTGAAGTTCTGTTTATTATTATTATTATTATAAAGAGTAGTATTAGATTTATGGCAGTAATATTCAAAAGAGGCTAGATTAGGTTTAAAAGCTATTAGTATCTATTTTTATTTATTCACACTTGTCAACAAAGGAAAGATTTCTATGTTATAGCTATCATGTGTCCTCTACTGTGTGAATAATGTTGGTATTTGACCATACACAGTAGCTTGTGGGAGTAACACAAATAAGGAGGGAGAATTTTGTGATGCTAAGTAACATTTTCTCATCTAGGAAAATGATTTTAGGTTTATTATTTTTCCACTATTCTCTTTTATATTGCTTAAGAATATCTACTTATGGATTAATAATACTCTTTAAAGAGAAACAGACATTCTTAATGCATAGATATGTGTGTCATAGGAAAGTGATTGTTTACTGTGTATCATCTGTTTTCAGAAGCAGTGGAGATTGACTACTGAAAAATAATATGAGAGCAAATGAGGTTATTTCCTGAGGGCATTTCAATAAGGGTTCTTTTGACCCATGTAAATAAAATATGAAATGTTTCAATTTTAAGTCTCTCTCACATACACTGATTTATTCAACATTGACTAATATGATTGCATATACAGTAATTTCAAGATAAGCTTCAGCATCAAAAAAGCATTTTAATAAATCACAATTGATGATTTTCCTGTCCATTGGACTCAATACTAACTTCCGGCTTTGGAAAAAGAGATAATTTTTAGAAGCTTGAATTCTGCGAAGCTCTTTCTTAATAATTTTCCACCCTAATCTCTTGGTGTAAGAAGTCCTTGGGGATTTTTCCTTTGAGTATATTTGTATACATAATCCATGAAGAGTATCATTTGCATTTTGATTTGAAATTTGCTGACTTTTAGATGAAGAGAAGTGCTAGAAATGTTGTAGTTTTACGATCCCCCTTCCTCTAATGCATTCACATATTGATCAAATATTTTCTGAGCTCTTAATTTGTGCAGACAATATGCTAGGTTCTGGGGTACAGAGATAAGAAAGCCATGCTCCTGATCATCAGGAAACCTCTCCTATAATGGGAAAAAGCTATGTTAGGGGCCTGTGTTAGAGTATGCAGGTATTACAAAGGAGGGAAAAATAATTTCCTGATGGACTGGGAATGGGGCAAGAGGAAAAAGCTCAGGAATAGTTTCTGGGAAGAAATAACAGACAATTATTTCTTTTGATTCTACTGGAGCATCTACTCATGATAGTTGCTTTGTTGGTGTTTAGTCACTAAGTCGTATCCACCTTTTTTGTGACCCCAGGGATTGTCACCACCTGGCTCCTCTGTCCATGGGATTTCCCAGGCAAGGATACTGGAGTGGGTGGCCATTTCCTTCTGCAAGGGATCTTCCAGACTCAGGGTTCGAACCCACATCTCCTGCATTGGCAATTAGATTCTTAACCACTGAGTCACCAGGGTAGCACCACTATTAATAAATTGTCTCTTTTTAAATGCTTTTATGTAGTATTTGAATGAATATGGACTTGACTGTATCAATTATTTTTCAGATTTCATTTTAGTTTGGATGCTCAGTAACAACATCACTCATGTTCGATTTCATTATCAGTGAATTTGCTACTAAATATACAATAACACTAATGTATATTAACAGAAAGTTATTTCGGTTGTAAAATATGAGTGATATCCAAAGTTGCTTCTTAATGATATCTCTTTTTCTTTTTCCTTTTTACATTGTAGATGAAAGAGAAGATGTTCAAAAGAAAACATTCACAAAATGGATAAATGCACAATTTTCTAAGGTAAGGATATTTTGTTGCTCCTCTATTGAAACATGATGCTGATTTTTCAAAATGAACTGTGTATGTGTGTGATTTACATGTCCATATTGTTTTCCTCATAGTCTGTTTTAGCTGTGCAAATCTGGGAATATTATATTGACTTTTAATTAAGGAAGAAACAACAGAATATGTGATAAAGAGAAATTATTTAATTTAATAAAACATCTCTTTGATTCTTCTTCATAATATTAGTTTCTTTAACAACATAAGTCACCAGAGGATTTTTTCAGCAATCTTCATCAAGTAGCTGGTATATATCATACACTAGAAGAAGATAGGAGAAATCTTTATTGTTCTGAAAACAATCATTTTATTGGTCCTTCTTGATCTTTACAAAGTACAGGAAAAATGAATAGGCTATTTGGCCCCAATGATAAGTTTCTTCTCTTTTTATGCAGACATCAATCCATACTCCTAATATTTATTTATTTTGCAAATGCAACTAACTCGTGATCAATAGCACAATTCTAGATAATTTTTACATGAACACAGAGTAAAATATTCTTACCTTGAAAGCTACCATTAAGAGTGAAATATAAGGGGTTTGTTGTGGGTTTCAAGGTTAGAAAGACTTGATTTACATTTAATAATTGTGGATTGGGCAAATCAGTCAAATGTTTTGTAAGTCAGTTTCCTCATCCTTTTATTGTGTGTGTGTGTGTGTGTGCATGCCTGTATAATCAGTCAAATACAGATAACAGAAGTATAAAACTAATAAAATATGGCTCCTATATGCAAGGCTTTAAGAGAAGTAAAATAGTAATAATGGTTATTTTGCATGTTACTGTGATGATTAAAAGAGGCACATTGTGTGAGAATTTCTAGCACAATGCCTGACACCCTTAATATTTAGAAATTACTCTTTTCTTGAGCCTGTCTCACTTTGTGAAAATCTTGGCAGTAGATCCAAAAAATCTACTGGGAGATGCAGTCTAAAAAGTGTTCCCTTTACTACTTCAAAAAGCTTTAGAGTATCATCCATTCTTTGTGGTATTTGACAACAGAATTGCACCAGGTGCTCTTTAGTATATTGGCAAGAAGTAAAGTTACTGAATTTTAACTAATCAAATTTCATTTATATTTATTTGCTGAGGTATTTAATAAGTAGCTATTACAGAACTTTAATAAACAGAGGAATGAAATATGTTTTAAAAATCTCAACTTTTTTTAAGTGGCATGCAAATAATATAAAAAGAAAATTATAATAATACAAATGAAAAATAAACTCAGAAATATTTAGGATAGGAACTCATAATTCTGAGAATATTTATCAGATAGCTGTGTCTGGTTTAATTACTGTATCTAGTAGCCTCACTGAAATTTTCTTAATTTCAGAACTTTGTGGCAGACAATAGATAAAAGCTTTCAAACAAATCTATCAACAAATCAAAAGTATAAAGAGATTTTTTTCATAATAATAATGTATGTAATAATAATAATAACTACTCTGAATGTTTGAATTAAACTAATTAGTTATTTTAATAAGGGGTGTAAACATGATAGACATTGTGAATTCTCATTCCCACGAATCTAAATAGATCATCAGTCTCTGTACATTGACATTTCTAAGTGTTGTTTACCATAATGCATGTGCTAATAAACAAATATAGTTTGATATCTTATATTCTGTAAAATATTGTGAGCACTGTCTTAGGCACTCCCTATCCTAAGGAGCCCTCATATCTTAAAAGCTGTGGAATAATCACACCCATGAGTGTGTTTACTGTTTTTTTGAAACTAGCCCGCCCCCAAATTCAACTCCCACTTACTTCATTTATTTTATAAGTGCTCTCCCTGAACCTATTAAAGTTGGATCAGGAGAGTCACCATTCTTTTAAATGTCTGAGCTTCATATTTGGGCATATCTTAGGTATCAGGATTATAAATAAATATATTAACAAAAATAGAAGGAAGCTATTTAGGGATAAAATTTATATGAGAGTGTGTGTGTGTGTGTGTGTGTATTGATTTTTCATTTAGAGATCTGAAAGATATTTTCCATGTTACCTGGTTTCTTTCTTGCTGTGACTTCAGGTTGGATGACTAAATTTTATCTCGATGCTTTTGAAGATAATGAGAAGAGAAAGCTAATTGATTCAGTTTAAGCTACTCGGTGGTACCAAAAGATAAACATAGCTGTGAGATATGTCATTTGACATATATTTATTTCACTGCTACCAGAAATTGAGCAGAAGTCTAGGCCTGTAGGAGGCACCAAATTAGTTTAAAGTTGAATTTTCTGATCTCATGGAACATACATATTTGGGAGATGTTGGATAATTGCTAAATGGAGTAGCACTAAGTAGTCTCTAGGTAGTCAGAAAAAGCAGTACTGAGTTAGAGTGAATCCAGAAAGCTTTAGGAAGCATGCTCTACTGATTGACTCTAAAGGAAGGAACAGCAGAGAGCAATGCAAGAATGTGTGTTTTCTTTATAATCCCGTTGATCATTACTAGTACACCAAATATGTATAATAAATACATTTGGTCAGTAGTACAGATAATTAAGTATATACTAAATTTAAGAGAAGTGGACATTCTGAGTGAAAAAAAAAAAGCTGAGGAAGGCTTCAAAAAGACAGAAAAAGCAGTGAAACAGTATCATCTGTCTTTGTGGTACATTGGACAGAGAGAAACACATACAACAACAATAAAGATGAATATGATGAGGTAAAAGGTTTATCAGTGAGACATATATACACATATACACCTTTGTATAATACCTGTAAAGTATAGGGAGACAGCAAAGTAGTTTCTGGTTATTTTGTAAAGCTACAGTTTAAGGGGAAAATGTGATTAAATATAACCTTATCATTTTGTGTCATTTGAAGCTTAAAGTATCTTTGTAGTAAATCCAACTGATTTTTTTTATTTTTCCAGTTCCATTTTAAAATAGGCCCTATCTCTTTTTCAAAATAAGTCTTCTATTAACCTTCAATTCCCCAAATTTTTACTAGAATGTGATTTATCACATCTATTCTATAAAGATAAGCAAACAATATTTATCACCACATAAACACAAAGTCATTGCTAGCTAAGATTAATTCAAGGTAAATGTTTTCGTTTTATAATTTATAGCTATTTTATAATCCTAAAAAATGTTTAGTATTTACTGTACCACAAATATAATTCACATTATAAAAATCTTGCACATTCACACAAGTTCTTTCAAAAAATCATTTAAGGAAAGTACACTTTTGAAATCATGACCACCAATACTTTTGTCATAAAACTTGCTTGATGTTTGCATTAGAGGAAAAAGCAATTTGTGGGGTAAAATATTTACTACTAGATCAATTGAAAGATTTAAACCATCTATCAGTGAGTTATATGATGGGTTTGATCTGATGCTGGATTTAGCGATTAACTTCTTTCCATCTTCTAACTTCACTTTCTGTAATTTTTCCAAAAGTAGTAGACAACTTTGTATTAGACTTATATGAAGTAAAACTGTGTAATTGATTTTGTCTGTGAACTTCTCAAAGGTTTATAATATGATAATGTCTTCATTGCCACAATGTATGTGCTTGTATGTTTAGTCACTAAGTCCTGTCCAACTCTTTGCAACCCCGTGGACTGTAGCCTGCCAGGCTCCTCTGTCCATGGGATTTCCCAGGCAAGAACACTGGAATGGGTTGCCATTCCCTTCTCCAGGGGATCTTCCCAACCCAGGGACTGAACTCATGTCTTCTGCATGGCAGGAGGATTCTTTACTCCTGAGCCAGAAGAGAAAGCCCATGCAATGTATATGCCTATGCCAAAAACACCAGATACACCCTCTCATGATAACAATGACATGAGATACAATCAACTGAAGCAACATATTTTCCCAAGAATTCACCATAATTTACCATCTTGCCAGCGTCATGAGCATGATATAATACAAATTCACACTAAAATTGTGAATCAGTAAACAAGGCTTCTTTACATAGCTTTGTACCATGGAGCCTTAGGAGAAATCACTATATCCACACTTGAAGACATTTCAGAAAGGTACACCTAAAGTTCAAATTCTCTGAGTCTTGTTTTCCTTATATGTATAGTTCTGCTTTATGTGAAAACATATAATATTGTAAAGTAAAATAATAAATAAATTAATAAAAATGGTATAAATAGAAAACAAAATATTGCCAGTTTTGCTATCAGGTAATATATTTTCTGAATTCAATGAATAGTATCTTTAGGCACTTCTTTGGATGCCTGCTCATTTCTTTCTTGAGGATGGTTTTGGCTACTCTCTTTGGATGGAACAGAGAGAATAGAACATATATTTATATTTCATCATCTTGCCACACTCTCTATGCCAATCCATGCCCTCAGTACACACACACACACACACACACACACACACAAACACAAACATGCAGGCACACACAGTAAGCATATTATATATTTTAAATGAGTTGAACAGTTTCATTATATAAAAGGAGGATTATATATATATATATACTGAGGCATAGGGGATAAACATTGTTTCAGTGCAAGAGATAACAATTTGTATGTACCTTCCACTATGTCAGTTCTAAACATCTATGTACTAACAAGTTTATATATATCCACAGTACAAGAGGGGCTTCCTTGGTGGCTCAGTCAGTAAAGAATCTGCCTGCAATGCAGGAGACCTGGGTTCAATCCCTCAGTTGGGAAGATCCCCAGGAGAAGGAAATGGCAACCCATTTCAGTACTCTTACCTGGAGAATCCCATGGACAGAGGAGCCTGGCGGGCTATAGTCCAATGGGTCACAAGAATAGGACATGACTTGATATGACTTATTAGGACTAAACCACCACCTTGTACAAGGGGTCTGACTTTCAGAAGTAATAGAGCAGAGCTGCTGTGTCATGGAAGATTCACCATAAATATGAACAGACACAAACCAATCTGCTCCTGGCTTTCTGTTTCTCCCTCCTAGTTGGTATCAGGAAGAATTAGGTCACTAGGGAGATTGAGGAGCAGTGAACTAAGTCTCTGGATCATGATAATAAGCCCATATAAATCTTTGGTAGCACTTTGAATTATTCCATATGATTGTTTTGGAGAGATGAATATTGGTATAGGAGACTATAGAAGTCCTCATTTCAGAAATAGTGAAGAATAGGAACTTTTTGGTTCCCATATATCCTTATGTTAATAATGCTCTTGAGATATGCTTTCATGGTTAGTTGCTGTACTGACCTCATGAGATAAATATTCAGGATGAGCTAATGAGATTTAGGTGGCTTACTTAAGGTAAAGGGAAGGGATGAAGCTGGAAGCCAGGAAACTGGACTTTAAACCCCATGATATTTCCATATTTGTTACTATTGTGACAACTACTCCATCTACAAAATGCTGCATTTTTCTTGGGACATGTCACACAATTGATAGGTTTTATGAGACATAGAAAAGGATTTTGAGTTCATTGAAAATTTGAGAAGTTATTTAATGCTTGCAATACCAACAGGAACTTTAGCCTATCTTTGGATGTTTAATAACCCCAAAACTCAATCAATGTTTAATTGATTCTTTCCAAGTGATTTCTAATACATTAAATTTTAAACCTTATACGTGTTATATTTTAGTGAGTGACATAATCTAATTTTTAATATCATCAGTAAATTGTGGATACTGTTACTTATTAATATTGATTTTTAATTCCATTAGACATTAGCAAATTATTATGTGTAAGAAATAATTTAAATATTGATTTAAAATAATTTGGTGAGAAATGCAAGATATTGATTGCTTTACTGGCATGTGGGCTCCGTGACATCTACACAAAATGTTAAGATGACTTCGAGAATGATGTGTCTAGTGTTTGCAATAGAGATGATTATGCTAATGGTCTAATCCATTGAGAACCATTCCTTTGAATGTTTTCCCGAATCTAATCTTTGCAAAGTACCCAAGTAACAAAGGATATCATTCAGTTAATGAAAGGAAAATTAGACTGTGATCATTCTCACTGTTTTCAATGAAAGACAAATAATTTATTGTTTATGTTGCACATCTTTCTTAGAAATATGTTATTCTTTATCAATCCACTGTTACTGAGCTCTTAATAATTCTAGCTAGTGTTAGAAGGTATACATGTTTTGCTCTATGTTCTGAACTATCTTATGACAGAAATGAAGTTGTTGATTGCAAAACCTACATAGTATGGAATGGTTTCAGTGGCAAGCATATTTAACTGTCAAATGTAAATACTTATCAATTAGCATGACTGTTGCTGGCAAAAAACAATTCTCTGTAGCTGATAGGCAAATGCATTAGTTGTCCGATTTATTCTGTCTTAGGGCCCTACATAACTTTCTAGTAAAACAACATATATTGACTTTAGAGATTTATTTTCATTGTGGAAAGAATAGTTGGCACTCTGGTACTGTCCCACTGGAGCTATATGGTTGCTAAAATAACCTTTCAGCATTCAACAAATATCTATTGATTGCCAACTCTGTATTTGGCATAGTACTGTACACTGAAAAAGGCACAATTCAGCATGATTTCTTCTCCAGATTGTCATCTGAAGGAAGAAGTAATGATATAACATAATTAAAATAAAATTTGACCTTTAATATAATAGAAGTGCTATGAGAACGTAGATGGAAAAATGACTAATTGCTTAGAGAGGAGGAAAACTTTCTGAAAAGAGGTGACATTTAATCTGAGATTGTCCATGCAAAGACAATCTAAAGAAAGGTGGAGGCAACAAGAATTGTATGCAGAAGTATGGAACACTTAAAGAAGTTTGGCCTGTCACATGACAGGTGGTCAAGGAGATCTGTGTGAGTGGAGAATGGAGGTTGTGAGAGAGAGCAAGATGCCATTCCTGAATAAATGTATTGTTGGGGCCAGTTGGGCCAAGAATGAGATATCCATTTGATCATGTTAATATTCAGCTTCTGGTTGAAAAATGTGAAGTTCTACAATAGAAGGCAATTATGGAGCAATTAGGCTGCCCTCCCTACTTAGGACCACTAATTCTTCCTTCAAAATTGAATCTGAAGCCTCGAGTTTATACTTAGGGAATAGACATCTGGATCTAAAATGAAAATGTAATTGGGTTACCTTTTTTTGTAGAGTTGTTTGATATCACACACACTCATCATCACGCTGTATCACAGTCACTTTCAGGGCTTGTTAAAACATAGATCACCAGAACCCACAGCCAGAATTTCTGATTCTGTGGATCTAGGGGTGGGGGGGGGGGCCAAGAACTTTGATTTTTAAGAAGTTCCCAGGTAGAAAGCGTTCTTCTTATTTAAATTACCTGCAGTTATTGTGTCAGACTGTGAAGACATATTTTTAATAGTTTGTCTGTGAATTAAGTTCCTATCCTTCATAAACAACCATTTATATTGAAGGAAACATGCTTTCACAATAATACACTGTTTTGAGTCAGTCAGCTTATCAGTAATGTTGCTATTGGCTAGAAATGCTGGGGGCACCCACCTGATCCCTTAGTACCTGTGGAGGTCCCCATAGATACTTCTTGAGTAGTCAATGTAGTGACTGTTTTGGCTTTTGTGATTCTTTATTGTTATTTCAAGAAGCATCTCAGCAGCAACCATCAGGGAACTTTGAAGAAAAAAAAAAAACAACTTTAGTTTATTGCTCTAAACCTGGAGGGTACAAGGCATGCCTGGGACCACATAGTGAGGTCACAGGTAGAGAGAGAGAAAACTTGGGATTCTGCCTTTATTAGGGTCAAGGGTGAGATACTTCGGTTTTTGTGGGTTCGCTGTTGGTGAACTTAAAATGTAAGAGTAGGAATTAAATCCTGGAAGAGAAAAATCAAACTCTCAGTTATCTAGGCTTTCTAAAAGAGGTAACTTGCATGGGTGAGGCAGCCTGACTCTTTATCTAGTTATGTAGCTGGTAATGTGCTTATTCCAAATAGATGCCTTTGAAGTAGATGCCTTGGCAATCAAAAGCTTAATATCAAGCCCTTACATTATCATCAGAAAAACTAATTGTCAGGTGTTTACACTACACACACATAGTCTATACTCACCAACTAATTGTTTATTGAGATCTATTGTATATCAGGTACTCTAGGTTTTTGAACAGGCAGTGGAGAGACATGCTGATGCTACTGCTTCAGGGACCACACTGGAAATAACTGCTATAGAACATGAGCAGTTTAATCAGGTCCACAGTAGAGAATGTTTAAGGAAACTTCATCTAGGATTTTGATGAAGCCTCAATGGGGAATGATCTTTCTCCAGCTGAGAATCACTATCCTTGATTGAAGTTGAGATCTATCCAGAGGGATCTTTACTCAGTAATAGAATTGGACTGGTGTTAAAAGACTCACAAACCTACCAAACAGAGATATATATAATGTTGGGTTGGCATTGTATAGGAAACCCTGAAGAAATTTTTCAACCAACCCAACCAATATATATATATTACATGTATATAAGCTTATAATACTCTTCTTATGTTACAGGTCTCAATTAATATATATCTGATTGGCATACATATCTGAGAAAGGTAGATAGAATATTTTTCAAAACTCTATCCTATAAGCAGATTTGTTGTCATTCAGTTGCTCCGTTTTGTCCAACTCTTTGTGACTTCCCTGGTGACTCAGACGGTAAAGCATTTGCCTACAATGTGGGAGACTTGGGTTCGATTCCTGGGTTGGGAAGATTCCCTGGAGAAGGAAATGGCAACCCACTCCAGTACTCTTGCCTGGAAAATCCCATGGACCAAGGATCCTGGTAGGATACAGTTTTTGGGGTCACAAAGAGTCGGACACGACTGAGCGACTTCACTTTCACTTTCACTTTGCGACATCATGGACTGCAGCACGCTAGGCTTCCCTGTCCTTCACTATCTCCCAGAGTTTGCTCAAATTCATGTCCACTGAGTCAGTGATGCCATCCAAACACCTCACTGTCTGTTTCCCCCTTCTCCTCCTGCCCTCAGTCTTTCCCAGCATCAGGGTCTTTTCCAGTGAGTCAGCTCTTTGCATCAGGTGGCCAAAGTATTGGAGCTTCAGCTTCAGCATCAATCCTTCCAATGAATATTCAGGGTTGATTTCCTTTAGGATTGACTGGTTTGATAGGTGATAAAGAAAGTTATTAATCTAGTTAAACTCTATGTTCTGGGGGAAAAAAATAGCCCATCCAGGCATTACTGTCAGCTGTATCTCCTTGTTTTCTTTCACGGCAATTATTTCATGGGCAATGATATGTTTTTCTTACTAAGAGAAAGTTTCCAATGCATATACCATGTCCTTTGACTTCTCTTTTGTTCATTACTTTGCTTCTGCAGGAGAGATTTATTTTAGTGGTATTCTGAGGCTTGTTCTTGGTGCTCCATTAAGGGTTATGTTTTGGACTTGACCTGGGTCCCTTTAGCCTCCTAGAATTCTCTATCCAATTATGATCATGGTAGCCAGAACACAGAGAGTTAAAACCAAATCTAACATGAATACATTGATACAAGTTCAGCAATAAAAATCTCTCTTGCAATGCAACTAGAGGCAGATTTGTAAAGTTCACAATAAAAGGCAGAGTATGGCTTTTAAAAAGTCCTTTGCCAAATCTTACTCTAATTTAAACTAATTTCACTGTCTCAATTCTATGTACAAAGAGAATTAACAATAAAAGTAGACAATAGGTGATCAGTAAATAAGTCATCACTTTCAGTCTTGTCCAGGACTGTAGCCCACTGACAGATGTACACAAGCAGACCCCTTAATTAGAAATGTGAGTGAAACCACCCCCATGGTTTAATATTAGCTGTCATTTAATGAGGACAAATGAGAATTATGGATCAATTTGCTAACTGCTTTCTTCTTTCATTTAGCTCACTTGGCACCCAGAAAACCAATCTTTTCAAAATATTGTGTTGACCAAAATGTTTGTTCAGGTTTATCCATAACATCGTATGGAAAATCATGAATAAACTTTGTGGTCAATCTGGTACCTGGTCAATGGATGGTGCTTTTTGTTAGACCTGGTCCTATTATTAAAACTACCTGCAACTATTATATTAGGTAATAAATAATTTGAATATTATAGGCACACATTAAGCTCATATTCTTCATAATAATCATTTATATTTAAGAAGACATGTTTTTATATAAATACACATAAAGTCTATATTCATTAATTTATTATTTATAGAGCACCTGTGACATGTCAGGTGCTCTAGGTTTCTGAGCATAGCATGAAAGAAAAAAATCTCTTTAATTGTAGGGCTCTGTGAACCAGATGAGCTAAACTAAACAAGGAAACGTTTAGCAAAGTATTTGACATTTTCTGTATTTATTTGTCAACTTATTTTATCTCTCTGCACCTGGAATATAGAATTTTGGGTAGTGGTTGGTACTCAAAGGAAAAATAAAACAGGATGAGGAAAGGATAAGAATAGGGTGGGTGGCTATTTTCTACAGTGGATCCTGAGAAGATCTCTCTGAAGAGACATATACAAAACCTGAAGGCAGGAAAAGAATGAATCATTCAGATGTCATGCAGAAGAAAGTTCCAGACAGAAGGAAGAACGGGTACAAAAGTCCTTGTGTGTGTTCAAGGGACAGAAAGGTGACTGAAATAGAGTGACTGGGGGAAGAGTGTTGTGAGCCACAGCTGAGTTGGTGTTGGGAAGCCAAATCAGGTAGGATCTAATTGACCTTTGTAAAGGCATTGGCTTCTCCATTATGGTAGATTAGGAGGCCGAGAATCTTAAGCAGTGACTAGAGCAATGTGGGGAGAAGGCAATGGCACCCCACTCCAGTACTCTTGCCTGGAAAATCCCATGGATGGAGGAACCTGGTAGGTTGCAGTCCATGGGGTCGCTAAGAGTCGGACAAGACTGAGAGACTTCACTTTCACTTTTCACTTTCATGCATTGGAGAAGGAAATGGCAACCCACTCCAGTGTTCTTGCCTGGAGAATCCCAGGGACAGGGGAGCCTGGTGGGCTGCCGTCTATGGGGTCGCACAGTCAGACACGACTGAAGCGACTTAGCAGCAGCAGCAGCAGAGCAATGTGGGGCTTCCCTGGTGGCTCAGTGGTAAAGAATCCACCTGCAATGCAGGAGACTTGAGTTCAATCCCTAGGTCAGGA
This sequence comes from Muntiacus reevesi, assembly GCF_963930625.1. NCBI lineage: Eukaryota > Metazoa > Chordata > Mammalia > Artiodactyla > Cervidae > Muntiacus > Muntiacus reevesi. Next base: position 31,975,964 of record NC_089271.1, on the reverse strand, counting down.
AGACCCCCTGGAGAAAAAAAAATCGTGGCCCACTCCATTATTCATGCCTGGGAAATCCCATGGATAGAGGAGCCTGGTAGGCTAAAGCCCGTGGGGTCCCAAAGAGTTGGACATGATTTAGCCACTAAGCAACATCGACAACAGAAGCAATATAAGTTACACTCTAGACATGAGAGGTGAGCTAGAGGCTAGTGTAAGCATTTGGTTTCAGTGTGGAGCTAGGACTTGGTTGTTAGCCATGGACCTGAGGAGAAATGGCCATGGTTTGTATACATTTTGAAAGTAGAGATAACAGGGTTTGCTGATGGACTAGATTCCTAGATTGAGAGAGTAGAAAAAAATAATTTTAACCTAAACATAAGGGAGAACAGGATAGCTGTTTACTGGGTTTAAAAAAAAAGGCTATTGAAGGACAAGATTTGGTTAAAAAGTACATTTAAATTTCTCATGAGAAATCATGGAAAATAATCTTAATTTGGATATGTTTTCATGGAAAGAGTATTTATTTTTAGCTTCTGAAATTTACCTCAAGGTTACAAGGAAAGAAGGAAGGAAGTGAGGGATGGAGGAGTGAAGAGAAGAAAGAAAGGAGAGGGGGAAGGGGAGAGAGAAAGAGGGAAGGGAGGGAAGGAGGAAGGAAGGAAGAAGTTATCTCAATTTTCAAAAAAAAAAATAAAGGAGAGAGAAAATACAAAATACCACTATCATTGTGTGAATGAATGTGTATGTAATCCAGTACAATTGCACTAGAGTTAACCTGATCTTTTCTTCTCCTGTGATCTAGTATGGATGGCCATACATAAGCAGAGACAGCCTTGATTTACCTATAGTTTCTTTCTTCGTAGCAATTACTATATAGAACCATTGTTGACTGCATTATAATTATTATTTACATATATTTTGCATCTATTAACTTCTTGAGGGTCTGAACCTTGACTCAGTCATCACTATGCACTCAACCTAGAACACACTCCCTGGTATATAGTGATATCAATACATGATTATTGAGAGGATGGAATGAATGACAACAGAGAAGGAAGAAAGGGAGAAAGAAACTTGAAAGAGACTAGAAAACAAAGTCAGTCATACCAGCAATGATCTCAGTCCTTTCTTCTCTGAATACTCTCTTTCATTTTCTTTCGTATCCTCAAACATCACCTCTACCCACGACCTAAAATTGGGCATGAAACTTTGGAAGCACTGAGCAAATGATTTTTGAGTATGCAAACTTCCAAACTTGCATTTGTAAAACTGAGCTTAAGATCCACATTTCCAAGTGCTTCCTGAACCTTTCCACCAAGGCATGGCAAAATCCTGATATGAGTCCTGAATGATATAAATGGGGATGACCTGGTTGGATAGATGGAGACAACAAAGTTTGGTTAATGATTGGAGAAGGAGAATGAGGAATGCATTGATGAGTATCAGGTAGTTTTTCAGGACATTAGGCTGATACAGGTACTACAGATTGGGAAAAGAAATGAGACAAAAAGGAAAAGAGAGATACTTTGGAGGGTTATTGATCACTTTGATTTTAGATATTGAAATATTTGGTTTAATGTGGTCATGAGGACAAGCACGAGATTTAGAATCCTGAATTCAGAATTCCCAGTTCACCCCTTAGTGTGTGTAAACTTGAGTAAATTATTAAACCTTTCAAAGCCTCAACTTTCCCATCAGATATTTATTTAAAAGATGTTCTGCATGCAAACCACATGGAATTATACCTGGCGTATGGTAAATATTTAATTATTGGTGGTGATTGTCATTTATATTCTTGTGAGGGCCAGAACAATTGAATCCCTTTGAGAAGAACACGTGAGGCTGTCATTTGTCTGACACGCTTTTATTTTGCTGAGTTGGGTATGAGAGCCATTGGATTTTGGTTATGTAATGTTGTACTTAATGGGGTATGGGATTTGAAAGGATTTACAAGACATGTGTTGGGTAAAAAAATAATCAGGTTTGAAAGCACAGCTTAAACTTTGTTAGAATTGGTGACTAGAGGAATAAATGAGACACCTCACGTGGCCATGAGTGAAGTACTGGGTAACAAAAACGCTTACGGTGTAAGTAAAAAAAAAAACAAAAAAGGGCAGAAAGCATCAGAAGAAGGTGTGATTTCCATTGTCATAGTCCAAGGTGCTCAAGTTAAGAGAACTCAAGCCTCTTGTTATACATACCACCTTCTAGAATGCTTGGTCTTGATCCTGATAGGTAGCTACTCTCCAAAGACCTGTCTCTACTCTTCTCTGTTTGACCCCCAGAGCCATACATCCTGTTCATCATGTTTCTTGGTTTCTTGTTGTTTAGTTGCTAAGCCATGTCTGACTCTTTCATGACCCCATGGACTGTAACCCACCAGGCTCCTCTGTCCATGGGGTTCTCCAGGCAAGAATACCGGAGTGGGTAGGCATTTCCTTCTCCAGGGGATCTTTCTGACCCAGGAATTAAACTGGAGTCTCTTTCATGGGAAGGCAGATTCTCTACTGTCTGAGCCACCAGGGAAGCCTTTCTTGTTTTATTCTTCTGTTTTTAGTAGACTATAATCTCTGGTAACTTTCCGAGAAAGGTTTCAAGGGAGGTAATTTTTTTAGAGATATTATGTCATAAAATACTTTTTAGTCTATTCATCCTTTTTTGCTTCTTCTTCTTTTTTTAATATCCAGATGATCTTGTCTCAGAAAATTGTCACTTCTCTCTTACAGTCTCTAGATTTTCAATGTACTTATCTTGCAGTTGTCTTCTGCCTCTTGTATTGTTCATATTTTCTGTGGTCCTGCTTTCTTGTTAGTTTATATGATTTATTTTGGGGAACTCTTTTAATTTCAAAGTCATTCTTCAAATTATCTACTGATCTTAACATTTTGTTTACATTTGAATATAATGTTTACATTTAAGATACTGATAGTTGATAAAGTAAAACACCCTTTCCTGATAAAAATATTTAGTATAAAAAGGAATCTTTGAATACTGTTGCTCACATATTATACCATGTATATACACTTTAGTCCAATAGTCAGCATGTTAATATGGACATATTTGACGCATTCTGACCAAAAACAGAAAACATATAAAAGATATAGGGTTGCTCAGTTATCTTCACTACTACTTAATATTGTGTTTAGAGTATTAGCCATTACAACCAGATGAACTAAACCAACTCAAGGCAAAACAGCTGAAAGAAGAGGTAGCAGTATCCGAATTTGCAGATATGACTGTTTACCCAAAAAGCCACAAATAAACAATAACATTAACAAACACACCAAGACAGTTTAGTAAATTAGCAGAATATAAAATTAACATACAAATTCAATAGACTTCATGGTAACAAGCTCAAAGATTTTACAGATCAGGCATACCCATTTACAACAGTAGAAGCAAAAAACAAATTTAATAAGACATTCTTAAAATCTATATTTAAAACTCTCCTGAAAGACACAAAAGAAAATCAAAGGGAAAAACCTATTTTGTTCCTAAAAGCATAACTTAATATCATAAAAGTATCTGTTCTTTGTAAGTTAATGAGTAAATTAAATGACATTCAATATAAGTAATATTTTATTATGGACTTAGGTAACCTGACCCTAAATTTTATATAGAAAAATAGCCAAATACAAAGAAATGAAAAAGAAACTGTAAACAAATACCAATGAAGTGATACGAGATAAAAGAAAGCATACAAAATTTTAATTTAAAATCGGGATGGGGCATTTTGGCATGTTAAATTTGAATTGGAAATTTCAATGGAAAGTAAACATTTATTTAAATACATTTCTAAAAACATATTTCCTGTCAGCTGAGAAGACCTGGTAGCAACGGGTACTTCTAGCTGAAATGATTCTAACGCCCACTTCCAATGTAGGTCTCCAATGTAGGAAAAGAGGGTGGTTCCCCACATCAACAAGCAGTCCTCTGATAGTACCTGAACTTCCTATGCATGCTCAGTCATGTCCAACTCTTTGCAACTGCATGGATTGTAGCCCTCCAGGCTCTTCTTCTGCATCTCCTACATTGGCAGGATGATTCTTTACCACTAAGCCACTGGAAAGTCCTGGGTGTCCTCTGCTGCTGCTGCTGCTAAGTCACTTCAGTCGTGTCCGACTCTGTGCGACCCCATGGACAACAGCCCACCAGGCTCCCCTGTCCATGGAATTCTCTAGGCAAGAATACTGGAGTGGGTTGCCATTTCCTTCTCCACCTGGGTGTCCTATAAGGTAACTCAAATTTGACACTGTTTACCCAGAGATAATGTCAGATCCCACAAATTAAGGGTTCCTCCTACAAGAATGCCCACACACCCCCTTTCTCTACTGACTTCAGAAGCCAATTGCAAGTCCAGATTGCTACCTGTACTTCTGATTCACAAGTTGTAAATTGGAGGTTCCAATGACCCCCTCCAAATCAGGGTGAGTGCTGATTGAAAGCCCAGGTTATCACCTGTACTTCTGACTCACTAGCTGTAGATCAGAGGTTCCCATGATCTCCTCCTTGGGTTGGGTTAATTTGCCAAAGCAGAATACAGAAAACTTGTATACTCAAAAGGGGTATGACTCAGGAAGAGCCAGATAAATGAGATGCATAGGGCAAGGTAGGGGGAAAGAGCTCAGGGTATGGTGAGGCCAAACAAACTGATAAAGGTTTATTGAAAGGTAGTGAGGAGTCTTACAGTAATGGTTCAAAGAGGGTGGGGTCAGCTCATGGACTTTCTTCTGATTGGTTTGTAGCAAGGTAAGTGGGAGTCAGTGTCATCAGTCTTCAGGTTCTAATGGTCTATGGTGCTTGTGGGCACCATACCATTAACTTCTCCCACCTGGTGGGGGTTTCAGTATCTGCAAAACATTGCAAAAATATTGTTATGGGTATTTCTTGAGGAGGAACCAGGACCCTGCTCCAAAAGCTCCACTATTGTTTCACTGTTTATTCTTCCTCCATTGTCTCTACATCCCCTCCCTTCCCTAATTAGCATATGTTTGAACTTGCCCCTTGGAATTCAGGGAAGGTCATGGAGACTGAATGAAGTCTATTTCCTGTAATCAGAAAATGGGGAATACAGAAAGGCTTTTGTGCCCAGGAGCCCCAGAGTGTCTTGTTTGGTGTCAATGCTTATAGATTTATGCCTTTTAAAATGTTATTTTCCTCTTGTTTTATAGGCAGGCTTCTGATTTTTTTTAAAATATATGCTTACATTCATATTGATATGTTTTTTTCTGATATTAAAGGAGAAATATATATATTTAGGAAAAATGAATGTTGGCTTAGGTTTTCTCTAATGGTCTATTCAAGAATCTGGAGGATTGTCACCACAAAAGCTGGAAATGTTTGATTTTAATATGCCAGTTTTCAAGTAAAATTGATTTAGTTCCTACCTTTTAAGAATAAAGGCAAAGCAAAATGCTTTGTATTACTGATTTTATTATCATAACTGACTTTTGAAGAATTGAATGCAATTTTGGAATGTCAGCAATATTCCCTTGAAGTTTAGGTATGCCTCACTATATACTATGCACATGTATTCTGAAAAAAGCAGTTCAGATAAAGATTGCTTCTAATGTTATAAATGAGCTGTTTAAGAAGTGTATATGACAGTAGACATTGAGAATTTATTCAGAGCCTATATGTAAGGTATTTCAATATATTCCTGAAGATCAAAACTGTTGTCTAAATAGTGAACCACTAGTTCAGATTAAAAGCAACAATGATTTAGATACCATTGTATACTGCCTAATAGTCTTAAGATCCTAAACAATTATGTGAATATTTCTTTTGGTGTATTTTCTATTTCACTGTAGTTGTAGATTAGCAAGTTAGCAGTGTGAAGTTCTAAAACAAATACCACTAACTTACAAAACAAGTCCTAGCTTTCTTCCATTCAAATATGTAAACTTTGAAAGATTGCATTCTTCGTGGATAACAGCACTTGCTATTTCTTGTCTGTGGTTGATGAGAAAGTCTCTTTCCTTATCTTGTTCAGTTTCAGGATTTCTGTTGGCAGTCGTCTATGAGAATTTTTTTCCCATATGTATTCAAGGAAAAAAAAAATCACAGATATTGGACTTGATCATTAGCTTACTACAGTTTTATCTTCTAAGAAGAAAAAAAATGGATTTGAGATTGTTGTTGTTCAGTTGCTCAATTGTGTCTGACTCCTTGAGACCCCATGATACCCCATTGACAGCAGCACGCCAGGCTTCCCTGTCCTTCACCAATTCCTGGAGCTTGCTCAACCTTATGTCCATTGAGTTGGTGATGCTATGCAACTGTCTTTTCCTCTGTTGTCCTCTTCTCCTCCTGCCTTCAAACTTTCCCAGCATCAGGGTCTTTTCTAATGAGTCAGCTCTTTGCATCAGGTGGTCAAATTAGTGTAGCTTCAGCTTCAGCTTCAGCATCAGTCCTACCAATGAACACCCAGGACTGATCTCCTTTAGGATGGACTGTTTGGATCTCCTTGCAGTCCAAGGGACTCTCAAGAGTCTTCTCCAACACCACAGTTCAAAAGCATCACTTCTTTGACATTCAGCTTTCTTTATAGCCCAACTCTCACATCCATACATGACTACTGGAAAAACCATAGCCTTGACTAGACGGACCTTTGTGGGCAAAGTAATGTCTCTGCTTTTTAATATGCTGTCCAGGTTTCTCAAGCTTTTCTTCGAAGGAGCAAGCATATTTTAATTTGATGGCTGCAGTCACCATCTACAGTGATTTTGGAGCCCAAGAAAATAAAGTCTGTCACTGTTTCCATTGTTTCCCCATTTATTTGCCATGAAGTGATGGGCCTGGATGCCATGATCTTCGTTTTTTGAATACTGAGCTTTAAGGCAGCTTTTTCATTCTGCTCTTTTATCAACTGGCTGTTTAGTTCTTCTTTGCTTTCTGAAATAAGGATGGTGTCATCTGCATATCTGAAGTTATTGATATTTCTCCTGGCAATCTTGATTCTAGCTTGTGCTTCATCTAGCCTGGCATTTTTCATGATGCACTCTGCATATAAATTAAATAAGCAGGGTGGCAGTATATAGCCTTGGTGTATGCCTTTCCCAATTTGGAACCAGTCTGTTGTTCCATGTCTGGTTCTAACTGTCACTTCTTGACCTGCATACAGATTTCTCAGGAGGCAGGTAAGGTGGTCTGGTATTCCCATCTCTTTAAGAATTTTCCACAGTTTGTTGTGATTCACACAGTCAAAGGCTTTAGCCTAGTAAATGAAGCAGATGTTTTTCTGGAATTCTCTTGCTTTTTCTATGATCCTACAGATGTTGGCAATTTGGTCTCTGGTTCCTCTTCCTTTTGTAAATCCATCTTGTACATCTGGATGTTCTCTGTTCACATACTATTGAAGCCTAGCTTGGAGAATTTTGAGCATTATTTTGCTAGTGTATGAAATGAGTGCAATTGTGTGGTACTTTGAACATTCTTTGGCATTTCCTTTCTTTGGGATTGGAATGAAAACTGACCTTTTCGAGTGAGATTGTTAGGAAGGGGAAATTTCCCCCCCTGTCTCTTTGAGTTCTTGTAGCTGGCCTAATAATAAAATTGACAGAAAACAGGCTAACTGAAGATAAAGAAAAAAAATTAATTCATATGCATAGAGGTCTCATAAAAATGACACCTCAAGTGGTAAAAGCAGGTGGCTTTTATACTCTTTTGAAGAAGAAATAGTAAATTTGACAGGAATTGATAGAACAAAGAAACTTTGGTTTGGATGCTTAATTAGTAAGAAATTTAAGTCAAATTTGAGTTTAGGTAGTAAATTAGTAAAAAAATAATGAGATTTGTATATATATGCTCATTATCTCTGGTGAGAAATGTGTCCTCTCTTCCAGTACAGGGAAGGCACCTTTCACACGAGAGATTTATTTCCTTCTTTCAGGGAGACAGAGAGAAGGGTCTGGTGTCCTTCCTGTAGTAAAGTAACTTTGATTCAAAATAATCAATATGACATTTTAAGGCATATTTTGCGGCAGACTACCTTGGGTTCCCAACAAGATGTACATGTCTTGGTGCTAGAATCAGCTCTGCAATTTGCAAAGAATTTTAATTCTTGCATGTGAAGAGAAAAAAAAGATGTATGAATAAGCAATACTATTTTGTTAGGAAAAGAAATAAGAAAAAAAATGAATCAGGAAGATTTAGAGGTGTAAAATAAGGAATGCCTTTTTCCCATATTTTTTTTGCTCTTGGCTCCTCCCCCCCTTTGCAATAAATTTTGTTAGCAGTGAAGTGTACCAATGCTGCCTTTGTTTTTAAATATATATATATATATATATATATATATATATATATATTTGAAGAATAAACATGTTAAAGAGAACTGAGAATATGTTAAGGAAACTCTTTTGAATGATGTAAGATAGGAAGGAGAACCATGACTAAAATATCAGGCAAAAAGTCCTATGAGAAAAGTCAGAAGAATTGGAGTTGTTTAGTCAAAGTATTGAATAGAAAATAAACTAAGTGGTTCTTTGCTCATCTTCATAATTTGAGTCCTTTGGTTTTGTTTTGTTGAATTCCATTTTTAATGAGCAAGATTTTTTATTAGGTTTTACAAGCACACAGAATTAATGTTATATAGGAAAGAATTGGTTGATAAACAGTAAGTCTCTGGCAGTAATATAAATTGGAAGGATGCTGCAAAAAAGCCTTCTACATTTTCTCTACAAAATCAGAAGTAGTCTGAGAATGCTGTATATCTGAACCGCTTGAATAATAATGGGAAATGGAGGATGGTTTATAAGTAGTTTTCATTATTTATAAAAGGCTGAAAAAAGTGTGTGTTTTCCAGCAATAAGTTCACACAGTAACACTTCAACTGCTCCTAATACTGAGAGTCCCTGCTTCACAACTATCACCACAGTCACAGGAGCCCCGGGCAATTCACCAGCATTACCAAAATGCCTTAGCTCTTGAAGTCCAAGGAATGAGACACAGGAGTCTTTTAACATTTCATAACTCTGTGCTCTCATTCTTTCTAATAGACAGAACACAGCATCTGTGATTCTTTAAGCACCATTCAGAAAGTCATATTAGAATCACTCCTCCTGCTTGTCCTGGCAGAGATTCCAGTCTGAGCACAAAAAATCTTGTCATATAATTCAGTTTCTGTATCAGTTAGCCCACCTACCCCCTCTTATATGTATTGTGGAGCCTGTAATTCTGTTGGGGAAGAAAAATAATTTTCCCTTTACCCTTCTAGCTTCTCCCATAATAAAAAGAGATTACTAGATGGAAAAAAAAATTTCTTTGTTCGTACGTACATGAACCCCACAAAGATGAGACTCAAGGGCAGGCAGCTGGGATTTATATACCATCCTAGGCTAAGGAATGGGAGAGCAGTCTGAAACTTCAAAGGGGAGGAAGACAATTCACAGGAAGGTGAAAAGCAGAAATGCTTCGTAAACAAATCTTTGCCAGGCCATGCTGATAAATCTCTCAGATGTAAATGTTATCTCTGGTAATAACCATCTTCCTGATACAGGCTCTCTATCTAAATTCTTTTAGGCAGTTAAAGAAGATGACAAAAAACTATTCCTGTATATTTAGGGTCTTGATTGCCTTCAGCTCAAAATAATCCTTATGCCAAAGAGGCACATTTTGGGGTGCCCTATTTTGGGGTGCTTCCCTTTTCCTCCATTCTCTGTCTTATCAGAAGGGATTGTTAGAGGAATATCTGGCACATAGTAGATTCATAATAAATATTGCTGCATGATTAGTGGATGAGGGAGTGAATGGTGGTAGAAAGTGAAAAGATATAGAACCCTGAGACGTTAGACCACACTGTCCAGTAGAGATATAATGTAAACCACTTATATTATTTAAAATTTTCTTGTACCCACATTTATAATTTAAAAAGAAACAAGTAAGACTATTTTAAAATATATTTTAATTAACCCAATATATCCATAATGTTATCTCGTCAACATGTTGTCAGTATATTATTACAGAGATAGTTCACAGTATTTTTATACTACCTCTTTAAAATCTGTTGTGTTTTACACTTACAACACACCTCAACTGGGAAGCCCAGGTGGCACAATGGTAAAGAATCTGCCTGCCAATGCAGGAGACACAAGAGACCTGGGTTCAATCTCTGGGTCGGGAAGATCCCCTGGAGAAGGAAATGACAACCCACTCCAGTATTCTTGCCTGGGATACATGGACAGAGGAGCCTGGTGGGCTATAGTCCATGGGGTCACAAAGTGTGGAACACAGCTGAGCAATTAAGCACAGCTCAGCCTGTCTCAATTTGGAATAGACACATTTGAAGTGCTCAGTGGACATATAGCTAGTGGCTACCATATTGGACAGCAAAGTTATAAAAGGATATCAAAATATTGACTAGGTCAGGAAAAGACTTTGGTTACTTTCACCAGCATGATTCAACCTAACTGCAAAGTAGACTAGAAAATATAGCTAAAGAGTAATCAAGAAACTATTGGTTTGGCAATCTTAGTGTAATATACCAGGATATTGTGTAAAGTCTTAATTCATTTGAAATTATTGCAAATAGTTGATAATAATTACATGGTATAGAGTAGGATGTATTTGTTTTGGAACCAAGTTCAAAATGTATGTAATGAGCTGTATCGAGTCAAGTATTTTTTTTTAAGAATTATGAATTAAAGAAAAACTATGAGTTTTTTTTTTCTTTGCTAAAACTGCCTTCAGTACCCCCAAAGCAGTAAGTAAAAAGAAAAAAAAAGCACAAAATATATTACCAACCTTATTTAGCTTATAAACTGATATTGAATTTGATCCTTGATCCATATTTCCAAATTGTTTTAACATTATGTAGGACTAGCCCAAGAAATGAAATGGAAGAAAAACAATACAAGTTACCTTTCAATGAAGTTACAAGAGGGAATAGGAAACGAAAACTCACTTTTTTCCCTCATTCAACACATGTGGACTTGAAACTTTGAACATGTAGCAGTGGATCTCTTCTCATCTCAAATGTGTAGACCAAAAACAAGGTCATTTTAAGTAAGAATGACTCATTTCCTTAAGTGAGTCAGTATTTTATTTTTTCTACTGTGATCATCAGTCATTATATGCACTGCTGACCTAATCAAAAGAAAACTTTAAAAATAAAAATTTCCTCAAAATTCTCCCCATTATTATCACCTCCTATATTTCCCTTGAAGTATGTTTTTAATAGGGAAAAATATTTATATTTTTAGAACTGCATTTATAAATCCTTAGAATAATATAAGAACATGGAATTTCTAGCTATTTCTGCTTTTGAAATTCACACTTCAAACTATGAGCCCGTGTGGAACAATTATTGGAAAAGTGTCTAGAGCTTCCATTATTGACACATTTATTACAGTTTGAGTTGGGACTCTGCCTACTATTTTATATCGCTCACTGTGTGGGCAGAAATATAGATGTTAGGATAAAGCAATGCATATAGGAAAACTATTCACTAATTACTGAGGAATATGTTGCATACAGTTCTATGGAAATGAGGCAGATTTGAAGCTCAATGATATGACAAATCAATGGTTATTTTTTTAAAGTGTTATAAAAAGAGCTTTTAAAATTTTCCAAGCGTCTCAGTAAATTAACAAAAATACATAGAAAATAAATAAGACAGTGAGATTATATATATACATGCCTATGTGTGAGTGCTCAGTTGTGTGTGACTCTGCAACCTCATGGACTGTAGCACACCAGGCTCCTCTGCCCATTTTCCAGGCAAGAATACTGAAGTGGGTTGTGATTTCCTCCTCCAGGGGATCCTACTCCAGGCAAAAATACTGGAGTGGGCTGCCATTTGCTATTATAGAGGATATTCCTGACCCAAGGATTGAACCCATGACTCTTGCATCTCCTGCATGGTCAGGCAGATTTTTTACCACTGTACTACCTATATATATTTATATTTATAAACATTTATGTTAAATTTATAAATTTGTTATATATATTTATGTGTATGTTAAATGATTTGATATAGTTAAACTATTTGACTAGATTAGGCAAAAAGTTGAAGGTTTTTACCTAGATTAGTAAATTCAAGAATTCATGTCAATGTATGACAAAACCCACTGAAATGTTGTGAAGTAATTAGCCTCCAACTAATAAAATAAAATTTTAAAAAAATTAAAATTAAAATTAAAAAAAATTTTAAAAAAGAATATATGCATATAATTGGTGTAGTAATCTTACAATATTAAAATCTCCAAATAATTAAATGATATTTATAATATTTATAACATGAATGAATATTTTAATATAATTGCCATCAAATCATATACAATATAAAAAGGGAAAGCAGAAATTTAGAAGTGGCAATTAAGAAGTAGTAGTTCTTAAAATATCATATTTCTGCTCCATATAACCAATTAAGTAATGACAATTATAATTTTAGGATGACTCTCTGACTACTCATCACAAACACTAAGTGAAGAACACCTATTTCCTCATTAAACGTGAATTCTTTAAAAATTGGTGCTTTCTCTCCCCTCATTAGATTTACTTTTTTAAAAGGAGAAAACACAGTGTAGAAGCACATACATCAAATCATTACTGTGTACACTTTAAATAGCTTATAATTGCATTTTTAAGTTACACTTAAGTAGGCCCAAAAAAAGAAGAAAATAACTTAAATGTGCTTTCTTTTAAATATCAAAATATTTCATTAAAATAATTCATAAGGTAATTAACTATTTCAGAATAAAATATTTCTAATATTTATTTGAAGATGTTACATAACACTTGTGAAGGAGGAAAAAACTTTCCTCTACCTATCTAGGTTCTTCTAGCTGACCTATGAATTAAAGTGAAATTGAAACCCATAAACAGGGGAAAATCAAATTTAATTACACATGAACAGGACTTCACTAGAAAAATTAGACCCAATGACAAGTTTGGCAACTGAGGCTTATATGCCTTCAGAGAGAAGGGGGTAGTGGTTTGGGATTTCAAAAGGGAGTAAGGCAATTCACAGGAAGATGAAAACAAATGTGTGCTGAGCTTTACAGAAACAATGGGACACAGGATTTTTAACAGACTGTACCAGATACCTCCCTGTCTACCATTTTAAGTTCATATTATACTATAGTTGGGGCTCACTAGTGGCTCAGATGATAAAGAATCTGCCTGCAATGCCGGAGACCTGGGTTTGATCCCTGGGTCAAGAAGATCCCCTGGAGAAGGAAATGGCAACCCACTCCAGTCTTCTTGCCTGGAGAATTCCATGGACAGAGGAGCCTGGCAGGCTACAGTCCTTGGGTTCTCAAAGATTCAGACATGATTGAGGGACTAATTTTCTTCCTTTGCATTCTATAATTATTTCTGATGATGCCTTCCTTTCTGGAATAGACCTGCACCTTTTTAGGCCATTAGGGGAAAGGTCAAAGGTTCTTACAGAGTCTTTTGGCCTTGATTGTTTTCAGCTTCAAATAATCCACATGCCAAAGAGACATTTTGTGGTGGCACATTTGTTCCCCTATACACTTTTCACAAGCTCTCTCAATTTTAGCACTGCGTAAATAACCATGTGTAAGAAAAAATGGCAGAGTTGTGAAGCAGGTAGTTTAGATAACCTTAAAGCAATTAAAATATGAACACGGTTGATCCAAATGAGGTAAATTTTAGAAAAAAATTTTACAAAGGCTATTTGTTCCTACTAATAAGATGCATCAGGTAATTTTTCACCTCTTTGTTTGATCAGTAAACACTCAATAAATAGGCTGAGCAATCTAAACTATTTTAATATTCTTGTTCATGGTACATTCAAAACTGCAATTTGATGCTATTACCAAAGTTCATGTGCCCAGTGCACAATGAGGCCAAATAAACTGAAATGTCCGAGTTTAGAGCAGATAAAGATTTATTGCAGGCCACGCAAGGAGAATAGATGGCTCATGCTCAAAAACCCCAAATTCCTAGTTGGGGGAAAATTTTTAAAGGCAAAATTTGGGGTGCGGGCTGCAGGGTGTGTGGTTTTCTTAATTGGTTGGTGATGAGGTAACAGGATAGTGCTATAGCAATCTTCTGCTTACCCTGAACTTACTATCCTTCACCTGAGTGGGCACCTTAGTTCCTGCAGAAGAGCTCAAAGATATTGTTACGTATATTCCTTGAGGAAGAACCAAGACTCTGCCCCAAAGCTGCACTGTTATTTCTTGACTGCTCCTCCCTTATCCCTGCATTCCCTTCCTGCTCTGATTAGCAACTCTTTGAATCTGCCTTTTGGAACTCAGGGAAGGTCCTGGAGGCTACTGGAGGAAATAAAATAGGCAATAAAACCTATTTCCTACAAACAACAAATGAGGGACACAGAAAGTATTTGTACCAGGGAAGGCCCCTCAATGTCCTGCTCAATTTCAATACCTTGAAAGACAGTATTAAAACTTTCACAAGATATTAAGACATTTATTGGATTATTTTTTAAAGTAATGCAAATAAAATATTTTTAAATATTATAAATAATTACCTTCTGCTTTACTTTTCTCACTTTTTTATCCAAAAATTCTACCGAGAGCTTTCAAAACATATTTGGTGGCACCACTTAAAATGTGATTTAGACTCCTCATCATTATTTAATCTTTGAAATGATACTTTATCATTTCTTAAATCAGTGTGGGTACATTGAACAAGGTTTGAGAGCCACTCTGTAGGACTGAGTCATTAGCCTGTAATTTTACAGTAGATAAAGTACTATGTTTTCATTACTTTGAAAAAAAATAATGACCTTGCAACTGACTCTTGCGTTTAACACTTTTATCTCAGCTTTACCACCATTAAATATAACTGTTTGCGTTGACCACATAAGAAGGCAGAAAATCACTGGGTCACAGTTTAACCTAATCCAATTTAAATCTAACAAAGATAGCCATAATTAGCAATTTACCGACTCAAAGACCAGTGTTAAGTTACATTCAAAACTGTGTAGATTTGGGAGTAATTATCCTTAAACTTTAAAACATTATTCTGAGGATGCTGAAGCTCTTTAAGAGCTTATTATATGGTACCTAATATTTTTCAAGGGCTGGATGATTTATGAAGTCTATGCTTTTACCTAACACAGCCAGCGCTATTGTTGTACCTACTGTCTGAGTCTTTATAAATAGATCTTATTTCACTTGGCTTGCTTCAGGGTATAGGGTCATAGCCTTTATCAGTGGCAGTAAAAAGGCTAGTCCCCACCAAAGATTTTGAGTATTATATTAAAAAAATCACAAAATGTGAACTTCTTGCCTCCCAATGCCCAAAACACCCATCTTGTTTATAATGAATATGGTGACAGACATGATAGAAGCAGGGCATAGTGGAATAGGGACAGTCAGTGACATTTCAAGAACAGAGGAATTTGTATTAGAAAAATGGACAATGAGGGCTTGCTGCCCAAAATTGTTTATTTCATGAAAAATGTGCCTGTTAGCAAAGTCCTATAACTAGGAATTTTAGATAAAGTTCACATGTACATTTTTAAAAACACAGTGCTTTCCTAAGAATTTAAGTGAAAAACAAGGAAAAAAATATTCCCTTAAAAAAAAATCACATTTAGGCTCAATATTGAGCCTAAAATCTAAAGTAACTCAAGGATCATAGGATAAAAATGAAATGCTAACAGCTAGCACATTATCAAATACCAGGCACTGCTATAATGGATTTACTTGGGTTATCTCATTAAAAAAAAAAAAAAATTTGTATTATTTTATGGCTACACCACATGACATGTGGGATTTTCTTTCCCCAGCCAGGGATTGAGCCTGTGCCACCTAAGTGGAAGTGGAGTCTTCCTCTTGATCACCAGGGAAGTCCCTCACTTAATTCTTAAAGTGACACTTTGAGTGTTTCCTTTTTACACATGAGAAAAAGCAGAGAAAAGTTACATAATCTGTGAGGGTAATGTAATTAGGATTCTTTCTAAGGCTTTCAGGGGTCCAGAGTTCAGATTATAAAATAATCTATTGTCTCTCTACTCTGGGGGCCTCCACTTTTTTTTTCTATTTGCTGTTTGCTACCCCATTCAAGAGAAACTATGAGAGTTCCTTATGATCCTCTCTCTCTCTGACACTCTCATGTGTGCATACACACACACACACAAATTTGGAAGAAGTTTCATTAAAAAAGGCAATTTATTCTGACCGTATGTTGCCACACTCTAGTAATTTCCATTCCGTTGTGTTGGACTTGTTAAATTAAGAGCTGGCATGACATATAAATGGATTTCACAGTCTACTCATGTTTTCACCTGTAGCTTGAAAAACACCTCTCTAGGTCACTCCCTTGAGCTACTTACTTATAAACTCAGACCTAAATTTAAGTTTTTTGACTTGAAAACAGTTGCTCTTCCCTCTTGGCTTTGTAACTATGTCAGTCCAAGAATTGTTTGTTTTCTCATTGCTATGTAAACTAGAATATCTGTAGATGAATTGGGAACTTTGCCAAACAGGCTATCTGTAACTACAGTGTATGGGGCCCATACTCTGTAAAACATACCAGTTTCAGTAAAAATCCAGTACATTATTTTTCTTTACTGGGATGCAGTATACAATATAGACAACCAGTGTTTAAGGGGAAAAAAATTAAAAGTGAAAGACTAGATTTAGTGTACATTTTCTTTTTCTAAATTATAACACAAGAGTTTTCACCTAGGAAACTGAGAAAGGTAAAATTTTTAGAAGTATCAGAGTCAGAATGTTCTGTTCCAACTGAGAACATGCATCTTAGTGTATCTTTAGAGGTGACTGGGGGAAGTCTGCTACACAGTTAAAATAATTTAAATTATACACCTAGATTTCTTTTGTGTGAGAAAATCTGGGTCAGCCATCATTTCCAGATGAATAAGAAAGATGTGTCAGTCCACGGCTTTGAAATCAGTGTGTTGTCTTACTTCCCATTGTTCAGACTTTTAAAAATTTTAGTTTTTATTAATTATGATTGCCATGAAAAAAAGATGTACATATTTAATGTATATTGTCACCATATGCAATTATAACAACATAAATTAAGCCTTCACCTCTAAAAGTTTCCTCCCTTCTCTTTTACTTTATTACATTTAACATAAGATCTACCCTCATAACAAAATTTTAAGTATACAATATAATATAGTTAACTATAGTCACTATCCTATATAGTAGATCTCTAGGACTCTTTTATCTTCTATAACTGAAACAATGTATACCTTGACCAACCCATTGGCCTTATTGTTGCTTAATTACAAATACTTAAATAAATCGGGTTTCTATCAGATCAAGGATCTATATCAAATAGATATTACTACTGATAAAAGGTCTTTACTAGTTGCAATCATTCCAAAACCTGAATGCGTTTTCCAAATCATGGCATTTTTCTTTAATGTAAATAAATATATTTAACAGTGCAAATCATTTTGAATTTCAAAAGAACAGCAAAATATCAAATATATACTTGCATAATAGCATTGCAAAATTTCCCAGAAGAAAAAAATTAGGAGCCCTCACAATAAACAGTTGCAAGCTGTTAAATGGCAAATTAAAGCAGAGGATTAAGTTGTTTTTCTAGTTAATTTTGAGAGAAAAAAAATCACCAGTTTTGCAGAATTAACTAGTTGCATTTGATATGAAAGATATTTTTGGTCAAAATTATCTTAATAAATTTGAATTCTTCATGTTCACTGAAATGAAGAAAGAGTCTGTGGTATATTTTAGTTGGAGAAATTTTTGATACACATTTTTAAGTAACTATAAGGTTGCATCCATTTATGTGTATGTTTGTTCACATAACCCTATAGGTGTGTATAGCATATGTGTAGATAAGGGTATAAATTTTTAGTAATTAATGCCTGTGTGTTAGTCGCTCAGTTCTATCCGACTCTGCAACCCCATGAACTGTAGCCCTTCAGGCTTCCCTGTCCATTAATTTTCCAGGCAAGAATACTGGAGTGGGTTGCCATTCCTTTCTCTAGGGGATCTTCCCAACCCAGGAATCAAACCCCAGTCTCCTGCACCGCAGGCAGCTTCTTTACAATCTGAGCTGCCAGGGAATCCCAATTAATGCCTAAACTTCTGCAAATTACTAATAAATGTATACACTTATCCAGCTGTTAAAATGCTGCACTCAATATGTCAGCAAATCTGGAAAACTCAGCAGTGGCCACAGGACTAGAAAAGGTCAGTTTTCATTCCAGTCCCAAAGAAGGACAGCGCCAGAGAATGTTCAAACTACCACTCAGTTGTGTTCATTTCACATGCTGCTGCTGCTGCTGCTAAGTCGCTTTAGTCGTGTCCGACTCTGTGCAACCCCATGGACACCAGGCTCCTCTGTCCACAGAATTCTCTAGGCAAGAGTACTGGAGTGGGTTGCCATTTCCTTCTCCTTTCACAAGGTTATGTTCAAAATCCTTCAAGCTAGGCTTCAGCAGTATGTGAACTGAGAACTTCCAAATGTACAAGAAGGGTTTAGAAAAGACAGAAGAATCAGAGGTCAAATTTCCGACATTCTATGGCTCATATAGAAAGCCAGGGAATTCCAGAAAAAAGTACCTACCAGCGCTTCATTGACTATGCTAAAGCCTTTGACTGTGTGGATAACAAAAGCTGTGGAAAATTCTTAAAGAGTTGGGAATACCAGACCACCTTACCTGTCTCCTGAGAAATCTGTATGTGGGTCAAGAAGGAATAGGTAGAACCTTACATGGAAGAAAGGTTTAGTTCATAATGGAGAGAGTACACCAAGACTGTATATTGTCACCCTGCTCATTTAACTTATATGCAGACTTTCACATTATGTGAAATTCTGGACTGAATGACTCACAAGCTGGAATCAAGATCATCAGGAGAAATACCAGCAACCTCAGATATGCAAATGATACCACTCTAATGGCAGAGAGTGAAGAGGAACTAAAGAACTTCTTGATAAGGGTGAAAGAGGAGAGTGAAAAACCTGGCTTAAAATTCAACATTCAAAAAACTAAGATCATGGCATCTGGTCCCATCACTTCATGACAAGTAGAAGGGGAAAATGTGGAAGCAGTGATGGATTTTGTTTTCTTGGGCTCCAAAATCATGCAGACAGTGACTGCAGCCATGAAATTAAAAGAAGCTTTCTCCTTGGATGTAAAGTTATGACCAACCTTGACAGCATATTAAAAAGCAAAGACATCACTGTGGTTTTTCCAGTAGTCCTGTATGGATGTGAGAGCTGGACCTTAAAGAAGGCTGAGTGCCAAAGAATTGATGCTTTTGAATTGTGGTGTTAGAGAAGACTCTTGAGAATCCATTGGACTGCAAGGAAATCAAACCAGTCAATCCTAAAGGTTATCAACCCTGAATATTCATTGGAAGGACTGATGCTGAAGCTGAAGCTCCAATACTTTTGCCACCTGACACAAAAAGCGCTCATTGGAAAAGTCCCTGATGCTGGGAAAGATTAAAGGTAAAAGGAGAAGCAGATACCAGAGAATGAGATGGTTAGATAGCATCATGGACTCAATGGACATGAATTTGAGCAACTCTGAAAGACAGTGAAGGATAGAGAAGCCTGGTGTGCTGCAGTCCATGAGGTTGCAAAGAGTTGAACACAACTTAGTGATAAAGCAATAACAACATCAAAACTTGTGCTATTTGATTCAGTAGCCACAAGGCACATATGGCAGTTTAAGTTTATATTGGTGAAAATAAAGTCAAATATGTTGTTCCTCCATTGCACTGGCCACATTCACAGTGCGCAGTAGCCATGTGTTTCTAGTGGCCATCTTAGTGGATGATACACGTATAGAACATTTTCATCATCAGAAAAATTTCAAATGGACAGTGCTGGTTTAGCTCTTTTTAATGAATAATGACAAACTTTAGTTATTAAATTTGTGATTATTTAGCATATATTGATTACATTCTAAAGTACCAACTTTCACCTCAATGTATAGGAAAATTTAGCCCATGTTTGACTTCAATGGAGATCTTTGATTTTGTTTTTGGTAAGTAAAAATATGAAATTTAAACTGAAATATTTATAGTTTGCAAATAAAAATAAATTTTAGGTAAGATACAATAATTTTTAAATGAGGAAAAATGAGAAGAGAGGTACTATTTTTATGCATCTTCACATTTGTTCTAATTATGCCTATAATTAGATGCAAAATGAATTTTAACAAATTAAGGATAATATCACAGTGATACATAGTCTCTGAAATGGTCTCAAATTATGGTGCTCTGTTCTCGCCTCTTCTAGAATGAAGCTTGGCTTATAAGATCAAGATGCATATTCTTGTTATCTTTCTTTTGCCATTATTGTTGTGGATGTCAGGAACAGGGACATAATGTTTTTCTTTGTTAGGTACAAACCTTTTATGAACACTTTTTAGACACTGTTTCAAACTGGAGATGTGCTTGCGGAGTGTCTTCCCTATGTAAGTGTAGCATTAAACTCTCTAGGTAATAGGCATATGTGATAAGATTTGATCACAGTTCAAATGCTTGTAGTTGTGAATCATCTGATGTGAAATTGACACCTATGGGTGGTGTTTCAGGAGGGATCCAAAGAGCCCCTAGTCCTTTATGTCTCAGAGCAGAAGAATCCAGCAAAAGGCAAAGTGATAGATAAGAAGTGATTAGAATAGGACACTTGTGAGGCTTACACGTGGGCAGACGAGAGAGTGCTGTGCCCTGAGAACTTACTGGGCTACAATTTTATAGTCAGAGAAAAGGAGGGGAGGGGGAGAAGACCTTCTTTGTCTTTCTTGAATAGATGTCATGTTTCTATCATTGGCTCCTCCTTCAGGATGGGCAGGGGAGTTTTCATGTCTTCACATGGTCAGGCTAGGTCCATGAATTATTGTTCTTTATGTGTACAGAAAGCATGTCCTAACTTCCTGAGCTCCCTGGTCAGGATGTAGGTATCATGCCACCATTGATTAGTTGTTTTGGGCAAGTCTCATGTCTCTGTTGCATGGTTTTGTTTCTAAGCAAGCCTGCTTGGTTTTGTGGTTAAGCAAACTTTCTTTCTCAAGTAATCATTAACTTACAGGGACCTCCCATATCTTTTACTTACAATCGCCTAAGTGGGATTAACTATTTAATCACCTTTGTCCCTTTACTCTGTCCCTATCAAAATGCCTGTTTTAGAGGGCTGACCTTCTAAAAGTAATGACATTTGTAATGATGGGACATTATAGTATCTGGAAATTAAAAAAGAAATTCAGTGACTTTTCCTAAATCACTCTCCTTATTTTTTTTTAAATTTTATTTTATTAGTTGGAGGCTAATTACTTCACAACATTTCAGTGGGTTTTGTCATACATTGACATGAATCAGCCATAGCACTCTCATTATTTTGAATTGACACTTGTGGGTGACAGCTAACTCCTCTCCTCTGTAGAAGGGAAAGAAATTCAGGGGAACCAATGGAGTCATTTCTGGGTTTTATCAAGGACTAACGAATTACATTGTACTCTGTTGGTCAGGGTGTCTCTTAGAATTTTTAAGCTTTGTTTTCCTTCTATCATTATTTCAGTAGGAAAAGTGTTAACTTTTTTTTGTTTTTTTTTTTCTTCCCAGAGGTGGTACACTATAGCTAGGCTTCTGAGTGTGATCTATAGGAAGATATTTGTAATCACCTAAAAGTTTGATTGGAAGGAAAACAACTACCTTGAAATCTATTACATCTGTCCTATAGGCAAAGAAGAAATCCCGAAACAATTTAAAGAATTTAAATTAAATTTAAATTTCCAATTTAAATTGGAAATAAACTATATGATCATTGCTTTTTCATTTGATATTTTGATGATTCTATGTGTGACGATACAGTCATCAATCAAGAAGTTAGATGACTATGCGTAGTAACATTGCAGTTACCCGGTTAATATAAGAACAAATATATATTAATCAATGACAGCTTTTCTTATTTTCATACAGAGCTATGAAATCTCTAGGCTATGAAAGAGAATAGCTAAAAATTAGACAGCTATTAATAATAGGATTAATTAGATTCTGGCCCTACAGCTAAGAAAATAGAGTGAGAATTAGAATAGCACCAAAGTTATACCAGTTGTTCAAGTGACAAAATATAACTAATTAATACTAATAAACCAAAGTCTAATTAGACACTATTTTCATAAAATAATTTCATCAACAGGCAAAAATCTTGGAAAAATATGACCTCCTGGAATGAATATCAACAATTCCATGATAATAAAAGTAATATATTTATTTAAATGTATTATAATTGCAGCCTTTGAAAGCATTGAGTTTTCCTTGTAAAGACATGCCATTTTCTGTAAAATTTTTGTAAAAGAAAGTGGCTTGTCTTCATTGTTTCTATGTGAAGGTCAAACACATTACTTTTTAGCAGCAGGAATTATGTTTCTCTTCTTAATTTTGCAACAGTTGTGACATTTCCTGAAATTCATATAGAGAGCACCAGGATGATCAAAGAAATTCATTTTTCCACATTTACTTTGATGTTAATCATAGTGATCTTTCAAGTTGCTTCATGATTTTGAGAAAGAAATTCCAAAATAAAAGTGGCTGCTGAATCCTAGACCAAAACAGAATAGTGGTGTCAGATGAGATGTGTTTTGCAGTGTTTTGTCACATTTCATTTTGATTTTTACTTTTTTCTCTGTTTGACATATGTTCTGAACTGGGGTGCTATAAAGTTTTTATTGCCATAAGTTTGAAATGACCACATTACTCATGAGCTGGAGAGTCACAAGTGAGTTTTTAGCTTCTTTCAAAGCTGTAGAAATAAAACTTTATAGCACCCTACCCTGGTGTATGTTATTTTATGTGATGACACATTTGGCTTCACTTTACTCTTTTCTTTATTCCTCTTCATTATTTGCTTCTTGAATTATAGCAGAATTGGCATTAAAGATTTCCTAATGTATAACAATTTGATTTAAACTGCATTTTATAGTACCCTCCTGTATTTTTTTCATGCAGATTCTTTGACCTTTAATGACCATCTTTTTTTTAAATTTTAAATGGTTAGTTTAAACTTTGTTCATTGTGAAATTTATTGCTGTTGAAACAGTGGTTTATTGCAAAAGGTAGTTTTTTGTTTCCAAGCAACTCAAAACTGTTGGTCAAGATGAAATATGAAAGATGAATATTTGCTTCCTCTTACAGAAGTAATTAAAATTCTTAACACATACATGGGCTTCCACAGTCACACTACACAGTTTGTGTAGTACATGCACTTCAGTAAAACATGAGCCTTCTTTTTCTATGTTATGTAATCTAGCCTCTACAAGGACATCAATATCTCATGCTGAAAGTATCCAAACTATAAAGTGATTCCAGAATTAGCTTATTCCAGAGGGAAACTATGAACAGTGTGGCTGACCTGACAGCCTGGAATGATGTGCTCAGAATGAATCCAACACAGAGCTATTTGTTTTAAGTTCAGGAAGCAAGCTTACTATTTTCTCAAGTGTATTATATATATTTTTTCAATTTTAAGATAGAACTATGGTAAAGA
This sequence comes from Muntiacus reevesi, assembly GCF_963930625.1. Classification (NCBI taxonomy): domain Eukaryota; kingdom Metazoa; phylum Chordata; class Mammalia; order Artiodactyla; family Cervidae; genus Muntiacus; species Muntiacus reevesi. Next base: position 31,952,552 of record NC_089271.1, on the reverse strand, counting down.
AATTCCCAAGTAATTCCTCAGACTTCTTTGAACAAGTCTCCCAACTTCCATCAGATCTCCAGAGCTTAAACTGGTGCTTTTGAAGGTTCTAGTTTAGTGATTTCTAGAAGGCTGCTTATCTTAGTGAATAAAGTCAGAGACACATGTGCATGACTGAGCCAGATTCAAGAAAGATTTCTGTTAGTTGTCATATTCTTTTAACTCATACATTGTTAACACTGAAAAGTACTGGTTTTCTTATTTGTGGATTCGGCTTTTTCTTACCATAGTAGTTACAGTGGAAATATCCATTCACTCTGTGTGTGTGCACACGCACGCACACACACACACACACACACACACACACACACACACACAAGCATATGCATACATGGTGTTTTACAAGTGTGAGGAGAGAAGACTGATATTAACTGACTTTAACTTTTCACTTTGAGGAATAAGGCGATTTTGCAGCGTTTTGTGAATGTATCATTTTCTTGTGTGCCTGATACATGTAGGCACTATTCCTGCCGATTTGAGAAGGGATGCCTTCTTCTATACACTTCCTTTTAAATGTTAGGGCTTAAGTTTTAAAGAATTCATTTAAGTAAGATGACAAAAATAAGTGACTGGTTTATCTTGGAGAAGCAGTGAAGAGGTTTTGTTCATCCATAATTTGAGAGAGCACGTGACAGCCTCCACAAATAGCATGGTAGAATCAGGTTGATCGTAAATGTCTTCATTTCCTGCTAAATGGGAAGGAAAAATTAATTTGCTCCTTTCATTAGAATGTGGCACTGAAACGACAGAAGGAGACATGGTTGTGGGGTAGTATGGAATGAAATCAAATAAATAAGACGATGCATGCTTTAGTGTGGTGAGGAATCACCAGAAATGTGACTCTCCAGCAGTGCGCTGAATCTGCCTGTGTTTTGTCTGGCTGCTGTGCTTGTTGTGTGGGCCATCTGGCTCCTGAATGCCGGTGATGTTTGCACACTCACGCATCAATCAGCACTGGTGCAGGGCCTATTAGAAAGCGCCAGCCAGTTAGGTGACATGCCAGGACTGCAAATCACTCAAGCAGGATTGCCGAGCGTGGAGCTTCTACTCACTCTGACGTTGACATGGGCATTGGAGGAACCTTTAGCTTCATCTGACTGTACCATTGATGTCAAGGTTCTGCTAGATTAGGCATGTGGATGTCAGGTCATATAAGGCCTCATTTATGTCATCGGATTTGCCTGTGTAATTCAAATGGCGCAAAACATAAAAAAACAATCGTGAGCCTCACGTCCTGTGTTTTTTGAACATAGAAGGATGGTTGACCTACATTGTCATGCATTCCTGACCAATAGACAGACCTCAGAAGCATCTTGGCGTATCCTGCTCCCAGATCTCCATTATGCTGCTAGTTTTTCACAGAAATGTGAAATTCATAATCTTCCTCATAATCTTCACAGAAAAAGGAAGGGTTGCAATAAAATGCATTCCTGTTTCCTGTGGGTTTTCAACTAGTTCACTGAAGGGACGAACATACTTTATAAGGAATGTAGAGAAACTCTTGAGTTCACGGAAATAAGATAGAAGATTTTTTGAAAAAATAGAATTCTTGTCATTCAGCCTTTTGAATTAATGGCTGGTATTCTTATTTAAAAAAAAATGATTCTCTGATATTGATCACAGGTTTTCATTTGTTGGTTTTAATTCTGATGATGACAGAAATTAACTGAAACCTGAGAAAATCACCTGGAGAATTGGTTATTTTATTTCTTAAAAAAAAAAAAACCCAAAATGGATATTTTGATACTATAAGGACTAAAATGAAATGTCCCTCTGAGTTGTTTAAAAATTTGAATTGGATGTAATGTGTAGTGTATATACAACTTGATCTGGCTATTAGCACAGTTAATCCTCACCTAGAGAGCTTTAGAAAATGATGCTATGATTTTTTTCTTTGAAAATTATTTCTTAACCTTTGTATTTCTAAAGTCACCAAGAAAATAAGTGAAAAAATAGTAGTATATTATTTTTAACATATTTACATAAAATAGATTTCCAAATAATTGATTTGTGTTAAACAAAAATGTCTGATAAAGTAACTTGTGGACAAGCTTTAAAAATTAATTTTGATTTGTCTAACTTGGTGTAATAATACAGATACTAAGAATATGATAATATAAGCTTAACTAACTGGGTATAGGGCTCCCCCATATGTTCCACAGTAAGGAATCCACCTGTAGTGCAGGTGACGCAGAAGATGTGGGTTTGATCCCTGGGCCGGGAAGAACCCCTGGAGAAAGGCATGGCAACCACTCCAGTATTCTTGCCTGGAGAATCCAGGGACAGAGGAGTCTGGTGGGCTACAGTCCATGGGGTTGCAAAGAGTCAGACATGACTGAAGCAACTGAGCATGCATGCATGCAACTGGGTATAACTATAGAAATGATCATAGGAATAACAATTGTTATTCCTGTGTTTGATGAGTGCTATTTGTTTGACATTACACTTAGTCTATCACATCTATTATTTCATTTTTTCCCATATAATAACACTGTGATGCTATATTATCTCCATTTTACAGATAGAGAAACTGAGTCATAGAGAAGGAAAAATTTATAAAAGCTGTAATACTTCAGAGTTTCTTTTTTATTGTTTGCTAATGGAAAGCTAAATGTTCCTTGGGCAGATTTTTATTCTTATATATAACAATATTATTTTTACATTTCCAACACCTTCGATAATATAAAACAAATAAATGATATCTTTTGGGGGAGAAAGCAGTTCCGCAGTCAGGCCCACACATGAAGCGCTTGGCCTTTGTAGATTTCAACAATCAATCTGAGGAGCTATTTTTCTGGTTTTGGCATCTACTTTGTTGGCAAGTGCCCCAACTGTGGTGTTGGCAATTTCATGACTGTGATTGCCTCTCGTTTTTCCACAGTAACTGGCTGGAGCTCACCTCCCTGGGCTGTCCTATTATCTTTAAAATTCTTTTTCTTGACTTAAATCGGAAGACTATAGTAGAAATTGTGAATTTAGATGTTAGAAATTTGTTAAGATTCTTCAGGAGTAAACTTTGGATTCTAATATGTTTCCTCTTAGGAATGGATCCATGTGCTATAGTAGGCATGGAGGAATGAATGCCATCAGTTATGACAATAAAATAAAACTATCCCAAGCTATTAATTGTAGCAATCAATACTTTTAATCATTTGCCCTTTTAATCAAAATTTAGTTGTAGAGTACATCGTAAACAATAAAATACATCTAATGTCCAAAAAATTAGCATATGCTGTCTTGTTCTGGTGGGGAAAACACCATAATTGTGTGTATGAGAGTCACATTATATAAGGCCCTATAATGATACAAATTAAAATATCTGTATTTTTGTGTAGCTTTCCATGTGTGTATACACACAAAAGCATATACACATAAGCATTTTATATAGTCACATGTGCATTGTAAGACTATCTTCTTATGGAGATGTAGCGCTTAGGATTTCTTTATCAATGTAAGATAGGAACTGCTAAAGCATGAAAATGAAATTAAGCATACTTCCTTCATTCACTTATCACTAGTCTTCAGAATTAGTTGCCCTGTGGGTACCTTTTTAATTATATTGCACATCTTTCAATTAAATATTGGGAGGTTGAAAATTAAGTGACAATTCTAATGTTTTTGGTGGAAGAGCTGAAGCTATACTATTAAACAGCTAGTAAAGAAAAGGGGACGGATATTTCTTTTTATCCAGGAGTTAATTACACAAGTAGTACACTGCACAAATGCTAACAAGGGTGATACAAACAGTACTTAAAAGGTTTCCAAAGAGAGGCAGCTGCTTATGTTAAAGTAGATTTAAAGTGCTACCTTGTTAAAGTGCTACAAATTCTAATGAAGAATGATTTATGTTTTATGAGTAGAAACAATAGTTAATATTTACTAAAGTGCTTACATATACCTGGCACTGAACTAAAGGTTTTATATATTTTAGTATATAACCACCCTAGGAAATAGGAAAAACTGTTACTTCAGTTTTTCTACATAGGGAAATGAAAGCACAGAGGTAAAATAACTTGCCCACAGTCACACTTCCTTGGGCTGCTAGTGATCAATCACCATTGCTTCCTTTCTTCCTAAGACCACCTCCCTTAAGAACACGTTACAGATTTTAGATAGGTGTTTTAATGAACTATTTGTATTACAGCTCAGAAGAATCCTAGCTAATAACTTGAAATTTTCTTGAGCTGACAGGGAAGGAATACTTCCTGTTTAAAATTGGAAAAAAAAAAAAAAAAAAAACAGCTTCAGGCAGAAAAGATGCTTCAAAGACCAGCTCATGTACGTAATGTCTATTCAAATAAGTTAGTAAATGGCTGATAAGGTCATACCATGCAGCATTCCTTTAAAATAAGATTGCTCTGAGTTTAACTAGCTTTGAGTAAACACAAAGTGGGATGATTCTCAATTATCTAGTGGGTAAAATAAATACCACATCCAGTGAAATTCAAATATAGAGGGGAAAATAAAAATTTTTAAAAATTGAAATTTTTACTGAGGTAATTATTGATACACATGAGTTGTAAGAAATATCCAAGAGAGACCCTGTGCACATATTACTCAGTTCCACCCAATGGCAACATTTTGAAAAACACTTGTGCAATGGCACAACCAGGATATTGACAATCATACAATACTCTGCTTGTATTCAGATTTTCTCAGTGCTCACTTGTATGTGTGTGTGTGTGCATGCACATATATTTAATTCGATGCACCTTTATTACATGTATCAGTGTCTGTAGATGTGAGAGAAAATGCAAGCCCAAAAGGAATGGAGAATACTTCCCCTGGTCACTTATTATTGGCAGATATTGGGATTATATCTGCCCACTGCATCCAAGATGGAGTCAGGGTTGCCTGATGTCCTGTTGGACTGTTGGATTTGAAGGAAGAGTGAGCCTGTCTGGGCTGCCTTCTAATGCTGCTGCTGCTGCTGCTAAGTCACTTCAGTTGTGTTCAGCTCTGTGCGACCCCATAGACGGCACCCACCAGGCTCCTCTGTCCATGGGATTCTCTAGGCAAGAATACTGGAGTAGGTTGCCATTTCCTTCTAATGCTAGTTGCGGGTTATGAAATGCCAGGTTGGGGCCATCTTACTCTATTGGGTGAGGCAGCATAAGTCACTCAGCTACTTTTCCAGTACCAGCATCCCCAGCCTCCCCTGTGTTTTCTTACCACCTTTCTGAGTTACTTATGGTTGTTTCTTGGATTACTACCAATGCTTATTGTTATGTTAGTGGGAAGTAGCAGGGAGAAGTGGATCTAAGCCATTTTATCCTGACAGAGGTACCCAAATTGACTTTTTCATGAGAAAAGTGTTTCCTTTAGCTGTGTACCTTGTGAATATTCTCAGTAATTTTCTACTGCTATATAATTTAAAAATTTTAATATGCAGATATAATAAATATTATTATTTAACAGATACTGAATTCCAACAAATGTATTAAAAGTTCTCCCACTCTTTGTGGAATGAATAAACAAGGATTTATACTAATTTCCACTAGATATTTTAATAAGATGGGGGGAACCTACTTTCATATTCAAGTATGTGTAAAAAGTCACTATTTCTATCAGTTAACTGCTTTAATTATAAAATAAAATATATCATTATTAATGGTAGTTGATGTTCAGTGCCTTGGTGCCAGGGTGATATATGTTATAGAAACACAGAGACAGTTTATCCCTCCTATGATAAATATATATAATTTATCCTAATATATAGTTATATGTGTATACATATAAACCATATATATGCATTATCTTCAATTGACATGTTTTAGAATCATTGAAGCATTAATTTTATAGGTTACTATAATGTTTTATAGTTCTTAGGAATAGTACGGTATTTTGAAACATCTTTTATCTATAATAATAAAAGTAGTCTATTGTATTTGATTTACTTATAACATATTAGAGATTTTGTATTACCCTTGCTGTAAATGTCTGAAGAATTAAGATTAGTATGATTGTTATCAGTATAGATTTCTAATATAGTGCTCATTATCTAGAAATTCAATATGAGAGAGAAGATATTTCATCATACCTAAACCTCCTTTAGAGATAAATAAACATACCAGTGAACATGGCTATGATAATGAACCACATAAAATTAAAATTTCCCCAAACACATTCAGACAATAATGTGTTAACTTATTAATAATGTGCTAAGGTTTGAGAAAAGACTGACTGGTATTAAATTTGACTGATTGGTATTAAATAATAATGTATATGATATATGGACCCTCCTTTCCTCTTGCTTCAGCTATCCAGTTGTGGAAGGAACTACAATAGTGGGTATCACTGCCCTTCTTCTCTATCCTTTCATGTACTCCTATTAAGAAAGCAAAAGGGAACTACCTGGCTGGAATTTTTGGAGGAGGAGGAATTGTCTCAGCATCTTTTACTTTGGGGCTCTGTCTCTCCATCATGTATAAATTATATAGAGATATCCAACATGGGAAAAGATTGGCTGCTATTCAATGGGTGTTGATAGGCAAATTATCACCAAGCCACGCACAGCGAGAAGGCTTAGGCCATGTTCACTGATACCAATTTTCTCATTGATACAGGAGATACTTTCCTCTGTATCTGTCTGACTCCTGTGTTGTGACTTATTTAATTATGAACCTGAGTGAGGAAAATAGACTTGTTTTTAATCCTCTCAAACCCCATCTATAAGTAATATGAAGACATGATCAATTTTTAAGCAGAGAAATGAGGTGGAAAAAATGATGATTAGGAAAAATTGTTTGCTTGCACTATGATGGATGATGTTGGAGTAGGCCAGAGATGAGAATTGAGGATATCAGTTTGGAGGCCATTTCCGTAATCCTGGTGGTGGAAACTATGCTGGAATATGATGGGTGGGTGGGGGGAGATAGAAAAGTGAAAAGATTTGAAGGGAAGAAACATTTTTATACGAGGTCCATGATATTCATTTGTGCCAAAGTCTCCCTTTGTCTATCCTATTGTACTTTATCCATCCACCCTTAACACCCTGCACTCCATTTTCAATATGGCAAAAAGACTAAATGTTTTTACAAGATTTATTGGACTATTGTTTGTGCTGTACACAACTCTTTAATGGCTGTCTATTTAAATACTTAGGCTTCTCAGTGGTAAAGAATCCACCTGCCAAAGCTAGAAATGTAGGTTCAATCCCTGGGTCAGGAATATCCCCTGGAGAAGGAAATGACAACGCACTCCAGTATTCTTGCCTGGGAAATGCCATGGAGAGAGGAGCCTGGAGGGCTACAGTCCATGGCGTTGCAAAGAGTCAGACACGGTTTAGTGACTAAACAACACCACAATTTAAATACTGAACATGCTCTACAGAGCCCTACCTTTTCCTGGCCTTCCCTCTGATTTTCTAGTCCTCTCTACCTCCCTCTCTCAATTCTAGTGATACCAATCTTCTTTAAAGACATTGGTCTATTGTTAGACTCCTCATCATCCTTCAGGTCAGGGTTTCATGTTTCTTCCACAGGGAGCTTTCCAAAGGACCCTAACCACTCCTTGCCTCCTATATGAGTTCACTTCTCCATTACACATCCCCTAAGCATCCCAACAGCCTACTGTGAGCCTTCTCTGAGACTTGATTACTTCCGGTGTTCGCAGCTGCATTTCCTCTCCTCTGTGTTCTTTATCAACCAGATCCTATCTCTGTCTTTCAGCATTTCCACAAATATCCTGGTCCTTCTGCTTGCTCCCATTCTTGTTTTCCATGCTGATTATAATTTTATTATTTTAGTACCTGAATATTTTCTGTCATTTCCATGGAATTTTGGATAAAGTGGGAAAAATTGTAAGTGCCAAATTGGTTGCAATGAACCAAAATAATAAGTTTTAAATATAATTGACTAGGTCATCAGACTGAATTTTTATTACTTAATATAGAAAATGATTTGATAATACCACTGGGCCATGTTAAACAAATTAGGTTTCAAGAACATGGATAAATTAAGCTTTAGCTACTCTCCGGAGTAACTCACAGCCTAGAAAATAAGTGATTGGTACATCCATCCTCTGATTTGAGTTCATCAGATGATTTCTTTATTTTGGTAAAGCCAGTTTCACCACAGAAAATCACAACGTTTCTACCCCCGACTTAAAATGTAGATGAAAAATAAGCCTACAATATTATGCAGGAGTTGGAACTCACATATTGGTAATTGTGGTTTTGTACAAAATTGAGAAAAATAATCCCTAAAAAGACTATATAAATTATAATGGCTTTGTTTACCTCAGTTACTTTTGTCCACTCTAAAATATGTGTCCAAGAGAAATAATTTTCTAAATGTAGTCTCCCAGTACTTCTAGTAAGACTTGTTCCATGAAGCTGTCCAAAACACTGACTCTCTTGGCCATAGCTACGATAAGTTCTTCATGCGTTGTCTGTTTGCAGACTGTCAGTGGAAAGTCCTTCCATGGCAACACTTGGAAATTTTCAAACAAAGTAAAGCAGTCTGTGTCACCTTATTAAAAGAAAAATGTACAAAGAGTTGGCTATTTTAGGGAGACAACATGAGTTTCCTATTCACTTGGAATTTCCTGAGATAAAGGTAGAAATAGAATTGGAAACTATTTCATAAAAATTGGAAAAGATAAGGCATTTCTCTTAAAGGAAGTCACTCAACCAGGCAACTATACAGCAAAAGTGGGGTTACATCCCTTCCTGCCTTAGCATAGAAAACTGACGCTGCAGGGCCTGCACTGCAGCAGCCCAAAAGGTTTCAAAGATAATTGTGCTCCCACTGCTTTTCTCTGTATAATAGACTCTTCGTGCCCTATAGCAGCCTGCCCGACCTGTGAATACCATGGGATTTGACCCTTTGAAGGCTTTCCTTTTAAAGGAGTTTGTCCTGTTTGTCCAGGTTTTACCCAGTAAAGGTCAGCTATAACTGGTAATAGTTTTGTCGATGTTTCCATACCTTGGGACAAAGTGCCTTATTTGCTCAGTATTTTTTCTCACATTTTACTTCACATTTTGAGCATTAAAAAAATCTTTCTTGATTTTTGCCAGCTATGATAATGCATTTTCCCCTTGGTTTTGATACTTACCTTGCAAAAATGCAAGTTGGTAGAATAGCTAAATACTGGCCATTGTTGCGCTGGGTGGAGTAAGGAGCAAATCGGCTGATCAGCTGATCATATCTTGTCCCAGTTGATACTCTTTCCCCTCATTCCCTTCCCAAACTGGTCCTTGGAGTTAATCTTGTATTTGGTTTCCAGTTGTGAAGAAATACCCTGCAGTGGTCTGGTCCTACATGTATAGCTGATCCAATTTTTTTTGGAACCAAGTTGCCCAAAGTCTCAGAATAGAAACATGATAGGATAGAAACATTTACATATAGAAACCATCTTTCCATCATTTGTACATACTACCTTACTCTCTAAATATGTATCCACCATCCCTTTTGAACCTCCTTTCCCTATATGTTATTTAGGCTTTAACCCTATAACGTCAACCATCTCTTTTTATGAAACATATTTTATAATATCCCATTACTATGCTCAAAGGAGATTTACCAATAATATAACTTATCTATACATAACTTAAAAAATTGTCAGATAAAAATGGATTAAAGGGAAAAATAATTTCTATAAAGTAAAAATACAGGTAATCTGTATGCCAAGGATACATATTGTGGGGTGACAGATTATGCTCCCTTTCAGCAGCAAGAATAAGAAAGGGGCAGCATAGCTCAGTAGAGCTGGAGGGAAAAAAAAACAAAGAAAGGGGCAACATCTATATCAGGAAAACATAACATCCCTGGAAACTCTGGGCAGTCTTCCTCTCCCATGTCACAAGGCCATTGCTGGGTTCCTGGGAAGCTTGAAATGAGGTTGTTTGTTTTAGCTAGACACACTGTTACCACTAAATAAAAGTAGAATTTTTTTAAAAAGGGAATAAAGATAGAATGGGTATCAGAGAAACCAAAAGCAGTATCTTCCTCTCATGTAATCAGAAAGAAATTGCCCCCCAAAATAAATAAATATTTCAAGATCTATATAAGTAGATTGGCTATTGATTTCTGAATATTCTAATTAAGATTTTTAGTCTGTTGTGGTGGAAATTTCAAGACTGTAGTGATGGTTTTTGAAAGTGGTCACATATCAGCCTAAAGTGTTCATCTTTCCTAGCTTTCATCTATACTATCTGTGCACGTAAATTTATTATCTTATTTTCCCAATAAAGTCATTGGAACATGATAACATTTTGCCCAAAGTTGACATAAAATTAAAAGACATTATTGTTTCAATAAATCAGACTAGGCTAAAATAAAAAAAAGTAATTCTTTTGTGAATTACACATTTTGACACAGAGAGCTATTTCACACCCTTCTTCTGGGTAGGAAACAATGAGGGAAAAAAACGCTCACCATCTGCCCATCAAAACCTGTTGAATCATTGGGGAAGTGCTGCCTCTTTTCATTTGTTGTTAAGCCTCAAATTGAAAAAGAAAAAGACTCAGGATATGTAAGCAGGGTTGATTCTGACACCAAAATGAAACAAAATCAAATAAAACCAGAACAAGCTGCTTCTCGAAAGCACAACACAGCAAAAAGAGCCATAAACTTTTTCAGAAGACTTCAAGGGGAAAAAAAAAATATGGGCTTCTTAAGAAATGGGATATCCCAGGGACTTTTTGATAACATCTTTAAAATTAAAGAGATATAATTCACATACAATAAAAATCTACCCTTTTAAAATGTACAGTTCAACAGGTTTTAATATATTGATATAGCTGTTACAACTATCATCACTAACTTTAGTACAGTTTCATCAGCCCCAAAATAAACTCCATACTCATTAACAGTTGTTCCCTGTTCCTCCCTCTGCATAACCTGTGGCAATGACTAGTCTCTGCTCTGTCTCTATGAATTTGCCTATCATGGGTATTTAATAAAAATGTAATCATACTGTATGTGGTCTTTCATACTTAACTTTTTTCTGTAGCATGACAGAAAAAAGAATTCTCTACCCATCTGGGTTCTTCTGGCTTCTCTATCAATAAAATTGACATCAGACAGATTAACCCGAGAAAAACAAATTTAACCATGTATGTATGGCAGACCCACAAAGGCAATGAGAGAGTCCATAACAGTCAAGCAGTTGACGCTTATATGCCTTTCTGAGCTAAGAAGGAGATAGGGGTCTAGGTCTATAGTGAGGAGGAAGACAATTCACGGAAAGATGGGAAGAGCAAGCATTTGTAAGGTTTGCCATTCCATTCAGAGACAATGGAGTGCAGAGAAAACTTTGAATAAACCAACCCTGGCAGGCTACCTCAGCTTACCATACTTACCCTACTTTTTGTAGTTATCTCTGGTGACAGCTCTCTTCCTGGACCAGGTCCTCTATCTAAATTATTTTATGTAGTTGAAGGGAAGGTAAAACACTCTTGCTAAATTTCGGGCCTCCATCTCTTCAGCTTAAAACAATCCGCATGCCGAAGTGGCACTTGCAGGGGAGTCTTATTTTGAACCTGTTCATCCCACCATTGAGTTGATAGGTTAATCCATCTCATAGTACTCATCTCTGAGTTCTAAGAATAGGCCAGTTCAGTTAAACAGTTGTGCCTCATTTCAGGGACTAGTCATGTAATTGGGCTCTCAGAGTTAGGCCTATGGTGCAAGCAATCAGATACTTAGTGATACACATTTCTATGGAATTGAAAAGAAAAACACAAAGGTTAATATTGGAACATATTGTAATCCCAGTTTCTGAGTTCTCAAGACAGCAAATTGAGAGGACTTCTAAATGTCTGGCTTGAAGCATCTTCAGATGAAGTGAGGGCAGGCAGTGGCAACCTAATAGATTTTCCTGGTTTGCAGTTTAAACGTTTCTGCTGATCTTTCTGAATGGTCCACACAGCAACAGTCACAGAAATTGCCTACACATGAGCTGTTGTGATTTCTCTGAATTTTATATCAATTTGTCCATCTTTAGCATGGCTTTGGGGAAAAGATAGTTTTAGTTCTCATGATTCCAAGTCGAAAGAGTGGGATAAAATTGAAATGTTAGTTTGCAGAGTTGTAGCGAAATATTAGAAAGGAAAAAAAAAAACCTAGAAGAATCAGGATTTAGTCCACTTTACAGATAGAAAACAAAACCTCAAGGACAATTTGATATCCATAAAAGAGTATTACTGAAACATATTAATTTTTCTCTCTATAATCACCCCTGTTTTATCAAGGATAACCACAATAAGAGTGATTTGTTTGCAGATTAAATCTCCTTTCAGTGAACTTGGTCTGAATATTTGCATAACTGTAGCAAGGATAGTTAATTGATCATATAGGCTCTTTTAAGTGTGCTTTGCTGGAACTTTTCATAAGGAATCTCAGACTGGACTCTTAAAGGCATCTCATGGCTTAGAAGCCAAGCCAAGCATGTGCCATCAGATGTAATACCTATAGATTTGAGTGAATCCCTCTCTTCTCTGGTCCCCAAAATACCTTAAAGTTCCTATGTCTGGCAAGAAGTTACCTTCCTTACTCACCTGGTAAGGCTGCTGGGAAACAAACAAGCAAGGGGCCTGACTGTTTTCCCAAGAAGCTTTATAGGCTCCATAAAGCCAACGCTAGTTCCTTAAAGCTGTCTGATCATATCTGAGTTTATGTACATCATTTTAAAATATGGCATGCCCGTCAACGCCTTGGTAATATAAGCAGTGTTTCCAATTGTGTCCTGTTACAAGATGAACAGGTTTTAATTGAACTTATGCAAATAACTAAATTTCTATTAAAATAAGAATACTCATTGAGAGTTTCTGAATTCTGTAAGGATCAGGTAGGTAGAAAAAGATAAATGTTTCATCTTTGTTCACAAAGGTAAATCCCATTAAATTGTTCTAAGTTATAGATAGTTTAAATTAAAAGATACAAGGTTTCTGTAACTTTGGAAAAACAAAACATTTAAAAATAATGTTTCAAACAAAAAATAAATAAAAGTTATGCTCATTCTCATCAGTATATTCAATTGCATGTAATTACTTCTTACTGATTTTTAATCTAGTTTTTTCCCACTAATTTTAGAAATTTTTACCCAGTTCAGTTTTATAACCTTGAAGATATCAGAAATCTATATTCTAGGTTACTATCCATTAATCTCCTTGAAGATGAAGCACTTTTGCAAAAGCATCAGAGTAAAACGATAACTCTGTGAATGAGAAAGACTTAAAACATGGTCATGGTTACAGATCTGATTAGAGTTCATTACAATGTTTGGTTATTTCTGTGATACACAGCATTTAAAGATAATGACTAGAATTATGACTAATAATATTATGTCAGGATATATCTGAATTTTAGGAATTTCACTCAATTTCTGTAACACTTATAGTATATAATTATCAAATACAATATAAAAAATGTTTAGTATTATTTCCTATCTGATAATACTTCCCATGTTATATAACATATCACATAAACCTAATTAGTTTCACCTCTTTCTTTTACAAGGGAAGAGAACAAATCTTTTGATATGTTCCAGGGGGGCTCTAGAAAATCCCAAAGTTAATTCCTGGTCAAAAATTTCATTTAGAATTTGATTTTGTGAAATTTGTCAAAAAATAAAAAGGTTGTAGATACTTGATTAACTAGGATCACAGATCATTAGGAAACAGTACTTAATGATCTACTTAACCAAAGTAACAAAGTATTCTATTTTAAAGGCAAATAAAGAAGGTTATATAGTTGTGAGCGTAACTTGGCTCTTTTAATAGAGTGGACTCAGTTTTAAGTAATCAAAGACGTCATGAAGACAGTGTGAAGCACATAAAATCTTTGCTTTCCAAGCGGATTACTTAAAAGATAAAGAACAACCTTTGTTTAAATTTCTTATTAAGAGCAGACCAATAAATGTAAGAAAGATTTTCTTTTTAGCAGATGAAAAAAATGGAGTTTTAGTTTTACATAAGTACACAATTGGTATTAAAGTTTAATTTAAAAACCTTTATAATGGTAATTCAAATTGACTGCATAATACCCCTTCCCCCACCTTCTCTCTCTTTCCATCTCTCCCCATAATTTGTCCTCCATTCTTCTCCCCATCCCATTCCCTTTTTTTTTTTACCCCCATTCTGAAATAACCAGTTTTATTTTAGGATAAAATCAGTTTCATTTCTCAACAAAAATGCATCTCCATACCTCATGCCTTTTCTAACCAAAAGCACAGGTTACTTTCCTTGCATGTAAATTTGTTTCCCTTTTTATTTCTAGTAGCTTTAGCTACATGTAATAATTAGAATCCTTTGCCCTTAGAAACCTCATTTCTACTGAAAACTTAGAATTAAGCAATTATGAACTCTCTGGTACACCACCATTCTTTGAATTGACAAATTTATGAATGCATTTCATAATCTAGAAGCATGTGCTTCTTCATACTATAGTCTTTCCATAAAGCATAAAATGTTTACTAAGAGACCCAAATTTTAGTTCCTCTGTAATAGAAAGTCAAAAGTAGATAAACCTACGTTCAGAAGTTAACATTTCATGTTTCATCTTATTTAGAAATGATCTAGATATTCAGTAAAATTCTATCAATTAACAGTGAAAGTCATCAAAAAGAATTGGGTAATTATTTTTAAGTTAGTATATAATTAAACAACCATTACTAAAAAGGTTCACCTAAAAAGTCTTATCTCACATATTTAACTCATTTGTTCTTTATAGTCATATTTAGATTACTCATGAAAATTTTATGTGACATTAAAGCAGTTAGCTATCATCTTAAGCTTTTGTTATTGTTGAGAAATATTGTAGGGGAGATAACATGAGCTTATTTGACTTTTAGTATACCAAGAAAGAATAAAAGTTCTATACTAAATGTTGATCATTCTAAGGATATATCTGTATTAATTAAGCCAACAAAGTTAAACTAGTTTTAACACCAAGGGTTTTCCCAGGTCATATGATCCTGAAAAGCATCTGGGTTAGTTTCTACTATACTTTTGAGAATTTTTATAAATATTGAATTTATATAAACACACTGTTTATTTAGGTCAATTAAATAGAGCTGTTTTACAAGTTAATTTTAGTGATGTCATCCAGAGATAACTAAAATCACACACCTACAACACATATATGTGGACACACATAAACATATAGACATATATACACAGAGCTCTTATAGGTTTTGTTTTAAAATTTTGTCCATGAAATTTGTATGATAATGATATGAAAAACTCAGTAGTTTATACAACAAGTTAAGTTTACCTGAGTAGATTCTGGGCAAGGGAGTTTCATATCTGTTAGTATTTTTAAAATAGCCTTTCCTACTCTCCTTTTTGGAGGTATATACTTTTATAAAAGTTTAAGAAGCTTTATCTTGAGTTCTTGGCATATAGTTTCACTTTAGCTTAGGACTCCCCTTACATTTTTCTATCAGTTTCCAATCTAGTCAATTTCCAATCACAAAGGTATTAAAACAATTCTTGTATGTATCTTGTCAGTTTTCAGCTGGGACAAACAGCAAACATCTTCAATGTTAAATGCGACATGCCTTTGTAAAGTCTGTAAACTGTGTTTTTTACATGTATCTTTATAATTTTATTTTTTGTTTATTTATTTGTGGCTGCATTGAGTCTGCATTGCTGTGGCAGGCTTTCATGTTCCTGAGGCAGGGGGTGCTCGCCAGTCCCGGCGTGTGGACTGTTCAGTAATAGAAGCATGTGGACTCAGTAGTTGCAGCTCCTGGGCTCCAGAGCACAGACGCAGTAGTCGTGGTGCACAAGCTTAGTTGCTCCATAGCATGTGGGATCTTCCCGGACCAGGGATTGAACCCATGTCCCCTGCATTGGCAGGCAGACTCTTAACCACTGGACCATCAGGGAAATCCCTGTATATAGTGTTTTAATGGTTTAACAAAGTCCTTTCTGAGTGCATAATGAAACCTTGAACTGATTTACTTTAAAGAGAAAAAAGCCCCTGAATATCAGTCTTTAGCTAATCATTTACAAGAGGACCTAGGAGAAATTCTGGCCATCTGTTTCCTCTGTGAGGGCCACGTGCTTAAGGGGCCATCGGACATGTTTGAAAACTACAATGTCATCCTTGGTGGGAAAAACACTCCTTAGCAACCAAAAAAAAAAAAAAAAAAACCCTAAAAAATTCCCTATGAGTGACTTCTGAAAGACATTCCTCCTTAAATTTGGTAGGATCCTCTGAAAGTTGGGGCTTCCCTTGTGGCTCAGCTGGTAAAGAATCTGCTGCAATGTGGGAGACCTGGGTTCAATCTCTGGGTTGGGAAGATCCCCTGGAAAAGGGAAAGGCTACCCACTCCAGTGCGTAGAATTCCATGGACTGTATAGTCCATGGGGTCACAAAGAGTCGGACACAACTGGGCACCTTTCACTTTCACTTTTCTGAAAGTACACATAAAATGACTTTATAATTTAAAAGATGTACTGCTATCCAGACAGCAAGAATTCTTTCCAGCAGGGTTGCAGTATACATTTTCAAAGAATACTACCTAGAAAGTCCTGAGACTGGTAGAGTCTGATTATAGAACTGAGAAAAACGAGCCTTGTGTCAGAGCCTTACGTTTATTTCCTGGCTTTTACTGTTTATGTGAGTAACCTGTATACCCTGGGCTTAGAGATCAGGCTAAAGTGCTCTCTGTGAATCTTTCAGGGAAAAGGAAGCTAAAACAAGCAGCTGCGTGTCAAGGGATTTTCTGGGGAAGTTGGAGAAGTTTTGTGAGCTAAGAGAATTTCCTGGGGAGAGAGGGCTGGATTTTAAAGGGGGGCATTTTTGTTGCATGGAGACTTTCACTTTTGTTCTAAGTCTAATCTCTATTCTTTCCTCTTGTTAAGGGAATCCTTAAGACTAGTTGGTACACTCCTTTCTGCCTCATTTTTCAACATGTTTTATTTCATATTAGCGTATCAGGTGGCGGTGGTGGTAAAGAACTCATCTGCCAATATAGGAGACGCAAGAGACACTGGTTTGATCCCTGGGTCAGGAAGATCCCCTGGAGGAGGGCATGGCATCCCACCCCAGTATTCTTGCCTGGAGAATCCCATGGACAGAGGAGCCTGGAGGGCTACAGTCCATGGGGTTGCAAAGAATTGGACACAACTGAAGCGACCTAGCGTGCACGCATGCATAGCCAACTGCTATGTTGCAATAGTGATACTTTCAGATGCACAACAAAGCAACTCAGCCATACATATACATATATCTATTCTCCCCCAAACTCCCCTCCCATCCAGACTGCCACATAGCATTGAGCAGAGTTCCCTGTGCTATATAGCAGGTCCTCGTTTGTTATCCATTTTAATTATAGTAGTGTGCACACATCAATCACATATTCCCTAACTATCCTTTCTACCCACCCTTCCCCCTGGTAATTTTAAGTTTGTTCTATGAATCTGTGAATCTGTTTCTGTTTTGTAAATAAGTTCATTCATATCATTTGTTTTTAGATTCTGCATATAAGCTATATCATATTTCTCTTGGTCTGACTTACTTCACTCAGTAGCACAATTTCTAGATCCATCTATATTGCTGCAAATGGCATTATTTTGTTCCTTTTATGGCTAATATTCCACTGTATGTATGTATGCCTGTGTGTGTGCATATATATATATATACACACACATATATATATGTATATATTGCATCTTCTTTATCCATTTCTCTGTTGATGGACATTTAGGTTGCTTCCATGTCTTGGCTATTGTATATAGTTCCACAATGAATATTGGGAGTGCATGTATCTTTTTGAAGTATGGTTTTCTCTGGATGAGCTTCCCTGGTGGCTCAGATGGTAAAGCATCTGCCTGCAATGCAGGAGACCCGGGTTCAATCCCTGGATCGGGAAGATCCCCTGGAGAAAGAAATGGCAACCTACTCCAATATTCTTGCCTGGAAAATCCCATGGACAGAGGAGCCTGGCAGGCTACAGTCCATGGGGTCACAAAGATCGGACATAATTGAGTGATTTTACTTTTCACTTTTCTCTGGATATGTGCCCAGGAGAGGGATTGCTAGATCATATGGTAGCTTTATTTTTAGTTATTTTAAGGAACCTCCATAATGTTCTCTATTGTGACAGAACCAATTTACACTCCCACCAACAGAATGGAGAGGGTTTCCTTTTCTCCACATCCTCTCCAGCATTTATAGTTTGTAGATTTTTGATGATGGCCATTCTGATCAGTGTGAGATGATACCTCATGGTAGTTTTTTTTTTTTTAACTGGGTGTTTCCATAGGTACCAATAAGATAGTTGCTTAGATAGTTTTTTGTTTTTTTTTTTAACTGAGTCTTTCTGTAGGTACCAATAAGATAGTTGCTTAGAATGAGAGCTATTTTTTTTTCTTTCAAATATAACCAATTCAAAGAATCAATAGAGCCATTGATGAGTAGGATCTTATATTAATCTCAATAGCAACTCAAACCAATGTAAGCCTCATTATGGCTTAATCAAGGATGCAAGAGGTATCTTACAAGAGAGTGCAAAGGATGTGATTCTCACAAGATCCATAAAATTTACTCCCAGAGTTAGCCTAAGAAAGCAAAGATCACAGGTGGTGTGAACAGTGTTATAAAATTCAGTGTCCCCTGTTTCCCAAGGAAATGTGAGATGCTTCCAGTCACAGGCTCATTCATCTGTGACACATGGTAGGTGCTACTGGAATGGAATGTTTCCAGCCCAAACAGGACAAGGTTGAGATAACAAATGCCCCTTATGAAGCTCGAAACTTGTGACAAATTCTCCTGCAACCTGGCCCAGTTGGACAAAATGGTGCTGCTTGTGACTTTATGTCTCAGAACCATAGTCTTTTCAACTGGCCACTGAGGACTGATGTTGAAGCTGAAGCTCCAATACTTTGGCCACCTGATGTGAAGAGCAGACTCATTAGAAAAGACCCTGATGCTGGGAAAGATTGAAGGCAGGAGGGGAATGGGACAACAGAGGATGAGATGGTTGGATGGCATCATCAACTCAATGGACAAGAGTTTCAGCAAGCTCCAGGAGATGGTGAAAAATAAGAAAGCCTGGTGTGCTGCAGTCCATGGGGTTGCAAAGAGTTGGACACGACTGGGTGACTGAATAACAATTGAGGCATATGCTTGTACATGCACTTTCTAACTGGCAGAGACTAGAGAGTATTCTCATCAGTCCTGAAACCAAGCTCTCAAGACAGACCAAGATGAAAGGCAAAACTTCATCTGGTTTTTCCTATATGCACATAAACAACTCTAGCTAAGTCTTGGGTCTCTCAGAGCCAAACCAATACCCAAGAGCAATATGTCACTGGGTTGGAGATTATGAGGTGTTTTGTAGAATGCCTCAATACTTGGACATTTTCTTGAGGTTGGCAGGTGACCTACTGTCAATCGAACCCATTCTGTGACCAACTTCTCCTAAATCAGAGTCTTTGGGTTAGGAGGTGAGTGTTCTGACAGCTCTTAAGTGTTTGACCCATGCCCACCAATTTTGAAGTTTTGACTTTTGAGGTCCCTTAGTTGCAGCCTTTACTGCATGCACACATTAACCACTAGCAAACAGAGTTTGTCTAAACAGATGCTGGTCTGACCAGGCCTGGGAACTCACTAGTTTGTTAAACTTTGACTTGAGCAGTGGGCTTATACGATCTATGCCTATGTTTTACTCCATGGTTTTCCTTCTTTTGACAAACAACACAACAGAGAGAGATAAAAATAGTGACCATCTCTGGGAGGAAAAGGATCAACAGAAAAACCAAGAGTATTCATAACAAATTTTTTACCAGGGGTTGCTATACTCAAGGAACTAAGTCCAGAAATATTTTCTCCTGCTAATGTAAATTTAATAGTCTGCACATAATAAAAACCTAACAAATAATCTTTAATATAGTCAAATATAGGAGAGAAAGCAACTAGACAAGAGAAAAATGGTTGTCTCTCTTAGGGTCTATAAGTGTCCAAAATATTCCAGTAATAATTTATAACAAATAGATTAAATACAAAATAATTCCATTAACATTTTAAAATGTCAAATCCTACCTAATTTCATATGGCTGAGATATATATATATAAATCTTTTTTTGGTTTTTAAGACTAAACAAAGAATAAGAACATCCCTTTTGCCCAGACTTTATTTATAATCTATCTTTTCATTACTTAGGATGTCATTGAGTGACCTCATGAGCCCATGAACTTCCCCTTATTTATATTTTAGAGTTACATTATGTGAGACTTTAGTTTTCTCAGTATCTGTGTTGTTCTTTAAGAAATTGAATTGGGTGCTTCATGGGAAGTTTATATTTAAAAAATGCCAATAATAATATATTCTTCATGGATTTTCAATGAGGATTAAATTATCTGATTTTGCAAATTCTTTATTGAATTATTGGAATAGATGCCATAATCTGTATTGGAATGTGGACTTATGAGACAGTAATATAAGTGCATCACTGAGTGAATTAGCCCCATTTCAGGGTTTTAAGTAGGAGTGTTGACTGTTTCATCACAGTGTACATTTTGCTTCCAACTGCCATGAATCACCATTCAGTGTTAAAAATCCCATTTAATTTTGATATTATTTATACTTTCAACATAGCATACTCTTAAAAATAGGGTTTTTTTCTGAGTCAAGGTCAAAAAATGTTATTTAAAAAAAATAGTATGAGAATAAACATGGAAATCATAAGTGTCTCACCTGGTCAAAGTAAGTCAAGAATGAATGTCATTTTTACCCCCAAGGGAACTGCTGGTTTTTCTCTGGGAATTGAAATGTACTGGATCAGCAATGATCTAGAAAGTAGGACACCAAATTGGTTACCATTAACTTGTATCATGTAGTGGCTGCAAATAAGAAAATTGATATGACATTAATGAATTCAGTAATTATATACGTATTTACACATCCACCAAAGTGCACATATTACTGTATAGTTTAAAAAGCAGAGCAGTTTTCATGTAATATCTCTGAAAATCTAAACTCATGAATAAATAAATTGATAGAAATGAGTGATTTCACATAACCTAGAATTTTTTGAGTAAATTTTAGCTCTGTAGAAAAAAATAATCCTACTTTATTAACAGATGTTTCTCAGTGTTTTCATTGTTATTTACACACATTTATAGTCTTTAAAAAAAAACTGGAAATATTAGTACTGGTAACTCACTGTAGTAAAACAAAAGAAGTTTTATCCTAAGCTTATAGCTTATGCACTTGGAAAAGTTCCCGTTTATTTAAACAAAATGTGTGAAATAATAGAAAATACGTTTAAGAATAGAATAATTATTTTTAAATACTTAGTATGAAATTTATAAATTAATAAGAAAAAGCCTACTCTGTAAGATCCATTAGGAAAGAGATGAATAGGCAGTTAAAACTAAGTGGAATGCAATTGTCTAAGACGATCATAATTTAAGAATTTGAAATTAAGACATTTCTCACGTATTATATTGACAAAGGTGAAAGCCTTACTGAGTATACAGTAGAGGCAAGAGTGTGAAGAACAAAGTTATCATAGACTATGGAGTAGCACAAATAAGGCTATGCTGAAATCAATATTTTTCATAATTGAAATTATGATCATTTTCACATAACAGTTCTACTTCCTGCTATATGTGTTTCATCTGTATTTGCTCAAATGTTAAAATAGAGATGGGCATGGATTTTTTTGCTATAGTTGGGTAATAGGAAAATAGACAGGTAATCTAAATAGCCATACCCAGGGAGTAAATCCCTACAAGGGACTTTTATACTACAGATAAGAAGAATGAGATAAATTGATATGAACAGACATTGAAATGTGATTATGGAGTTTTAGTTACTTTAATGTACACACACATATATATACACATATTCTAGTTTACTATATATATATATGCATATATAAAGGTTCTATTTGCATAAAATCACAATCAATCAATATTATATGTTTCTGTCAAGCTCAGAGCAGGCTTATTTAGTATCATAACAAGCATTTTATGGTTTTGCATATAGTGAGTGAAATTTGGTGGTGGTTGAATTTTCACCTATGGATGCATGGGGTGGGTAGCACATGCAATATTTTTTTATTTTTTAATTTGCATGCATTGTTTCATTTTAAGAATTGATATATACATTTTATAATTTTAAAACAAAAGAAGAACCCAAGGTGTTTTTTTTAATCAAGTTGTTTCGCTTTTTTATAAAATGGCTGTAATGCACAGTGACAGTGTCACCCTAGGTAAAAAATTCATAATATTTTTGTCAAATTATTTGCTCATTCTTCTGTATATGTATGTATCTTTGTAGTGGATAAAGATGAAAAAACTATATATCTTTTAGAATACATCTTGGAGGATTCTCCAGCTTTTAGGGATGTCCCATCATTATTGACTCCTTGAACTGAAACTATTTGATTCTCTCAAAACTCAAATTGAGAGTGAGAACTTTCTTTTCTCTCTTATTTCCTCTCACTAAAAATAGCAATCTCATTTTTAAAACAACTGGAAGGTAACTGAAAACTTTCACTGGTGCTAAATCACTGTCAGAGGAAAGGATCTTTTTTAAAAAAATAAATCGGAAATAGCTCAAGTAAAGCCATTTAAATCTGACTAGCAGAAGCAGACTCTAAAGAAAATGGTGAACATGATTATTAGCAGCAACGCATGCGTTCACTTACTCATTCAACAAACGAACTTTTGATGAACACCATCTGAATCTCAGGGACTGTGTGCATGCAGGTGTGTTGGATCGCTTCAGCTGTGTCTGACTGTGCAAACCTATGGACTGTAGCCCACCAGGCACCTCTGTCCATGGGATTCTCCAGGCAAGAACACTGGAGTGGATTGCCATGCCCTCCTCCAGGGGATCTTCCTGACTCAGGGATTGAACCCTTGTCTCTTATGTCTCCTGCATTGGTAGACAGGTTCTTTACCACTCGTGCTGCCTGGGAAGCTCCTCAGGGACTATAATCAATGCCTAAAATATAAAGATGAATAATGAACAATTTCTGCTCTCAAGGAAATGATAATATTTTAAGGAAGTGGATTTGTAGATAGACAACTTTGAGGAAGAAAACAAGAGTAAGATGTGCAAGGAGTGCTGACCTAAAGGGGGGAGAAATCAAAACCAACTGGTTGGGTTGAACCAGGCTTCATAGGACACTGTCTTGAAAGATGCATGGGTATATCAACCGATGAGCAGCTTCCAACTCGGCTGAATTCTCATTGTGCTTCTTGCCCAACCTATGTTAAATTTTCAATCTTGTTTCTAAAATAAAGAAAAAGATGAGACATTGGGTAGAAAAAAGCTGGAACAACTCTAATGTTCTCTGTAAGATGAATGTACAGTGTACTTGTTGAATCTAGTATGCACTGTCCATATCCCCTTGGCACCTTCTGCCTGATGGTTTTCTACTTACACGCAACTAAGGACTTTGTTTGATGGATCTACCTATCATGGGGAAGTGCTGGAATATTGAGACTCCCAAGTAGTGTCCTTTGATTAATGACAGATGAGAATTAGATGATTAATACCCTGATTTTTTGAGTCTCAAATAGAACAAGTGAGATGTGTACCTACACCATCTTCCAGAGGTACCCAGTGACACTGAGCCCCAGTTGTTCATAGTCATGACTTTCTCATTAATATGCCTTGTTGTGGCAGTTCTCTATTTTCTCTCTCACATCTCTATTTCCCAGGTGGTGCTAATGGTAAAGAACCTGCCTGTCAATGCAGGAGACATAAGAGATGCGGGTTCGATCCCTGGGTTGGGAAGACCCCTTGGAGAAGGGCATGGCAACCCAGTCCAGTATTCTTGCCTGGAGAATCCCATGGACAGAGGAACCTGGCAGGCTACAGCCCATGGGGTCGCAGAGTCAGACATGACTGAAGTGACTTGTCATCATCAACTCTACTTTCCTAGTGATGTTGCCTGTGATCACCATCATGGGCTCAAATTCCTGTCCCAGGTCTGACAATGGGGAACCCAGTTTAAGACTTTGGGCAATGGAATGACTATGAGGAAGGAGAGATGAGAGGAAAGGCTCCCATGCCTCTGACTTGAGAGACAGACTTTTGTAGCACCAGCTAGTGAATATATACTGCTTTTCTCCACCTCAGGTGTTTTGTTCAGTAAAGATCTTGCAATCCAATCTGCCCACGTGGTTATGAGCCTGTGTGGTAATAGGTTACAGTGGCTTTAGCATCCCGATTCTGCTAGCTTGTTAGCCTCTCCTGGCGCATCTGTAAGACCTTTATTGTTCCCCGTTCCAGTGTGTATTATTGTTCTGGCCGGATATCGCTCGGGCAGTCTCAATTTCGGTCGGCTGCTTGTCTGCTTTAGCTCTGGTGCTGAGCACTCCTCCCAGGGCCTTCCACACCTCTGTCAGCTCCACCGCTGACCCTCTCCTTCAGGCAGATGCTCACCTCCACAGCTGCAGCAGCTCAACCATGTACCCTGGGCGATTGCTGCTGTTTGGTCCTCTGCTAGGGGTTCCCTGTTGGCTCAGACGGTAAAGAATCTGCCTATAATGCAGGAGACTCGGGTTCGATCCCTGATTTGGAACGATCCCCTGGAGAAGGAAATGGCAACCCACTCCAGGATTCTTGCCTGGAGCATCCCCATGGACAGAGGAGCCTGGCGGGCTGCAGTCCACGGGGTCACAAAGAGTCAGACACGACTGAGCGACTAACACTTATTTACTTCATGTCTGCAGTGTGTGCGAAGCCACTGCTGCTAAACATACCTGTGAAATAGCAAGGGGAAACTTTCCACGCTCAGCCTTAGACAGGCTTCCCCAACTTTCCGAAAATACAACGTTCCTGTGAAACCTTCCCTGTGCCAAAATGGCTGGTGTAGAGCAAAGAAGCAATTACCTTAGGACACATCTTGCTAATGGATCCAGAAAATAAATGGACGCAAAGCACAGACAGTTCAAAGCTCTGGAGCCTGGATGCTGAGCCGCTAAGTCTAGTTCCTGGGAAGAAGCTTGGCGGGCTCACTTTTGCTGTTTGGGGTGCCCACAGCCTCTGGAACCCCTTGCCACAAAACAAATGCTGGGCACTGTTTTCACTTTTGGAAAGGCAAAATCCTCTTCACATTTCTCTGGCCTAGTGAAAACAAGCACTAATGTAGATGTCCCGTAAAAAGTGAAGTGACCCACAGACCACTTTCCATCGCATGGGTCCTGGTGGCTGCAGGCATCTCTATTGGTGAAGAGCATGTGGAGCAGAGTTGGCGGGTATGGGTGTCCAAGATTAGAGAAGCCAAGGCAGCAAAGGGTTCTGTCCCAAAAGGAGAAGGGAAGAGAGGCATCCTGAGCGAGGAGGGAAGATCCCAGAGTGAGAACTTGGGGAGAGACACAGAGATGGCGAAACCGACAAGAGGCCCATGGCTGGAGGCCAACAGGGAGACCAGGGAGAGACATCGGAGGAGAACTTGGGCATAGAGCAGCTGCCGCCTCCTCCAGTTTCCACTGTGAGATCTTAAGTACAATCTACCTTTTCCAAATACCTTGTGGAGCAAATTGTGAGGAAAAGTTGAAGCTGCTTTAAAATTGGTTGGGAAAAACAGAAGCTGACCCCTGCTACAGCTGGACTTCCTCAGAACTGGAAGTGATCCAAAGAGGATCCAGGCTTTCAACAGGAATCCTCTCTCCTACTTCTCCAGATGGATGTGTGGCTTCTGTCTGAACACAGAGTGACCGAGCAATCACCCCTTCCTAAGGCAGCAGTTCTAATGTTGCTGTTCAGTCACTCTGTCAGGGCTGACTCTTTGCACACCAGGCTTCCCCGTCCTTCACTATCTCTTGGACTTTGCTCAAACTCATGTCCATTGAGTTGATGATGCCATCCAATCATCTAGTCCTCTGTCACCCCTTTGTCCTCTTGCCTTCAATCTTTCCCAGCATCAAGGTCTTTTCCAATGAGTTGGCTTTTCGCATGAGGTGGTCAAAATATTGGAGTTTCAGCATCAGTCCTTTCAATGAATATTCAGGGTTGATTTCCTTTAGGATTAACTGGTCTGATCTCCTTGCAGTCCAAAGGACTCTCAAGAGTCTTCTCCAGCCCCACAGTTCAAAAGCATCAATTCTTTGGTGCTCAGCCTTCTTTATGGTCCAGCTCTCACATTCATACATGACTACTGGAAAAACCATAGCTTTGACTATAGGGACCTTTGTCAGCAAAGTGATATCTCTGCTTTTGAATACAGTGTCTAGGTTGTCATTGCTTCTCTCCCAAGGAGCAAGCATGTCTAATGCTGAGGATGTTTTTTCTCAGAGTAAGAGCCAGTCTCCCTATGACATTCATGCCTGGACCATGGTCTTCACTGGGAGGTTACATGGACTAGATTTTCTCATCATGTGGGAAGCCACTAGATCCGTAAAGATATCCTCTCATGCACATCACTGTCCTCATTCATCCATGTATGCATTCCCTCTTAAAGTGCCCTCTGCAAACCCGCTCTGGGATGTGCAATAACTGGGTCTTGGCAAGACAGCTGTAAAGAAAGTCACCCTTGCCCTCAGCAGCCCAGTGTTTCCTGTGGGACACAGAGAGGACATGAACAATCTCAACACAGAGAGGCTAGAAACAGGGACAGGCCCCTCCTTCTAGGACATTCTATAAATTCACAAAAGTGAAGGTTCCAGCTGTAGCTTTTCCACTGCAGGCAATGATCCAAAGGGGACCACTGTAAATGCAAGCAAGCTGGAAGGAGGAGGGCCAAGCTGGTGGACAGATTCTGCCATCTAGATCCAGTCACCCCAAACACAGCTGGTCAAGGCAAACCCTTGACTTGTTTTCTCGAGAGATAAACTCCAAAGAGGAGCTGGGGGGAAGGGAGGGGAAATAGCTCCCTGGCTCTCTGACTAAGACAACAAGCAAGATCGCATCTTCCCAGTCTATATCCTGAGCTGCCTGGCCCCTCAGAACCCCTGATTCTTACAACAGAAGCATCCCAGCAGGCTCCACGGGGCAGAAATAATAGTTGGGGTTTTCTATGCTGAAGACACTTTGGGATCTGAATTGGTTATCTCTTGGCTCTGCCTCAGGAATTTAGGGCACAAGTGGTCTGTGGGTTTCATGACATGGCGTTTCCTTTAGAATCTTTGTGTGAATTCAACATTTTCAACTACAGAAGAGAGAGAAGAAAAAAAAAAAAAAAAAAAAACAAGTGAGTTCATTTTTCTCTTTGATTTAGTAGAGGCAAGAGCCTCTTTTCAGCCCAACAATCTCCTCTCCATCCAGGAAGAAGACACATGTATATCATGTTGCTGAGGTCAGGGAGGGGAGTGACCGTGGGGTTGTATTTCTCAAGAAATGGAGTCAGTGTCCTCGGCCCTTCCCTGGCCCCCAGGCCCATCCCTGGTCCCCAGACCCTTCCCTGGTCCCCAGGATGACATAAGCAGTCCCTCCCCCATACTCCACATGCCTCTCTTTTTCACACTTACCATACCTGTGATTTAATATTCATATGTGAACATATTTGATTGCCTTTTTGCTTTCTCATAATACTTTAGCTCCACAACAACACGGACTGTGTTTGTTTGGGTTCAACATTGAATGTACATAGGGCCCAGCGAAATTTCTGGACAGAAAATAAATGATCAATTAATGTTTATGAAATGAATAAATGATGGAAATAAAAAGAAAAAAAAAGTGAAGTGATATAAAACGAACTTTCAAAGAGCTAAGGGTACTTGGGCTCCTCTAAGCGCATCACAGTCGAGTTGCTGGGCCCCAAAAGGTGACTGTTTTAATCAAATGCATACTTCAAGGTTCCAGGTAGATCTTGTATCCTAGGGCACACATTTGACACCAAAGTGGTTGAGTTGGCTATGGGTTCTGGTAACAGCCATTACAGTATACTTGGGACTTCTCTATTCTAATACTTATGCCAAGACATTAATTTAATTTATTAGGTCCATATCAGTAGGATGAATTTTATTTTAGGGCGATAGGCTTTGTCCTTGAAATTGTGCTTTTTTTGTGGCTCTGCAAATTTCATGGACATGAATATTCATATGCTGTCTAGTAATGGAGACTTTTAAGTTATTGATTTTGTTTTCATCAGGAAATCTTTAGGCCCCGTATAAATTAAATGTAAATAGATACTAAGAGATAAGGATATTGTAGGACTCCCTTACTTACCAGATGCAGCTAAGCCTTTAGGACAAACCAGAATCCAAATCTACCCTGGATCTTGGATATTTTAAGAATGATCTAGTGTTAGTTTCCTTACAGAAGTATAAATGATTGCTATTTATGCTTGCATGTTTTCTAGACAGAATAGTTTATTATATTGACTTCCTGATCACTTGAGTGAAGTTCATAACTTCACAGCAAAATTCTAAAAGCTGTCTCCCAGGGCTTAGAAAAAGCATAATGATCAAAGAGTATAGTTATATTGATGCCACGATGAGGCGAAGGGAAGAGCTTAAGACATAATTATTCTTAGGATAACTTATATCTTGTCATTAACGTCTTATAGGTGCATGTGGATCATTTTTTATAACATCTTAGTATGGAGATTTTCAAACAGATACAAAACCAGAAAAATTGTGTAACAAACACTATGCACCCCTCCTTGAGCTCCAGCAGTTCTAATCCTCACCATCTTGTTTTCTCTCTACACCCACACACTGCCTATATCTGTTTTGAAGCAAATCCCAGAAAGTATATCACTTCCTCTCTAAATGTCTCAGCTTGTATTTCTGAAAGTAGTCTCCTTTAAACACATAGTAACAATACCAATGCCACAGTCAGAAAAAATTAATATTTTTAATATCATAAAATACATAGTGTATATGTTTCCCAGATTATCCAATAAGACACCACTGATTTTTGCATAATTAATTTGAAGTGAATAAGACTGTGCATTGGGATTTTTAAATGTAGTTGTTGAACATAGTTTAACCTTTATGTAGATGCTGTTGATTATATCCCCATGGTGTTATTTAAAATATTTCTCTATCCCTTGTGGTTCCTATAAATTAGCAGATATAGAGGACTGCTTATAGTTAGGCTTCCTTCTTTTCTTTCAAGATAACTTTATTAATAGTTTTGTGTATTTTCATCAAAAGATACATAATGTTTGGTTGCTTCAATTTTATGGTGTATGATATTAGCAATCATCAATTATCTTTGTCTTGATTAATTATTTTATGATGGTTTGGAAAATAGTGATATTCTATCACTCCTTCTTCATTTATTAGCTGGAATATTTCTGAATAAAATTCTGCATTACCTATTTGGTTAGTTTGTAGTATAGTCCCTATAGGAAAAGCAGAATAAATGTTTCAGTTTCTCTCTGAAGAGAACAATTTTCAACATAATGAATTGATTCCTTAGTCTCTTCCAAAAGTTACCAGTGGCAATTTTTATTTATCCATTTTTGTTTGTTTGCTTTGGTATCACTAAATATATAGAATTAAATATATCTAAGTATAATCAGTCTATTGCAATCCTTTCTTTTGTTGTCATTCTTATCAATCCTCCTATATTTCCATCTATATCCAATGGAAGCCTCTTCACGTTGGCTCCTGAGTCATTTTGGTATGAGACTAATGAACTTTGATAGACCACATGGAACTTTGGTTGTAGACAACTAATGGGTATTTCTGAGATGTGAGTATAACTCTCTTTTCTGGATTATTTAGTCATTTAAGACATTTGCTTAGTGACTAACATGTACTTGGAGTTAACAAAGCAGCAGTGAAGGAATAAATATTCCTCATTGCTATATTTGGAGTAATACAATCAATCAAATCAGTAGTTATGGAGAATTTATTATGTAGTTAGCACTCTCAAAGATATCATGTAAGGATAAAAGAGATAGGAGATTAGACTTCATCCTTTATCTAAACAAATTTCCAATCTGATCAGAGACTTGGCTTCTGAAAATCTTGGATGCCTACCATTGATACCATAAAATACCAACACTTTCACAACTATTGAGTGATCGGATATAAAAATCGTGATACGGAACCTCAACCTCTCATAATTTAGGTTATATTACTCAACTTATTTCAGGATAAAGGAGACAGAATCATAGCCCTTGCAATCTATAGCCATAATTTATTTTTCTCATTTTATATTCTATCATATAATTGATTTTTGTGTGAACTCTTTACTTTTGACAGTTTCATTATGAAACTTAAACTACTATAAACACACATGCTTGCATTGATGTGTTTATGGAATGTGTTTTCGTGTGTGTGTGTGTATGTGTATATAAATGTGGTTCAATGGAGTGGTGTGACTATCTTTGGCCTTCTTGGTTTTATAAATATGTGTGTGTGTGTGTATGTGTGTATATATATATATGTTTGACTGCACCAGCTCTTAGTTGTGGCATCTGGGATCTTTAGTTGTGACATGCAAACTCTTAATATGGGATCTGGTTTCCTGACCAGGGATTGAACCCATGTTCCTTGCATTGGAAGCATCAAGTCTTAGCCACTGGACCATTAGGGAAGTCCCTTGGTTATATATATTAACACATGTTCTAGGGCTCCTGATTCTTCTTGCGGGCCAAAAGCAATTTCAGGTGTGGTGTAAACCCATAAAGGACCAGCCACATCTCAGGTCATCACTGTTTCCTTCTAATTGTCCCCTGCCTTAAACTAGTATCCATCATGGTATTGTATAAAAGTTTCATTGACTATAATTCATTTTGTCTTCTGGTGCTATTTTCTATGCTAAATCAACCATAATGGCCTGATGGCCAGCTTGTACTGCAATGATACTGCCTTTAAGCACATCAAGAGCAGGAAGTTAATTCCTAGTTATTATTAAGCCAGTTACATCTGTCTAATGTTATGAAACATATTTTGCTTTAATTAGAACAATCACTTTACAAATATTTTAACCCTGCAATATGAGTAGACATGTGTGTTAAAACGTATATTGTTCTACCGTACCTCTCCTTAATAGTATTTTTCTCCAGAGAACCAGACTCAGATTTCCCCACTGTTAAGACATTTTTACACGATGGTTATTAAAGTGTGCATGCATGCGTGCTCAGTCGCTTCAGTCGTGTCCGACTCTTTGCAACCCCATGGACTGCAGCCCACAGGGCTCCTCTGTCTGTGGGATTCTCCAGGCCAAGAATACTGGAGTGGGTTTCCATGCCATCCTCCAGGGGATCTTCCCCACCCAGGGTTCAAACCCACATCTCCTGAGTCTCCTGCATTGCAGGTGGATTCTTTACCACTGAGCCACCAGGAAAACCCTCGTTAAAGTGTAGTGCTTCTCAAACTTGGATAATAAATAGGCTAGCTTAAAAGGAATAAAAATTTCCTATGATCAACCAGTGCTGACAAGTTAATTTTATTAAAAGTTACTTATATAAGCACAAATATAAAACAAATGGCACACATTTTATGGTTAAAGGGCTTATAGATCTATAACACCAAATGATATTTTCAAATCAAACACAAGGACGTAAAAGCAATAAAATTCAAATGTACAACCTTAACTGTTGATATTGTTTTGGATAAATCAAATGGCCTTTTTAGGCATGAATATAGTACTAGCTGCAATGGTACAAGTCCATTTTTTTTATAGTATGCATTTTGTTCTATATGTGTTGTGAATGTTTAATTGTTTCACTGCTTTTGTCTGTTACAACCTTTGCAAAATACTCATGAATACAATATGACCATGTTTTTGCTATCATGTCGTCCTATGCTTTAGTGTCATATGCCTGCACCGTTTACAGATGGCTAGTATTCTAGACTGTTTTCATCATCCGACAATCAAAGGCACAACTTGGTCAATTTAGGAAACTGAAGTTCCAGTCTAAAACATGTTGTTCAATTAAAATTATCACCAGGAAAGAGAAGTTGTGCCCTTAGAACTGGAAAAGATGTTAACATGAGTATAGTATGTGCACAAGGGAGACAACTTTGCTCACCTCCTCATTAGAAGATGCCAAATGGGTGACTGCATGTTTTAACAGCCAAGGAAATCCTAGGTACATATCTACATGGGCCTGGAAATTGCATAGCAGTAGTTGCTTAAAGGTGTTCATTCAAATCCTTCCAAATAAGCTCTCAATAATTGTTTTAGATTATCACAGA
The DNA here is from genome assembly GCF_963930625.1 of Muntiacus reevesi. NCBI lineage: Eukaryota > Metazoa > Chordata > Mammalia > Artiodactyla > Cervidae > Muntiacus > Muntiacus reevesi. Next base: position 31,920,495 of record NC_089271.1, on the reverse strand, counting down.
GATGAGGTTAATAGATAATAGTATTTTTTGTTAAAAAGGAAATACAAGTTTTCTCTTCAATATGTTTATTCAAATATACAGAAGAGTATACTAATATAAACCAAATATTTATTTAAAGTAGCTATTTAGGCTCATGAAATTATGTTATTAATTATTTAACATTTCATTCAATATTTAACTAAGGTTTACCAAGTTTTATGACACCAGCATTAGCCTAAAGTCTTTGCCTGATCAGAATTATCTAATGTATTCATAATGACTGAATTTTAAACCTAAAACAATGTATGTAATACACGTTGAAAAAATAGCAATGTGAATAATTGCATGCTGAAGTTGAATGAGTGAACCTAGCATGCCATTAAAACACCTCTATTAAATGGGTACAATGAGTTCCCTACATACAAACCTTCAAGTTGCGAACTTTGAAAGCTGTGAACGTGCATTCTATCAATGCCAGGTGTGAGTGAATCAGAGCCTCACAGTCTCCCACTGCTGATGATCCTTCAACTCCACCATCTCCCACTTCCTCTCCTTCCTCCAGTCAGTAACTTTTCATGCCTGTTCACTCAATGCCAGCCCCTGTATACCAGCTGTTGTACTCTACTACTGTACTTAGTACTCTTGGCTGGAAAGTCCCATGGACAGAGGAGCCTCGTGGGCTACAGTCCATGGGATCGCAAAGAGTCAGACACAACTGAGCGATTTTACTTACTTACTTACTGTAAGATTAAAAACGTTTATTTTTTGGTTTGTTTAATGTATTATTTCTGTGAAAAGTATTATATATCTATTACAGTGCAATATTATATAGCTGATTGTATTTATTGGGAATCTAGGCTAATTTTGTTGAACCTGCAAAGAAACTGGACTTACAAATGTGCTCTCGGAGTGGAACTTGTTCATATGTAGGGGACTTACTGTATTACATGCCAGTCACTATTCCATACTTCAGCCATTTATGAAATCATTATTTATGAAGCCATTTATTTCCCTAAGTGAGAAAAGAAAGAAAAAGTCATTGAGTGCCTGCTTATGTAAACAAAATAAAACAAAAACAAAAAAATAACAAAAACCAAACCAAGACAAAAAACTCCAGTGAAATATGCTTATTTTGTGTTGTTGTTTAGTCAGTAAGTTGTGCTCGATTCTGTAGCCCATTATACTTCAACAGAATTTTATCAGAATGGCAGGCAATATATATTTTCTTCTTCCATGTTATACAGATTCCAAAATTTCTATAATTAACATGTATAATTCTATGAGAAAAAAATGGAACAAATTTTACTATTCAACAAATATATTTAGCTAACCATGCAATATATCTGATGTATATGAACAGTGCAATTTTTATGAATATTGCAATAAAAGGATCATGTTTCCCTTCTTGGCATGTTTACTGAATGTTGGCGTGCAGAGTTTTTATCTCTATGACGTGGCATTTTTGAGACCAAACAACAGACAGGCAGACCAGAAAGAAAGGTTCTCTTGTATCTTTAATGGTTACCTTCCAGTCCCAGCCTGAGATCTTTAATGAACCCAGAATATGAGTCTATAAATGCATTAGTGTAACCTTAGGTGAAAGTTAAAAAATGCCTATTCAGTAAAAATAAATGAAAAAGACTTGCGTGGAGTTATAGGGCCAAAGGTTAAGTTAAAAGGTTGATAAAGAAGACTGCCAAAATGGAGGAAACGTAGCTTCATAATCCCATTATTTCAAGCGAGATCTGTAAATTGAAGACTCTCTGACTCTTGGTCTATGGGAAATGTACCTAGAAAGGAAATAAGATTAGGGCAGTTTGGAAATAATGAATATATTTCCTAAATGAATCGCTGTATACTTCTAACCCAGAGAGATAGACAAGAATCCGATTCTCAGTCTTTTTACCATTCTAGAAATGGTCTGTTGTGTTAGTATTTAAGAGTAATCACTAATTGAATGCAGCACACATTGGAGAATAGTGTTTTTAGAAGATAATAGCCCAAGAAAAAAAGGAAATGGCATTGCTGCTTGCTAGCAATAGACATGTGGCCCATCGCACCGTTTCTATAAAATAACCACCAGGGAAGCTAATGTCTTGCTGCTGTTCTTGCAACATTATTTCCAGCCCCTAGCTAAAACTGCTATAAGAGGGCAAAACTGGTCCTGTTATTCAGGAAGCTACTATTGATTCTTACTCAAACCAACTATGAGCCAGAAAGAATAAACAGGTAATTTGGTTATGGTTTCTCTCCTGGAAAGAGAATTCCAGTTCTGAAAATCGCGTGACCTGGACACACTTTGGTTCACTTTAATGTTACCCAAATGATCAATCAACCAAACGATGAGGAACAAAACTGGGATTGGATGAGATTACCTGGATCTAGCAGCGCCAGAAGATCATTAAGACGTGGGTTCTGAGGACAAATTGTTGTTGATTCATATCAGGTACCTTCTGATTTAGATAGTACATACTCTCAGGGGGGTGATTCATCTTCTCTCTGCCTCAGTTTGCTCATCTGAGAAAAAGGGTTTTTTTAAGAGTATCAGTCTCATAGGATTGTTTTCAAGAATAAATGAGTAAATTACTTTGAACTGTGTCTGGCACATCACTGTAAGTTATTATCTCAGTAATAATAGAAATCACTTTATAGTATAAATAACTTTATATTTCCTAAACAATGTAAATTCATTAAATAACAATATTTGGACTAGATTAGTAAGTATAATAGTTCATTAATTGGGCTGCCTTTTGACATATTAAAATCAAATCCATTCACCACGACCTCCCTCCAAACAAACATACCTCCTGTATGCCTGTTTTAAAAGTTTTATGCATTTAAATGCCTAAAGAGAGTTTAGTTATCTTAAATAGTAGATTTGTAATCATGTAGAGTGCAATTATAATAATATAAATTCTGATTTTAAAAGACTTAAAGTAACATATGGAAGTTAAGTGAATTAGGTATAATGAATCAATCCATAAGATTCCAGCACTGTTTGGAAATAAAACACTGCCAGGTTGAATTCAGATGTTATGCAGGTGGAAAAAAAAAAGGAAAATAGAAAATACCTTTCTGCAACTCTGTTCTTAATAGATTTTAATTTAATTAAAGAATGTTTTCCTTAAAAGGCTGTGATCTTTTATGACATTACATGAAGGGTCAAGAGAGACCATATTGTTAGATAATTTGCAGATAAATTGAAGGATTCCTGTTAAGGTAATTGACAGTTCTCAGGTAGATCAAGCAGTGGGAGGAATTTGTGTTAAGCTATTAGCATTTAAGTTACAATTAAGTTGGCAGGAGTCCATGCACTGCCTGGAGACCCAGAGATTTTCAGTGCAGGTAAGGTTTTTCCTAGAACTTAAAGAAAATAAAATTTACAATAGTGGCTGATAAGCATGAGTATATTGAAGAAAGAATTCACCTATATTCTTACCCTTTGGTTTTCTTAAACTTATGCTATATATTATATTTTTATTTATCTTTAATTGGCCTTCCCTGGTGGCTCAGAGGGTAAAGAGTCTATCTGCAATGAAGGAAACCTGGGTTCAGTCCCTGGGTTGGAAGATCCCCTGGAGGGGAGGGCATGGTCACCCACTCCAGTATTCTTGCCTTGAGAATTTCATGGACAGAGGAGCCTGTCAGGCTATAGTCTATGGGGTCGCAAAGAGTCAGACATGACTGAGCGACTAACACTTGCCTTTTGGTTTTCTTAAACTCATGCCATATATTTTTATTTAATATATGTTGTCACAAAGCATATTATAAATGAGAAAAATGGATACTTCATACATAACCACTACTTGGAGCAAGAAATAGAAATTAATATATCTGACTTATACTGCAGTCTCCTCTGATGCTGAAAATCTGAGTTTCTAATAACATTAATGTAATTACATACCTGGTTTATCCTATTTTATATATGGTTCCAAGATAACAGTCCTGGAGTTATTTTTTTATAAAATAGTAGTTAGAGGTTAGTAATGAATTCCGCATTTATTTTATATTATGTGTTTATAGACACCGACTACCCTCTCTAATGATCAGGTTGCTCTCAATCACCTGTCTGAAGACAGCGTTTCTTTGCAGCTGTGTATTTCTTATCCCATCGAGAGCTTGTGCCATCACAAGTTATGTCTGCTGTATTTTTTCCATCAGCAAATCAGTTTTCTTTTTGAAGTGTTTCTTCCTAGCCTTGGTTGCCGATGTGGATCTTTCATTTGTTCTTCCTTTTAGCCTGTGCTCTGGCTCCAAAAATGGATTCTCATTGGCTCTCTGCTTTCATTTCATTTCTGCCCTCTTCCTAGGGCCTTAAATCATAGTATTTTCTAGAGTTCCAGATGATAGTGTCAGGACTCAACGGACCCATGAGGCTATTACAATAGGTGGTAGTATTCCTTTTAGCCTCGTGGTTAATAGAGCTGACTCTGCAATCAAACAAACCAAGGCTTATATGTACAAACTTGATCATCACCTAAGCCTTACTTTCACCTTTGTCAAAAGTTTTCAGTACATGTTAGCTATTATAATATTTCTTCTCCTTCATGAATGCACCATGAAGATACTGAGTATGTCTATTTCATTTAATGCTGGTTATCAAGTGCCTGACACATATTTGGCCCTGAAATGTTTACTTGATGAATCAATTCAGTTCAGTTCAGTCTCTCAATCATGTCCGACTCTTTCAACCCCATGGACTGCAGCACGCCAGGCCTCCCTGTCCATCACCAACTCTCGGAGCTTACTCAAACTCATGTCCATCGAGTCAGGGATGCCATCCAACCATTTCATCCTCTGTTGTCTGTTTCTCTTCCCACCTTCAATCTTTCTTAGCATCAGGGTCTTTTCTAGTGAGTCTGTTCTTCACATCAGGTGGCCAAAGTATTGAAGTTTCAGCTTCAGCATCAATCCTTCCAATGGATGTTCAAGACTGATTTCCTTATGGACTAATTGGATCACCTTGCTGTCCAAGGAACTCAAGAGTCTTCTCCGACACCACAGTTCAAAAGCATCAATTCTTCCGCGCTCAGCTTTCTTTATAGTCCAACTCTCACATCCATGCATGACTACTGGAAAAACCATAGCCTTGACTAGATGGACCTTTGTTGGCAAAGTAATGTCTCTGCTTTTTAATATGCTGTCTAGGTTGATCATAGCTTTCTTTCCAAGAAGTAAGCGTCTTTTAATTTCATGGCTGCAGTCACCACCTGCAGTGATTTTGGAGCTCAAAAAAATAAAGTCTCTCACTGTTTCCATTGTTTCCCCATCTATAACATTTAAAGGGAAAACATAATTGCTTACATTAGCTTTAAATGTGCTGGAGGAGACATGGCATGTTGGCTTAAAAAAATTAAAGAAGAGGACCTTATGGTAACTGTAATAAGATGATATAGAAGCAAAAGAGAGAGAGAGAGAGAGAGAGAGAGAGAAGGGCATATAGTATGGTAATGGAAATGCTGCCCATACACCCTCTTTGTTGACACTGAAAGTATGTTCATCAGACCAGATCTATGCTGTTCGGCTCTGGGAAACATAATTCAAATGAGACATTGAAAAATTGGAGCTTGTCTAGAAAGCAGCTGATAATTTTAGGTGTATTAACTGTCTTCAAATAATCAAAGAGCGGTTTGGTGAAAACGGGATGATGCATAGTATTATTAGGCTGAGCAGAAAGCAAAGGGAGACAGATAACCACTCATGATTTAAGCAAACTAATAATGTATCTGGGAAACACTAATTGAGACCTCAGTGTGCTAGGTCAGGGGGTATCAAATGAATTAAAAACTCAGTCCTTTGTTCTAGGAGTTCACAGCAGCCAGGAGAGGACATGAGTCCCTGGGATTTTGGTAGCCTCTCTCTCCAAATTACAGCACAAAATCCAGCTGCACCAACACAGTAGTTTACTGCTCCCTCTTCTTTAAATATCTTTTTTAAAAATGTATATATATATATAATTTTTGTTTGTGCTGGGTCTTCGTTGTTGCACACGGGCTTTCTCTAGTTGTGATGAGTGGGGGCTACTCTCTAGTTGCACTGCACAGGCTTCTCAATGTGGTAGCTTCTCTTGTTGCAGAGCACAGGCTCTGGGGCACAGGGGCTTCAGTAGTTGCAGCATATGGGTTCAATAGTTGTGGCATTGGGGCTTAGTCATAGTTCAGCACATGGGATCTTCCTGTACCAGGGATCAAACACATGTTGCCTGCATTGGCAGGTGGATTCCTATCCACTGCACCACCAGAGAAGTCCTGCTCCCTTTTCTTAAACTTGAGTTAAAGATGAATTCAGTTTCTTATTTTTTTTTTTTTTTTTTTAGTTTAAACATTTAGCTGGTTTTTACTTATGCAGTTTTCAAAAAGGCCAGTGGCTCCCGAGGGAAGACAAGTTTCCTCCGTAGAACAATCCAGGTTGAATGCATATGTTCCCTCCAGCTGCTGTGTTTCCTCCTCTGTGAGTTGTTCCTTGAAAAGAGAGGCCACAGAATGCAGGAAAGGCCTCATCAGCAGAACTGGGCCTGAGGATAACAGCGGGGAGTTGTCCAGGTATCATAGGTGCCAATGAATGGGAACTGGGAGGGTGATGCAAAAATAAACAAATGTGGTAACACTGAAGTACAGCCCGTAATAGAAAAAGTTTCATCTGGAAGTAGTGAGTTCTCTTTCACTGGGGTGTGAAATCGGGACATAAACATCTGTTTAAGGAATGCTATGGAGAGATTGGGATCACACGTTAGGAGTTGGAGAGTATTAGGGATTTTTCCAGTATTGTTACTTGAGCCTTGCTAGTTCCTAAACATGTTTCATGAACCGTCTCCAGGGTGGAATAGGTCCTGAATGCCCACCACCACCATCATTCCTTTAGCGGAAGGGCTCTTCATGTTTCACAGTGGGCTTCTGTGCCACAGTCTATTGTAAGAAAAAGTTCCCTTTCAAGCATGAAGAGGCTTCCCTGGTGCCTCCATTAGAGATGGTAAAGAATCTACCTGTAATGCCGGAGATTCGGGTTGGATCCGGAGTCAGGAAGATCCCCTGGAGAGGGGAATGGCAACCCACTCCAGTATTCTTGCCTGAAGAATCAACCCTGATATTCTTGATTCCTATGTACTTATCATAAGTCCTTGGAGCAATTTTATTGGTATTTAATGCTGGTTGGATGTGTTAGGGTGAAGGGATCCTATTGCACAGAACATGGATCTCTCTCATGAGTCCACACAGTACTTAAATTCTAGAAATATTTTGTTAGTATATTTCTTGATTGATATCATAAAACTATGTTAGGCTTCATCCGTTTCTAGCATACTGGCATAGTTGAGGTAGCAAATAACAAAATGAGAAAATGATGATAAATGGGTGGGCATACTAACAAGTCTTTGTATACAGCAAACAGTAAGAAGCAGATGGGACAGTCTGAGTAACACATTGACAAAAGTTTCTGGAGCCAGCTGATGCTGTACCTGTGAACCTGGAAAAAGATTAATGTAGGGAACAGCTACTGTCTTTCCATATTTTTTAGCACAAAAAAAAGATGTTTTATTACATTCATTGTAACTTCTCTGTGGCAATAAATTCAGGTAACAGCTTCTTCCTAGTTTCCACACTTGCCTTCTCTCATAGTAGCATGTCATCTTTGAAAATTCCATCTAATTTGATAAAATGAACTCTTCCGTCAAGACGAGTATAAAATTGGTTTTCTTAAATTTTGCAGTTCGTTGGGTTTCATGACCTATAGTGACTATTTCTATACTGATTTGCTTCTGTTTTTTATTTTTTGTTTTCTCAAGCTCTTTATGAGTGGTGTCTAGCAATATGTTTCTTAATGTTCCAAACTATTTAAAATCCTTGATTTTAACAATTCTAATACTGGTTATATACATCAATGATTATCTTTTATATCTAACTGATATTAACTATATATGTTAATTTAAAAAATAGCCCCCAACTAATAAAAAAAAAGAAAAAAAATAAATATTTTCTCAAATTATCTGTTAAAAAAAAAAAAAATTCCTGTACTGTCACAGTATTATGGAGAAGAACAAAATCCCTAAGCACTAGTCTAGCCATATATGACCTATTGGTAATTATTTGCTGAATGAATGGAAAATACAGAAATAGGTCATTTTGTCCCTTATATATTATATTAATATATCTTTTTAATGCTCATTTTGCATTAGCTATCACTTCACTTATGCCCCTTTTAATAGAAGAGAATATAGTTTTGAATATCTTTTGCATTGAGAAATGACCTTGCGATCAGTTTCTCATGCCTTAAATTAAATTTGAACTTGGAAGTCCTGCTAATGTAGTAATGTGCACTTTCCAAATGATTATAAAGTGAATCAATCTGAATTTTAACATAAGGGGAAACATAAACAACATTAATTCTTACCTGTTATGAGAGCTGGAATTTGCAGCATAAAAAGTAAAGTAGTGAAATTCACTTAGAGAACTTTATTTTTAAATTCAAACTTCTAAATTTGGGGGAAATGGGTAGAAAACACTAAGCAGTGGAAAAAATATCTTATGGGTTGTGCAAGATATTTCAGCCTCCTATGGGACTGAGACTGTTAAAATCAACATGTGATAAAATTGATCTGAACTTAATCTCTGATGCTGGCAACATTCAGTTGGCCTACGATTGCTCTAACATAAGCTAAAGAAGCAGAACAAATGCTTGGAGAGTTTACCTCCATCTCCTTTTAGGAAAAAGACTATTATTGAGAATGCAGACTAAGAAAACACCCCATCAACAGTAAAGTGGCTTGGGAAACAATGTTTTATCATAGCACATCTTGAAGTTTCTACTTAAGGCTATTCTACATGAATATTTGAAAAGAGGAGATGTCAAATATAAAAGCACAAGAGACCCTGAGGGTTTAGTATCTTTATTTGCGTTAAGGTTTCTCATAAATAATTCTATTTTGGGATATAGGCTTAAAAGGCAGCTGCTCAGGCTTCTGGTAAATATGTAATAAATGTGACTCTTTTTAATATCAAAGTTACCCTTAGGATAGTAAGTGCATTTATTTTAAAGAAATATAAAAATAAAATGAATAAAATATTTCAGGTACCTCAGATCATTGCAAATTAGTCATCAAGTCTCTCTGAGTTTTTCTTGGATTATATGAATAATGCCTTGGGATAGACTGAAACTTACCAAACTGTGTTTCTGAGAACTGGGGGGTGGGAAAGGTTTCAAAAAGCAGAAACCCATGGGAAGAATTTTTCTACTGACTGTCAGGTAAATCATCTGAAGAGAGGAAAAGCTGATTTTCAATTGGTTTAAGGTAATAGAAGATGTTCAAATTCCAGGGGGTTTTTTGTGTGTGTTCAATAGCCCACTTAACCCACTGAAGAACACCCCAGGAATAACAAGTGAATCATAAGGTGGAGTGACATTAAAGTGCACTTGTTTTCTTCAATATTGATATTTTCCCCCTTAAAATTATATGTGTAGAGATGCTTGTTCTTAGAAGCAGTCTGTTCGGGTCAGAAAAAATAAATTATGGTGTCAAACACAAAGTTAGATTACCTCACCGATATTTCAGGAACTCCGGGGCTGGAGAAATGTGGCTTGAAGGAAGGCTGCTGGTTTGTCCACCTCCTGCATTTTGTCAGGACAAAGATAGGGTATAATCAAAAGCGTCAGCTGTTGAAATCCTTATAATAGTTTTATCCTTTGGCCTGTCAGCTGAATATTGCTGACAATATAGGAATTCTTTAGCACAAAAGCATTGAGCCACTCTGGACTCATAATTTTCTCAGTTTATGGTGTGTGTGATGATTTTGTAAAGTAGAAAATAGTTGGAGGTGGGAGCCTCATAACCCTAGAAGGTAACTTTAGGCACTTCCATCAGCCATGTACCATCTGCAAACTGGACAGAATTCAGTGGACGGAAACAAACTCAATTGCCTCTCTACCCCCTTGTACTCCCAGGGCCTAGCTTATAATGTATGGCTCATAAAAGACTCTATAAATGACTCCTAAATGAAGGGATAAATGAGAAAGTGCACAGATGAATGCGTCTCTGGGATTTCAAGATGCTTTTGTGTCCATGCATCCTGCATAGCCATCTCCTGTCTTTCTGAATTCCTAAAAAGGAGAGAGAGATTGCTTGTTTGCTTTCTGTAATGTCTGGTTTTAGAAAGCGAGAACAGGTAATTATTATGAATAGAAAGCGCAGTGAATGCAAATTCAAAAGACCCAGGCCGAATCATTTAAACCTGCTAAGGTCTCACCTGGAAAGGGGGCTGATAATACTTGATTTTCCCACTTGTGGTGTTGCCAAAACGTGCCATCCACGATGTACGTCGCCACACCGCGCATAGCCATACTGACTGCAGTTTCCTGTGTCTTCCTACCCTGTGCAGAGCAAGTGTGGTGGTCTCCCTGAACACACAGCCTCCTGCAGTGAAGAAGTACTTGGATCCTTGTTTGAATTCCATCTCCACTACTTACTAGCTCCATAACAGTTGCTTCATCACTCGTCTGTAAAATGATGTTAGTGCAATACCTACTTCTTTGAGAATTAAATAGCTAATACATGCAAATTGCCTAGAACAGTGTCTGGCTTGTTGTTAAGTGTTCAACAGATCCTTACTGTTGTAGTTGCTCTTATTATTATTATTTCATATTCTTGTACCTTTATAAACCCACTCTCTACATAATGAACTCTACCACCCAAAATTGAAATATTGGTTTCCTAAAATCTAGTCCATGGTTAGAGTTCTGGCCTCATCCTCTACAGCTTCTGACTGTACATCTTACACTCTAGCAGTACCAGCCCACCTGTAATTCTTCCTGTGGACCACCCATTTTCTACCTCCACACTTCTGCACAAGCTGCTTAGTCTGCCTAGACTAATGCTTTCCTGTTGCCCTGACAAACTTCTGTCTATCCTCTGAGACCACCAAACTGTATAGCTGTAGTCTTCACCTTATGCAGTTAGGTAAATGCAGAAAGACTTGCTTTCTAAGCACCAGGAGTGATTTCTTCACGATGGTCCAGGGCAAGTTTCTGCCTGCAGCCATATCTCCCCTAATCGATCCTCTTGGGACCATTTAACAAGGTGACCTCCTTTCTGCATACAATTCTGAGTCTTTCTTTCAAGGGTGCATTCAACAAGGGTAGGTTTTTGATTGCTGTCCAATTTGCAGTTATGCTGACCAATGTTCTGTTTTTGGAACCTGTTTGAAAAGCAATGGAGACTGTTCCAAATTCATCTGAGTCTGTTAAGAATATATTAGAATCATCAGTGTTTTTAGAAAATGCTTCTTCCCTCTTGACCAATGTTTCCCATCCCAAGAATTTTCTTCCAATTAAAACATGTATCAGAATAGTCAACATTTTGAATGTAGAGGAAAAAAGAGAGACAGGAACACAATGTTGGCATTATAGGGGCCGAAACCCTGTCAGAACCTCAGAAACAGAGAGGAATACTTTCCCTAATCTTTTTGTGCATTGTTAAGGAAAGGAAAAGGTGTCCTTAGGTGGCTCACTGCTTCCCAGTAATCCTCCACCTAGGATTGAGGCAAGCTTGGATACTGCCATATTTTCAGTGGAAATCAAAGACATCTATCAATCATCGGTGTGTATATGTGTGTTTTAAAAGTGTTAGTCGCTCAGTCATTTCCGATTCTTTGGGACCCCATGGACTATAGACCGCCAGTCTCCTCTGTCCATGGGATTCTCCAGGCAAGAATACTGGAGTGGGTTGCCATGCCCTTCTCCAGGGGATCTTCCCCACACAGGGATCAAACATGAGTCTCCCACATTGTAGGCAGATCCTTTACCGTCTGAGTCACAAGGTGTGTTTTAAGGATTTAATTAAAACACTGGTAATGCATCACAACTTCCATTTTTGTTTTACTTCATGTTCACTTTACACCTGGATTCCATAGTAAGTAATAGTGATAGGTGCATTTTAAGTTTCATTTAGTTTTAGTCAGTGTGTTGTTTCAAGACACCATAGAAAGATTTAAAATATTTAAACCTAAAGCATTTCTTTAGAATGGTTTATTTGATGAACACACAGAAAGTCATGGTTTAAAGAAAAGGACATGTTCTGGAGTCAAACCTCATACCACCTGCTACAGGATAAGCCAATAAAAGGAGAGGCAAGGTGTAAGGGCAAGGAATAACAACTTGATTCAGAAAGCCTGCAGACTGAGAAGATGGCAAACTAGAGGTCTAAAGAGCCATCTTGCCCAGATCTGGATGCTAGTTTTCTTTATGGAATGAAGAAATGGGGAGGTAAGAAGGTAAAGTAAAAATATCATTAGTTGTTGCAGATATTTCCAGTTTTAGCTTAACTCCAAAGGGGATGTGTTAATTTACTCTCTCCTGCAGTCATTCATAGGTGGACCTGTTCTGGATGTTTCCTGTGAGCTAAACAGAGATATTTTAGCTTAACCTTCAAAGATGGAAGGCAGGGTTCCTGGAAATGGGCCATTGTGTATACTTTCAGCTATAGGCAACATTCCTTTAGTGATTAGCTGGTAACAAAATCATAGGATACAAAGGTTAAAGTAAAAGAAACAGATCAAATATAGAGTCAGATCTGTTCTTTCCTATCTCAGACACATGTTTGTGATTAGTTAAATGTTAATGTAAATTTTGGTTCAGTTATTTTTAAATGATGAAATTTTGAGGAACCACCTTGAATTTGAATTTTGTCACCTCTAAAATTAATATTGTGATAACTCGTTACCAAAGTGGTTTTGAATTGTGATATAAGATTAAAATGCTTTTGAAAATGTAAAATGTTGTATAAATATTATAGTTGTGCTTACTGTCATTCCAAACATTTTTGCAAAAATAATTAGGTGATAGGTAACATTGTCCCAAAGTCCTCATTCTGTATCAGTCTTATACTGTACTTTAACCTTGGTCAAGTTATTTAAATATTTTTGCCTCACTTCCTTCTCCAAAATAAAAGATCCTAGCCAGTCTCCTTTAGAATCTAGGGATATAAAATTGGCACATACCTCTTTAGCAACTACAGTGCTCACTGATGATGCATTGAACAGAAGTAACACAAATATAATTAAACAGGTAGAAAGAAAGAGAGGATGGACATGTAGAAGCAACTTGGTATATTCCAGATTTCATGCTCACTTAATTGAATGATCCAAGCTAATCTCTTCTCTAATGCCCAGGTGAAATAAGTGTCAGCCCTCTTTATTTTTCTAAGTCAAATTGAGCATACTGCTAAAGCCCTATCTACTAGGGCATAGCTAAACATGACCTCTTATGTTTTGAACTGTACAGTTCTTTCACTGGAGTTTCTAAACAAATCTGGGGAGCATGTTTGGCTCACTAGAGAACAGGGAGAAGACTGTAGTCTTTAATCCAACATTGAATAAGCAATTTGATTCATTAAAATGGGAAATGACTCCTCTGTTAGATGAAGGTAAAGATTTCCACCCCACCCATTGGCTATTCCCAAGGTCAAGAGTAATTTTAATTATCAATACACTCTCTCACTCTTTGGCTTCTTGTCACTTTTGAGTGGGGTCCCATGGTTTAATTACAGTGACAACTATAATAGAAAAATTTCTGAAAGAGCTATTAGTCAAACAATAGCTAGTTGTGTGTCTTTGTACAACCAGATTTAGAATACAGATTTATAACTAGTAAAATTGAAGGACAAAAATTACATTGTACATTTCCTTAGGTTTGTTACACCTCAAACAGCTTGTTCTGCAATTGTTCAGTCACTAAGTCATGTCCCACTCTGCAACCCCATGGACTGCAGCGTGCCAGGCTTCCCTGTCCATCACCAACTGGAGCTTGCTCAAACTCATGTCCATTGAGTTGGTGATGTCATCCATCCATCTCATCCTCTATCATTCGCTTCTCCTCCTGCCTTCAATCTTTTCCAGCATCAGAGTCTTTTCCCATGAGTCAGCTCTTCACATCAGGTGGCCAAAGTATTGGAGCTTCAGCTTCAGCATCAGTCCTTCCAATGAATATTCAGGATTGATTTTCTTTAGATTGACTGGTTTCATCTCCTTGCTGTCCAGCTTAGGAATCTAGTTTTCTTTTGAAGCATATTCCTGGAAAAGCTGATTTTCCTCTTCCATTCCCCTTCTGTCTTTATGCATTCCTCTACTCCTCCCCTGTAATAAATGAAGGGGAACAGAATATGCCACCCAAAAATGTGCCACTTTGGCATGCAGGTTATTTTGAGCTGAAGACAATCAGGGCCCCAAACAGTATTTATTCACTTAGTTGGCTGCACTGGGTCTTAGTTGCCACACATCCAATCTTTGTTGCCACATGAAGATTCTCTTAGTTGTTGCATGCAGAATACTTTAGTTGCAGTATGTGGGATCTAGTTCCCTGACCAGGGATGGAACCTGAACCCCCTGCACTGAGAGTAGGGAGTCTTAGCCACTGGGCCACCAGGGAATGCCTTGATGAGCTTTGTAACTCCCACTTAACTACCTAATTTAGATAAGGGGATCTGGTTCAAGGAAAGAGCCATCACAAATGATACCTACAAAGAATGTGGGCTAGATGTGGGAAGCACAAGGGAGGTCTGTGGCAGGACCTATTTGTTCAAAGACCTCTCTGTGTCCCACTGTCTCTGCATGGCATAGCAAGCACTTATTTACTGTATATTTGTTCTTCTCATCTTCCTCTGAATTGTCTGCCTTCCTTCTGGAGCCCCATTCTCCTTAGCTTAGAGTGGCATGGAAGCCTCAATTGCCTAACTGAGCATGTCATGTTTTTGCAGGACTCCCATACCTCCAAAATTAAATTTGCTTTTCTCCTGTTAATCAGTCTTATGTTAATTAAATTATTAGACCAGTCAGGAAATCCTAGAAGGGTAGAAGAAAAAATTTTCCTCCCCTACACTGAGTATCCTAATTAGAGGCCTGGGCAAGATGTTTCATTGTTGGAATTATAACATTTCAATAGTTTACAGTATCTTGATTTTCTGATTTCCTGGGGTATATTGAAATGGTTCAGTAATGAAAAATGTATGATTCTCCCCAGTGAAAAGTTAATTAACAATTACTTTTATTTTTTATGAAGAGTTTCATAGCTAAATTTATACAAAATGCTAGGCTTTTTTGTTTTTCTTAGCTGATTAAATAATGCTAAATTAGAACATCTTTGGTCTATTCAAATGGTTGAATTAAACCATTTGGCAACCTAGGTACAAGCCATTTTAATTTCTTGTTGTGTATTGTTGATTAATTTATGACTCCATGAATAAGTGAATGCAATTTGAATTATTGTCATTAAGAGTCATTAAGAAGGAAACTGGCTTCAAATGATGCGGTGAAGTCATTTTTAAAATAGAGATATCTTTTTTTACAGAATAAAAGAAAGGATAAAATAATGAATGAATACAACTTTGCTTCTGAGTTGTTTTCTTTTTCTTTTTTTTTTGTATTCCTGAGTTAGGCTGGAGGCCAGATTTGTAATTGCTCATGTATATGCTTTCTAAAATTTGCTTAAGGAAATCTGGGTGGATTGGATTTTCCAAAAAGGCAATTAAAGGTTTGCAGTTGAAAAATTATCCTTCTTCATAAATTTTGGTGAGTGTAACAGTTATGCTTAATATAAGAGACTCCATTTATATCCTTCATTGCACATCCTTCTATAAATTATGAACAAATATTTATAAAATAAAGTCTGTTCCTGATATGAGGTAGAAACAAACAAAAAAGACTTTTAGCAATGTTAAAATAAATGACAGTTGATAAGCATGCAAACTGCTGTCTATCAAAATAACAGTAAACTCTATATACAATTTTGAAATACTAAAAGTATCTCCGTTAAAATCAGAAACACACCTAGAATGCCCATCAAATGCTCTTTTTTAATTCTCTACTGGATATTCTAGCCAATGAAATATGTTAAATAAAAGAAATGAGAAGGGTAAATATTAGAAAAGAAAATCAAATTATTCCTATTAGAACATATTATTATCGTCCATTTGGGCCTAAGTGAATCAGCAACACTCACATCTACTCAGTCGTATAACTGGTAAAGAAAATTGAGAATAATTGTATATTAAGTGTATGCAAGCTTTCCTCCAAACTAGTCAACACTAGACTAGTCAAGACAAGCTTTTCCTCCACACTACTAGTTAGCAAACACAATAGAAATCAAAGCTTTCATTCTGCACAGTAGAAGTTCAAAATATGAGATTATTATGTATTTATTGATATTTTGTGTGGCATTTGAAGATATGCAAACTTGAGTGAAAAAATATAAAAGAATATTTGAGTACCTGAACAGATATGTCCAGTATTTCTTGATGAGAAATTTAATATTTTGTACATATGATTTATCCCCAAATTTACCTAAAATATAAGTGCACACACAGAATATAATAGCAACCCATGAAGAGGGGGCTGGGAGAGCTTTGGAAGTGACAAAAAATTACCCTTGGACTGCAAGGGGATCAAACCAGTAAATCCTAGAGGAAATAAGTCCTGAATATTCATTGGGTGGACAGATGCAAAAGCTGAAACTCCAATACTTTGGCCACCTGATGTGAAAAACTAACTCATTGGAAAAGACCCTGATGCTGGGAAAGATTGAAGGCAGGAGGAGAAGGAGATGACAGAGGATCCATCACCAACTCAATGGACATGAGTTTGAGCAAGCTCCGGGAGTTGCTGATGGACAGGGAGGCCTGGCGTGCTGCAGTCCATGGGGTTGCAAAGAGTCGGACATGACTGAGCAACTGAACTGAACTGAACTGAAAATTGCCCTAAACTTCATCTGGCAGCAACATAGATGAGACGTAATTACAAAATAGTAAAGAAAAATGTCATGTGTCCATCTCCATATGAAAATGTATAATAAATCTCCCACTAAGTAACTCAATGGCTGATTCGTGTCAATGTATGACAAAACCCATTGAAATGTTGTGAAGTAATTGGCCTCCAACTAATAAAATAAAATTTAAAAAAAAAAAAAAGAATATACAGATGAGTGAAAGGAAAATATTGTCAAGTATATATAATAAAAATAACGTTTCAATTGTTGTTCAGCTGGTAAAGAATCCACCTGCAATGCAGGATATCCTGGTTCAATTCCTGGGTCGGGAAGATCCCCTAGAGAAGAGATCGGTTACCCACTCCAGTATTCTTGGGCTTTCCTGGTAGCTCAGTTGGTAAAGAATCTGCCTGCAAAGTGGGAGACCAGGGTTCAATCCTTGGGTAGGGAAGATCCCCTGGAGGAGGGCGTGGTATTCTTTCCTGGAGAATCCCCATGGAAAGAGGAGCCTGGCAGGCTGCAGTGTATGGGGTTGCAGAGAATCGGATACAACTGGCAACTAAGCACATCGATGGGTAAAAATGGATTAAGGGGGTAGTAGCTCTTGGTAATCAGTTGATAATCACATAAAAAATCAGAGTCCTTATTCACATAATGCACTAACATTTAATTTGAGATAGATAAAATATTCAAATATAAATTTACTGAAGAAACTCAAGGAGCAGAAGATGACTAAGTAGATATTTCTACAATGAGGTGATAGAAAATAAAATACTTCTAGAGAAGTGACAACAAATTCAAAAATGGAAGTGGAAAGCACACATAGATATTTAAAAATCTTTGTACATTAAGAACAAAATGAAGTTGAATGTTACAAATCAATTATGAAAAAGAAATAGTGTCTACTTTTTAAAAGATATGGAAGGAAGAATTGATATACAATCCCAGGACATGTGAAAAATGATCAGCTTTACTTATAATCAAATAAATGAAAATAAAAATAGCAGTTTTTAACATTTTTTTTATAAGAACCTGAATTGGAATATTTCACACAGCGGTTTTGTAATATCCATCAGAACCCTTAACAATGGGCATCCAGTTGACTGAGCAACTGCATTTCTAAGGATTATCTAAACAAATATTTAAGTTTGTGTGCGTATACTGAATCACACAAGTATTTGTTTATTATTCATACAATGAAACATGGAAGTAATACAATACTCATTGGTAGGGAGCTTATAGAGCTTCCTAGGTGGCAGTAGTGGTAAAGAGCCTGCCTGCCAATGCAGGAGACGTAAGAGACCCGGGTTCGATCCCTGGGTCAGGAAGATCCCCTGGAGGGGGGCGTGGCAGCCCGCTCCAGTGTTATTGCCTGGAGGGTCCCATGGACAGAGGAGACTGGTAGGCTACAGTCCATAGGGTCGCAAAAAGTTGGACACAACTGGAGTGACTTAGCACACACACATTCAGGGGATTTATAAAATAATGATATATCTCTAAAGAATAGAAATTTAAAGTTTTGGAAGTAATTGCATTGATGTTAAAGGTATCCAAGTACTTAAAAGCATAGACTATAATACATAGTATACATACATACAATGATACAGTATGGTCTCATTTATATATGATTATATATCAAAATATAAATATTTGTTATCTCCGAGAAGTGAACTTATACATAATATTAATTCTCTCATTTTTGCTTATCAGGATTTTCAAAAATACATGTAATGAATATTAATATATGTGAAATTAACGACTATTTTATTTGAATTATTATCTATATGTAAAGTACTTTTCATTTCACAAGATCTTTTACTTAAACACTGTGTCCTTCTACCATATGCAACTCCTCAGAGGTATATAATTTGAGTTGTTTTATTTTCCTAATTCTTACATTTTTTCAAATCTTTAATAACATATCCATATCTCTAATCTTTGATTTTCTCATTTTTTTTCACTGTTTATAGTCTTTCTCTTGTGAAAAATGAGGAAAAATTAATTCATTTTCATATGCTCCACATGCTTTTTCTGTTGATTTCTTTTTCATCTTAAATGCAATCTATAAATCTTTAGTTTTTTCTTCTTTAAGCTGTAAGTGATATGTCTAAATTCCTGGCATGGCAAATGGAGATTTTAATGACCCTACATGTTTTTCCATTTCTGTTGTCTATCTTCCCCCAAATTCTGTAAACTATACTTTTAACTTTATATTGAGTTGCATTTCTTCTTTGTTTTCTAACTATAATTAAGTCTCTAGTGTTTTGTCAAAAAGTCATTCTAAAAATTAAAAACATATAAACAGCATGTACATTATTATGACACAATAAATCTATTTTATTTAGAGTCAACTATGGTGTTGGGCTTACATTTGCTTTCCTACAGTTTCAATGACAGGTTACCTCTGCTGCTTTAAAGAGAACGTCCCTGTCTTCAAGTTCAAATGGATTTTCTTTTCTTTGAACCACTAATCTCTCAAATTCAAATAGCAAGACAGAGGTTACTGAGTCTCCAGAGTCTATCTCCCAAATCTCTTTCTCCTTCTCTCTCCCCCCTCTCGTACACACACACACACACACACACACACACACACACACACACACACACACACACACAGAGACACCCCTACCTCAGGAGGAAGAAGAGGATCCTATTTAAGGGGCAGGAGGAGGGGAAACTTCTTTGGAAACTTTCATACTTTAATAATATCTTATCTCATCATATTCCTTTTTTTTTTAGTTTGTTTGTTTTATTAGTTCCTCTTCTAACCCCCCACCCTCCGCCCTGGTGGGCTGCAAGGAAGAAGGATGGTCAAATACCTTTGTAAGAAGCTAGAGTTTAAAATAGAAGACATATTGAAAGGGCATTTTTAAAAGAGAGATGTATAATATGGAATTTAAGGTATCAATTCTATGGAGCCTCAAAGTGGACTCCATGCTATTACAGCCAAATCCTCAGTATCTACCACAGTAAAAGACTGACTCAGAGACATATAAAGTTAGTTAGCAGCCAGTTATTTTACGCATATTTAGGAGAAAACGATAATAGATTGATTCCAATTAACAAAGGCAAAGACAGGGTTTACATAGTAGAAAGCCGAGAAAGAAGAGAAGAAAAATTTAGATATTTGAAAATGGTGTGGTTACATTTCTTTCTTTCTTTTTTTTTTTTTTTTTTTAGGAAAGGTGCTTTATAGCTGGCAGCCAGCTAAGGGACCAAAGTCAATGTTTACTAACCAGAGATTATCAGGAGTACATGTGTTGGCCACCACCAGCCCTCCCCCACCCCATGATCCCACAAATACATGCACACAGTGCAAAGAAACCTCACAGCTTTATTTAGCTTGCTCCAGCCAGTAAGAATTCACTACACCATGGGGAATTTTGGTAAGAAGAAATGAACATGGGAATGGTTCTCACAGAAAGTGGCTTGAGGGATTCCAAGGAGGGTTTTTGGAAGCAGAAGCAAATTCTCAATTGCATGTTGTCAACAGATAGAGGCAATGCCATATTGAGTATTTTAATTTTTCTTTGAGAGCTGGGGAAATTTAAGAAGGGGCTAGAATTGTCATTGGAATTGGAACTACAGAGAACCCTGTTAGGCAAGGGAGGGGATGGACTGTTAATTTTCCTGTTCGAAGAGTGTCTTGTGTCTATCTAGTTCAACCATGGTCAGAGTGGCCTCTCTGGACATTATTTATTTTTCAAGAGCATTGTTTATCTTCAATTGGGAACATCATGACCTAGTTGCCAGCAAGGCTGTTGTGTTTTTGTTTTTGTTTTTTTACTTTTCTCAGTCCCTCCTTTTGGCCAAAGGCAGACAAGTTCAGCCCAAAGAAAATTGATTTGTGGGGTCTAGATCCACACATGTTAGGACATTCTGCCCTTGAACAGCCGACTGGTCATTAAGGGAATGATTTTGGTTGATTATGGATGCCCCAGCAGATTGGGAGTGTTTATTCAATGTATTTGGGAGAGGCTGTTTCTGCTTTGTGTCTGCCAGCGTCCTTCCATAGCGGTTACATTTCGGTATGCCCTTGCCCTCATCCAGTTTTTCAAAACAAATAAGGCTGACAAGTCTTAGCTTGGGTTTCCTCCATATGCAGCTCCCACGATGATAGCCTGTGTACAGGTAGTTCACTGTGGAGTCATCCCTGTGAGTGGCTCAGCTTCCAGCAATTTTGTCCTTATGAGTTTTCTGACTTATATGACATCCATGTTTGTGGGACTCAATCCCATAAAGATGTCTCATATTGATGCACCACACACACACACACACACAACAACAACAACAACAACCCTTAGACCTGAATGACTTGAATGATTTTACCTAGGTGCCCCTCATTTCTTAGTCCTTCTATTTGTAATTTCAACATTTTAAGAATAAGTTCCAAACTTCATACCCTTTTGTTCTATTGTTATGCATATCAAAGATGGATAGGCCTATGAGGAAATGAGGTGCTGTTTCTGACTGCTTTGCAGGATTCCTCTCCTGTGTTCCAAGATCTGAGAATGGGAGCTGAGCTGGAATTCTGCCTGTCTCTTTAGGGCTACAGAAGCTGAAGAGCCTTTCTGACTTTGCATAAAGACCCTCAGCAAGAACATATCTCTATAGACCAAAACCACTCTCAGCCTAGTAATGAAAATCATAGAGAAAGAGAGGAGAGACAAGCTTGGTTTTGCTCCTGTGTCATTGAGTTGGCTGCCTACCTTCTCGGGGAGCTTATCTGGACAATGTACTTCTATTTTTAGCAATGTAACTCCAGCAAAACTCTGGACAGTAAAGCTTAAGCATTCAACAGATTAAGAAAGATGAAAGACAGCCAGAACTGAAAAGGAACCTAAAGCATAAATGATTGAAACTGGTAATGTACATCATGGCTGGACTAGTTTTTCTCTTGTTCAAAATTCTATTTGTGAGCAATTTTCTTCCTCTTCATACTCTCTCCTTCTATAACCTTTCATTCAAAATGTTGATTTCCTCTTCTGTTGCAATTAACCATTCTGAGCTAGAAACACATACTCCTAAGTGAAATACTTTTGAAGAGTTAAGCAGAGAGTGGGTTTATCTAATTTCTTGTTAATAGAATTGCCAAAGAAGAATTTCAAATTCTGTAAAGCTGCCAATGAAATTTTATTTTTCCTATTTGAAAACTAAACATTTTTAGCCAGATGGAGATTTACATCTTAGTAATTAGAGTGAAAAAAAAGACAACATAGTACATGCATGTTGCCCCCAAATGACACTTGTGTAAATGATTTAATAATCAATAAAATGTAAGTGCGACTTTCTTTTCAAGTTAAAGGGAAGCTTTGGTTATATGACTCAAGACTTAGCCTTGAGTCTTCAGAAAGTAAAACTGTTAGTCCCTCAGTCATGTTGGACACTTTGCGACCCCATGGACTGTAACCAGCCAGACTCCTCTGTCCATAGGGGGACCAAAATCATCCCAAAGAAAAAGAAATACAAGAAGGCAATGTAGTTGTCTGAAAAAAGTGAAAATGAAAGTCACTCACTAGTATCCAACTCTTTGCAATACATGGACTATACAGTCCATGGAATTCTCCAGGCAGGAATACTGGAGTGGGTAGCCATTCCCTTCACCAGATCTTCCCAACCCAGGGATTGAACCTGGGTTTCCTACACTGCAGGCAGATTCTTTACCACCGGATTGCTTGGTTATTAGCTAAATGACCTTGGGTAAAGAATATGTGCCTCCATCTTCCATCAAATGAATCCATTTATAACAAAATTAGTGGAAATAACAGTAAGAATCATGAAGAAGATAATAGCAAAGAAGTTTTACCTGAGAAATAAATGTGAACAGGACTTTGGAGAAGTCTGATATTTCCTCTAGATTTTTCTCATCATGATTTCTATCTGGCCTTCTCTACTGGAGAAGGAAATGGCAACCCACTCCAGTACTCTTGCCTGGAAAATCCCATGGATGGAGGAGCCCGGTAGGCTACAGTCCATGGGGTCGCGAAGAGTCGGACACAATTGAGCAACTTCACTTCACTTCCCTACTGTTCAAGGGACTATGTAATCAGTGTAATTTTTAATCTCTGTAGCAAAAATACCACTTCTAAGGAGTTAGCAGTGAACAAGACTAGCTAAAACTTTTGAGTCTTTGAGAGGTAAACCAGCAATAGACTCCAAATTACATCATATTTATACATTTAAAATGGAGTTTACATGTGGTCAACTGTTCCTATGGAATCCAATTTTACCCCTTAATATAAAACTTTGTCCTTTCATCTTCAGCTTCTCTCTGGACTTGTCATGCTGTTTTTATTAGTTGTTATCTGATGTCATTCCAAGCTAAAAGCAATTTAAATCTTTAGTACACATTTTGCTGTTCATCTCTGTATTGTTCAATGCCATTTTAAGTAGAAAACTAAGATTGTTTTTCTTGAATTCAGGGTCACTGAAGTTACACAACTCATATTTCATATCTCATTCATGCATATGTATTTTCTTCTTACAAATTGTGGAAATGCTACACAAAACTAGCTCAACTGTTGTTATTTTTCTTCTCCTTTTGGCTCACTGATGAGTAAGGAAGGACCAAAAGGAAAGGAAGAGAAAAGGAAGGTTGGGTTGTTCTATCTTTCTCTTTCTTTTCATGTCATCATTTTTAGTGAAGGTGGCTGGCTAATATAAGGCAAGAACACAAGTAAGAATGGATATAATAATTTATATAATTATGTATATATAATAATTATATATAATTTAAAGGTCCTTATATTTCTTAGAAAACCATTGCCTTTTTCTTCATTCAAATCCAGGTTTGTTTTACATCTGTCGTTGACTGTCTACATCCCTGCTTATTGTACTCTTGTACTAGCTTAGAGTCTCACCAAACTTTTACACATTGTGGTTCTATGCGGATTTTGTGCTCATGTTGTTTGGTCACTCAGTTATGTTCAACTTTTAGTGACCCATGGACTGTAGCCCACCAGGCTCCTCTGTCCATGGAATTGCCTAAACGAGAATACTGTAGTGGGTTGCCATTTCCTTCTCCAGGGGATGGTCCCAACTCAGGGATGAACCACATTTCCTGCACTAGCAGGTGGATTCTTTACCACTGAAACACCTGGGAAGCCCCTTTGTGCCCCTAGGGTATTACTAATATGAAACATGAATGGAGCAGTAAGTGATGGTGGACTCATATATTACATATCTCACCTCTCATGTCATGCTCCATTGCCCCATGTGACTTCACATATAAACACAAGTTCAAAGACAAAATTATTAAAAATTTCAAGATGGTAATGGCAGAGTGTTGAATCAAGAGTGGGGCCCTTCTGAATCAGGGCTCTTTGGGACAGTACAGGTCATGTGCCCATCAAGCCATAAAATGTTCAAGTCTCAAAATTTTAGGTGAAATGCTGTGATCAGTGAAATGAGACAACTTTTTTCAGACCTTCTGAGAACTTTTGCTATGCCTATATCCTTCAGAACATCCAAAAGTGATAGAAGATTTAGCCCTCACAATCTTTAGTAGTGAAAAAATGGGCAGAACTTCTGGGAACAGAGCCTCAGATCTTTTTCTCTGCTGAATTTGTTGGCTTTCCAATAAAGGACTCCAGGGATGAACACAGACTGCTTCATACTAATCACATTTCCCCCAAATTTATAGATGTATAAAGGCAGATGTCAATGTGGCAGTGGACAATGAAAAGTATGATGGCCTACTGGTTCAAGTTTGTGTACTTAGTAACAATAGACACTCTCCCCACCTCACCCCTGCCCCAACACATACATGGGCACACACATGCTGAGCCACTTTGGTTAGGTGGCTCAACTGGAAGGTTATTTGGAGAGTACAGGATTTGAGCAAAGGGAGAGAAATAATAATAAAGCAATGGAGATTTGTCCAACACTGCTTATTTGTGATTATAAATGTATACAGTCATCTTATATTGTGGAAAGCATAAAATCACCTATAATCCAACTCACGTTTATGCTGGGCACATGGCAACGTGCTCTTTAATAGCTATTTGCTTTTGGGGGAGTATTTTTAAAGTTGCCAATATTGTCAGGTTTCACCAGAGGTTGCATCTTCTCTTAACTGAGGTAGATTACTTAACAAATAATTTCAAATTTTTCTGTGTCTAAAATTAAACATTTTAGGAAGTGTAGTTGATCTACAGACTGCTCAGAAGCCTTATTCTACCTATATAAAGATCTTCTAGTTTTACATTTAATAGACTGGATTGATGGATAAAGACAAAAAAAAAAAAACATGTTATGCCCTCCCACTTTTGAAATAGCCAAATATAGTTAAAAATAAAAAAAAAAAAAACAACCTTAATGATTTTTTTAAACTCTCAGGTAATTGACTAATTTTACAGTAACTGGGGTTGGTAGTAACTAAAACCTGTTACATTCCTAATGATGCTCGATGAGCCATGAGAAATGAATAGGTGGATACAGTCCAGTTGCTGGAAAATAGTTGTTTGTTACTGACTTGTCTGAGAGGAAGTGAACACTTTCATTTATCAGGGACAGAGTATAAAGTGTTCCTCACTGAAGCATTTCTAAAAGCTCTAAGCTCCTTTGAATACTGATAGGACTTTAAAATTAAAGGTAAAATATGCAAGTAATCTGAACTATCACAGGTTATTTTATGAACTTCTGGTATTTTTTATTCCTTTTCTAAATATGATTTTCCCAAACCTCCAACACAATAAATTCTATAATCCTTATTATATATGAAGTTATCAACAAGATAATATAATTTCCTTTTTTTTAAAAGGTGATTTTCTTTACTCTGATTTTCTCAGAATTCATATGGATTTCATAGGAATAGGTCTTACAGGAAGTCACAGAATCAGTAGTTCTCAAATGTGGCTACCCATTGGAACTTATACAATAATAATGCCTGGGTTCTGTCTCCAGAGAGTCTGACTTAACTGATCTGTGATCCCAGTATCCCCATTTTAAAAACTCCCCAGTTGATTTTAATATGCACCCAAGATTGAAAACTACAGTAAAATGAAGGGAATTCCGGAGTCACAGAAAATCAATTCCATTACTTTCCCCAGAGTCTTTGAAGAATCATCATAACCCCAAACTCAGAATACCAATAGTCATAGAGGTGATAGATAGTGTTTTTCCCACAGGTTACCAATTTAATATTGTTTACTCAACGTTCAGTTGAGTGGGCTTCCAACAGTCCAATGTGGGCTTCCCTCATTCCTGGCTAGCCCAATTTACATAGGGCAGGCACCAATAGATGTCAGGGCAGTGTGTAATTTCCTCGGTTCTGTCTCATCACAACCAAAAATTGAAGCAATGGATGGACCAACGTTACAGTCCTGGGCTGGACCAGTATTACAGCTCTTGGACGGGCCTGTGTTACAGCTCTGAGTTACAGCTCAGTTTTATTTAGAAAGTAAAGGAAAATACATCTTCAAGGCATGAGGGAATGCTGACCCAAAACACACAAAGAGAAGAGAGGCCCTGGCCCAATTTTGGCTCCTCTTTTTATATGTTTTTTCTCCTCCCCTTGGGCCTGCCTTATGTAAATTTTGCTAGCCAGGAGTGCTGTTTGTTTTATCTGAGGTCCTCACTCCGGTCCTCAGACCTTCCTTTGTTCTATTTTCCTGGGCTTTTCCCTCCTTTGTCTTTTAGCCCCCACCATTTTGAATTCCTTTTTCCTATTCTAACTACCTAACAGAAGGAAATGGTAACCCACTCCAGTATTCTTGCCTGGAGAATCCCATGGACTGAGGAGCCTGGTGGGCTACAGTCCACAGATCACAAGAGTCAGACACAACTTAGCAACTAAACCACCACCACCTCTCAACGTTTACTCTTAACTGCCATAATAAAAAGTGTTCAGATATAGTTTGTGTAGAGTATGTCTGTACAAGAGTAGTGTGACTGATTTCCTTTGTATATCCCTTCAGTTGCTCAACTATGAACATTTTTAAAGGGAGAATCATTTGGGGAGGGAGTCAGAGTCTTCTTTAGCTCCTACTTATCTTTCTTTTTTCTGATTGGTTGGTGATATAACAGAGCAGTGCTCAGGGATTTATGCTAAGCCTTAGTTGCCATCCTCACCTTGGTGAGGGCCTTAGAACTCAAAGGTATTGTTATGTCATTTCCCTGAGAAGGAATCAGGATCCTGCTCCAATCTCTTTAATTTCTTGATTGATCCTCCTTTATCTCCCTTCCTTCCATTCCCTGATAAGCAACTGTTTGAATCTGCCCTTTGGCACTCAGGGAAGATCAAGGAGGTTGAACAAATGCTATTTCCTACAAACAAGAAATGGGAACATAGGGAGGATTTGTCCCTGGAAGAGTCCCACAGGGTCCTGCTCGGTTTCATAGGCATGCATGTGTAGGGGAGGAAAAATAATTGTCTTTTTACCCTCCTAGGTTTTTGGCTGAGACAAAAGAGACAGAGTAACAGGAATAAAAACCAGAAGGAATAACCTGGATAATAGATAACAAGGATACCTCTGGTATACATGGGAAAGACCCAGGAAAACATTGAGTAACTCCCTGAAGTGGTCCAATCCCCACCTTAAATACCATCTTCTCTCAAAGACAAAAGGGGTTGAGGAAGGGCAACTAGTTATCAGGAAAAGCACAGAGAACAAAGATAAGGCTGTTCTGCAGATTTAAGTTCCTGTCTTCTGCTTTGATAAGAGTATCTAGAGATTTAGTCATTCTTTTCCTGGTACAAAAAGGGAGACAGCCTTACAAGTGGAGATTTCTCTCATATATGTAAATGTCCCTTTCAAAAGGGTGACTCTTGTCTTCTCTGTTTCAGAAAATCTCCTATATCTGTAGCCTCTCAAAAATAATCAGCTGGAAGTAATCTTTATGTCAAAGGAGCATATTTTAGGGGTGACATACTTTGGTCCCCTTCATTCACATATATATGCAATAAATCTGAAAAACCAATAAAAACAAACAAGCAGAAAATAAAAGTAGTTAACCCTGGACAGGAGAAGGGTATAGCACAGACAAGGGGTAGCAGAGGTGCACAGTTTTAGGTTCAGGTGTGAGTTAGTTGATATTTCAGTTCTTGGGATGAACATGTGTTTATTATTATTATGCTTTGCAATTTTGGATGAAAAATTAATCAGTTGATCTAAGAAAGAAATGAAAAATTTTATTTGAGTCAAATTTGAGGATTATGATCTGGGAAGAGCATCTCAGAAAGCACTGAGAACTGTCCACCTCTAGAAGCCAAGGCACCACTATATAAGCTCTTAGATAGAACTTTTTGTACATGAAATTGCCAGTCGTATGTAATCTAAATTAAGCTTCATCATGGTCAGTCATGTGATTCCTTCCAAGATCAAGAAGGAATGTTATCTTTTAAGGATTGTCTTGTTGATATTGGGAGAGTGCTGCTCTTAATGGTTGAGCAGGTATTCCTGCCAATGGGGGAGGTTTGGTGGATGCATAATGCAAATACACAATGCACAATGCAGGAAGAGAGGCACATTTTTTGTGTCTAATTTTTTCTTGTCTTGCTATAAAATATGAATTTTATTTCACATGGATATACATTGTCTCAATGTATGTTTTATGCATCAAATATATTACAGGAAGGAAGAGAATGAAAATTTGAAAAACATAGAGACAAGCACAGGCTTTTTTTTCTTTGACATCTTGACTGTATCTTGAAACCCAGTGTTTACTGCTTTGTTTCTAAAAGATGCATCTATTGAAATCATATTTATAATGTACTTGTAAATACTTCTCCTTTGTTTGGTTAAAATTCTCAACCCAATGTTTTGATGTCCATCGAGTCACTGTATTACTCTGTAACATCCCTAACTCTGTAGGCATCAGATCACACTTGTTAAGGGGAAGTCTGTTTCCTTATTTATCACAGGCTTTGTGTGTGTGTGCTCAGTCATGTCCTCATGTCCGACTCTCCGCAACCCCAAGGATTGTGGCCCACCAGGCTCCTATGTCCATGGGATTCTCCAGGCAAGAATACTAGAGTGGATTGCCATTTCGCCCTCCAAGGGATCTTCCAGACTCAGGGATCAAACCTACATCTCTTGTCTCCTGCTTTAGCAGGCAGATTTTTTACCAACTGTGCCACCTGGGAATCCCTTTAGATAGCAAGGAAATTGGTCACAACCTTCCACTGAAGTAGAAACATCAGGAAGGAAGCTGAGTAACAGAGCAGTCAAGCAGATTGAGCAAGACTACACTTCACGCTGCTGGGACAGAGCCCAGAATCCTGACTCACTACCCCGTGCTCTGGTGGTGTGTCCGCTCTGCAATTCTCCTCCCTAAACTGACGTGTCTCAGTCTCCTTAGGACCAAGGGGGTACTTATCCTGTAATGGGTTTTCCGGCAACGTGGCTCATTTTCGAGGCTTCAGGCGTCAAGCTAACACTCTCATCACTGCCTCTCTGATGGTTCCCCATTCAATAGCAGTCATTTAATCTCAGGACACTTTTCCTCACAGTCAACAGTTTTCCTTTGTGTAATTAAGTCTCATTTTTTCTGGATAGATCCATTTGCGCCAGAGCTCTTTGCTGCCTTGAAGCTTGCACCATTCAGTTATTTTTAGTGTTATCGCTTTCCTTTCATTAGCACAGAGCTAAACTGCACATATTTTGTTCTTTCAGCTTTCCCCAGATTAAGATCTTTGAGCTTCTTAGTCATTCATTTGAGCTGTTGCATTGAATTTCCTCCAGTTCATTTAAATCCTTGAGTTCAGTTTATTATGCCCAGAAAAAATGAAGCACCATGTTCTCACATCTCTTTACCAACCCCATCCAGTGGTAGGTGTAAGTCTTAGGTACCTCTGTGACTTGGCCTGTTTGCTCCCTTTAGTGGACAGACTCTGAGCCAAAATGTAAATTCAATAAAGCTTTTCATAATGTTCCCAGTCTGTAGTTCTGGCTCCCTTGCCTCAGAGCAGTATCTCTTTTATAGCATTTAATTTTTCAGTGCCTTTATGTTTTCATTTGTTTTTTAAATATACATTTGTATCAGAATTGGAAAAGATCTATGGACAGTCTTTTCATTGTTGTTAAAACATATTTTCATTTTTCAATATGTTATCTCTCCTGAAATGGGAGGCAATAGGTATTGCCTCTCAAAGGGATTTTAGCCATCTAAGTTCGAATAAAGTGCATTTTCTGTACCCTGGAGATGGTTTTACAGTACTCAGGAGACTGCATCAGAAGGGATTATAGCTGTTCTTTATCCCTGGAATCAGCCTGATTCTCTAGATGGAAGAACAGAGGGTGTGAATCCTCTGCTCCAGCTGGTGGAGATCACTTTGCCGAGAAGATTTGCATGTAAATTTGCATTCTCTCTGGAATCACTGATTTCTTTCAGCTTTTCCTGAAATTGGGAGCCAGAGACATCTTCTGACCAACAGACCCAAGAGCCTAGAGTGTTCTTGGCCTTTTACTTCCATCGTTCAAATTACACTGTAGTGTGGATCATTCCCCAGACTTCATTGCCCTTCTCTCCTAGGAATACCGATGCCTATTTGTGTTTCTTTCACGGTATACCCACAACTCTTCTCTCTGTGCCCCGTAAGATATATTCAAATATTGTCCCTAATATTTGTACCTATATTCCAAATGCCTTGGAGGCGTGATATAGACAGGGTTGCTCTTCTTCCTATTGCATTTTTAACCTCTCAGACTAGAAGTATATTGATGAATTGTATGTAAGGTCAACACTGTCCCTAAAATGGAAATCAACTCACTCTATTAGAAAAGGTCAGGAAACTATACAGTGTGATGCACATCATCTTGACTTTTCTACTGCATGCTTATTATTTATTGTACATGTGTTCAAATATCCTAAACACATATGCTTTTGCAGAAGAACAGCATCGGTGTTAAATAAATCACTGTGTAATAGGCATGAATTTTGTTTTTAATCACAACTTGTCAAATCAAATTTCTTATTCCAGGAGAATGTCATTCAAACATTATATTGTAGCTATATCAACAAAGAAACTTTGATCTATTAGGCAAGGTAGAAAATAGCCTTGATATAGTAAACTGATTGTTTTTATGTCAATTTACATGCATGAACAGAAATTTGCTTAGTATTTTTACTTATATTAGCAGATAGTTGGTCCTTAGCATAATGTGTGTGTGTGTGTGTGTGTGTGTGTGTGTGTAAAATATATGTCAGTAATAATTAAGGTAAAGCACACTGTATTAATCATGACTTGCTAATTGAATTCAGCAATATAAATGAATGAAGAACATTTACAAATTGAAATATATTTAAGAGAATCAAGGACTTCCCTGATAGCTCAGTTGGTAAAGAATCCTCCTGTAATGCAGGAGACCCAGGTTCAATTCCTGGGTCAGAAAGATCTGCTGGAGAAGGGTATTTTTTTCCTGAAAAACTGAAAGGTCTAGAAACTCTCAGTGTTCATTTTAGCTTGGTAACATTTGACTGGTCCTTAACTGGGGCTTCCTCCTTTTAGATGAGTGAACACAGTCTAATTTATCACAGCTACCATTGGATCCATTTCCCTTACATACTTTATTTTCCTGAGTATTATAGGTATTTAACTTTCAAACCTGAATATGAAATAAAGCTTTATGATGCAATATCAGTTGATAGAAAACAACTCAATACCTATATAAACAGGAATAATTTCTCAATTGGCTAACTGTTCTGTGTTATAATCACTTATGGATGAAGGTTCATGACATTGTACAGGAGACAGGAATCAAGACCATTCCCAAGAAAAAGGAATGCAAAAAAGCAAAATGACTGTCTGAGGAGGCCTTACAAATAGCTTTGAAAAGAAGGGAAGTGAAAAGCAAAGGAGAAAAGGAAAGATATACCCATTTGACTGCAGAGTCCCAAAGAATAGCAAGGAGAGATAAGAAAGCCTTCCTCAGTGATCAATGCAAAGAAATAGAGGAAAACAATAGAATGGGAAGGACTAGAGATCTCTTCAAGAAAATGAGAGATACCAAGGGAACATTTCATGCAAAGATGGACTCAATAAAGGACAGAAATGGTAGGGACCTAACAGAAGCAGAAGATATTAAGAAGAGGTGGCAAGAATACACAGAAGAACTATACAAAAAAGATCTTCACGACCCAGATAATCACGATGGTGTGATCACTAACCTAGAGCCAGACATCCTGCAATGTGAAGTCAAGTGGACCTTAGGAAGCATCACTACAAACAAAGCTAGTGGAGGTGATGGGATTCCAGTTGAGCTATTTCAAATCCTAAAAGAAGATGCTGTGAAAGTGCTGCACTCAATATGCCAGCAAATGTGGAAAACTCAGCAGTGGCCACAGGCCTGGAAAAGGTCAGTTTTCATTCCAAACCCAAAGAAAGGCAATGCCAAAGAATGCTCAAGCTACTGCACAATTGCACTCATTTCACACACTAGTAAAGTGATGTTTAAAGTTCTCTAAGCCAGGCTTCAGCAATATGTGAACCGTGCACTTCCACATGTTCAAGCTGGTCTTAGAAAAGGCAGAGGGACCAGAGATCAAATTGCCAACATCTGCTGGATCATCGAAAAAGCAAGAGAGTTCCAGGAAAACATCTATTTCTGCTTTATTGACTACACCAAAGTCTTTGACTGTGTGGCTCACAATAAACTGTGGAAAATTCTGAAAGAGATGGGCATACCAGACCACCTGACCTGACTCTTGAGAAATCTGTATGCAGGTCAGGAAGCAACAGTTAGAACTGGACATGGAACAACAGACTGGTTCCAAATAGGAAAAGGAGTCAAGGCTGTATATTGTCACCCTGCTTATTTAATTTATATGAAAGGTACATCATGAGAAACACTGGGCTGAAGAAGCACAAGCTGGAATCAAGATTGCCAGGAGAAATATCAATAGCCTCAGATATGCAGATGACATTACCCTTATGGCAGAAAGTGAAGAACTAAAGAGCCTCTTGATGAAAGTGAAAGAGGAGAGTGAAAAAGTTGGCTTACAGCTCAACATTCAGAAAACTAAGATCATAACATCTGGTCCCATCACTTCATGGCAAATAGATGGGGAAACAGTGGAAACAGTGGCTGACTTTATTTTTCTGGGCTCCAAAATCACTGTGGATGGTGATTGCAGCCATGAAATTAAAAGACGCTTACTCCTTGGAAGTAAAGTTATGACCAACCTAGACGGCATATTAAAAAGCAGAGACATTACTTTGTCAACACAGGTCCGTCTAGTCAAGGCTATCGTTTTTCGAGTGGTCATGTATGGATGTGAGAGTTGGACTATAAAGAAAGC
Source organism: Muntiacus reevesi (assembly GCF_963930625.1). Classification (NCBI taxonomy): domain Eukaryota; kingdom Metazoa; phylum Chordata; class Mammalia; order Artiodactyla; family Cervidae; genus Muntiacus; species Muntiacus reevesi. The sequence goes on along the minus strand of NC_089271.1, from coordinate 31,887,537 downwards.
TGAGCACTGAAGAACTGATGCTTTTGAACTGTGGTGTTGGAGAAGACTCTTGAGAGTCCCTTGGACTGCAAGGAGATCCAACCAGTCCATCCTAAAGGCGATCAGTCCAGGGTGTTCATTGGAAGGACTGATGCTGAAACTGAAACTCCAATACTTTGGCCATCTGATGCGAAGAGCTGACTCTTTGGAAAAGACCCTGATGCTGGGAAAGATTGAGGGCAGGAGGAGAAGGCAACAACAGAGGATGAAATGGGATGGTTGGATGGCATCACTGACTCAATGGACATGGGTTTGGGTAGACTCCAGGAGTTGGTGATGGACAGGGAGGCCTGGCATGCTGTGGTTCATGGGGTTACAAAGAGTCGGACTGATGGACTGAACTGAACTGATAATCAATTAGCCGTCATTTGGTTTGTACTTATGTACGTTTTCTATACATTCATTATCATTTGGTAATATGAACCTTTGTACAATTAACTTTAAATCACTTTGTATGTTAGCGTGTGAGCATGTGTTTGCCTATTCATACATACACACGCACTTACACTTTTGTTCACTTCTCTCAGTGACCTAAACAGTAAACCTGTGCGTGCATGCTCTGTCTCTTCAGTTGTGTCCAACTCTTTGTGACCCCATGGAGTGTAGCCTGCCAGGCTCCTCTGTCCATAGAATTTTCCAGGCAAGACTACTGGAGTGGGTTGCCATGCACTTCTATAGGAGACCTTCCTGATTCAGGAATCAAACCCATGTCGAACCCAATTGAACCCATGAATTGGCAGGCAGGTTCTTTTCCACTAGCACCTCCTGGGAAGCCCAAACAGTAAAGGTACTTTTAGTCTATTGATTTATACCTCAGCCTAAACTTGAGCAAAAGATTCAGCAGATCAGAATAGTGTAGTTACTATATGTTTCATTTTATTTTCAATAAATAAATATGCATTATCTATATAACATACATATGATCTAAGCATCCATTACCTATACAATGCACTATAATAAAACATAATTTACTAATCAAATATAAGCATGCATTCCCTCCATAGCAACCAGAGAACTCAGTTTCTCTGTTGGGCCACATGACTATAGGGGAAGAATTTTCCCTTCTAGGTTCTTGGCTGAGACACCTCTGTAATAAAAACAGTTTAACAGGGGCGGGGGAAATGGGTTTAAGAACATGTGGGGGTGTGGGGGTGTCTTCAGTCACTCAGTCATGTCTGACTCTCTGAAACCCCATGGACAGTATAGACTACCAGGCTCCTCTGTCCATGGGATTTCCCAGGCAAGAATACTGGAGTGGTTAGACATTACCTTCTCTAGGGGATCTTCCTGACCCAGGGATCAAACCCAGGTCTCCTGAATTGCAGGTGGATCCCTTACCAACTGAGCCACCAGGGAAGCTTAATAACAGATATACTTCCTGTATTCAGGGAGAAACCCAGGAAAATTAAGAACTCCCTGAAATGGCCCAAGGTACCACCTTAAATACCTAAGTAAAGATTTTGTAGTTAGGGTATGAGGCAATGGAGAGCCAGTTACGGAAGGTTATGAAGAAAAACACAGTAAACGGGTATGGTTGTTACGTAGATTTAAGTCCTTGCTGTCACCATTACTAAGACTTTCTGGGGATTTGATCATCCCCCTCTTCTTTCAGATGTCTCTTATTTTAAAACTGCAACTTCTATTCAGTTTTCCAAGCTCTTTGTGTGGCTGTTGTTTCTTAAAAGTAACCAGTTCAAAATAATCCTTATGCCAAAGAGGCATATTTCAGGGTGACATTCTGAAGTAAGTCCCTTCAACTGGCTGCAGCGATTTTAGATTTTTCCCTTATTAGGATTCCATTTCAGATAATTAGTAAAACTGACTAACAAGGCAAGGAATGCAGTTCCCTCTGAAACTCAGGTGTTCACAGGTCAATGAATACACTTATGCTAATCATGTATTATATGTGTAGGATTGGGTTACTTGTGTGTGCACACGTGCGTGCTAAGTTGCTTCAGTTGTGTCCAGCTCTGGGTGACCCTATGGATTGTAGCCCACCAGGCTCCTCTGTCCATGGAATTCTCCAGGCAAGAATACTGGAGTGGGTTATTGTGCCATTCTCCAAGGAATCTTCTTGACCAAGGGATTGAACCTGCATCTCTTACGTCTCCTACATTGACAGACAGGTTCTTTCGTAGAGGACAGGAAAATGGAGAAAAAAATAAAGCCCTTCATGAGTTCACAATCTAGTACAATATGTAATAATTAGTATAATATGGCAGGTTGCTTATTCACTAGTAAAGATTTTTCTTAAATGATATAGAAATACAAAAGGAAGTGAATGATTTTGCTTAAGAGAGGGGGTATAATTGAAGTGCATCTCAAAGATTGTAAAGATTTGCAGGATGGAAAATTTGGGAGTATGGAGGAGTAAGGGTTGCATTCCAGGAGAGAGGACCATTAATACAGAAGCTTAGACGAATATTTCCTTCGGTCTTGAAAGAACAGTGAGTACTTTTATGTTTCTCTGATGTTCTATGCTGAAAATGGGACTAGGAAAGCAGTCAGTGATGAGTTGGTGAAGACATTTACATCATCTTAAGCAGCTGGGAAATATTTTCTACAAAATTTGTTTGTAGAAAGTAATAAAAAGCTCCTCTTAACCCACATTCTTAGTGCAAGTTCCTACTTCTCTAAGTAGAGTAGTAGACATCATAATAATAGACTGTCATGCGTTTCTAGAACACATGGTAATTTTCCAATTACTTTCAAGTATGTGATGGACCTTGATACCATGAGTTGGTTGAATCTGGCACGATAATATCAGTTTGCAGTAGGAGAAACAGGAGAACTCAGAGGAACAGTGAGAGAAAGCCATTGGCCTTGTGCTTTATCTGCTGTGTCACCCTCCATATTCTTCATCAAATCAGAGGATGTTGAGCTAAAGGAGAGCTCGGTAGCACTCAGCTGCGCTACGCTGCATACCAGCTATACCCACAGGCAATCAATAGCATTTGGACACAGCTGATATCATTTGGTGGAGCTCTAATTGAATTTTTTCCCCTTCTTAATATCATTACACCTACAGAACATCTCCAATTAAGTGTCCCCCCATCAGTCTCAAAATTAAATATCCCAAATAGAACTCATTATCTACTCCCACATAAACCGGCTCCTCATGACTGTTACCCCTTTCTATTATAGGCACCACTGCTTAGAGGCTCCTAAATCTCAAATCCCTAGAGTGTTTCTTCTGTTTTTTTCTTCTCTTTTTTTCCTTCTTATTCTTTTTATTTATTTATTTATTTTTTGGGTCCTCTTCCATCCCTAAATCCATTCAGTCACTGAACGTTCTTGACTATTCTCTGAAATCATTACTATGCATAACTTCTTTTCTTTTATGGGTAAATGTTTTGGAATACATTTAAACAAGGAATTGGTGAACAAAAGAATGAATACAGAGATAAAAAATGAATATTCACTGTTCTCATTCCCTTTATCCGTAGTACTAAAACATAAAGTTTGTGATGTGTTAGAGTATAAACTGCTGCTCCCCACACCACATAAATTAATCCTGTGTTGGGGGCTTCTCCTTACAAGTGCATTCTTTCAAAGTCTCTTAAATTATATTAAAATGCTCTCAGATTCAAAGCCACTCTGAATTGCTTTATTTTGAATAATACTCTATAGAAGACACATCTTTGAATGTTTTAAATCCTCAAGGTGAAATTGATTTAAAAAATGATAAATATCAAAGAAGTGTAAAATTATTCCTAGCAATATGACTCCATCATTTTACTTGCTAGGTGTCATTTTTTATATTGAAGTATAGCTGGTTTGCAATGTTATGTTAGTTTCTGGTATACAACCATGTGATTCATATATATGTACAACTGTATATATGTGTATGTGTGTGTGATTGCTAAGTTGCTTTAGTTATGTCCGACTCTGTGCGACTCCATGGACTGTAGCCCATTCTTGCTCCTCTTCTCCAGGCAAGAATACTGGAGTGGGCAGCCATGTATATATATGTATATATATATATATACACACATACATATATATATATATATACACACACATATATATACACACATATAGAAATACACAAGCACATATATGCATATACATATATATATATTCTTTTTTAGATTATTTTCCTACATGTCATTGTTAATGAGAATTTTAAAGATCATGCATACATATACACTGACATATACCGAGGAGTACTGTATACCTAAATGTACACCTTAAAGACAAGTAGAAAGAGAAAAAATCACATTTCTTACCAGCAAGAAAATGAATGTCATGTGAGATAAAATTTTCATGATGAATAATATAAATATTCAAGAAGTACTGTAGATCTTAAATTGTATAGCTGTAAGTTAAAATGATGTGTTCTGAAAGAAAAAATGAAAAAAAGAACACTGCTTTGATGACACACAAAAATGGTTCTTAGGATAAAGAAAACAATTACCTCAAAACTACCTGCAAAGAGACTGAATAAAACTGTTTAAAGAAACATGAGTATGAAGAAAAAAAACCCCAACATTTCTAATATTTTATCTAACATGTATTTTATTATTATATATACTTAATAGGGTTTAATTTCTTGTAAGTGTTATAAAAATTTATTTAGTTATTTCATCTATCCTTGTTGGCCTAAAACCTTTTTTGAGGGGTGAGGGACCTATTTTCTCTTTAGAAAATGCACATTACTTAATGCATAGTAAAAGCTGAAGTCAGTTCTAGCAGGCTGGGTCGGCAGCTTGGATGAGGTTTCCAACAACAATAAGTAATGTACTGACATCAGTTGGGGGCCCTACAATTCAACTCAGTTCTGACACTCTCTGCCCAGAGATAGGTGATTGCATCAGATTGCACAGGTTGAGGGCTCAGTCCCACATATCTGCCCCCTTCTGCTCCCACTTCAAAAGTCAATTGCAAGTCCAGATTATTACCTGAATTTCTGACCAGTTCAGTTTAGTTCAATTCAGTCACTCAGTTGTGTCCAACTCTTTGCGACCCCATGAACTGCAGCACGCCAGGCCTCCCTGTCCATCACAAACTCCCAGAGCCTACCCAAAAACATGTCCGTTGAGTCGGTGATACCATCCAACCGTCTCATCCTCTGTTGTCCCCTTCTCTTCCTGCCCTCAATCTTTCCCAGCTTCAGGGTCTTTTCAAGTGAGTCAGCTCTTCCCATCAGGTGGCCAAAGTATTGAAATTTCAGTTTCAACATCAGTCCTTCCAATGAACACCCAGGACTGATCTCCTTTAGGATGGACTGGTGGAATCTCCTTGCAGTCCAAGAAACTCTCAAGAGTCTTCTCCAACACCGCAGTTCAAAAGCATCAATTCTTCGGTGCTCAGCTTCCTTATAGTCCAACTCTCACATCCATACATGACCACTGGAAAAACCATAGCCTTGACTAGATGGACCTTTGTTGGCAAAGTAATGTCTCTGCTTTTTAGTATGCTATCTAGGTTGGTCATAACTTTCCTTCCAAGGAGTAAGTGTCTTTTAATGTCATGGCTGCAATCACCATCTGCAGTGATTATCGAGCCCCCCAAAATAAAGTCAGCCACTGTTTCCACTGTTTCCCCATCTATTTACTATGGAGTGATGGGACCAGATGTTATGATCTTAGTTTTCTGAATGTTGAGCTGTAAGCCAACTTTTTCACTCTCCTCTTTCACTTTCATCAAGAGGCTCTTTAGTTCTTCTTTACTTTCTGCCATAAGTGTGATGTCATCTGCATATCTGAGGTTATTGATATTTCTCCTGGCAATCTTGATTCCAGCCTGTGCTTCATCCAGCTCAGTGTTTCTCATGATGTACTCTGCATATAAGTTAAATAAGCAGGGTGACAATGTACAGCCTTGACATACTCCTTTTCCTATTTGGAACCAGTCTGTTGTTCCATGTCCAGTTCTAACTGGTGCTTCCTGACCTGCATACAGATTTCTCAAGAGGCAGGTCAGATGGTCTGGTATTCCCATCTCTTTCAGAATTTTCCACAGTTTATTGTGATCCACATAGTCAAAGGCTTTGGCATAATCAATAAAGCAGAAATAGATGCTTTTCTGGAACTCTCTTGCATGTTTGATGATCCAGAGGTGTTGGCATTTGATCTCTTGTTCCTCTGCCTTTCTAAAACCAGCTTGAACATGTGGAAGTTCATGGTTCACATATTGCTGAAGCCTGGCTTGGAGAATTTTGAGCATTACTTTATTAGTGTGTGAGATGAGTGCAATTGTACTGTAGTTTGAGCATTCTTTGGCATTTCCTTTCTTTGGGATTGGAATGAAAACTAACCTTTTCCAGTCCTGTGGCCACTGATGAGTTTTCCAAATTTGCTGACATATTGATTTCTGACCAGCAGGCTATAAATCAGAGGTTTCAAGGAACCCTGATTTGGGTTTGATTAATTTGCTAGAGCAGCTTACAGATCTCGAGGAAACTTTTTGTTTACTAGATCACAGATCACAGGAACATAACACCAGAATAGCCAGATGGAAGAGCTGAATAGGGTAAGGCTTTTGGGAAGGGCCTGAAGTTTCCATACTCTCCAGCCAGTCTGTTCTCCCCAAATCTCCATGTGTTCACCAACTGGAAGCTCTTAGGACCCTGTCCTTTGGGATTTTTATGGAGGGTTCACTACATAGACATGATTAAATTGTTGGCCAGTGGTAATGTAATTCAATCTCCCAGTTTTCTCTCTTTCCTGGAGGCCCTGTCAAGTGAAAGTCCCTCAGCCCTGTCCGACTCTTTGTGACCCCATGGACTATGCAGTCCATGGAACTCTCCAGGCCTGAATACTGGAGTGGGTAGCCTTTCCTTTCTCTAGGGGATCTCTAGGGATGAAACCCACGTCTCACACACTGCAGGCAGATTCTTTACCAACTGAGCCACCAGGGAAGCCCAAAAAAACTGGAATGGCTAGCCTATCCCTTCTCCAGTGGATTTTCCTGACCCAGGATCAAACTGGGGTCTTCTATATTGCAGGCAGATTCTTTGCCAACTGAGCCAAGAGAGAATTCCTGGAGGTCTTGAAACCCTCTAATCACAGGGTTGGTTCCCTTAGAAACCAGCCTCCATCCTTAGATGATCTAGGAGCTTTTCAAAGTCACTCCATTAACCTAACAAATGCAGTTTTATTCTCTTCATAAAGATTTTAGGAGCTCTGTGGCAGAAATGGAGATCGAGAACAAATATATGTGTCTTATAAATCACAGTATCATACATAAGATGGTTTAATATTTGGGCACCCAAGGTCCACTTCAAACAGTCCAGGAGAACCTGTGTCTCTGGTCTCTGCATCATGCTTCTAGGTTCTTTGGCTGAGTTACTCATTAAATTGCTAATAGATTAACAGAAGAAAGAAACAAATTTAGTTTCATATATATGGGTGGAAGCCCAAAAAGGTGAGGCTCCCAGACAGTGAGGTAATTGAGGTCCAGGTGCCATGCTGAGCTCAGGGAATGGGCCAGGGATCTAGGACTTCAAAGGGATTGGAAGACAATTCACAGGGAGGTGGGACAAGCCAATGCTTGTAAAAAGTTTTCTCTGTAACATCTCTCATCCTTGTGCAGGTCCCAAATCTAAGTTTGCTTTTTTTTTGTTTTTTTTTTTAAGGCAGCTCAAGGGGAAGTAAAAAGCTCTTCTTGAGTCTGTTGAGACTTGTTTGTCTTCAGCTCAAAATAATCCACATACCAAAGTGGCACATTCTGGGGCGGCCTGCCCTGAACCCCATCACTACCTTGAATATCAGATCGAGCTTCCTTATTAAGGACATGAAGGCTTCAGAAGGACATAAGAGCAAAATTTTAGGAAGATTAATATAGAAGCTAAGGATTGAAAGGATTAGGTGATTAAACCCCAAATCTGCTTCAGGGAATTTATAACCTAATTAGGACATCAACCTTAATATCTGAAATCTTAAAAAAAAATGTATTCATTTGGCCAAAAAGTTTTTTTTTTCCCTACTCTTTGTTTCTTTATAGTAACATAAAAGACTTGTCACCCTCTAGTAAATTAGTATTTCCTTCATAACTTTCTTCATATATGCAATAAAGATTTATTGAGAACCTATTTTTTGCCAAGTGATGGAGATAACTACTCTTTTTCAAAGAGGGTTAGTTTCAGAGTAGAATGGATTGATTTGGAAAGAAGGGATTTGAGAAAGGATAGATAAGATGCAGATTTCTCTCACAGAGGCAAGCCTTAAAAGTAGGCGGAATAGAGACTTGTATAATTTACTGATACATGATATGGCATAAATAAGTCAATAAATGCATTTCAGTAATAGTGTTTCTTGAGCAATTAATATGTGTCAGACACCAAGCCAAGACCTCTCCTAAAGATCTCATATTTAAATCTTATAATAACCTATTGAGTTTGGCATGATGGTCACAGTCATTTTCAAAATAGGAAAACCATATTTTAAGAAACTCAGTCATGATCCAACAGCTCGGCAGCGATCAAATCACCCTAAGCTGTCTGAAGACTATGCGTTGTTTCCACTACACTGATCTTTCATCAAACTTAATAAAGTCTCTAATATTCTTTTCCATCGTTGTGGCTGTTTCTTAAAGATTAAAATGGTTTGCAGTTTTGACTTCTATCTAGGCATGTAGTGATTAAAATGACTCACACTGTAATTTAATTAATTTTAGTTGCTATCGTATACAATACTTTTATATATTATCCCATTCAGAAATGTTTGATTGCTCTTCTTAAAGCCTTTGTAGAAATGCCTACTCTATTTTTTCAAGTTCCTCTGTCTTTCATTAGTTCCATTAGATTACTGACAGTTTCATGTCGTTCATTTACTGAATTCAAGATACGGTTCAGTTACTCAGGGAGCCCAAAAGTTAACAACTTCTCAAAGTGCATGAATCACCTCTACCCACTGGTGCATTCAAAGTATTCAGTTTTATTTGCTAAATCAGGGGTTCTATCCCTTAGAGTTCCTTGGAGAATACTATCAGAATGAAAGAACTCAAAACATCAGTCTTCCAGAATACAACACTGTGCTTTTAAATTTAAATGTATTCCCAATATAACATTAGTATCTGCTGATGTGGTTACCCCAATTCCAACCAGGCACATTCTTAGAACTGCATAGGCTATGCTTAACATGCCAGAGTAAGTTGCAAATTTAATCAATTAAGAGATTTTCTTTTAAAAATGTACAATTTTTGAAAAGCCTATTTATTCATTTGAAAAAATTAGGCCTATGGCATTGAAGATTGTTTTCCTAGAAGTTCTAAATATGGCCATAACCATGAGTCTTGGAGCCACCTTCTACCCTTTCTCTAGCCCTCCATTTACTCCATGTTTGTCCGTCCGAAATATTCAGGTTATGCTTAATATTCCACCTTAATATTGCATTTTATAAACAGGTGTTGATGCTAAAAGTTTACACATACAACAATAATGGTCGTTCTTTTGGAATATGACATTTCTAATGCTGACTTGCATCTTTCAGTACTTCAATTTTCTATCATCAGTACTTCACTGTGTGTAGTAATGGATTTGAGGTCTTATTCATGTCCTAGCCAGTCTTCAACTTCACACACACTTTCTGTTGCCAAAAATTTTATATCCATTCATCAAGGTTTGGGATGTCACCTGTGTATGTGAAAAATATTTTTTTCATTGTTCCAGAGGAAGAAAATCAGTTTTAAAAAAATGGTAAATCAATGTCCTTGCACAGGAATTATACCTGCCATATTGGCTGTAGTTTGAAATATGCTGTAATCCACTGAACTCACTCAGGTAGAACTAGTGTATCAACATTTTAATATTCTAATTATTAAATTTATAAAATTGAGACTCACTTTGCAAACACAGGTTTATGAGAAATCTTTGAATCTAGATGTCAGAGGGATTTATTGTTTTCCAATATCAAGAGTCTTCTGTAAACAAAAGAAAGCAAGTAATTTTGTATATCATTTCTGTATTTCTATTTTGACATTTCCTATATCTTCTCATGTCTGCATACTCCATAGTTGATATTTACTTTCGATTACTGAAGTACTTAGATGGATGTTTACATTTTGTAGTTTATATGTGTCCATAAACTTACAACTGATTTTTTGAAAACTTCACTTTCTATAATTAACAGTGATAATCTAACTTTTTAATGTGTTTCTGCTTTGGATATCTTTTCCCAGTTAAAATTTAGTGTCTTTTATGAGACATAGCTTTATTTATTTTTAATTAAACAAATAAGCCCTACATAATCCAAGAAAAATAATTTTCAAAAAATATAAGAAATCTGTGTGATCAAAACCAACTACCTTCGTACATCACCACTATAGTGAAAGATTCGTTTTTTCTGTTTTTTTTTTTTGATGATGCAATCACTGTTAATAAACTCATCCATGAAGGACCAAAGGCAATTATTGTTAACATCAATAGCAAAGCATAGACCATTACTTTTACTTTATCCTACCGTCATCCCCGTAATGGGATTTGATCATTACATCTAATAGCTTAATCATTTAAAATTTAGTAGTGTTAGTATTTTTTATTTGTGGAAAAGGTCTTATGTAACCATCAGGGTAACGTTCTGTTTTCAGTGATAAAACTGGTTATGAAAAATGTAGCGATTGATTTCTGGAAATGAGACATTGAAATCTATGCTTCCCGCAAGTGGAATTTCTGCCAAACACAGTGAAAAATGGGGAAAGTCTTATTTGTTTTATATGCAAATTATATAGTAGCAAACCTATTTTACTTTTGTAATTTAATTATGAGAAATTCTGTTTTGAATTGCTTCGTCAGTTGATAACATTATGGAGACTCAACAATACAGTTTAAGGTTTTGATGCCAATGCTACAGTTATTTTACTGACAGGGATAAATATAGAGCAAGCTCTGAAATGCTTTCTTCCTCTGCTGCCCTCCCTCAAGCTCAAGGATATGTCTATTTTCTCAAGACTCTTCTAAATAAATTTTTAAAATCAAAATTGTTATAAAATCCTTTGTATATCACCTGCAAATGTGAGAAATGAATGATTTGCCTGTTTGTACATTTTTAAGAACACCACTGTTATTATTTTGAAAGTATACATTAAAGCAATTTTGTCACTCAAAAGGGCCAAAGGGAAATGAAATGGGAAAAAAGGCTAAAAAGCAATTCATAGGCAAGCTTTTGAACTTTATCCCTCAGTATCCTTTTCAAGTTTTAACCCTTCTGGGGAGACTTTTAGATCTCTTTAGAAGCTCCTTCTGCTTTCATAAACCCCATGACCCATCTTCCAGACCCTTTCTGTCTGCCATCATCGGATAGCTTTTTTCCCCCATTTGATCGTCCATATTTAGTCAATGTGGAAACTGTATTATCTAACTTTGCATCCCTCATGTACTTTCTATGTACCATACATCATTTCAGTTCAGTTCAGTCGCTCAGTCGTGTCTGACTCTTTGCGACCCCATGAATCGCAGCACGCCAGGCCTCCCTGTCCATCACCAACTCCCGGGGTCCACCTTAAGCCATGTCCATTGAGTCAGCCATGCCATCCAACCATCTCATCCTCTGTCATCCCCTTCTCCTGCCCTCAATCTTTCCCAGCATCAAGGTCTTTTCAAATGAGTCAGCTCTTCCCATCAGGTGGCCAAACTATTAGAGTTTCAGCTTCAATATTAGTCTTTCCAATGAACACCCAGGACTGATCTCCTTTAGGATGGACTGGTTGGATCTCCCTGCAATCCAAAGGACTCTCAAGAGTCTTCTCCAACACCACAGTTCAAAGCATCCATTCTTCGGCACTCAGCTTTCTTTATAGTCCAACTCTCACATCCATACATGACTACTGGAAAAACCATAACCTTGACTAGACAGACCTTTGTTGGCAAAGTAATGTCTCTGCTTTCTAATATGTTCTCTAGGCTGGTCGTAACTTCCCTTCCAAGGAGTAAGCCTCTTTTAATTTCATGGCTGCAGTCACCATTTGCAGTGATTTTGGAGCCCAGAAAAATAAAATCAGCCACTCTTTCCACTGTTTCCCCATCTATCTGCCATGAAGTGATGGGACTGGATGCCATTGTCTTAGATACATAGAGTCTAGGATTTCCACAAATGTTTATGTGTATTAAACATGAAATGAATAAACGATGAATGGAAAGGTGGACAGATGGATGGATGAACTAATATAAAAGATGGATGGCTGGATGAATAACTTTATAGTCCTTTCCTTGCAAGCTACGTTTTTTTCCAAGACAAAGTGATCTCTAAAGTGCCCTTAAAGCTCTAATTATGTAATTAGTTGTGCACAGTTGAAATTTCAAAATGGTAAACAAAGAAGGATATACAGTTAAAATTGTTCCTCTATTCTGTCACACAGCCCCTTAGTTATCATCTTGTACTCTTACCACAGAGAGCTGGGGTTGCTGGTTTCCTATGTATCCCTCCAGAGATACACTATACACATGCATGCCTACATGTATGCACACACACGTACCAATTCACACCTATAGATAAGGTATGAGAGGGCCTATTTACTTATGCCATCAACAACAGAGTATATTGTCAAGCTTTTTGGTCTGTGCCTATCTGATTGGTAAAAACATCACGACTTTAGTTGGAGTTAAACTAATAATGAGTGTGGCCATATTTTCAAATGTTTAAGAGCCATTTTCTACTGCTTATTCTATGAACTTTTGTTCATTTCCTTCGCAAATTTTAGAATTCCTTCTAAAATTGTATCAGAGCCAGTTGATAGATGAGAGCTAGTCTCTTCGTTTTTTATCAGAAGCAATATTATCCAGTACGTATTCAAAGCTACTCATTCATTTGATTTGGCACAGTTGCTCATTGATTGCTTCAAAAGAAAAAATGACGCTATCAAAGAGGACGGTTTCAACATTCTCAATCACATTAAAGGCTATGAAGGCAGATCTGAAAAGAGGTCCTAAAAACAGTCATGGAGGACTCTTTCCCACTTCAGCAACTTTTCACAGGCTGTTCCCTGGAAAAAGCTTTACTATTAATTTGCATGATGGGATATTTCTCATCCTTTAGATGTCAGCATAATTCTACTTCCTCAAAGATAGCTTGCTTATTAAATCTACACCAACCTCATCTGACTCTCTGTTGTAGGTATCCTGTATCTTAACATCTTGTTTTTTCTTTCTGTAACATTTATCACATTTTTGTAGTTATGTTATTTTGTCATTTGCTTGCTATTCCCTAAAATAAGCTGGCAGTTCCATGAGAGCAGGCTCCATATCTGTCTTGTTTACTGTTTTATCTCCACTGCCTGATGCATGATGTGGGATAAAATAAACACTCTACAAATATTTGTTGAAAGAATAAGTGAACAGATACATCTAAGTTCTGCTTTGTTTGTCAAAAATTCAGTTGTTACTTTGGAACTAAACTGGCCAGATATATACTCCCAGTGTTCTGAGTTTAATTAAACTGAGTTTTTACTAATTGCAAGTAAATAGATAGAGAGGGAGACAGAGACACACACACAGAGAAGACTTGTATTCTTCAAGGAGTTTATTATATTTACTCCTGTACTTATTCACCACCTACTGCGAATGGATTTCACAAATAAACTCCAGGGTCAGACATCGTCATTGCTCTGACACAAAGACAACCAGAGTACTGATATAAGGACACAAACACAACCAGGTTCTGATATATTGGATTAATAAATGCAAAACTGGAATAAATTTATTAACAATGATTTTTAAACCTCATTTTTCTAGTAACTCTCAGAGAGGAAAAACTTAAAAAAAAAAGTACATAGCACTTGGACTTTGCACTCTGTCTCTTAATTGAAATCCAATAGAATCTGCATTTCAATAGATCATATGTGCCAGGACCCACCTGAATGTGTTGACAATTGTGTGTGCGTGCATGCTGAGTCACTTCGTTTGTGTCCGACTTTTTGAGATCCTATGGACTGTAGCCCACCAGGCTCCTCTGTCCATGGGATTCTCCAGGCAGGAATACTGGAGTGGGTTGCCATTTCCTTCTCCAGGGGATCATCCCGATCCAGGGATCAAACCTACGTCTCCTGTGTTGGCAGGCGGGCTCTTTACCACTGAGCTACCTGGGAAGCCCCTACTGACTATTACGTGACAATAATCATCTTAAGAGGGCTTTTATCCACATGGTGTTCCACTGGGCATAGAGGGTGAAGTAAAGTTAAGAAGTTAATTGTGATCTAAGAATGACTTCAAAAATATAAAGGTTCAGTCTTTCTTTTTGTACATGCAGTGGTGTAATCTTTTAACCATTAATCTCCAGTCCTGTTTGCCAGGACTTTCCTTCTTGGAGAGGTTTAACTTACCCTTTGAACCATGAGTTGATGCTTTCTGTTTCAGTGTTTGGTTGCCCTAAAGCCCTCTAAGGGAAAGAAGAGTATATGGGGTGAGGTGTCTCCAAAGAAACTGAGTATTAAAGTCAGTGTAAAATGTAATTTATCAGTGGTTATTAACTCATGAATAGTGTGACTACCTATATTTGCCCATGGAGAAAATATAGAAAGGTAGATGATTAGAATCCTCCTACCAATGCAGGAGATGCAGGAGATGTGAATTCAATCCCTGGGTCAGGAAGATTGACTGGAGGAGGAAATCACAATCTACTCCAGTATTCTTGCCTGGGAAATCCCATGGACAGAGGAGCCTGGTGGGCTACAGTCCATGGGGTTGCAAAAAGTCCAACATGATTGAGCAACTGAGCACAAACAGACAATTAGAATAGGAAACCTAGAAAGTAGGGGTTGGAAAGTAGATCATCCACAGAATAATCTATACCTCCTCTTGCTTCACTTGTCATTTGGAGAATTTTTAAAATAAATAAAACACAAAAAGTTTGGCATGTGGAATTTGGTACTATGAGCTGAAAATTTAAAAATAAAAAGAAATGTAAAAGTTAAAAAGTAAAAGAAACTTTAATAAGGGTAGCTTTATGTTCTTACATTTGTGCAAGGCATGCAAGAAAAGGATCAATACTTAAAAGCATCTATGTATTTTATGGTTGAATAGTAAAAATAATAATAATAATAATAATTTAGTGAAAAAGAATATTATCTGAGGATGTCCTGAGCATAGAACTTTACTGTGGGACACTGTCTCTGGAATATCTCTGGAAAAAAGCCATGGCTTTTCCAGTAGTCATGTACGGATATGAGAGTTGGACTATAAAGAAAGCTGAGCACCAAAGAACTGATGCTTTTGAACTGTGGTGTTAGAGAAGACTGTTGAGAGTCCCTTGGACTGCAAGGAGATTCGACCAGTCCATCCTGAAGGAAATCAGTCCTGAATATTCATTGGAAGGACTGATGCTGAAGCTGAAACTCCAATACTTTGGTCACCTGATGCGAAGAACTGACTCCTTGGAAAAAGACCCTAATGCTGGGCAAGATTGAAGGCAGGAGGAGAAGGGGACGTCAGAGGATGAGATGACTGGATGGCATCACTGACTTGATGGACATGAGTTTGAGCAAGCTCTGGGAGTTAGTGATGGAAAGGGAATAGCCTGGCATGCTACAGTCCATGGAGTTGCAAAGAACTGGACACAACTGAGCAACTGAACTGATCTCTCTGGAATCTCCTTCCCGTTACTCTCACTGCTGCCTCTTCTTCAACCATGACTCTTTGCCATGTTTTCATAATTCTGTCTGGTTCCTTGACTGTAGTCTTTCTAAGTCAATCCTTCCACACACAACTCTCAGAGTGACTCATGTAATGTGACTTTCATGATCCCGAGTGTCCTTAAGTTTCAACTCCTTAGCCCAGTCTCCATATTTCTCTATCTTTTATCATTTCCCTGTTTTTATATGGTCATTTCCTTCACTCCTCACCCATCCTACTTACACTTGGAGGCAGTCTCCTTAGACTTTGAGTGCTATTTCCCACTTTCTCAAGTTGAAAAGGTTCTTTGATCATCCTTTGGAACGTAGGCAAAAATCTGATCTTTGGAGCAATAGTTCAGTTGCTCAGTCGTGTCCGACTCTGTGACCCCATGAATCGCAGCACACCAGGCCTCCCTGTCCATCAGTAACTCCCGGAGTTTACTCAAACTCATGCCCATCGAGTCGGTGATGCCATCCAGTCATCTCATCCTCTGTCATCCCCTTCTCTCCCGCCCCCAATCCCTCCCAGCATCAGGGTCTTTTCCAACAAGTCAACTCTATGCATGAGGTGGCCAAAGTATTGGAGCTTCAGCTTCAGCATCAGTCCTTCCAATGAACACCCAGGACTTATCTCCTTTAGGGTGGACTGGTTGGATTTTCTTAGATTGCTACAGGTCGACGCTCAGTCCTTTTCATAATTCAGTGGTGCTCTGTGGTGTGGATACACCAGTTTGTTTAAGCACTCACCTACTGGAGAACATCAGGGTGACTTCCAATTTCTGACTGTTATGATGGAAGCTTCTGTGGACATATATGTACTTGTCTTTGTGTGAACATGTTTTCATTTCCCTGGGATAAATGCCCAGGAAGGAGTACAGTTTCAAGATCATATGGTAGATGCGTGTTTAGTCTTTAAAGAAAGTGTCAAATTGTTTTCCCGGGGAGATGAGCCACTTACATTTCTTTTCTTTTTTTTAAACTATTTTAAAATTTTAAATTAATTAATTATTTTTGACTGCGCTAGATACCTTTCATTAATTCTCTGTGGTGGAATTAATCTCCCTCTCTGCTTTGATGCACCTGTAGCACTTTGTATTAACCTGAATCGCAGCAGCTGTTCTACTGCATAATACTCTCTTCTAAGTGTTCTCCTCTATCCAATAATAATATCTGCAAAGCTCAACTTTGTATTATTGTGTTTCTCCTGTATTAGAACTCTATTAAATTTCCATAAATGATTTCAAATGGATTACTGTGGTATATTATTTTGGTTTTAGTTGAATTTATTTTTTAGAGTCATTTTAGGTTCACAACAAAATGAGTGGAAGGTAGAGATTTCCCATATATCCTCTGTCCTAATAACCTCCCTGATTATCAACATCACCCACCAAAGTGGCACATTTGTTACAATTCATGAACCTACACCAATGCATCATAATCACTGAGAGTCCATAGCTTACATTAGAGTTCACTCAATATTGGTGACACATCCTCAATCTATGAAGATGATATTTTCATTCTCTATATGAACACATATTGAAATTGGAGAAGTATTTTGATGCACATGTAGATAAAATAGGCCTTGGGTTTCAAGAGTCAATTTTTTTGTTTGTTTTGTTTTCATTTTGGCTGTGTTTCAAGGCATGTAGGACCTTAGTTCCTCGATCAGGGATCGAACCCGTGTGTCTGGTATTGAAAGTGCAGTGTCTTAACCACTGGACTGCCAGGGAAGTCCAACAGTCAGTTTTATCTTTAATGGACTTTTATATTTTCCCTATAATAAAATTCTTTAATATGAAGTAATAGCAATTATATAGACCTTTACAATAGATAGTATGGTCTGCGTGTATGTGTATATGTGCAACAGAGAAATCCACCAGTTATATGTTTTGCCTCTGAGCTAAGAAAACTAAATAAGCACCAATGTCTGAATTAGATGTCAGCACAGTAGGTGGAACCTGCATTTGAATGTGACTCATGATTGCCTAGAATTTGGATCTGGCTTGCATTCAGTACTCCTAAATTCTGTAATCTTTGCCAGGGGTTGATGTCGAAGTGAATCTTCTTTCTACCACCAGTGGAATTTTCTATCATCCTCGTTTGGGATCTGGTGATCATATCTGTAGAGAAGCTCCACTTTCTAGTTATTCAGAAAGCTCTTATATCCTGCTTTTCTTCTCAGCAGGCAATTACTGACATGACAAGACTCACTGGAAGTCTCCCATAGTGGACAATCTCAGAGGGGGATACTTCTAGCTTCCAACAAAGTCAGAATGCCTTTCTGGAAATGAGAATTTCTGCAGCAAATCTAAGAGTAAACCAGAAAACCCAACAGATAAGATTCATATAACAAGGATCACCTGCCAAATTTTTATATTACAAAGGATGAACAGAGCCAGAAGATATAATTTACCTTATCTTTCCCCCACCATATCTAACAGTAAAGAGTTAGAGAAAAATTGAAAAGAAAGGAGTTTTGGAATTTACAGTTTCCTATTGACTAGCCATCAAAAAACACAGCTTTAGGATATGTTCTGATTTTATTTTCTATGTTTGACAGTGTTTTGTGTTTGCACATTTGCATGTGATGTGTGGTAAAGGTGCTTTCGATGTATCTAAGGTAGGCAGTAAACAGACAAACAAATGTGCTTTTAAAACCCCATTATAATACTTGCTGAACTCTCTTTCTAGATGTTTCTGACAGAATAAACAAAAATCACACATACTAATGGACTTTGCTTGAAAAAGACACAAATGTTTCACTTTTTTTGGGGGGGCCACACTGTGGAGCATGCAGGATCTTAGTTCCCCCAGGGATGGAACTGGTGCCCCCTGCATTAGGAGCACAGGGTCTTAATCATTGGACCACAAGGGAAGTCCCCAGATACATCACTTAAAAAAAAAACAAAAGCGTTTTAGCTACTTATATCCTTAACACTTGTCAATACTAATATCAGAACTTAAAGCATTGTTATAAATTTAGATAAAGATTATAAAACAATAAAATGTATTATCTTGAGAGACAAAATATTGACATTCAAAATGATTTTTACTCATTTATGGCATCAGCTACTGTCAAAGAGGAAGTAAACTTAATGGGATCTAATGAGATGCATGTTGGTGAAATTGGCTAGAATCTTGTTGCATTTATATATTCTCTCTCTCCTGGACTTGGGAATCAGGCAGTAAATTATGAAATGGTGTATATTCTTACACAAAAATTATATGCACTTTTATCTATCATCCTATTTACATGCAGTATCACACCTGACTCAATTTAGAGTAGATACTATTTCTAGTTACCTTTCCTCAAAGAATAAACATCTGCTCACATGCATTTCAGCATTTTAATTGTGTTAATAGGAATAATTCAAAAATATAATACAAAGCACAGCACATTCCATTTCAGGGAGAATGAGGACAGAAATTATTGACTCTCACTGATATTTTCCCATTGTAGAAAGAGTAGGTTTTTTCATCTTTGTAACATTTCATTTCATATGGTGTTCTAGAAAAGGCAAAATATATTTTTACCACTATTCTAAAGATCAAAAGCAGAAAAAATGGCTTTATTATTGTTAACATTATTAAGAAAACTATGTTAATGTTGATATGGTGCTTTACAGTTTACGACTTGATTTCCTGTATTTAATGAATTGGATTGTGATAACTACCATCACCTCTTGAAATAGACCAACACAAAGAGGGTTGAAAAAAGTAGTTCAAGTAACACATAGAGTTTCAGAATTTTTGGCACTTGAAGTATGTGACCTTAGATCATAGACTTAACACCCCTGAGCCACAACATTCTTATTCAAACTATGGGAATATTAACACTGACTTGATGCAGTGATTGATTGGAAGAAGGGAACTGTTTCTAAAACCCTGGCACAGCTTGGTTCTCAATATCAGTGATTTCATTGCCCTTTTTAATGTAATAACCAAGGACAAGGAACTGCAGTGATGGTATTAAGGAGAGAGGAGGTAGGTTAGCTTTCACTTAATGTTGATGAGCCCCCACACCAAGCCACCCAAGCAAACATACAATTTGTGAAAAGAGAGATACCCACATTCAAGGCAAGTGCTGTGTTTGCTCTCTCCTTTTCCTCTCCTAGCAAAATGGCCACCTCTGAAATGGGGCTTGGAATAGGATGATAGACACTTGCCTCCTGAGCGAAATGCAAGGAGCCATCTAAAAACTCACAATTTAAGATCCGTAACATTTCTTTCTTTCTTTCTTTTTGAACTTTTTATTTTGTGTTGAGTTATAGTCATTTAACAATGTTGTGATGGTTTTAAGTGAATAGCAAAGGGACTCAGGCATACATAGACATTTACCCATTCTCCCCCAAACTTCCCTCCCATCCAGGCTGCCACATAACATTGACAAGACTCCCTGTGCTATACAGTGGGTCCTTGTTGGTTATCCATTTTAAGTATAGCAGTGTGTACATGTCCATCCCAAACTCCTTAACTATCCCTTCCCCCTTGGCAAACATAAGTTCATTCTCTGTGAGGCTCTTTCTGTTTTTCAAGTTAAGTTTATTTGTATCACTTCTTTTTAGAGTCTACATATGAGATGTCATAAAATAGATATTTCTCCTTCTCTGCTGACTTACTTCACTCAGTATAACACTCTCTAGGTCCATCCATGTTGCTTCAAATGACATTATTTCATTCTTTTTAATGGCTGAGTAATATCCCATTGTGTATATGTACCACATCTTTTTTATCCATTCCTAAGATCTGTAGCATTTTATTTCAATATTTTACATCAAAATTTATACAAATTGCTCCATGATAAGTGATATATCAAGATTTTAAGTAAATATAGGATCGACCTTGCACTTTTATCACTCATTTCACTTGCTTTACCCTAATCTCCATCTGTACATCATGAGAAATGATGTGTTGGATGAAGCACAAGCTGTAATCAAGATTGCTGGGAGAAATATCAATAACCTCAGATATGCAGATGACACCACCCTTATGGCAGAAAGCGAAGAAGAACTAAAGAGCCTCTTGATGAAAGCAAAAGAGGAGAGTGAAAAAGTTGGCTTAAAACTCAACATTCAGAAAACTAAGATCATGGCATCTGGCCCTATCACTTCATGGCAAATAGATGGGGAAACAGTGGAAACAGTGGCTGACTTTATTTTGGGGGGCTCCAAAATCACTGCAGATGGTGATTGTAGCCATAAAATTAAAAGACACTTGCTCCTTGGAAGAAAAGCTATGACCAATTTGAACAGCATATTAAAAAGCAGAGACATTTATTTGCTGACAAAGGTCCATCTAGTCAAGGCTATGGTTTTTCCAGTAGTCATGTATGGATGTGAGAGTTGGACGATAAAGAAAGCTGAGTGCCCAAGAATTGATGCTTTTGAACTGTGGTGTTGGAGAAGACTCTTGAGAGTCCCTTGGACTGCAAGAAGATCCAACCAGTCCATCCTAAAGGAAATAAGTCATGAATATTCATTGGAAGGACTGATGCTGAAGCTGAAACTCCATTACTTTGGCCTGCTAATGTGAAGAACTGACTCACTGGAAAAGACCCTGATGCTGGGAAAGATTGAAGGCAAGAGGAGAAGGGGATGACAGAGAATGAGATGGTTGGACAGCATCACCAGCTCGATGGACATGAGTTTGAGAAAGCTCCAGGAGTTGGTGATGGACAGGGAAGCCTGAGGTACTGCAGTCCATGGGGTCGCAAAAAGTCGGACACGACTGAGTGAGTGAACTGACAATCTCCACCTGAGCTCTCAGCTCATGGACTAAAACATTGGCTAGAACATGAATACTTATGTACTCTTCCCTCATCCCATCCTCTAGTGGCCCCTAACCAGGGATCATGAACATACCGTAAATCTATCTTCTCTTATTTTTCAAAATAACTTATCACATATATCTGCCTCAATAATATTTCTTTAAGTTATAGTGTAGCTTTGAAAAGTGGGCACTGTTCAGAAGATACCCATCTTCTGAAGGAGTATCTCAGTCTAGCAACTATGGAAACTGCATCAAGGAGAGAAAAGAACATTGGTCTTTCCCCCACCCCACTTCATGCCTCAGCTTCCTGTCTGTCCTGTTCCCCTACCATCCCCACTCTGTGTATATGTTATAGCATTTGTGGTTTCTCTTTTTTCTTTTTCTCCCTTTCCTCTTTTCCCCTCTGTACATTCAAGAATGCCCCTTTATTATTAGGAAACAAAACAACAACAACAACAAAAATGGCATCATGGATATGAACAGCATCGTCAGATTAATTGGTTGAAGTGTTTTTGTTGTTGTTATTGTTTTGTACTGCAACCTGGATTTGCATCCTGTCCATACAAATTACTGAATATCTGACCTTGGGCAAGTTGCTAAGGTTCTCTGAGTCTCAGTTTTCACATTCAAAAAAATGGAAATAATAGTACTTGTGTCTTAAGGCCATTGTGAAAATATTTAATTTGGTGTTTGGCACATAACATGTTATCTTTGTTTTCATTTTTGAATGTAATTAAAAGAATATTTGAGACTCTTTTTCTTTCACATATCATCATATCCCTGAAATTCATTGTGATGGTTTTGTGTAGTGGTACTTCCCTTGTTTTCACTACAGTGTAAGTGATTTAATTACTAATTCTCCTGCCAGAGGGTTTTGGGGCTGCTTGAAAATTTTTTTTTATTTTGCTATTTTGAAGAGTACTGCCATGAACATTCTTGTACATATTTCTTGGTGCAGATACTATGCAGTTTTTCATGCCACCAATGAATATCTGAAGATCTGCCCATGCTTTGCAATGAAATCCAGAGTCTATACCCATCAAATCCAAAGCTGTCTCATGTTTAGCCAGAAGCATCTCTTATTGGTTACCATGAGGGTCAAGTTTCTCAGCTGGCCCCTCCTGAATCCCTTTCTTTGAGTCCCTCCATGCTCTTGCTCCTAGAGTCTTGTCTGTGCTCAGCTGATTGCCTTCTTATGTCTAGAACTTGATTGCTTATTTCAAAGTCTTTGCACTCTGAATCCTTGGGCTTCCCAGGTGACACTAGTAGTAAAAAAAAACTCACCTGCCAATACAGGAGATGTAGGAGATGTGGGTTCGGACCCTGTGTCAGGAAGATCCCCTGGAAGGAGACATGGCAACCCACTCCAATATCTTTGCCTGGAGAATCTCATGGACAGAAGAGCCTGGCAGGTCACAGTCCATGGGGTCGCAAAGAGTTGGGCATAACTGAAGCAACTTAGCACACGTGCTACTCTGAATCCTTACCTATTCACTTGACATTGGTTGTATCTTTGTCTCTCTCTCACCTGGGGGTCCAGCATCTGACTTTGGTCAATGAGGACAGGTAGTACTGTCCTCTCTTGTCTGATTTTGACAATGAGACTTAATGTGGGTTTATACATCCCCTTGGGAAGAAAGAATCTCCTTTACTTGTAGTTAGGCATAGTTGGTCTTTGTTTGGGTTTTTTAAAAGTCCAAGACAAGGACTAGAGAACAAGCAGTTCATTTGGTAGCAGGTCACAGGGGACACATGTAGGAGAGCAGGGGAAAGCAAAGAAATGACAGACAGACAATACCACTGAGTTATATTA
Source organism: Muntiacus reevesi (assembly GCF_963930625.1). NCBI lineage: Eukaryota > Metazoa > Chordata > Mammalia > Artiodactyla > Cervidae > Muntiacus > Muntiacus reevesi. The sequence goes on along the minus strand of NC_089271.1, from coordinate 31,864,370 downwards.
ATATTGTATTAATAATGTATAAATATCTATACCAGTGAGTTATTGAGCTGGCTACTGCTGGGTCATCCTCTGGCTCAATCTAGTGGAGACCTCTGAGAAGTGCACTTCTTGTTGCATGAGTCTGGGGTCTATGGCCATAGTTCCTGTGCCTCTTTAAGTGAGGGCTATCCAGGGACATCGTGTTCCCTCCTCAGTGGAGGCTGAGTGAGTTTCCATGACTTTGGAGAAAGTCTGGAGGCACACACATTGAGAGATGCCTGACCTGATAAGCCTGTAGTATCCCTAGGACTGTCCCTCAACAGTGGTGATCACAGGAGGCCTCCATTGTGTGTGTGGCATCCGCTCCATAGTTCAGGCTGGATTTGCCAGTTATCTGGTGCCTGGATCTCGGAGAAGGCAATGGCAATCCACTCCAGTACTCTTGCCTGGAAAATCCCATGGACGGAGGAGCCTGGTAGGCTGCAGTTCATGGGGTCGCGAAGAGTCGGACACGACTGAGCGACTTCACGTTCACTTTTCACTTTCATGCATTGGAAAAAGAAATGGCAACCCACTCCAGTGTTCTTGCCTGGAGAATCCCAGGGACGGGGGAGCTTGGTGAACTGCCATCTATGGGGTCGCACAGAGTCAGACATGACTGAAGCTACTTAGCAGCAGCAGTCCCTGGATCTAGCTTTGACAGTACGTCCCAGAGAAGATCCAATGTAGCTCTGACCTGTTGCTGTTTACTTCTTCACATATAGGGTCATGTACCTTGTGGTTGGGTTGTTCTCTTTTTATTTTTCCGGTATTCTTTTAGCATCTAAAAGCCCTATAGCCTGTTTTTCTTGTTATAAATGATGATTAAATCATGTAAGTTCATTTTAAATTCCTGGTTTGAAGTTATTCATGTAACAGGCTCTCAATAAATACTTCTTAAAGGAATGATTTTACCATGCCTTTCTGTGTTCTAGAGACAGATCTTAGCTGTAACAAAGTCTTCAGCAGGACGACTGTTTCCTCAAAGTTGCCAAGTGACTGACAATAATATATAAAACTAGATGCTTCAAGGAAAATGTTACCAGGGGTCACTTTTAAACTATGGAAAAAATCATTTTTCATAATAAGCTACCTTTATCCCCCTCTCCACTGAAGTCTCTGGTCTCCTACGATTATTAAACTCCCATCTTTTCAGTGCAAAAAAACTACACACTGGGAGGGGAAGGACTTCCAGAGGAAATAGCTACTTTGCTTTTAGCTGATCATTGTTATATGAACTTGTCAGTCATGCCACCATATTTTGGCCTTTCCACAAATTTTTTATCACATAAGGGAGAAGAGAATATTTATAATATATATGGTCTAAATAATGAAAATAATTTATCAATTTAGATTGCCCTCAGTAATTTGAAGCCACCTATGTGCACCTCCCCCATTTCATCACTTCCCCCACTGTCGCCAGAAATAATCACTCTCCTGAATTTTGCTTTGCTCTGTCATCTTGCTACATATGAATGTATTCCTAAATAATAAATTGTTTTGTTCTGCATGCTTTTGAGCTTCATATAATTGGAATCATATTGTATCTAGTCTTGTGTGACTGCTTTTTCCGATCAGCATTATGTTGCTGAGATTCATCCATGTCAGTGACTAGAGCTGTAGTTCATTCATTTCCAAATTGTCACATTAAACCACAGTTTATTTAGGTATTCTCCTGCTGATTGATATTTGGCTTGCTTCCAGTTTTTGTCTCTGTTATCTCTTTTCCTCCTGTACACAGTGCTCCTTGCGCACGCAGAGGCGTGGTGTTGCTCGATCGTAGGGTTCACAGATGTGAACCTCACATGTACTTTTTACCTCCTTTGTTCTGCCCTATTGGCTTCCACTGGGATATTGACACTCACAGGCTCTGAGTGCCAGCCTTCCATGTCACCTCACATCCTGCTTTGCTTGGTGGAATGATTGGAAAATCAGAGAAGATCCCAAGGTGCTTTTCTTTCCTCAGTGCCTCAAGCAGTGTCTTTGACTATAACTGTTGATTCCTTCGGGTTCTAGCTCCTGCCACACAGGCCTACAAGGGCTCCGGCTTAAACTGAATGAACTCGTGACCTTGTCAGGGAGGGAAAATGATTTTCTCTCTACCCTTGTAGGTTCTTGGCTGAAACTCCCGTGTAATAAAACACAGTGTTAAAGCAGAGAGTTTTCCTTATTTTTCCTTCTAAGCTATTTGGCTGGCTTAATAATTAAATTGACATAAAACAGATTAATAAGAGAAAAACAAATTTAACTATATACACACAGGGCCTCATAAAAGTATGATGCTCAAAGAAGTAACCAAAATAAACAGCTTTTAAATTTTTGAGACAAAGAAAGATTTTTGTGAAGAATTGACAAGACAGAGGAGTTTGGGCTTGAAGTATTAAATTAGTGAACAAGCAACAAGGTTTGTGTCTGCAGTCTTTTCAGCCCTGAATTCTCTGTCTCTGGTGATAAGGAGGCTTTTCTTTCTCCTTGCACAAGGGGAACTCCTTTCACATGGAGGATTTATGTTCTGCTTTTAGGGGTGCAAAGGAAGATCAGAGTATTGTTGGGGAGGAAGAAATTCTCCTCTATCCTAGGTTCTTCCAGCTGATCTAAGAATGAAATTGACATGAGACAGCTTAACAAGAGAAATCAAAATTTAATACCATGTATATATGAGAGAGACCCAGGGGAACTGAGTAATTCCCCCAAATGGCTGAAGCCGTCATTATCTTTAACTAAAGATATATTTGCTCCCCCACACCTGGCTCCTATAATGGGTATGAATTATTTCTTACTCTGATTTTAATTTGCATTTCACTAGTTACAATAAGGTTGAACATGCCTTCAATAAAATATAAAATATTACTTACCTTCAAGAAAATTCATTTTTAGATTTATCTTATTTTGAACTGTACTTTGGTTTATTATAGTACAAAATATAACTCAGTTTTCCATTTTATTTATTCATTTAATGTAACCCATATAAGTTAAGTTCTACTGTGTACCAGTCATAGTTCAATGTGTAACTAAGAAGTTGGAATATGTTTTAGAAATAAGATAACTGAGGAGCAAAGCCTTTGAAAATGGATTATGTCAGGATGTACTTAATCATGTTTACTCCTTCCCCACTTCTTTCATCATCATCTGTAAGATCAATTACTGTGAAGTCACTAAGAAATGTGGATTATTTATAAAATTGAGTGTCAAAATTCACCTTTTTGCAGGCATCATAGAGGACTTTCAATATCAATATTTGATATATCAAGATTGTTGTTATCAAAGGTTCTAAGAAATTTTGGGCTACAGACATTGCAGACAATTGTAGACTGTATCATGCCTTGAAAAGCATGATCTAAGAACAAAAATATAGTAAACTTTTAGGATGTAAAATAATTCCTAAAATACTTCAGCTTAAAATATTAAAGAGGCAAAGATGGCTTTTCTTTCACAATCAGTTACTGAAGTGTGCAGACAAGACCGATGATGAGTTCTGTGTGAACGTGATAGTTTTGATTGCTTGAGCTGGTGGTCACGCTGGTCACTGCTAATGCTGATATGCCAGAGAACTTCAAAAACATAACTTTGTGAAGGGAGAAAAGAGTTACTTAAGAGAGGCAGCATTATGTTTTCTTTTGCTGGTCAATGTTCAGGGTCCTAAAAGAACTACTAAAGCAAAAATATATTTTCACCCTTTCTAAGAAAGCACATTCTAGGGTTGTATATCCCCATGTACATGGGATCAGTGTACCCACAGTCACATCTTCACATCATTATCCTAATCCTAAATCAGCAAGAACATATTATGTCAAATACATTGTATTTAAGAAGGCAGGATGCTATCCTATACAAACATTTTCATTTAAACCTTTCATCTGGAAGATGAAATGTTGTGTCATTCAAAGGACTAACTCTCAGCTATATGAAAATAAGCCATTTGTCTGGAGTGACGCTTGCCCTGGTTTGGTTTAACGTGGGTTTCAATGTGTTTTTTTGCCTGTGTGTGTGTGTGTGTGTGTGTGTGTGTGTGTGCAATTCTATGATCTATTAAATTGTTGTATAATTTCACAACATGACAGTTATTAGAACTTTCAGAAACAAATTATTTCTGTTTTTTTGATTAATGTGTATGTGTTTCTGTCTCTGAAAAGAAGGATTCCAAAATACAAGTTTTATGCGTTACATTGGTACAAAACTGAATGTTGTGAACCAACATTCCAAGTGAAAGAGAATTTGGGGGGAGGGTGTGAGGGTACGTGGTGAGAGAGGGAGGAACAAAAGATTTGCAGAGATGTTTTGCTTTGTTAGTTAAAAATAGTAAACATCTACTGGACTATTTTACATTCTTCTCCAGTTCCCCACTTTTTCTTTACTGTCCTGAAATGAATTATTTAATTTTTGAACTTCAAGTATTTGGTCAACCTTTACTAGTCATCGAATTTAATTTCTCATTGAATGTATATTGTGCTTCTCATGTTGCACTGTTGTTGCTGTTGAGTTGCTAAATTGTGTCCAACTCTTTGCAACTCCATGAATTGCAGCACCCCAGTCTTCCCTGTCCTTCATTATCTCCCAGAGTTTGCTCAAACTCATGTCCATTGAGTCAGCGATGCCATCCAACCATCCAATCCTCTTTTGTCCCCTTCTCCTCTTGCCCTCAATCTTTCCCAGCATCAGGGTCTTTTCAAATGAGTCAGCTCTTCGCATCAGATGGCCAAAGTATTGGAGCTTCACCTTCAGCCTCAGTCCTTCCAATGAATATTCAGGGTTGATTTCTTTAGGATTGACTGATTTGATCTCCTTGCAGCCCAAGAGTCTTCTCCAACACCACAGTTCAGAAGCATTAATTCTTCAGCGCTCAGCCTTTTTTATGATCCAGCTTTCACATCCATACATGACTACTGGAAAAACCATAACTTTGACTATACAGACCTTTGTTGGCAAAGTGATGTCTCTGCTTTCTAATACACTAAGTTTGTGATAGCTCTTCTTCCAAGGAACAAGCATCTTTTAATTTTGTGGCTACAGTCACTGTTCATAGTGACTTTGAACCTAAGAAAATAAAATCTGTCACTGTTTCCACCTTTTCCCCATTCATTTGCCATGAATTGATGGGATTGGATGCCATAATCTTAGTTTTTGAATGCTAAGTTGCATATATTTTGTGGTCACAGTGCTATAGAAACTAGATGAATTAAATATACTGCAGGGCAACATGTTAGAAGCTTGAATGAAAGATGAAGCTGATACATGATGGACAATACCTGTTGTCCTATGAAAACTTGATTCTCTTCTGTTATGTGGTAAAATACTCTTTGTCATCCCTATGGATAGGATACCTGGATCAAGAGCTCATCTACTTAATGACCACATAATCATTTCATGGTTTCTCTCATTCATATTGAGTTCAAACTACATTTTCTTCCCTGGAACTTGACCAGAAGGTTGATTTTCAGTAGGGTTTCTTGTAAGAAAATCTGATAGCAATAAACAGTTCTTAATGGCAGAAAAATCCTATGTACATATACTGATCTTATTTTTTTGTTTATACTCAGGGTGTTCCTTTCCTGTGCTTATAGACAAGACTGCATAATCCTTTTTAGGAAGGGTCAAAACCCTATTTGGAATTAAAACAGAACAGTTGGATGGTATTAGGGTCACCTTAAATTAACTCAGCGGACTTCCAATCACAATAAGATTTCAGATGTAATTAACCCATTAGCCTAATGAGATGCACAAATATCTGTCACCACCAATTTCCTGGGCACTTCTTTTACTCATGTAGCAAATATCAGCATGGTACTTTTTGTAGTCAGTTCACATACCATGCCAGTGCATCCTAAATTTGCAGATGTGGTTTAACTAGCATAGATTCATGTAATTGGCATGGCACAGAATTTTTTAAATCAGCCATCTCAGAAACTTTATTCATGTGAATCTGGAAAATTCTTTGTGATGTTTGAGTTCTTACTCTCAGAGGTTCACATGTCAAAGTATTTTTAGAAAGGGTCTGCAAGGCATCATTATTTTGTAATTATAATCTTATTGATTGACAGCAAATGTGTTCAGTGAAAATATTGCCTTACTGAAGTGATCCTGGTTAGTGCCAGAGACAGACGGCTTAGATCTAGACTCTCATGAGGGAAAAGAAAGAACTTAAAGTGATTTTAAATTCACACGTGTGAAGATACAAGCTCTCTTGTAAAATGCCAAAAGGTTGTTTCTACTCTCAGACTTTTAACATTTCCATTGTACGTTCCAAACTTTTAGAAATGTGATTACTGACAGGTTAAAATGTTTTGTGCAAAATGTGCTTTTAAAAATCATCTCAGTGTTCACTAAGATTACAGATGTTTTATTTTTAAAATTGGTTAATATTTCTCATGAGAAGGGAAGTCTGCACCCATGCTCTGCTGTAGGAGATTAAAATGCAGGGAACTGTAATAGTGTTTGATGTTGATATTAATGTCATTAAATAAAGGATGTAATATAACTTAACCGAAAGGTGTATTTTTGTTTAAAGTCTACATTTTAAATGATTGGCATGTTTATTCTTGCATAGGATCATGTGTAATTCATACCTACAGGACTGTTTTTCTTTTCCCTGAAAGTTAACAATAAGATAATAACAAATTCTATGAGCAGAGAGAATGTTGGGCCAAAGTGAGGGATTTGAAGAGATGTATGATGTATAGATGTATGTGTGCTTATTTGCTCAGTGGTGTCTGACTCTCTGCAACCCCATGGACTGTATGTAGCTCTTCACGCTCCTCCATCCATGGGGATTCTCCAGACAAGAATACTGGAGTGGATTGCCATGCCCTCCTCAAGGGGATCTTCCCAACCTAGGGATGGAACTGAGGTCTCCCACATGGCAGGAAGATTCTTTACCATCTGAGCCCCCAGGGAAGCCTGATGTCTAAATAGGCGAGCTATAATCTAAGTAAGTATCTAAGTTTATGCATAACAGTATATACCACCAAGATGAGTGAATGAGGCGCTTGTCAGTTCTTTAGCTTCAGTGCTTTTATGAAACCTAGGTTTATTTCTCTAAAGTTAATAGAAAATTCAAATTAAGCTAAACAGTGTTGCAAGTTTCAGATCTCTGAGGGGTGGGCATTAGTAAGTATTCAAAAATATTTTTTCATTTAAATTTTATGTTAATTTTTGCATAACTGAATTCTTCTTGAATGTTTGAAAACTTTCTTTATTAGGCTAAACATTCCCTTAGTGATCATGTTAAGCAGTTTCTTTATGTTTAGCTATCAGTGTCTAAATTGTCATCAATGTGTACAGTCCAAATATATATGTGTGTGTGTGTTTTCTAAAAAGCTTTACCAGAATGATAATTTTGAAGGAGGAAATGTATAGCAAATTGTCTTTAATTCTCCCTCATTGATAATTGATTCATATAAAAATGTGGATTTCTCATTTCCTCACAGAGCTGTATGTACATGAAGACTAGGTGCAATATTTAGTACAATCTGTATTGGGCAGTGGAGGGGAGAGGATTCTGAGAGGAGAAAACCTGATTCTAAAAATTCTTGTTAGTCAAAATTTGACACAAAAGCAAAATGAAAAGTTTTCAGAAAATCAAACAACAAATTTCATATGAAACCCTACATTGGCAAAGCAGATATATATATATCACTACAGTTTTTCAAATTAAAAATCTAAAACAAAGCATTTTGAGGGGATTTTGCAAATAAGAATTTACCCAAGATGTTTTACATAAGGAATAGAATATCACAGTGAGGAAATGATTCCAGCGACAGTAAAGTTAAGTGAAACTTTCATTAGGAGGTCTGATAATACTCGTTAGAGTCCTTGCTCATAAATTTAAAGTAGAATGTTTTTATTCAGAAGTTCAGAGGACATCACAGTCAACCAAGAAATGCATGGAGTAAGTGATTTTTAAAAGCTTCCATAAAAATCATCATCTGGGCTTCATTTATGTATATGTAAAATACCACCCCTCTATCCCACACAAAAAGTGCCATTCTGATAAAATTTTCCTGATCATGATATTTATACAGAATCCATTTTACTTGGCAGACTGATTTGCTCAGACCTACAAATTAGTATGGTCCCTCTCAACTTCTATGCTTCTCTGTGCCGTCATCCCCTTCCTGGAGTAACAAAATAGCATCCCAACTGGTTTCCCTCAACCACTCTTGCTTCACTTCTGTCATCCTAATTGTAGAACTCAGAGCAACCTTTGAAAAAGGTCAATTAAATCATCTCACCTCTTCATTAAAACTCTTCTCATTCTAGCAAGAGTAAATTCAGTATCTTTTACTTTGACCTATCTATATAACTGAAACTTGCCACCCTCTCTAATTTCAACCCAGCTTTAGACAAGCTACCTCCTTCTTAGCTCTTGAATATAATAAATGCTTGATCCCCTTGGTGTCTACTTATGTGCATTCTCTGACTAGAATTCTCTTTCCCCCCATTTCTTTCTGAACAATCAGACATTTATTCATCTACTCATCCATTTGCTCATTCATTTATTCAGTGATTCAGTGTTTCTCAACTGGGGGCGCTTTTGCTCTCCCATGGGACATAGAGCAATGTCTGGCGACATTGATAGTTGTCACAACTGAAGAAGGGTCAGGTCTGCTGGCACTTAACGCATAGAGGTCAGGAATGCTGCTAAACAACACTACAACATGTAGCAGAGCCCATCGTAACAAAGAATTAACTGGCTGAAAATGTCAGCAGTGCCAAGATTGAGAATCTCTGCAAATGATTCCACCCTACTTCTAAGGTGACAGGGATGTGGTGGTAAATCAAATGAATATGGCTGAACCGTTCATAAGCTAATACATTAGGGGGAAGACAACAGATAAGCTGATTAACAAGCGACTAAATATATACTTTTAGATCATGTTGAGGGTTCTCAAAGAAAAGAACGGTAGGGAGTGACCAGTGAAATTTACTTTAGAGCAGGTGTTATCCAAGAAAGTGGTGTTTACCCTAAGATCAGAAACATGAGTCTGCCACAGCCACAGCTTATAGTAAATATTTATTAAACATAAACAGTAAAATGTTGTGTTTTTCTTACCGTGTCTTTTCATTGTAACTGAGGAAAAAATTATTTTTTTAGAACCTTTTCATCACAGATTCTTTGCCAAAGGGGACCTGTCTAGCATTTGTCTCTTGTGAACAATTAAATCCTCACAAAATTGGTGAATCTCCAACTTTATGTGCTTCCTGCTTACTTCTATGAAATTATATAAAAAAAAAAAACTGTTTATCTGGGGTTCCTAATTTCGATGGAAAGCAAAATGTTGCTGTTATTTGTAATCAGTAACAAAATTTGTTATTCTTCAGCAAGAAACATACACTATTATAATAATTTTACATATTTGCCTAAAACTATTTCAGATCAGATTGTTTCTCTGTGAAAGGTCCCATGGTTCTAGCAAGGACTGATTTCAGAAATAAAGAAGTACATTAAATAACAGGAGATACATGACTTGATTTTAAATGTCCCAAAGAGTGGGATCGCTTCCTTTCCTTTCTTTTTGAACAGTGTCACCAACAACATACAATGCCTAATCATTTGAATTATACATGTTTAAAAATTTTTAAAGGGACTGTTTTTAATGTCATTGACTAGTTAACTGCTAAAATATATCAGCTTGGTGTCTATAAACTTACCCTGTACTCTGCTCAAAACCTTCTGGACATTTCCATTTGAATATTCCACAGGCCCCTGACCCTACTTGTCAAAAACTAAACATGTCGTCATCTCCATTGCACCTTTTCTTAGCATATTTCTCATAGCGAAGGGTATTTCTAAACGCTTAGTGATGCCTTGAAGAGAGCATGAGGTCTTGACCACTCCTTGACTTCTTGACCACTCCTTGACCTGAGTGTTTGTTGGTTAAATAGATGCATTAAGTAAGTGAAAATTTGTTCAGCTGTGTGCACTTGTGACTGGCACAATTTTCTCTACATACGTCTTATTTCAATAAAAAGATCACAATACAAGATAGAAATTCTAAAAGCCAAGCTTTACCTTTCCCCCAACTCATCTAGCACATCTAATGTGACAGTAAAATTTCCATACTGTCTGTTAGTTGTTGAGGGCTTGGCATGTCTTTGATATTGTGCTCAGCTGTTTACCTTATCTGCCACTGAAGAATCTCTGTGTTACAAGGATAATTATGACTGTTGACATGTACATGAGTGGCAGCAGAGATTCACAGAAGCTATGTTACTTGTCTAAGGTCACACAACAACAAAATAACAGAAGTGGAATTTGCCCCTCAACCAGTGTTTGCAATCACCAGGGTATCTTACCTTTCCTGCGTTCCCTCTCTATAAAAGTGGAATATTCCTTTTCTTATCTGTCCATCCTACCTGTCATTAGTTAAGGTCTTTAGATCTCCATTCTTATATTATAACAATGCTGTCTTAAGAAATCTTGTACATTTTAGTGTACTCCAAATTCAGTCTAAACACTCCCAGAGTTAGGGAGTTTTCTGCAATGGAAAACTCTTTGTATTCTTTATTTAAAATCTGTCAGTGCAGTGGTTTGCAGCCTTGGCTATATGTTAGAACCACAAGGCCCCATCCAAGATCAATTAAAACAGAATCTCTGAAGATGGGGATCTGGGAGTGAGCATTTTTCAAAAGCTCCAAGGTCATGTGCAACTAGCCTTGGAAATGGTTGCTTTCTTTCCAGCTTTTATGCTAAAAATCATCTCTTCAGTGCACACAAAGCCCTTCATAATCTGGTCCCTGCTCTCCTCTCTCTTGCTTCCTCTGCTCTACCCTCCTTCTTCTGCACCTTAATCTACCCCCCCCAGCAACATTTGTGGGTGCATGCTCAGTCGCTCAGTCCTATCTGATTCTTTCTTACCCCGTGGACTGTAGCCTACCAGGCTTCTCTGGTCATGGGATTCTCCAGGCAAGAATATTGGAGTGGGTTGCCATATCCTTCTCCAGGGGGTCTTCCCGACCCAGAGATTGAACATGAGTTTCCTGCATCTCCTGCATTGGCAGGCGATTCTTTACCTCTGAGCCACTTGGGAAGCCCCCAGCAATATAGCCTTCATACTAATTATACAAAATCTATTTTTTTTTCCCCCAAGGATTATTTCTTTTTTATAGGCTGTGCCTTTGTACAGACCAGTCTTCCTCCCTGAATGTTCTTCTCTTGGCTCTTAATAGAACTCTTGTGCATCTTTCAAACAGTAGATCTGGAATCATCTTCTCTCGGGACTTTGCTCTAAGTTCTATTTGTTTAGCTGTTCAGCTATTCATTATTGATTTATTTCTTATTGATGAGTCAATTGATGTACTTACTAAAGAATCCATAAAGTAAAAAATGGATATATATATATATGTATATATATATATAATTAAGTTTCACTGACACCTTAGTTCCCTGATTCAGCCTCCCAGAGGCAGTCACTGTTTCTAGATTCTAAATGTATCATTCCAAAAATATTCTCTGCTACATGTGTTAGTATATATGTGTGTATACACTTTTGGTGTATACATGTACCCATGTGTACATTCCACTGCTCCTTGCCTTTTTTACTTAACAGTATAGTTTACCATTTATTATCTCAACATATGGAACTTTGTCAGCCTAATATTTGCATAGCATTCTGTGATACAAGATATACAGTTATTTATTCAACTACGTGACAACCTACATCATTTAGATTGTTTCCTATATTTGTTACTACAAAGGGTACTTTAAAGAATTTTACAGTATAGATAGAGAACTTGTATTGCTTTGTGTTAGTAACTCCCCTCTAGGAGGGGAAAAGCTATGTCAGAGACTATGTGTATTTTAAAATTGGACAGGATGAGGTATATTGTTCTCAGAACTATCCTGCCACTTAATTTGTTTTAGGAACCCTATTTTGGGGCTTCCCAGCTGGCACTAGTGGTAAAGAATCTGCCTGCCAAAGCAGGAGACGTAAGAGACTCAGGTTTGATCCCTGGGCCAGGAAGATCCCCTGGAGGAAGAAAATGGCAACCCATTCCAGTATTCTTGTCTGAAAAATTCCATGGACAGAGGAGCCTGGAGGGCTATAGTCCATGAGGTCTCAAAGAGGCGAACACAACTGAACACTGAACACACACACATGCCCCTTTACTCACATTGTTCTCTGTGCATACTACTAGAGTAGAATTATCATTTTAAACTACATATATTTCATTCATTTATTCACTCATTTATCAGATCTCTTATCTATTTCAAAACTATTTATTAAGAAATTTCTATGTGATAATAAGTATTGTACCCTTGGCTCTAGTGATGGAGTTATTAAATAATATAAAGTGTTCCTTCCACTCAAAGAACATATTATCTAGTGAGGGGTGGACAATATAAACAGAAAGTTGCAGTACTAGAGAAGGTGGTGGGCAAAAGGCATCTAATCCTATCAGGGAGTATTGAGATGGTACCTATAAGAAGTGTTTTCTAAGCTCGTGAGGGTTAGTCAAGACACTATGTTCTAGGAACACCTACAAAGCTCTATGACAAGAAAGTGCATTGTGCCATTTGAGAACTGAGAGTGCTCAATATGGTCATCAAGTGGGTAGTTTGATGGAATTTTGGATGAAGAATGCTCATGTGGGAATAGAAAGATGAGTAGATCAGCAAGGTCTTCTAAGTCGTGTTAGGGTTGGAATGTTATAATGTGGTCATTGGGGGTGGGGGCCACTTTGTGGCTCTAATCAGTGTATATAGGACCAAAAAATAATGTTTTACGAAATAATCCTATGATGGAGTAGAATAGACAGGAGATCGGAAGCTTTATTTCTTATTGGGAGGTTCTGGTAGGAGACACATAAAGACAAAAGGACACAACTGTAAATAGAATTAGGAGGTGGGGGTCAGTAGAACCAGGTGAATAATTCTAAATGTCCAGTGAAGAGGAAGAAAGAAATGAGATGAGGTCAGGTTTCCAGTTTGGGTAGCCTGATTGATGGTAGTCATTTACACCTTCTTCCTCATTTGTTTGTAAGCACCCCGAGCAGAGCATTATTTTATTTTTGCTTCTTATCCTCAAGCATGTACCTGGCACATAGATTAAAACAAAAAAAGGATGAATGAATGAATAACTGAAGATATTTTGTAGAAGAGATGGACCACATTAGAAATGTCCCCTGTTTGTCTGTAACACCATCAATGAGTAATTATTTAGCTAGGAGTAATTTTATGTTTTGCTTTTGAAGAAATAATTCCATGCATTAATTTTTTTCCCTAATTGCTGTATATAACTTCTTTATGTAATGCCAACAGAAGCATACACACAAGTAACTATGATTTTCTCCCATGTAATTGTTATCAGATAAAATTTCATCAGATAAATTTTGCTTTGGTCTAGATGTCACTATGAATGCTATTATTTTAAAAGACTAGTCTGCTTTCAGTTACATTTTTTTTTTTGCATTTAACCCTTTTAATTGCTCTTAATAAATGGGATTTCTTTAGTTATCTTTTCTTGCCTTGCTTTTTATTTAGGATATTTCTCTGATTTATTGAGACTATACAATCTTTAATTTAAAGTTGTTTTCTTACGTCAGTCATGATTTACTATTTTTTCCCTCTCTTTCTCCATTACATGCTGCTTCTTGGAATGTTTCTCTTAGGACCGAAAGTGTCTGCTTCTTTTTCTTCAAAAATCATATTTTTCTTCCATTCCAGTGTTTTGCTCCCAAGAAAGGAAAGCTTTTATTTCCCTCTCTTGGGCATATTAAGGATGACTTATTATTTGGTCTGTACGGTCATTTGATGAGTTACTTTGAGCTGCATGCTTTATAACAATTCAGACTAGTACTTTAGGAGTCTCCAAGGACAGGGGTAGAGTAATATGTGTGGCCATTTATATATAGAGAAATGTATATTGCCCATTTCTGATTTTGAGAATACTTACATTTGATTATCACTACGTAGGACATTGTATGTGGACATTCTTGATGAGTTCAATTGAATCAGCACTCATTATATTAAAATTTGGTCTTTTTCTAAAAATATCATGGTTATTTTTCCTTTAATGCACCTTACTTTCTGCCAGAACTATATAAACACTTTTGTAAAATTTTCATTTATCTCTATTCAAGTATTAGCAAGATATGCAAACGTAGTGTAAGTTAGCAAAGAAAATATCAATATCTCTGTGTGTGTATAAAGCTTGATAAGGAGGAATTTATTATGGCTATATGTTTTTAATTTTGCTATTATATTTTTATAATTTGTATGAAATATGTTTTTCTCTTATAAAATCTTACTTAATGTATTGTGATAAAAATTGTTACAAAGATTGTTTAAAAGGCAGTAACATATATATTTATAAACAAAATGTTCATATGTTATAATTTAATACTGAAGAGCATACTTATCCTTTTTATGAGGACACAAGTTGAATAGCTGCTTATAATTTATTAGTAAAATATAAAATAGATAAAAGTAGATGTGAGGTATTATAAATACTTTAACAAATCATCATCTATGCCTGACCCCTTTCCTGTATCCATGTTCAGTCCCTCTATACTGATCTCTAAGCTTATTTTTCTATATGATTGTGATTTTAGCATTTCCTCTAATGTCATCAGTAGTGGTACCAATAGGAGTTAAATGTTTATGGAAAACATTTTAAATGGCACAAGGTATGTAAGGAACCAACTTTTGAAATAGCTACTCATAATGCTCATATTTAACACAGGGCTATGTGGAATATGGATTTTTGATGAATATTGTCTCAAAGTTAGGCAGTTTCTCATTAGATAATTTCAAAAGTAAGGTTAAAGTTAATAGGACTTCCCTGGTGGCTCAGAAGGTAAAGCATCTGCCTGCAATGTGGGAGACCTGGGTTCGATCCCTGGGTTGGGAAGATCCCCTGGAGAAGGAAATGGCAACCCACTCCAGTACTCTTGCCTGGAAAATTCCATGGATGGAGGAGCCTGGCAAGCTACAGTCAATGGGGTCATAAAGAGTCAGTGGATTTTTGATGAATATTGTCTCAAAGTTAGGCAATTTCTCATTAGATAGTTTTAAAAGTAAGGTTAAAGTTAGTATTTCAAAACAGTGGCTAAACTTGCAAATTGTAGTTAATAATGTCTAAGCAGCCTGGTAGAGCTTGTAGTTCAAGAAGTGATACATTTGAAGATAATATTTTTTTTGCAAAATTTAGTGCTGATCATTTAAAACTTTAAACATTTTTAAGGAAGACAAGTCACCTCTTCAAACTATACACTGGTTTGCATTAAAATGATTTTTCCTTTAACAAACAATTGTAGCAGTGAGAGAGATTATCTCCTGATATTTGATAAAAAATGTTTAATACTATTTATTATATTTTTAGAATTAGAAAGATGGTAATGATGGCCCTATATGCAGGGCAGAAGAAGAGACACAGAAGTACAGAACAGACTTTTGAACTCTGTGGGAGAAGGGGAGGGTGGGATGTTTCGAAAGAACAGCATGTATATTATCTGTGGTGAAACAGACCACCAGCCCAGGTGGGAGGCATGAGTCAAGTGCTCGGGCCTGTTGGGCTGGGAAGATCCAGGGGAATCGGGTGGAGAGGGAGGTGGGATGGGAGACCGGGATGGGGAATTCGTGTAACTCTATGGCTGATTCATATCAATGTATGACAAAACCCACTGAAAAATAAAAATTAAAAAAAAAATGTATTTTTCTATGAGTTTAAAACATAAAGTGTTAATATTTAATTCTGACTTAATTATATTAAATTATATAGTAAAAAATTATTAGTTCATAAAAATTAAAAACTATAGCTTGATTTTTTTCAAAATAAATCATTACTTTACACTTTAGATTTTTTTAAAATAAAAGGCATATTTTAATCTTTTGGTCTTATTGAAGAGCAGGTACTGAGGACTTTACATTTCATATATCTGTATACAATAAGCATGGGGCTCCCCAGGTGGCACTAGTGGTAAAAACCCTGCCTGCCAACGCAGGAGATGTAAGAGATGCAGGTTGGATCCCTGGGTCAGGAAGATCCTCTGGAGAAGAGGATGGCAGTCCACTCCAGGATTCTCGCCGGGAGAGTCCCACGGCCAGAGGACCCTGGTGGGCTACAGTCCTTGAGGTCACAAAGAGTCGGACACAACTGAAGCGACTTAGCATGCATACAATAAGCATTTTCGCTTTGGGGGCTTATTGGAAGAATTGATAGTAAATAAATTTAAAAATATTTTAAATTAAAATGTTATTTATAATTTAAGCACCACCTGACAATCTTAGTAAAATATCTGCATTTTGGATTGCTTTTAATTTCTTCTTCTGAGACATTTTGGCCAGAAATGTGGGCTTAAATCAAAGGAACTATAGATATAAATTTCTTTTTTTCATTCATAATATAGGTAAGTATAAAATTTATATCTAGGACACTAATGATTCACACTATTCTGTGTGTTCACTTTGCTTAAGAAACAAAATATTAATCAGCCATGGATTTACATGTATTCCCCATCCCGATCAATGTATGACAAAACCCACTACAATATTGTAAAGTAATTAGCCTCCAACTAATAAAAATGAATGAAAAAACAGGAAAGTTAAAAAAAAAAAGAAACAAAATATTACCAATAAAACCCTTCCCCAATACACTCCCATTTCCTGCTCTACATATTCATCCGGTGTTTACTGTTTCTGTTCTTGCCTATATAGTTTTGCCAGACATCTACTATCTTCAGTGAATATTTTTCGTTTATTACACACTTAATTAGATACTATAGAAGAACAGTCTATAAGTCATTATCCCAACTTAAGGAATTTTAAGCAACTTGAGGGAACATGACATTTATACATTAAAAGTTAAATAAGAAAACAAAGTTTGCATTTGTATCATGTTAAATCACATAAGCTTAAGATTGTAAGGGGCTCATAGAGATCATATGTCCTAATGGTTTCCAATTTTTTTCTTTAGCAATAAACTTCCTTTGAACAATATCTACCTTAAGAAAGATCCAAAGATAAAACTGAAATTAGAGCTGCTCAAATGAAACATGGGATGTCTAAGAGTTCAATTTCAAATTCATTGATATGTTAAAACTCTTATTTTATTTGTGATGTAACTGAGTCACACAGAGTTTAACTGACTTGTTCAAATTTACTCAGCTTATTTATGCCAGAGCCAGTTTAAGAATCCAGAAATTCTTCTTTAGAATTGAGTATAAACCTTTTATTTGATATTGTACTGAGTAAACAAACAAAAAAAGAACCTAAAATGAAATGAAACATACAATAAAATAATGCAGGGGTTATCACAAGTCCAAAACTAAAATGCATGCATGCACCTGAGAAGTAACGGAAATGAGTATACCATGTGGATCAAAATGCATTTGGATAGTGTGTGAATTAGACAGAAATGCTGGCAAACAGAATGTCCATGGCTAGTCCAAAATGGGCAACTACTCTTTGATTCAGTGGTGGCCATGGCAGAATTTGAGCTATTTTTGCCAGATATTCCATTTTTCAAGAGTCTGGATTTTCATGTGATATCTTCTAGTGTAATACATGTTTGTGTTTGCCTCATAAGGTTTTGTTTTGTTTTTTCCATTTTGTCTATTGATAAATGAATCCAAAGCCCCCGGAACAGTACCTAGCACATAGTAGGTAATTACCACTTATTTGGTGATTAATTACAAAGAGGTCCTCTCCATTTAAAAATTCTGTACAAGCCCTACAAAATGTATTTTGGGTTCTGAAAAAGCTCAGTGACTTTCATTATGTCATTTTTTAAAAATATTTATTTTTATTTTTTATTATTTGGCTGTGCCAGATCTTAGTTGCAGCATGTGGGATCTAATTCCCTGACCAGGGATCAGACCTGGACCCCCTAAATTGAGAGAGAAGAATTTTAGCTACTGGACCACCTAAGAAGTCCCTGTTTTGTTTTTGATATTAGAGACAGAGGAAGTGACTTGCTGCTGGGGAACATGATATACGGACTCCCAGAACTTCCTCAAATAGGCCAGAAGTGTGGTCTGACTTCTCAAACTCCAGTGCATTAGCTTTCTTTATTCTTATGGATGCCAGTAAAGGAAAAGAGCGTATCTCTGTAACAAAACAAACATCTTGTGAAAACAAGGTTCTTAACACAAATTAATTTTTTTTAAGTCCACATGGAAGCTTAAATTTAGAGCAAAGCATAAATACACAACAACTATTTGTCAAAGCAATTTCATTCCTGGCTTATGAAAAAATCCCTTAAACAAAATGACAGCTCTACATGTGGGATTTGTGATTATATTTAACATGGATATGCCTTATTGTGTTACAGCTCCTTTATTTTGAAAGAAGAATACTGTGAGGGGCTCACTGCACTTTCATTTACTGCTTAAAGTGGAGAAAAATTCAGAGGAGAAGACTAATTAGAAAAAAATGCTTGCCTACCATTTCATGGAACTAAGCCTACTAACAAATACAGTCATGTTCTCCTTAATATTATGGACACATATTTTATATTGATTGCAGAGAAGAAAGAAAAAATGCCTTGTTTTGAACTTGAAAATAGGAAAAATGGAGACAAAACCCAGCTAAGCCTTTGGGTATATCCACCTCTTTCACTTGAATTATAAAACACCGGTTGGCAAGTGATTTAAAGTTGCTAGAGGATATTAACTGGTAGTTATTACTTGAAAGTTGATAAATCAGTAGAACATTAAAAGGATAAATGTGATATCCAAATATTAAAGATTCCCCAAATTAGAAACCTCCAACCTAAAACTATGTTTTCTTATGAAAGACTTTGTGATGTCATTGGCTTTCTCTTACCTAAGCTTCATTTTATCTGATAATAATGAAAATCACTGTTTTTCTCTTCACTTCTTGCTTCCCCTCACTTCCCATCATCTCCCCTGACTTTCTCCCTTCTCCTTCCTCTATGCTTTTTTTTTTGATCCCCTATTTTATGCTTATTTCTGAGATATTTTTCTAAAAAGAATAAAATTATAGTTACCATCAGTACTTTTTACATCAATTTAAGAAATTTCCTCAAAAACTAGAGTTTAATCAAAACCTTGTTATGAACTTCTAACAAGTGAACTGAAGCACAAGAGCTATTAATATTTAAGGGCATCTTTAATATGCAAAATAAAAACACATAAAATGCCCAGTCGTTAGTGTAAAAGCAATTTGCTTTTGTAATCACTGTTATTTAGGTCCTTGAAGGCTCATTTTAAAGTATCATTGAAGAAAATGAAAAACAGACTTCCTCAATGTAAAAGCCCTCACAAGTAAAGCTATAAACATTTTATCCTGAATCTTTGCCTTTGTAGATGCTTACATGTTTAACTTTTCATCATACTGCAATTTCGGTTCTGTCCGCAACAATGTTCTTGAATCTAACAAATATTCTCGCTTACAGCTGCTTAAAATCCACCTTCTGCTAACACATTCAACATGGCGAAGACACTTAAATGCAGTGAAAACTAAGGGTTATCTCCCATTGGAAAATGGGAGATGTTCAGTTGCTCGAAACTTTAACTTGAATAACCTTGAAAAATAGCTCTCCATTTCACACCCTGTGTTTCATTAGTCTTGCAGTCAAGTGAATTATCTTAGTTACTGGAGTGTTATGTGATGTGACATCATTGTTCTCTTATCACTGCTTTAAAAATAGCTCTGTCCCTAAACCCCTTCAATAGGGTTTCTTTTAGGGACCTGATTTTTTCTAATCTATAGCTTAGCCCTCAAAGCAACGTGGCCTCTTGCTGTTTCCTTCTCATTATCCCTGCAGTTTCAATTATATATGCGACTCTTGGCTTTATTTTAAAACAGTTGTGCATTGCTGATGAGCCCTGAAGTCACCAGGGGTGGCTGGTGTCAATAGTGAGTGTATGCCGAGCTATTTTTATCCATAAAGCAGTTTACTTCCTGTATGATGAAAGGTGCTAACGTGAAACCTGTCTCCTATTATACCCTAGGGGTGTAATCAGGAGGGATATGATCGCAGCATATCAATTAAATGGATTCGAGCAGGTTGCTCAGGGTTATATGAAGGAGTAGGGTGTTCTCCACATATTTTTTGAACTCTTCAGAGGAAAGCATCAGGGCACAGCTCATCTAATTCTTTTGATAGCGCAGCTGTGTACATAAACCCTGTATCATGGTTTCTTCTTGGAGGCTGTGCTGTTGGATTTAATTTTCTTATAAGTCATTACAACCATTAGCATTCTTTTCAACCTTGGCAAAAATAGTGTTACCAGTTCCCAGTGAACTGGATAATCCCTTCCTTTAGCCTATACTTTATCTTATGGATAATTTTAAGAGTTATAAGAAGACAAGAGTAGCAGTATTGTTTATTAATACCATATATATATATATGCATACATCATATATATATATATACACACACACACACACATAC
This sequence comes from Muntiacus reevesi, assembly GCF_963930625.1. Taxonomy (NCBI): domain Eukaryota; kingdom Metazoa; phylum Chordata; class Mammalia; order Artiodactyla; family Cervidae; genus Muntiacus; species Muntiacus reevesi. The sequence continues at coordinate 31,843,995 of NC_089271.1, read as the reverse complement.
CATATATATATATATATTCACATCTCATATATATCCCATATATTCATGCTATATATGTATATATATATATGTATATATGTGTATACACACACACACACACACACACACACACACACATCCCAAGCCATCTCAGTACCCTTAGTAGTTTCATAAGAATCTTTCCAGTTCTGCCTTTAAACATCCACTAGGAATATTCTCACTATGACCTGGAACCCCCATTGTTTATTTTATTGCCCTATACCCACCTGGATCCTGTCTGTTTGACTTTTGGGGACTATATCCCATTGGAGCGGAAACATCTGAATGAATGTTGCCCCCAGAATGCTCTCAAATAACTATCTTTCACAAGTCTTGGCTTGATCAACCAGGAAGTTCCCAACTCTAGGCTTAGATTAGAACAGTAACCCATGTTCTACTCATTTGTGGTGAAAGGTTGGATTTGTTTAGAAGTCTGACTGTCCTTTTATAATCCTGGGTAATTCAGTTCTGATGAATTGAAGCAGAACTGTAAGATATTTGCTCTGGTTCAGTCCTTCATATTTGTCATGCTATTGTATAACAACAAATTGCATCACCATTTTCATGGCATTCATAAAACAAAATCTTACCATATAAAATAAATGTTGTAGTCATATATTTATTGTTATGGACTGAGTGTTGAAGTTCTAGCCCTCAATGCATTTGGAGATGGGATCTTTGAGAAGTTTAAAGGTGAGGCCCTGGTCTTGTGGGATCAGTGCTTTTATGAGAAGAGAAGCCAGAGATCTTGTTCTCTTCCTCTCTGTCATGTGCCGACACAGCAAGATGGTAGCCCTCTATAAGCTGGGAAGAGAGCTCCCACCAGAAATTGATCATACCAGCACCCTGATCTCAGACTTCCACACTCTATAACTGTGAGAAAATCTCTATTGCTCAAGACACCCAGTTCATGATATTTTGTTACAGCACCTTGAGATGACTAAGACATTTGTATCATCCCTGAAGTTGATATTTGACTTTGTTAAAATACACGCAAACAAAATTACAAGAATAGCAGTGAGGCATGTAATCACAGTACCAAAAAAACAGATTATCTGGGTAGAGGTATTAGTCAGCTCTTAACACAAAACTGTTGTGTAAGAACCCTTCCCCCAAATTAGCAGCTTCCAACAAGCATTTACTCTCAGAATCAGCCAGGACTGGTGACCTAAGATGATCTAAAATGAGCTGGACTTGTGACTTGACCTAAGATGCTCTGGATTTGCGTCTCTGCTTCAGATTGCACATCTGTGGGCATAGCTTCAAGCCACAGGTTGAGTTTAGATTTGTTCAATATGTCATATACTGAGACCCAAGCTGAAGTGGCACTGGCTGCCTAGTGCATGTTATTTCTCGTGGGCATTACATTTCTAACTGGATTATAAAGTAGCAAGCCCAAATGTTAAAGCTCTGCTGCTGTCATGTTTGTTAACATTCCTTTGGCCAAAGGAGATCGTTTGTCCCGTCATAGGCCAGATATATAATTTTATTATCTCAGAGTGACAAATGGGAGCAGTAAATCAAAATGCTACAGTAGAAAAGTAGGGTATTATTTATTAGCACAAAGAATTTAATTTTAATGCATATGCTGCTTTATAGTGGATATGGAAAAAATCTAAAGCATGTTTCATTTTTCCAACTTAATCATGATAATGGCTGAAGAAAAAAAAATTTGGGTGTCCACAACTCACTATTTGGCTTGATAATCCTGTTTGCCACAATAAGTTTAATTATCTCTAAAGACTGTTTAAGGCCCTCAATAATGATAAAGATGACTGAGGAGGAAGATGATCACTATCATGATCAAAAGTGTGCCTACCATATAAGACAATTTACATGCATCCAGAGACATAAAACATGGGGTATATGTTCACAGCCACAGACATTGGGCACAGGTGATATTATTCTCCTAATTCTGTAGAGAAGGAAACTGGGGACAAGAACTAATGGTAGCAAGCATATCCGAGAGGACACAGCTCAGAACTGTGGTGTAATGTGGATCTAAATATAGTCTTTTTATGTTACATGGAACAGAGACAAAGTCAGCCTGTTTAAAGGGTGCATAGGGATAGAAGGAAGGTCAGGAAACTGTCTCAGCAGCTGAATAATCAAACATCAAGGAGACTGCAGTGTCACTTCAGAGGACTGCAATCAGAGTCTGATTTCATGAATAATTAGACCCTTGAAGTAGACACAGTGCACCAGTTGGTCTACCATTGGGTGCTGCTGCACCATTCTTCTTTTTAAAATGTATTTATTTTTAATGGCTTTCTAAAATTAATTTTATAGAAATATAATTGCTTTACAATAAATAGCTTCTGCTATGCAGCAGAAGTGAATCAGTTGTATGTATACATATATCCCCTCTTTTTTGAATTCCTTTCCCATTTAGGTTACCGCAGAACATTGAGTAGAGTTATCTGTGCTGTGCAGTAGGTTCTCGTTAGTTATTAATATCTATTTTATACTTTCTATTTTATAATAGTGTATATATGTAAATCCCAGTCTCCCCATTCATCCCACCCCCCCATGCCCCTTTGGCATCCATGTTTGTTCTCTACATCTGTATCTGTGTTTCTGCTTTACCAGTAAGTTCATCTATACTATTTTCCTAGATTCCACATATAAATGATATTATCTGATATTTGTTTTTCTCTTTATGACTGACTTCACTCTGTATGACCATCTCTAGGCCCATCTATGTCTCTGCAAATGACCCAATTTCATTCCTTTTTATGACTGAGTAATATTCCATTGTATATATATGTACCATATCGTCTTTATCCATTCCTCTGTGGATAGACATTTAGATTTCTTCCATGTCCTGGCTATTGTAAATAGTGCTGCAATGACCATTGGGATGCATGTATCTTTTTGAATTATGGCTTTCTCCACTTATACACCCAGGAGTGGGATTGCTGGGTCATAAGTTTGTTTGGTCTGTAGTTTTTTGAAGAACTTCAATAGTGTTCTCTTTAGTGACTATACCAGTTTACATTCCCACCAACAGTGTAGGAGGGTTCCCTCTTGCACCATTCTTAAGAATTAGCTACATTCATTCTCTGGTTCTACAGTTACCCCTACTCCTTAGGGATAAGTGATTTTCACTCTAACGTAAACTTCCCAAGAGAAAGTGTTCGCTAAAGGCAGCCAGTCACCATCACATATGGGAAAATTAAGTTCCTAAGTCTTTCCATGCCTTTAAGATGGTTTTTAGGTTTTGATGTGCATGTTTAAGCACTCTGTGTCCAGGGGAATGGGATATATTGATGATCTACATGGAATCTGGAAGCAGCACCAATAAACAGAGTATAGGAGAAGAATGTGTTCCCCAATTATATTTTGTATAATGTTACCAAAGGAAGGGGCATAATAACTGGATTTCTAAACAGAGAACACGTTCACAGCAAACAATGATCTGATCTAGTCCTTTTCAACCTTGGTTGCAGTTAGCATCACCTGTTGGAGTTTGGAAACACCTTGTTCTAGGTGTATTTGGCTCCTGTGGCTATGCATTTTTAAAAGCTCCCCAAGTGATGTTAATGTGCAGTACTGTTGCCAGTACTCCAGGGAAGTGTTTGAGTGACATAAGAGTTTGGTGAGTCCTAGAGGTTGATGGAAATCTAGAAACTGGATCACAGCATGAGGTGTTGAGTAGTAGCCATAGATCAGGTCAGGTACAAGCTGCGGGTGAAATTTACATCTGTGTGTTCTGTGAGTGCCCCCCTCGAGAAGCTCCCTGCTGTGTAGGAAATTGCTTGAAGACTAATGCTTCATGTTTTCCAAGTTGTAAACTAGCACATTTAATACCTGATGAATCCAGGCTCTGTGGCTTGCATTTCTGTGTCACGTGGCTCTGTTGACCATGGGCATATGCAGGCAGTATCTCCTAAAGTAGGATCCAATTCAAGGGATGGAAAGATTTCAGGTCTGAGCAGAGGAAATCCAGCTACTAGTCTGGGGAAGAGACTTGAGGAACCCCAAATCAAACTATGTTGGCAGCTAGAGAAGCTTTATGCTGGCCAACTCTTGAATTGTTAGTCTTGTCTATTATCTACAGATCTTCATTAATGGTAAAATGCGGATGGTTACATCATATAGTGATTTAGAGATCAGAAGCTCTCTTCACATGCATTTAATCTTAACAGCCTGGTGAGACCACTAGCTTTAGTTCCAGTTTACTGAGAAGAGACTAGAGAGGCAGGGAGACTGTGAAAGTTGTGAATGTAAGCGCTGGAGTCAGAGGAAGAAGCCTGTTTGTCTCATTCCTACTCTAGGTCACTTTCTCAGATTGTCTTACCAGCCTTACTGTTTTCCCTTATAATTCTCTTTACTAGTAAAGAGAACAAAAAAATGTTACTTCTGGATCACTTTTAAAATGTCCTTTGAATCTCGCTATTAGCAGAAGATGTAGATTTATTTTTTAATGTTAACAATTTTTAAAGTTTAGTTTAATTTTATTTATTTATTTGGTTGTGCTGGGTCTGAGTTGTGGTGCCCAGGGGCTTCTTTTGTTGTGGTGTGTGGGCTTCACTTGCGGAGCACTGGCGCATGTGTGCTGGCTCAAGTAATTGAAGCTCCTGGGCTTTAGCATGGGCAGGCTCAGAAGTTGCAGCTCCTGGGCTTAGTTGTTCTGCGGCTTGTGGAATCTTCCTGGACAAGGGATCAAACCCATGTCCCCTTATAGGAAGGCAGATCCTTAACCACTGGACCCCCAGGGAAGTTCTCAGAGGATATAGGTTTAAATCTTCATGATTTTCATGTTTTTACTCAAGCTTAATTTGTATAATCCATTTATCTCTCTTTTCTAATCTCTTTCTGTTATTTTTGCCTGATATATATTTGAGGTGTTCGATGAGAAGAAAGTCTCTGGTTTTCATTATTTCTGTGCTAGATATGCATACCAGTATGTAAGCAGCAGGAATGAATGTTCATCTCAAAACTCAGATGTGGAGGAAATGTAAGTCTGCTTTCTTGCTGTTTTGGAGCTGTACTCTAGCACTGTCTGATAGAAATGGAAGGAGCGCTAGATGTGTAATTTCAAATTTTTCAATAGTTACTTTTAAAAGAAGTAAAAAGAAATAAGATAAAGTGATTTAATAATTAATTCATCTTAATATATCTAAGGGTTTCCCTGGTGGCTCAGATGGTTAACAATCTACCTGCAATGCAGGAGACCTGGATTCAATCTCTGGATTAGGAAGATCTCCTGGAGAAGGGAAAGGTAACCCACTCCAGTATTCTTACCTGGGAAATCCCATGGACAGTGTAGCCTGGCGGGCTACAGACCATGAGGTCGCAAAGAGTTGGACACTAATATACTAAACTGTTATTATTTCTGTGCAATGAGTATAAAAATACTAGTAACTTATATGCAAAGTACGTCATGAGAAATGCTGGGCTGGAGGAAGCAGAAGCTGGAATCAAGATTGCTGGGAGAAATATCAATAACATCAGATATGCAGATGACACCACCCTTATGGCAGAAAGTGAAGAGGAACTAAAAAGCCTCTTGATGAAAGTGGAAGAGGAGAGTGAAAAAGTTGGCTTAAAGCTCAACATCCAGAAAACTAAGATCATGGCATCTGGTCCCATCACTTCATGGGAAATAGATGGGGAAACAGTGAAAACAGTGGCTGACTTTATATTTTTGGGCTCCAAAATCACTGCAGATGGTGATTGCAGACATGAAATTAAAAGATGCATACTCCTTGGAAGGAAAGTTATGACCAGCCTAGACAGCATATTTAAAAGCAGAGACATTACTTTGTCAACAAAGTTCCGTGTAGTCAAGGCTATGGTTTTTACAGTGGTCATGTATGGTTGTGAGAGTTGAACTGTAAAGAAAGCTAAGCACCGAAGAAGTGATGCTTTTGAACTGTGGTGTTGGAGAAGACTCTTGAGAGTCCCTTGGACTGCAAGGAATTCCCACCAGTCCATCCTAAAGGAGATCAGTCCTGGGTGTTCACTGGAAGGACTGATGCTGAAGCTGAAACTCCAATACTTTGGCCACCTGATGCTAAGAGTTGACTCATTTGAAAAGACTCTGATGCTGGGAAAGATTGAGGGCAGGAGGAGAAGGGGATGACAGAGGATGAGATGGCTGGATGGCATCACCGACTCGATGGACATGAGTTTGAGTAAACTCCAGGAGTTGGTGATGGACAGGGAGGCCTGGTGTGCTGCGATTCATGGGGTGGCAAAGAGTCGGACACGACTGAGTGACTGAACTGAGCTGAACTGAACTGAGTGAGGCATTTTACACCCTTAATAAGGATGTACAGTCTTAAAATTTTGGTGGGTTTTTGATACTCATGACACATCTGAATTCGGATGCCCATCTTTCATGGTTTAAAGTGAAGTGCTATCCTGTGAAATGAATGATGTTATGTTTAATGGAAAAATAATTGACACTGCTTCAGTTTTAAAGTAAAATAAAAACAAAGCAAAATTAAGCAGAATTAAAATTTCACTTCCTCAGTCATACTAGCCACATCTCAAATGATCACTTACCAGTCAATAGTTATAGCTGGCTACGGCAGTAGACAAAATAGGTCCAGATTATGAAAAACATTCTCTGTCTATTTGGATTTCCCAAAGCATTTGAGTCTTTGGCCTTCTTACTATTAAAGCCAAAGAAAGGTGTTGGCTTTTTTTTTTCCCCCAGCAATTGCCTTTGAAAAGTGTTTCTCCTGGAGTTGGGTTGAAATTATCTAGAAAATTCCTCTAAGACACAGTCTTTCACGTATGCCCTGGGAGCCACATTCAGAACTGCTTGCATACGTGCATGCTAAGTTGCTTCAGTCATGTCTGATTCTTTGCGATCCTATGGACTATAACTGGCCAGACTCCTCCTGTCCATGGGATTCTCCAGGCAAGAATACTGGAATGGGTTGCCATTTCCTCCTCCAGGGGATCTCTTCCCAGCCCAGGTATCGAACCCAGGTCTCCTGCATTGCAGGTAGATTCTTTACCACTAGCACCACCTGGGAAGCCCTTCAGAACAGCTTAGTTTTCTGCTTTCCCCATATAACAGGTTCTCCTCCTTCATATCTGTACCTGCTGCTAGTTGACTTGCCCTTCCTGATCTGGAAAAATTGTGTCCTATTATGTATGTGTGTATGTATATATTGGATTGGCAAACAAATTTGTTTGGGTTTTTCCATAAGATGTTACAGAAAAACCTGAAATAACATTTTTGGCCGACCCAATATGTATGTGCTCATTTATATTTACCTAAATATTAAATAATTGTTTTGTTATAATTTTAAGATGATAATTGACTCTATAAAACAAAATTAACAATGTAGACATGTTTATAGCACATCTAGAAAAGTTTCTTTTCCTTTTAGGAACTCCAAGTCTGAGGTTAAGTTAGTCTGCAAAATTTTACAAGGAGTTCAGTTTTCTTCTCCTCTGCCAGAATCTATGAAACTCGCCAGGACATTTAAAGCTCACTGTAGGATTTTTCAAGTCTCATCCCAGAGGACCATTATTTCAGGAATTCACTGTGACTTCTGAGCGTCCCCTTCATGTCTCCTTGCTGCTTCTTTTTCAGAGTCACAGACCTTTGTCTCAACATCAATTGGTTTTAATTCTTGTATGTGTTTTGTTACTGGTGTGTGTTGTGGTTCAGATGCTTGTATGAGTCTTAGAAATCCTCAGATAAGCCCCTACATGCAGTGGCAAAGAATCTCAGTAATTGCATTTTTCTGTATCTGAACTTACTTTATGTACTATGCCTCTTTTCTGTCAGATTTCACACATTTAATCAGCCAGTTAAGGACTGACTTGCTCCACTTTGCTCTGGGGTTTCATCTAAAGTTTTTGGAGGGGGACTGATAAAGTGTCAAGATTTGTAGGTGGATGTGGGTTACCTGATCCCCATGCACGTTGATCCCATAGAGACCTTGTTGCTTGTTGCCAAGCTGTACAGTTTTTTTGTATCTTCGTACAGACAAAAAAAAAAAAAAAAAAAAACACGTGGCTGCTGCCTTGTCCTTCTGGGTGCTCCAAAAACCCATTGAGCACAGTGTTCTCTGGAGGCATGTGGGAAATTATTCTACTGCACCCTCTGTCTTGCTGAAGATCATGGGTGCTAGGTGATCGTCTCATGCCCATCTGCTCAAGTACATATCGCATACTTCAATCCTAAGTTTGGAATAATTTTGGAGCCCTATAACATTCCTGGTGGGCTGCACTAGGGAGTAAGACTCAGTTACTTCTGTACTTGTATGTCCCTAAATATATCTGGTGGGAGTGGGAGTGATGAGGGGGAGGGTGGTGCTTATGTTTCCTTCACCATTTCTTTCAGGAACATACTCTTGTCTAACATTCTTGCTTCTCTTTTATCTTACCTCCTCTATCCAGTCCAGAAAAATGTTATCTAGACTCAGAGATGAATAAAGCAGTTAAATGTGTGAGCTCAGTGAGAAGATGGGAAAGAAGGCTAATAACCACATGTGTAAAATAACAGTCTAGGGGAAAGTGGCCTAGATGTTTTACTTTATTCTACAAATATATTTTCAATGTCTGGACTTAGATATTGAAAAATCAAAATTAAGGATGTCGACTGTTTCTGTAACATTATAAGCATGAGATACCCTCCCTTTTGTCTCTTTAAGGGAAGTGGGACAGAGTTTCAGTGTAACAAAAAATATTTTAGGGAAAAATGTTGGCTAGCATCTCAAAATATTGTCCCACCATGCAGAAATTAAGAGTTGACTTCTTTTCAGGAGCCCAAGGGATCCATCTGAAAACACTTTGTGTTCAGAATGAAATTGAAATGCTGGTTGGTTAATGTCTAGCCTAACTATATTGTCACGCTCTCTTCCGTTAAGAAAAATGTTTTGTTTTTGCACTTGCTATTCATTGTAAAAGGCCATGAAACATGAGAGAGAGAATTTTGGTGTTTCCTTAAAAATGATGACTGTCACACACACACAAAAATTCTCCCAAGTAATTGGAAGGTTAAAATTATTTTACTTCATTTAGCACTTTTATTTCCACAATTTGCCAAATAGAAACAAACAGAAAAGATTCTGGGATAACATGATCAAGGTTAAATTATTTAAAAATAGCTTTAAATGTAGACAGTAATTGAATAGTAATGTGTAGAATGTATTTTTCCCTGATCTTAGAAATCACTGGGAGAATGTAGGTGCTAGATTAAGCAACAAATCAAATTAAAATACTTCTGATATTCCAAAGACATATTCAAAGTAAACAGAAAATACATAAGACTTCTCATTCTATTTTCCTTGGGTTATTGTCCAGCATTGACGTTTTCCACCAAGAGTATGACAGTGAGTGAGGTATTTAATGTAAAATTTCAAAAGATTCTTGGAGCTTGGTCTAAGCTGCTCAGGTTCAGGTTCTGGGGTACTCTGCAAGGGCATGGACTCAGCTGGGCATGAGTTTTGTGCCCTTCCCAGGTCCGAGCAGCGCAGGTGACCAGGTGCTTGGTGAACACACTGTCCTAGGTGGGACGTGCATCTTAATCACCTCCCTGGTCCCAGCCGCTCAGTTGCCTGGGTGCGCCTCGAGAGCACCATCTCAGGTGTGCCGTGTGTCTCCTCTGGGGAGCTGATCTCAGGCTGCGACCCTCCTGGCAGATGTCAACTGCTCAGGATCCCAGAAAGTATGGTACTGGCACAAAGACATAAATATAGATCAATGGAACAAAATAGAAAGCCCAGAGATAAATCCACACACCTATGAACACCTTATCTTTGACAAAGGAGGCAAGAATATGCAATGGAGAAAAGACAATTACTTTAACAAGTGGTGCTGGGAAAACTGGTCAACCACCTATAAAAGAAGGAAGACAGAACATTTCTAACACCATACACAAAAATAAACTCAAAATGGATTAAAGATCCAGATGTAAGACCAGAAACTATAAAACTCATAGAGGAAAACATAGACAAAACACTCTCTGATGTAAAGTACAGCTGGATCCTCTATGACCCACCTCCCAGAGTAATGGAAATAAAAGCAAAAATAAACAAATGAGGACTAATTAAACTTAAAAGTTTTTGCACAACAAAGGAAACTACAAGCAAGGTGAAAAGACAGCCTTCAGAATGGGAGAAAATAGTATCAAATGAAGCAACTGACAAAGAATTAATCTCAAAAATATACAAGCAGCTCATGCAGCTCAATACCAGAAAAATAAATGACACAATCAAAACATAGGCCAAAGAACTAAACAGACATTTCTCCAAAGAAGACATGCAAATGGCTAACAAACACATGAAAAGATGTTCAACATCACTCATTATCAGAGAAATGCAAATCAAAACCACAAGGAGGTACCATTACATGCCAGTCAGGATGGCTGCAATCCAAAAGTCTACAAGCAATAAATGCTGGAGAGGGTGTGGAGAAAAGGGAACCCTCTTACACTGTTGGTGGGAATGCAAACTAGTACAGCCACTATGGAAAACAGTGTGGAGATTTCTTTAAAAACTGGAAATAGAACTGCCATATAACCCAGCAATACCTCTACTGGGCATACACACCGAGGAAACCAGATCTGAAAGAGACACGTGCACCCCAATGTTCATCGCAGCACTGTTTATAATAGCCAGGACATGGAAGCAACCTAGATGCCCATCAGCAGACGAATGGATAAGGAAGCTGTGGTACATATACACAATGGAATATTACTCAGCTAGTAAAAAGAACACATTTGAATCAGTTCTAATGAGGTGGATGAAATTGGAGCCTTTTATACAGAGTGAAGTAAGACAGAAAGAAAAACACCAATATAGTACATTAATGCATGTGTATGAAATTTAGAAAGATGGTAATGATGACCCTATATGCAAGACAGCAAAAGAGACACAGATATAAGGAACAGACTTTTGGACTCTGTGGGAGAAGGCGAGAGTGGGATGGTTTGAGAGAATAGCATTGAAACATGTATATTACCATATGTGAAATAGATGATAAGCCCAAGTTTGATGCATGAAACAGGGCACTGAAAGCCAATGTACTGGGACAACCCTGAGAGATGGGATGGGGAGGGAAGTGGGAAGGGGGTTCAGGATGGAGGACACATGTCCACCCATGGCTCATTCAGTATTGTCAAGTAATTAGCCTCCAATTAAAATAAATAATTTAATTTAAGAAAAAGATTCTTGGAAAGTTATTTGTGGCTATATAGATTGTTGACTTGTCAGGCAGTTTATTAAGTCTAGGTAAGTAGACCTAAGTCTAGGTAAGTCTAGGTAAGTTATCAAAAGAGATGAATGTAAGCATATGCATGGAATGCCAACATATCTGTGTTTCCAGAAAGGGGTATTTTCCTTTATTTTGTTGTTTTGAGTGTTTCATCTAAATATAGGCACTTAGCTAAGGTTTTAAGTCCTTGTAAGGTGCCACAAAACAGTAATTTTGTAATTATGTTAAACATTATGATATTTAAGATATTTTAAATACACTAGTAAGCACCTGCATGCTACAACTGATTTAATATTATTGATTTTTAAATTAGATATAAAATTTGCATTTGGTAATAAGTTGAGGAATGCATTCCTACATTTGTAGCTAAAAGGGTTATATGGGGATGAATATAGCAGTTAAATGTGTGTGTTCAATGAGAAGATGGAAAAGAAGGCTAATAACCATATGTAAAAAATAACAGTCTGTAACACTGATCACTTTTTTCAGTGTCCAATCATGTTTACATGAATTTGGGGGAAAATGTAAAAGTTCAATACTTGAAATTTTTGAGGTGGTATATATTTCTCACTGCAAAGTGAAAGTGTAAGTCACTCAGTTGTGTCCAACTCTTTGGGACCCCATAGACTGTATAGTCCATGGAATTTCTAGGCCAGAATACTGGAGTGGGTAGCCTTTCCTTTCTCCAGGGGTTCTCTCCAACCCAGGGATGGAACCCAGGTCTCCCGCTTTGCAGGCAGATTCTTTACCAGCTGAGCCACAAGGGAAGCCCAAGAATACTAGAGTGGGTAGCCTATCCCTTCTCCAGTGGATCTTCTCGACCCAGGAATTGAACTGGGGTCTGCTGCATTGCAGGTGGATTCTTTACCAACTGAGGTATCAGGGAAGCCCTTCTCATCTTAAACATGAAGTGATTAATTTCTCCACCAACATTTTGATTTCTTACCTGTCCAACTATTTTCAGCTGATTATTTCTCAATGCCCACTGGATGAGAAAGTGTAACCTACATATAAAAATGTGTAGGAGTAGGGCCATTAATATTTAACCAGAACTTAAATGAACGCAAGGAAATGCAATAAACAACTGGGATTCTTACACTTTATATTATATAGTTTTTTGGTAGGTGTGTGGTTTATATTTGATAAACTTTTAAGTAATAAAAGTAAGACATTTTTATAATTCAAAATTGTTCTGGAGGAAGTACAAGAAAATGTTTGCATGCATGCTAAGTCACTTTAGTCATGTCCCACTCTTTGCAACCCCATGGACTGTAGCCCGCCAGGCTCCTCCCTCCATGGGATTCTCCAGGCAAGAACACTGGAGTAGGTTACTATGCTCTCCTCCAGGGGGAACTTCCCAACCCAGCCAGGGATCAAACCTGTTTCTTTTATGCCTCCTGCATTGGCAGGTGTGTTTTATTTTTTACCACTAGCTCCACCTCACCCATACATATTCTTACTTCCCAAGGAAAGCTGTCATTACTATTTTGAAATATTTAATCAGGTATGTTTCTATCTGAACTTAGGTTTTTCTCTATTTTCATATTTGTTTATTTAACTGGATAATGGTATAATTGTAACTTCTTATCCATTTTATTTACTGTCATGCATGTGCTTTTTGTTATTATAGACTCATTCTAAATGGTTACATAATATCCCATTCTATGGATGTGCTGTGGTTTCCAAAAAATTCCACTATGGTTAGACATTTAGATTATTTTTATGTCTTTACCATCTTAACTAACTCAACTGACCATTTTTTTCTTTCCTTTGGAGAGCTTCCAGTTCTTGATATTATTAGATCAAAGGAATTAACTTTTTAAAAGGCTCCTCATATGTATTGTGTAAATACTTAGCAAAATTGTTTAACCAGTTTACACTTTGCATGTGCGCATGCTCAACTGCTTCAGTTGTGTTCAACTCTTTGAGACCCTAAGGACTGTAGCCCTCCAGGCTCCTCTGTCCATGGGATTCTCTAGGCAAGAATACTGGAGGGGGTTGCCATGCCCTCCTCCAGGGGATCTTCCCAACCCAAGGACTGAACCCACCTCTCCTGCATTTCCTGCATTGGCAGGCAGATTCTTTACTGCTGAGCCACCAGGGAAGCCCAAATTGACACTTTCCCCCAACATAATTTGGCACATAAAATTTAGTGTGCATCTTTTTATAATAGCCAGGACATGGAAGCAACCTAGATGCCCATCAGCAGACGAATGGATAAGGAAGCTGTGGTACATATACACAATGGAATATTACTCAGCCATTGAAAAGAATACATTTGAATCAGTTCTAATGAGATGGATAAAACTGGAGCCCATTATACAGAGTGAAGTAAGCCAGAAAGATAAACACCAATACAGTATACTAACACATATATATGGAATATAGAAAGATGATAATGATAACCCTATATGCAAGACAGAAAAAGAGACACAGATGTATAGAACAGACTTTTGAACACTGGGAGAAGGCGAGGGTGGGATGATCTGAGAGAACAGCATCGAAACATGTATATTATCAAGGGTGAAACAGATCACCAGTCCAGGTTGGATGCATGAGACAAGTGCTCAGGGCTGGTGCACTGGGATGACCCAGAGGGATGGGATGGGGAGGGAGGTGGGAGGGGGGTTCAGGATAGGGAACACATGTAAATCCATGTCTGATTCATGTCAATGTATGACAAAAAACCACTACAATATTGTAAAGTAATTAGCCTCCAACTAATAAAAATAATTGGGAAAAAGAAATTCAGTGTGCATAAATACCTCTGTCTTATACACTACTTTGCATAGCCAGAATTTTGCTTTAACATAGTAGAATTTGAAGATTATAACAATCTTATCATGTTTTAAAAATAATGCTGATATCAAGAGCTAATACACATAATGATAAGAAAAAAATATATATATATGTAAAAAATCTGATGCTGTGATCTGATCCCTGGGTCAGGAAGATCCCCTGGAGAAGGGAGTGACAACCCACTCCAGTATTCTTGCCTGCATAGTCCCATGGACAGAGGAGCTTGGCAGGCTACAGTCCATGGGGTCTCATAGAGTTGGGCATGACTAAGTGACTGTCACTTTCACTTTCATATATTTGCCTGCATCAGGTCTTAATTGCAGCATGCAGAATCTTTGATCTTTCCTTGAGGCATGTAGAATCTTCTCATTGCAGCATGAAGACTTTTAGTTTCATTATGTTGGATCTAGTTACCTAACCAGGGATCGAACCTGGGCCACTTGCACTTGGAGTAGGGTTTTAATCACTGGACTACCAGGGAAATCCCAGAAAATGTTTTAATATTCCAGGAAATCTCCTGTTTTGTTTAAATTCACAGTTTATGTGTGTTGCATATATATGTAATATATATTTTATATACACATAATGAATGAAATATTTATCAATAATATAGAGCTATCTATATATAGACATACATTCTTTTGTGTATTTTTCTATGTTAATTTTTTACATTAATTTTCCACTGAATTACATTCAATTTGATTGCAAACTAAGACATATAGAATAAGAATTTGAGTTTTATTGCAAATAATATATTCTTGGAGTCTAGATTCTGAGAGAGAATGGGAGGTTATATACTACCTAGAATGAAATTTGTTTTCCTCCAGAGAAACAATTATGGATACTGCATAGATATTTAAAGTTTCCTAAGAAGTATTAGAAAAATTTTTTCTAAACCTTCAATTTTTATTTCAATATTTTTTGTGATGCATCAGAAAAACAGGACTATGTTTTTGTTTTACATGTCCTCAATAGAGGAACCTCAGCACTTTTCCATTTCTTTTGATTCCTTTCATTTAACCAAATTTCTAAGTTTTTAATGAATACTTTTATCATTTGTATATGTTTTAAAAAGCAGCCTAATTGTTTTATCTTAATATTGTTTGCATGAGTTTTGGTAATAATAGGATTAGTGATAGGAGTAATTTATCTACTGAATCATATGAGAAAGACATTTGTATATATTCTTTATATGCAATTGGGGAGTTTAATTTTTATGAAAATAATAATCATTGATTGTTGGTTTTTCTAGTTTCTCCTAAAAGCCTGAGGCTTTGTAGTTGTCAGTGGTGCAGTTTCAAGATACAAAGTCATAAAGTTACCTTCCATCCTCTTTAGTAGTCTGAATATTTTGCATCCAGCCATGGGAAGCAGCCTGAAACCTCTAATCGAAATCAAAGGTTACACCACAGGGGTGCAATATCTCTAATTTGTCTTGGAATGATGCAGTAGCTTCCCTTGACTGCTGTGATTAAATTCATTCTAGTTTGTTCAGTTAATGAGAATAGCACATCTTAACCCATAGAAGATATTCCCTTTTTATGGCCTCATGACTCCGAGCAGATTAGCATCATTATCAACAAATAATATTTAGTAAATGAATGCATATGAGTGGCACTGGGCTAGGATCCCTACAAATCAAGTCATGAGTGTACTCCTTAACCTTCAGCTTATGACTTTCCAAAACACAAGGGTTGCTCAAGCATATGTATAGATACAGTTAAATATGAACTACACAACTAAAGGACAGCCTGAGATTTAAGGGCAACAAAGAATTTGTCCTTGCCGGTCAGTTGGAGGTAAAGTTAATCAACATCCTGAAAAGATGCAAAGCTGATAGTGATAGATCCATTATCCCTGTTTGGTGAGTTTAATGATCATTTTCACACTTTCCTGCACTTGCATTTTTGAGGTGGTGAGTCACTTAAAATAATGAGGTTTTATTGCAGGTTTAAAGCTAGTGTATTCCATAGTGGTAGACTGAGAAGAAAAAGTATAGAAAATATGGGTTTCAAGGTATTTTGGTGGAGTTTGCAGTTGTTAGAGTGGAATGTAGCTTAGGAGATCTTTGATCAAGCTCTGGTACCACATGTTTTTGTTGTTGTAGTCGCTCAGTCATGCCTGACTCTTTTGCAACCCCATGGACTATAGCCCACCAGGCTCCTCTTTCCATGGGATTTCCCAGGCAAAAATAATGGAGTGGGTTGCCATTCTCTTCTCCAGGGGACCATGGGATCATTCTGACCCAAGGATCCAGCCCACGTCTCCTGCCTTGCAGGCAGATTCTTTACCATTGAGCCACCTGGGAAGCCAGGTTCAAATTCTGGCAACATTGTCTGTCAGTTTTAGGACTTTGAACAAATTACTGAAATACTCCTTTGGATATTTTCTCTTTAAAATGAATGCTGACAAGTATCATTGTCTTCATGAATTTTGTTTGGTGAATTGTAAACAGGATAATGTAAAGATTTCCAGCATATAGGAAGAACTCAATAGAGGTAGCTGCTGATATAGCTTTAATCATTCAATTTATTTATTATTAGTTATTAAATTGATTAATGGATTATATGTTTTCCTGCCACTCAATTGTCCCTTGACATCTCCCTCCTGTCTTCTGTCTACCTCTTTGGAAATTATCAGATTTAATATGTCTAGAATAGCCACTGGGTCTGCTGCATTCCCTGGATGGTGCATCTGCAAAGGTCTGAAGCCAAATCTGGCCTCTATACGCCAACGCTGAATGAAATCTTGGAGACAGTATTGGGTAAAGTGGAAAGAATATTATATATTATTGCTTTGCCAGGCAAGAGGGGCCACAGTGGGCTCCTACTCTCAAAAACTATGTGTCCAGACCTGGAGAGGGTAATGAAGAGTTTTGTAGTAGTGGTTCAAAGAGGGCATGATCAGCTCATGCATCCTTCTGATTGGTTGATTGTGAGGTGTGTGGGAGTCTGCATCATCAATCTTCTGGTTGCAAAGGGTCTAGGGTCTAGGTCTGGGGGTCTTTGTGCTTATAGGCAGCATACTGTTAACTTCTCCCACCTGGTGGAGCTTTTAGTCTCTGCTTAATAGCTCAAAAGATACTGTACTGTGTATCCCTTGAGGGGGAACCTGGACCTGGACCCTGCTCCAAAGACTGCACTATTGTTTCTTAACTGTTCTTTCACTGTCTCCACATCCCCTCCATTCCCTATTTAGCATCTGTTTGAACCTGCTCCCTGGAATACAGGGAAGGTCCTGGAGGCTGAAGGAAGCCTATTTCCTGTAATCAAGAAATGGAGGGGGGCAGTGGGGGAGCTGTCAGAGAAAGGCTTTTGTGACTGGAAGTCCTACAGGGTTCTGCTCCTTATCAGGTCGAGCCAGTAAAGAAAGTCTCTATAACTGAGTTACGGCCCTGTGTGCCCCTGATTTGTCCCGAATCAAGAATCAGTCCTGAATGTTCATTGGAAGCACTGATGCTGAAGCTGAAACTTCATTACTTTGGCCACCTGGTGCGAAGAACTGACTCCTTTGAAAAAACCCTGATTCTGGGAAAGACTGAGGATGGGAGGAGAAGGGGATGACAGAGGATGAGATAGTTGGATGGCATCACCTACTCGATGGACATGAGTTTGAGTAGGCTCCGGGAGTTGGTGATGGACAGGGAAGCCTGGCGTGCTGCAGTCCATGGGGTCGCAAAGAGTCAGACATGACTGAGCGATTGAACTGAACTGAAGAATCTCATACCTTGTTCTAGGCCTATCTCTCTTTCCATGTATGCATCACCAAGAATACAATGCTGCCTTTCCTACTTAGCCACCAAGTTTCTCGTATAAGAATTGATATAGTCAGGGTACAGAAGACAAAGGGATGGTCAGGACCCAGAGGAGAGAAGTGCAGATTGGGGAAGACTTCAAGAGAAGGAAGAAATCTGGGCAGGTGAGTACTTGCTGAGGCAGAAACTCAGGAGGCTAAGTACAGCCTCCAGCAAGTAAGGAAACACAAAATCATGGGTGAAATAAGGGTCAAACTACTCATAGTACTCTATGCCAGGGTTTCCAGTAGCAGGTAATAATGGGCATTGAATTCAGGGTTTTACTCTAGACTTTGAAAACCACTTATGAGGCAACAAAGTACTGTAGAACAGATGCAGTGGCTACAATTAAAGTTTCAAGCTGAATTTCATTCATCCTTTCAGTCATTCAGACAACCTCTGCTGATCATATTTACCAAAATTTGAGAAACGGAGACCTGATTGAAATAAAAAGGTGTTTATTCTGGGTTTTGTAGGACTGTAACCTAGGAGACACAGATTCAGGAAGCACTTAAATTGTGTTCCCCCGGCCTACAAAATGAAGGAGGCTTATAAAAGCAAAAATCTCAAGGTTACAGTTAGTTACAGGAGTTGTTTATCAAGGATTATAATTGGAGCTGGCAAGAAGTGAGGGTGCTTGTTAAGTAACAACTGGTTGGAGCTTGAAATGGTTGCATAGTTACAAGAAGAGACCTTGAGAACACAAGATTGCAGCTGGCAAGGGTGGTTTTGAATATGGCCAGTAATGTCCTTGGGTCTGATATAGTTCAAAGAAAGTTCAGGTTCTCAGTGGTGCAGAGATTTGTCTGAGACTAGATCCTTCACACCCACCCAATTTCATTTCTGTATGCCCGAACTGTGATCACTCCATTTAATTTCAATGTGCCATCAGCCACCTCCACAGAGGTGGCCAGGCACTGAAGAACCACAGAATACTGGCATTAGAGCAGTGTAGTGTCTCTGCCTTCTTGATGAAATTTAATTCTAAAGATGTCCGTCAAGGTGCTCAGTCTCAAAAGTGGGAGAACCAAGGGTGAAGCTGGATCACAAAGATGAGAGCAAGAGTCTAGTTTAAGCAATGGGCTGCTGGACCAATAGCAATCTTGGCTTTGATCTTAACTTATAAGTGTAAAGGACCAGAGGATTTTAAATTCCTTCAGTCTAGGCTCAAGGCTGTTCTTGGAGTAGGGGATAGTGGAGGTAGCATGTTTTAGTAACTTTGTATATAATGGTCAAGGAAGAACAAAGGCAAGAGATATTGTTGAATGACAACCAAAAAGCTATATACTTACTTTTATTTCCTTCTTTTAGAATTTCTTTCAAGTCCCTCTATACATCTACAGAAAAGTAAAATTAGAAATATTGTGAAAAGGGATAACTTTTTAAGAGGATCAATTGAAGATACAATGAAAGCCATTTTCTAACAACAAATTTAATTTGTGAAAATCTGGTAGCATATTAACTGTAGAGTGGTGATTTTTAAAAGGAAATTTCCATAGTTAAACTAAAAATTATTGGAGTGATGTCAGTTAATATCTGGCATTATGCTTTAGAAATGCACAAGAAAGAAGCAATTACCGGTTTCCAAATAAGAAGTGATAGTAATAGAAAGTTCAGATTTCAGTTTATTATAAATTTAATAAATAAGCTATAAAATTGGCATTCACTGACTAAAATTGATTTTGGGCATCAAATTTCAAGCATGGCATATATAATGCAGTAACAACTTTCTATGCAAAATTATCCTCTTGGATTTGCCCAGATCCCTTCAGTTTTTCAATTTGTATTACTGAGAGAGTGTGGATAGGTTCACATTGCCGGAAACTCAGTTAATTTATGTGCTAACTTTAAGACTCCATCATCCTGTCTAGTCTTTACCACAAGTATGTTTATTAAAAGTATTATGATGGGATAAGTTTAATTTTAAGACATAATGCAGAAAACCCTGTAGGTAAGCAAAACACTTTGGAGGTTTCCTTAGAAGCAGGACGCTTTGCATGTTAAGAATGCTGCATACACTTGCTTTTCATTCTTTGAATTTAGCTCAGTGATTCCTAAACTTTAGTGTGTAAGAGATGGCTGTACAGGATTTAAAATCTAACCATGTATATAATATGGATGGTATAGGGATTTTCCAGGCTCATTTTTATTGTATTTTATTTTTACTATTCATGCTGACTCTGAAAAATAGCTATAGAACTAAGATCCCATTCACTGGTCTATGGTTGAGATAGCAATGTTTGTTTGATTCTAATACAACCTAGTCTTATCTACAGAGGATATATATTTATACTGTGTGCTAATAACAGAATCATTAATGTATTTATATTCTGAAAGTAGTAGAAAATGCTATTGAAGGGTAATATAAAGTTAGATGGTTTTTGAAGGAATATGAGAAATCCTTCTTAGTGCTTGACCAAGCAAAACCTGTGTTCTGTTTCCATTGTGATGGTCACAAATTTGGGTTTGGGATAGTGGGTCATTCAGGGTCCAATTAACAGACAGAAACCACTCCAGCTATTTTCACAGAGGAGAATTGAATATAAAGAATCGTAATTTAAGTATTAGAAAACTGAAAGAGTAAGAAGAGAACATAGCTGGCAACTGCAAAAGTAACTATCACTCCTGACAATGAGAAAACAAAAAGGAAGGATCAGAATGACTGAAACAGAAGCTTGGAGAACCTGGACTTTACTGAGCTGGAACTTAGACCTCCAGGGAGGGGCTACTGATTGCCTGGTGCTGGTATCTCTGAGATAGCAGAAGGGGTCCCAATGGGACCAAGTCCCAGACCTATGCCAGCCAGTCTGTGCTGGTATTTCTACGGCAGGGGTGCAATGAAGCTGATTCTTTAAGTGTTGGGAAAGAAAAAACAAGCTGGAGTCAACAGCTGTTACTAAAAGCGAGTGCTACTGTAGGCATGAAAAAGCAAGTCCGGGGCACTGCTAATAGGAACAGTAAGTCCCCAGGAGGCAGATAAGGGTGAGGAAGACGTTTCTCAGTCTTCCAGTCCTGCCATCTCCCTATAGAGTCCCCTACTGCCGGATCCTAATGCGGAGTCAGCCAGCACAATGGAAAATGCCACTTGTGTGGTGAGCCTCGTGTCACAAAGCAGACTACAAAAAGGTGAGTGAAGGCGAACATGAGAAAAAAAAATCACTCGTCACAGATCCAGTATTTCCATGGAACTTGAAAAAGAAAGTAATTAAGACATGAATAAATTATCAAATAATTAATGGTAATCACTCGTCACAGATCCAGTATTTCCATGGAATTTGAAAAAGAAAGTAATTAAGAAGTGAATAAATTATTAAATAATTAATAGTAAGTAAAGTATTTTCATGGAATTTTAAGGATTAAAAAAGTGAATGAACCCAAAGTTTAAGATAAGGCAATATGTAAACATCTCCTATTTACATTAAAGCATGATTTTCCTTATAACTCCTTCATGTTTGAAAAATTACTTTGCTAACCTCTGGAGAAAGTACCTTTAAAAGATATGAATTATAACCTAATAAGTCATAATCTTTGCCTACTATGAATATTTGAACTTTGTAGAACTGACACTATAAAATATTTGACATTTTTAACTGAAAGTACTAAACGTGTCCTCTCTAGTGATGATAAATGATATTTCTTTATTTTCAGAAAAGCAATTATATAAATATTGAATATCAAATTCTTTTAAAGATAATATTATCCTAATATTAAGTATATAACATTTGTAAATTAAATCAGAAATAGTGGCTGTGTTCTCTCTACAAAAATAAGACCATCAAAAACAAAAACCCAGTTCAGAATGCTTTAACTGTTTGAAATGTTAATTTCAGAATATTCTAGAGCCGAGGTAAAGCCAGTGAGCTGAAATTTCTTTTGCTTCAATTGTATTATTTAGAACTAGCTTCAAAGAAGAAGTGTTTTAGTAAATGCTCAGGGTGTCTAATTGGCTCTTTTAGCTCATACAGTTCAAAGAAGTACACTGACAGTGGCATCTACCATTCCTAGCTGTACTTATTCTAATGTATTTTGCCAATTCCCTTCATGATTTCAGCTTTATACCAATTTGTATTCATAAGTAATTCACTCTAAGATCTTTAGCTTTTTTCTTTTTAACATAATTACTTAGAACCATCAGATTTCAGAGGTGAAAGGAATCTATCTTTTTAACTCAACAAAATTTGACTGGAATTCTACCATGTACCTAGCATTCTTGAATTTGAAGGAGATAACATTTGAATGGGAAAAATAGATATGTAGAAAATAATTATAACACTATGTAATATATACTATCACAGGGGTTGGTACAACGTGCTATGGAGACAGAAGGAGGAAAGACCACCTTTGCTTGGCTGGGGATGAGCTAGAGTTGGAAATTTTATTGCCTTTGCTTTGAAAATAAAAGGATTTTGCATGCCAATGTGGGTATGCAGAGCATTAAAGTCCAGGTCTCTCCAACCATTTGTCAGACACCTGCTCTGTGCAGACAGTCTGTTAGATGCTGAAAATACTCTCCTGAAAAGGATATGTTTTTTGCCCTGTTGGAGCTTTCAGCCTACTGGCTGATAAGGAAAATGTTAGGTAGTGTGAAGTCATGAACCAGTTGTCAGGAACCAGTGAGTAATTGAGTAGGATGGTAGTGTAGATTTAAGGGATTTGGCAAGCAATTGAAGAGGAAGCAAAAAAGATGGACTGGGGATAGAATGTCAATGGACAATATGCTGCTCAGTTGAGATGAATATGTTTTTTTAAAAATAGAAATCATATTTTCAGGTTTCTTTTTTATATCTTGGGAAGATAATGTAGTGGCAGTATGTGGAATAAACTGTGGATGGGGAGGATACAGGTGGGGAGGGAACCTAGAGGGCTAGTATCTGTTAATAAGAGAGAAGAGAAATTCCTAAACAACATCCCTTGACTGTTGGGATATGTTCAAGAGCATCTTGACATTCTTTCTGTCTTTCTGTAGATGTGGAAATGAGGCCCTCTACAAGTTAAATGATTAAATGGCAGGCCCATTTGATAGAGTAAATGAAAGTAGAAACTAAAGGTCTTGATTTCTAGTTAAGCATTCTTTTTTTGGTACCATACCTCCTGTCTAGCTGGTTGAACTGGAAAAGATCATTTATATCAGAATCAACCTACTGAAAAATAAAGCAAAAATGAAAACATTGCACTTCATCAAATCATAATTTTCTGTCAAATATTGACTACATTATTATATAGCAAATTAAAATATGTTGTTCTTGTTCTGTCACTAAGTCATGTCCGACTTTTTGCAACCGCATGGACTGCAGCACGCCAGGCTCCCCTATCCTCCACTATCTCCCAGAGTTTACTCAAATTCACGTTCATTGAGTTGGTGATGCTATCTAACATCTTATTTTCTGCTGGCCCCATCTCCTCTTGCCCTCAGTCTTTCCCAGCATCAGGGTCTTTTCCAATGAGTTGGCTCTTTGCATCAAATGGCCACAGTATTGGAGCTTGGGCTTCAGCATCAATCCTTCCAATGAATATTCAGGGTTGATTTCCTTTAGGATTGACTGATGTGATCTCCTTACAGTCCAAGGGACTCTCAAGAGTCTTCTCCAACATCACGATTCAAAAATATGAATCCTTCAGTGCTCAGCCTTCTTAATGGTCCAGCTCTCACATGTGTACATGACTACTGAAAACCACAGCTTTGGCCATATGGACCTTTGTCGGGAAAGTGATGTCTCTGCTTTTTAATACACTGTCTAGGGTGGTCATAGCTTTCCTTGTTAGAGGTTCTTTAACTGGTATTCAGTATTTGTTGAATGAATCCCTATCATTTGTTACTAGCTGGTATCACAAAGGAAATTATTCATGGTGATTATTATACAGAAATCTCAAATGAGAAACAAAGAGAGATAATAATTTGGAGGGGAGGTAGCAGAGTTTGGGGAGCTCAGAGTTAAACTAGTGAATTACAAATACAAGCTTGTGATGAAGGTCATGTGCCCATGTGTAAATAGCCACCCTTTCTCCTGCACTGTTCTTTCTTTACCATAGTTTCCCCAGGCCCATGATGAGGTTGCCACAGTCACTGGCATCAATGTATATTATTTCTACCTGAATGTCCCTTTGCTCTTAAGATTTTCACCACAAGAAAGGTAGCAGGCTTTCAGTTATCCCTCTGGCTGCAAGAGGTGTAGGGAGAATAGCTATGAGAGATGTGGGCATTAAGAGATTTGATACAGATGGGTAACATAACATAAGGAATAAATCCAAGAGCTTGTATAAAATACAAATATTGTAGAGATACTCTGCCTCTGTCCCACCATTTTTCCTTTTCTATTAGAGGTCAAAATTAACTTTTGATATTAAATTATTTAAAAATCAATAAAATTCTGTAATTGAATCAAACCACTGGTATAATAACTCTCAACTTAATAGAGATTTCCTGAAGTCGTGAATAGAGTTACTCATGTTTGTTTTGTGATCCAGCTCCAGGAAAGCCATAATATGCTGTAATACTATTTTAGAATTTTATTATCTGAATGGATTATCATATTAATAGAAAATCTCCATAGAGCTACAATTGTGCACCCTAACATTTTGTTGAAGTTAAAGATTCACTTAATTCTTTAAACATGACATTATTAAATACATAATGCAAGGAATCTAATAATTAAATTATATTATTAAATGATTGATTTCTCAATCATTTTTCGTATAGTAGTACTAAATGTACTATTAAGTTCACCATCTAACTGAATTGAACCCAAGATACTTTAATTATCTCACACTCATCAAGTATCTTATTTAAATTATGGGCAGGTGATGATTTGTTTTTAACACATCTCACCAATCATATAAAATAAATTCTATACATATCATATGGGAAAATGTCATCTTGGGAGTTTTTAGTCCTCTAAGCAGATGTTCTTTCTGTATCAGAATGGTCCCCGTTTCTGATCATCGTAGATGAAAGCAAGGCCAGAGAAGGAAGTAGATGAGTTGAAAAGGACTGGCCAAAAAGTTTGTGTTTTTTGTAAGATGTTATGGAAAAAAACCCAAATGAACTTTTTGGCTAACCCAATAACTTCAAATCATATATAAGAGATAAAACATTATTGCTTATTACTGGTTCATAAAGGTGGTTGAGAGGTTAGCAGTACATTTGAAAATATGTGTAGGCATATTTTGAGGGGGTTGTTACAGTGATTGGTTGTGAGGAATTCCTATGTATGTCTTATAGGGGAAATCAGGTATGTTACGTAACTCATGTATGTGTGTAAATAAATATATAGTTCATGCATGTATATATGTAAATATCCTACCATGTAAAGTACAAGCCTGCATGAGAGTATCCCATTCAGAATATGAATAGTAACTTATGGAGAAATGCTGCGCCCGCTTAGGGAAGAAACAGAAGCAATATGATTTAGAAATCTTTGCCCCCAGTAGATACTCTTCTTCATTTTCCTCAGGTAATACACAGAAGGTATTAACCAAGACAAAGAATAGTAAATGACTGTGGAGAGTTGAAGTCAGTGAGGAGGCTAGAAGGAAATCATAGTACATGTGGGAGCAAAACACTGGGAAATGATGACAGGCTCCTTCCAGGAATGTGCTGTTTGGAAGTGTGAGAGCAGAATGGGGAATCTGGTTGCCTTGGTTGCTTCCCATCCTCACTCTTTGGTGAATTCTATTGCATCATCTAGTATTTTCAAATAGAAATCTGATTCCCTTACTACTATAATTGGGGAGTATGCCTGTTTCAGGTTGGGTTTTCCTGAAGCTCATCTGGAGATGAGAATTTATGTGCAAGTGATTTATTAAGGACATGTTTCCAAGGATGACAAATAAATGAGCAAAGAAGTCAGGAATGGGGAAGAAGTCATGCAAGGGCAATTGTAGGCCAAGTCCCAGCCTCAGGCTGATCCTACAGGAGTACTCTGGATCTAAATCATCCTTCAGAGTTTGTTCTAACTTGAAGCAGAGGAGCTGGGCTTTTGTATTCCTCTACCACTCAGTCGTTGGCTTAAGGCTACCCTGAGGTGACATAAATACCAGGATACTGCCAGTTCTCTGATCTTTTGGGCAAAGCACTTTAAAAGCCTGAAGAGAGGCATCCAGAGATGCAGGTGCAGATTTTGGAAAAGCAAAGCCCGCAAGAGCCAGGGGATGGGCCCACAGAGATGCTAATAGAATCCTAGTGGATGTAGCTGGAGCACCCACAATTTTGTTGTTGTTATAATCTTCCAACTGTTAACTTTCACAAGATTGCATTGACCCAAAAAGAGCTGAGGCTATTATCTGAATAACTAATTTTAAAATATCTGCAATTATACTGCAGCTACAGTTAAAAGAGAAAATAAATTCTAATGTAAACAGAAGAGATTCAGAATTACAATGCTATTAAAATGCTATTTGTTCAAATGTTAGTATATTTCTTAATTTTACATTTTTACATGACAAAATAGTTTTCCAAAGGGGATATTTCATTACATGTGCTGATGAGTTTTAAATGCTAACCACAGGGCTGTCAGGGAAGGGCTCTTTTAAATTTTGAGCTCCTCTCAGTCAGACGTATTAATCCATTTGAATTTCCCAAACCAGGCATGTCAGAAGTGTAGTTCAGTTGAGTGTAGTTTTAATGATATTTCTCTGCTTACATCTGGCTTCAAGAATTTCCTAATTCTGATTCTGCAGCGAAACAATTGCTAGCAGGGAAAAGGAGGCTGTGATCACCAAATATTGCCACTATTGGCTGGCATCCCCTTGTATTTCTCTTAGCTGAAGCTTTGTGGCATTTGTGTGTATCTTAATTATTGGATTTTAATTGGCAATGCTATTGATTGTAAATCATTTTGTCGAAAACTACCTTTTATCTTAAAGTTTAAATGTACCTAGAGGCTACTCAGAGACGTCTGTGTTCAATGAAAACATTAAAGTAATAGTGTAAGTGCTTGAAATGTGTCCCATTTGGTACAAATTAGTTTCCCTCATGGTGCAACTCAGTCAAAAAAATAAATGTAGCTGAAAATTGACGAACTGTTTATCAGCTTCAAAGCCAACAAATGTATATTGAGCTTTCACTAAGTGCCATATATAGTGGTAGCTGTAGTAGAGGATAAAAAATTAAAATAAAAACCAATTTCTGCCAGCTATGAGTTCATTATATAGTGCCCTCCCCTCCACACACACACATTAGTCATTTAATGATCATTCCTAAGGCAAAGGCACAAGAAAATGACTGAAGGAAAGCAAGAGCAATATTTTTCTCTGGAGTTGATGAAGGGAGGGTAAGGCAAGTGGGTGACAAAAATAATTAATTGAAACAGAGCCTTTTCAAAAGGAGGTTGGGGGAGAAGAAGGATGAAAGACCGAGTACAAAAATAGAATCTGCAGGGTAAGAAAGAGTATGAACTAGTAGGCAGCTGTGGTTGGAGTAGTTACAAGGGGGATATAGGAATATGACTCTGGTTGTACTGTATAGACAGAATTGGGTACTAATGAAGATTTGAGAATTATAGGTGGGAAGACCATGTTAGAGCTTATAATTTTTAACATTTTGAAACTCGAGTCAGTAAGGTTTAGGATTAATGCAGTTCAAGGATGTGAGAGAACGAGTTAAAAATAAAACATTTTTTGTGACTGAAAAGTAAAGAGGATGATGGTGTCATTAGATACAATTGGAAATATGGATGAGGTGCAGGTTTATGTAGGAGAAGTGGTAAACTGTATGTGGGATATACTAGATTTGATATGTTGATGGGATATCCAAGGACAGATTTCCAACAATCTCCTCAAACACAAGTCTAAATCTGAAGAGGGAGATCAATGTGTGAATTTGACAGATGTGGCACTGAGCGGGAACACAGGTGAGGTGCCAAAATGAAAGCTAATGAATTTGGAATCAGCCCTATGGAGTTTAAGCCCTTTGACTGATGACATGGCAAAATCATATGGCACAGAGTTAAAAGAAAAAGGAATCCAATACCAAATCTTCAGGAGAGTTTATCTTTAAATTAAGGGCAGATAAAGAGAAGCCCACAAAGGAGTATTCAGGAAAGGACCAGAAAATTATAAAGAGTATGTGGTCCCCACAATGGCAAAAAGGATCATGGTTTTTCAAGAAGTTGGTGATTCCACTAACCAAAAAAAGTGATTAATACAGATTAATTAAGGATTGAGAAAAGATCATTGGTTTTCTGATTGTGTTCAGTAGTTTTAAAGGAGTTTCAGTGGAGTGATAAATCATGTGTGTGCTGTGTTCTTAGTTGCTCAGTCATGTCCAACTCTTTGAGACCCTATGGACTGTAGGCTCCATGGTTCATGGGGATTCACCAGGCAAGAATACTGGAGTGGGTTGCCATGCCCTCCTCCATGGGATCTTCCCAACCCAGGGATCAAATCCAGGTCTCCCTCATTGCAGGCAGATTCTTTACCATCTGAGCCACCAGGGAACCTATGCATTCATCCATTTATTTATCCAATTCACTCATTCTTTGGTATTGACACCTAGACCTGGAACTGAAATAAAACGAGATTAGTAGATAAACTGGCTGAGATAACCAAAAACTTCTCTCCCATAAAAAGAAGAGAAGAGAGCCCGGGAACCTGCCATGCAAGCAGAGTTTCTCATAAGCAGGTTGAAAGCATCCTGAGATTTCAGCAGTATAGGCTGGAGGAAAGGGAGGGAACACAAACTGGGCAGGATGGGGCCTGGGGAAATCCAAGCATGGCTAAGAGGAGGTTGGGGCTTCCCTTGTAGCTCAGTCAGTAAAGAATCTGCCTGCAGTGCAGGAGACCCGGGTTCGATCCCTGGGTTGGAAAGATCCCCTGGAGAAGGAAATGACAACCCACTCCAGTATCCTTGCCTGGAAAATCTCATGGACAGAGGAGCCTGGTGGGCTGCAGTCCATGGGGTCCCAAAGAGTCGGGCACGACTGAGTGACTAATACTTAGACTTACTTACTTAAGAGGAGGTTGAGTGCTGGGAGACAGGGTAATCCAATAAGCCAAATATAGGAAACAGTCAGTTGGGGAGCTAGGAGAAGAATCTATGGAAAAGAGGCAAATAGCAGGGTCTCCATCAAGAGGACTCAGGACAATGTCTTTATTCCAGAGGGATCTTAGAATACTTTTCTAATTTTCCATTGCTCTGTAATAAAATGCTTCAGATTTAATGGCTTAAAATAGCAATTATTTTGTTTCAAGATTTTGTGGATTAGAAATTTGGCAGAGTGTAGCCCATTGATGCATCTACTCTATGTGGTGTCAGTTGACATCAGTTGTTTGTGTTCAGCTAGTGAATGACTGGTCTGGAGGGTCCAAGACAGCTTCACTCACACCCATGTTTAGTGCCTTTGTGAGGACTGAAGCTGAGTTCAGTAGGGACTGTCAACCAGAATACTTAAACATGGCTTTTCCAGCACGATGGTTTCCGAGTTATTACTCTTTGTACAGGGCAGCTTAGGCCACTCAGAGAGAGTCTTCCAAGAAACCCATAAAGAAGCTAAAGGGCACTGTTAATGAGGTAACCTTGGAAGACCCATAACATCACATTGCTCACATTCTACTAGTCAGGCCAGCTGCTACGACCATTCAAGTTTCAAGGGGAGGAAAGTTAAATGCTACCTCCTGATGGAAGAAGTGTCACAGAATTTTGTGGCCATCGCTAATCCATCACAGCTACTGTGAATAATTTCCGCCTCCTCTTAGAGTCCCCTCCATATTAAGAAACTGGAATCTCTCAGGAGGAGAAAGTATAAGTGACTCTAGCTGTGGAGGAAGGACCTGACACAAATAAGCTTGGAGAGATGGAAGAGCTGCAGTTTCGGGAAGGAAAGAGATTCAGCTTGACGAGACACAATTGATGGTAGAGAATTCAAGGCTCATGCTGACCTTGATTCATTCCTCTCTTTTCTTAGTCTAATCTTTGTATCAAGAGAAAACTTCTGAAAACAACGTACTTGGGGTATCTTAGGTTAGCTCCCTGTAAAAATGAGTGTTCTGCCCTGAGCAATGGGTAAAGGTTGATTTAAGAAAAAAGAAACATGAAGAGCTTATCTGCTCTTTTTTGAAGCAGTGTCTGAAGATACTTTGTGTTAAGATTTCTTTGGTATTAATTTGAAAATTGTCTAGGAAAGCTGTTATAAGTGGAGGATAGACTAAGTCCTTGCAACTCCAATTGTGGTTTGCTGTCTAGCAGTATCAGCCATACCTGAAATGCTGTTAAAAATGCCAAATATCAGATCCCACTCTAGAGCTAGACTCCAGCAGATTCTGCATTTTAATAACATGCTTAGATGTTTCCTATGCAAACTAATGTTGAGAAAGGGACTCTGTTCTAAGGGATATTTGATCATTCAAGTAACCACGATGGTCTCAGGCTATGTCCCTATGGATTTACTTGCCTTATAGAACTTCATATATTTTTGTCTTTATTATAAAAGCTTCCATAGATAATATAATTCATTGTATTAATTAATTCCATTTTGGTGATACCTTAATGATACATGTACTTCATAGGAAAGACCAGTAAAAATTTTTGATAATGTGTCTTACTACTAGTAATTATGCTTTCTACCAATGATAATTCCCAAGTCATGTTGAAAATATTAATCTCTGAGGTGTTAATAGATACTACATAAAAAAGGAATTTAAGGCCAAATCTTTTTGGAAATTTTTTGGCTTTACTAGCTGAAAATCTTTAAACTAGGGTTTCTCAAAGGAAACCTATAATTTTCAGCACAGCTTACTCTGTTCTGGCTGCTATAAGGGAATACTGTGTGCACTTGGCACTCTTTATAAAGTGTCAGTAAAAGAAGACTCTAGGATAGGAGTAATTTTTTAGCTTATTAAAGTTCCTCTTATACTTTCAAATTTAGATTATGACACTTGGTATGTATATACATAGAATTTTTAGAGCAATCACTTTTAAGCCTTTGAGTAATACTTGTTCTCGATTTACAAACTACTTATACTACTTTAAGCATTTCATATGGCATCCATAAATTCAATAAATGGCTCTTTTGTTTGTAAGGAGTGTATTTCAATTGTTTGACAGAACTTCTCAAGTACTGTTAAGAAGCTGAAAAAATTAAGTGTAATAGAGTTATTGTATAAAACCCATATTAGCATTCTTAATTAAAAAAAAAAAAAAAAACTATTAGTTCTCCATCAGTGAAAAACTGGAAAATTCACAATAGGGAGAATCTGAGGTGAGTTCTAAATCCTTCTTGTGTCTTGGATCCCTTAAGCAATCTGATGAATCCTGTGGACCCCTTCTTAGAATACTCTTCTAAAATATGTAATTAAAAGTACATAAAATTACAAAGAAAGCCAATTGTATTGAAATACAATTGTCAAAATATTAACTAAACTTGTGGCACATAACAGAATTATTTTTTAATGCATTAATTAACAAGATGTAGGAAATTGTTTAATGGCTATTGTCATTTCAAATAGTGATGAGTGTAAGCCAGATATGGAAATATGTGCAACAGGTATCATGTGATCTAAATCTCTGATTGTTTTTTTGTGTGTGTGACACAATCTCAAGTGCTGCTAATAATGTTTAATTGCATAAAATCATAAAGAACAAAAGTGATGGATTCATGTTAAATATTACAGAAAATAAAGATGTAAATTTTTTACCTATCTAAGTGCAGGGACCTCATACAATCATAAACCTCCTTTCCTTGGCCCAGTGGAACTCAGGCTGAGAACCTCCTGGCCTTTATTTCTTTAATTTCATAGCAAGTGTATAACCAATTGTGATTCCATTTCTATTTCTGCTTTTGGGAAGCCCAAGGATAAGTGTTTGCTAATTTGTAGTAGCTATTCCTAGCTTGTACAGTTTTATTATATTTTCATCTCTTCCTCCTAGCCTGCTTTAGACTCTAGACGCAGAATAGGAGGATGTGAGTGTTTAGAATGTCCTCAGAAAATAACCAGTTTAACCCACATCATTTTAATAGAAAGAATGAGTGCTCAGACAGGCACCTTGATGTACTCAAGGTTACAGGATCAGTGAAAGAGCTGAGCCTAAAACAGAGTTTTTCAAAATGTAATCCACGTTACACCTGCATCAGAATCACTTTGCAACCTGTATTCTTTAACTGGCTCATCCATGTGATTCTGATATGTAGTAAAGTCTGAGACACAGAGGCCTGAGTTAATAATGTCTGGGTTTGGAAGTTGGTTCTTTGCTGCTAAAGCGTACTGCCTACTAGGTATAAATGAGAAGAAAAGAAGAGTCAAAATCACTCAAAGACTGATAGCCGGTCATCCCAAGAGCTCACATAGGGGTCAGTTATTTTTGTTTTGTTTTGTTTTTTGTTTTTCTTTGACTATTTTTTTTTCATTTTTTTTATAGCATAAACTTTTTTTTTTTTTTCATTTATTTTTATTAGTTGGAGGCTAATTACTTCACAACATTGCAGTGGGTTTTGTCATACATTGACATGAATCAGCCATGGAGTTGCATGTATTCCCCATCCCGATCCCCCCTCCCACCTCTCTCTCCACCGGATTCCTCTGGGTCAGGGATCAGTTTTTAAGGGAAGGAGAGGTACTCATTCCCGTACAATTTAAGGAAGCAGAAAGGAGTACATAATGGAATGGCATGCGTCCTGAGGACTCAGAGGGCAGGGTTATATGAGCACTTCAGCAGTGACACAGGACTTGAAAAGGAAACTAAGAGAATGGAAGATTGGATGAAACCAAGACTAATAATTGATAAGGCAAGTACGATGGACACTTGAGGGAGGGTAAGAGATAGGGTTGATGATGAGGTCATAACTACCACTAAGGCAAGCTGAGCTAAAAAAGAGTGGGTCCAATTATCTCTCTTGCCCTCCTTCATCTCTTCTCACAACAAGCAGAGAGAATGCCAATTAGATCTTATGTCTCCTCTACCTATCAAAGCCTTTCCATTGCCCTATTTATTTAAAAAATTGAAGTATAGTGGATATACAATAATATATAAGTTATGAGTGTACAATATAGTGATTTGCAGTTTTTCAAGGTGATATTTCATTTATAGCTACTATAAAATATTAACTATATTCCTGTATTGTACAGTATATCCTTACAGCTTACTTTATACATGGTAGTTAGTACCTCTTAATCCTCTTCCCTTTCCTCTTCTCTCTCCCCACTGATAACCACTAGTTTGCTCTATATTTGTGAATCTGTTTTATTTTTATTCTATTCACCAGCTTGTTGTATTTTTTGGATTCCAACTATAAGCGATATCCCTTGTGTTTAGAATAACATCTGTACCACAGCTGACCCCTTCTCCCCCTTTGGTTACTAACTTCATTTAGCATCACTCTCTCTGTTTCCCTTTGTACATATTGTTCCCCTATCTGTAATTCTCTTTCCACCTCCCTTCTTCAAGATTCTGGCCCTATCTCATTTTTTTTTTTAGATCTTACCTTGAATGTCACCTTCTCAGAAAGAACTTCTTATCTGTGGAGCTTGTTCCTGTAATTCTCTTTCTGATAACTCTATTTTTGTCTTGGCATTTGAAGGCTTCTAATCTGTAATCTTAAATTTGCTTACTTATTTGTGTACTGTTTCTTATTCCTCTCCCTGGGGAGACAATAAACTCCAGAAATGTAGAAACTAAATCACTGTTCACCCAAACCTCATGTGATATCATACTGTAGATGCTCAATAAATATTTGTTGAATTTGAAAATGAGAACAGAAGTTTCAAGAATAGTAGACTCTGATTAGAGGGAGTAATTTCCTGTTTGTGATCCATGAGGTAGAATAATTCAAGGTGGATGAGAGAGGAGACCTGGGACTTCCCTGGTAGCTCAGACAGTAAAGAATCTGCCTACAATGCAGGAGACCCGAGTTCAATCCCTGGGTCAGAGAGATCCCCTGGAGAAGTGAATGGCTACCCACTCCAGTATTCTGACTGGAGAATCCTATGGACAGAGGAGTCTGGCGGGTTACAGTCCATGGGGTCACAAAAGAGTCAGATATGATGGAGCGACTAACACTTTGGAACTTTGGAGGAGGCATGAATTGGCCACATGTATGGAAACAAAGTGAGGATCAAAGCACTGGAACTTAACAGGTCAAAAATCTATGAAGTAAAGACATTAAATATTATTTTAAAAGCTATGAAGTAAAGACATTAAATATTATTATGGTCAACAGCATGATAGTCATGATAGCATATCAACCTCTAAGTTTAAAGGGGCTTATGTCACATCCAGTTATCAGGGGTCATAGGTCCATACTCATCCTTACTTGGATTCTTCTGCTGATATAATTAGTCCATGCTGTCTGTTCTTGTCTGTTGTTGGCCTCTATGCCCACATCATCACCAGAGATGATTGAAGTCCTATCAAACCCTCAGCTATCATGTCCTTTTCTTTGTCCCTTTCATATCAATTTAGAGCTGCCTCAAGTGTCTCAGGGCATCCTTTCAGTCTTATCTGCTTTAGTACCTAACTCATCTGTTGCAGTTGCCTTTTCTACTGCACTGGTGCTATTGATGGGGGCAGTGGCAGGTGTAGAAGGAGGACTCCCCAGCCTCCCAGTGTATATGCTAACAAGCCAGGCACTGGTCTTCCCAGATCTGGGATTCTCCCCAACATATCTATGTTTCTGGGACTTGATCTCAGAGCAAAAATGGCATGATGGACCACAATAAAGGCTGTCTGTCTTATTTGACATAATTCATTTCAATCCTATTATTTTACCAGCTATTAAACTATCTCCTTTGGGATGAGGCAGACTTGCTTCTATATAGTTTTACCAACTCTTTTATTTATAGGATTATTTATAGGTCACTGTACTCAACATAATGAGGATTTTGCAGTGCACAGCTCTGATCTTTGCCATAGATTTCAGATGTTATATAGAAACATAATATTTAAGCCTTGGTGTCTTTTTATTTGCATTTTCATGGTAGCGATTATAGCTTATAAAGTACACATATATAGATTCCAAGAGTTGGGTGAAAGCACCAGCTAATATGTAAAAATATTAATCTGCCACATGATCTTAAATATGAGATATGTCTTGGTCTCTCCAAGATGCTATAAACAATACTAGAGACCAGGTAACTTATACATAACACAGTTTTTTTCCTCATCATTCTGGAGACTTCTGGAGGTCCAAGATCAGGATGCCATCATTATTCGATTCTGATGAAGGTCTTCTTGTTCCATCCTCACCTGATGGAAGGGGCTAGAGAGCGCAGTGGGGCCTCCTTCATAAGGGCACTAATCTCATTTATGAGGGCTCCAGCCTCATGACGTAAGCACTTCCCAAAGGCTCTTCCTCGTATACCATCACATTGAGCATTAATATTACATCTAAATATGAATTTGGATGACACACAAAATTTAAATCATTGCAAGGGGGAAAAGGAGGCAAGACTTTAACCTGTTACGATAGCAGGTAAATGAAACTGAAGATTAAATTTTAAGTAAGATGAGCTTGCTGTGGGGTAAGTCAGGCTGAATGCATAAAGGCAACTGTTCAAAATCCTTTAAGGTTTCAGAAGACACTGAGGATAGGGTTATAAGCTGAGGGCAAGAGGAAAAAATTGACCAACATAGAAAAGAATAAATGTATGGGAGAAAGTATTGGGAAAAAAAGCAGATTGAAGGAGGGTGGTTC
Source organism: Muntiacus reevesi (assembly GCF_963930625.1). Classification (NCBI taxonomy): domain Eukaryota; kingdom Metazoa; phylum Chordata; class Mammalia; order Artiodactyla; family Cervidae; genus Muntiacus; species Muntiacus reevesi. The sequence goes on along the minus strand of NC_089271.1, from coordinate 31,808,577 downwards.
TATTCAGAGCTAAAATTGAAGCTTGCAGCAGGGAACCAAGGAAAAGACATTTTGAAAAATATGGTAGGATGGTATGAAGAATCTTTAACACACTGACCAAACAAGCAAATAAACAAACAAAAAACAGTGGAGCTGGATATCATTTATTGATCAGATTCTGGTTACGGTTGGAAATTTTGTTCTGTGTGATTCTGGATGCTGTTATGAGTTTCATCCCAGGGGTATGTGTTAGCTGTTGACAAGCTGTGCCATTTATTAGTACCATTCAATTTTGTAAAAGTGTGGATATTATTTTTCTGCATCATTTTGTTTTGTTTCTCATTTTGACTAATATTGACATGTTATCTATTGTGTATCAGTTAAACAAGTGTTTATCCTTAAAACCTTAGAATTGTTATTATTCTTCTTCAGTTCATGATGGATCATGCATAAAAATACAAGATTATAGCACTTTGCCTTGGCTATCCTCCCTATATTAAGCCCAGTTGGTTTTTAAAGACTAATTTGTGGTCAAATTGATTTTAGTCACTAAAGAATACATTAAGGAAGGCAAAGTCCATTTTAATGATCATGTATATTTTTAAGTGCCTCTAAGGAGCCATTAAGATTGGCTTATTTGAAGGTTGTTAGTAGTAATTGAAGTATTATGAAAAATGATGCCTGTTTCATGCCTGTTTATACTAAACAGATAATATTTAGTATTTTGTATTATTTTTTCCACATATCCTTTAATGAATCAATTCCTGTTGATCTATTTCCTCATGGATTGCCCACAAAATTATATTAGAGATAAAATAATAAATGGGCAGCATTATCAAAGGTTGATGAACATAAATATCAAAGAATAAGCTTTTGATACATTAACCTCCAAATCCTTCTCAAAACAATCATGCCATGCTCAGTATATTCCATAAAATGAAGAAGTCAGGATAATTCCCAGTGCTACATGATTATGAATACCTGAGAGGGTCAACTATGATTTGCAAACTCCCAAATCGGCTAGATTTCAGGAGTCATCTTTTGATCTTAGACAGAGGCACATTTTAGCTTCTGGTCCTGATAATGATAATACAGTATAAGATAAACATGACCCTGAGGCTTTAATGGAGCCATGGTTGCGAGGATGCCAATAAAAGGATCTATTTTTAATAGCATATACATGCAGGTTTCACCATGATGCCTTCTTTTTTTCCAAAAGATTTTTTTATAGATTTTTGTTTAGTTATACATGGAAACATTTATCATAGGAGGGTCAATAAAAGCAACAAATGAAAAACAAGAAAGTGGGGTGAATAGGTATGAAACTATAGCCTTCATCAGGTCAGTTCAGTTGCTCAGGTGTATCAGACTCTGTGACACCAGGCTTCCCTGTCCATCACCAACTCCTAGAGCTTGCTCAAACTCATGTCCATTTAGTAGGTGATGCCATCCAACCATCTCATCCTCTGTTGTCCCCTTCTCTTCCTGCCTTCAGTCTTTCCCAGAATCAGGGTCTTTACTAATGAGTCAGTTCTTCATATCAGGTGGCCAAAGTATTGGAGCTTCAGCTTCAGCGTCAGTCCTTCCAATGAATATTCAGGACTGGTTTCCTAAAGGATTGAAATCCTTTAGGATTTCCTTTAGGATCCCTTTGCAGTCCAAGGGACTCTCAAGAGTCTTCTCCAACACCTCAGTTCAAAAGTATCAATTTTTCAGCACTCAGCTTTCTTTATAGTCCAACTCTCACATCCATACATGACTACTGGAAAAACCATCATAACTTTCATAGTTAGAGGAAATAGATTTGAATTTGAGTTTAAACACCTTGGTGAATCTACTTAAGACTGCTGAATCTTAAAATATCCTCATGTCTAAAAAGGTAGAAATACAAGATAATTCAAATTTGAAAAAAGTACTTATATATGAATAGAAAAAAGATTGCAAAATATATCAACATGTTGACACTAGTTTTGTGATGAGATTATGCCTATTATTTCTTTTTAATATTGTTATATGTATCTTTTTTTCATAAAGTACATTCATTCGTTTTAAAAGAAGAACCCATTTTAAAAACCTAACAGTTAAAATTATTTTTTTCTACTTTAAATTTAAAGTTTGTATTTAAACCTCCATTTCAAATTTTACAGTCCAAGAACAGTAATAGATTGCTAATGCATTCCCAGTAGTATTTAAATTTAAGAAACTAAGAAAAGTCATTCAACCAGGTGAGTCAGCACCTAACTTTTAAAAAATTGATATGTATCTGATATTTTTTATTTAAAAAATCAATTAATATATTTTTAAGGCAAGATATTTTTTTCCTTTTTGCTCAGTAATGTTTTTGGACAGTTGCTGTGTTCAAAAATAAAACATTTTGAAAAGCAGTATTTTATAATTAGCAAATGTCTGGTACTGATACAAATGAATTATTAAATTAGGCACCTTTTACAGTCAAGTCATGCAATAGTAGAAAAGTCCTGGTAAAAACTTCTATTTAAAGAGCTATTAAAGTATTTTTCTATTTTTGAAACAAACAGTTGCCTATTAAGATTTCCCAATTAATTTACAAGACAATTTAAAATTTTTCTCATGAGCTTTGGGAGGAAAAATTGTCAAACCTAACTACTTCCCTTTGGCTGTTATTCAGCTTAATTTATTTAAAAATGCATTATTCTAGAAACACTAAGCAAAGGTGACAGTTTAATTCAGAGAGAATTGTTTTAGATTCACTATTTTTATTTTGAAAACATCTGAATGAAAAACCACTACAAATTAGAACTTACAATGAAGAAAATAAGATAAACAGAAATTTTTATCTAAAGTGACAACAGAGTAAAAAAAAACTAGAAAATAAAATAATGAAAAGGTGTTCCTTTCCTTTTTTTTAGCTTCTCATAAGATTCAAGTGAACTTCAAATGAGCATGTTGAGCAAGAAACAGAATCTTTTCCTTTTTTTTTTTACAGCATATAATGAACCCAGAATAAAAAAAAAAAACACACATTTTATTAAAGGTAGCATTAAATATCTTTTAAGATTTACACATTTTTTAATTGCACCATGAAGCTGAGAATTTCTTTTTAAATAGGGTTTTGCTGAATTTTTTTTTTGCAAGATGGAATTGAAGGAGCTCTATAGAGCATATTGATTGCACTCTTTTCCAGATAATTCATTAAGTCAAATGTCCACAGATAGTGACCTTTTGCCCATTTTCAACTTCACTATTGAAATATTTTCTAGCTTGGACTTCTTTTGCACAAAAATTCCAAGGGATCTTTTAAATTTTTCATAAATAATTTAGCAATCTTTATAATACAGTTTAATTTTTCATATTTCTTCCTCTTGTGTAGAAACATTGTGTAGAAATATATGAACATTTCAGTTCAGTTCAGTGTCTAAGTCGTGTTCAACTCTTTGGGACCCCATGGACTGTAGCACGCCAGGCTTCCCTCTCTGTCGCCAACTTGCAGCGTTTACTCAAACTCATGTCCATTGCATTGGTGATGCCATCCAACTATCTCATCCTCTGTTGCCCACTTCTCATCCTGGCTTCAGTCTTTCTCAGCATCAGGGTCTTTTCCAATGAGTCAGTTCTTTACATCAGGTGGCCAAAGTAATGGAGTTTCAGCTTCAGCATCAATCCTTCCAAAGAATATTCAGCACCAATTTCCTTTAGGATGGACTAGTTGGATCTCCTTGCAGTCCAAGGGACTCTCAAGAGTCTTCTCCAACACCAAGTTCAAAAGCATCAATTCTTCAGTGCTCAGCTTTCCTTTTAGTCCAATTCTCACATCCATACCTGACTACTGGAAAAACCATAGCTTTGACTAAGATGGACCTCTGTTGGCAAAGTACTTTTTAATATGCTACCTAGGTTGGTCATAACTTTTCTTCCAAGGAGCAAGTGTCTTTAATTCCATGGCTGCAGTTACCATCTGCAGTGATTTTGGAGCCGAAGAAAATAAAGTCTGTCACCGTTTCCACTGTTTCCTCATCTATTTGCCATGAAGTGATAGGACCAGGTGCCATGATCTTCGTTTTCTTAATGTTGAGCTATAAGCCAACTTTTTCACTCTCCTCTTTCACTTTCATCAAGAGGCTTTTTAGTTCTTCTTCACTTTCTGCCATAAGAGTAGTGTCATCTGCATATTTGAGATTACTGATATTTCTCCTGGTAATCTTGATTCCAGCTTGTGCTTCATCCAGCCCAGCGTTTCTCATGACGTACTCGGCATAGAAGTTAAATAAGCAGGGTGACAGTATACATCCTTGAAGTACTCCTTTCCCTATTTGGAACCAGTCTGTTGTTCCATGTCCAGTTCTAACTGTTGCTTCAGGACCTGCATACAGGTTTCTCAAGAGGCAAGTCAGGTGGTCTGGTATTCCCATCTCTTTAATCATTTTCCAGATTTTACTGTGGTCCACACAATCAAAGGCTTTGTCATAGTCAATAAAGCAGAAATAGATATTTTTCTGGAACTCTCTTGCTTTTTTGATGATCCAGCAGATGCTGGTAATTTGATCTCTGGTTCCTCTGCCTTTTCTAATTCCAGCTTGAACATGTGGAGGTTCATGATTCACGTAATGTTGAAGCCTGGCTTGGAGAATTTTGAGCATTACTTTACTAGCATGTAAGTTGAGTGCAATTGTGTAGTAGTTTGAGCATTCTTTGGCATTGCCTTTCTTTGGAATTGGAATGAAAACCGAAAATGAAAAGTTTTCCAGTCCTATGGCCACTGCTGAGTTTTCAAAATTTGCTGGCATATTGAGTGCAGCACTTTCACAGCATCATCTTTTAGGATTTGAAATAGCTCAACTGGAATTCCATCACCTCCTCTAGCTTTGTTCTTAGTGATGCTTCCTAAGACCCATTTGACTTCACATTCTAGAATGTCTGGCTCTAGGTGAGTGATTACACCATCGTGATTATCTGGAGCATGAAGACCTTTTTTGTATAGATATTCTGTGTATTCTTGCCACCTCTTCATAATATCTTCTGCTTCTGTTAGAGTCATACCATTTCTGTCCTTTATCGAGGCCATCTTTGCATGAAATATTCCCTTGGTTTCTCTAATTTTGTTGACGAGATCTCTAGACTTTCTCATTCCATTGTTTTCCTCTATTTCTTTGCATTGATCACTGAGAAAGGCTTTCTTATCTCTCCTTGCTATTCTTTGGAACTCTGCATTCAAATGGGAATATCTTTCCTTTTCTCCTTTGCTTTTCAGTTGTCTTCTATTCATAGCTATTTGTAAGGCCTCCTCTGCCAACCATTTTGCCTTTTTGCATTTCTTTTCCCTGAGGAATGTCTTGATCCCTGCCTCCTGTACAATGTCACTAACCTCCGTCCATAGTTCATCAGGCACTCTGTCTGTCAGATCTAATCCCTTGAATCTATTTGTCACTTCCACTGTATAATCGTAAGGGATATGATTTAGGTCATACCTGAATGGGCTAGTGGTTTTCCTTACTTTCTTCAATTTAAGTCTGAATTTGGCAATAAGGAGTTCATGATCTGAGCCAGTCAGCTCCTCGTCTTGTTTTTGCTGGCTGTATAAAGCGTCTCCATCTTTGGCTGCAAAGAATAAAATCAATCTGATTCAGTATTGACCATCTGGTGATGTCCATGTATAGAGTCTTCTCTTTTGTTGTTGGAAGAGAATATTTGCTATGACTAGTGCATTCTCTTGGAAAGACTCTATTAGCCTTTACCCTGCTTCATTCTGTACTCCAAGGCCAAATTTGCCTGTTATTTCAGGTATTTCTTGACTCCCTACTTTTGCATTCCAGTTCCCTATAATGAAAAGGACATCTTTTTGGGTGCTAGTTCTAAAAGGTCTTGTAGGTCTGTATAGAACCATTCAACTTCAGCTTCTTAAGCAGTGCAGCATTGCTAGTCGGGGCATAGACTTGGATTACTATGATACTGAATGGTTTGCCTTGGAAATGAACAGAGATCATTCTGTCATTTTTGAGATTGTACCCGAGTATTGCATTTCGAACTCTTTGTTGACTATGATGGCTACTCCTTTTCTTCTAAGGGATTTTTGCCCACATTAGTAGGTATGATAGTCCTCTAAATTCAATTCACTCATTTCAGTCCATTTTAGTTTGGTGATTCCTAAAACATCAATGTTCACTCTTACCATCTCCTGTTTGACCCCTTCCAGTTTGCCTTGATTCAGGGACCTAACATTTCAGGTTCCTATGCAATATTGCTCTTTACAGCATCGGACTTTACTTCGATCACCAGTCACATCCACTACTGGTGGTGTTTTTGCTTTGGCTCTATCTCTTCATTCTTTCTGGAGTTATTTCTCCACTGATCTCCAGTAGCATATTGGGCACCTACCGACCTGGGGTGTTCATCTTTCAGTGTCCTATCTTTTTGCCTTTTCATATGGTTCATGGGGTTCTCAAGGCAACAATACTGAAGTGGTTTGCAACTCACTTCTCTGGTGGACCACATTTTGTCAGAACTCTCCACCATGACCCATCCACTTTGGGTGGCCCTACAAGGCATGGCTCATAGTTTCATTGAGTTAGACAAGGTTGTGGTCCATGTGATCAGATTGGTTAGTTTCCTGTGATTGTGGTTTTCAGTCTGTCTGCCCTCTGAGGGAGAAAGATGGGAGGCTTATGGAAGCTTTCTGATGGGAGAGACTGACTGTGAAGGAAATTGGGTCCTCTTTTGATGGCAGGGACCATGTTCAGTAAATCTCTAATCCAATTTTCTGTTGATGGGTGGGGCTCTGTTCCCTCCTTGTTATTTACCTGGGGCCAAACTATGGTGAAGGTAATGAAGATAATGGCGATCTCCTTCAAAAGGTCCCATGCATGCACGGCTACACTCAGTGCCCCCAGCCCTACAGCAGACCACCACCGGCCCATGCCTCTGCTGGAGACTCCTGGACACTAATGGGCAAGTCCGGGTCAGTCTCTTGCGGGGTCACTGCTCCTTTCTCCTGGATCCTGATGCACTCAATGTTCTGTTTGTGCCCTCCAAGAGTCTGTTTCCCAGTCCTTGGTAAGTTCTGGCAGCTCTATGGTGGGGTTAATGGCGACCTCCTCCAAGAGGGCTCATGCCATACCCAGGTCTACTGCACCCAGAGCCCCCGCCCCTGCGGCAGTCCACTGCTGATCCATACCCCCACAGGAGACACTCAAACACAGTTCCGTCTCAGTCTCTGTGGGGTCTCTGGGTCCTGGTGTGCACAGGTTTGTTTGAGCCCTCTGAGCATTTCCGACAGGCACGGGGTTTGATTCTAAACGTGATTTTGCCCTTCCTACCATCTTGCTAACATTTATCAGTTATATATATTATAGCTAACATTTATCAGTTAGCTATTGCTGTGTAACACTCTACCTTGAAACTCAGTAGGTTAAAACAACAAGTATTTATTAGTCTTTCAGATCTTCAACCAGGAAGTTCTCCAGCTCTCTGCTGGGATTATTCATGTGTCTCTAGCTAGCTGTGGTTTGACAGGTGACCTTGCTAATCTTGCCTAAGCTTTTGCACATGTCTGGTTGTCAGCCAGTCTGGCATTTGAGGTACCATATCTGGGACTACTGGGATAACTTGGTTCTGCTTCACATGTATCATCTTCCAGTTATCTGGCTAAGGTGTGTTCTTATGATGAAGGGAGAAGCATAGAACAAGAGAGCAAAAGTGTTCAATCCTTTGTGAGGCTGACATTTGCAAGTAGAACAATATCACTTCCATTGTATTCTGTTGGACAAAGCAAGGCAATGACCAGCCCACATTTCAGAGATAGAAAAATAGAAACTACCTCCTCATTAGAAGAAGAGCAAAGTCCTACTGTAAGGATATGGTTTCAGGAAAGGATGAAATAGTTGGCCCAGTTCTGTGGTTAATCTACCATGGATAGTGAACTCCACTTTTGCAAAAAAAAAAAAAAAAAAAAAAACAAGTTCCAACGGAAAGATAGATAACTGCATAGAATTTTAAGGAGCTCACATTTATAACTTAAAGCAGTTGCACCTGAACAACATGACTCCCTTTTCAAGTAATATTTCCACACAAGAATAGTTCTGAATTATTAGGACTCCAAAATTCACCTCTAAACAATGCCTATGTTGGCCTTTTCTAAATACTATTAACTACCTTAAAACATCAGTCTATATATTAATTGGAAAATAATGTTAATCACTTCAAAATTGTATACCTTGTTCAAAAGAATGAAAACAAGTGACCATTAGATATTTACCCAATCTCCTTTAGGTTGGCAGACCAAGTCAGTCCCCTTTGCTGAGATCACTAATATATCTCAAGTCTCATCTCTCCCATTCCTACATATACTCTGTGTTCTATGACCTGATTTATCATAGCTTAATGTAATTTATCTGATCCTTAGCATCTGATATGTCCCTCTGCTTGATATTCTTTTCCTCTTTTCACATCTTGTTAATTTTGCATTCAATGTTGTAAATTCACTTCTAGGATTCCTGCTTCTCTTATGCCTCTCAAGTGAAGGTGACATCTCTCTTGTTTGTGTGGGCACTGTACTTAAAACACCACTATTTATAGGATAATAATACAGTGCTATATGTATGTCTGCTTAAATGCATGCATCCTTCATATACTGTGACTAAAGCAGCAGAAACAATGGCAATATCTTTATCATTTATCTTCCCAATTATTCCCAGCACTGGGCACAATAAAAAGTAGGTGACTAATACCTGTTACATTTAGTTGTTTAACTTAACTACTCTCCTTCCTTTGACACATGAGAAAAATAAACAAATTTATAAATCATTTATCCAAATTCACACAATTGGGGAAAGTAGGAATTATAATTAAATAAAGGCCTTTTTGACCCCAGATGTTATATTCTTTAACATGTAACTGTGTGAATCTCACGTGGAAGACTTTCAATAAGTAATTGGCATGTTTAGGTGGATCTCTCAGGAAATCACTGCACTAAAAGCATCAGTAATGCTGTTCCTTCTAATTACTGTTATTCAATCCTCTTCACTTTTAAGAATTATATTTATTCTGTTGATTTATAGCCTTCTAGGTTTTTAGTAGCTCCAAAATCACTGCAGCTGGTGACTGCAGCCATGAAATTAAACGATGCTGGCTCCTTGGAAGAAAAGCTATCACCGACCTAGGTAGCATATTAAAAAGCAGAGACATTACTTTGCCAAAAAAAGTCTGCCTAATCAAAGCTATGGTTTTTCCAGTAGTCATGTATGGATGTGAAAGTTGGACTATAAAGAAAGTTGAGCACTCAAGAATTGATGCTTAACTGTGGTGTTGGAGAAGACTCTTGAGAGTCCCTTGGACTGCAAGGAGATCAAACCAGTCAATCCTAAAGGAAATCAGTCCTGAATATTCATTGAAAGGACTGATGCTGAAGCTGAAACTCCAATACTTTGGCCAGCTGATTGATGTGAAAAACTGACTCATTGGAAAAGACCCTGATACTGGGGAAGATTGAAGGCAGGAGGAGAAAGAGACGACAGAGGATGAGATGGTGGGATGGCATCACCAACTGGATGGATATGAGTTTCAGTAAGCTCTGGGAGTTGGTAATGGACAGGGAAGCCTGGCGTGCTGCAGTCCATGGGGTCGCAAAGAGTCAGACATGACTGAGTGACTGAACTGAACTGAGGTTTTTAGTGTGGGGGAATTGCTTTTGTATTTTAACTTAATGGCATTTAAAAAGTGATTTTCCATGTACCTTTGAGTGAATTCTGCATATTAAAAATTTGTTTTCATCTCTAGAACAATATTTGCTGGATTTATCAAGGCATCCCCGCTAAGAGAGTGATATAACAATAGAAATGTAAGACATTGCAGAATTTTTCCAGTGTACATATGTAGAATTATCATTGTTATTACCTTTCAATGACTAATTCAACCTAGAATTAGAAGCATTTTTTTTTCTTATAGGTCCTATACCTATATCTGATGTTCAGAAACCTAGGGGGAAAGAAAAAGAAAAAATTAGTTAAATTATCCTTATGTTATTGAAAAACATCATGAAAATATACAAGTAAAACTTATATAACACTGACCCTGAATGACATTATGGTCAAAAAATGGTTAATAAATCTGAAAATATACAACCTGATTTGGGTTTGGATTCATATCTACCACTTATTCACTGTTACTTTGTTCTCTGTCTCAGTTTTGTCATCTGTAAAATAGGGATACTTTTAACTGATTGTTAAAATAATTAGTTAAAATAATCCATGTACAGGGCAGACAATTGTGGCTGACATAAACTAAGCACTGAATGTTTACTACATATGTCAATACAAAATATATGAGATTGAATCATATGAAATTGCCAAATTTTGACCCTATTTGAGTACATAATTTAAAGTTTCATATGATTCAACCTGTCAGAAGGAAATAGAGGTATAATAAGTATGGAAGCTCTTATTCAAATATTCCATCCTATGTGACATTTTTCCATTCTGTCTGTTTCCTGTTCCCTTGATTTGATACTGGTTATTGGCAGACTCACTTTATAAGCATAGAAGAGAGAATAAATAGTCTAAGGCTGATTTTCTAGTAGGTAGGGGCAGGAAATGATTAGGAAGAGGCTGTGTCTTGTCACATAAAATTGTCCACACACAGTTGCACTGCAGTGTATTTTAGAAATTATAAGAATATTAATTTCATAAATAAAATTTACATTTATTTATTAAAGGCATCTTCAGATGTCCTTTGACCATAAAGTCTCATTCTACTGGATCTAAACAAGTTCGAATAGTTCTTTCTCCCTCTGTCTTTTGCCTGAAGCTAAGAGCCAGTAGTTCACATTTCTCTAGTGAGTGTACCCACTGTGTCAGAGTACTTTTTTTCCTTTTTGAAGAATCAGAGTATTAATTAGATGCTTTGAAATGAAGGGCTTCATCTTGCAAACTTTATACTGTACTTTTTTTTTTCTACAAAAGCCTATGCTGGCATAGAATAGAACCAATCTCCATTTCCCTCACTGGCTATCTCAAGCTTACATCTTATACCTTTGCAATTCAATAGAAAAACTGAATTTCACTTTCAGAATTCTAAATTTATAGGTGATATTTAAAGATGATATAACATAATTAACTACAATCAGTTTATAAGGTTTCTACTTCAACTATTTGTGAATTATATTAATATTATATCTACAAATAAAGATTACCTATAATTTTACTAGTTTTTGTTCCAGCGAAGCTGGTGCTTTAGTTAGTACTGATCTATCTCATTTACAGATGAGAAAACACAGGCCTAGGTTAAGGATTCAATTTTATTACAAAACATATTAAGGATAGACCTGATCAGACAACAAACCATTGCTGACTCTTGGTTAAGGACACTTTATTTTTATAATAGACCATTTACAGATAATGACTTGATTTCCATTAACTATTGTTGTGGCTGCTATTTAAAGTTCTAATGTGCAATCTGGTTGAATCTCTTCTTGTGTACTTGATAGTATAACATACACATTGGGTCCTAGTGATTATGTTTTATAACGAGTTACTGCCGAATAACATTTTATAACTGGAGAGAGTGTAAAACTATTATCTAACTTAGCTCTTGAGCACTTGTATAACTCCAAGGAATAACTTAATTTTTTAAAACATTATCTTTGTAGCTCGGATTTTAGTGCTATTTCTGGTACATAGAAGTTTAAAAGGATCTGATGCTGAGGAATAATGAATAATATATGTTAAGTTTCATCCATTAAAGCCCACTAAACATTCCAGTACTTTGAGACCCCTATTAGAGGAGAGAGAGTGCTCCAGTGATACATTTGAGTCTTTAAAACAACATTACCAGAAGGAGAAATAATATAGACAATTTGAGGAGGACCACTGGGGCCTTCACTTATTTTCTGACATGGGTATCCGTGACAGTGATCCTATGGATCAAAAGAATCTTTTCCTCCTGTCTGGGGAATGTTGAATGTGTCTTTGGTTTATACTTCTGGGTTCACTCTCTGCCTTTTTCTTCCTTGGGTGGGGGGTGATTTCTGTGGATGATATCAGCAGACTTCCTTGTCCTCTGGCTTCCAGTTGGATTGAGCTCTTGGGAGCATTTATAGGAGATCAGAGGAAGGGAGGAAAGAAATATCAGGGCTTTTATTTATCACAGGATAGCTGCATTCATCACCCAAATATCAGAACTCATGTCAGATGACCCTCTCACTACTCTCTCGTTCAGGAGCCAGTAACCAGTCTCTTTCTCTTCATTCCTTTGTGTCTAGGAGTGATAATTACACTTCTTTATTACCTGTTTTGGTGATTTCTTTCTACCCTGCCCTCATGTTTGTAAACTGTCCCTTATTAATTCTCTTCAAGTTATCAAAGTCATGCTAGGATCCATGCACCCTCAAAGGAGAGTCCTATTTTATTTCCAGGTGATTTCATTCAACAAAAGAGTGGAAATATGAAATGTGATTAGGTTTTATGGAGCATTTCCTATGCCAGAAAATGTGTCAGATACCTTATATTTGTTCAGTCGCATCCAACTCTTTGCAACCACAGGGACTGCAGCACACCAGGCCTCCCTGTCCACCACCAACTCCCAGAGCTTGCTCAAACTCATGTCCACTGAGTCGGTGATGCCATCCAACCATCTCATCCTCTGTCGTCCCCTTCTCCTCCTATCTTCAGTCTTTGCAAGCATCAGGGTCTTTTCCAATGAGTTATCTCTTTGTATAAAGTGGCCAAAGTATTGAAGCTTTAGCTTCAGTATCAGTCTTTCCAGTGAATATTCAGGGTTGATTTCCTTTAGGATTGACTGGTTTGATCTCCTTGCAGTCCAAGGGACTCTTCAGAGTCTTCTCCAGCACCACAGTTATACTTATTAATTCATTTAATCCCCACAGTAATACTTTGAAGTTCACTACTTCTGTTACTTAAAGTTCCAAGGAGAATTTAGGAAATATGGATTATTAGGGTTAAACAATTTGCATGAAGTCATGATGCTATCCATTCATGAAGCTATCTAAGTACATCTTGGAACAAAACTCTACCCCCAATGCATTTAAATCTTTACAGGATCATCACAAATTAGGTAGTAGTATATCCTTGTTTTACAGATGATAAAACATAAGACACAAAGCGATTGTTACATGTTCATATCACACACATGAAATATGATACAGCTGGGATTTGAACCATGGCATTCTGGATGTGAATATTCTTGTTGCATTACAGCACTATGCTTTGTAAAACATACTTCATCATTACAACTTCTTTCTTTCCAAATTCTGTCTGCTGAAAGCTTATGTCTTTCAATTATTGGTTTTCTAAAATGAGACGACTAAACCAGCATTATTCTTCTGTTTATAGGAGACTCCTTTCAAGGCTAAACTAATCTGTAGTATTAAAAGTTAGTACAGCTCTCATCCTTGGAAGGGCTAGTAATACAGAAGTGGGTATGAGAAAGCTCTGAGGGTGCTGGTCATATTCTTTTTCTCCATGGAGGTTCTGATAATATGAATGTGTTCAGTTTGTATAGATTCACTGAGCTAACACTTAAGATATGTGTACTTTCCTGTGTTTATATTGTGATCAGTCAGTCATGTCCGAGTTCTTCCGACCCCATAGACTGTAGCCTGCCAGACTCCTCTGTCCGTGGTATTTCCCAGGCAAGGTACTAGAGTGGGTTCCCATTTCCTACTCCAGGGGATCTTCCCCACCCAGGGATTGAATCCGTGTCTCTTGCTTGGCAGGCGGATTCTTTACCACTGTGCCACCTGGGAAGCCTCTATGTATATAATACCTCAATAAAATTATCTTATAAAATACTCTTGACAACTTATGCTTACAATGGATTGCATTATTTTTTATCAAGAACTGGTCAACAGGTTTTACCAATAAGTTTGGAATCAGTTTTGCCCTCTTTTTTGGTGTTCTCTTGCTCTTTATGTTTCTAATAGCTAAAGATTTAGAATCACAGACAAGTATCTTGATTTTCTCAGCAACAGAGATGCCCAGAGGCTGACTTTTATGTAACCAGAAGGCTATGTTAAATTATTCCTTGCCTCTTTACCTTTTATTGGAACATGCTGTTGAATTATCTGTATTTACTGGTTAAAAGACTGACACAGCTCTGAAGAGTCAGAAGCTATTGAAATCATTTTTAATTCATTTCTATCCCTTTATCACTTTTTTTACTTTGATTTTTTTTTGCTGTGTTTATGCCACTTACCAATAAACCTGAGTTTTTTTTTTTAATATTGTCTGTACATTGTTTATGTATAAATATATAAAAAATTATATAAATACAGCAGTTCTGTCATCCTGACCATGATCTGGAAGGACTGCTATCTCATTTTATGGTCCTTTCATCTTGATATTTGGGTTAGCAAGGAAGACAAAAATGAGTGAAGATAGGAAATTTCTAAGTAATACTAAAATTTACTTTTTAAAGAAAATATTAGTCATGAAAGCAATTGAAGATAGAGAGCCACAGGGTCATATGGCCCAAGGCACTTAATGTTTTGTGTTTTATAGGATTATTTTCAGACACTTGAAAAGAAAGCCATTAAACACAGGGGTTTTAAAGAAAACTACTGTTTGGATGATGTGTCACTTGCAACAAAAAGACATGGCAGATGTCTCTCATAGAAGATGAAAAGGGAAGAAAACAAAAGACTTAATTAAAAGTGACTAAAGGGAAAAAAACAGTAAAGTAAGATAAAGAATTTGAAGGCTCTGAGTATTACCCCCATCCATCCACATTTACTAGTATTAGTAATTGAATATGGAGGGGCATCTAAGAGAAAATATAACATATTGTGTGTGAGCTCTGTATTTTCTGGTGGATTCAATAGTTAACCATAATTGAATTAATTTCTTCTATTTGGCCAAAGAAGGAGAGACCAAGGAATAATAGACTAAAACAAAACAAAACAAAACAAAAACATCATCCTATCTTTCCTGTGTGCCTAATATTTGCCAAATCTGTATAGCACACCTACTATTTCACTTAAGCCTCAGAAGCTTAAGACTCTGATGTGGTATTATTTCAATCCCCATTTTACTATTGAATAGATTGTCTCTCAGAAAGACTAAGTCACTTGCCTCAGACAGTGAAGCTGGTAAGACTTGGGTCCAAAAAAATTAGCTATTTCTGTCTTAGAAATGTGTGTAAGTTTTGCTACATCATACCTGTAATGCTATGGAATGAGGCATTGGATCTAGGAAAGAAGAGAAAACCATTCAAGAGAAAAGACATGTTTTGGTTTCCTCAGGGCAGGCATGGTCCAGGGGGAATAAGACTGAGCACCTGAACATCCACGCAGTTACAGGCTAAATATTGTACATTTCTTTGAGCATCACTTTAATTAGACCATAGGAGGGGAAATTTCAATCAAAGTGCTTGGAATTACTTTTAAGTTCAACATGCATTAAGTGAGGAAGATGAAATCTCCACGAATCCTTAACGTAAAACATATGCTTTCATAAGAAATTTTGAACCTGCAGTCACTATATACTTTTCACTGCTGGGCTCTGAGATAAATACATTCAGTCTTATCTGCTGGAAGGATGCTTTAGTGGAACATTCTGAGAAGCACTCTATTAGAGATCATGGTGGCTATAACAAATATAAATTGGCTTTCTATTGTCATACTTTAATATATCACTGATTGCATGAGTTTGAATATTATATATATCAGGAACTATCTTTTTCTCTATCACCTCACTGCTTTCTAGGTGCCCCAATGAGATGTGCCTGGAGGCCTCTGATTAGTCCTTGCCTCCCTTTCTGTTTTGTTTGATTCCAGTTTAAAAGGGAAAATTATAAAATACCTGGTCCTTGTGTATAAGCTTGTATCAAAGCAAGATGCTGTTTGCCTTGCTGATCTTCGTCTCGGCTCCTTGTCCAAAAGCATAATCTTTCTGCTCCTTGTATCTTGGATGCTAGGTGATTCTTACAACTTTGAGGTTCATGTTGTATTCTTTGCCTCAAGACTTAGACCTTTCCAAGTCCCTGCCATTCTTCTTGAATGGACATTTTGCAACCTGCATCCTTCCTGGTTTGACATACTTTATTATCTATCAGTCTATCTGTCTATCTAGATACATACATTTTATTAAGAATAAGTATTTCTGTCAACTAACTATATTTAATTTACTTCAAAACCTCACACATTTCACTGTGCAATTTTGTTTTTGTCAATAAGTTTAAAAGTCACACACTTCTCCTAGAAAAAAAAAGAGCATTTTCAAGGCATTGTAGACCTTTAACCAATATGAAAATAAAATCTTAATATTCCTCACCACCACTGCCAAGTTACTCTGGATTATATATGAGATTCTTGACAGGTTCATTTTCTTTGCTTGTTAGTAGAAGGCTTCCTTTAATATTTCATGAAAATGGCATTATTATTTCAATATTTACCTGTACATTATGTTTAGTAAAAGTACTTTTTAAATGTTCTAGTAGCATAGTGCTTTGTGGTCTCTTTTGCGCTGGAATTTTATTTATATGTAAATATTTATTTGTATATACATTTTGGTTGTGTCGGGTCTGAGTTCCAGCACATAGGATCTCCGCTGAAACATCCGGGCTGTGTTGCTGCGGCTTGTGGGCTTAGCATTTGGTTCACATGGGCTTAGTTGCCCCATGGCATGAGATCTTAGTTCCCCAACCAAGACTGAACCCACGTCCCCTGCATTGGAAGGCAGATTCTTGACCACTGGACCATCAGGGAAGTCCCTGCCCTGGAATTTTAAATCAGAACTATTTGAGCAGAATTTCAAAAGAATGACTTGTGGTTATCTTTGTCAAAGCACATATGTGGCTCGATTCCCAAAGCTGAGTACGGAGGGACTGGTCGACTTTTTGCAGTGGTCAGTGGTCAATCTCATTAAGTGACAAACCTGGACACTGAGAGGACTTGTCTTGGACATGGCTACCTGGCTGTAGGGAGATCCTGAACCCTCTGTCTTCAATCTTAGAAGCTTCAGAGATGTCTTTTGACTGGAAACCAGGGTTCTTCTTGAGCTGTGTGAAATCTGAAGTTTGTGTGTGATTGAAGGAGTGGATAAGGAAAGGCCAATCACCCAAAGGCTGATGTTAGACCCATCATGTGACATTGTGAGGAAAGTATTCCCTGATCCTCAGACTATGGGAATTCCCAAGGTTATGTGCTCCTGAGTTTCTTTTACTGCTCTCCCATAGCAATACCTTTTTTTTTTTTTTTAATATTATTTTATTAGTTGGAGGCCAATCACTTCACAACATTTCAGTGGGTTTTGTCATACATTGACATGAATCAGCCATATAGTTACACGTATTCCCCATCCCAGTCCCCCATCCCACCTCCCTCTCCACCCGACTCCTCAGGGTCCTCCCAGTGCACCAGGCCCGAGCACTTGACTCATGCATCCCACCTGGGCTGGTGGTCTGTTTCACCATAGATAATATACATGCTGTTCTTTCAAAACATCCCACCCTCATGTTCTCCCCCAGCACTGTTTATAATAGCCAGGACATGGAAGCAACCTAGACGCCCATCAGCAGATGAATGGATAAGGAAGCTATGGTACATATACACCATGGAATATTACTCAGCCGTTAAAAAGAATTCATTTGAATCAGTTCTAATGAGATGGATGAAACTGGAGCCCATTATACAGAGTGAAGTAAGCCAGAAAGATAAAGAACATTACAGTATGCTAAAGCATATATACGGAATTTAGATAGATGGTAGCGATAACCCTATATGCAAAACAGAAAAAGAGACACAGAAGTACAGAGCAATACCTTTTAGAAATATTTGTTTTCCCTGCTCAACTCAAAATTCCATGAAGATGGGAGTCATATCCAACTGATTTACTAGTGTATGCTCTAGCACCTAGTCCAGGTTTATTGGTGCTCAATAAACATCTGTCATTGATAAACTAGGGCTTTCTTGATATCTTGGGTTGTGAATGATTTCACATGAAGGGATTGGAGGCTTAAAACCAGAAAAAAATATCTGGGGGCATGACAGAAGAAATAAAATATTTGAAAGATAATCAGATGGAAGGAGGAAGAGGCCAAGTAAGCAGCCAAATAAAATAGAATGAACAAGAGCCCCAGGAATTAGACAGATCTGGGCCAAAAACTTGGTTTTATCATCTTCTTGTTTTGTCACAAAGGGCCATATGTTCAACCTCTGTGTCATCAATAGAATGAGTATACCAATGCTAACCTCGCAGAAATGTTACACAAATTATAAATTTAGTGGGATGTTTGTTATGAATAGTTAGTTCTTATGAATAATTATTCCAAAAATGTTAGATGTTATTAGTGGCTATTTTTTTTTCTGCAATATAATTCCCAAGTATAGAAGTGAGAAAAATAGATGAAAAGCTTTCACTGACTTATCTCACTTAATTTAAATCATATTGTTTTAAAATTTGAGCCATCCAATATGTGACTAGATCATTCTGAGGCAGCATGCAAAATGTATATGCAGAGAATTATGGGTGGAGGATGGTGAACCCTCAGTGATTACATATTATATTTCCAAGCATGCTAAATGGTTAAATTTTATGTACCCACCCAAGGCAAATTATTTGTAGTCTTTCTTGGTGTATTTACTTCTCCCCAAACAGTGCCCAGTTCAGTTCAGTTCAGTTCAGTCGCTCAGTCATGTTCGACTCTTTGCGACCCCATGATTCGCAGCACGCCAGGCCTCCCTGTCCATCACCAACTCCCAGAATTTACTCAGACTCATGCCCATCGAGTCGGTGATGCCATCCAGCCATCCAACCATCTCACCCTCTGTTGTCCCCTTCTCCTCCTGCCCCCAATCCCTCCCAGCATCAGGGTCTTTTCCAATGAGTCAACTCTTCGCATGAGGTGGCCAAAGTATTGGAGTTTCAGCTTCAGCATCAGTCCTTCCAATGAATACCCAGGACTGATCTCCTTTAGGATGGACTGGTTGGATCTCCTTGCAGTCCAAGGGACTCTCAAGAGTCAAACAGTGTCCAACTGCCTGATAATTTAAACATTTTTTTCTTTCCTTTGTAGAATCAGCATTCGAAAAGATGGGTTAATTAGATCCATTAGACTATAAATCTCCAACTCTTGTTATTGAGAAAAATATTTAATAGGTTTGGCTGAATAATGATTTATTGTTTTTTGTTTTTTACTAGGAAGTTCTCTTTTCATCCATCACCATTGGCAGATTAATCATTAGACTCATTAAATATTCTTCAACATAGTTTAAAATTTTAAAAGGCATAATTGTAGAAATGGATACCTGGAAGCATGCTTTATTTAATTGGGTATGTTTCTTATTTCAGTTCGGGAAGCAGCACATAGAAAACCTCTTCAGTGACCTACAGGATGGGAGACGCCTCCTAGACCTTCTTGAAGGCCTGACAGGGCAAAAACTGGTATGTGACTTAAAATATTTATAAGAGCTTCACATTAACCTCAGAAGAATTTCAGACCAGAAACAAACTCATCATAATTTTATGAGATCTAGTAAACTTCATTAATTTACTAATTACTGATTTAGGTAGCAATATAGGACCTATTTCTGAATAAAACAACCTTGCAATATTATTTTTACTTTGACATGTTCTATCATATGCAGAACAAGAAGGTGAAATTTACAGTAATAGATATTATTCTCTACTATTATTTGGTATCTTTGTTACTGAATGTATTTTAATAAGGCTTCTATACCTTTTAGGTTTAACTGTTTTTAGTCTTTTTTCTTTTCATCTTCCAGTTTTATTAAAATATAATTGACATATAGCACTGTACATATTTAAAGTATACAGCATAATAATTTGACTTACATACTTACATCATGAAATGATTATCACGAGTTTAATGATTGTCCATCATATCATATAGACGAACTTAAAGAAGTAGGAAAATTCTATTTTTCCTTTTCCTTGTGACAAGAACTCTTAGGCTATAAGAACACGTAACATGAAATATGGAAAATGGGGAGTTGCTGTTCAACAGATGTAGAGTTTCAATCATGCAAGATGAATCAATTCCAGAGATTCACTGTACAATATTATACCTATGTTACTGCTATTGTATTGTGCAGTTAAAATTGTTTTAGGATGGTAGATCTCATTTTAGGAGTAAATACTGCAGGCATCACAATGGCAGACTTTCTAAACCTCCACAACTGAATGAGTTAGTTCATATATGGTAATACAATATATTACACATATATTATATATATTGCATATTACATAATTGTAATACACTATACAAATGTTAGTTTAAAAATTATAGGGCAAGGTAAGACTTTGGGGATTGAGGGTAAGGTTTAAAGAACTGAAGATGATTGAGGTTTTGAGCTTCAGTGACTAAGAAAATTAAGGTAGTATTGACAGAAATAGTTTCTTTTAAGCCCATTTGGCATTATAGAATTTTGCTAGACTCAAATCTCTTTTAAACTTTCCTAAAAATTGTGGGAATTAACTCATTTATATTCCTAGCAAATGTCTGTATTTATGCTGATGTTTCTCATGGTGGTCATTCAACTGGACTGTAGAATGAAGGAGAGATTACCAAAATTGCTTTTGCAACAGAAAAAAAAATGTTATCAGTTTTCTTGAGGAGTGGTTGATTCATGCTAAGAAACTCCTATGACAAGGGCAATTAACCCAAAGCACTTAAATTCATTATATTAATGCCCCACAGCCTGTGATCATTTAAACGATTCCAACTGAAAAGTGAAATGTAGAAACTGTTTCATTTCTGGTAGATTGTCCTTCTCTCCTCCTAGGCAGTCAACATATTTTCATTTTGTTTTCAGCCAAAAGAAAAAGGATCCACAAGAGTTCATGCCCTGAATAATGTCAACAAGGCACTGCAGGTCTTGCAGAAAAATAATGTAAGTGGAGCCCTGGACAGAGTCTGAATACCATGAGACAGCATGCTTAATGTCTGAGTGACGGCTTTGGTCCCAAATACAGAGAAAGCATTTTGGGTTCTCTTGAAATTCAAAGCAGTTAATAAGAGCACGTGTTCAAGTTCACGTGCATCTGCTTGTGACTGATGTGATACAGGAAGTAAGTGCATGCAGCCATAGGGGGCAGGGAAGGTTATGAACCACACATGTTTGGCCACTTTGTCTTGTGCTTAGATTTTACATGATGAGGTTATACTTGGTGGACAGATAAAGTCCTGTGGTAAACTTATCTCCTTACAGCAGTGTTTCTGTGCAGCAAATGGCTTTTACTCAGCAATTCTTATTTTTTATAAATAAAGTGTATTCACACATGATGATGATGAAGTTTGTTTGAATTAAGCCAGTGTTTCTTCGATGGCGCATCCAAGTATGAAAGTTACACAGAAAAAATCAGCATTTCACCTTGTCATAAGAGTTGCAAATTTGTTTTCTATTCCTGTATCTGATTTGATTTAACTAGGAGAAAATAGATGTGTGGTATTAGAAAAAGTCAACAATCATATCTAAACAAGTATGTAGATGAAAGGACTCCTTGTCTCCTCAGAATGACTTTGAGATTCCTCTCCCTCTCATGACATTGGAGGCAGCCCTCCTTTCTTATTAAATTTCCACAATCTTTCTAATTGACCAATATATTTACCAGGCATTTTTGGTAGCTTCCTAATTACATTATGTCTCTCTTTCAAGGATAAATCCAAATAATTGATCGCATACTCTTAAAATAACCATACTGAAAGATTAGCAATGTATACTCCCCCAAACATTGCTTAGCTCATTTGGCAGGGAGAGGATGTCTCTCTGGAAATGGAAGTGAAGGTGGTGTAGCTACTGGTCCATTTTTATGAAAGGTTATTTTAACCTATAAAAGTTATTTTATAGAAACACTGTATACTTTTTATTATTTTCCTGCAATGATTAACTATTTTCAAATTTTCTTCAGGAAAATAAGATAGTCTGTGGAATGTTTTCCTTTGTATGACTCCTACTGTTGTTGAGTTGCTAAGTCATGTCCAACTCTTTTGCAACCCCACGGACTGTAGCCCATCAGGCTCCTCTGTCCATGGGATTTCCCAGGCAAGAATGCTGGAGTGGATTCCTTCATTTCCTTCTCCAGGGGATCTTCCCCACCCAGGGATGGAACCTGTGTTCCCTGCATTGGTAGGCAGATTCTTCACCATCTGAGCCATAGTTGATTTCCAATGTTGTGTTAAATTTAGTTGTATAGCAGTATGATTCAGTTATATATATATATATTTTTTTCCATATTCTTATCCATTTTGATTTATCACAGGATATTGAATATAATTCCCTGTGCTATTCCATCAGGTGGGATCTTGTTATTTATCCGTTCTGTCTACAATAGTTTGCCTCTGCTAATCTCAATTCCCAATCCTTCCCTCCCCCACCCCTCCTCCTTCTGGCAACCACAAGTCTGCTCTCTATGTCTGTGAGTCTGTTCAGTTCATAGATATGTTCACAAGTCATATTTTAGATTCCACATGTAAATGATATCCTATGGCATTTGTCTTTCTTTTTCTGACTTTGCTTAGTATGATAAACTCTAGGTCCACCCATGTTGCTGCACATGGCATCATTTCATCCTATAGAACATTTTGAAAGATCATTATCATTTAAAGCAAGAAAATGTTATTGGGAACTTGAAGAAAATATCTTTTTTAAGTATCGATTCTTTGTATTCTATTACAAAGTGTGAAACCTGTTTATTACCATATGTAAAATAGATGACCAGTGCAAGTTTGATGCATGAAGCAGGGCACTCAAAGCTGGTTCAGTTCAGTTCAGTTCAGTTGCTCAGTTGTTTCCGACTCTTTGTGACCCCATGGACTGTAGCACACCAGGCCTCCTTGTCCATCGCCGACTCCCGGAGTTTACACAAACTCATATCCATTGAGTCGGTGATGCCATCCAACCATCTCAACCTCTGTTGTCCCCTTCTCCTCCTGCCCCCAATACTTCCCAGCATCAGGGTCTTTTCAAATGAGTCAGTTCTTCTCATCAAATGGCCAAAGTATTGGAATTTCAGCTTTAGCATCAATCGTTCCAATGAGTATTCAGGGCCGATTTCCTTTGGGATGGACTGGTTGGATCTCCTTGCAGTCCAAGGGACTCTCAAGAGTCTTCTCCAACCCCACAGTTCCAAAGCATCAATTCTTGGATGCTCATCTTTCTTTATAGTCCAACTCTCACATCCATTCATGACTACTGGAAAAGCCATAGCTTTACTAGATGGACCTTTGTTGGCAAAGTAATGTCTCTACTTTTGAATACGCTGTCTAGTTTGGTCATAACTTTTCTTCCAAGGAACAGGCATCTTTCAATTTCATGGCTGCAGTCACCATCTGCAGTGATCCTGGACCCCAAAGAAATAAAGTCTGTCACTATTTCCACTGTTTCCCCATCTATTTCCCATGAAGTGATGGGACCAGATACCATGATCTTAGTTTTCTGAATGTTGAGTTTTCAGCCAACTTTTTCACTCTCCTCTTTCATTTTCACCAAGAGGCTCTTTAGTTCTTCGCTTTCTACCATAAGGATGGTGTCATCTGCATATCTCTGAGGACAACCCAGAAGGATGGGGTGGGGAGGGAGGTGGGAGAGGGGTTCAGTATGGTGGGACACAAGTACGCCCATGACTGGTTCATATCGATACATGGCAAAAACTACCATAATATTGTAAAATAATTAGCCTCCAATTAAAATAAATAAATTCATTTAAAAAAAAGCAAGGAAAACAGAAAATTCAAAGAATTATTAGATTTAATCTAGCTGAAGAAATTGATCTCTTCCTAGTAAAAGAATGTCACATTAAAACATAAGCTGTTGAATCTCCTCTAAAGTAGTGGATTAATGTAGCCATAGATTTTTTTTTAATAAGAGTTTTGTTTTTCACATACTGATTATATATTGTAAATCTGTTGGGGTTCTATATATATTATAATTATTAAGTTCACAATTTTCAATATAGGACCAGAAGAAATTCTAGCAATAAAATAGAAAAACAATAAAATAAAATCTCTGTGACTTTGAGAATAACCAACTATTTATTAGGTGTGAAGCCCAAGGTATGATTCAAAAACAGAAAAAAAAGTTAACTTGAACTTCATCAAAAGTATGAGTTGTTCTTATATATGGATATAAGTCCTTTGCATTAAAATTCTAACTCACTCTATGTTTTGATAAAGAACAGTCCTTTAATATAGTTCATTTTTATAAATTTGCACTTTATAATTGTATGTTCTATTTATGAAATATTTCCCTACCAAAAGACATGATGGTATTACCTTTTGTTGTTATCCATATGAGCTTTATTTTACCATCTGGATTTGGATCTATATTTCACCTGGAAATCATTGTGTATGGTAAGGGGAATGGGTTAAAATTCAGGTTATTTTTTTTTTCCACTTAGAATCTAAATGACAATATCATTCGTTAAAAAGAATGTTGCTTGCCTATTGTTCTCCAGTACCAAGTATATAAAATTTTTTTCAATACATACGTGATTTCACTTCTGGGCTTAAAATCACTTCCACTTAAAATCACTTTCATTTCTGGGATTAAAATCACTTCCATAGACAAATAGAAGTCTATTTGTCTATGCATCATGAATACCATGCCATGTGCAATATTGTAGTTTTTTAAAATTATTCTTTAACAGATTTATTGAAATATAATTTACAAAAATTATATAGATTTAAGTTGTACATCTTGATTATTTTTAGGACCTTACTTAATCCTGCTGCCTCCAATATCTATTAAGGCATAGTTGACAAATAAAATTTTCTTGTATTTAAGGTATACAAAGTGAAAATTATTGGATCTTGAGTTTATAGAATTCTTTATTAAAGTATATAATGAATTATATAGATAGGTAATAATAATCTCAGTCACTCAGTCATGCCCAATTATTTGCAACCCCGTGAACTGTAGCCTACTAGACTTCACTGCCCATTGATTTTCCAGGTGAGAATACTGGAGTGGGTTGCCATTTCTTACCCCAGGAATTCTTCAGTTTTATGATGCACCTTGTTATCTGGCGAACTGAATTTTACCACTTTTTTTCTTGTTCAGTATTTTCTTAGCTATATTGTCCCTTCGTATTTCTGGGTTCATTTTACAATCATCTTTTTTAATTTCCGCAGGAACTTTCTTTTGAATACGATCAATACTGAGTTACATCTAGATCAGCTTGGAAAGGATTGACACCTTTACATTGCTGAGTATATTAGATATACCTATGATTCTTTAAATTTTAGAGAATGAGAAACAAATCCAATGGGAAAAAATGGGCAACAAACTTGAACAGGAACTTCACAAAAGGGGATGTTCAGAAATTCAAAAATAATATGAAAGTTTTTTAACCTCAGGAGTAATTGTGGAAATTAAAATTTCAATGAGATATTGATACAAACTCACAAAAATGGTTGAAATTAGACTCATAATTCTGAGTGTATATGAGGGTTTGGAATAAATTAAACTCTCACAACTAACTGGTAAAAATGTAATTCAGACAGCCATTGAAAATAGTTTGGCATTATATACTAAATGGAATGAAAATGTGCAATTCTTATGACACAACATTTAATTCCTTAGCATATGACAGGGCTACATGTCTATCTTTGCCAAAAAATTTTTATACATATAATATTTTTATATATAAAAAGTGTTCATAACAGCTTCATTTGTAATAGCCAAAATCAGAATGAAAATGAACAAATGATAGTGACACACAGTGGTGGAATTTCATTGCTAAGCTGCATTCGACTCTTGTGACCCCATGGACTATAGCCCACCATGCTCCCCTGTTCATGGGATTTCCCAGGCAAAAATGCTGGAATGGATTGCCATTTCCTTCTTCAGGTGATCTTCTCAACCCAGGGATTGAATCCTAGTCTCCTGCATTGCAGGTGGTCTCCTGATTTGGCAGGCAGATACTTTACCACTATGCTATCTGGGAAGCCAGACACATAGTATGCAAGACAGGTCAATTTTCTGAAAGTGATTTGAGCAAAATAAGTGAGACACAAAATATACCTGTAATATACTGCAATTTGTTTTAAATGTAAAAAATGGGCAGAATGTTTCACAAGTTTAAAAGTCAAAAGAGTGCTTAGATTTTAGAATGCAGGGTGGAATCATCAGAAGTGTTGAAGATATCCCATATTTTGACCAGGTGGTTATTAAACAGTTGAATTTGCTTTGAGAAAATTAATCAAGGTATACACTTAAGTATATTTTATGTATGTAGGCCATCCATTTTTTTAAGTGTAAAAAGAGGAATGGAGGAAAGGAAAGTAAAGATCTTGCAACCTCCCAAAGCCTAAATTATGGCCATATTTATCAATCTGATCATATATCCTGTATCTTATCATGAAATTGTTTAATAAAATGTGATAAGTGAGTATACAAAATTAGAATATGATTAATGCAATATATAGATCTTTTCTCAGAAGCCTATATTTCTTACTGAAAACAGAAAATTTTGAAATAAATGATTTTAAAAAAATAGAAAATCTTGAGAAAATTCCAATGTTTTAACAGGGGAAGACCCCCAAATGAGGATTAAGTTGGACAAGGAGTCCTTCAAAAGCGAATTTCCACAAAACTCCCATTTGAGTCAAGGCCCTAGTGGGGTATGGTATATATTTGAGGTCTCTGTATTAAAGGACAGAATCTCAAGTAAAACATTCTCCAGTGTAAACGAAAACCTAGAGTGAAATAAACTTTACCTGAGTTAGTCCCAGGCCAAAAGACACAGAAGATAAATGCTTAAAAGTAAATGTATTATCATTTTATATTTCTCATTATTTTGTAATAAAATAAGGTACAAAAGAAATGGAAAATATTCCAAGGGACACGTTTTTTAGCCTCTGATTATTACCTTAAAATATAAACACAGTTAAATCGAAGAGAATGTTCAAGTGCACAACTGTTCTCCTAAAACTGACCTTGAATGTTCTATAGCAGATGACTAAATGATTCTGGGGTGGGATGTAAATAAATCAGCATATCAAGTAAAGTGGTAGATAGAACTAGTTCAAATTTCCTTTTAAAAATCACAAATTCTCAAATGGGAGGCATTGATTAGAGGTTTTTAGTCATATCTTCAACAAAATAAATTTAGTATATTTACATTCGATACACTATTTATTGAGTGTCTACTGAATGTCAGGTTCCAAATAGTAGGAACACTACAGTCAGTGATCAGAACAATGAGTTTAGAGTCACGTACCAGAGGACATTAAATGTGTGTGTGTGTGTGTATAAAATGTATGTAATGATAAGTAAGTGAGTGAAGAAGAGAAAAACAAAATAGTATGTTTGGGAAGACCTTTGGTTAGATTGTCTTATGAGTAGAGATTGGAAGGAAGTGAGGGAGTGAACCAGGAATTATCTGTAGGGTATGGTGCAGACAGTGGGATAAAAAGACCTAGAGGAGAAAAAGCATTTGGAAATAGGACTTAATAGGTAGAGAGGGCTGAGTGTGGAAAACAATACAGTAAGAAGGGGATCAGAGAGGTAGCAGGATGGGGCTAGGAAGAGGTGAGCACTGGGACCCATGGTTAGGGTTTGAATTTAGTTCTAAATGAGATGACAGTAACTAAGCATACAAAGGCTATTATAAATTATGTAGGTAATAAAGCAAGTTATTTTAAAAGTCAGAGATAGGAATATTAATAAAGAAAACTTACAAGTATTAAAAATCATTTTTAGCCATGGAAGTTAAAAATCAATAATTAAAATATAATACAACTTGCTGGATGATAGAAATACTGCTAAAACCATAAAGAATAAAGATAGAAATACATTTTTGTCCCATGCCTTTAATTCACCATTGTCAGATTACAGCACATTTAGCAGCAAAGAAAAAATTTGAGAATACAAATAACATAAAAAAACTGTAAATTTAATAGTGATTTTCTACCTATTGGCACTTCCTGGAATAGATGGTTCTGTAAAACGTGTGAATTACATAGACTTCTCTCCCATAAAGTTGGATTTTCAAGGAAAACAATAGTTTATAATTTAATTTAAATGAACCAAATTAAAATCTGAGCTTTCAGATAGGCATTGAGAAAATCCTAACTTTGTCATTATTAGGAATAATCTTCCCTATCCCTAGGCAATGACCAGACATCAGTAGACCTACGTGATGCCTTTTGTAGGGAGGCAGAAAAACCCCTCAGTTTTAGTCTATTGTTATCCGCTGATAGAGTCACCATCCAAGTGTATCATTAACAGTCTCAGATTGAATCAGCCTATGCTAAGACAAAGTTGAAGAGACTGTAATAAAAATGATATATACAGAAATTTGGGCAGGATGAAAGGAACCAACAATAAATGGTGAAGTACCCAGAACCTAGCCTCAGTTACTAGCCTTTATTACCCCTAAACTCAAAGAGACAAAAGGATAGAGCCTTAAACCAATGAAAGTTCAAACCTCAGGAGCGGGCCCATTGGATAGCAAGTGCAACTATAGATACCTTAAGAATGCAGTTACTCTCAAGTCATGGCCTGCTGGAGGAGCTGGGAGAATTGATGCCTTGGGTTCTCCAGTGTTCTGCCAGTTTTACTCATTGGTTGAACCTAGCCAGAAGCCAGAGAGTAGGAAATCCTGGATGATAGACTCATCCCATACTGGGTGCGTGCGTGCATTCTAAGTCGCTTCAGTCATGTCTGACTCTTTGTGACCCCATGGACTGTAGCTCACCAGTGGGTCATCTCCCCAGAAAAAGACAAAGCATGAAAAATGTGGGAGGGGGAGAAAACAGAAAAAAACCTAGCTCTCCAGATAGCTTTTTTTTTCCTGATCAAAAAAAGACTTGAAAATTCCTATTAATGATGTCGAGAGCCGTATTGTTGGCGAGGACCCAGCCTTGCTGTTTATCGCAGGAAGCCATTCACTTGTGAGACCACACTACCTCCTCCATTTGCTGACAGGGAGTGGAGGTGGTTTTTGGTTAGTTTTGGAGCCACCTGACATTATGCTCTTTTCCATGCTTCTGGGAAACACTAGAGTCAGAAAAGGAAGACAAACTGAGTTATCTCTAACTTCTGCTCTACTCCAGAATGTACTATAGGCATAGGAGAAGATATATAAAAAATGTCCCTGGCATATGTACAAATAAAACAGATAATATATTAGAATGTAGTGAAAATGCCATTAAACACATAAAAGAACTTTTAAAGTGAATAATCTTTGATAATAATAATGAAGTAGAAATTAATAATCCTTTTAAAATGCAACTTGATTAATTTAAAATGTATAAGAAACCAAGAGTTCAAATCCACTTTTGTATATGAAAAAGCATTCCGTGAGAAAACCCATGAGAAACAGCCTTGGTTCTACCCAGAGTTTCAATTTTTGTCTTTGCTTTTATTTTCATTTAAGAAAAAGTAAAACAAACTAATTAATTTAAGTTTTCAACCATTCATGTTACAAAAAATGATCTAAGGAAAGTAGGAAATAAAAGATAAATGAAGAAATAAAGAGGTTAGAAAGAAGGAAGCACTAGATAAATTTAAGATCTTAGTTCTTTGTAATAAAATCATGATAGATTAATCTCTTATAAATTTGATCAGAAAAAGAGAAATAAAGCAAACATATGCAATTTAAACACAGAAAATATTAAAAACAAGTACAAGAGACATATAAACCAAAAAGGCAATCTACACAGAACTATATAATGATTGTAAAAAAACAATTAGATTAGATTAGATTCTATTTACAAGCATAAATTTACAAGAATTAACATAATGGAATATAGAGTACCTTCATCAGCCACCAAAGGAACCTAAAAAAATCATAAAACAAAATCAAACAAACCTTTTACAAAGACTTCTGAATCCAGTGAAACCAGTGGTAAGTTCATTCAAAGCTTTAAGGAACTGATGATTGCTAATAGAAAATCTTGAGGGCGGCTACTAATTCTACCAATCTGTTTACAAACCTAAGTTTTAAAATCACCTGGAAAAAAAAAACTAGCCTTCCCTTCTTTTCTTTTTTTTTTTACTTTTTATTTTTTATTGTGGTGTAGCCAATTAACAATGTTGTGATAATTTCAGGTGAGCAGGGAAGGAGCTCAGCCATGCATATGCCTGTATCTATTCTCGCCCAAACTCCCCTCCCATCCAGGCTGCCACATTACATTGAGCAGAATTCCCTGTGCTATACAGGAGGACCTTGTTGGTTATCCATTTTAAATATAGCAGTGTATGTATGTCCATCCCACATTCCCTAACTATCTGTTCCCCCCGTCCCTCCCCCCAATAACCATACATTTGTTCTCTGTGAGTCTCTTTCTGTTTTGATAGTAAGTTCAGTTGTATCATTTCTTTTGAGATTCCACCTATAAGGGATGTTATATGATGTTTCTCCTTCTTTGTCTGACTTACTTTACTTAGTATGATAATCTCTAGGTCCATCCATTTTGCTGTGAATGACATTGCTTCATTCTTTTAATGGCTGAGTAATATTCCATTATAGGGCTTCCCTGGTGGCTCAGTGGTAAAGAATCCACCTTCAATGCAGGAGAAAAAAATTTGACCCCCTGGGTCAGGAAGATCTTCTGGAGAAGGAAATGGCAACCCACTCCAGCATTCTTGCCTGGGAAATCCCATTGACAGAGGAGCCTGGCAGGCTACAGTCCTTGAGGTCACAGAAGAGTTGGGCATGACTTGGTGACTAAAGCAACAACAATATTCCATTGTATATATGTACTACATCTTCTTTATCCATTCCTCTGTTGATAGATATTTAGGTTGTCTCGTTTGTTGTTAAAGGGATATTAGAAACTTCCTTTTGAAAAGAAACTTGTGATAGTTTCAGGATCTTAGGTCAAGTTCATTTTGTCTCATTCATTTCCCCTCCTTCCCCCAACCTCCCCCATCCTCCTTTCCTTTCCTCTTCCAATCTGGCCTGTTTCTCTGCCATAAATGACTGGTTTTAGTATATTCCTTAGTTCTAAATGAGCAGCTCAACCTGACCCTGTGCTTATGTTTCATTTCTTTTCTCTGTCTTGACTTCTAATTACTATCATCACTCAAATGTCACTCACAGATTAGCTTTGTAGAGCTCAGATACCACGTTTATGTTCTGGTTTGTATTCTCCTTGGTGTGGCTGTTTTAGCATGAACTTATCCCTACTATCAATAATTTATTTGTGAAAACCACTTATTGAGAAGGAAGTACTTTATGCCTTTATCACACTATTTGCTGAGAGCAAAGCTCTTTTGTAATAAAGTTGGCTGTGGTATAAAAAAGCAAACAAAAGGGAATACAAAATCCTGTGAAGCAGGGGATGACTCTACCAAATGGTTATGCTTGTCTACACACGAGATCAAGATAAAAATGTATCCACAGCTTCCATTTATTTATAACTTGTTGAAGGTAGATAGAGCAAATCTCAGATAATAGGGAAACATCTCTCCTACTGCCATTCTATCATTCCTTTATCCTTCTCCGCTCTTGTTGGTGGGTAGCCCCCTTCCCCAGACATGCTGAATTCAGTTCTGTGGGTCTTTAACCCCATCTTCTTTCAGACATAAAGAGGTATTTAATGGGTTATGTAAACTTGTTTATCAATAGAATTTCTCCCCTTAGATATAATTAAGTTCCAGCTAGTGAGTTTCCTCTAATAAATATTTTCATTTTTAATCTTTTTATGTAAAGTTGAATAATAATTGATTTTTTTGCTGGTAAAATAATTTAGCCATTAAAAATCTGGTAGGGAGGTTTAGGGCTTCCCAGGTGGCTTAGCAGTAAAGAATCCACCTGCAATGCAAGAGATATGGGTTCAATACTTGGGTTAAGAAGATCCCCTGGAGAAGGAAATGAAAACCTGCTCCAGGATTCTGGAGAATTTGGAGAATCTCATGGACAGAGGAGCCTGGTGGGCTACAGTCCATGGGGTTGCAAAGAGTTGGACATGATTTAGTGACTAAAAAACAACAGCAACAATAAGGGAGATTTAACTGACCTTGGTGTTTTAAACTGTTCTTCAGATACATTATGATACCTGTATTCCATTCATTGGCTAATCCCAGTTTGTTTCCTCTTCTTCCATCCCAAGATTTCTATGTGTATACTTAATGAATCCCAATGGCTTTTTGAAGCCATAGAATGCACTCTATCATTATTTTGGAGAATCTGACAAAAAATATAGGGTTACAGTACACCCTGGGCATATACTGGAACTTTACTGATTTAATATGATTTAATATTAGCTGACACAGTTGTAGATCTCATAATTATGTTCACTACTTTCATCAGTTGTCTACAACAAAGTGGCACAGTTTTACCAAGTGATTTCAAATATGCAATGTGAGATAGAACAAAAAAATAAGGTCATTATTGTACATTATTAAACCACAAATCCAAAATGAGTACTTAAAAAGTCTAGGGTAAAATTTCAACTGTTGACTATGTTCAAATATTCAATTAATTGCATCATTGAAAATTGTCACTGAACTAGATTGAATGGTTGTCAAATGTCACTGATCTGAAAAATGATACAGTGTTCACTCTTCCTGGTACATGATCTTAGATAAAGAGAATTCTAAAGTATTGTTTAAAAGTAGTATTTTGTGTGTCTTCTAAGTATTCAGAAACCTAAGTAGCCATATAATATATATGTTGAGGTATGCCAGAACATAATATCTTTGACCAAATATAAACTACTTCCATTTATTACTCATAAAATCCAGTGTTCAGATATACATTCCAAATCTTTGTTAATTTATGTTAGATACATGTTATTTCTTATATTAAAATTTCAGTGCACACAATAGGCCTATTAGACATTTGCACCATATATATACATTCATTCCAAGGATCCAGAAGTATAACCATTAACCCTGTCATTCACTAGCTATAGGGTCTCTGTCAAGTGATTTCATGACTTTGGTACCACTTTGTCATTTATGATATGTACTAATAAAAATAGTTCTATACTTATTTCAAAATATTCTTCTGTGGGACATAAAAATACACACAAGCATATCTTATAATCTTTAAATCCATATTTTGATGCTATACGAAGTTATCCCTCTTATACTGAATCTAGTTATAACTGAAAATAATTTCATAAGGTAAATTGTTTACCTTCTACCACCCTCATACATTTCCTGCATCAAGGGAAAATAGTATATTCCTTACATATTCAACTTAAAATTGAGGTATTTGATTTGTACACATGGAGATATTTTGTGATAATAGTACTATGGCTACAAATTACATTGAATTTAAGCATTTTCCTCATAATGAACATTATGATAGATCTTAAAATATTTTGCTATTGCTATTGCTAATTTGTTTTTTCTTGAAATCAGTATACATGGCTCAAAACTAGAAGTCTCTGACTACATAGGGTCACTAAAGTGGCATTCTGTATAACCAGGTATAAGATAAATAGAGTATTTATAAAAATTCAAGTTAAATAATAATATACTGAAAGTGTATATGTCTTTTTTATCATGCTATGTTATGAAATTGTTCTTGAGGACAGTTTTATACATGGCATCATCTCAAATGATGTCTTCTAGTAGATACTATTCCATCTAGTAAATTTTCCTTAGTTTAATTTTAAGAGCTAATTTGACAAAAGTTAAGTTCTGTATCTTATATGCAGTAAGCTACCTGCATTGAATTATACTCTAAATAAAAGAAAAACAAAAACTATATTATCTCATTGAGAATTCTAAACCTTTCCATTTTACAGATAGGGCAGGCCCAGAGGCCTCATGACTATGAAGAGGCAGGGGATATTAACAAGTGGGGGTTGAGCAGGTGTGGGAGGCTTCAACAGTAAACATGAACCATGAACTTCCAGATATTCAAGCTGGATTTAGAAAAGTCAGAGGATCCAGAGATCAAATTGCCAATATCCATTAGATCATCGAAAAAGCAGAAGAGTTCCAGAAAACTATCTACTTCTGCTTTATTGACTATGCCAAAGCCTCTGACTGTGTGAATCACAATAAACTGTGAAAAATTCTTAGAGATGGGAATACCAGACCACCTGACCTGCCTCTTGAGAAACCTGTATGCAGGTCAGGAAGCAACAGTTAGAACTGGACATGGAACAGCAGACTGGTTCCAAATAGGAAAAGGAGTATGTCAAGGCTGTATATTGTCACCCTGC
This sequence comes from Muntiacus reevesi, assembly GCF_963930625.1. NCBI lineage: Eukaryota > Metazoa > Chordata > Mammalia > Artiodactyla > Cervidae > Muntiacus > Muntiacus reevesi. Next base: position 31,774,527 of record NC_089271.1, on the reverse strand, counting down.
TTATTTAACTTCTATGCAGAGTACATCATGAGAAACACTGGGCTGGAAGAAGCACAAGCTAGAATCAAGATTGCCGGTAGAAATATCAATAATCTCAGATATGCAGGTGGCACCACCCTTATGGCAGAAAGCAAAGAAAAACTAAAGAGCCTCTTGATGAAAGTGAAAGAGGAGAGTCAAAAAGTTGGCTTACTCTGTATAATGGGCTCCAGTTTCATCCATCTCATTAGAACTGATTCAAATGAATTCTTTTTAACGGCTGAGTAATATTCCATGGTGTATATGTACCACAGCTCCCTTATCCATTCATCTGCTGATGGGCATCTAGGTTGCTTCCATGTCCTGGCTATTATAAACAGTACTGTGATGAACATTGGGGTGCACGTGTCTCTTTCAGATCTGGTTTACTCAGTGTGTATGCCCAGTAGTGGTATTGCTGGGTCATATGGCAGTTCAATTTCCAGTTTTTTAAGAAAACTCAACATTCACAAAACTACAATCATGGCATCTTGTTGCATCACTTCATGGCAAATAGATGGGGAAACAGTCGAAACAGTGAGAGACTTTATTTGGGGGGGCTCCAAAATCACTGCAGATGGTGACTGTAGCCATGAAATTAAAAGACGCTTACTCCTTGGAAGAAAAGTTATGACCAACCTAGACAGCGTATTACAAAGCAGAGACATTACTTTGCCAACAAAGATCTGTCTAGTCAATGCTATGATTTTTCCAATAGTCATGTATAGATGTGAGAGTTGGACTATAAAGAAAGCTGAGTGCCGAAGAATTGATGCTTTGGAACTATGGTGTTGGAGAAGACTTTTGAGAGTCCCTTGGACTGCAAGGAGATCCAACCAGTCTATCCTAAAGGAAAGCAGTCCTGAATATTCATTGGGAGGACTGATGCTGAAGCTGAAACTCCAATACTTGGCCACCTGATGCGAACTGACTCATTGGAAAAGACCCTGATGCTGGGAAAGCTTGAAGGCAGGAGGAGAAGGGGATGACAGAGGTTGAGATGGTCGGATTGCATCACCGACTCAATGGACATGAGTTTGAGTAAACTCTGGGAGTTGGTGATGGACAGGGAGGCCTGACGTGCCTCAGTCAATGGGGTCACAAAGAGTCGGACACGACTGAGCAATTGAACTGAACTGAACTGAGGCTCCTGACAAAATGGCCACACCCACTGAACTGGTCTTGGGCCAGAAATCCTGCAGTAGAGAGCCATTCCTCTGAGACTCTTAAGACTTTGGGGCTGAGAATTCTCACTGAAAATGGCCATTAATTAAGGATCTATTGACCAGAATGTTTTATCAACTGACCTCCTTTGCATGTGTGTGTGTGTGTGTGTGTGTGTAGAAGAATATGACAAGAAAGTCTTTAAGTAGAGCAGTTTTACCTCCTTCTGTCATGCAAACACTTGCAATCTGTAAGGAAGGATTTAATTGTTTAATTTTATTTATTTTTAATTGAAGAATGATTGCTTTGCAATATTTTGTTAGTTTCTGCCATACACCGACGTGAACCAGCCATAGGTGTATATATGTTCCCTCCCTCTTGAACCTCCCCCCCACCGCCCACCTCATAAAGAAAAAAAGACTACCTGCATTGACATTTTTATTGTGCTATATTTGTTTCAATTTTCTTTAACTACTTGAATGTTTATGTTTTCTTAACATCATGAGAGTTTAAAAATTAGCTGCTTGAAGTCTTTTGTGTCAAAGAGGCAATGTATAAACAAACAAAAACACAGCTCTGTTAAGAGTTACCGTGAGATTTATGATTATCATAAACACATCCAAAATAGAAATTTTAACTCATTTCACTAGTCTTTAAGGAGTTTTATCAAACAGTCCATTCTTTAGTCTATCTGTGTTCTCAACACTTAATATGTGGCATATGGTGGATTGGAAAGAAGGACTGATGTTGAAGCTAAAGCTCCAATACTTTGGCCACCTGATGCGAAGAGCTGACTCATTGGAAAAGACCCTGATGCTGGGAAAGACTGGGGGCAGGAGGAGAAGAGGACAACAGAGGAGGAGATGTTTGGATGGCATCACCGGCTCAATGGACATGTGTTTGAGCAAACTCCAGGTGATAGTGAAGGAAGGGGAGCCTGACGTGTTGCAGTCCATGGAGTCACAGAGTCAGACACAACTTAGTGACTGAATAATAGCAACAGTATAGTGGATGGTGAAAAATATTTAATGAATGACTAATGGATAAGAGTGAAGGCAAAAGGAGAAGTGGGGTAGCAGAGGACAAGATGGTTAGATAACAACAACAACTTAATGGGCATTAATTTGAGCAAACTCTGGACAAACATTCCATGAGGTCACAAGGAGTTGGACATGACTTAGCGACTTAGAATATGTAAAACTTAGAGTTTGAAGTTAGGGGTCGTATCTTTATAGTGAGTTCACAGAACTAAGTCTTATGATATATTCTAGGTCACAATGTGGTTTTGAAAGGTATTTTCCAATGCAAATATCTCTATTTGTTTAAAATAATAAATAACCTTTGGAATGTGGAGATATGAGAGGTAAGAAAAAATCCTGACAGGTGAGAGCCAAGACCACAATGGCCAATGCAACCCACTCTTTATGTTGTATATATTGAACTATTAATAATAAAATCACTTAATAATCACTTAATAATAAAAGATTCAATGCATGCATCTTTCAATGGAAAAGTAGGTATGATTTATGCCCATAAGTCTTAAAATTTTATATAAAGCTTAAACACAGTATTAAAGTACATGCTGCAGGGCAGTGAAACTCCTTTGCTTTTTTCTGCATTTTTGATCTTTTTAACTAATTATATTTGGGAGGATTATAGAAATACTTGAAGAATTTCTCTTGAACATGGAGAAGTCTCTTTAGCTTGGCTATATGATGGCAAATGTTTTATAAAAGACACTTGACACATTTTAAAAAGTAAATCCTACTTGTCTAGAGTGTTGAAAAGAAACTTTCAGTTATAAAGAGTTTATGAGAAATAAATATATGAATCTGAAAGAACCAAATATATAGAGGGTAGATGTGCCTGTAAGATGTGTAAGTATCAGGAAAGATGTTTATATGATAAATCCCAGTGCATGGTTTTTCCTTAAATGATAATTATTGTTTAAGATTCTGGTTAAGGAAATCCACTCAAACTTTTCAAGATGATATTTTATGGTTCCTTTCATAATCTTATCATTCTATGTGAAGTTATTTTCTAAGATTTAATTTGCAGCATTTCTCAGTTATTTAAACTCACATACCAAGACTGATAAGTACAAAGACTGCTAACCCTTATGCCATACCCCATGCCTAATGAAAATAAATGCTCAGCTTATATTTTGCATATTAAGGAACAGAAGAGACTCCTCCTTAGGATAAATCTTGAAACCTGGAGTGATTTGTAAGAACCATATCTTTTGAAATATGGTTTCTTAGCCCTGAGCTAATATCAATTGGCTGAATGACACAAGATGTGTTTTCATCAGTACCTATAGTTATGAAATGCCATTCTCAGTGGTTGTCTAAAAAAGCAAGAAGTGGCAGATATCATTTGTTGCAAAGATGATGGTTCCTTTATTGAATGAGATATAACTTTCTACCACATCCATGTTAGGAATGCAAATGCCTAAATTATTTACAAACTACAACTGAAAAAGCATATCCCTGCTACCACCAAAGTTTCAATAGCATGTAGAAATTCATAAATATTATTCCTTTGAACTTTGTCAGATATATCACAGGAAGGTCACTCCCTTGCATTTATTTTTTTTCTTGTCTTTTACCTTCCATTCTATGCTGGGAAGTTCTATTTTCATTTTTTTTACATGGACATTGCAATTATTTTTTTTATGTCAAATGTCCCTCATTCTAAAGTCACTATTAATCTCTTTTTGTTTGCTGAGCTCATTCTGCTATTCTTCTTCCCGTAAAGCTAATTAAAAATAATATAAACTTGTCCAGGTCAATAATATCCCTTCATAAAATGTAACATTTCAGATTCATTTTAAATCTTATGGTTTTTGTAAGTATTCTTAAATCTTAAATATATCAATATTATACATATAAATTCTTTCAATATAATCACTATCAGTTCAGTTCAGTTGCTCAGTTATGTCCAACTCTTTGTGACTCCATAGACTGCAGCATGCCAGGCCTCCCTGTCTATTGCCAACTCCCGGAGTTTACTCAAACTCATGTCCATTGATCCAGTGATGCCTTCCAACCATCTCATCCTTGGTTGTCCCCTTCTCTTCCTGCCTTCAATCTTTCCTAGCATCAAGGTCCTTTCAAATGAGTCAGTTCTTCGCATCAGGTGGCCAAAGTCTTGGAGTTTCAGCTTCAGCATCAGTCCTTCCAATGAATATTCAGCACCAATTTCCTTTAGGATGGACTGGTTGGATCTCCTTGCAGTCCAAGGGACTCTCAGGAGTCTTCTCCTTTCTATGGCTGATTCATATCAATGTATGACAAAACCCACTGAAAAAAAAATAAAAATAAATAAAATTAAAAAAAAAAATAGAAAGCATAAAAAAAAAAAAAGTCTTCTCCAACACCACAGTTCAAAAACATCAATTCTTCAGCGCTCGAGTTTCTTTATAGTCCAACTCTCACATCCATACCTGACTACTGGAAAAATCACAGCTTTGACTAGATGGACCTTTTTTGGTAAAGTAATGTCTCTGCGTTGTAATATGCTGTCTATGTTGGTCATAACTTTTCCTCCAAGGAGCAAGCATCTTTTAATTTCATGGCTGCAGTCACAATGCAGTGATTTTAGACCCCCCCCCAAAAAAGTCTCTCATTGTTTCCCCATCTATTTGCCATGAAGTGACAGGATCAGTTGCCATGATCTTTGTTTTCTGAATGTTGAGCTTTAAGCCAACTTTTTCACTCTCCTCTTTCACTTTCATCAAGAGGCTCTTTAGTTTTTCTTTGCTTTCTGCCATAAGGGTGGTGTCACCTGCATATCTGAGATTATTGATATTTCTACCGGCAATCGTGATTCCAAATTGTGCTTCATCCAGCCCAGCATGTCTCATAATGCACTCTGCATATAAGTTAAATAAACAGAGTGACAATATATAGCCTTGACGTACTCCTTGTCCCATTTGGAACTAGTCTGTTGTTTCATGTTTAGTTCTAACTGTTGCTTCCTGACCTGCATACAGATTTCTCAAGAGGCAGGTCAGGTGGTCTGGTATTCCCATCTCTTTAAGAATTTTTCACAGTTTATTGTGGTCCACACAGTCAGAGGCTTTGGCACAGTCAATAAAGCAGAAGTAGATATTTTTCTGGAACTCTTTTGCTTTTTCGATGATCTAATGGATATTGGCAATTTGATCTCTGGTTCCTCTGCCTTTTCTAAATCCAGCTTGAACATCTGGAAGTTCATGGTTCACCTACTGTTGAAGCCTGGCTTGGAAAATTTTGAGCATTATTTTACTAGCATGTGAGATGAGTGCAATTTTGCGGTAGTTATAACCACCATGGGCTATCTAAATTTAGCTTGTAGGAAATATTACAATGCTAGATTGCATCCAAGCCTTGAAGGGATTGGGGATAAAACAAAACCTGGGATAAAACAAACATTATTCTCTTGAATAAACAATGGAAGAGAATTGCTCCTCATGCCCCATGGTTAGTAAACTCATTTAGGAGGTATAACACCAGGAAGTAACAGTACTCTCTGAAATGCTTATACGTTAATCACAGAATTACTCAATATACCATTTGCTACAAAATCAGATATTTCAGTCTAAGTACTAGTGTGGGGACAGAATAGTAATCCCCTTTAATTTATGTTCTCACACCTATAAAATCGATAACAACAGACCACTCTATTCCAAAAGACAGTTCCTTAGGTTGCCTATGTTCATTTATTTTATTTTATACAGCCAGCTCATCCTGACTCAAGGGATGTTTTCCTAAGAGTTCATTTTTAAACATTCTGCTGGAGTCACAATAAGGTTCCATTACATCAAGTCAAATGGTGCGGGAATTCCCTGGTGGTTCATTGGTTAGGACCCAGTGATTCTGCTGCAAGGGGCTCAGGTTCGGTCCCTGGTCAGGGAACTAAGATCCTTCATGCCATGTGGCATGGCCAAAAAAAGAAAAAAAAGACAAATGGTGAGAATTTTCTCTTCTCCAGAATTATGTTTGAGTAAAACATCATCCACATATAATAAATACTATAAGATTCTGAGCTAGAGTATGTTACTTTCTGAGTTAAGTCTTCAGACTTAGGCTTAAACAGAAGTTCCTGTTTGTAGGAACTCTTCTAAAGCTGATTTTCATGTGGAGGTGAATTTGTTCCTGCAAAAATTCAATATGTGCTATTTAATTTTCACACATAATATCAATTTTCACACCTATTCATTTGGTATCAGATGCTTTTATTCTGCAAAACAGGGAAACATAACTTTGGGTTTCCTTCATGACCTCAAGATTGAATTTCTTGACATCTAGTGCTTGTCACAGCACACACACACACACACACACACACACACACACACACACACTGAATCCATTTATTAGTATATATGTCATATAATTTTTTTTTTTTTTGCTGGCTAGACAGACACATAATCACTCACTTAACATAGATATTAACATGTTTTAATTTTTATTTTCCCTTTTCATAGTTATTAGGAAATTAGATTGATGATCTTTGGAAGATATAATTCTAGAGCATATGTTAGGAAAAAATATGTAGAAGAAAAGGGAAAAGTGATTGTGCAGGACGGTAGTGGTTATCTGAGAATAGCTAGAACGATTTATTTAAAAAAACCACTCATAGCTACATGGTAAGAATGAGGCATTATTAACAATCCATATGAGAATTTAGAGTCAAAATGGGCTAGCCATTAAAATGGACAAATAAAAGGGATTATTGTTTGGTAAAAGCAATATTCAATAGAACCTGAATAATATGCCAAATGGTTATCACTGCATCACTTGTAAAATTGTAATTAAATATGCGGTATATGACTATAAGATGCACATTTCTTAGAGCTGAGAATTGTGAGAAGGTTGGTTGTCCCTGCCTAAAATGTAAGCTTCCTTGTACCAGTTTGAAACATTTATAATTCATCTTCACTGTTTTTTTTCTCAGTGCCCATAAGAATTAGCCAAGATCTGTTCAACTTCTCTGGTATTATTATTTTCCTACTTCATAGTGCGCTAACTTGTTCCTTATATTCCTTGAGAATTTTTTTCTTTTAAGAGTCTTTATAATCCTGCCACAGTTTTTTTTTTTAACAACTTCACATGTGCTACAATGTCCCTGAGTATAACTCTTCTAATTCCCAATCATGTAATATCCCTTACACTTGTCCCCACATCCTTAGGCACATGCTCTTCTTGACATGCCTTCCCCACTGCCCCCTCCCTTTGTTTCAGTCTATATTTTTAAGTAATTTTTATTGAAGTATAGTTGCTTTACAATGCTGTGTTAGCTTCTCTGGCACAGCAAAATGAACCAGCTGTTCATATATCCCCCCTCTTTGGATTGTCCTTCCGTTTAGGACATTGCAGTGCCTTAACTAGAGTTCCCCATGCTATATATACAGCATCGGCCCAATCTTTATCTTCTTTCTTTACAGATTCAGTCAACACCGAGTATCTCCTCTTTCCTTTGCTTATACTCTCACAATGATTTCTTTTTCTCTATTGGGCCTCCATGAGACACAGTTGCCTACCTAATTTTTTCCCAGTGGTTATAAATAAGTTTTATTGGAACACAACAATGCACATTCCTTTGGATTTTGAGTGAGGCTTGTGTGTGTGTATTCCAATGGCTTCTTTTTTGTTACTTTGATTGTGGCAAAATATGCATAACATATACCTTACCATTTGAACCATTCTTAAGTGTACAATTCAATGACATTAAGTACATTCACATCAGTATGCAACCATCACCACTATTCATCTCCAGAACATTTTCATCATCCCGAACTGAACTTCTTACCCATTAAAAATCTTCCTAATCCCTTCTCCCTTAGCCCCTGCTAATCTCTATTCCACGTCCTTTCTGTATAAATTTGACTATTCTAGGTATCTCTTGTAAGTAGAATCATATACTATTTTCTTTTTCATTTTATGACTGGCTAATTTCACTTAGCAAAATGTTTTCAAGGTTCATGGATGTTGTAGCATGTATCAGAATTTCCTTTCTTTTAAACATTGATGAGTACTCCTTTGTGTATATACACCATGTCTTGTTTATCCATTCATCTGCCAATCGACAGACATTTGGGTCATTTCCACCTTTTGGCTGTTATGAATTATGTGTTGTGAACATTGGTGTATAAATATTTGTTGTAATCTTTGCTTTCTAGTTCTTTTGGATATATACCCGGAAGTGGTATTTTTGGATTCTGCCTAACTTTAATTAACTTTTACTATGTGAACTGCTGTTGCCTTGTAAGCTTTGTGACATTAGTGGTTCTGTCTTAGTCTTCTTTATCAGACCTGAGCACAGCCCCTGACATAATAGAGATTCGGTCTTAAATGGGATTTTATGGGGATAAATAAAAGAAGGAATCATCTCCCTGTTCACACAGAGAATACACCTTCAGTGAGAGTGGCTATGGGCTGCTGTTACTTACGTGCCTGCTGCTCATTCTGAGTCTCCCCAGGTGAGCCCTATGGCCAGTCTAAATTACCAGCACTGATTCCTCAAGTATATCTATTTTCTAAAAATTGCAGGTTCTTTATTGAAATAATTGAATGTTCAAAAATATATGGTCTGATTCTCACTGCCACTATAATTAAGTCCTAGAAGGCAAGGATATATCTCCCTTTTATGTTCTAAGTACATTCAGTGCCTGACATATGAATTTGTTGAATGAATTAATCAAGAAATCAGTTCATAAATTTATAGCAGCTTTTCCACATGGAGAAGCTTCTCCCTTCTACTGCCACATGAGGAATCCCCAAATGAAATGTAGATGATGGTACTTTCTTGTTCAAAAGTTATTAATCTCCCCTGAGAGTGAAATTCTAGGAACTTCTTGTATCTATTTTGTATAATGAAAATGAAAGTATCATGGCAAATTGTTATTTGCATGTATAGGAAAAAAATCTATGTGAATTCTCAGTAATTTGAAATATTGATATTTACTTCAGCACTGAATTAGGAAAATTTTGCATGGGATACTACTAAAATTCAACTGTCCAAAGAGAAGCATCTACATTGTAGAAATAAGTTGACTTGTAATGTGTTATACTGGCAGTATCACCTTGACTTTTTATACCCAAGAAAATCAAGGTCTTTCACCTTAGCCAGCTTTCAGGATGTCTGGTCAGCCACTCTTCAGTAGAGCCTTACTTAAATGTCGCTTTATATGCTGGCCATTTTTTTCAGGCTTACTTTTCTGTAGTGTCCATGTGGTATCATCTTCACATCTAATTTTCATCATAGCTTAATAATACCCTCTACTCTAAATTATATTTGGAATTAAACTATGGACTTGTATTTAGGTCTTTTATCTTTACTTAAGTGATTCTGCATTTTTTTCCTGCAGCAATTATTTGTTTTAAGCCAGTCCACCAATAATTTCTATGTAGTTGGTTTATAAACATAAATTTAAGTATTAGATTATCCATTGAACCTCCAAATAACTTCATGTGGGGAGAAAATGGGAGTAATTTGGTGATGAAACTGAAGAGTAGCCTTTTTGTTGTTTGCCTACATAGCTCCATAGTTTTAAAAGTTATGGTTAATAACATTTAGAAAATTAAGATGAATGATAAGGAATATATTTTAGCATTGAGTGAGAACTGGTAAACCCATCTTACTGTAGGAAGAAACGAGAGGGAAAGACAGATCTAAGTGTAACAGTAAGGGTTTAGAGCCTGAGAGAATGAAAGTTTCAACCAAAAGGAATCTTGGCTATTTAGTGAAGCTACCTAGAGGAGGATAAATGGGAAACTCTCTCAAGTCAGTGCCCTCAGGAAAACAAAATGACAGAATCCTGAAGATAGTCAAAAGAAAATGTAACCAAAGGCATCAGTGAGCCTAGGATAGTAAGTAAAGAGAGAAACCTGAATGAATTTTCAACCTTCAACCCTTGCTCTAACAGTTTCACTTCCATTATGTAGACCTTAATCTGAAGCTGCATATTTGCTTTAATTTGATATATTTTTAAAGTATCTCTAGATGCTAATTTTTTTTTTTTTTTGGTTAAGCGTTTTTTGAGATAATGATAAATTCACATGTAGTTATAAGCTATAATGTATGTGCACCCTTAACTCAGCTCTACCCCAGTGGTACATTAACCTTATTTATAATATTACCATGGACATCAACAATGATACAATCCACAATAGTATTGCTCAGTGTGCATGTGCACATGTTTTTTTAGTTCTTTACAACATTGTCACATGTGTACATTTGTGTATCCATCATCAGAGTCAAGTGAAGAATAGATCCATCACTACAAGGATGCCTTGCGCTACCCTTTTATAGACACATTCACCCACCCCTCCAATCCCACCCCAGTTCCTAACCTCTGGCAACTGCTACTCTGTTCTTCATTTCTATCATTTTGTCTCTTCAAAGCTGCTATGTAAATAGAATCATACTGCATGTAACCCTTTGTTATTGGCTTTATTTTTTTTTTCACTCAGCATGATACCCTTGAGATTCACCTAAGTTGTGGCCTGTATCAGCTGTATCAATAGCTGTTCCTTTTCATTGCAGAGTGGTAGTCTGTACATCCATGGTATGGATGTACCAATATGTTTAACCATTCACCCTTGAATGGCATCTGGGTCATTCCCAGTTCTTGACTGTTACAAATACAGCTAGTAAGAACACTTACATACAGAGTTTTGTATAAACATAAGCTTTCATTGCTTTGAATAAATGTCAGAGAGCCCAGTTGCTGGATTGTATGGTAAGCACATGTTCACTTTTGTAAGAAACTGTCAAAATGTTTTCCAGAGTAGCAGTACTATTTACATTTCTGCCAGCAAAGCATGAGTGACCCAATTTCTCTATATCCTCATCAACATTTGATATTGTTACTATTTTTTAAAAAAATTTTTGCCACTATAGTGGCAAAGTCTGTAGTGCTAGGTCTTTATTGTTATAATTTGCATTTCCCTAATGGCTAGTGATGTTGAATATCTTTTCATGGGCTCATTTGCCTGGTGTCTATGTGTAACCTGACTCTACCTAAAAATGTTAGGAGTGTGAAGGGTAGGAGACAGGATTTGTCTTGAAAAAATAAAACTCTGCCAGATTTTAATTCCCAAATCCACTCCCAGATAGAGAAAAGAGAGCTGGCCATTAACTCCATTTCTTATTGTTGTTGTTTAGTCCCTAAGTTATGTGTCCGACATTTTTGTGACCCTATGGACCGTACCACCCCTCCCTTGCCCAATGCCCCCAGGCTCCTCTGTCCATGAGATTTCCTAGGCAAGAATACTTAAGTGAGCTGCTATTTCCTCCTCCAGGGGATCTTCCGGACCCAGGGATTGAATGGGGTTTCCTGAGTCTCCTGTGTTAGCAGGCAGGTTCTTTACCACTGAGCCACCTGGGAAGCCCTAACCCCATTGTTTAGTAGAGTTCTAACACGTATTTCTAAAGCAAGGACATTTCAGTCAATTGCAGTCACCCCTAATTACAATAGCACTCCCTTGAGCTAGATCAGAGGGTTGATGAAATGTCTTTTTTTGAGTTTCAATTATGTACTAGGAAGCACTTCTTAATTGCAGGCATCTTTTATGAATTAGCTTTGTTATATATTTTATTTGGAGATACTCTTACTGGACTCTCTAATCTGCAGTAATTTATTTATATACTAAAAGTACATTTATTTCCATTCTCTTTGTAAACGTTTGGAGACATTCGTTTGTTACAGAAAGTGCAGTTACAAATTGCAGTTTGTTTCATTTTTAGATTATTTTTCAAAAGCTATAATGCTGTTTAGGCTCTGGAAATAGCTAAATGCAATTACCTTAGCATTTTGTTTTCTTTTCAAACAGTCATTTTGTCTGCTTCCTTCAAATGCTTCCCTTTATCTTTAACAGGTTGATTTAGTGAATATCGGAAGCTCTGACATAGTAGATGGAAATCATAAACTGACTCTTGGCTTGATTTGGAATATAATCCTCCACTGGCAGGTAAGAATCCTGATGAATTTTTTTTTTGGAGGGGGAGTACAGTGGATGGGGAGGTAACACATTGTTGATCCTCCCTTTCATTTTCACCCTTAACCTGCAAAACAAATGTGTATCTCTAACAGTGGAAAGGCCATCTCCACAGTGCTTCATTTTAAATTGGGATGATTGTCATTTGCATTGTGAAGTATCAGCAGATTATAAAACAGGTTCTAGTACATTTGCAGGAATATTTTTCTAAATTTTATTTCACTGGGTACAAATGAGGAAAAAAAATCTCATCAATAGGTTAATAAAACTATTTTCAAATATATGTGTCTTCTGTAACTCACCTAACAGTAAATCTACATGGTTTTGTAAGAAGAGAGGTATTTTTTTTCTGTTAATCACTATCAGATCAATAAGACTTTGTGAATCATGTGTATTCTCAATGTAAACTAATGCCAATAAGAGATTACTGGGATATGGTGATCTGTATATCTGTTATATACACAAATTCACTTCATAGTTTGATTTGGAAACTGTATTTTTTTTTCCAGAACCACCTCAGTGAGGGTCTTTTTTTAAAAAAACATTTTATTTTTTTTTAATTGGAGGATAATTGCTTTACAATATTGTGATGGTTTCTGGCATACACTAACATGAATCAGTCATAGGTATACCTAATCTCTCCCACCTCCCTCCCCATCCCACACCTGTAGGTTGGGGTCACAAAGCCCTGGCTTTGAGTTCCCACCAAAACAGATCACAAGTCATTTGGTTTAGTGAAGATTATGTAATATTTTATTCAGACTGATTTGAGCTTAAGTTTAAACTTCCCCATTTACCATCTTAGTGACATTGGATATAATATCCTCCATTTCTGGACCAAAATTCTCTTACTATCAAAAGTAAAAAAAAATAATGACCATATATATTTCTTATCAGAATTAAAAGAGAGAATTACATAGAGCACTCAGTACAGAGTAGCATTTTCATGAGAGGCATATCTTGCCAATAATGCTTTATTTCCCACTCATATTTTATTTTTTTAAATTATTTTTATTAGTTGGAGGCTAATTACTTCACAACATTTCAGTGGGTTTTGTCATACATTGATATGAATCAGCCATAGAGTTACACGTATTCCCCATCCCAATCCCCCCTCCCACCTCCCTCTCCACCCGATCTTTTTAGTAGTAGAGATTATTATTTTTTTTTATAAAGCAGGTTTTTTTGAGATTAAAGGTATGTATCATAAATGTACCTGTTCTATGTGTAAAATTCAAAGTATACCAAGTTGGTTTAGTTGTGTTGCCCAGTGCTTCTCAAACTATTTTGACCCAATCTGTCAAAAATTTTAGAATAGTTACAGAATAGTACAGTCATCACAACAATCTAATTTTGGCACATTTCCATGATTCTGAAAATAAATCTCGTGTCCATGTTACCATCACTCCTCTTTCCCACTCCAACCCTAGGAACCATTCATCTATTTTCTGTCTCTGTATGTGTGCCTTTTTGGACATTTCATGCCCAATGCACTCATACAATATGTATTCTTTTATATCTGGCTTCTTTCACTGAACATAATCTTTGAGGCCCATTCCTATTGTAGCAGGTACCACTACTTCCTTTAGTAATGTTGACTTTCATCTTGAATTGTAGATTGGTCCTGCTCAGAGGCAGGCAGCATGTAGACCAGAGGTATACCTATTCAACTCAGCACCCATATTGTTCTCCCAATTGACTCGCATATCTTTTTATTCTCAACACTCTGAACTGGCTTAGTCCTATTTTATAGCAATATGGAGAGAGAGAGAGAGAGAGCAAGCATAGCAGCTCACAGCAGAGAGTAGCTCGAAAGAGCCCAAGGTTCCCAATTCGGGGCCTTTTTCATGTAGCGATGGTGTCAAATAGAACCAGCAAGGCAGCATAGGCCCTCCACCAAACTGGTTTCCTTCTGTTGCTCAGTACTTCTCAAACTATCTTGAGGAAGGAACCATCCCCCCCCCCCCCGCTGTTCCATTGTATGTAAATTACAATGAAATTGGAGCATTATGAAAATAAGCTTATTCTTTATCACCAAACTCAACAGACATAAATAGGACTCTATAAAATTGCTACAGATGTTTCTAATGGACTATCAAGAGTTGTTTTTATCTTATAGCCCAATAACAAATTGTTTATGTTGTAGCCATGCATTCCGGGAAACAAACTCACTCAAAAGGACAATGCAGATATTGAAGTGCAGTTTATTACACTGGCGGGCCCAAGGTGGAGTCTCCTCTTAGCCAAGGACCCCAACCAGTTTTTGTGAAAACCTTATATACCCTAAGTGTATAAGTTTCCCTGAAACTAGTCTGAACAAAGGAAAAAGAAAGAGACAATCAAAGTCAACCCGTGATTCATGAGCCTTAAGCCTAGGTAGTTAACAGTGGACAGTTATCAATAGGCCTGTGGTCATACCCCAATAAGCATAATAGAATGTATGATTCTATTCGGTTACACAGATAATTATTCTTTTAGGCAACGGAGGGCCCTGGGGCTCTTCCTTCCAGGGGCCCGGTTTTCCAGTTGGTATGTTGTTTCCATAGATACTGGGCATATAGCTCAAAGTCCACAGTCCGGCCCAAGATGGAGTCCTGCTTTCAAGATAGAGACTGTTCTGTTTGTGTCTTCATTCATGGAGAGACCCCAGAGTGCAGAAAACACTTTGAGTTGCACAAATAGTGGTCATGACAAAGCCAGCAGGAGCACTTAGGCTTGCTTAGAGCCCCCGAAGGCTATTTTAATTGTATCCCTCACTCAAACTGTCTCTCATAGTATCTCACCCTTTCTTATTTCCTCAAAAGCCTTTGCGATTTTATCTCAACTCACTGCAGGATGGTTTCAAAACCACCCTGTCTGATCTTTTCTTCCTTTGCTTGTGAGTGTGCTCATTTTTATTTTATTTATTTTTTTTAATTAGCATGGGGAAGGACTTTCACATGAGAAGTAGAGAAGGAATGCTTTTCCAGTCTTTCCTCATCTGAGACTTCTCTTACAATCTTCTTTTTTCCCTGTATGTCCTTGCATCACCATTTCCAATTGATTGCAAGGATGTAGACTCTTTCCAGCCTCTGCCTCCTTCCCTCTCTTCTATCACACTGTCCTGTTCTCCTAAAACTTCGAAAACACTGTTTAAGAGTTCCCCCGCTCAGTACTTCTCATCATAACCCAGTGAATTACAAAAGATATTTTCACCAAGAGTGCATATTTGCCTTCCTGTTACATAGTCAAAGAAGCCCTTGAATCTCAGTCAAGATTAAAGGACATTCTAGACAACCTAATATACTTTCCAGGCCTATCAGGTTAAGAAGGACATGAAGTGATGGAAAGATGTTAATCTTTGGTTCCAGTGTCACATACTTTGCTATTACCAGTACTGTAGTGGCCTTCTCTCTGAACTTGCAGAAACTCTGGAATGTCAATCCCATCTCCTCTGTCACTGAATTTCCAATTTCTACTTAAATGAAATCATTAACTGGAAAAATAATGCCTGTATTGAGGCACAAGCAACCATGAGCAAAATTATGAAGTAGAAAATATGTGTTAGGTGTCCCTTTCTTACATCTTTTAAAAGTACAAACTATCTTTTCTTTGTGGGGGAGGGGCATTCAACTCAGTTCTGGGAACCAGCTGGAGATAAAAACACATCCTGCTAATGAAGGCGAATTCAGCCCCTGTACCCTGACACAGAATTAATTCTCAGAGACAGAGCTTTGGCTGAAGTAGAAAAGAATAGCTTTATTGCTTGGTCAGGCAAAGGGGGACACAGGGGGATTATGCCCTCAAAACTGTGTGACCACACCTGAGCGGGGGGTGCATAGTGAGGAGTTTTATAGTAATTGTTCAAAGAAAAGGGTATGATCATCTCATGGATTTTTTTTTTTTTGGTTGGTTGGAAGGAAGGTAAGTGGGAATCAGCATCATCAACCTTCTGGTTCCAGCCAGTCTGGGGTCTACAGTGCTTGTAGACTTCCAGTCATTACCTGTTAATTTCTTCCACCTGGTAGGGGTTTCAGTCTCTGCAAAACAATTCAAAGGTATTGCTAATGTGTATCCCTTGAGGGAAAACTAGGACCTTGCTCCCAAGCCTGCACTATTGTCTTCTTGACGGCTCCTCCCTGTCTCTGTATCCCCTTACTTCCCTATTTGAACCTGCTGATTGGAACTCAGGGAAGGTCTTGGAGGCTGAAGGGAGCCTATTTCCTATAATTAAGAAATGGGGGCCACAGGAAGCCTTTTATGTCCAGGAGTCCCACAGGGTTCTTGCTCAGTATCAGGTTGAGCCACTAAATTGAGCCGGTATCAGGTCGGCCCCCATCTTTGCTGGCTGCCTACAAAGAAATACCCAGTTGCAGGGCTCCTTCACACTCGAATGTTTGTATTATCTTATATGGACAAGAGAAAGATGGATTTTGTGCTGCTTAAAGCCCTTTCTGTTGTAACCTCCTGCCTGCCTAGTGCCTTCTGGGCAAAACAGGCCTTAATCTGGTCTTCTGCAGGTCTTTGACACACTACCATCCATTCTTTGTCTTAAGAGAAAACTACTCCTTCCTCTCTTCAGTCATGCCCCTCTGCTGAAACTCCTTTTAGGCACAGCATGAATTCTGGGACACAGACTCTGCAGGCAAGATGTTAATGGATACGCACCCAAGAGCCTTCTCGAACTCTGTGGAGAGCTGGGAGCTAGAATGAGCCTTCAGAGTTGTCCTGAGTGGGGCTGACATGGTTGAGTCTTCATACACTTTCCCTTCATCAGTCGATAGGTGGGCTGCCCTAGGAGGGGTGTGACCTTAGGTGACATGCCTCAGCAGCTCAAGTAGTTCCTGAGGGGACTCAGGGGTAACTTCTGCTCAAGACAGCTGGAGAAACAAGTCCCTTCCTTAAAGGAGAATTCTGGTAGTACATCTCCATGTCTATCCCACCTTCTTTGCCCCATTAACTACTGGTCATTTTTTTAAAATGAGTGCTCAAAGACATTTCTTTTTTTTTTTTCTTTTAAAATTAGTTGTATACACCACCCCCCTGCCCCCACCACCACACACATACAGTTATTTAATAAATAACTCTCCAAGGGGCAATGAGCTCTGAGGGTGGGGAATTTTTTTATTTTTTTGCTTCAAAACTCACCTTAGGAGCAGTTCAGTGTCTGACTGACTGTGTCTGGGTGCTTAGTCACTCAGTTGTTTCCGACACTTTGTGACCGTGTGAACTGGGGCCCGCCAGGTTCCTCTGTCCACGGGATTATCTCTGCAAGAATACTGGAGTGGGTTGCCATTTCCTCCTCCAGGGGATCTTGCCAATCCAGGGATGGAAATCACGTTTCCTGCATTACAGGCAGATTCTTTACCCACTGAGCCACCGGGGAAACCTTGTCTGACTGAGATTGATCCTTAATACAGATTTCTTGGGAACTGTCTTTTATGTAGGAATATAAGAACTGTTACCTCACATTGCCCTTCATAATTCTTTTTTCTCAGCAACATTTGCACCCAGGTAGAATCAACAGCAATGAGGCTGAGGCTGATAAGCTGAATTAGTGACATAACGATGCTAAAGGAGCTTTGGATTGAATACTCTGTCGTCCTTTAACATTATGTGCATAGAGGGCAGTCTGGCCAAGCATTTCACAAATGAATCCCATTCATCATGGGAGGGCTGCCTGATCAGTGCGAATTCATCACAACCCCTGAACCAGTATATGCTATCCCGACCCTGGCTCAGCACAGGATTCACCCGATGGTCTCTATACATGGAGGCTGCATATTTTATAACTTTAGAATATGATAAGGAAAATGACATATCTTACATAACTATTTGACCTATTTATTCACTGGGTAACTGGCTAAATAAGCAGGTCAAGAAGGAATTAAGAAAAGTGGATAATCCACCCCTACATAATAGATTTAGCTATCAAGGGATGGTGACAAATGTATGCAGAGATTTCACAACTTCACATCATTACCACATTTACAAAACATCATCTTAAATCCTCTTCAAGTATTTTAAAGTTCGATTTAATAGTCTATCCTAAAATTTGCTTTGAGTCTTTCATAAAAGGATGACTAACACTGGAGATGTTAAAATATGTATTTTCCCCAAAGGCATTTGTTAACTTCTGCGTAGATGAAGAAGCAAAATAAAATGTCATATTTAGAATACACAATAAATATTCATCATCTGATCAAATGTTGGTAGCCTATGGACCTTACACTTGCTGACAGGGAAGCCCTTGGTGGTAAAACAAGTCACATTTACTTATATCCTTCCTTTAAGTATGTGATAAGGGGCCTGGCTTATATTAAAGAAGTAGCCTGGTAATTATTCCTTTAACAGAATATGTAGACGGTCTGTCCCATAATGAGGTGTCAACTGCACGCTGGAAACCTAGAAAATGGATTTCTGTGTCAGCGTAGTTAGAAGAATGACAGCTGGAAATACAATCACCTGCCAAATGGCATTTGTACCTACACAGAGCCAAGGAGAGACTCAAATGGACAGAAACCAACTCATAAAAAGAAAACCGAATTTGGTCTTTTCCTCCTTCTCCTGCGGTTTTGGTGTCTGCTCCCTTTAAGGGAGCCGGGTAGGCGGGGCCCAACCAACGCCATCACGTGACCTCCGGGCCCCTCCCAGAACCTCCCGCGCACCTGCTGGTGCACTGTTGGCGACCTGGCCGCGTTCCCTTCTCTGCTCGCTCGGAGGCCGCCCCCTGGTGGCAGAGGCGCTTTTCTCCCGCAGCCTCTGCCTTCCTCACCGCGCTCTTGCTGGGGTCCCTGCGGGCCCTCGATTTTCTCCTCGCTGCTGCCAGGCTGATGAACAAATGGCAGGGCTGGTGCAGGCCCCTGTTGGACGTTCTAGGAGACATCACAGCGGCCCTCATCTCCTTTGCCATCTCCATCACACCTGTTGCCGAGTAACTGGGACGGGGCTGCCTAGGCGGCCCGGCGTTGGGTTTTCTTGGTCATCATGCTGTTTGCTCTTGACTTCAACCTCATCTTTTGCAACATGGCCGAAATCTCAGGCCAGGGGATGCTACAGAGATGACCACAGCTGACAAGGCAGAAGTAGAGAATTCTGATGGTGACTCTGGAGGTGGTCCGGGGACTGTGTATTGGGAAGGAGGTTATGATTTCTCAGAGGAGCTGTGGGAGTTGCTGATGGAGCCAGCCTTCTGACCGCCCCGGGGAGGGGGGGGGTGGTCCTGAGCCCAGCACACAAGATGGCCTCCTTTGGCTTAGCACCATCTAACCTCTCTGCGCGTGTGAGCATCTTGAGTATTCTACCACGTATCTCCACATCTGTTTCACTGACTTGAAACCCTTTCACGTCCCTGCCCAAAACAAGCACAAAGGGACTCCTTACCCACCCTTCGTGGGAAGGATTTCATGCTGCCGGCAGAGGGGCAAATAAGGCAGAAAGCAACCCAGGCCAACCTGCCAGCCCGTCATTTTTGTCTGCGGTTGGTGCTCTGGTTCACGCCAGACACTTTGTTGAGAATCATCTTTCAAGGTTCTTTTGTTCAAGGAGCACCATCTCAAGGCAGGGAGAAAACTAACCTTTGTCCTGTCTTCTGCTGCTGCTGCTGCTAAGTCGCTTCAGTCGTGTCCGACTCTGTGTGACCCCATAGACGGCAGCCCACCAGGCTCCCCTGTCCCTGGGATTCTCCAGGCAAGAACACTGGAGTGGGTTGCCATTTCCTTCTCCAATGCGTGAAAGTGAAGTTGCTGAGTCATGTCTGACTCTTCGTGACCCCATGGACCACAGCCTACCAGGCTCCTCCATCCATGGGATTTTCTGGGCAAGAGTACTGGAGTGGGGTGCCATTGTCTTCTCCGGTCCTGTCTCCTAGGAGTGGGTGAATCTGGGTGCCCATAACTGGCCAAGCCTTTCACAAATGAATCTCGTTTAATCATGGGAGGGTTTCCTGATAAGTGCAAATCCATCACCGCTGCTGGGCTAGTTAGGTTTAAGTTTGTGTGCTTCTTGTTCATGCATTTTCTTATGAAAATTTCTTTCCACACGTAGGTCAAAAATGTAATGAAAAATATCATGGCTGGATTGCAACAAACCAACAGTGAGAAGATACTCCTGAGCTGGGTCCGACAATCAACTCGTAATTATCCACAGGTTAATGTCATTAACTTCACCACCAGCTGGTCTGATGGTTTGGCCTTGAACGCTCTCATCCATAGTCATAGGTAAGGAGATTTCTGAGACACTGAATACTTTTTGTAAGTATTAATTTAGAGACTGATGTATTTTTGTCCAGGCTGGTTCCAAATCATTTTCCACAATGCAATGTATTTTTATGTTGCCCATATTGATCTATCCATCCATTGAGATGTTCTGAATAAGAATATCCTGTTTTTAAAGTGATATATCACTTAGTTGTTGAAATAGTAAAACTATCAGAGCATGAATGTGATTATGATGGGGGAGGGGATCAGCACCTTTGAAATTGAGACTCTGCCAGAAAATCAAGGTTACATTCTAACTTTGCCAAGAATAGAGTTGGTCTTTCTGTACAAATAATGTGTTAATATGAGCCTCACCTCTAGCATTAAAAATAGTTGCAGATCTTATGTGAGTGGCTGTAGTACAATTAATTACCATCATCAGATTAATAATGTGAAAAAGAAACATTTCTCTTGTCAGATACACACTTAGATAGCAAAAACTTTAAGGTCCTGCATATGTGTGTGTGTGTATAGATATATATAATATACATTTTGGTGTTAAAAGAGGTTCTGAGCATCTTAGCAACCAAGGCAAAGAGCAGACCACAATTAATTCTGTGACTCGGTGCTCAGAATAACAAAAAAAAAAAAAAAAAAAAAAAAAAACCTGCTCTGTAATAGCAGAGCGATTCCTGTAAAGTGTCAGAGAGAGTGTTCTGTCCGTCTTCATGAGAGGAACTCAGTGTGACATAGTGAACCAAATGTCCTTAACTGTATTCACACTCTTTTCTAAGATAACAAAATAGTTGTTTGCTTTTTCTTGTATAAAGGAGATCAGTAAGTGAATTAATAACAGTTCACGAAAAAGCAAAACAACACAGTAAATGCATGCATTATATATAATGAATGCATTCATATACATTCTATGTATAATACATTATCCGTAAGGAACATCTGCTTTGGTTTTCTTATTACCCATTTCTTTTACCCAGCCCAGTCCCCAGGGTCAAATGCTTGCCTTATTAACTGTGTTTGAAATGCCACTGGTCTGCATCTTCCCTGATTTTCAATGCAGTTTATCTTTTCTCATTTTGATCTTACGCTTCTCGACAGGTCTACTCTACCATTTTCCTGTGCCAATCTTGCTTCTAGAAACGTCCAGAATATAAATTTTCTTTCTGGTTTACCAGTCTGGGAGCAAACACTCTCTAAATAAGCATCTTTGTCAGGTGTCTTGCTCCAGCTGGGTTTAATTAACCCCATCCAGACTGAGTTTCCAGGTGAATGACTCAGCAACCTGATTTTGGAAAGGAGACAGGCTCACTCTCAGTCAGCATGTTAAACAACGTTAAAATGTTGTTTTCCCCCATGTGTGACACGAAGAAAAATATTCCACAGCTTCAATAAAGTCAGATGAGAGGGGATAGAGACGTTCATTCTGCATTATAAGGCAGTGTTCATTTATGCAGTCACAGGCTTCATGGTAAGGGCCGGAACATATGATCTTGCTGTTCATGTACACATTTGCAGATGAACAGAAATATTGAAGATCAGGTTATGTGGTCCTTGTTGGCTTGCTAACATTTTCTTTTCAAGTGGACGACTTCAGTCCTGCCAGCATGTTCACAGACCACATTTGTTAATATTTTATTTCATGATTTCTGAATATAGTTCTAAGTAATGCAGTAAACATATCTAGGTTTCCCTCCCTGTCCCTGACCTACTCTTTGCCTCTCCAAATATCTCCATTGATACATTCTTCTGTCATATTGAATGAATCACCAGTAACTCCTTTTTTATACATAACATGGTTACTTCTCAAGAGGTTTCTCAAAGTTGCTAACGCTCTTTCATGAATCATCTTTGTCTTCTTTTTGTCTCTGACAAATGTTCATATTGTTTATCTGAAGAGAAAGAAAATGGTTGAACTTTTTGTTTCAGCATGATTGTTATTGAAACACAGGAGTGTCATGAAGTGTCCTGATTTCAATAATTGAGAGATTATGTAGAACAAAGGCGTGAACTTGATAAAGAGCATAGGAATTGACAAAGAGCCTTGCCAAAGATCAGTCTGTTAGTGGTTTTATTTTTCTTTAAGGCTAAATTTGCTCTTAATATGTAAGGAATTAAAAGTATTAAAAGACAGAGTTCACTATAGTGCAGTTAAAAGAAAGCCAGATTCTACTTCTGTGGGAAAAACAACCAAATGATAATTAGCTTAGCTGGTAAAGAATTCACATGCAATGCAGGAGACCCCAGTTTGATTCCTGGGTTGGGAAGATCCACCAGAGAAAGGAAGGATAGGCTACCCACTCCAATATTCTTGGACTTCCTTGGTGGCTCAGATGGTAAAGAATCTGCCTGTAATGCTGGAGACCTGGGTTTGATCCCAAAAAAATTTTGGGAAGATCACCTGGAGAAGGGAACAGCTATCCACTCCAGTATCCTTGCCTGGAGAATTCCATTGACATAGGAGCCTGACAGGCTACAGTCCATGGGGTCGCAAATAGATACAACCAAGTGACTTTTACAAGACATAAGACATGCTCAAAATATGCAAATAAATTGCACTAAGTATACAGTTGCAATAAAATTTTCTTTCTATTTTCTTAGTTTATTCCCACAGAAGTAACATAGCACATGATTTAGAAACAGTCAGACATTAGGGAAGAAAAGGACAGAAAGAAAGAAAATATATCTTCCTGATCCCAGTCCTATTCCAGCACACTCTACTTGCTAGTAGTTACTGTTGGCAACTTCTTTTATTCTCTTTGATAGTTTTCATAATTATAAATATTTTATTTCTTTATTAATTCATTTCTGACAGTAGATGGATTTATTCCTTAATGTGAAGCCCACACATCTTACATCTCATCCCCATCTATTTCTTGATTTCATTACTATGTTATAATCACTTTATTCTTACAGTTGTTGCCTGTGTGACTTTAAATGACAGTTGTATACCTATTTTCATCAAGTTTAGACAAGGTCTGTTCACCACCTGAAAAGAAAGATGAGGAAATTATCATTCTTATATATACTTCCTCTTCTTCTCTGTTATTCTATTCTGTTATTATATTATTATTCTTGCATCAGTGGTATTGTACATTTATATCTCTTCTATAAGTTTAGGTGTTCTTGGCTTGAATCTATAAATTGAAAGTGTTTTACTGTTATTTTATAAATATAGTTAAGCTTAAAGCAAAGTAATAGAAGTTAGTGTTTTGAAGAAATTATTACTGTGTAGGCACTGTTCTATGGACAACGGCCCATCTGTTTCTCATGACATACATACTATCGTTGTCCCCATTTCACAAATTGGGAAACTGAGGCACAGGAGAGGTTATATGATTTATCTAAGACCATTTGACTGTGTCACCCAAAATAGAAAGATAAAAGGAGGCAATCTCAAACAATCAGAAATTGAGTTTATTCAGGAATAACAGAGGAATTGCAATTTGGGAAATTTGCCATAGTGAGATACAGGTGAGTCTGTTGGGAGTTTGGGGCAGACTGTTTGTATGGGCAAGGATCGCAAAGAGGGAGCAGTCCAGCTTGAGTGCAGGCAGGAAGCTCATTGCCTTACGGATGGGAAGAGATTCTGAGTGGACATTCGTTGGTTGGGAGATAAGGCTTGATTTCTGTAAAGCAGGCATTTATAGAAAACTAGCCTCTGAATTCTTACATTGCATTCTTCTTAAGGCGCGTGTGTGGAATTCTCCATTTTGTATTCTCTGGTTCCACTTTTGATTGAAATATTTTCACAGTTAATATGTGGTAGAGCCCAGGTTTTGGATTCATAGAGGACTCACCTAGGCTATGCTATCTCACTCAGTCTGTCAGTTTTCTCAGAAGGCTGGTGATCCTTGATTGCACATTCTTATTTATGAGTTATAGTCTAGGTCAGCATGGGAGGAGAATATGTGGCTTTCCTCTTCAGTTGGTTAGTTTTACAATTCTTTATGCATTTGAAAATCACAGTTATTTAAAATGTTAATAAATGGTGTATTTTAATAACATTTTATTAGATTGATTTTAATGCTAGAAGAGACCTCAAAGACCATTTGGTACATCATTGCCTTCTTTTTGAAATGAAAACACTGAAGCTCAAATAGATTACATGGCTCAGATAACTCCTCATCCAGGTGATGAGTTACTGGCTGGGGAGAAGGGGGAGAAGATGAAGGGAAAAGGGTTTAAATGCGGAAGAAATCCTTTTTTAAAAAAAATCATATTAATTTAACTGTGTTTACTGTGCTGTAGATGAGAAACTAGTTTCCCACACTCTCCCACCTATATTCTTTTCCACTTCCCTTGCTGAGAGGTGGAGAAATGAAGATGGGGCAGAGGTTGCATAGTGAAGTTAAAACTTTCTCCAAATAATCCAGGATTTAATTTTTGTTTCATACAGTCACATGATTAGAGACAGCTCCGTGTGTGTGTGTGTGTGTGTGTGTGTGTGTATACACATTTTAGGTTCTAAAAGGTCTTTGGTCATTCTAGGTAATCTGGAGTGTATAGAGGAGATTAGATTTACTAAGAAGTGCACAAAAGCCTGGTGAATTAAACAGGGTAGGAGCAAGTAGAGAAAAAGAAATGAGAGTCAGAGGAGAAATAAAGTTGTATGTTTATTTTGAATTCTGCTTTTAGAAAATAACAGCTAAGCCTTTCCTTGTAGCATCCTCTCTGCGGAGCATGAATTCTTAAGCAGGAGTCCGTTGACAGACCCCAAAGTCCTAAAATTCTTTGTAATTCTATCTAGAGACTGTCACACAAAGTAAAGTAAGTCAGAAAGAGAAAAGTAAATATCATATATTAATGCATATATGTGGAATTTGAAAAAATTGGTACAGATGATATTCTTTGCAAAGCAGAAATAGAGACACAGACATAGAGAACAAACATGTGGATACCAAGGGAGAACAAAGGGGAACAAGGGGTGTTGGCATGGTTTGGGAGATTGAAATTGACATATATATACTATGCATGTGAGTGAAGTCACTCAGTCGTGTCCAATTCTTTGCAACCCCATGGACTGTAGTCCACCAGGCTCCTCCATCCATGGGATTTTCCAGGCAAGAGTACTGGAGTGGGTTGCCATTTCCTTCTCCAGGGGATCTTCCCAACCCAGGGATCGAACCCAGGTCTCCCGCATTGCTGGTAGACGCTTTACTGTCTGAGCCACCAGGGAAGTTCCCCATGCACTATGTATAAAATAGACAGCTAGTTGGAAGCTATTGTATAGCATAACGAACTCGGTGCTCTGTGGTGACCTAAATAGGAAGGAAATCCAAAAAGGAGGGTGTACATGGATATGTGTGGCTGGCTTACTTTGCTGCACAACAGAAACTACCGCAACATTGTAAACCAACTACACTACAACAAAATTTTAAAAAAGATATGGATAGGTCTTTTGTCTAGGTAGAAGTTTCATAGAACTCATCGGATTCTTAAAGGTATCTGTGATCCAGAAAAGGTGATGAAGCACTTAACAATTGGTTTCCAATGTTGTTGGGATAAACTGTCATTCCTTACCAGCCAAGGCCTTTTGCAAACTCACCCCAATCCCCACTCCTCACCCTATGTCCCACCACTTGATACTGGAAATCTCCCAATGGAGCCAGGCCCGTGGCGGCTTGAGTGACTGTCACCTTCTGCACTTTCCTTCCCTAAGAGCTTTGATTCTCTAATAGCCACACAATTTAAAATTCTATTCTCGCCGGGCTGTGACCCAGAGCCAACATTCATCCCACAAGTTGGCTTCTGAGCAGGTCTCAAGGGCCCGAAAAAGTAGCTCCTGAGTTGCAGTCCCTGCCCTCCGGCAGGGTAGCACCCCCTGCACCCCCGTGGCTCAGCTCAGAAAGGTCAGACCGTTGACCAGCAGTGTATGGCTGGAGCCGAATGGGGACAGAGGGGGACAAGTGCTAGGGAACTTTGGACCTGAGTCCACAAGGAATCCTGGGGGCAGCACGCTTGGCTTCGCTGGAGCAGATGATCTGCACACTCACCCAGTGGGAGAGAGCGGCTGACCACTGCCTCTGTCAACGCCAAACCACCAGCACTGCCACTGTCAGCGCCAAAGCCACCACCAGCTCCGCCACCTCAAAAAAAGGAAAAAAAAAAAAAAAAAAAATTCTGTTCTCAAGCACTTTTCTTAAGTCTAAACCCAAACCACCATTTAAGACTCCTTTAAGCCTCAGAAAAAACTTTATATTTTTCCTTCAGATTTTAGAAAACCGTATATATTATTACCTGTATTTATCACACTTAAAATGTATTTAATTTATGATGTACACATTTTTCCCTCAATATATTTAAAATCAATATAGATAAGAATTGCCTCTTACATGACTAGGTATTTCTCTGTTATCAAGGAAAATGATAATCATATAGTATATTCTCAACCATTCTCTGGTGAAGTTAATAAATACTTGTTGAGCCCCTCCTGTGTGTCAGGCTGGATTTCTCGAAGTGAATACACCTGGCAGAAATTATTCTACATTCAAGTGCAGAAGATGGATAAATAAGATTAACTAAATGTACAATATAGTGAGTGCTAAGGAGAAAAATATAGAGCCACTAAGAGGAATAGGAAATGATTCCATGTACACTTGTTTTGGGGGCAGGCAATTTTAAATGGGAGAAGGGAAGGGAAGAACTCATCAATGTGACTTTTGAGTAAAGACCCAAAGGAAGTGGAGGAGTGAGCCATGTCAATGTCTAGGGGAAGAGAATTCCAGGCATAGGAAACAGCAAGTGCAGATGCAGGAAATGATCTAGCCTGTCTGAGGAATATGAGGAGGGAGGCAAGAAGTAAAATCAGAGAGTTAATGGGGAGCCAGAGTGTGTAGGGTCTTGTAGGTCACAGTTAAATCAATGAATTTTACTCCCCTGATACGAGGGATTTGAGGTTATGATGGAACATTTTACCAGATCACTGCAACAACTCTGTTGAGAATAGATTAACAAGGGCAAGAGTGGGAAGAGGGAAGCGGTTAGAA
Organism: Muntiacus reevesi; assembly: GCF_963930625.1. Lineage (NCBI taxonomy): Eukaryota > Metazoa > Chordata > Mammalia > Artiodactyla > Cervidae > Muntiacus > Muntiacus reevesi. The sequence goes on along the minus strand of NC_089271.1, from coordinate 31,747,185 downwards.
AGCTAATGGAGTGATCTGTGCAGGCTAAGAGGGGGTTTGGATTACCGTACTAGCAGTAAAGAAAATGTGAAGTGGCCAAATGCTGGATATATTTCCAACTAACTTCTGTGAGGGTGAAAGAGTCATCAAAGTTGACCCCAAGGTTTCTCTACTGAGCTCCACAAGTTTGACCTTGTTATTGATTGTTGAGGAAGGGAGAACTATAAGACAAGTAGGTGAGGTGGGGTAGTGCAGATGGGGATGAATATCAGAAGGTCACTTTTTGACACTTGAGTCTTGCCATGACTCTCAGTAGAGATACTGAGTAAGCAGATGGATGTGAGGCTGAAGTTCAGGCAAGAGGTCTGGGCAGGGCTTGTAGAATTAGAAGATACCAACAAACAGCTGCTCTTTAAATGCATGAGATTGGATGAGATGAACACATTTTTGTTGCTTGGATAAGATAGAATCAATTCTACTTTGTTTTCTTCTGGATCTTCTATTATAATTGTGCCTGGTTTGAATGAGAACTGTCATTGAGGAGAACTGAAGAGGAACACTCACCTCTTAAGGAATGTGGGCATGGGTTGTCTGTCAATCAAAAATCAGAATTGAAGTGAATCTCATGAAACATTTTCAATCAGTTTATATTTGTCTTTTTATTTGTGTGTGTTTCAGGCCAGACCTGTTTGATTGGAATAGTGTGGTTTGCCAGCAGTCAGCCACACAACGACTGGAACATGCATTCAACATTGCCAAATATCAGTTGGGCATAGAGAAACTACTGGATCCTGAAGGTCGGTGCATTTCTAAACTGCAACTGTTTTTAGCGCAGTTTAAAGTTTATCATCTCAGACTTCACATTTCCACAAACTAAGCACAAACTAGAACCTGTGCATTGTGTTTTTCTGTATTCCAGGTGTATTTAAAATGTTCTGCCTTCCTGAAATGTATTATGAATCATCACATATGATCTTAGTTCTCAAATCCCAATATCTGAAACCAAAATATAAAACTTTAGAAAAAGACACAAGCCTTTAGAATGTGTGTGCTTCACAAATGAAGTATACTGTGTTTAGAGTACACTGACTCCAAATAATTATAAAAAGTTCATGTTTTGCTTATTCTACCAAGAGATTTGATACACTAATCAGCTATAATTAATTAGCTACTCTTGGCACTTTCATTCATATACTGTATAAAAGGCAACATGGTTTACTGTTTAAATCAGGGAATCTTTTCCTGGTGCTGATTCTGTTTAATAGGTCACTGTGGGGGAAGTCCTCCATTGAATGGTTATTCATTTTCTGCTTCTTTAGTTGGTGGGCAGCACTGTATTTATGGGGTCTTCCCTGTAGCTCAAACGGTAAAGAATCTGCTTGTAATGCAGGAGACCCAGGTTCGATCCCTCGGTCAGGAAGATCCTCTGGAAAAGGGAGTGACAGTCCACTTCATTATCCCTTCCTGGAGAATCCCATGGACAGAGGAGCCTGGCAGGCTACAGTCCATGGGATTGCAAAGAGTCAGACACGGCTGAGCAACTAACACTACTACTACTGTATTTATATTTTTATATTGCACCTAAGTAAATTCCATCCTTATGTTTAGTGCTACATAGTCATATCTACAAACATGTGGATTAGAGGGGTAATAATTCCTGACCTCTGCTTTTCTTCTAGCCTATGAGGCACTTTTTAATCTGCCAACTTCTTTGAAGTTGCAGGCTATATTCTCTTTACTGAGGCTTTACCACACTCTAAACCCAGAAGTTGGAGAAGCTGTATCAGTGGGATTGATTATCTGTAATATATTAATAATTCAAGCTGATATTTGGGTAGGGTTATATAATTCTTCTGTCTTGGGAATATTGAATCAGTCCCAAATCAGGAGATCCTTGAGTGGTGATCATGGGTCCCATCAGGAAAAGTTCCAAAAAAAACCTCAGAGGATATAGTCTTTCACTGGTGAATTTATTATCAACCAGAATCTATTACTTAGTGTTACAGACCCAGAAACCTGATTGCCTTATCTTATTCATAGCAGACCCATAGTGATGGGGGAGCTAATTTTAAACAAGATGAAAAAAAATGACATAATCAAAATGGAAGCTCAGATATTATAAATGAGATATTTAACAATCACAAGAACCAGAATACTCATATCTAATTGACCCCTGTATATGGACTTGGGAAGGGAAAATTATAGCAATGCAAATGTATTTGTGACGTTGGAATCAGTTTAAGTACACTAGAAATGTTTCTTCTCCTTTAGATAATACATACCTCTAACCTCTTCTTATTGCTTCAATAGATGGTCAGTGTCCTTCCAGTCTTGGTTTAGCTCTAAGGGAGAAATTGTATCAATCATATTTCCTTGTCTTGAAAGGTGGGGGAAGGTTACCTCACTATTAACTCCTAGTACCAATATACGTGTTTTTTCATACTCCAGTGAGGTAGAGAGGCAGACATAATGAAAATATGAACTCTAGTCCCTGAGGATGAGAGCTATAGTGTGTGAACCTGAAGGATAAGCCTGTTAACAGTCTGTTTTTGTTGTTGTTGTTGTTAAATCTGCATATGGCCATTTCTTTTGTCTGAGATATTTGCTCAAGTCATTCTTGTGTGTGCCCTCTCCTTTCATAAAATAGTAAGTTTAAAATAGATCTTTTCCTTGTTGAGTTACAAAATGGCTTTTGATCTCTAAGTCCTCCTTTGAATAGTGAAGTAAGGGGATCCAGAATAGACATCCACATCATAATCGGAAAGTAGATTGATATGCCTATAATCAGAAAAAGGCAGTTAAGTAATGTATTTTATAGCATAAAAGAGCCTGATATGCCCAATTCCATATTCCTACATGGCAAGTGTGTGTCGAAATGCACATCATATAGGCTTGTAGGAACACCCTCAACACAGTGAAGCAATTATCCTCCAATTAAAAATAAATAAATTTAAAAACAAAGGGAAAAAATACCTCAAACCTGACAATTTGAAGTCAACCAAACGCAGTATGAAATACAAGCTGATTAATAAGGATCAAACCACTGGTTATAGTTTCATTTTGCCAATGAACTCTTGGATCTGAAAGCTTTTGCTGTTTACAGGCTCCCTTTCAAGTCAAAGAGCATTTTATTTTCTAAAATGGTTTATTAAAGTTTTTTTATGAATTTCAATAAGGTAAGGATTCAGTATAAATCTTAACATTTTTTAGCTATCTATCAATTCCCGGCATTGTGTTAGGGAAATACTCAAATGTGCATTCAAAGAGTTAAGTCTTAGATTGTAAGAGACACCATTCTGTCTTTGCAATTAACTAATTAGAAAATAAAAATCCTTATGATTTAGGTAATTTTTTTCTTTTAATTATCATTGATATCATCTCTTGAAAATACATTGAGCTATAATTTTTTAATGCACATTTTTATATTTCCCTAACACACTGGCAGACTCATAGACTTCTTGCATGCCCTGTATAGTAATTACCTTTGAGAAGTTCATATTTTTATTTAACCACATATTGGTTCTTTAGCTTATACATGATGATTTCAGCTATTTTTCAAAGCAATTTTCTTTTCATATCTAATATGCCCCTTAGGAGGCTAATGAAACAGTCAGCTTTACATTTGGGGAGATACTTATTATTGGGGGATTGAGGTTAAATTTGGTTTAAAGAAATACCTACCCAAAAATGTCTTTAGAATTTTAAACATATGCTTTGTTGATTGGGTTGATTTACAAATTAAACAAGTCATTGAAATATAATTTGGAGCTTTTCATATCTTGTGTATATCGACTTTGGTACGCTTCGTTTGACCTTAACTGTTGTTTTGAGGCCTGAGGTTTGGTTTTAAGTGGAATTGCCTTTTAAAATGAGTAGCAATAGGCATTAGCATAACCAATTTCAGGAGCTGTTTCTGGTAGTTTAAATGTTAACATATGCAAAAATAAGTACAACTAAGGTAAAATTATTTAATACTTTATGCGTCTTTATGCTCATAGATATAAAAGGTTTATCTCCTTCCAAACATATCCTATTGTGAGTCATTCGATTCACTTTCTCTTCTGATTTCCTTATAAGACACACACAGTAGTGCTTTGTGGGTTTCATATGCATTGTTTGCTTCCCTGAGTTTCAAACAAATTGGTTTGTTTGCAAATCCACACACTACTTTATGCATTAAGAGAATGCTTTGTCAGCTTTTCCTTGTGAATAGCAAAGTGAAGATGCTCTTCTTAAAGACATAAAAAAAAATCGGGGATAAAAATGTGTGCCAGTTCTAGATGACTTTTAACTATAGTAAGTCATTTCCATCTAGGATGTGCAAGATGATGCTCACATCATCCATGGTTTACCAGACTGACTTTAAATGAAAAATGAATGACAATAATAAAATTTGATGAACACTAGGGCTTTCAAGAAATATTTATGACCTCAAAATGACATTAACAGGCCGATTAGTTTGGTTTTAATCCACTTCATTTTCCCAGGGTGAGGATGGTGACACAGATTCTATTTTCTGCCCGGCTAATCCATACATCACTCTTGAGTTGCTTTTAGAGTCTACTTTTCCAAGAATTAGCTCTGCTTTTTGAAAGTTTTCTTCCTGAATGAATGGTCTCTGACTTCGCTTGACCTGCATGCAGTTGATTAGTCTTCAGAAAGTAATCAAGAGAAGATATATAGCTTTTGTTGTAAAAGAAAGTCCTTAAGGCTTCTTTTTAGTTGGCTTGAGCAAGTAGTGTGCTTTTTTGCTTCTATCCTTGTTCCGTTCATCACATTTTGATACCATTAACAATAAGAATGCTAATAAGTAATTTACACTAAGCTAAAATGGGAAGAGAAAACCAACTCAGATGGATCTTGTTAATGTAAATAACTTGAGCTTTTTATGAACAGGCACATTCATTTCATATCATTTAGACTGATTTTTTTTCTAGAACCCATTGTGGAATACCTTGGTTTTCAGAGAATGTAATGAGGTTGAAATATACTGGTATTCCTTATGTGTATAACATTTCAAGTAGAAGTTATTCTTGTAAATATATGACACACTTTACCACCAAACTCTCTGCAGTGCAAAATGTTCTTTTTCCCCATATATTAAAGTATTTTAATAGTACATATTGAATTAAAATGACCATTGCCTTTTTGATGGCAAAGCAACAAAATATATATATTATTTTGTATTGTTTTGTATTACTGATTAATATTGCTATCTCTGGCAGAGTGTCTTTAGAGATATTATAAATTGTAAATATCTAATAGGAAATCTCAAGTTTTTTGGATGGCAGTTCTTAGTCAACCTATTTTGCTATGGAAAATAGAAAATATCATCAACTGCTTTTACAGATATGATAATAACAGAATAGTGGTCCTATTAGATCAACAGGAGACCAGTTTTTCCAGGGTTTCTTTTTAAAGGAACCATTACAATTTGATCATTAGAGCCGAATTATATCATTTAATGGTGTTAAGTAATAATAATGAAAATATTCCTTTGATTTTGAACTTCAGTAGATTGCAGTTGAAATGAGTAAATTAGAGATGGCATTATTGTATCAGCAAAGGAATGGGCTACATTAGATTTAGTGTTGGCATCTTATTTGCTTAATGTATATTCAGCACAACCTTTTAGTAAAGGAATTTGGGAAATATTGTGTTAAATAATTTAAATATACACTTTGATTAGCATTGATTAGAACAGAAACTAGCATTGACACATAATTAGAAAAACTGATGGCCAGTGTTGAAGTCCAGAGAAATGTCATTAACATATTTCTAGCCTGCATATTATTAGAGTAGGGATACTTATTAGAATATCCTTGATTATTTTTAGGTTTTTTATCCTGAACCTTCCTTTTTTACACTTGTATTTTCTGTGTGCAGACACATTGCATAACTAGCTTTGAGTGTCTATTGCCACTTTAATATAATTTAATGCATTTGAGTTATGATTACTTTAGCTGAGTATCTGGAGGCGTCCTCAAATTTATCATTGCTACTGTAGAAGAAAGATCTTTAAGGGGCAGGGAGGCACTACTTTGTAATACATAGCAAAATAAATAGATGAAAACTTCCTATGTGGGTAAAAAGGTTACCAATAATAGTAAATAAATATTAGCATATAAATGAAGCTAAAGATATTACATTAATATTATGATAGAGATAAATATACTAACATTAATATATTACTGTTGTGATCTCCTGTTTCCTGATCAAGAACTTTCAAATTGCTTATTGCAACAGAAATTTTAAAAATGGTTATGTTACCATATAGTTTCCAGTAACCTGAAATGCTAACAAAGCCTATGAGACAGAGAGGGAGAGGGGAGGAGAAAGAGAGAATGAATCTCATGTTTATTTTTGATATGCTATCATCTACCTTTATTCTCAGTTCAGGTAATCTAGCAAACAAATTTTTTCAGGACAGTTTGCACAAATCACTAATAAATTGAAGTGATTCTTGTTCTCTTGATCCATTTGAATTGCTTGGATGACAGAAATAATTGAATGCAACCGTCACAAATTCAGCCATTTAGACAATAAGGAAACTTGCAAAATATTAAAAAGACAGTGTGTGTACATGGCCTGAATTTACCCTTTATACCATAATTTGGTATTTTCTACTCATTTTTATGTTCTTTTTTAATTCATCACAATTTTGACCTTGTGGAAAATGGTCGGCCAATTTATATATATTTTTAATCTCTGTTAGGAGTTTGTTAAAAGGAATATTATTCATTGTTAATGAGTGGGCTTCCCAGGTGGCTCAGTAGTAAAGCCTCCACCTGCCAATGCAGGAAACACAAGAGACCCAGGTTCGATCCCTGGGTCAGGAAGATCCTCTGTAGAAGGAAATGGCAACCCAATCCAGTATTCTTGCCTGAAAAATCTCATAAACAGAGGAGCCTGGTGTGCTACAATCCATGGGGTAGCTAAGAGTCAGTCATGGTTCAGCAACTGAACACACAGTTAATTAATATAGTTTCTTGCTAGATTGTGGAATTTAAATAATGACATATAATCTAATCATGTGATTTAAGGTTTTCATCCTGGATGAGTGTCTTTACCAAATTTGTTCAGAAGCATTTGAGTATAATCCTTGTCTATGCTACCAAGAATCTCTTTTTAATTACTTTACCAGGATGGTTTTTACAACTAATTTTTATTTAAGTAGGGGCTTCCCTGGTGGCTCAGCTGGTAAAGAATCTGCCTGCAATGCCAGAGATCTGGGTTCGATCCCTGGGTTGGGACGATACCCTGGAGAAGGGAACAACTACCCGCTCCAGCATTCTGGCCTGGAGAGTTCCATGGATGTATAGTCCAAGGGGTCGCAAAGAGTCGAACATGAATGAACGACTTTCACCTTATTTAAATGGGGGAAACATAATATCCTATGCCTGTGCAATCACAATAATATTGAACGACTGACAGGCCATCTATAAAATTGTTTAAACAGTTGGAAAATATGTCCACCATGTTCCAGTGCTGAATGACATACAGTAGATATTTTGTGGATGGTGTCCCTAGGTATGTCATCACTAGGAGTCCATTAGTCTGTTAAGGAAATATATTTGAAACAAAATTTGTTGTTCCTTTGTTACTGATTTTAATAAGACATGTCTAATAAATGAGATAGTAGCAATTATGAGTAAAGTTTTTTTTTGTAATTGTTATGTGTATTTCTTATTTATCATGGGACAATGTAGAGTTAATTAAAAACATTTTGAATATTCAAATGAATATAGAAAATGATAATAAAATGGCAAAAATAATTTTGAAATTTATATGTGGTTTTAATAAAATCAGTGATGATGTTTGAAAGTAAAGCATATGTTCCTTATAGTTGGGACATTTTTGTTCATTTTACAGTCTTCAAAATGGAATTAGCTGTGTTTGATTAAAAAAATAGATGGTATCATAGAACTTTCAAATGAATATCTGAAAACCTAAAAGCTGAGTGCTAGGAAAAATAGGCATCAGGTTGGTACATATGTTTTCTGTTTAAATCATATCTCTATTTAAAAATGCATGGGCCATTTAACAGCTGGAGTATGGAATAAAAATGAAAATATATTAGTTACAATGGTATTTGGATAAAATAGTAATGAACTAGAGTCTTGGTGGATGCCATTTAATTTTTATAACAGGATAATTTAATTCTCATAAAAATGGAATTGTAAAGAATTATATAATCTCAAGACTTAAGTATAGTCTTGTGATTATACTTAAAAATAATATAGTACACTTTTATATTTATTTGCTTATTGCAAACTTGTGGAGTTAGTGGGGCATATGCTATCCCCTTGAGAGATGAGAAAACTGAAACAGCTATTAAGTGATTGGGGAGGTTATGTATTATTAAAATTTAATAAGTTGGTTGAAATCCAGTGTTTTTAGTTTTTAGAAATAATCAATAGTTCTGCAGTATTATTCTTGTGAGATTTTAAAAAAATATTGCTGGAAAACTTCTACCTGAACTCAAAGTACTGTTTTCCCTAAAAAATAATTTTCTTATTTATCACTAGTGACATAAATTCAAATATACAAAGTTCTTTTTGGTAAACTCTAGCTAAAATTTCAGTAAGACAACCATGTTTTAGGAACCTCACATTTGTTTTGTGCAGTAGCTCTTGGGCAGTTTATCCTTATTTTATAGATGGAAAAACTGAGGCTTAGAGAGCTTTACCAAGACCAGGATCATTCCAGCCAATAGAAAGATGGGCAAAAATCAAATTCAGTTTTACCTCTCCTCAAAGTTGATACTCTTTCCAGTGAGGCTGCTCAGTAAAATCACCTGGGGGAGACTTATGAAAACATTGGCATTAGAGCTGATATTTTTATTATATTGATCTAAGGTTGGGCCCTGACATCAGAAATTTTTAAAAGCTCGTTAGGTGAGACTGTCATACAGCTAAGGTAATAGTAGTGGCAATAGAACAATGGTTTATGTAGGTATGTCTTTGTAGGGGATAAAACCCAGAATCTGTTGTACCAGGGTTTTTAAAAGATTTCTAGCATTTTCTTCCTCAAGAGGTGATTAAGCCTGCTGTTCAAATCTTCAATTATTGGAGCATTGCTTATTGCTAACAGTCTTGTCGTTAATGAGAAATGGTTCGTCCACCAGATAAAATAGAAATAGACTAGCTGTCACGTAAGACTGGCTACCAAAAACATTCTCTGTTAGGATTAAGGGACTTACCTTATCTGCTGTCCGCACAGCTCTCTCTTTCTCTCCATCCCTTCTTCTGTTTATTACTTCATGGACATATTTGTGATAGACTGATGCTCTCATGCACACACTGATTCCACCAAAGGCTTGTCCCAGACAACGCAAGTGTGGAGGTCATACCTGGCTTTCTGTCCTTTTATTTATTTGTCCTTTATACTCTTCCTCTCTCACTTTGATCCTAATTAGTGTCTCTGCGCCCTGTCATCAAGGGCTCGGTGATCCCTTTTTCAGCCAGTAAATATCTCTTTCATTGGCACAGCTGATAAAGCCTCTTACTCCAGAGGAATTTTTTAATAATAACAAAGAGATAATAAAAGAAAAGGAAAAAACTATTTAAAAGTGGCAGTAAAATAATTTTTTCACAGAAGTCTGTGATCCTATAAATCCATTTAAAAGAGGGAAACAGCTTTAGTTAACTTCATGATCTCTGATATTAATGCCAGAAATAGATTGACTTTAATCACAAGCCATTTATCTAGGATTAGTTTTGCTAAGCAGTCTGTTTTTCAGCTGAATATATGACTTTTAGTGACAATGTATAATAGTCTTTGGAGCCTGCAGGCTCACTGTGGTTGTGAGGGGATCAAATTGGCAATTTTACTCACAGATGCAATGGAATTCAGTCTAATACTATGTCGACTTAGCTGTATAGAAGGATACAAGGTAAGAGATAAGCTGGAATGACATTGAGTGGCCCAAAAGCACCCAGAATACACACGTAAGGTGCAAATGTGAACCTTATGCACATGGGTTAAGAGCGAGGGTTCATGTGGGCCACTTGACACGAGGAAGCTCTATCCATGATTTCCCAGCAATAATGATAGTCATTCTGCTAACAGAGGATAAAGGCCTGCATGTCACTACACAGCCCCTGCTCACTAGCCTAAGAGTAGTTGTACCTAACCGACAAAAGAGGCACGACTTTACCAATCATCTCGACTCCTTAGTTCTCGGAAAACAAAATTCTCCAGTCATTTTCCCAGGCAAACTTAGGACTGATTTTTAACCTTTCATTCCTAGAGCCAACTAGTCTTGAGTTGAAATCCAATTTTTGCGTTTAATTAGTTATATGGTGCTGGGGAACTTTCTGAGCCTCGGTTTTGCTCATTGTGCAAAGTTGAATCAATGATATCTACCTGATAGAGTTACTGTAAGGATTAAGTTGAATAATGTGTATATGTGCTCAGTCGTGTCTGACTCTTTTGCACTCCGATGGACTGTAGCCATCGGATTCTCTAGGCAAGAATCCTGGAGTGGGTTACCATTTCCTTCTCCAGGGGGTCTTCCCGACCCAGAGATCGAACCCGTGTCTTTTGCATCTCCTGCCTTGGCAGGCGGATTCTTTACCTCTGCAGTGCCTGGTCCCCATCAGTTAAACAATACCTGGCGCTAGTGGTAAAGAACCTGCCTGCCAATGCAGGAGACATAAGAGACTCGGGTTTGATCCCTGGGTCGGGAAGATCCCCTGGAGAAGGGAATGGCAACCCACTCCAGTATTCTTGCCTGGAGAACCCATGGACAGAGGAGCCTGGTGGGCTACAGTCCATAGGGTCACACAGAGTCGGATACAACTGAAGTGACTTAGCACGCATACCCAAGCATTCAGAAATAGCAGCTAAAACATATGTCAAGTGTCTGGAATATTGAGGAAATTAAATGTTACTTCACTTTGCATTCCTATAAATTGTCTTGATTAGAGACAGCTGATCTTCCTAATTATTTTGCTTTCCTCCAGGACAAATGCCGACTTTCCCCATATTAAATAATTCCCCATGTTAAATCTTCCTGTTTTTCCTGTGAACTTCCCACTCATTCCAATTTCCTGATCTGAGAGAGTTTCTGGTTCACAGCTTGATTTCTGGATCATAGCCCTTGATGTCCTTGAGTTCCAGAATATATAATACTTCACAGCAAACTTAAACTACATCTTGAATTCATCAGTGGTGGCATTGCACACACATGGCACACACACATACACATGCATGTACATAGACTCGATTACACTAAAGACTTTCAACAAGTTTCCTTAAGACTGGTTCATAATTATAATACATGTTTCCTATAATTGTCATGGTATTTGTCAGGGACTGATTACCACACTTGCAAAAATACAGTTTTTCTTCTGCAACCATAACTTTATTAATGACGTGTGGATGGTTGAACTGGTTCCCAAGAATCTAAGGAACATTCTTGTCTTCTGAAACCCAGAGTAGCATTTGTATGGGAATGTTGATGTGCTCTGGTATAATGTTTACTGAACATTTATAAGTGCTGGGCATAGTAATTAACATTTTATAAGTATAATTTTATTTCATTCCCATGACAACCCCAGGAAGAAGACGCTATTATGATGACTATTTACAACTGCAGAGCTTAAGAAACTTGTCCAGATCTTTCAGCTCGTGGGTTAGAGTTGAGAGTCCCTGCTTGTAACTACTACAGAAAATAGTTGTAATGCAGAATATTTCTGTATTCATCCCTGATTTTTTTTCTTTGCATTGATTATTACAGACCTAATTGACTTTCTTTGAAAATAGAGGGACATCAATCAGTTGCTTCCAAATGTGCTGAAAATAAATGTAAAAAGTCATACAAATGGGAGTCCAGACTAAGAGAGATACTGGATTCCATGTCTATACTATGATATCTCCCTCAGAGAATACTTAAATAATTAATCAAAGTGGAAAGATGTTTACAAACCTTGCAAGTTTGGGATCCTATCCAAGCCACACTAGAGTTATCAAAGGGAAACACTAACCAGTTATGAATATATTCCCTTCTGTTCTGTCTCTTGTTAACTCTAGATGGCAAAAGCATCACTTAAGGTATGCCAAAACATCTATCTCAAATGTTTCCTCATTGGTTTGTGATGTAAACATCTCTTATCTACCCTCTAAAATATGGATTAGCAAAAAGAGAGGGAGAGACAAGGAGAGAAAGAGTCCTAAGAAGGACTAAATAAATATGTACATTTTACCTAGACTTGAATATCTAAGTTTCTCTGTGTGGCACAATTCTTTGTGTGGATATATTATTTGAGTCATTTGGGAACTTGGGTCTGTAAAGAAGCAGCTGGACAAGTGAGCACTTTGAAAAAATGTTTTAGAAACGGTTTCATTAGTGTTCTATCAGTAGAGGTGCTATAGGTGAAAGCATTTAAAGTGGAATGAGTTCATGCATACGCCTCAGGAAAAGGAGTGGCTCTTTTGTGGTCTCTTGAGAACTGTTTTATTTAAAATTAATGCTATTCAGTAGGCAAGAGTATGTGGTGAGCCCTTGATAAATGTACCTCATATCACCCAGAACATAATAGTAGACTGTGATAATGGTGTAGTTGTTGCTAACGGAAGGGAGTCTGAGCATATGTAGCAGGAAGTGGGGAAAGACTAGTCTAGAAGAATAAGAATCATTGAGCACCTGGGTATTTGGAGAACCTCGGTTTAAGAAGCAGGTTTCAAAAGGCTAAAAATAAGGACAAATCCCACCCACTTCAGAATATAGCAAGTGTAAAAATGAGTAAGGTGTAAGCTCCTGGATAAAAAATTAAATATATGTAATTTTATCTGCACTATTGTATCTTTAGCTTTCCTTCCACTGAAACATATGAAACATATGCACAAAAAAGTGCATATGAAGAATGAAGAAAAACCATAAAATACAGAATATTAAGAAACTAGAAGATAAATTAATCTTTATTTTGTCATGACACAAGTAAATCTGGTGGTTTAAAATATTAGTTGCAGCAAGTAATATATGATGCAGTGAAAGTATGAATGTGAGAGTGTTAGTCGCTCAGTTGTGTCCAGCTCTTTGCAGCCCCATGGACTGTAGCCCACCAGGCTGCTCTGTCCATGGGATTCTCCAGGCAAGGATCCTGGAGTGGGTTGCCATGCCCTCCTTCAAGGATATGATGCAGAGCTTCTAAAGTGATAGTATCTGTGTATCCGGAGAAGGCAATGGCACCCTACTCCAGTACTCTTGCCTGGAAAATCCCATGGACAGAGGAGCCTGGTAGGCTGCAGTCCATGAGGTCGCCAAGAGTCGGACACGACTGAGAGACTTCACTTTCACTTTTCACTTTCATGCATTGGAGAAGGAAATGGCAACCCACTCCAGTGTTCTTGCCTGGAGAATCCCAGGGACGGGGGAGCCTGGTGGGCTGCCGTCTATGGGGTCGCACAGAGTTGGACACGACTGAAGCGACTTAGCAGCAGCAGCATCTGTGTATCTGTGTATTCATAGTAAGTGGAAACATATATTTTAAGCAAAAAATATTGCAAAAAAAATGATAACTTCTACATTCACTTTAGTCCTAATATATACTGGTAAGGTGAACAGGGACTAAGCACACACACACACACAGCCAGTGCTTGAAGGAATGCTTTTAGTTGTTTAAAGTAATTTTTTCTGAGATTGATCAAGAGGCCCTTAAAAACCATAATAATTCTGAGAACTTTAATCTTGCAGAAGAAATGGAAACTTTTGACATTAGACTTTACTGTCAGAACCTAAACATTGGTTGATTATATAAGCCAATTCCAGCATTATTATAGAGCAATATATATTTTTTTACCTTATATATATCTTTTACTAGGTTGACTATATATAGATGAATCTAAAAATGAAAGAAAAAGGATTATTTTATAGAGTTCAAATGTTGGACAAGTGGCTAGATAGACTTGGATTTTGTTTTTCCGGTGAGTGTATCTACCCACACCACTAATAATCTAGGAATCTTGGAGCTTCTATTTCTATTTCTGACACTGTAATTTGTCTCAGACACTAAAGAAGCTTTTAAAATTTATTTGCCTTGGGGTCATTATTTTATCAAGTGGAAATTCATTTTAAGTCATCAAACTCTCATTGATGGACAGGTTTACATGGGTGTTATATATGCCACATGTATAAAAAAGAAAAAGTATAGAATCATCCAAGGAATTGATAATTCAGTATGGGCCAACAAGGAAGTACATGGGTAATTATTATACATGACAAAATGTGACCTCATCCACACAAATTGTTACATATAGTAGAATATTTTTAGTAGTATTTAAACATGCTTGAGGACAGTATCCCCTTCTAATATATGTCTGTGTCCAGTGAAAATGTGGATACGTCATAATCTTTTAGGTAGAATATTGAATAAATTAAAATCCAATGGATCTGTACAATTGTCCTTGCTCCGCTTCCTTATTTTTATTCTCTGGAATTAAATACAGCAATCTATAAACAGAGAAGGTGATTTTGGAGCAGGAACCTAACCTGCTGTTCTGTTTCCTTATTTCTTTCAAAGTCAATTGATTTCTTAAGTAATAAACTCTTTCATCATTTGAATGAGGTTTGGTAGATACTGCTTTCTTTTTAATACTGTGATTTCTGATAAAACAGTCTGGATTTTTTTGTCATTTGTTTAAACCTGTTCTTTAGGACTGATGCCAGCTCACTTTGGTAAAAGTCACTGTGAATCTGCACCTGCATGCACACACACACAGATACTCATAGTTTTGAACAGGGTGTTTTTAAAAGTTAAACCTAGCAAGATGAATCACCTCCAAAGAAAAAGCTCTTTAGACTATTTTAAAATCAACATGGAGAAGAGAAATTGGCCTATAATACACCTTGGATTCTTAACCTTTTTGAGAGCTATTGAAGAGATGCTTCTCCATAAAGTTAACATATATTGACCATAAAATATATAAGGGAGGACGTCTATGTATAAAACTTAGAAAATGGTTTAGTGGGAACAGTTGTTTTATTAGCCTTCTGCTCTTTAATGACTGAGACCATCCTGGGGCTATTTAAAAGATGATTTAATTTGTCCTCTAAACACATGGATGAGTTCACGGTGTTTCTTTTTTTCTCCTTGAATCGACCATGTCTGCATTGATATTAAAAGCATGGATCAGGAATCTTTGTAATATTAAATCAGTCTTTTAAATGACTTGAAGTTGGTAATTTAAACAGCTTTAAACATGGATAAAGTGAAGTATTATAAATATTTGTAGTGAAATATTCCATCAACTTTCTACTTCACAATTAAAGGTTGTTTCAAGTGTAATTTTATTGTGAACTGTACTTGGGTATAACTTCAATTTTTATGTAGTATCTATACCATTTTGTTCTTCATGAAAATGATCAGTGGAACAAATAATCTTCCTAGAGATAACCTCTTCCAGTTTACTCTAGATCGATAAATGATGCTATCATCTGTTCGCTCGGCTGCTCAGAGCAAAATCTGTACATCATCCTTTCACCAATCCCTGTTATCCCTAATTTTCAATTCATTCATGATGCCTTGTGGGTTATACTTTCAGAATAGATCACTAAGTCTTCACTGTCTCTCCCTCTTTACAGCCACCACTCTAGGTCAGATTTGTCATCTCTTGACCAGAGGAAGAACTTGCTAATTGCCAACTCTGCTTCCATTCTAGTTCTACCCTTAGTACCTTTATGCACAACATCTAGGATGGTAATCACACATTTCAAGTCCTTCACATTTGCTCTTCCAACTGTTTGGGTGCTTTTCTTTCATACTACATTTCACAGCCAAGTGAAATGAGCCCCAGAAAGATTTTGTACTTTTTTAAACTACTGTCAGAATAGCATGCTCCTGTGGTCCTAGGTCATGTTAAACAAGTCTCCTGTTTTAAATCTATCCTTATGTTACTTCATATTATGCACACTGCATTTGAGAGCAGCTTTTTTCTCTTTTGTATTCTAGTGGTTTCTAATCATAAATCAAGTGGATATATGAGAAAAGAAATATTTTTCATTAATAGCTGTTAATAGAGAGCATAGCCTATGGACTTATGTTTTATATTTCATCTACCTTATGAAAATGTTGTGTTCATAATTTTTGTTGAAATATATTCAAAATTGTTTTTTTTTAATTACCATGTTGCTAGTCAATATTCAACGGAAATGTGGATTAGACAAATTACATAATAACGTCCTTTCTCATCTGCAAGCCCACATGAATATTGAGAGTATTAAGATATTAATTAAGGTATCTTCTATCCTCTGAGGAGAATATGATCTATTTGTGGAATAAAGACAAACCACAGCAGAAATATCTATTTTTATTTCTGTCAAGAGTGGTTAAGATGATATTTACTTACACCTTAAAAGTTTTAGTTGAATGTTCTTCCATTTCAGCTAGTTTAACCTCTGAGGTAAGAGAGGTGAAGGGAACAGTACTGCCTTATTTCTGTGTGTTTGTTTATATACATTCATGGGGAGATCTTGATGCAAGGAGAGAGAGAATAAGAGCAACAAGGTAGGTACGGGCCAGAAATTAGATCACACAGTAGAGGACTGACATGGTCCGAAGCACTAGGAAAGCAAGGAGACTATTATGATAGGTAGGAGCAGGTTGGTACCTCAATTTACTTTATTCATTTACTCACATAATAAATACTTATTTAGTACCTACAATGGTTTTTCCAGTTGTATTTGACTTAGGTGATGGATGTAAGAGTAAGACATTATTGCATTAGGGTATGATATACAAGGTGCAATTATGTATCTTCAAAAATCTGTTCTATCGCTGATGGTTTTTTAAATTTAATATTGTTTAGTACAATATTAATAGAGTAGACAATACTATTGGTCTGCCTCATGTATAACATTGGTTGCACGAATGATACACAATGCAATAGAAAACTCCTCAACTCTCTGGGAAGAATTAATTTTGACTTAGATACAGTGGGTCAGTGGAGATTGTTCTTACCTTAGTACTGCTGGCTTATCCCGATACTGTTGATGATTCTGGACTTGTCCAGTCATCTAATAGATGGTGACTTCCTCATAAGTAGGACTTGTTCACAGCTGAATTCTTTTAAAGGCCAAATAGAGTGCCTACTTTTTAGTAAGTGCACAATGCTTGTTTGTTGAAGCCATGGATTTAGATTAGTCGATTAGTGATGGAGGCAAGGCTAGTAATATGTGCAAAGATCAAGTCAGGATTTTCTCTTTTTTTTTTGGCTGTAACATGAGGGATCTTAGTTTCCTGACCAGAGATCGAACTCATGCCACCTGCAGTGGACACACAGAATTTTAACCTTTGGATTGCCAGGGAAATCCCTCAAGTCAGAATTTTAAAGTTCTAAGTAGGATTGATCATATAAGCTGTCATCAGACTGATAGGCTGAATTCACTTTATTACTAATTAAATTAATACAAAGAATTGTAATACTAAACAACTAAATAGTCAGCATCCCAGTGTTGGAATTATTATTTGGGTTCCATCTCATATTTTCCTTCTTTTTCTTGGCTATTTCATTGTCTATTTAAGTTGGAAAAAAGATTTTCCTGATATTTTACTTTGTTTAAAGAACAGAATACTGGTAAAGGTGATTTTTAAAATTAAAATATGAAGTATGCTAAATTGTAGACCTAAGTTTAGATTTAGGTCTAAACAAGAAGCTACATATAGGTTTTAATTTTAAGAAAAGTATAAAATAATTTCTCCCCAAGCTAAATGATAATCATACTCATTATTGTGGAATGGGCTATTTTAAAGTATCAAATGTGACTTAAAAATAAATAATAGCACATCTTATTAAAGATATTAAATGGTTTTGTTGGATAGATGAATGCTAAGTTGTAGTTGTAATTTCCGTATATGGTGGAAAAGATTGACAGTGATAGAGATGAGAGAGTACTCTCTATGTGAATCATATAATTTTTTGAAAACTCTTTTGGCACTTCCCATAGTAAAGATTGACTGTTCCGATTAGAAACATGAAACATACTTTGTCTCAATGGGTTTTATTATTACTGTATATGCCTAAGCAATACATACTGCTTTGCTTTTTAGGTAAATGTATGCACTATGAGAAGAGAGCCATGTAAATGTACAGATCATGATTTATATGGAAAATTATGTGCTGCTTATAAAGGAGAAGCTATATTACAAGTGATTTCTTAGAGAAAAATGAAAGTGGTAACATATTTAAACTGAAATACAAATTGGAAAGTATAATTTAAATGTTCTCTCAAAACTGTTTTTGAATGGGAGAAAAATAATCTATAAAATGTGTGGATAATTTATTTCAAAAGGTAACTTTAAAAATGTCAAACTCTCATGCTTAAAAAAGTACTTTAACAAGTAGATAATTTTTAAAACATTTAAAAAATCTCATGAAAAAATAAATGTTCAATGGAGAATTATTTGATGTGATTATCAAAAATCTGCATAAAAAACAGTAGCAAATGAGTAGAACTATTATGTGTCACTGTGTCTGAGCAGTGTTTTTCATGGTTCTAAGCCAACAGCGATTCCCTTGTATGGAGTTAAATCAATAATAAAAGAAGGGGAATAGGATGACTTTCATTTGAAACTCAATTTCTTGGTACTTTGTGAACTACTGTGCTGCCTGTCAGTGGAATAATAAAATAATTCATACATCACCAGTTGGCTTAAAATGGCCATTTTAATTCAGTAAATTTTACTACAATAGCCATTTCACAAAAATAATGTGTGACCATAAAGATATTGAATGGTTGCAGATGCCAGAACAGAATTATATCATAGACCAAGTGAGAACTGGATACTAAATATGAATTTTATTTTTAGGTTTATAGGTTTAAACCTCTTGTGGTAGGTAGGAAAATGGCTCCCCAAAGATGTCCACATCCTAATCCCTAGAAACTATAAATATGTATGTTGCATGACAACAAAGTTATTTTTTCTTTTTTTTTTTAATTTTAATTAGAGGATCATTACTTTACAATATTGCCATGGTTTCTGCCATAATCTACATGAATCAGCTATAGGTGTACATATATTCCCTCCTTCTTAAAGCTCACCCCCCGACCACCTCCCTCCCAATCTCACCCCTCTAGGTTGACACAGAGTTCCAGCTTTGAGTTCTCTGCTTCATGCAGTAAATCCCCACTGGGTATCTATTTTACCTGTAATAACATGTATGTTTCAATGATATTCTCTCTAATCATCCCACCCTCTCCCTCCCCCACTGTGTCCACAAGTCTGCTCTGAAAGTCTGTGTCTCCATTGCTGCCCTGCAAATAGATTCATCAGTATCATCTTTCTAGATTCCATATATATGTGTTAATATAGAATATATGTCTTTCTCTTTCTGACTTACTTTACTTTGTAGAATAGGCTCTAGGTTTGTTCACCTCACTAGAACCAACTCAAATGTATTACTTTTTACAGCTGAGTAATATTCCATTTTGTATGCATACCCCAACTTTCTTATCCATTCATCTGTTGATGGATATCTGGGTTGTTTCCATGTCCTAGCTATTGTAAATAGTGCTGCAATGGACTTTGGGGTACATGTGTCTTTTTCCATTATGGTTTCCTCGGGGTATATGCCCAGTGGTGGAATTGCTGATTGTATGGTAGTTTTAGAATTTTTTTTTTTAAATCCCCATACTGTTCTCCAATAGTGGCCATATCAATTTGTATTCCCACCAACAGTGTAAGAGGGTTCCCTTTTCTCCACATCCTCTACAGCATTTATTGTTTGTAGACATTTTGATGATGGCCATTTTGACTGGTGTGAGATGATGCCTCATTGTAGTTTTGGTTTGCATTTCTCTAATAATGAGCAATGTTGAGCATCTTTTCATGTGTTTATTAGCCATCTGTATGTCTTCTTTGGAGAGATGTTGGTTTAGGTCTTTTGCTCACTTTTTGATTGGGTAGTTTGTTTTTTTCCAGTATTGAACTACATGAGCTTCTTGTATATTTTGAAGGTTAATTATTTGTCACTTGTTTTGTTTGCTATTATTTTCTCCCATTCTGAGGGTTGCCTTTTCACCTTGCTTGTAGTTTCCTTTGTTGTGCAAAAGCTTTTAAGTTTCATTAGGTCCCATTTGTTTATTTTTGTTTTTATTTCCATCGCTCTATGAGGTGGGTGATAGAAGGTCTTGCTGTGATTTATGTCAGAGAGTGTTCTGCCTGTGTTTTCCTCTAAGAGTTTTATAATTTCTAGTCTTATGTTTAGATCTTTAATCCATTTTGAGCTTATTTTTGGTTTTAAAATGTATTTAAACTTTTTGATATTAGGAAGTGTTCTAATTTCATTCTTTTACATGGAGCAGACCAGTTTTCCCAGCACTACTTGTTGAAGACACTGTCTCTTCTCCTTTGTATATTTTTGCCTCCTTTGTCAAAGATAAGGTACAAATAGTTTAATAATTAGCTGACTTTAAAATAGGAAGATCATGCTGGGTTAACTGTAGCCCCTATAGCTACATGGATACTACAAAGATGACAGAGGAGTAGATTAGTGTGATGCGATTTGACAAAGGTAGTACCCTCTGTCACTAGCTTTGGAGATGGAGGAAAAGGACCATGAGCCAAGATTTACAGGAGTCAGTCTTCTAGAAACTGGCAAAAGCTAGAAAGCTGATTCTCCCCTAGAGCCTGCGGAGAGGAACACAGCCCTGCTGACATTTGACTTTAGTCTAATGAGACCCATGCCAGACTGATCTACTTAACTGTAAGATAATTTGTGTTGTTTTAATCCACTAAGTTCTGGGTAATTTGTTACAGCAGCAGTTGACAATGAATACAGCCTCCATAGAGCTTTCTGCTATCCAAATCGTGGTCTAACTGGCCTGTTGGACTGTGGCTTTGGGGCCCGCGGTATCCCCTTCAGTGGGAGTAGTCGTGCAGTGCTCATCTGCAGGACTTAAATCAAAAGAGGTACCAAGAAACTTCTCCCCTCACCCTAGATCAAAATCCTTTTCTTTTGCTAGAACTTATTATTTTAAAGGATGATTGACAATGGGAATTCTTACTCCCTTTAGGGGAAACTATTCTGTACCTCTGAGCTGGTAGTGTCATATGACAGTTACACCGTCACGCAATCATCAGCGCACCCCTTATACTCTGTTGAACTACATCAAGCCTGGGTCTCATTGGTAGTCTCTTTTCCAGTAATGACTAGATATATACCTCCTTCCAGAATTCTCACTGGGATCACTTATTACAGGCACACCTTGCTTTTCACTTTATTGTGCTTTGCAGATAGTTGCATTTTTTACAGATTGATGGTTTGTGGCGATCTTGCTTCAACCTAATCTACCGTCATCATTTTTCCAACAGCATTTGCTCACTTTGTGTCTATCTGTCACATTTTGGTAATTCTTGCAACATTTTAAACTTCTTTATTGTTATTTCACTGGTTAGGGTGATCTGTGATGGATGATCTTTGAGGTTATTATTGTAATTGTTTTGATGTTTTTTAGGGATAATGTATTTTCAAATAAAGGTATGTACATTTTTTTTAAACATGATACTGTTACACACCTAGTTGACACAGTGGTAAAGAAGCTGCCTGCCAATGCAGGAGATGTGGGTTTGATCCCTGGGTCGGGAAGATCCCCTGGAGTTGGAAATGGCAACCCACTCCAGTATTCTTGCCTGGGAAATTCCATGGACAGAGGAGCCTGATGGACGACAGTTGATGAGGTCACAAAGCATCAGGCATGACTGAGTAACTGAGCACACACATGCACATACACAAATAACAGGCTACACTATAATGTAAACATAATTTTTATATGTACTGGGAAACCAAAACATTCATGTGACTCACTTTATTATGATATTCACTTTATTACAACGATCTGGAACCAAACCCACAAAATCTGCAAGGTATGCTTGTACACAGGTGGTTACATATGCATGTATGTATAGTTATGTGCATGAACACACACATGCATACACACCCCTCAACATCCAAATTTGAACAACAATATGCACAGGACATAAGGATGCCTAATTCCATGGTGGGGAAAAAAAAATCCCTTTCCAAAAT